>NC_140583.1:760986947-762189447 GCF_964204655.1 Triturus cristatus
CTGGGACTTGCATGAGACTTGAAGACCTGAGACCGAGCAAGCATTTAGGGAACTGAGTGGAAGCAGAATCTTCAGGAACCCACGGGTGAGCTGTGGGCTTAGGGACCTGAATCAAGAATGCTCCTAAAGCAAATGCTGACCCCCAATGCCCTCTGCAAGGGTTGAGTGTGAGCAGCATCTTTCAGAGATCTGGTGGTCACTACGAGCCTCATGTCTTTAGCAGCAATGAAACTACGGGGAGATATATGCTTTGCAGACTCTCAAGGTGAACCTGGTTCTCAAGGAACTGAATGTATCCTCAAGCTGCATTGTAAGAGTGAGCAAGATCTTCTGGGCCTGAGGATCAACAAGGAATTCAGGTGACCAGAAGATGAGCTGGAATCCAAAGACTATTGAGAGCGAGCTAGGGTGACAGGGATCGAAGCCTGTGCAGGATCCTCAGGGGACTAAAGAGTGGAAAGGGGCTTATGGGTCCTATTGCTAAGTGAGTAGTTTATGGGCAAATGATGAAAAGAGCCTCGAGGGCATAAGATGACCTGCACCCAGAGTTCCTTCAGAATGAACAAAAGCCTACAGCCTTGAGGTTGAGAGTGAAGCTCTGGGATTATGTTGGTCAGTGGTAAGTGAGGATCTCTAAGGATGAAGCAAAAACCAAAGGAAATGATGGACGGAGTGTTGAACATTGCAAGCACTCACCCCCAGTCAACTGATCTGGGTTTAATCCATCACCGTTCTTTAGCCAACTCTGCCACCCCAGTTCAGACATGGCCATATGCAAATCAGTCTCACCCTGTGCCTCATGGGAACAGTCCAGCCCGAACTGCCAAGCCATGTCTTCCCTGGACCGGAAACAAGCTTCCTAGGACCGGTTTCTGGCATTTCAGCCGTCTTCAGCCAGGCTTGCTTGAATCCAGTGGCAAAGTGAGCAAGGGACTCACGTCTGAGCATACCCTGCCAACTTATGGCGAACAAAGCAAAAACCAAAGGAAATGATGGACGGAGTGTTGAATATATGCTTTGCAGAATCTCAAGGTGAACCTGGTTCTCAAGGAACTGAATATATCCTCAAGCTGCATTGTAAGAGTGAGCAAGATCTTCTGGGCCTGAGGATCAACAAGGAATTCAGGTGACCAGAAGATGAGCTGGAATCCAAAGACTACTGAGAGCGAGCTAGGGTGACAGGGATCAAAGCCTGTGCAGGATCCTCAGGGGACTGAAGAGTGGAAAGGGGCTTATGGGTCCTATTGCTAAGTGAGTAGTTTATGGGCAAATGATTAAAAGAGCCTCGAGGGCATAAGATGACCTGCACCCAGAGTTCCTTCAGAATGAACAAAAGCCTACAGCCTTGAGGTTGAGAGTGAAGCTCTGGGATTATGTTGGTCAGTGGTAAGTGAGGATCTCTAAGGATGACCAGGAGTTTTAGGACCTGATTGCAGACAAGGGATTTGGCAATCTGAGGCCGAGCAAGGGCTGGGAGATCTAAGAGTGAGCAATGGATCCAGGGAGCCGAGAATGAGAACCTTTATTGATCTTACGTCAGAAGACCTTTGGGTGAGCTGCAATGCAATAATTGTGTTTTTAGTCTTCGATTATGGCTACTGACCCTTGAACCTTTACAAAGCTTAATTTACCCCAAAATAACCCTGATACTAACCACGCAATGTTTCATAAGAGGTTGCAATCTGCAAATGTGGGACACTTTTATTTTAATGCCCGACTAATTTGTGGTCCCAATCTGACCTTGGATGCAAACCCCTGCATAGAGAGGGTTTCTAGCTCGTGTTTATAGCCTCTGCACTGCTAATATCCATTAAGGTGTGTGAAAACAGCCTATGATATTGGTGACAAACTGAGAAGCATTTTTTGAGAGTGGGGGATTGATAGGGGTGGATATAATGGCCTCACAAACAGTGCTTGGAACAAAACTCTGCCCGTCCAACGCCCCACCCACTCTCCTCATAATCTGTAAAATGTTTAGAATTTGGCATGCAGGTCACAGATTTGTAGATAGCTCAATCGGTTACTGATTTTGTAACAGAGATCCAAGTGTTATCTGCAGGTTAATGGTTACAACTCTTTGCAGTATAGCTGAACAAGCTTGGAAATTAATGAAACCTGCATTAGGAAGCCACATGTAAATTGCAGGCCATACGTTTCCAGCACTGTTGTTTTTTTCAAGCTTTCATTATTTTAAGACTGATAAAATATGGTTCCTCTTTGCATTAATAAATATTTATTAATATGCACTATATAAATGATTATTAGTTAGTACTTCCATAGACAGCATAGACAGATAATTCCGACATTCTTACAGTGCATGCCTATCTCTTACAGATATAGAATGGAAAAGTCAAAAATTGCCTCCAAATAATAATTTCTCTCATAAACAATTCTGATGTGACGCAAGCTGGGTGTCTTTCTCTAGGGAATTGCCATCAAGGTGTTAAGCTCTAGCTAGGCCCCTGCCAGAATGAATGGGATTAACAATAGGAGTGCAGTAGGCCCTTTATATGAGACAATTGGTTTGGGTGCAGCTGGAACTTCAAATAATAGCGAACCCTCACCTGCTGCAGATTGCTACTCTGGATGCAAATAGTACACCAGGGCTTTTATTATGAGTGACCTGTTAAAATTCTTCTTACTTCCCCACCTCGTAATTACCATTAAAGGTGTCTAGATAACTCATGTGGTGTGAAAATAATGTGGATTATATGTTTTTGGGGAATAATTTGCTGGAATCAATGATTCTCTGCCAAATCCCATATGTTTTCCCTCAGAGTTTCAGCAGCTGAAATCTCTTGTGTGTACAACAAAACGTATAACTCCAATGGTGATACTAGGTACTGTTACTGCCCTTAGCAATTTACTGGCCTCTAACAATGAGAGCCAAGATGCAGGAACTGCTTAATTTATTATTATTATTATGGCAGTTTGTAAAGCGCATGGTTACGCACCCCGGCGTGTCCCCGCGCTAAGAAGAAAAGAGAGGCGGCTAGAGCAAGGAGGTCACATCAGTGCAGAGCGGAAGAGGTGAGTTTTTAGTGTTTTACGGAATTTGGTCTCTGAGGGTATCAAAACATGGTTTCTGAGATAAACAAAAAGGGTGGGGTGATTAGTTGTCACAAGTCCACAATGAAAAATGTCCTAGCTCTCGTAACAGAAAGTTTCAATTCTATTAAGGACACAGAGGTGAGGATTATGATTAAGGCTTTCTTCACTTTATTAACAGCAGCCACTTCCACAGTACCAAAGAAAACCACATTTCCCATGAACCTCAGGGAATTTGGTAAAAATAAATGGCAGGCAACATAGCCCACCAGATCCCATTGTCCAATCAGGTGCCAGGGTCCTTAATATATTCTTTCTTCTCTGTTCCCAAATCCTCTTTTGTAGTGAGAGTAACGCCATTGTCCTTTTTCTACGAATCTTCCTTTCCAGTAGCCAAGTCTGGAACAAAATAGATGAAATTATCATGAGAACCTTGACCAACCAGGGCAATCAACCAAAACCAAGTCTGCACAAGAACATATCTATTGGCATCATAAGATTACTACAGTCAAGAGCAAGCAAACCGAATAACTCATTACTTACTAGTCATGGGGAGGGCCTCCTGGATCAGCCATCTGAGGGTGGGATAATCCTCACCTCCGTGTTCTTAATAGAATTGAAACTTTCAGTTACGATATCTAGGACATTTTTCATTCTATGTCAGGACTTAGAGGCTCGGATTATGCCAGTTTAAAGCTTACTTACCACGAAATGAGCCATATCCAAAATTGTTTTAAAATAGAACCTTTTAAAGGTAGAGTCTGAGGACCAATCAGCTGCGTTCACAATATCCTCTAGTCTGGCGCCTAGACTGAAGGCCTTAAAGGCCATGCCCCCCCTAGTGGATTGGGCCCCAAAAATAATGAGATCTATGCCAGCTTCCTGCATGTCTCACCACACCCAACCTGCTATAGTGACAGACGAAACTGTGAGGCTTTCTGATAGCGATTAGGAGTTATCTCTCTCCTGGAGACCTGAAATCCACTGACATCTCCTCATAGGCCTTAAGGCACTGCTGCACGCATAACTTAGGAGAGGCTGGGAAGGCTTGGTACTCAATAACCCTAGTGTTACATTTCTTGCGCCTACTAATCGCAGTAGCGGCTGCTCCTGGAGGAGAGGGGTGGGCAGGGGGGGACTTGTAAAAAAAATATAAAGGACTTACCTTAAACTAACTGACGGACGCCTCTCCTCCGTCCTCTTCATCTTCCAGGCTCCAGTGTTGGCCGACAGCAGCAGCAGGAAGCACCCGGGCACACAGCTTCTCCTGTGCCAATCGCAATGCTGCAATGCAGCATTGTGATTGGTCTGAGTGCCGTGATTCGGCACTCAGATGGGGACAGGGAGGCTTTGCATGTTCCTCACCAGGCTCTGTAATGCAGACTGTTGGGAAAAATGCAAAGTGTGCATGACTGCTTGGCTGGCCTCAAAGGGCTGGCCAAGCAGTCATGGGTACTTAGGGAGTGCAAACCACTCCTCCCCCTGCGCTGCCCAGCCCCGCCCTGCGAGCCACTGACTTCCATAGGAAAAATACAATGATAATAAAAATATGTTATCATTATTGTATTTTTCCTTTTGAGCAGTGGGGCAATGCTCCACTGCCTTAGCGAAGGAGCCGCCACTGACTAATCATAAAAGAAACCCCAGTGGGTGAAAACGTACTTCCCGTAATGTCCAGGGCCCTAACATCAGAAACCCTTCTGCGCGATATCAAGCAGAGAAGCATTGACAGCTTCACTGAGATCTCCTTCCTGGAGAGAAACCTATTAGGTTGCCAGGATAGGAAAAGGTTGAGCACCTTCTTGACATCCCAAAGTGTCGAATAACATGGTTTTGGTGGAAGAGATGATCTGATACCACGCAGCAAGCAACATACAAAAGTATGCTCCCCAACTGGGGAACCCTCAATGGGTACATGCCCTGCTGAATTGGCGAAATGGAAGGTATTGATAGAGCGATAGGCCAAGCCCTGCTGGGCCAGGCTGGCCAAAAATTTCAGGATCTGAACTGCATCAGCACCCACGGGATAACAACCCCATCACACACACCAATGACACCATTGTGCCCAAGCCGATATGTATTGTTTAATTGTGCTGTCAGACCAGGTCTTGTACAAGAGGTCTTCTGTTTGAGACGAAAGGCCCAGGAGCGACCATCTACCCCTGTAATCTTCCACACCATCAAGTGGAGGGATACGTCTAGCATCATCTGATGCAAGATCCGATCTAGGTTGAAAAGAAGATTTGTAAACAGGGGTTGACAAATTGGAAAATATCAAGAAAGTTCCAGAAGAACTGGAAATCATACTTGCGACTTTCAAATCGGGGTGATCAGGACCACTCCTGCTTGTTGCCACCTGATCTAGCACAAATAACTCATGATCATCGCAATTGGAGGAAATGGATATGCTCTCTCCTTCTCCCAGTCTTACAGGAACACATCTGTAGCAGCCACCAGAGGGTCCAACCTCCAACTGTAGAACCGGGGCAACTGATGATCCATCCTGGTGGCAAAGAAATCCACAGAAAAAAGACCCGAAAGAGTCTGGAGGGTGGCAAAGATCTCCTGATGATGTTTCCACAAGCTGCAGTCCCTGAAGTTTTTGGCATGCCAATCCGCCACCTGGTTCTCCCGACTGGGAAGGTGCACGTACGTCATTGAAATCTTGTGATCCAGGCAGAACTGACAAACATTTGTTGCCAGGTTGGAAAGAACTTTTGAGCGGGTGCCTCCCAGGTGATTGATGTACCGGACGGCCGAGATGTTGTCCATTTTCAGCAGGATGCAGGACTGTATCTTGTCCCTAGTCCAACACCGGACAACAAAGGAACTTGTTAGAAACTTTAAAGATTTGATATGCAACGCTTGCTCTTGCGGAGACCACAACCCTCCTAGGAACAAAATCTCCTAACCAAGCACCCCACCCTGACCTTCTGGGGTCGCATTCTATGACGATGTCTGGGACAGAGCCGAAAATTGCTCTCCCATTCCATGCTTCCATGTGGGAGGGCCACCATCGAATTTCCTCTTGTGCTTCGTCTGACAGGGCGACTGACTGAGAGTAAGCCAGACTTTGCACAAATGTACTGCATTTAATCTCTGCAGGGCCCTCGAATGTAAAAGTCCCGGAAAGTATGGCCTGGTTGGAAGAAGACAAGAGCCCCACCAGGTGAGCGATCTGTCTTAAGGACACCTTCTCTCTGGCCCACGTTCTCCGGAGCTCGTGACGAATCTTGGCTATCTTACGAGAAGGAAGGCTGAGTGTGGCCTCGATGGAATCTATGATGAATCCCAAGAAGGTTGCTCTCTGCAAATGCACCAGAAGGGATTTCCTCTTTTTTATGACAAACCCATGATTTTCCAGCAGATCGAGTGCCAACTGTAATTGCACCGACAATTTCTGGGGTTCCTGTGCCAGGAGGAACATATCATCAAGATAAACAATTAGGCAAATACCCTGAGCTCACAGATACTCCACGACGGGCTTGAGGACCTTCATAAAGCACCAAGGGGCAGAGAAGAGGCCGAATGGTAGAGTTGTGAACTGGAATGTTTGCTGGTGCCAGAAGAAGTGTAGGAACCTTCTGTGAGGAGGGAAAATCAGAATGGCCAATGAGAATATATTGTGACTTTAACCAAAAACTTCTATTGCCCTTGTGCAGAGTTCACCATAGTGGGGACTCTACAGGGAAGAAATAGAAACCTCCTTTGGAAATGCATTTTTTCTCTGCAGGGAAAATATTTTTGCCCCAGGAGAGATCCCCTCCTCCACCCTCAGCAAGTCTAGGAGTAGTCCATTCCCATTTACATTCTGGAAAGGTAGTTTGTGTGTTTTCCAAAACTCCAATCTGGTCCTTTTCCACTGTACAAATGGTCACAGAGGAAAGGGGATAGACTGAGTTTGGAAGTGCCCACAAATGCACATATTTGCGTGTGTTCCCAAACTTCCAAGGCAAACCACGTCTAGAAATACCTACTTCTCACCCTCGATTGTAATTTACTAACACATACTTGTAGATTACAAATCTGCAGTAGCAAATAGATATATGTCCACCAGGAGCCACTTGGTGGATCCTTGGCAGGTGTAAAATTGAAAATTCATTCACCTTTGTGAATAAGGCCCTATGCATGCCCGCTTTCCACACGTATCTGTCAAAGTATCCCAGATAATACTGAGGGTTTATAAATATGTCTCTAACACTGAAATATACGCCTTGTGATCCTGCAATAAAAGTTATAATTTTCATGCATTAACACAGTCCTGAAGCTGTCGTCCATACATGTTCTGTAGGCATAGGACAGACTGGCTGCTAGGAAAGAGAAGACTGTAACTTTCTCTGAGTTCATGGAAAGTTCTAAGTAAGATTGTGAGCTGAAGACAGCGCCACATTAAACCTGACAGTTCACTAAAGACCAATCAGAGGAGGTTTATCAGTCACAGACATGTGCCAACTTGCTTGGGTCTCAACAGTGTGACATCTCTCCGGGGCTTTTAAAGTAGTAAGCATATCACAAGATTTGCTGGAGAAAGCTACAAATATTAAAATCACAGTTTCAAACAACCTCAATTTGTGGTGAGTTAAATTTTTAAAAAAACTGTGATATGGGTCAAGCAGCTGCAATCGGTCTCAGAAAAAAATTAGGAATATACTATTCAACAGAAAATATAGACTGCTAAAGATAACTCTATTAAGAGACACTAACGATAGAGCTTTACAAATGTACACTGCTTGAGTAGTGAGTCCAGAATCCTAGGTGTGTTTGCTACTCAGGGGCATTAGTGATCCGGAGGAGAGGTGCAGCCAGGTAGAGGTCTCTTAAGAGTCAGAGGGAAAGAGACCAAAAGAAGTGTGACATCTGTGCTTGCTGATGGTGGCACCTTAGGAATTATCTCTCAACGTCTGACTTGGTGGTGGCTGTGTTCAGGTATCAGGGCCCTCCCCCGGGCATTCAGTCATTGCCACAGCAAGCGCGGTGGACACTTAGGAAGCTTTACAAGTGTTTGATGGTCCAAACCCACTGCGATGGTTCCCACCCAGAGACTACAGATGCCAGGAGCTTCAAGGGTGACTCTAGATGAGGATAAGGATTATCTTATCACCTTGGAGAACATCCTGACCTACGAGTAATAGTGGTCCCTGATAGTAGCTTTCTGTAGGGTTCAGCAGTAGTGAACAATCTTAGATCTGACCAGCTAGGCGGAGCCCTGAGGCAAGAGCTTTGGAACTACAGAGCCTATGGAAAGCTCATGCACAGACATGGCAGATTAAAGACCTGAGTCCAGCAGTTACAAAGCGGCTTCTTAGTGCCTCTGTGTCGCTTGACGAGGCAGAGAAGAAATTGTCCAGTCACGTAAACCTGGCATGAGATTGCTGGGCATAAAGGAGAAGTACTTTTGTAGCTGTCTTCGGTGTCTGGTTGGTGGTAAGACTGAAAGGAAGATCAAGGCAGCTGACAGACTGAGTCATGAGTGATTTGTGATACAGAATGGAGATGGACATTGTTGGCACCCTGGGCTGATGAAAACAAATTTACATTGGTGATTGTGGGCCACTCAACACCTGCCTTGATTTATTCCGGTAGTGGCTATACACGCATTTTAGGGAACCATGGAGTTTTTTTCATCATCATCACGCTTTAATCCAGAGCAAAAGCAAAAACAAGGAGAAAATGGAGAAAGAAGAAGATAGAGTTAGGAGAATATTGACGAAGGGGGATACAAAGAACCTGCAGACGTGAGATAAAGAGACAGAGAATGTAGGATGGTGGAAGAAAGAGGCATAAGCAGTGTATTGCTAGGGCGTAAGTTATAGTCAGCTCAGCTAACTATAACTGCTGAATTTCTCTGGTTTTGTACAAGTCGAATTTCATCCTAACTATAACGTCACTGTAACATTTGTTTTTTTCAGTGAATGTCTACTTTTTAAAACTAGTAGTTGTGTTTGTGGAGTGTTGGAGAAAGGGGGCGCGGCCTCTGACCAGCTCTCACAAATTGCGCTGTGTCGCACTTGCTAGAGGTATCAAGTGGGCTTCTTGGCCCCTAAGTACCCTCACCTTCCAAGAGGACTTCATCCCTGTAGGGGTGTGACAAAGGGACCACGGAACAAACCAAGTGTGCTTTGCAAAAGGGGTTTATTTCTTTCTAGGTTTTCTCCCTTCTTTGGGGTAACTCTTAGGCAATAACTGGTAAGCCAAAACAAAGGAAAACAAAATGCAAAGGTTTTTGCGACAGGGATGAGGTCACATAGCGGGCTGATCCTTATTCTTTCTTGGTCTTCTCCTCAGTCCCTTGAGAATTGTGGTTTCTTAATCCTCCCGATCTCTCCCACAGGTCCAGTTGTGTAGGGAAGGGAAAGAAAATAAAGACAACCAGGATTTACTGCCAAGCTTGTGGCCTCTCGTTATGTTGTGTGCCACCGTCACCAAAAATGAGCAGTGAGGGAGGGGTGTGAGGTAAAAGCTGGCGTGGTGTAGATTAAGCAAAGCAATAGAACACATGCGTGACCTAATTCCCCGTGCCTCCCCACCACACTCACCAAAACGACCCTCCCAAGGGTTCTCGCCTTGTACCATGGCCCGTGACCAGGACCATGGTGTAGGGACCCGGGGCGTCCTCTCTGCTCAATGAGCCACCGGGCTTGGTCGCGGTGGACAACACTCTCTCCTGGGTCTCCGCCCTCTCCTCATCGCCGTCCCCATCTTCCTTCTCCGCTTCGTCCTGCATGCTCCTCTGTTCTCCTCCTGCTGTCTTCGATACCACTCTCTCCTCCTCTGGCTCCGTCTCACCGCGTTTTGTGCCGTCTCCTCCCGATGACGTCAGGAGGTCTTCCTCGTGTTCCGCAGCCGATGCTAGACCGCTCACCTCTTCCGGTTCGCGGAGGGAATCACCACACTCCTTTAGACCCTTTCGGTGTGCTTCGTGTCTCTCCTCCTCACATATCTCCCCCCTCAGGAATGGACGTTGGGGCCATTCAGTGAAAGGGGGCCGTGACAGATAGTCAGCGCTTATTTGCTTCGCCCCCGGCATGTTTATTGTCTGTAACGAGAAAGGTTGTAGGGCTAAGAACCAGCGATGGATTAGAGGGTTGGTGTCTTTGTTGTGTGCCAACCAGGTGAGAGGGGCATGATCAGTGAGAACAAGAAACGTGCATCCCAACAGGTAATATTATAGAGCTTCTATGGCCCATTTTATGGCTAGGCACTCTTTTTCAATGGTGGAATAATGTGTCTTGCGTAAAAAGAGCTTTCTGCTAATGAAGAGGAGTGGCTTGATGTCATTGTTCACATCTGGTTGGTATAACACAGCACCCAAACCCACTCCGGAGGCATCAGTCTGTAGGACGAATGTTTTGTGGAAATCGGGGCACTGCAATACTGGAGCCATACAGATGGCGTTTTTCAAGGCATAAAAACTTATTTCGTGTTCAGGGGTCCAGGTGACTATGGCGGAAGGTTGTTTCTTTGTTTAGAGATCAGTAAGGGGGTTAGCCAAGGAGGAAAAGTTTGGAAGGAACCTCCGATAGTATCCGATAAAACCTAAAAAGGAGCGGACCTCTCGTTTGGTTTTGGGGAAAGGTATCGCCCTAATCGCCTCGACTTTGTCTATTTGGGGTTTTATAAGTCCGCCCTGTATGGTGTACCCTAGATACTGAATGGTGTTTTTGCCTAGTAGGGATTTCTTTTGGTTTATAGTGAGACCTGCTGTTTGAATGGTGGTGAATAAAGAGCCTAGATGTCATAAATGGTCCTCCCAGGTGGGGCTAAATACGACTATGTCGTCGAGGTACGCAGCAGCGCACTCGCTGTGGGGCTTCCAAATCCTGTCCATTAAGCGTTGGAACGTGGCAGGTGCCCCGTGCAATCCAAATGGGAGCACCTTAAAGTGCTATAGACCAGAGGGGGTTGAAAAGGCGGTCTTTTCTCTGGGTTGAGGTGACAAGGGGATCTGCCAATAGCCCTTGGTTAAGTCAAGGGTTGACATACATCGGGCCTTTCCTAGTCGTTCAATAAGTTAATCTATGGAGGCATGGGGTAGGTGTAGAATTTGGTTATTGCGTTCACTTGCCTGAAATCTATGCAAAAGTGAATGCTGCCTTCAGGTTGGGGCACAATTACCACCGGGGAGCACCAGTTGCTTTGCGATGGTTCTATGATATGAGACTATAGCATGGCCGTCACTTCCTTCTCTACTGCTGGGATTCGGTAAGGGTTTTACTTCACTACTTTCTTGTCTAATGATACTATGTCATGTTGTACCAGTGAAGCCAAACCGGGGATGGTGGAAAAGAGCCCTGGAAAGGAGTCTAACAAACCCCTCAGTTGAGTATTTTGTGTTGGTGACAAGATGTCCCCAGTGGGTACTGTCTCTGTTCTGGTTTCCTGTGTGGGTATGGATGGGATGTCTATGGGTTTGTCGGTGCTCACGAGGTATGCAGGTGTTCCTGGTGTGTCTGTCTTATGGAGTTCCTCCCATTTTTCGGTCCCGCCTGACCCAGCGCTTGCGCTGGTCTGGCGAGACTTTAAGTAAGGGCTTAAAAAAATGCTACCGCCAGCCACAGCTTGCAGTGCATGTGGGCGGGCACGCGCTTGAGCAGAGGCACCATATGGCGTGATTTCTGCTGCACGCACACCACTCACGCACATGCACTGTAAGCTGTGGCCGGCGGCAGCATTTTTCCCCCGCGATCACTTTCACTTTGGCCCCGCAGTTAACTTCCTTGTTCTAACTGGGGGCAGGGTGAGTACAATAGATCTCACTGCTTAAAAAAGACTACCCTTTCCTTCCCCTACTCCCACGACCCTACACCTCAGCAGTCTACTACCCCACACACCGGTGCCACATACATTTTACCACCCGTACACAGCAGACTGTAAGTATATACGGTAAAACCACATGTAATAGGGGATTTATGTGGTTTTACGGCTGGAAAATCGGCCCGTTGGTTATTCCCCATTCCACAGAATTTTGCTTACAGTTCCTCGTTGCTGTGGAGATTTAACAAACTGAATCAATAAAATTGCATGCTTGTAGTAAAACCGTCTCATTACCGTGCATCTCGAAGTTACGGATTTTGTCTGTCTTTGTGACTTAGCCTTTACATTGCTTTCTGTCACTGCAATGACGCTCCTCCATTCCGTGCGACCACCACATATCCTTTATTCATTGGAGCATTAACTTTGTCTTCCAATCCATCTGTGTCATTGGCTTTCCCGCCCATTCCACATTTGGTACCCCGGGCATAAGTTCTAAACAAGCATTGGCATAGCCAAGAGGTCTCGCTTTTGGGACCTTATAAGTGTTTAGCCATGCAACAGTTAATGTTGTTTAAGTAAGGATATTGTGCTGCATAACTAAATACTGGGTGGGTATTAACGAACCGTCTACCACTGTAACATGGCATCTGGTATCTAAGAGAGCCTGTTGTTTTTTTCCGTTTAGGAGGATCTCCTTCCTATAACATTGGTGCCCTTTTCCTGTCACGTATATCCACCCTCTTGAGTAGCCTATCTCCATGGGCTCACTGGAAGGGGCTCGATGAGGGCATTGTCGAGCAATGTGCCCCCATTCGGCAAATGATAACATTGGGGACCTTGTCCGCTGGGTGTAAGGGTAGGGAAGGTGGGTTTAGGGGGCATCCAAGGACCTATTGGTACTCTGGGTTCCGGTCGGCCTATGCTACTTGAAGGGTTCAAAGGGGGCCTGGGTACATTAGCCTTGAAATCGGGGGACCTGTGAAAGGCGCAGGCCAGTTTGACCGCGGTGGTGGGGCTAAGATTGGGGTGTTGCTTAACCCATGATCTAGTATTGGGAGGTAAGGCATCCAGGAACTGCTCCAAGTATATTTTGTCAGTGAGTTCCTCCGTGCTGGAACTATGGGGTGTCAGCCATCTATTACCCATATCCCGTATCCTATAATAGAGGGCGCATGGATTGTCTCCCGAGGTCCATTTTTCCTTTCTGAATCTCACTCTGTAATATTCCTGGTCGCAACCCAGGCGTTCCAGGATGACCTTCTTCACATCCTCATATGCTGTAGTACCGGCTGGGTTGGTCGCCTGGTATGCGGCCTGGAGTTCTCCGGATAAGAGGGGGGCTACGTATTGGCCCCACCTCTCTTGGGGCCATGCTGCGGTGGTTGCCACCCTCTCAAAATTGATACAGAAATAGTCTGGGTCATCCCCGTCCTGATACTTTTGGAGGACGGATCCCGGTACATTAGGTCTCACCCTTGTGCTTACAATGGCGTCGGTGAGCCGCAGGATTGCAGTGTCCTGGATCTGCTGGTTGTTTGTAAGCTGGTTGGCCTGCTATTTTAATGCTTCCTGAAGGGCTTCTCGGTCCGTTTGTGCTGTTTGTTTGTTGTACTAACAATAATTGCAAGTGACGCTGTCCTTCAGCCAGTTGGGCTATTATGCCCTCTATTGGCACAGGTTGTGTCATGATTCGACACAATGGTCAGGAATCCCACTTCTGACACCACTTTTTAGGGGTGTGACAAAAGGACCACGGAAAAAACAAAGTGTGCTTTGCGAAAGGGGTTTATTTCTTTCTTGGTTTTCTCCTTTCTTTGGGCTAACTCTTAGGCAAACTGTTAAGCCAAAACAAAAGAAAACAAAATTCAAAGGTCTTTGCTACAGGGATGGCGTCACATAGTGGGCTGATCCTTATTCTTTCTTGGTCTTCTCCTCAGTCCTTTGAGAATTGTGGTTTCTGGATCCTCCTGATCTCTCCCACAGGTCCAGTTGTGTAGCGAAGGGAACCTAATTCCCCGTGCCTCCCCACCACCCCCACCTAAATGACTCTCCCAAGGGTACTCGCCTTGTACCACGGCCCGTGTCCAGGACCATGGTGTTGGGACCCGGGGTGTTCTCTCTCCTCAATGAGCCACCGGGGTTGGTCGGGGTGTACAACGCTCTCTCCTGGGTCTCCGCCCTATCCTCATCGCCTTCCCCGTCTTCCTTCTCCGGTTCGTCCTGCTTGCTCCTCTGTTCTCCTCCTGCTGTCTCCGACACCACTTTCTCCTCCTCTGGCTCCGTCTCACCGCGTTTTGTGCCGTCTCCTCCGGATGACATCAGGAGGTCATCCTTGTGTTCCCCAGCTGATGCTAGACCCCTCACCTCTGCCGGTGCACGAAGGGAATCGTCACACTCCTTTAGACACTTCCGGTGTGCTTCGTGTCTCTCCTTCTCACAATCCCCTAACCAATAGTGCACCAGGAGACTTGTTTGCAGAGTAGTGGAGAAGGGGGTGTGGCCTTGGAGACTTTTCAGCAATCCCGCTGTGTGGGATTTACTGGAGGTACCAGGGGGGCTTGTTGGCCCCCACGAACCCTCAACAGACAAGGAGACTTTATCCCCCAACCAGCAGTGCACCAGGAGGCGTGTTTGCAGAGTGGTGGAGAAAGGGGGCATGGCCTTCGAAGTCTTCTCACCAATAAGGCTGTGTGGGACTTACTAGAGGTAACAAGAGGCATTGTTTCCCCCCAAGGACCCTCACCATCTAAGGGGACTTCGTCCCCCAACCAGCAGTGCACCAGGAGGCGTGTTTGCGGAGTGGTGAAGAAAGGGGGCGTGGCCGCCAAAGCCCTCTCAGCAATGCCTCTGTTTGGGAGTTACTGGAGGTGACAGGAGGGCTTTTTGGCCCTCAGGGACTCTCTACAGCCAAGTGGACTTCATCTCCCAACCAGTTGTGCGCCAGGAGGCTCGTTTGCAGAGTGCTGTTGAAAGGGGGCAGGGTCTCCTGCGACTTGCCGGTTTTTTATTTATTCGGGGAGGCAGCTGCATGGCCCCCCTTCCCTGGGCCAATTTCGGTCACATGGGACCCCACTCACGGGGGCTAGGCCTATTTTGATCAGGAGATGGGGGTCTCGCGGTCCTCCTCCCTGGGCCGATTTCAGCCCTGGGGACCCGATCCTCGGGGGGCCCAGCCTTTTTTTACATTTTTTAATAAAAATAAAGAAATAAGGGACGGGGGCTGTATGCCCCCACTCCCAGGCCGATTCTGGCACTGGTGACTCCATTCCCCAGGGCCCGGCCTCAATTGTGGGTGCCGTGGTACCACCCAGGGCACCCACTCTATTGGGGACCATGGGGGAGCTTCATGGCGTCTGCGGTCCCTTCTGATCCCCCGCCTCCTGTGGGACCCAGCATTGCTTTTACAAAGAGGGAGCTGCTAACATGCAGCCCCCTCTCTGTAAAAGCAATTGTGCTCACTTTCAGCAAGCGAGAGCATTTTCAATGCTCTTGCTTGCTAAAAGCAAGCACAGATTGCAATGGATGGCCGGGAGCGGTAAAGCTCCCGCCAAGCCATTGCCAACAGCTATGTCTGGGGGGTGGTGACCCTAGACCATAGCAGGAGCTGGCCCTGGGGGGTGGTGGTCCCCAGGGCCATGTAGGGCTCCAAGAGGAGGGCCGCGCCCCCCTCTGTTTTTGTTTTAGGCAGGGCCTGCCCCAGAGAGATGGCGTTCCCCGGGGCCAAGAACGGCCCGGAAGGGGGGCCACGTGGCTCCCTCCCATTTAAAATAAATCATTTTGGCCATGGGGAGGTGGTAGTCATTGGGGCCTGGGGGGGGCTGTGAGACCCCACATGTTAAAATATAACTGCCCGGGGGAGGTGGTGGTCACTGGGGCAGGGAGGGTCCGCTAACCCCGCCCCCATTTCATTGCCATTAGCCCCAGGTGGTCGCAGTCCCATGAGCTGCGGGGAGGCCGTACGAGCCTCTCTCGCACTAATTTTAGAAATAGCCCCTGGGAGGTGGTGTTCCCAGGGGCGGCAGGGGCTATGTGGGTCCCCCGCATCATTATTTTGTTTGCCCCGGGGAGGTGGAGGTCCCTGGGGCATGGGGGCTCCACGTGGGCACTACCGCATAATTAAAAACACTGCCCCCGGGATTTGGCCCACCCAGGGTCTTCATGAAAAAGACTCATGGGAGCCTGGCTTCGTTTTTTTTTTTCAATTTTGCTGCAGATCTGACGGTCAACCTGCAAATTTGTGGCAACATTAAATTTAAAAAAATGCTATTAAGTTCTGGCATAATCCCTGTTGGCCACCCACCATATCTGGGAAGTCACGGTATACCTACCCTGCCCCCTTTTCTTTTTTTTTTGCTTTTTTTTGTTGGACTCAGCTTCAGTCCCATAACGGCTGCTAACACTTGCTTGTTGAAGTGTTGGCAGCCAATCAAATTTCATTAGGATCTGCAAGTCCACTGCAAAGATCCGAATCACCGGATATCTATATTTTTTATGGTTTAAATAGTTTTATTGTAGATGTTGTAATCATGAACAATACACTGGCCGGCGGGGTATCTATATTTTTCAAACTAAAATATCTCTAAAACTACTGAACCGACTTACAACAAATCACAAAAAGCATGCTTTCTGGACCAACATCTAGCTTTCTGCCAAATTTGGTGTCATTTCGTTCAGCAGTTCGGACTGTAGTCATGTTCAAAATCCTTATAGGAAAATGCGTTTTGGGACCCCCCTTTTTTCTTGGCCCCCACTTGACAGATCATCCCACAAATTTAAACACACTAGCTGATCCGACTGTAGCAAAACTTTAGAACATTTTGTAAAGATTCGTTAAGCGGCACTAAAGTTATTGGCACAAGTTATTGGCAAATAAACTAGGTTCTAAATATAACTATCTACTGGCGAGCACCAGTAGATAATACATATTTATATATATGTTCCAAATGTGTTGCCACTAGCTTGGAGCTGCACTCAAAGAACAAAGCAGGACCCCTTTCATTTCAAAAAGGTCCTTTATTTAATTGCGAAAAACCGGCTTTCATTTCAGAGCGTTTGAAGGTCCTACGCGTTTCAAGGCTCCTGCCTCTTGATCACGGACCGGCTGGTTACTGGCAAAGATTACGTTCTCTTGACAAGCCCCACATTTAAATAATTACCTGCCCCCAGGTGGGCTGGCTCTGGTGTAAAGTTTAGAGGTATCATGGGAGTTGTATTTCATCCAACGTTACCGCCATGTAGACTTGCTTGTAAATAGTATTCGCCCTCCAGTGGATGTTTCTGAAAGGAATCCGGTTTGAATATTGAGCAGAACTTTGTCTTTCTGCGTATAGCGTGATTCCAGTATCGCGCTGCAGTCCATTAATTTCCATGGCGGTGCTGCTCCACGACCGAGGCTGGCCGTATTAAATGTTCCAAATGTGTTGCCACTAGCTTGGAGCTGCACTCAAAGAACAAAGCAGGACCCCTTTCATTTCAAAAAGGTCCTTTATTTAATTGCGAAAAACCGGCTTTCATTTCAGAGCGTTTGAAGGTCCTACGCGTTTCAAGGCTCCTGCCTCTTGATCACGGACCGGCTGGTTACTGGCAAAGATTACGTTCTCTTGACAAGCCCCACATTTAAATAATTACCTGCCCCCAGGTGGGCTGGCTCTGGTGTAAAGTTTAGAGGTATCATGGGAGTTGTATTTCATCCAACGTTACCGCCATGTAGACTTGCTTGTAAATAGTATTCGCCCTCCAGTGGATGTTTCTGAAAGGAATCCGGTTTGAATTTTGAGCAGAACTTTGTCTTTCTGCGTATAGCGTGATTCCAGTATCGCGCTGCAGTCCATTAATTTCCATGGCGGTGCTGCTCCACGACCGAGGCTGGCCGTATTAAATGTTCCAAATGTGTTGCCACTAGCTTGGAGCTGCACTCAAAGAACAAAGCAGGACCCCTTTCATTTCAAAAAGGTCCTTTATTTAATTGCGAAAAACCGGCTTTCATTTCAGAGCGTTTGAAGGTCCTACGCGTTTCAAGGCTCCTGCCTCTTGATCACGGACCGGCTGGTTACTGGCAAAGATTACGTTCTCTTGACAAGCCCCACATTTAAATAATTACCTGCCCCCAGGTGGGCTGGCTCTGGTGTAAAGTTTAGAGGTATCATGGGAGTTGTATTTCATCCAACGTTACCGCCATGTAGACTTGCTTGTAAATAGTATTCGCCCTCCAGTGGATGTTTCTGAAAGGAATCCGGTTTGAATTTTGAGCAGAACTTTGTCTTTCTGCGTATAGCGTGATTCCAGTATCGCGCTGCAGTCCATTAATTTCCATGGCGGTGCTGCTCCACGACCGAGGCTGGCCGTATTAAATGTTCCAAATGTGTTGCCACTAGCTTGGAGCTGCACTCAAAGAACAAAGCAGGACCCCTTTCATTTCAAAAAGGTCCTTTATTTAATTGCGAAAAACCGGCTTTCATTTCAGAGCGTTTGAAGGTCCTACGCGTTTCAAGGCTCCTGCCTCTTGATCACGGACCGGCTGGTTACTGGCAAAGATTACGTTCTCTTGACAAGCCCCACATTTAAATAATTACCTGCCCCCAGGTGGGCTGGCTCTGGTGTAAAGTTTAGAGGTATCATGGGAGTTGTATTTCATCCAACGTTACCGCCATGTAGACTTGCTTGTAAATAGTATTCGCCCTCCAGTGGATGTTTCTGAAAGGAATCCGGTTTGAATTTTGAGCAGAACTTTGTCTTTCTGCGTATAGCGTGATTCCAGTATCGCGCTGCAGTCCATTAATTTCCATGGCGGTGCTGCTCCACGACCGAGGCTGGCCGTATTAAATGTTCCAAATGTGTTGCCACTAGCTTGGAGCTGCACTCAAAGAACAAAGCAGGACCCCTTTCATTTCAAAAAGGTCCTTTATTTAATTGCGAAAAACCGGCTTTCATTTCAGAGCGTTTGAAGGTCCTACGCGTTTCAAGGCTCCTGCCTCTTGATCACGGACCGGCTGGTTACTGGCAAAGATTACGTTCTCTTGACAAGCCCCACATTTAAATAATTACCTGCCCCCAGGTGGGCTGGCTCTGGTGTAAAGTTTAGAGGTATCATGGGAGTTGTATTTCATCCAACGTTACCGCCATGTAGACTTGCTTGTAAATAGTATTCGCCCTCCAGTGGATGTTTCTGAAAGGAATCCGGTTTGAATTTTGAGCAGAACTTTGTCTTTCTGCGTATAGCGTGATTCCAGTATCGCGCTGCAGTCCATTAATTTCCATGGCGGTGCTGCTCCACGACCGAGGCTGGCCGTATTAAATGTTCCAAATGTGTTGCCACTAGCTTGGAGCTGCACTCAAAGAACAAAGCAGGACCCCTTTCATTTCAAAAAGGTCCTTTATTTAATTGCGAAAAACCGGCTTTCATTTCAGAGCGTTTGAAGGTCCTACGCGTTTCAAGGCTCCTGCCTCTTGATCACGGACCGGCTGGTTACTGGCAAAGATTACGTTCTCTTGACAAGCCCCACATTTAAATAATTACCTGCCCCCAGGTGGGCTGGCTCTGGTGTAAAGTTTAGAGGTATCATGGGAGTTGTATTTCATCCAACGTTACCGCCATGTAGACTTGCTTGTAAATAGTATTCGCCCTCCAGTGGATGTTTCTGAAAGGAATCCGGTTTGAATATTGAGCAGAACTTTGTCTTTCTGCGTATAGCGTGATTCCAGTATCGCGCTGCAGTCCATTAATTTCCATGGCGGTGCTGCTCCACGGTTTAAATGTGGGGCTTGTCAAGAGAACGTAATCTTTGCCAGTAACCAGCCGGTCCGTGATCAAGAGGCAGGAGCCTTGAAACGCGTAGGACCTTCAAACGCTCTGAAATGAAAGCCGGGTTTTCGCAATTAAATAAAGGACCTTTTTGAAATGAAAGGGGTCCTGCTTTGTTCTTTGAGTGCAGCTCCAAGCTAGTGGCAACACATTTGGAACATTTAATACGGCCAGCCTCGGTCGTGGAGCAGCACCGCCATGGAAATTAATGGACTGCAGCGCGATACTGGAATCACGCTATACGCAGAAAGACAAAGTTCTGCTCAAAATTCAAACCGGATTCCTTTCAGAAACATCCACTGGAGGGCGAATACTATTTACAAGCAAGTCTACATGGCGGTAACGTTGGATGAAATACAACTCCCATGATACCTCTAAACTTTACACCAGAGCCAGCCCACCTGGGGGCAGGTAATTATTTAAATGTGGGGCTTGTCAAGAGAACGTAATCTTTGCCAGTAACCAGCCGGTCCGTGATCAAGAGGCAGGAGCCTTGAAACGCGTAGGACCTTCAAACGCTCTGAAATGAAAGCCGGTTTTTCGCAATTAAATAAAGGACCTTTTTGAAATGAAAGGGGTCCTGCTTTGTTCTTTGAGTGCAGCTCCAAGCTAGTGGCAACACATTTGGAACATTTAATACGGCCAGCCTCGGTCGTGGAGCAGCACCGCCATGGAAATTAATGGACTGCAGCGCGATACTGGAATCACGCTATACGCAGAAAGACAAAGTTCTGCTCAAAATTCAAACCGGATTCCTTTCAGAAACATCCACTGGAGGGCGAATACTATTTACAAGCAAGTCTACATGGCGGTAACGTTGGATGAAATACAACTCCCATGATACCTCTAAACTTTACACCAGAGCCAGCCCACCTGGGGGCAGGTAATTATTTAAATGTGGGGCTTGTCAAGAGAACGTAATCTTTGCCAGTAACCAGCCGGTCCGTGATCAAGAGGCAGGAGCCTTGAAACGCGTAGGACCTTCAAACGCTCTGAAATGAAAGCCGGTTTTTCGCAATTAAATAAAGGACCTTTTTGAAATGAAAGGGGTCCTGCTTTGTTCTTTGAGTGCAGCTCCAAGCTAGTGGCAACACATTTGGAACATTTAATACGGCCAGCCTCGGTCGTGGAGCAGCACCGCCATGGAAATTAATGGACTGCAGCGCGATACTGGAATCACGCTATACGCAGAAAGACAAAGTTCTGCTCAAAATTCAAACCGGATTCCTTTCAGAAACATCCACTGGAGGGCGAATACTATTTACAAGCAAGTCTACATGGCGGTAACGTTGGATGAAATACAACTCCCATGATACCTCTAAACTTTACACCAGAGCCAGCCCACCTGGGGGCAGGTAATTATTTAAATGTGGGGCTTGTCAAGAGAACGTAATCTTTGCCAGTAACCAGCCGGTCCGTGATCAAGAGGCAGGAGCCTTGAAACGCGTAGGACCTTCAAACGCTCTGAAATGAAAGCCGGTTTTTCGCAATTAAATAAAGGACCTTTTTGAAATGAAAGGGGTCCTGCTTTGTTCTTTGAGTGCAGCTCCAAGCTAGTGGCAACACATTTGGAACATTTAATACGGCCAGCCTCGGTCGTGGAGCAGCACCGCCATGGAAATTAATGGACTGCAGCGCGATACTGGAATCACGCTATACGCAGAAAGACAAAGTTCTGCTCAAAATTCAAACCGGATTCCTTTCAGAAACATCCACTGGAGGGCGAATACTATTTACAAGCAAGTCTACATGGCGGTAACGTTGGATGAAATACAACTCCCATGATACCTCTAAACTTTACACCAGAGCCAGCCCACCTGGGGGCAGGTAATTATTTAAATGTGGGGCTTGTCAAGAGAACGTAATCTTTGCCAGTAACCAGCCGGTCCGTGATCAAGAGGCAGGAGCCTTGAAACGCGTAGGACCTTCAAACGCTCTGAAATGAAAGCCGGTTTTTCGCAATTAAATAAAGGACCTTTTTGAAATGAAAGGGGTCCTGCTTTGTTCTTTGAGTGCAGCTCCAAGCTAGTGGCAACACATTTGGAACATTTAATACGGCCAGCCTCGGTCGTGGAGCAGCACCGCCATGGAAATTAATGGACTGCAGCGCGATACTGGAATCACGCTATACGCAGAAAGACAAAGTTCTGCTCAAAATTCAAACCGGATTCCTTTCAGAAACATCCACTGGAGGGCGAATACTATTTACAAGCAAGTCTACATGGCGGTAACGTTGGATGAAATACAACTCCCATGATACCTCTAAACTTTACACCAGAGCCAGCCCACCTGGGGGCAGGTAATTATTTAAATGTGGGGCTTGTCAAGAGAACGTAATCTTTGCCAGTAACCAGCCGGTCCGTGATCAAGAGGCAGGAGCCTTGAAACGCGTAGGACCTTCAAACGCTCTGAAATGAAAGCCGGTTTTTCGCAATTAAATAAAGGACCTTTTTGAAATGAAAGGGGTCCTGCTTTGTTCTTTGAGTGCAGCTCCAAGCTAGTGGCAACACATTTGGAACATATTTATATATATATACACATACATTTGTATTTTTTTTTTTTTTTTTTTACCACAAAGTTCAGTCGCACACATCAATCCTTATTTCTCCGGTTTTATTTCACGAACAGAGCCAGTCTGTCAACCGACGCATTTCGGCTTTGCAGCCTTTCTCACGGTATACATTTGTATATAGGATGCCCTGAGACCTAATAGGACATTTAGTCCTATTTCTATTTCGGTGCCTGTCCCGGTTTTTCGTTCTGGAAATCTTGTCACCCTACTCTGACTGAACATCCCCAGTTAAGATAAGATGGCCACGGTGGCATTATCATCATCCTCCAACTGAGCACACCCCTATGTCAGTACTATTGTACGTATGTATTACTCAAATCAGGATTGACTGAGGTATATGTTGAGAACTGTGTACATTACGCATTTCTTGTGCGTTAGTACATGATTCAGATCCTGTTGGTGCACTGTGGGTTGCGTACATGTTCCTGTATTAGTACAGTATGATGAAAATTAGGTAGATGGACCAATGCATGATGCAAGCCAGGATTTGGGTGTGTTGTGAGAGCTGGATTGATTGTCTCTGAAGTGAGATGCTGAAGGGAGTCTTCTGTTGCAGGTCAGTACACCCCAAGAGGCAAGAAGGTCAATGCTGAGGTGCATTCGCAGAGCTTCTCGGCCTCTATGCAGGGACACGAAGGGTTCAGAGGGTCAAAATATGGATTCATTGTTGGAGTCACGATTGGCTTTCTGTGCTGAAATAGCAGGGGTGCTGTAAGTTAATCGTGATATGCTTGGGAAGGGATACTTCCAGTGTAACAATAGCCCCTGCAGTGCGTAGGGGACCCCGAGCTCCAGGAGGCCCCTCCATAAATGTGCATGGGCAATGGGCCCCTAGCTTCTGAGCTCCTGACTGGGTCCAGAGCCTGGGGGGGGGGGCCTCCATGCACATTGCAGGGGGGTGCTCAATTTTCCTTGCGCCACTGGGTACCCCTGGCCGGGGTTTAAGTGGGATGAAAAAATGGGGTAGGGGGTCTCTCAAGGGGGCGTGGTCGATGTAATTAAGGCATGGTTTAAAAACACGTACTAACCATCTGTGCTTAGCATAGTGTGCCACCCCCAACTGATATTTTGCTGCTTCTGTCATTGCATCCAGGTATATAATACAAGTAACATCACACCTACAACAAGCCAGGACTATTTACTTTGTCAATGGTTGTTAGTTGCATAAGCTAATTAAGCAACAACTGTGGCTTTGTTATATAGAATATTGAAAATGCTTCAGTTCTGAAATGGACTGTGAAAGAGCTAGCAAAGAGTCTCTTTGAAGTTATAACAAAGGCAGTGAATGGTAGGGTAACCAACCGGTCGTAAATTTCACGGACCGTCTGTACTTTGGATCTCACGTCCGCTGTCTGTGATGATCCCTTTTACGGATGCCTTTTGTCCGTAATTTTGGGCATTGCAGGGAACAGCACTGTTCCCTGCATGAAGCCTCAGCTCCCTGATGGGGCCGCCTTGCACTCTTCCTCTGAGCACAAGAGCAGCTCCACCCGCCCATGTATGGGGCTGATGATTGCCACATTCAGAATGACAATGAGCCAGTCTGGGCGTTACAGCATGGGGTGGCCTCCTCCAGCCTCTGTCTAGGGCAGGGCATTCTGTCAGATGGAATAAATGTGCAAACACACCAATGCTGCTACGGAATCCAGTTCATGAAAAGAAGCTGGTGAAAGAAGTTAAAAAGAAGGGGCTAGAGTTCTTTCACAGTCTCATCATTTTAGAACTGATACATTTTCAATATTATATTCAACGAAGCCATGGTTGCTGCTTTTTTATTTTATGCAACTAACAACCATTGACAAAGCCAATAGTTCTGGCTTGTTGTATGTAGGTGTAACGTTACTTGTTGTGTTATAAATCTTGATACAATGACAGAAGAGGCAAAATACCAGTTGGGAGGTACACTATATATACGAAGCACAAATTTTTAGCTTAGGTGTTTTAAGCCACGCCCTTAATTACATCGAACACCCCCTTTGAAGATACCCCCTAGTTTTTTCATCCCACTTAAAGCCCTGGAAACAACACCATGTCACGGTCACCTCATAGCCTGGCACTGTGCATCATGCATGACTTCCACTTTTTGAGATTGCCTATGTGCAGGGGCATAGAGAACCCTCCCCCCACCCCTTGCTTTATGAACTACAGCAGGGGTGAAATTCTTGATGGGCCTCTTGTGTCTGCAACTCTGCAGACAAAGGCTCAGCTCACAACAGTGGCGTAACACAGGCCCCCGCATCTCCTGCGGTGAGGGGGCCCCGAACTGCAGGGGGCCCCCTCTGCACAGTAGTCTGGCCTGAGAGCTCCGGATTCAATCCAGAGCGGGGGCCCCTCCATGTACCTTGCAGGGGGGGGCCGCCTCAACTTTCGTTATGCCAGTGGCTCATAATTAATATGAAAAGGTGGGCGAGTGAAGGGATGGGTGGATGGCTGGATGGATTATTTAAAGGTTGAATGGATTAATGAAAGGGTAAATTAATTGATAAGAGAAAGGATGGATGGATGAGTGAGTGGAAGGATGGATGACAGAAAAGGTAAATAGATGGATGTATGGGTTGATGGGAAGATGGATAGGTAAAAGGGTGGATGGATGAGTGAAAGGATGGATGGATGAGTGAAAGGGTGGATGATGGGCGACTGAATGGGTGGATGGGCGAATGAATGGGTGGATGGATGAGTGACACGATGGATGGATTGATGAATTGATAAGTCAAAGGGTGAATGGAAGGACGGATGAGTGAAAGGGTGGATGTAAGGATGGATGAGTGAGTGAAAGGGAGGGTAGATGGACAAAAGGATGGATAGATGAGTGAAGGAGTGAAAGGATGGATGAGAGAAAGGGTGGATGGATGAGTGATAGGGTCAATGGATGGATTCATCAGTGGATGAGTAGATGGATGGGTGGGTGGATGGATGGACGGATGGCTAAGTGAAAGGGTCGATGGAGAGGGAAAGGGAGGATGGATGGCTGATTGAAAGGGTGAATGGGTAGAAGGATGAGTGACTGGGTGGATGGATGGAAGAGGAAGTGAAATGATGGCTGTATGGGTGAAAGGGTAAATGGCTGCCGCATGAATGAGTGAATGGATGGGTGGAAGAGTGGATGGATGAGTGTATGGATGGATAGGGTGAAAGGGTGGATGATGGATAATGGATGGATGAGTGAAAGGGTGTATGGAGGGATGGATGATTGAAATGATGGATGGGAGGATATATGATGGATGGAAGGATACATGATGGATAGGTTTGCAAATGGTTGAATATGTTTGGATATGGATGGGCTTACTTATATACTATTGCGCAACGCCCTTTGATGTGTCTGTACAACTTACCTTTTTCCTGAATTTTGACCTCCTGTCCTGAATTTTTGTCCTCAATTTTGACCCTTAGTCCTGAATTTTTACAGTCACTGTCCTAAATTTGCACATATGCCAGTTGGTCACCCTAGTGAAGGGTGGTGCTGCTAAGAGTTCAGATTTTTTTTTCACCCTGACGGTGAGGACAAAAATGGAGAGCCCGATAGAGAATGTCTCAGCGCCTGCTTTTTGAACTGCCCGTGCTCAGCTCCGGCTGACCCGACACACTTAAGGCCCTGCCCCTGGTTCTTCTTACTGGAACATTAGTGTACTGCGGGCAGGGTCGGATTAGTTTAAAGGGCAATCAGGCAGTGTTTGGGGGTGGGGGGCGGGCTTGTCTAATAGACCAGGGCGTGGCCCGGTTTTTTGGGGAGGTTTGTGGGTCTGTTTTATGGTCTAGTGGGCTGATTTTTACTGAACCTTCTGCAGCTAACAAATGCATGCAGCAGTCTCCCACACCTTGCAGAACACCTGCACAACGCGCCTTTACATGTTCAAAACCGCCCTATTTGCAAATGTAGGCCGTCTTTTTTAGCTATCGAATTCGCTAGTGGGGCTCTACCTTTATTTTGGCCTATTTTCTGTCCCAGTTGACTCTGACTGCGGGCCAGTATTGGGGTGCATTGGGTGATGTGCGTGTCACAAGGCTGGAGGAGCGGTGATGCTCTGAGGTGTGTGGCCGCTGTGGAATAGCTGAGCTATGTATGAGGCGCATCGCTTGAGCCCGACAGACTCCCTCGCAGTACAGATCCCGCTTGAGATGCATCACCGGAGCTGTGCGTGTCTCAGCTCTGCCCTCACTGGCTCCTTCTGTCCCCTCCAGCCCCTCCTCCGCCCTGCTTTAAGGCCCTTGCTCGGATGGCTTCGAGGGGGGGCGGGGGCGTCAGTATTTCAGGACTCCAGTCTCCATTGGCCTGAGGATTCTTCCATGCCCATAAAGAGAGGCCGGCCTCTGCTACCCTCTCGGAGGAGTCCATTTATACCCCCCCTGCCCCCCCAGCTGCCCGTGGCTCCCAGTCTCTTCAGCTTTCTCCACCAGCGTGGGCTCTTTCTCCTGGGGCGAGGTGAGCCGTGTGTGTGCAGCCAGCTCCGACTGGCACCTGAGGTCCTGCTGCGGGGTACGGGGAGGGGCGCTCGCTGAGGGCCGGTACAATATAGAGGGGCATTATTGAGAGGGCGCTACATTACTGTAGATGGGGCGCAATAAAGGTGTCTTTACAGCGCTATAGAGGGAAGGGCTCAAAGGTGTTGTAAAGCGTTATAAAAGTGAAGGAGGTATACAAGAGTTCTGCCGTGGGTAGTCATTGTAGAAGAGAGGACAGCAAAGGGAATTTGATGGGGGGAGGGGCGGGGGACACGGTATTCTGTAAGTCCCCATGAGTAAGAAGTGTTTGCATGGTCCAGATAGCTAACCAGTTTGTTGCTTCACCTACTGGCGCCTGGCGTTACCTGCCTCATTATGAATGTGTTCACAAGTAGGCTAGGCCCGCTTTAGAGATACAGAATGGCCAATACATTTAGTATTGTCAGGGCGTGGTCCTAAAAGGAGTCTGGAGAAGGGCCCCCACTACACCCCCACCCCCGCCTTTCTTTATAGAGTGGCTCTCAGAAAGGAGGTGTTCTGAGGGGGGTGGCTGGAGTCGTATGGCTCTAAAAGACTTCAAACGGAATGTGAGCGGTACAGAGCCTCGTAGAGGGGGGTCCAGGCAGAGCAGGGCTCTGTAGGGGCTTCGCAAAAAAAAGTGTACTGCGTTATTTGTGGGGCGGAGGGCTTTGACTAGACGTCGGCAGAGAAAGGGATTTCAGCTACGGGTCCAGGAACAAAGAGGCTGTATGCATGGAGAAGGAAGGTCCTGCCACGAAGTGGAGCTCAGTGCACGCGCAGAGGGGCCTCAGAGGCGGGGTGCTTACGGGAGATCTGCTTGAGTTGACTACAATGGCGGGCGCAAGGAAAACTTAGATATGTGGGTGGGCAACCATATAGAGGGGCCATATTGCCAGTGAGCGGGGTGTGGGGAGGGGGATAGGGGGAGATGTCCAGAAGGAGGGGGTGTATGACGCGGGCGTTCTCAGAGATCGGTCCTTTGTAGGGGTGTTGATCTAACCGGGCCCCTGAATGCTGTGTTTGTACAAAAATGAATTATATTACAGATGAATGGATACTTTAAAAAATGATCATATCTCCCTTATCACCTAACTACCACTCATCCATGCATCCCATCTCGTTCCCACCTTGCGTACTGCATAAGGCAACCTTACTGCATGATCAGATATGTTTTTATTTGTCTTTCTTGCACCTCTCGCCTGCGCCATTCTCTGTTTTTCCTGTTTTTCTTAGAGCATTTGTAGTCACCACCGCTTTGCTCCCTCACATACCCTGTCCTATGGCACGTCGGTTCTCATTTGAGAAGCTCCTTTCGCTGTTGTGGACATAGCGCCTCGGGCTATATCGGAAATCTTTCAAGACACACCCAAAGATTCCCAACAACATATAAGACACGTGAGTGTCATCTATAGGAGAAAAAACCGCTGGCCTCCCACTTCGAGCGGCGCTTGTGAGCCAACGCGTCAGGAACTGCCATTTGAGGTGGCTGTCAGCTGTTTGTAGCGCTTTACCCCCACCCCTCACAAAATAAATAATTATACCCTATCCACGCCAGAACTAGGCGTGGAGCAGTATTCAGGGGCGGGGCGCGGGGCAGTCAGCGTCAGGTGCCAATGTGGAGAGGCAGGTGTTTAGCTGTCGCCCTTGATCAGTGAGGGAGAGAGGCCGAGAGAAAGGCTGGGCGTTATTTCAGCCGCTCCATTTTCTCGGGGTGGTCCAAAGATGTGCCCAAGCCCCCCTCCTGACCCTCTGGGGGATTGAGACAGGTATCTGAGGCAGGGAGTCAGCTGCTGCTCCTTGGAAGGGCCTGGGTCATTTTTAGAAGCAGGCCGAGGCTCCCAGCACATTGTGAGAGGCTCGAGTTTCACCTCAGGGGCAGCAGGCCTAATCTTCCATCAAAGGGAATGGGATGCGCTGCATTCTCACCATTTTGGAAGGGCCACAGGAATTATGCGGCAGAGGAGGACTAAAATATGCGAGAGGGTTGGCTAGATTATGCAGCAAGGAAAGGCAAGTTATGGGACAAAACGCGGCACATTTTGTGATACTATGAGTTCATTATTCTGTCAAATGAAAACTCTCTGGGCAAATATTTCCCCTTATTAGTACTAGTTTAACATCCAAATACAGAAATAAGCAATTGGAAGATGACCAATGAACCTTTGCGAAGGGCTTTCCACAAAGCAGAGACATATGTCACCATGCTTTAGTAACTTTTGATCCGTTTGAGCTAGAAACTCTCTTCTTTGGTTAAAATCTGTAGATTATGCAGCAGATGACAGATTATATGGCACATACAGCAAATGCATAATTATGTGAAAAACGCCGCAGCCATAGAATCACATTATTCCAGTGGCCCTGAATTCCTGAAAACCATGCTTGTTTGACTAGCGTAATAGCACTGGTACTCTGGGAGATCTATTGTGTGGCCATTCCAGCGTCTCGCCAGGCCTCCCTGAAACCCCTTGTGTAAGGTCCCACTGTAGGCTCTTGTCGAGTACCTAACGCCCCATGAGGCTTTTTTGTCACTAGGCCTCTCTGGGGGTCTCCTGCCCTGTCCAGTATTGAACCTCTATTGAGGCTTTTCAATCAATCAGATTAGACAGGTATTCAGGGACTTTCGAAACTTCTGCAGCCCGAGGCCTCCCAGGAGTCTCCTGCCCTGTCTCTGGAGGGCAGTCAAAGACGTAGCTCTACTGGAGGCTGCAAACTTGTCCACTGGCGCCCTTAGAAGACTCTTGCTTCACAAGCCATCCTTCGGGGTCTAGTTCAATACATACCTCTCTGGACGTCTTGCTTTGCCCAGCCACAGGTCTCTCTCCTCTGTCCACTTTTCATAATCCTTTATGTGCGTAAAAAAACACTTTCCCACTCTAGTCACCACTGTCCCACTCTTATCATCACTGCCCCACTCTTATTACCACTATCCTTTCATCAATATTACTGCATAAACACCCACTGTCCCACTCTTATTACCACTGTCCCACTATTGTCACCACTGTCCCACTCTTATCAAACGCCCTGCATAAACACCCACTGCCCCATTCTTATGACCAATGTTCCACTATTATCACTACTGTCCCACTATTGTCACCACTGCCCACTCTTATCAATATTACTGCATAAACACCCACTGCCCCACTCTTATCACAAGTGTGCCACTATTGTCACCACTGCCCCACTCTTATCAAACGCCCTGCATAAACACCCACTGCCCCACTCTTATCACAAGTGTGCCACTATTGTCACCACTGTCCCACTCTTATCAAACGCCCTGCATAAACACCCACTGCCCCACTCTTATCACAAGTGTGCCACTATTGTCACCACTGTCCCACTCTTATCAAACGCCCTGCATAAACACCCACTGCCCCATTCTTATGACCAATGTTCCACTATTATCACTATTGTCACCACTGCTCACTCTTATCTATATTACTGCATAAACACCCACTGCCCCACTCTTATCACAAGTGTGCCACTATTGTCACCACTGTCCCACTCTTATCAAACGCCCTGCATAAACACCCACTGCCCCACTCTTATCACAAGTGTGCCACTATTGTCACCACTGTCCCACTCTTATCAAACGCCCTGCATAAACACCCACTGCCCCATTCTTATGACCAATGTTCCACTATTATCACTGTTGTCACCACTGCTCACTCTTATCTATATTACTGCATAAACACCCACTGCCCCACTCTTATCACAAGTGTGCCACTATTATCACCACTGTCCCACTTTTATCACCAGTGCTGCTTGAACTCCCACTGTTCTGCTGTTTTCAGTCTCTGTGCATAAACATGCTCTGCTCGTGTTGCATCGTTATTTCTTTGCACGAATCCCTCTCTTTTGTGCTCAGTGTTCTAATCTTTGTGTCCTGTGGTGCCATTCTCAGTACACACCCATCATATATCCTGTTTGAGTATTCTCTTCTCCGTTCATAAATACACCTTCTTTGCTCTCATCGCTCCCTTCTCTGTGCTTTTGTACACTTCATCATGCTCTCACCTCTCTCTCGTCTGCGCTTTGGTACACTTCATCATGCTCTCACCTCTCCCTCGTCTGTGCTTCTGTACACTTCATCATGCTCTCACCTCTCTCTCGTCTGCGCTTTGGTACACTTCATCATGCTCTCACCTCTCCCTCGTCTGTGCTTTTGTACACTTCATCATGCTCTCACCTCTCTCTCGTCTGTGCTCTGGTACACTTCATCATGCTCTCACCTCTCTCTCGTCTGTGCTTTGGTACACTTCATCATGCTCTCACCTCTCTCTCGTCTGCGCTTTGGTACACTTCATCATGCTCTCACCTCTCTCTCGTCTGTGCTTTGGTACACTTCATCATGCTCTCACCTCTCTCTCGTCTGTGCTTTTGTACACTTCATCATGCTCTCACCTCCCTCTCGTCTGTGCTTTTGTACACTTCATCATGCTCTCACCTCTCTCTCGTCTGTGCTTTTGTACGCTTCACCATGCTCTCACCTTTTTCTCGTATGTGCTTTTGTACGCTTCACCATGCTCTCACCTCTCTCGTCTGTGCTTTGGTACACTTCATCATGCTCTCACCTCTCTCTCGTCTGTGCTTTGGTACACTTCATCATGCTCTCACCTCCCTCTCGTCTGTGCTTTTGTACACTTCATCATGCTCACCTCTCTCTCGTCTGTGCTTTGGTACACTTCATCATGCTCTCACCTCTCTCTCGTCTGCGCTTTGGTACACTTCATCATGCTCTCACCTCTCTCTCGTCTGTGCTTTGGTACACTTCATCATGCTCTCACCTCTCTCTCGTCTGTGCTTTCGTACACTTCATCATGCTCTCACCTCCCTCTCGTCTGTGCTTTTGTACACTTCATCATGCTCTCACCTCTCTCTCGTCTGTGCTTTTGTATGCTTCACCATGCTCTCACCTCTTTCTCGTCTGTGCTTTTGTACGCTTCACCATGCTCTCACCTCTCTCGTCTGTGCTTTTGTACACTTCATCATGCTCTCACCTCTTTCTCATCTGTGCTTTTGTACGCTTCACCATGCTCTCACCTCTCTCGTCTGTGCTTTTGTACACTTCATCATGCTCTCACCTCTCTCTCGTCTGTGCTTTTGTACACTTCATCATGCTCTCACCTCCCTCTCGTCTGTGCTTTTGTACACTTCATCATGCTCTCACCTCTCTCTCGTCTGTGCTTTTGTACACTTCATCATGCTCTCACCTCTCTCTCGTCTGTGCTTTTGTACACTTCATCATGCTCTCACCTCCCTCTCGTCTGTGCTTTTGTACACTTCATCATGCTCTCACCTCTCTCTCGTCTGTGCTTTTGTACGCTTCACCATGCTCTCACCTCTTTCTCGTCTGTGCTTTTGTACGCTTCACCCTGCTCTCACCGCTCTCTTCTCTGTACACTTGATCATGCTCTCACCTCTTTCTCGTCTGTGCTTCTGTACATTTCATCATACGCTCACCGCTCTCTTCTCTGTACACTTGATCATGCTCTCACTGCTCTCTTCACACTGATATTGTACATTTCAGCATGCTCTCACTGCTCTCTTCTCTGTACTTTTGCACACTTCATCGTGCTCTCACTGCTCTCTTCCCAGTGCTATTGTACAATTCAGCATGCTCTCACGGCTCCCTTCTCGGTGCTTTTGTACACTTCATGCTCTGCTCTCACGGCTCCCTTCTCGGTGCTTTTGTACACTTCATGCTCTGCTCTCACTGCTCTCTTCTCCATACTTTTGCACACTTCATCATGCTCTCACTGCTCTCTTCCCAGTGCTATTGTACGCTTCACCATGCTCTCACCTCTCTCGTCTGCGCTTTTGTACACTTCATCATGCTCTCACCTCTCTCTCGTCTGTGCTTCTGTACACTTCATCATACGCTCACCGCTCTCTTCTCTGTACACTTGATCATGCTCTCACCGCTCTCTTCACACTGATATTGTACATTTCAGCATGCTCTCACTGCTTCCTTCTACGTACTTTTGCACACTTCACCATGCTCTCACTGCTCTCTTCACACTGATATTGTACATTTCAGCATGCTCTCACTGCTCTCTTCTCTGAACTTTTGCACACTTCATCATGCTCTCACTGCTCTCTTCCCAGTGCTATTGTACAATTCAGCATGCTCTCACGGCTCCCTTCTCGGTGCTTTTGTTCACTTCATGCTCTGCTCTCACTGCTCTCTTCTCTGTACTTTTGCACACTTCATCATGCTCTAACTGCTCTCTTCCCAGTGCTATTGTACGCTTCACCATGCTCTCACCTCTCTCTCTTCTCTGTTTTTGTACACTTCATCATGCTCTCGCCTCTCTCTCTTCTCTGTTTTTGTACACTTCATCATGCTCTCGCCTCTCTCTCGTCTGTGCTTTTGTACACTTCATCATGCTCTCACTGCTCTCTTCTTTGTGCTTTTGTACACTTCATCATGCTCTCACTGCTCTCTTCTTTGTGCTTTTGTACACTTCATCATGCTCTGACTGCTGTCTTCTCTGTACTGTTGCACACCTAATCATGCTCTCACCACTCTCTTCGCAGTTCATGTGCTTCCTCAAATCTGGTCTTACAAGTTTCTTCTTTTTTTCTTGCAGGTTCTAGATCAAAGAAGTCAAGATGGGTGAAGAGTAAGTGTCTTTCGCCTCCTGTTTCATTAAGGAAGTCACGTGTTCTGTGGTGTGCTAGCCTCTTCCGGCTGCGAAAGACAAGCGCGGGCTCTTGCAAGCGTCAGGCTCTACCTCTGCAGGCGGGATGCCTCAGAGCCTTGTGCAGGCAGTGTACTGTCTATCCTATGCCTCAGTCGCCTGTGCAGACAGAAGGCCAAGAAACTAGAAGGCTGTGCAATCAGAAGGCACTGTATCCTGGCAAATGGAGGCCTTTGAGGGCAAAAGACCCACTCACTGTGTAGGGAGTTGGAGGCCTGTGCAGGCAGAAGGCTGTCACGTCTAGGTCTTGGAGGCCTATGCAGGCAGAATGGTGTCTTCTACGGGCCTCAGAGCCTTGTGTAGACAGAAGCCTGCTGCTCCTACACCTCAGAGACCAATGAAGGTTGTAGAGTGCCCCTCCCAGGCTTTAGAGGCTGGCATAGATTGAAAGCTGTCTGTTGTAACTCAGAACTCTGCAGGCAAAGGGTTGTCTTTTATACGGTTCAAGTGCGACCTGTGCAGTTTGAAACCCATCTCTGATGGGTGGCACGCTCTGCTGCTGCAGATATGTCATTCACAGGGCTCAAGCTCTGACTGTAGACAGGTAACCGCTTTGCAGAGGGAGCTGTCTGTATTTAAGTAGTGCATGAGCCTACACAGCTCAGTACGCTGCTACTAAGAGAAAAGAGGAATCACATCTCACAGTCTTGGTTTGGTGTCGAGGTCCTCGGGATGATGTGATTTTATGTTGCCTAGTCCATCTCTATGAGTTGCACATACAGGAGCCAGCAGGCATACCTTACGAGGCAGGCCAGAGCGGCCCTACGGTTACCCTCTGGATGACAAAGTTTAATTTCCTGCGTGAGAAACTCCACTAAACACTGTCCTGCAGGGAGCCCAGTGCCCAATGATTCGGCACTGGCTGCAGTGTATACCTGGATCTTATGCATGTGATCAGACACATATGTTTGGCTTCAGTGTCTATCTGGAGTTTCTGCAAATGATCAGGCGTAGAGCCTCAGCTAATAGACAAGCTGGGGATGAGGAAGATTGGTTGAATTTTGGGCAGGTTGACGCCCAAATGAAGATGATACATACAGGTTTTCGGTGGGCTAGAGGATTTGTGGCAGGAGCTGTAAATGTTTTAGGGGGTTGAATGAGTATTGGAGGTGGTTGGTTGGGTTAGCAGATGGTGATTGTGTGATTGTGATTGGGGCCTACATCATATTTGTTGCAACAGCTCAATGCGGCTCTTTACTCGAGGTATCTGTGCCCATAACCTTCATCTTGTTGCATTCAACCCTATGTACAGCGCTCTGATACCCCTGGGTCATGTGTACGCTTTATAAAACACTATAAATAAATAAATCTGGTTCAATTCCTGTCTCAGTCAGCCAGGTTTCGGTGCACACTTGTGTATTTTTCTGATGTATGGATGCTGCGTTGGGTTTCAATGTGGGGTGGAGGATATGTGCAATCAACTAAACATATGTTGAAGATGATAAAGTTGATGATGATAAAGTGATACCCTTTTCTTTCTCTTTCTCTCCCTTTTCTCCTTATGTTCTTCCATGCAGCGATGATGTAAGTCTTCCTTATTTCTTGTCATCTGAGTGTTGTTTGTGAGGCACCTTAACTCCTTCAAATGATCTTAAGTTCTAGTTCGGCATGAACATGCACATCTGGGTGATGCCTCCATTGCCCCCTGCATGTATCTCAATCACCTATGGTGGTGTCCCACAGCAGCGCTTGGGACCTCCAAGTGCAGCTTGCCTTGTTCTTGTTGGAGTTGTGAAAGATCTGATGCAGGGAAGCTCTTCGGAGAGTGACGGCGTTGTTCTCCCTTTGCCATCAGGAAATTCTGGGGGTCAAACTCTGACTAGCTGGCCGGGGTGTGTTATGGGTAACATGGGCCTCTCTCCACTGCGCTTCCTTTAATCTGTGTTTTTATTTCTCTTTTTCAATCTGCAGAAGAAGCCCAAGATCTCCAACCAGCGCAAGCAGCATCTTAAGGTGAGTTAGATCCAATGGAGAGTTTCACTCCAACGCCAGTTCGTCTACTGTTCACTCTACCACCAGGGCAACCATAGCATCCCAAGAGCCAGAACCCCTCCAGCTTTTTCATCAGTATCATTTGTACAGCAAGCCACACATGCAGCACCCCCCAAATTTAGCACCTATGTACAACATGCCACATTGCATCAACTACACCCACCACAGCCGCAGCACCACACAACTTGTATCAGTGCAATCAGCGTTCCTTCAACATCAACCAGGAGCTGGTTTATTGCATATCGACAGTCAGCAGATCGACTACACCACCTACAGCCAGCACGTCTGCTACACCCTTCAGCCAGCACCTCAGCTGCATCCACCACAGCCAGCACTCCCACAGCATCTCTAGCACAAGTGTCCCTAAATTCTCTCCCATGGCCAGCAATCCTACAGCATCCCCGCAGTCAGCTCTCATGCAGTACCAGCAATAATGAGTACCCCAACAGCATTTGTGAGGCCCTTCCTGCATTCCTCACAGCCATCCTTACGATATAATCCTACTATTCCAGCGTGCCTATAGCATTCATCAGAGCCACAGCTAATACTGGATCCCCCGAAGAGTCAATACACCTACAGCAACCCCCACAGCCAATGCTCCTACTGCATTCAAAGTCTGCCCTCCTAATGCTCCCCTCTACTACCCACCACTCTGCACCCCCCAGTGTCAATGCCCCTACTGCATCCCCCAGAGCCGGTAACCATACTGCATCCAGACACAGTCTGCACGCCTAATGTTCCCCTGCACACCCACAACCCCTACTGCTTCACTCCTCACTCTGGTTACCAAAGCCCCTAAATACCCCCACAAAGGGGGCTCCTTCTACATCCCAAAAGCCGGGATCCCTAAATCTTGTATCTCAATCACCACACTTGTCCAGCAACCCATTCCTGACTCCTAATATAGCTTCTTGTCTGCTTCACAGAGTTTGATGCTGCAAGTCGCTAAGACTGCTCTAGAGAAAGAAGAACAAGACATCGCTGCTGAAAAGGAGAGGTACCTGGCAGAGCACTGCCCACCCCTGAGCTTGCCAGGCTCCCTCCAAGATCTGCAGGTTAGTTAAGTCTGTCAAAGCCTCCGACGTAGAACTACTGTAGACTGAGTGCAACAGCAAGAAGTCAAGACCTCTACCAGCAGATCTGGCCTCTTCAGTGCACTGATCTATGGGCGCCTGTCCGGGTTTACTGGCAGAGAGGTCTACCACTGTACTCTGTGTACTGCACCAACTACCAGGGATGCTTTCAGCCATTTTCCGTATGTCTATGGTAGTTTGTAAAGCAACACATGGTTAGGCCATAGAGATGTATGATGTCTCCAATTTTTGCAGAAATTGGGTTGATGGAACCTTGACTCCTAAATGCTGGGAAGACTTGCATTTGGGTGAACTTGTTGATCCCTTGGGTCAGGTGTCAATGAGGGCTGGGGTGGAGGAAGAAGACGGTCAAGTTCCGTGGATGACAGAGACTTCCGTGACACAATGTGGATTAGGTTGAATGTTGAGTTGAGGACATTTGTCTCAGCTAATCTGAGGTTTATGGCTTTTTTCTTACAGGAATATTGCAAAAAGTTACACGCCAAGATAGATGTGGTGGATGAAGAAAGATACGACATGGAACAGAAGGTTGGGAAGAGCAGCAAAGAGGTAATTTCTACATTCTCAAGCTCTTCTCATCAATCAAGGGGATCATTCGCTATTGCTGCTCTCATATCTAGGCTACCCCATCCCTATTGACCTGCCCCTATACTATCTGTTATACTCCCAGCAAGAAAATCCTATCTTCACTATGCTTTTGTCCATGCAATACCCACAACCCCGTGTTTCCAAGCAGATTATGCCCCCTGAACTGTGCTTCATTACAAACTGTCCCACCCATTGCCTATTTGTTCAGCCACAGTACTTAACTATTCCCCACATTGGTTATGTTTCCGGTCTGGACTGGACTGGCCTGATGGGAAGGGTAGTTTGGGTGCTCCCACCCAAACTACCCTTCCCATCAGCTTCCATCCAGAATATACCCACAGATTATGCTTGTCTACACCCTGTGATCCTGGGACTGTGCTTCCACACAGACTGTGCTCCTCAACAAACCTTTTTTTGACCAACTATGCAGGCCGGAGGGCAGGCCAGCAGGTTGAGGAGCCGGGGGGCAAGGGGGGTTGGTTAAACAAGGTGAGGAGAGCCATAGGGCGGATTGGGGCAGAGGATTCCACATTTGAAAGGGGATTCCAGTTAAAAAATATATTGCAAGGTCGACGGGGCTGGTTTTCAGGTTGCTGTGTGGAATATAGTTTTACTGACTTGAAGAAAGTTGTTTAATGGGTTGGGAATAGTGGCTTGTAGGGTTGAAAGGGGCTTATTGGCTTGAAAAGAATGGTTCTCATGTCTGAGAAGGTTTTTCTGTGCTGATGAGACTCGTTTCCTAGTTGAAAGACAGCCATTTGTTGGGTTGAGGACATGGTTTTACCGGCTTGAAAAGAGGAGCCAAATGTGTTGACAATGGGGATGTGCCAGGTTTCCTGCAGTGACAATAATGCTTTTCTGGTTAAGGAGAGGGTTTCTATAAGTTGAGGGAAGTGAGTTAGAGGGTGGTTTGCTAGGTTTTAAGGGGTTTATCAGTTGATTACCACCTATTTATGGGGAGTGCATTCTGAGTGTGAGAAGGCACCGGCTGGGTGAAAAGGTGAAGCACTCACTAAGTACATTGTGCAAAGATACCCTGTTTTAACCCCTTCAGTGCCCATGACGAGATAGTCTCGTCATGGAGCGCGGTTGCGCTGTGCCCATGACGAGAATATCTCGTTATGAACCCCGCCTGCTAATTCAACGCCCGGCACAGGGCGTGGAAAGGGCGGGGCACTGAAGAGGTTAATGGTTGGTGTTATGCCTCTGTTGATAGGGAGTTACACAGATTTTGACGATACTAAGTGCCTTTTTTGCTTAGGCACTCGGATAGTCTACATGCAAAGGTGTACCCCTAACTTTCTCTGACATGTTCCTTTCTGACCTTCTTTCCTCCTCTTTCAGCTGGAAGATTTGAACCAGAAGATCTTTGACCTGAGAGGCAAGTTCAAGAGGCCACCACTGAAGAGAGTGCGCATGTCTGCTGATGCCATGCTGCGCGCTCTGCTGGGCTCCAAACACAAGGTCAACATGGAGCTCCGTGCCAACCTGAAGCAGGTCAAGAAAGAAGACACAGATAAGGTACGAAACCAGTCATTTGTCTTAGCATGGTCCTGAAAATCTAAAAACACTGTTCTACCTTTCTGCAGAGTTCACCTCTAGGTGTCTTGTCCACCAGAAAAGTCACTCCATGCCTTGGTAGCAGTTTGTCACGTGTGTCCTTCTAGCTTTACAGATTTCTAACTCCATGACACTTCATGTCTTGTTGGTTTGGGAGTAAAGAGAGCCCTAACTGGGCTCCACAAGGCCACTCATATCTCCTGTGCCCTAGCACCGCTGCAGGATTGGCAATTATGCCCTGACTTCTTGTATTGCTAAGTATTGCTCTGTGGCCTCTTAGCTCTACGTCGCTGTGCGCCCTATTAGCTCATTGGCCTACTTTTTCCGGCTAGCTCTATGCCATTCTGTTTCCTGCGAACTCCATGTCATTTCAACTCCTGCTGGCTTTGTCAGCATCTGCCCTGCCAGCTCAGTGGCACTCCTTGTCCTGCTAGCTCCTTGTCACTCGTTTTCTGCTAACCATATGTCACTGCTTTATCAAAACTCGAAGACATTGCATTGCCAAGTAATTATGTGTCCGCTAACTTTATGTAGCTCCATATTACTCCTTGTCCTTCTAGCTCATTGTCACACAGATATACTTATTTTAGATCACTTCATGTCCTGCTGGCTCAGACTTGCCAGTTCTGTCACTCTGTGTTTTGCTAGCTTTAAGTCACTTAATGTCCTGCTAGTTTATTGTCGTTCTTAGTCTTCCTATCTCTGTGTCAGTGTTTCTGCTAGTTCCATGTCACTTCATGCCTTGCTATCTCTATGTCTTTCTGTCTAGGTCAGACTGCGATAAAAACACATAACTCAGGGCAACAAAATAAGTGTCCCTCATTAGCGAAGCATATAGCAAAAAAAATTGTAATATCAACAGAGTAACCGGCCCACCTGTCCATAAAACAGTCCCACAACTGCTAAAACAACCAGCACGCGCACACACCCACTGATGTGTCAGCCCAGCCCACCAGGCACTGCCTTATTGCCCTATGGGCCAGTCCGAGCCTGCTTTCTGTGCTCTGTAAGCTCAGTGTCACGTTTTGTTTTGCTGTGTCATTCTGTTCCCTGCTAGCTCTACGCCACGTCGCTCTCACTCTGTCCTTTCGTTCTTCTCTCACTGCTCTATCTAGGCCCCATTAAGTGTGACTCTCTTTTCTCTTCTCTCCCCTCCAGGAGAAGGATCTGCGTGACGTCGGAGACTGGCGTAAGAATATTGAAGAGAAGTCCGGCATGGAAGGCAGGAAGAAGATGTTCGAGTCCGAGGCCTAAGTTTGCGCCTTCTCCCCTTCCTTCATGTATTTATTATTACAGTCTTACGTCCCCCTCTTGACCCCGCCCCCTTCAGCTGTGCTCTCCAGAGGCCCCACGCTGTGCCCTGTCTGTCCACCAACCAGTGGGGGCGACCTCATGTCTTACTGGGCCTTTGGAGACACAGAGCAACCCTGGAGCTTGAAAGAACTCTTGCCCGATGAAACGATGTCGTTTTATAGGATAGTGTTGTTTCAAAGTGAACTTTAACGGTGTAAATAAAGCTTGGACAGCACGGTTACATTTTTAAGCCTTGGTTACTTCCTGGAGACTGTCTTGTTTTCTCTTTTCACGTCGTCTGTCCTACTGTCTTGTTCCTTGTCTCTTTAAGACCTTCTTTACAAGCAGCTTGGTCTTTGGTGTGATATTTACTCCACCTGATAAAATTTGGCTCTGCCAAGTGAAAATGTATGGAGTGCAATGCATACCACCCAATTACGAGTTTTGGGGGAATAACATGCAGAATTTGTTGCTTACAACACCAAAATCTGCACGTTGTGGTAAATACCAGGAATTTCCCTGCAATAAATATCTTAATTGAGATATTTTCGGTATCAGCAGTTATTGCAATTAACAGGCGGCTTATAATGAGGACCAAGTCCTTTTCTTTTACTCTCTTGCTCCTCTTCCCTTCTTTTCCGTTATTATTTGTTGCCAAAGTGAGTCAGCTGAGCTAGATACATGTTTCCCTATTATAAAATCTTTTTCTGTCTTACATTTGTTATTTAGAACACTTTGTTTTGCATTTTTTGTGATTGCTGGAGTCCAGAAATGTCAAGCCATCCCTTTGTGAGGTCCCAGGGCATTTAGCTGACATTGCGTTGCTTTGTTGTACTTCTCATTTTACTTTTCCTGTCACAAATGCAGGGCAAGAAATACTAAAAGTGGGAGAAATAAATGCTTCTGCCCATCCGAGGTACCTCAGTTTTTATCATGTAGTCTCTAGCTGAATTCAGGGATCCCAAGTTGCACTCTATCGTGGTTGAAGATGTGACATTGCCTCCAGTTAGTGCGATAATATCAAATTGTGTAATGCTTCTTATATATATTCTTTGTAGCCCTTCAATGAGCGCACACTAAGCTGCCAGTATTATGATATGCAGAGTTTTGGTATTAATAAAAAAGAAATACATTTGATTCCAGGGCAGCACAGGAAGAAGGCACGTCTTAACTAAATGTGTCTGAGTTGGAACATCTTGGGGGATGTGAGCCTCACCTTCTCACACTCATAAGCATTGTCATTTCCCATGTTGGGAGATCATTCCAGAATCTGGGATGTACCAATGTGACCTGACTTCACAATTGACGTCAACGATAAGTGTGAAAAACTAGGTCTCAAACCAACCTGATGATAACAAGTTCAAGGAGCGTGAGTGCTCCGATTGGTCTCTTGGCGCTAGACTGTGAGGAATGAATCGCATGATCATGCAGGCGATTTACAAGGAATACAAAAGGCCTCTTAGAAAAGGCAGCTTTAAAGTGCTTGGCAGAAGCAGAGTTGATTTTGATGTGATCTGTGATCACGCATGCTGGGGAAAGGTTAGCATGAACACATATGGTTTCCCGTAAAATAGAATCTCAAAAATTTAACTGGAGCACAATTTGAGAGGCAAAGAGCATTGTGAGAGGAATAATGGTTTTGTAGCTCCCTCCCAAATTATAAAATCAAGAAATTACATATTTTATTTGAGCTGTTCTGGGTAGTGCATGTTATGTGATTCGATATATTGAGTGTGGGTCAGAGGGAAAGTGCTTTAGCCCGGAATCCAACACAGCCAAGGAATGGCCGCCATCTTGTATTTTTCTAACGATGGCTATAGAATGCAGTAGCTGGTATATGAAAAAGGTCCAGGAATCAGATCAAAGTTTTTTATGACGATCATATGTAATTTTATCAATTTAAGGGAAGATTGCTGTCAAAATGTTAATTGCACAGGTTATTAACCAAGGGTGGAGAATTGTTTGTGTTTTTTGGAAGACAAGTTGTCTGCTTACTTTAATATGCCAATAATCACTCATGGAACGTGGCTGGCAGGATGGGGGCTGGTGCGAAGTGTTCCTTATGTAAAAAATGTAAATATCTCAGATGTTTCTGAAATATCGGAACCCATGCAAACTAACTTGAATTAAGTTGAATAACTCATGCAAAAACGCACTGATGATTGCATCTGAAATATGTTCGAGTGCACTTTCTGTGGGTTTCTTTTTCCAAGAAGTTGGCAAAAATGTCTATTGTTTTTAGGAGTATTATTTGTTGTTGAGAGAGTTGTTACAAAACGTGCCATGAATCACTGACAAATGTTTCGCTCTCCCCAAGGCTGACCGCAAAAATGGATCTATGCTTTAAACCTGGTCTTCCATGCGCTCTGTGGAATCAAGGTGCCTGCTGGGCTTTTCCCCCAGATTAAGTTTCAAGGGTTATATTGCCTTTTCTGTTTACTGGCCGAGGACCCCAAACACTCGTATTGTAGGTCTTAAAAAGACACCCGTTTGCTTGACTCTCCGGTGATAGCTATTGTTGAGCAGTCAAAAAATGCACCATGAGAGGAGGTGTGATGGTTGAAATGGAAACAGAGTAGCACATGCTATTGAAATCAATAAAGATCAATTTTCAACCTCAAATATTGTTTTTAGTGAGAATATGTGTCTGTTATAGACGTGGATTGATAGAACCGTCCAAAAGATGATTGTAGTGAAAACGAAAATGTCTCTAGTATGTGCTGTTCACATTATGCCCCACAAACTGTTTTGCCAGAGGTGATTCTTCTAAGCAGACAGGAAGGTGCATACTTCCACAGTGTTGGGACATAGGGTTATCAACTCATTTTGTTGGCCCAGGAAGAGGCACCTCTGGCAGTTTCACATGCTCTTGTTAGTTCATCGTTGGTTAATGGTGTCTTTTGTCATTCAGATGGAAGCTAGGCAATGAGAGATATGAAAGGTCTAGCTACCCAGATATGGGTAGGTGTACATGCAGCAAAAAGGCCACGGCAAGATAGAAGCTGCCGATTGGATGTCACCCCGCCTCCTAGCTCGCCTGTGTTCAAATTAAGTAAACTGAGAGGCTTGTAGCTAATGTTTCAAAGATGCTACAAATCAGGCAGGAAAAATAATCACAGAAAGCTCGACAAACATAGAGTGTCCTTTAAAGGGTTTCATGCATATCACACTCCATCATCTGGTCTTCCTGGAGGATTAGGGTTTGGCAGCTGTGGTTTGCTTTACTGTTAGTCATTGTGCTAGGACACCAAATCCAATTTTCACACACAAGCAGTGCAATTCCCAGACCTATACGTAGCTAAAAGTACCCAGCTGGCAAGGATATTTAATCCTTAAAAGGCTTCTGATTGCATCTGTAGCCAGCATGCGCCTACGACTTCATCGGTGCTCATCCAGAATTGTTGTCATATCAGATCTCTGGGAATCAAAACTTTTAGAACAAAACATGGTGAATCAGTTTGGGAAAAACAAACCCCACTTAGATTTTGGAGGTTAATTTTGGTAGTCTCGGGTTTGGGTCCTCATCTGTATTCAACCTGGCTCTAATTCACGTCAATACATTTAAACATAGGTCTCCTAATAAAATCCCAGTGCTCCCAAATGACAAGGCAATGCTCAAATGTTCAAAATCATCTTTGTTTGAACCTGACGCAAGACAGGTACTTTGAATGAAATACATCAGGCAAAGGCATCTGATTGGCTCTAATTCCAGCCCCTATATGGAGTAATGCCTCTACTTATAGCATACCCGCCCTCTGATTGGTCTACGGCCTCCAAGTCAAAGCGATATTGCATTTCAGCACTGTGCATTGTCCACAAGTCTATCCATGACTTTCCTCTGGAATGCTCTCTATATTATGTATAGATCTGGAAAAAAGTGAAGACTCAGCTCTTCTCCACCTAGTGCCAAGACACATCTACCCAACTGCTTAAACCCTGTCCAAAGTACTAGAAGAATTTACATTTACCACCTCTACCAAACCAACTGCCAATTACACACCTAAGGCTTGCCTTTCAGTATTGGATGACGGTGTGTAGAACTTTACAACAACAAAAAAATTCAACACATTTGGTTGCAAATCAGCACAGGAAGACGTAAAGTCACGTTCTCACCATACTCTTAGATTGAGCTGTAGCTCTGCGGCTTGCATACACGTTACACTCTTGTTGCATCCAGTCATAAAGGCAGAACACTAGATGAGTCTCACGGTTGAGTGTTGCTGGTTTCAGGCATCGTGAAAGAAGTTTCAAAGGTACAGGTGCACAGGGTTCTCATGGTGGCTGAGAGTATAAAGGCAGAGACCCCCACGTCAATGGGGAAATATCGAACCAGGACAAGAAAGGGCCTGAGTTGGTTGCCTTATTGCTTTACGATGAAAGCTACTGAACTCGCTTTAAGGACCTTTCTCCCCACCGTTGAAATCTGGTTTTACTATTTACATTATATTGACCTGCAGTGGCACTGCAATAATTTTCCCTGTGGGGATGATGGCCTCTGGAAACTCCACACAAGTACAGTAGTTTCCAAAATTGGTATCACTGAGCAAGTGTGCATTGCAAGGTACCTAAGCCTTTCCAGGGGAGCCTAAATAGAGTTCAAGGTCTAAAAGTAATAGTGAGTTTATTTAATTTAATTAATTTATTTATTTATATAGTGCCAGAATCGACTCCCGAAGGAGTATCTCTGCGCTTCGGACGGGCAGCATAGGTGTAGAGCAATTGCAGCTAAGATCAGAAACAGAAAAGGGTAGTCTTCAGCAGCTTCCTAATTTGTAAATGGTTAGAGCACTGTCTCAAGTGCAGGGGGAGCTCATTCCAATAACGAGGGCCAAGGTAGGAAAGGGAATTTCCCCCTAGTCTTGCCCTCCTAACTCGGGGAACCTCCAAGAGATGTTTGGAGCCCAAGCGGAGAGACCTAGAGGGACGGTAGGGTATGAATTTCTCCGAAAGGTAGATGGGACCAAGATTAGAAAGCGCTTTATGGATGGTACAACAAATTTTGAATTTTACCAGTTGGCGTATTGGAAGCCAATGAAGCTGCAAGAGAAGAGGACGGGAGGCAGTCCTAGGGGGCACGTTAAGAACTAGTTGCGCTGCCGTGTTCTGGACCACCTGCAGTCTGCTGATCGAAGTCTCACTAGCAGAGATCAGCAGACCGTTACAGAAGTCCAGACGGCTTAATATAAGGGCCTGAGTCAGAGTCTTCCGAGTAGAATCAGGAAGCAGAGGAAAGACCCGACTGAGTAGGCCCAGAGTATGGAAACATGCGCCAGCTGTCTGAGCGGCGTGCTCCTTCAAGGTAAGGGCTTGATCCAGATGGATGCCTAAGTTCTTAACAGTGGATTTAGGGATAGGAGGGGTGTCAAGATCGATCGGCCACCACTCGGGAGACCATAGTAAGGGGGCCTCTCCGAAGAATAAGATCTCCGTTTTCCCAACGTTACACTGTAGGAGATTACTCTTCATCTAGTGTGAAATGGATCTCATTCCCGAGGAGAAGGTCTGCTGTACAGAAGGAGTGAATTTGTCAAAAGGGAAAAGCAGCTGTGTATCGTCGGCGTATGATTTTGGGGTGAACCCGTACGTCCTCAAGAGATTGGCCAAGGGAGAAACATAGATATTGAACAGTGTGGGGCTCAAACATGAGCCCTGACGTACTCCCTTGGACAGTTCCATAGGTGCTGAACGATATGGGCCCAGGTTGACGGTCTGGTAGACCTTCAAAAGGATGAATGTGCCCATGAGACACTTTTTGTGCTATCTTGAATCTATAAACTTCTACCTAAGCCTCACTGCTCCCTGTGTGATTTTTCTCCAGTCGCATCACTGTACTACAGCCGCGGTCCGTGCAGGTAACAGCGGTGGGGCGGTGTAAGGAGGGATTTCGAGGGATGATGCCAAAGGAAATGTATTATTTATTTAATTTTTCCTCTGCATCGTCCCTTGAAATCCCCCCTTACATGGCCCCACCACTGTTACCTGCATGAACAGCGGCTGTACAAGAAAGGGGAAAGGTACAGGAAGGTCATAAGGGGGTGAGATTGGACAAACTCATTCACTGTTCAGCCAAGCCAGGTATCTTTGGTCAGTGAACCACCTAGCTGGTAGTTTCGCTCGATGGCCAACATTTCCATGTCAAGACCAGTTAAAGAAATATGGAAAAAAGGGAAAACTCAGCAAATGGTGGAGTTTTTTCACTTTGAAATTCTAACCTAAATAATACAAGATAAACCTTCAAAATATTTTAGAGATGATTACAGTAAACCCAAATGATCATTAACACAAACAGAACAGTTGATCGCTAACAAGGAGTATGAATGACTTTACTTTTGATCATATCCTAAAAATACCAGCACCTGGCTGCTTCAGAATTTCAAACATGCACAAATACCTGGTATTTTTCCCAGAGAATGCCAGTCCTACCTCGGATGCAAAGGGAAGTGTGTCAGTGCTTTCACTTTCAATTTAAAATGTTCATTAATAAAACATAGAACAGGGGTAGGGATTACTACTGAAATTTCCTGCCTGCCATTTCCTTCCACAATTCTGGAAAAAGCGCTTAATGAAGATCTGCGATTTTTCCTGGAAGCGAATAACAAAATGGACTCAGAACAACATGGATTACGGCCTCTACACAGCATGTAGTCAGCCTTCATTGTAGCCACCGAGGAGATCAGCTTCCAGTTAGATGGAGGGGGAAAGGCAATACTTATCTTGTTAGACCTCTCAGCGGCATTTGACATGGTAAACCATCAAGTTCTCATTCGGCGCGTAGCCGAAATGGGGATCACAGGTGCAGCCTCCAAGATACTGAAATCATTCTTAACAAACAGAGAACAAACTATTACTATGGGTGGGCACAAATCACATCTGTATGCCCTGCCATGTGGAGGCCCCAAGGATCTTCGCTGTCCCCAACCTTGTTCAATGCCTATGTGACCCCTCTCGCTAAACTCGTACGCTCCCACAGTTTCACCGCTATCTGTTATGCGGGTGACACACCAATAGTGGTGTCTCTATCAAACCCTGATAATGTGGCAAAAAAATTCAACAACTGTATGGTCCATATAATAGGTTGGATGCGTGATAACTGCTTGAAATTAAACACAGATAAGACCGAGGTGCTACTCTTTGGGAAGAACACCAGCCCTCTGGAATACAGCTTGGTGGCCGGAAGGGGCAGGATCCTGCCCACCCCCTGTAAAGAAGGTAAAAAGTCTAGGTGTCCTTCTTGATGATCAATTATCCTTGTCAAATCAGGTCAATTCCATTACATCGTCTTGTTATCACATCATGAAGATTATAAGAAAAATCTTGCAGTTTATCCCAATGGATCTAAGGAAAACAGTGGTTGTGACCCTAGTGTTATCCAGGATAGATTACTGTAATGACCTTTACTTAGGTGCAAATAAAGTAACTATACGCAAACTTCAATCACGCCAAAATGCAGCATCACAAATGTTATTTAAACTACCCAAATTTAGCTCAGTGTCCAAAGGGATCCAAGAGTTGCACTGGCTTCCCATCCAGGCAAGGGTACAGTTCAAGTCCTTATGCATCGTCCACAAGACCCTCTACGGTACTGGACCTGTATATTTCAACAATCAAATTAGACGGCACATTCCTCAGCGTAGTCTCAGATCATCGACTGCCTCGTTGTTGGTCATCCCCAGGGTGAAGACTGTAAAGTGGGGTGGAAGAAGTTTCTTCCACCTGGCCCCCAAACTCTGGAATACTCTGCCTTTCAACCTAAGATGCCAAAGAACTAGACAACTGTTCAGAAAGGTGCTCAAAACTTGGTTGTTCCCACCCAACTCCTGATCTCAAGTTACCCCCTCTGTTTAGGATATGACAGTTCTAGCACTAAGACGCCTTGGCATTCATGCACTTTATAAAAACTCTATTTCATTTCATTTCATTTCATGACTACTAATGTATTTAACATATATTTCAAGGAAAGATCTCAGTCGAAGGAGCAGTGATTAACAAATCAAATGAAAGTGATAAAATCCATCTGGCATTATTACATGTGACATGCCCTATTTTCTTTAAATATACTTAACCGAGAGGGTGCTGCAGCACCTGCCACACCCCCACTTAGAGCAGCACTGTTGACCTGTTGCGACCCTTCAGAAAAACAACCCAAAACTGACTGGTAGATCGAGTGATTGTGAGGTTTGTGCTAGGATTTCCCGCCACTGGCATTGTTAGATGGGTGCCAGATAGGGCCCATACCTCATCTTTATTTGTCCCTGCCCCCCCCCCCCCCCTTTGGCCTCACCACTGCAGCTGTTGAGTGTGCCAATAGGCAACAAGAACAAAAAAACACTGCGCCTTTCCTCAAACATTTCTTTGAACATCCACCTGCCATAAGAAACAAGCATTCGCATAGCCAATAGGTCTCGCCCTTGGGACTTTATAAGTGTTTAGCCAGAGCATGCCTTTCCCACATAGATGCCTTTACCATGCATGCAATGTCTTCAAGCCATGTTGCAGAGCAGTGGGGCTGTTGAACCACGAGTGTGACACACGAATAATAAATAAATCCATTATTTGTAAAGCGGGAACTACTCACCCCTCAGGGTCTCAAGGCTCTGGGGGTCGTCAGGGAGATTATGTGAGCTGATGCCCAGGGTCACAGGGTGCTGAGCAGAGTTGCAGCTGGCGATTGAACCGTGAGCACTGTTATCCGGAGTCAGCCGCCCTTGCCGCTGCGCCACACCTCTCCCATAAATCACCTAAGAATATTTGCTTTCTTTCCTAGATGTGTATCTGTATTTGTTCAAGCAGCACATGACTCTCTCCCATAGTGAATACTGACTCGCCATGTGTCTGAGTCATTTCAGGTTAGCATGGGTGTTTATAATGGTGCAGGATTGAGAGCTCTGAAGCGGAGGCTTCTGGTACCAGTCAGTGGGTCACAGACGTGTACATACAACATTCCCATCCAAATCTTGGCCTCTCCGCGGCACGATGGACGCATATGTGCCAATTGTAATTATGTTTTTTTTGCCACGCCCCTTTTAAAGAGCCCCAACTTTTTCATCCTACTTAAAGCATTGCCAACCAGCACTTTGTCAAGATCATTCAGCCCCAAGTCTTCTGTATACGGAACTGACACTGCAATTGCAGTTACTGTATGCAACAAAACAATAAATATAGCCAGGGTTCCACATTACTCACCCTGCCACTGCTGCCGTTCAGTGCTCGCAAGGGATTTACCACACCGAGGTTCAGGGGCCCCATACATCCCGGGGGGTCCTCGGCAACAAGCCTGCCATCCCCCGGCACCAAGCCACCCACGCCAACTGAGAGATCATGTGCAACGTCCAAGCGCAACCCCGGAACGAGCATGGGCACTACACTGCGTGTTTGTGCACGGGACGGGAAGAATAGAGGAATCCCGGGCGGAGAAAGAGGAAGGTGACACCCTACAGGCCCCGTCCTAAGCCCGACCTACTCAGGGAGAGGGTGGGACGTAGGGCTGCTGCCTGCGGAGAGTCAAAGTGTAAAGAGTCAAAGTGTGAAGCAACCACTTAGGTGTCCGAGGACTGACCGCTGTACTGCATCCTCGTCACGGTATTTTCAGATCACATTAGTATGTTTTTTAATCCGTTTCGCCTGCTTAGGATACGGAAAGCCTTGCACATTGTCACGGTTACTTGACCAACCACAACATTAGAAGCCACTTGCTCCACTTTCAGGGAGAAGCTCTCCTCCTAGAGCCCCAAGCTCTTGATGGCACCCATTTAAAATAAAAATAAAAAGCGGACCCCGAAAGCGTCAATGTCCTTCTGGAGCTGCTGAGCACAAAAGCACCAGAAACAAGAGAGCACGGCATCCGTAATGAAAGGAGATATGCGGCAAATGAAGCGGACACAAGCCTTTATTTTCTTAACATGGTGCCTAAAGTAAATAAAAAACAAACAAAAAAAACTAACAAAACAACAAGTGCGGCCGCTAAAGTGAAAGCGACCGCGCTGTGTTTAATTAGTAACCTGATCCACGACGAGGGAGGAATGCAGCTGCCAGCCTGTGCACCGCTGCTCGCTCCCGAGAGCAAAACGCCGTGGGAGTGAACCTTTGGAGAAGAGGTGGGACATGCACCTGCCTTTGGCCATTTGCGTGCTTTCATTATTGAAAGACACACGCAAAGGATAATCCAATGTATGGGAGGAGTCCGACCCACACGGAGAAGTTTGGAGATCTCACAAGAAGCCTCCCATAGAGCAGCGCATGCACACTGCGCTAGGCTCAACCTAAAAAAGGGTGATGACGCAGCCAACGCTGCCTCGTACAACTTTTTTCCCTACTGTTGTCCATGTTGCTTGTTCCCTCCCTCTCACTGTCCTATTTCCCACACGCCATAAGAAAAAGAAAAGCGATATGACGAGGCTAGCACTGGTCACGTCATAGTGCTCTTTTTCTAACTTTCAGCAATGCTTCGCAGCATGCATGCTGCTCTACAACATGTCTACAAAATATTGGCAAAGCTAATAGCTCTCGTATAGGTGCGACCTATTGGCTTTGCCAATGCTTGTTTGTTTTAAGTTTTGCTTGAGCTGTGCTTACAAAATCTCTTGTAAACAAAGAAAAGCTTAAAACGCCTCTTACATACCATTACTTGCCATTGGTTGGCCCCAAAGTCACTCATTGCCTTGCTTCTTTTTGGTCAGAACCTCCTCCTTGCCTTAGTTTCCTCCTGGGGCTTCGTGTGTGTTCCTGCTGTGGAGCATGGACCAAGTCAGCTTCCTGTGGACAGTGCCCTTCCAGTGGCCTCAAACTCCAGCAGGTTTTTTTTTGTTTTTTACTTTTGTACATGCACTCTTATTCTCAAGGAGGTGCCTGTCTGAAGTCTGTCTCCCTCCCACGCAACTTCATAGTATTGCTCCCCGATCTTGTTGCTTTATAGCGATTTATTTTTTCTTGTTTGACAGGCCTAATAACCAGAAAGAGCATTCCTTCAGGTTTTATGCTTGCGAGCAGGGTTGGATTGGGATCAAAAATACGCCCGGGCGTCTTAAAAAACAGTGACCCACATTTGCGGATTGCGCCTCATGGCAAAACACTTCTTCGTTGTTATAAGTATTTTGGAAAGAAGAAGGGTGGGTTTCTCTAACAGAGTCATGTTTTCTTAACTTCAGTGAGATCAAAAAATGCAAATATTGCTAGGACTCTTTGTGTTCGGATTAGTTCACAATGGTGAACCACACCTGAATATAAGTGAGGCCACTTCTTCTCAGACACCCAGCCTCGGCTCAATCTGCATACTTTAATGGGCAGGCCCAGTGAGAGACTTGGAATGACACCACCCCCTGCTGGAAAAATCGAGGTCATCGCGGCCTATCTGCCTACGGAAAGGCCTCTCAGGTCCCCCGGTCCATTGGCGGCATCTGAAAAGCACAGACACAGCCCAATTCGGGCGCTAGGCTTGCCAAAAAAACGGCCCACAGCTGCAACTCAGATACAGGCCCATTGCCCGCCTTACCAATCCGACCCTGCTGGCAAGAAATGTAGTTTCCTCCCAAAATGACTGAAGGGAGGAAGTAGCCCACAAAGACTGCTGTAACTCTGAAATATCTAAATGAATGTATCTGTCAGCTCCCTGCCAGCCTGATAGTGTTTTGCAAACAGGATGTGGTGGGTAATATGTTGCAAGGCTTGTGGTAGTAACTGGGGTCCGTAGGTTCCTTTGCTGAGCACCCGCGCCGAACAGCGGGGGCGTGCCAACGCTTCTGCGCCACATATCCAGAGTTCTATACATACCCATTGACTGGTAGATTTGGAATGACACTTTTATTTTTCAAACGGTGGAAGACAATGCTCTACCAACTCGGTTTCTACATTTTACAATTTTTATTTTAAATAACAAACATTGGCCACATAGGGAGGAGATTTTCGAGTCACCTGCTTAAAAATGAAGATCTGCATTTAAAAGAAAGGCACCCAGCAACCTCACAGATCATTACACACACTTTTCAGGCTTTTCATTTTTCTGCCGTGCCCATTAACTGCGAATAAATCTGACGCGATCTTCACTTTTTTCGTCTCCATAGTGCTTGCAAAAATGGAGTGTCTTCTAGTTTACATGTCACTCGGAAGTTTTCTTGTAGCTCCATAATTGGTGCTGTCTGAGTCCACAATATGAATATACTACCAGCTGCAAGCTAAACTCTTTGTTCTGGACTAACAAATTACCTTTCTCACACAGAGATTCAACCCAGGGGAATTAAACTTCCAAGCTTCAAGTACTTTAATTCGTTTCAAAGTGGGGGGCAGGAGTTGCCATTAGCAATGGACAGAGAGCGGTTTGCAACTTGAATAAATTAAGGTGAAAAGAGACCTTCGGGGCAGCTCTAAATGGAATTTACAACCCATGGAGTTCGGATGAAAACTATTTCTTTTAAGTAATTCCAAACAGATTACAGGATGTGAAACTCCACCTCAGTTGCTGAAGGACGGGGTTTTACCCAGCTCCACGTTTTTTTTGTTATAATTATTTTTATTGAACAAATTGAATCGGTGTGAGTACATGAATGAGTCTGATAGGTTACATACTTGGAGGAATTCATTAGTTGACATAATGACAATCACAGTTGCTACTGGAGTAGAGCAATGAGACACCACGGGTTACATGCTATATGGTGAGGATAAGTCATCTAGTATGGGACTGCGTGGGGGACTACAGATCTCCCCCCGGTATGTGTTCCATGCCCCCCAGATTTGGGACCACTTCCTAGGGCATCCCCTCGCTGTGTACACTGTTTTCTCCCGGTACATACACCAGTCCATATGTTTCTTCCATTCTGTCATGGTGGGTGTGAGCGATATTCCTTTTTGCCACCATGAGGCCAAGCGTTACCCAGATCCTACCCATTCTGCTCAGGTCTGTGGGTTCCCACACATTCAATAAACACCTCTTTGCTTCTGGGCGGATGGTCAGACCCATCACCTCGCCAAGAACCCTGTGGATTTGACACCAGTATCTCTGGATAAGGTCACATTCCCATAGGATATGCATGAACGTTCCCTCACTACTACACTGTCTCTTCTACATCCCCCCCTTCTGCCCTCCCCATTGGCAGGGTTCAGTGACGTATACCCTATGCAAAATTTGTAACTGTACAAGTCGTAGCCTGGCCGATATGGCCACTTCTCTGGGGGAGGTCAGTGCCTCCTGCCATTCCTCATCGTCTAGTTCAAGGCCATCTCTGTCCCACTTCACCCTGGTGGCGCAGAGAGGGTCCGCAGTGTTGTTTATCAGTTTTCTGTATGTAAGGAAGATTGCTCTCTCTGGTAGATTCCCATCAAGCAGCCTATCTTCAAGGTGTGTGTATTCTGGGGGGGACGTGTCTTTGGTCAGATGGGACTGGAGTGCACGTTGAACTTGGAGGTAGCGGAAGTAACCTGAATTAGCGAGTTCATATTTCTGTTGCATGGAGGCAAATTTCACCACGTTGCCCTTTACCCACATGTCCCCAGTAGTTGAGATCCCAATAAGGGTCCCATTTATCAAACACCTTTAACTGCCATAAATCACCTAGTCTCTCCCAGTCCCAAAGGGGAGTTGCTAATGTCAACTTCTGTTCCCATCCCAGACTTTTAGTTGCTGCATGCCAGACCTGAACTGAGTGTTTTGTTGGCCCAGTGAGGGGAAATCGCGTCAGCTTAGAATACAGAGCTCTGTTGTAATTTCCCCCTGGGAGGAGCCAGCAGTCCATGGCGTATCCCGGGTCGTCTACTCAGCGGTATGTGCCATGGTTAACAGCCGCGAGGTGTGCCGCCCAATAGTATTTCTTGAGGTCTGGCAGACTAATCCCACCATAATACCAGTTGAGGGTGAGCTTGTTTAGCGCTATGCGAGGTTTCCCTCCCTACAACAAGTCTCTCTGTAGGCCCTCAATTTCCCTAAAGTAATGGGTAGGCACTGAGTCAGGGTAGTTTTGTAGCACATAGAGAAAGTGGGGCAAGGACATCATCTTAAAAAGCGCCGCTCTACCCAGCAGTGAGAGTGGAAGCGCCCCCATGCGGCGATATCGCGTTTCAATCTTTGCAGTGGTGGGAGTAGGCTGCAATCATAACGGAGCCGTGGGTTTGACGTCACATAGATTCCCAGATATTTGAAGCCCACCGTTGTGATTTGAATAGGACAGCCCTTTGGTACGGCAGGTGGATCACCGTGAAGGACATAGATAAGAGATTTACCCCAGTTAATAGAGTTAATAAAGTATTCAGATAATCTGCCAAAGCTGGCGAAAATGTCGAACACTGCAATCAGTGATGCCTTCAGAGAAGTTAGGAACAGGAGGATGACGTCTGCATATTGTGAGATTCGGTCTTCCCATGTTGCTGTCCAGCGCAGTCCACGCATAACCGGATCACCACGGATCACCACGGACCCATGCCGCCAACGGCTCCAGGGCTGTGGCGAATAAGAGGGGGGAAGGCGGACAACTCTGGCGGGTTCCTCGACCCAACTCAAAGATTTCAGATTTTTTGTTATTCACTACAACCTGCGCCAGTGGCGCCGAGTAAAGGAGTTTGACGCATTGGATGAACCCGTTCCTAAACCCCATCTTCACTAGCACAGCAAAGAGGTAGGGCCATTAAATGGAATCGAACGCCATGGATGCGCCCAGCAAGGCTATTATAGCTGGTTCTTGTATAGTGTCAATTTGCCCCAGCACCCCGTGCACTCTACGGAGTTTGAGCGTGGTGTCGCGCTGGGGCATAAAGCCCGATTGGTCTGGGTGCACTAGTCCACTGATCACCTTAACAAGGCGGTTAGCCAATAGTTTGGCAATGATTTTGGATTCGGCATTGAGAAGTGAGATTGTCCTATATGAGGCGCAGTCTGTCTTAGGTTTGCCCTCTTTATGGATAGTGATAAGCGTGGCCACCCCCTGGTCCAGCAGAAGTGTCCTTGCTTTCAACAAACATGGATCGCAAGTGTGGGGCTAGTTTGTCTGACGTCAATTTGTATAGTCCGATAGGTAGGCCGTTTGGACCTAGTGCCTTGCCAGATTGGAGGCTCCTAATCGTGAGAGCGATTTCGTCGTTTGTGAAGTCGCTGTCCAGTAGTTCCCGGTCGTCAACTTGTAGGGTTGGAAGGGCAATGTTCCTGAGAAGGGATCGGGAATCCTCTTCCGTGTAAGATGTGTGTGTACGGTAGACATCACTATAGTGGGCAGCGAACACATTGATGATATCGTGGGGGTCTGTGATGGATTGGCCATCTTTGTCTAACAGTTCTGGCACCAGTCTGGACACCAGCTCTTTCCTGTCTAGCGATGCTATGAGTTTTCCCGCCTTATCCCCAAGGTCATACACTCTGCCCGCCGTCTCCCTCCCCATTGATTTGGCCCTGTCCGTGGCTATTGCTTTATATTCGTCCCTCTTAAGTTGCAGGATATGGAGCTTTGCCTGCGTCACGTTCTCTTCTATTTCCCTTTCCAATCTGAGGACTGCATTTTCCACCGCCGCCAGTGCCTTCATTTTATCTTTGCGTGCTCCGGCTATCTGGGAAAGTGACTGGCCCCCGGATCACCGATTTAAATGCTTCCCACAGTGTCTGGGAGGAATCAACCGTCCCCTCATTTTCTTGGAAATACAGGTCCATGGCTTTCAGTAGTGCCTTACGTACACCTGGTTCACGGAGATGCCATGGGTTTAAGGGGGCTACCCTACCCACCCCTCCCTGTCCCAGCGTCAGATAAGCCCATAGTGGGGAGTGGTCGGAGATGCCTCTTGCCATGTGTTGAATTTCTCGGATTTGTGTTATTTGGGATGCAGGGACGACAATGTAGTCTATATGGGAAAGGCTATTATGGGCCCGGAGTGAAATGTGTGCTGGACACTATCTGGATGATAAGTCCTCCATGCGTCCGTCAGGCCAAGATTGTCCAAAAAGTCTGGCAACCACCTGGCTGATGGTTCAATGTCTCGCGGTGGATACCGGTCTAGTGTGCCTGAGACTACAGAGTTGAAATCTTCACCCATCAGTAACAGGCCCTCAGGTAGTGCGAATAGCACAGCTCCTAAGTCTTTGAACATGCAGGCCTGGAGACCCGGGGGGACATAGACAGATATGCAACTAAGCGTTCGCCCCTCCCACTGCCCAGTGGTTCCAATATATCTCCCAAGGTCATCCGTCCAAGTAGATTGGACCATAAAGGGGAAGAAGCTAAGCATCAGTATTCCCACCCCTCGTGAACCAGAAGTGAGCCTGCGTGGGCCACTAGTTTGTAGTCCCACCTGTTCAGTGCCTTACTGGAATTTCCCACTAAGTGCGTTTCCTGAAGAAGGATGACATCCTGGGCATGTCTCCAAATATGCTGTAATACTACACAGCGCTTGACCTTGTCCCTCAGCCCATTTACGTTCCAGCTCAAAAGTTTAAGGTTTCAGTCCCCGTGCATGCTCATAAGAATAGGTTAAAGTCGACAATTCCTCCCATTGTACACAATCTTCTCATGCCGATTCATTAAAAACAGAATGTTGGACAGGCCACAGGAAGGGCTTGCTCCCTCCCCGCATGACAGGGCCCGAGCCCCGGCCCTCCAGGTGTTACCCACAGCAACAACCCGCACCCCGTCTCCCGACGGAACTCCTGCCCCCGGACATCCAGGTATCATGGGGCCGAACCACTACCGGCTCCCCCGGCCGGACCAGCCGCCATCTTGGACACTGCACCACGAGGCCGCATGGCCTCAGCTCGACCCTAACCCTGGGCCTGGCCAGGCCCCGACATCCCGGCACCACCATCCACCCAGGAGGTGAACGGACCACTTGGCAGGTCAATGGGAGAAAGAAGTGCCAATGGCTCTCCCCCGCCAGGTGCCGATCGCCCTCCAGCTCCCCCGGGCGCTGGCTCCACCCCGCTGCTGGGTGTCTGGACTCCCTCATCCCGGACCTTCCGACCTCCAAGTGCGAGGGTCCGGACATCAAAGGGCGCCAGCCCTATAACTAGGGCAGCTCCAGAGCAGGGAGGCAGTTGTATCCTGGAGTCGAGAGACACCGAGAAGAACTCATCCTTGACGGACTACCGGCGCTGCCGTAGCCCTGCCTTGTGAACTATCGTCCTGCCTGCTGACGCTGCCGCGGCCTTCTGCAACCTCCATCCTCGTCGGGACCTGCTGGCGCTGCCGCGGACCGTTGTGCCTACCACCTTCGTTGGGACCTGCTGGCGCTGCCGCGGCCCGTTGGAACTACCACCTTCGTCGGGACCTGCTGGCGCTGCCGCGGACCGTGTAACGACCACCTTCATCGGGCCCTGCTGGCGCTGCCGCGGACCGTGTAACGACCACCTTCACCGGGACCTGCTGGCGCTGCCGCGGCCCGTCCAAGCCCGAACACCGAGCTCGAGGATTGTGAGCTATCCATCATCGCATCTACCAGATTGGTAACCAGACTGTCCCGCTACCCTCTTTCCCAAACCAAGAGACTAGAATCGAGGGGACCCCTGAGTCCAGACCTCCTTGTACCATTCCATCGTACCTTAAGAAATCGCCTATAAAGAACGTTAAATCCTATCCTTGTGTGGTGTACATCTGTGGGGGGGAAGTTACTCGACTGTACGATCGCTGGAGACGGCTCTCCCCGGAGACCTCTCCCCTTGTCCTCGGCCGACCCTCCCGGCCCGTCTAACACAGAACAACTATCATTACCCCAATTCCAACAACCCCCCTCCCTGCTCCCCTGCACTCTGGGCCTTAAACTGCTCATGAATTCAAACTTGCAGAGTGCCTGTCGCCCAACTGAAGAACTAAAGGTAGAAGTGTGGGGGTAAAGTGAATGCTACGTCTTCCCAACTCTCCCAACACTATCAATGTCTCACCGCTCCCTAGGGGGAGCGGGCCCCAAGAGTTGTGTCCCACCAAACTGGGTTAGCCCCAATGAGTCTACAGCAGTCATTTGCATGGTACCTGCGCCCCCCGCCGATGCAGGGGACAATTCAGTAAGGCGGTGGTCACAGAGTGTCTTGGAATGGAGACCCTTCTTCTTTATGGGCGGGTTAGCTGACTCCTTCAACGTGTGTTGTGCTCCCCGGCTCTGCACCAGCCCTCCAGCCATTCCGTCGCTCTGCCCGGCGTGTCGAAGAACCAAGCTCTGCCGTCAGCCTCCACGCGAAGGCGCGCCGGGAACAGCATGGCATACTTCATACCTTTGTCTCGCAGTGCCTTTTTGATGGCAAGAAATGATCTACGTTATTTTTGGACTGACTGCGTAAAGTCCGGGAAAAAGATTATGTTGGCGTTCTCATATTTGAGCGGCGGGCCCATTTTTGCGTTTTGAAGGATAACGTCCCTGTCCCGATAGTTCAATACCCGCGCCAGCAGCGGCCGCAGAGGAGCTCCAGACTTCGGTCTTCCCCCTCGGACCCTGTGCGCCCTCTCGATTCCGAAAAACTTTGATAGGCCTATGGGTTGAAGATGGGTAAGTATGAGATCTTCTACAAATAGGTCCGGCGTCTGCCCCTCCGCCTGCTCCAATTAGAATAGCAATGGGGTAACCCAGTATCCCTCAGAACCTGGGCAGTTATGCAAAGACAACAATTGGTTCTGTCGGGTAAGAATAATTTCTTTAGATATTGAGTCACTTCTTTAGTTATTGAGAACAAACAGCAATTATAAAAATATATACACACAATGAGACTATAAAGAATATAAACGATTTTATAAATTCCGTCATTTATAAATACTTGAATTGAATTATATGGCTGTCAAAAACGAAAATGATTAAAGAATTATTGGTGACAAGGTGACATGTGGTGCTCAGTGAAATCGTGATAATGCGGATTATATAAAAGGTGATTATTAAAATTCCGAAAATTTAAAGAGGCCAGAAAAACAGATAATTGAATAGGTCTGCAAATAGGTTGAGTCAGTCTTTTAGCAGAGTCTTTCAACTGATCCAGTATTAGTCGACGTTTCAACCCTGAAGGCGCACAACTGGGTAGTCAATGCGGGTCTTCATCAGGACATTAAGGAGGGGGGGGTTGACAGCCTAGTGTGGTCTGATATTTCTTAAAGGATTTGTTTCGAAATCTTCGACTGGCAAGTGTTCAAAGATCTCCTGAATCACACTAATTCCAGTGTCTGTTTTGGGTCTTTCGGTCGGGTTTCCCCTCTGAGCGCGTTAATCACTCGTCAGGAGGGTTCTTGGTGTGATTCACAACTGGAGATTAGTTAAAGAGGGGCTCAGGCATACGTCCTGTCTCCCCACGGCCGAATCAGAGGGATCCAGACAGACGCCTGCACCCGGCTTCTAACTAATGCGAAACCTGACTGCAAGACATAAAACTGACACTGGAACCCCCTAGACGATTGATTTATGCGTTCAGAGAAGTCAGGACGAATGCCTGCGCTTGGCGTTTGATTAATGTGAAACCCGACCGAAAGACCCAAAACAGACACTGGAATTAGTGTGATTCAGGAGATCTTTGAACACTTGCCAGTCGAAGATTTCGAAACAAGTCCTTTAAGAAATATCGGACCACACTAGGCTGTCAACCCCCCCCCTCCTTAATGTCCTGATGAAGACCCGCATTGACTACCCAGTTGTGCGCCTTCAGGGTTGAAACGTCGACTAATACTGGATCAGTTGAAAGACTCTGCTAAAAGACTGACTCAACCTATTTGCAGACCTATTCAATTATCTGTTTTTCTGGCCTCTTTAAATTTTCGGAATTTTAATAATCACCTTGTATATAATACGCATTATCACGATTTCACTGAGCACCACATGTCACCTTGTCACCAATAATTCTTTAATCATTTTCGTTTTTGACAGCCATATAATTCAATTCAAGTATTTATAAATGAAGGAATTTATAAAATCGTTTATATTCTTTATGGTCTCATTGTGTGTATATATTTTTATAATTGCTGTTTGTTCTGAATAACTAAAGAAGTGACTCAATATCTAAAGAAATTATTCTTACCCGACAGAACCAATTGTTGTCTTTGCATAACCTCCGCCTGCTCCGGCACACCCAGGATTCGTACATTGTTGCGGCGGGTGCGCCCTTCGTAGTCATCAAGCTTGTTTTCAGCAAACTTTCGGAAGAGCTGCAGGTCGTGGATTTCGGTTTGGAGGTGTGAGACGTCTTCTACCAAGCTCGTTGTTGTAATCTCCAATTGTTTGACTTTTTCGTTGTTTTTCACCAGGTCAGCCCTGATGAGCGCGACATCAGAGGAGATTGTGTCCATTCTTTGGTACAGTGATGTCCAGACACCAGAAATGGTCTCCATAACATCCTTGAGAGTTGGTTCAGGGGAATTGACCTCTGCTCCGCTCCCTGCTTTGTCTCTGGTCCGCTGGTCCTGGGGCGATGCTTTAGGGAATGTGTAACGGTCCAGTTCATTCTGCTGGCCCATCCTAGAGCCCTTTGACCCAGACATCTTGGTTTCCCAGTTTTCGGCCCCAGTGCTTGCTCCAGCAGTGACACGTGGCAACACCAAGGCCTCTCCTAGTTCTGTGTAGCTACTGAGAGGCGCAACGCCAACCGGTCTCTGCTTTACGGGTGTGTCAGTGAAGCAGGGCGGGAATGGGGCGACAATGCCCAACTATGGAGGGGTGGTCTCTTTAATACTCCAGATCTACTTCATAGGACCGGAACCAGTGCTCAGGCAGACTTGAACCAGAGTGAGCCGGGGGGAAAGGGTGGGTGGTCGAGTCCCGGGCCCTCCACGCGCAATCACCAAGCGCAGTCACTGTGCCACTCGCTGTCGTATGAGTAACGGCACCACCAGAGCCGGGGGAGGGCCGGAGTGAGTAAAGAGGCACCCCACACCGCGTTGCACGAGGCGGCTAGGCCTCTATCGGCGATCAGGGCGATCTCCTCCGCAATGTCCTGTTACCTCTGCACCAGATCAGCGCTGCTTGGGGGGCTGCCCACCACAACTTCTTCCTCTCCCCCTCCGGAATGCGCCGGTATGAGGCAGAGTCCTCGTTTCCCACCCTGCGGCGGCCAAGGCTGGTGGCGTCCCGCCCGCAGGGTCTCGATCTCTGCTGTCCAGTAGCGCGCCTCTACCTCTGGGCACACAACTCGCCACCGTTTACCTGATGTGGGTCACACAGTCACACTCTCCCGAATGGCCCCAGCGACGCTATCTGCACTGGCGAGGTTCTGGGTCTCTGACCGGTGCCAGCCGGTCCCCGCCGTGCGTCGTTACGTACTCGGCAGGGGTGATCACTCCAATGCCCGGCTGAACCTCACATCTAGGCCACAGATAGTCGCTGCGAGATCTCCGGCTACAGGTTTCTTACTGTTGTGATTCCCGCTCCGACGGGATCAGCAGGGCTTCCGCTCCCGTTGTCTGTCCTCGGGGGTCAGATAATTGTTTTGGATAGTCTGGGAAGAGAAGGGTTCGACGGAGCAAGCCTCACTAGTGACCGCCATGCTCCATTGCGTAGCCAAGCCCCAGCTCCACATTTTTAATTATCTGAATTCATTAACATCTCCCTGTGGAAGCTCATGCCTTTATAATGCTTTGCTCATAGTACATTAGCTAACATTGCAAAAGAAGAACTTCAAATGAAAAATACCAAAATAGGATATGTAGGTTCCATGTGAGAAAACTCCCATGTTTCTCACCACACTTTGTACAAGAAACTGGCGGAGCACGGTGGTACGCCAAAATTTGTACCGCCGAGCGCCGTTAGTTTCAAAACGCAGGGATGCGCTATATTTACAAGTGCCATTTTGCTAGGGTGATTGTGCTGCAGGGGCAATTGTTTATGTGCAGGAAGGAACTACTTCCTGTACATAAACAATCTTTACAGGCGATTTGCTCTATCTGTGTGTGCTGCATAATACGAGGAGAAATAAAACATTTCTCCTCATATCGCCTGCTTAAGGCCAGGTATTCTCTGGCAGTATATTTGGTGATGCCCCATACTTTGTAAATATGGGGCAGTGTTAAAAAGCAATGGGTTTTTCAGCAGAAGGCCCACTGCAACCCCCATTGCACGCCCCATTCACTCTAAGTGCTGCATGAATAGGGGCATTATTTGCAAGGCGGCATTGAGCCACAAGAACGTAAAAAAAAAAGTGACGTTCTTGTGGCGTTAACTGCTTGTAAACATGCCCCAAACTTCCAGAGCCCACGTAACGTTGCCAGCCTAGGCTGATTTTGTTCGTACAGCTGACACTTTTGCTTTTTGGGTCTCGCCTGAGCCAGCGCATGCGCTGTCTCAGGCGAGACATTTAGTGAGTGGGTTTTCAAAGTGCTACCCACCGGCTTTTGCTGGCCCAAAGCCTGCGTTCATGCGAGCGTGCACAGCTGCCAGCTTTCAGCGCCCGAGGCGCCATCTGGAGCGTGATTTTGGCACTGCTGCGTGTGTTTGCCGGCGTGCTCGCGCGCACCCCTACTTTCACTTTTGCCGTCTTCTCTTTCTTTTTAAGCAAGTCATGAGACTGAGCCTTCCCCCTTGTGCACTTCTCTTCACCTGCACTCGTGTTACTCGTTGCCAGAGTGCTTCTCCTTGCCCCTTCCATGTTGCGCTTGCCTGTGTGCTTCTTCCCATTGCCTTCCAGCGCCATCTGTGTTTTTCTTGTTTTCCTCTACCCGTATGCTTCTCGTCCCTCGTCATAGCTTTCCCCACCCTCAGTGTTTTATCCCACCCTGGTGATGCTTCCCCAGCTCTCCCTCCCTGTCTGGCTTATGCCTCCCAATTGCAATGAGCCATGTTGGTTAAGACTCAGCCCGCCCCCATGTTGCTCAGTTGCTTATGTGTTCCCGCGTGTTGCTTTCATCTCTGTTGCTTTTGCCAACTCAGTTCCTTTATAAAAAAATAACGTTGATGCATGTTTTCTTTTCTTTTTAGTTACCAATTCACTCGGATTGATAACTAAAAAGGTCTAGTTTAATTTTGTAGGCTCGCGCATGCATGATACAAAATGACGTGGGCATCCAAGTCAAAGGATTTTTTTAAAATCTAACTTTAGCCATCGGGATGCTGTGCAGTGTGGGTAAAAACAAATTGCAAAGCGAGTAGGTCACAAAGACGAGACCTATTGGCTTTGCCAATGCTTGTGTTATAGTGCAGCTGTGCGAGGAATTGCAGGCCTTCCTCTTCAGGGTCTATAAATACCCAGACAACCCCACCCCCCTTATGGATTCTGAGCCCAGCCAGAGTGAGGGAGAAGTAGCTCTGCTTGGGCAACAGCCACCCCTCCCCACCCCTCACCGCTCCACTCAGTCCAGAACAGTGTCTCTCTTTACATAAGCTTTTCTCTCACTCTCCGGTTTTAAAGGCTTCCCGCCCTCAGAGTCTGTCTCTCACTCATTCTCTATTAACGTTTGTCTCTGTCTTTCTGTCAAAAACCCTCTCTCTCTGTTTATCTCTTCCTCTCTTTGTCAACGTTCTCTCTCTCCCTTCTCTTTCAGTCTTTTCTTGCTCTCTTTCTAGCTCTGACTTGACTACTCTCTTAGCAATTGTCACTTTCGCGGGGCTGCCATTCCTCTGGCTTTGCACTATAGATGGAAAGGTACCCCCTTGAATTAATTTGTTGGTCAAGGAGCAAGGGGGAAAAAACCACAAAGAAAATACGAAACAAACTCCAACGCGACCTGTATTTTTTCTCTATTGGCTCACTTGAGCTCTATGAGCTGCCCATTACGAGAATGATCGTATCATGCGCGTAATCATATTATTTTTTGTCATTTTATTATATTTTTTAATTTATTCATATTTTCACAATTTATCTGATTATTCAAAGGCTAAAAACATATTTATGAAACCACGAAAAGTTCATTGATACAAATATACAAAGATGCAAATGGTTCCACATTGAAATACATGTAATGATTGCTCTAATGCATTGTTAAACAAGCATTGGCATAGCCAATAGGTCTCACCTTTGGGACCTTATAAGTGTTTAGCCATGCAACAGTTAATGCTGTTGCAGTAAGGATATTGTGCTGCATGACTAAATACTTATAAGGTCCTAAAGGTGAGACCTATTGGCTATGCCAATGCTTGTTTTTATAGAGGTCTTTAGGTTGTAGGCGTCTTCCAGGTGCATTTCAAGGTCATAACTTGCCTCCCTTGCTTGAATACCGTAACCATGCCTCTTTGCATGGTGTTACTGAACAATGGTGGCAAATGTAAATAATAACTTTATGATCCTATTTTATGTTTTTTAGAAATGGGGTTTTGAGGTATGAACCCTGCCCAAGTAGGGACAACCACCCTAGTCAGGGTAAGCTGGATGCACACTGACAGATAACCTGTGCTCACCCACTGGTAGCCTGGCACAGAGCAGTCAGGCTTATCTAAAGAGGCAATTTGTAAAGTATTTGTGCAACACACACACAGTAACACAATGAAAACACCACAAAACGACTACACATAGGTTTAGAAAAATAGACAATAATTTGATAAATAAATCAAGACCAAAACGACAAAAATCCAATGTATATAAGTTGAGTTGTGAATTTATAAAGATTAGAAGGTGTTCTAGCACTTATCAGCAATAAATGCCAATGGAGGTTATCTGGTCACATTGGACCACGGCAAAGTCTACAGTTCGGCAGGCCAGCTACAGGACCCACGCAGGCCTCAGTGAACAAAAGACCTTATCCTGATTGCAACAGCGAGATGCGTGTAGCGATGAGCGATGCATCAGTGTCAATTTCGTAGTGGTGTTGATGCGCTGGATGCGTAGACGAAGCACCAAGCCGAGATGCGTTGGTACCAAGTGGGATGAGCCGGGTTTTGCCACGCAGTCGAAGAATTCAATGATCTCGCCACACTGCCGCGGAAGCAATGCACGCTTCTGATGTGTTGGGCTCTCAAGGCAATGCGTTCGTTCCGAGAGCGGTGTGCCGATTCTAGTCCCGCAACTGGGTTATTGTGCCAGTTCTGTTTCATGCCGATTGGAAATGCATCGGTTTCCATGATACAAGTATCTGGGTCCACTTCCAGTGAACCAGGCACATGAGCAGGGTTAGAGACTTTGATGTCCCTGAGTCTCAAGGACCAGCAGGAAAGCCAACAAGCTTTTGGATATCACGTCAGTACAAGGCAGAGTCCAGCTCTCCTCAGCAGAGTCAGAGAGCAGCAGCCAGTAGGACAGCACAAGAGAAAAGCAGGCCTTCCAGGTCAGTAGTCCAGCAGACTGACAGTCCTTGATGCAGCACAGCAGTTCTTCTGACAGAGTACAGTTGTAGGTCAAGAAATGTCTGATTTAGTAGGGTCAAAGATCCAGTACTTATACCCAAATATGCCTTGCAATCAATCAGTCAATCAAGACACTTGTAAAGCGCACTACATACCTGTGAGGGTCTCAAGGTGCTGGGGGGAGGTAGGGTGCTGCTACTGATCGAAGAGCCAGGTCTTGAGGAGTCTTCTGAAGGCCTGTAGATCTTTGGTCTGCTGTAGGTTGGTGGGGAGGGTGTTCCAGGTCTTGGCGTTCTTCGGATGCAGGGGACTGTGGCGAGGGTGAGGCCGGTGGAGCGGAGCTGGCGGGTGGGGGTGTAGAAGCTGAGTCGTCTGTTGAGGTATGCTGGGCCGGTGTTGTGTAGAGATTTGTGTGCGTGGATGAGGAGCTTGAAGGTTATCCTCTTGTTGATGGGGAGCCAGTGCAGGTCTCTCAGGTGGAGTGAGATGTGGCTGCGGCGGGGGATGTCAAGGATCAGACGTGCCGAGGTTTTCTGGATGCGTTGCAGTCGTCTCAGGAGCTTGGCCGACGTTCCTGCATAGAGGGCGTTTCCGTAGTCCAGCCTGCTGGTGACGAGGGCCTGGGTGACCGTTCTTCTCATTTTGGTTGGGATCCACTTGAAGATCCTGCGGAGCATTCGGAGGGTGTTGAAGCAGGATGAGGAGATGGCGTTGACCTGCTTGGTCATGGAGAGGGTTGAGTCGAGGATGACCCCTAGGTTGCATGCATGGTCGGTGGGTGTCGGGTTGTTCCTAGTGTTGTCGGCCACCAGGAGTCGTCCCAGGCTGAAGGGGTGGGGCCGAGGCTAAGGACCTCCGTCTTGTCCAAGTTCAGCTTCAGTCGGCTGTTCCTCATCCATTTGGCGACGGCCTTCATTCCTTCGTGGAGGTTGGTTTTGGCGGTATGAGGGTCTTTGGTGAGGGAGAGGATCAGCTGGGTGTCATCGGCGTAGGAGATGATGTTGAGGTCGTGCTGTCGGGCGACGCGGGTGAGGGGTGCCATGTAGATGTTGAACAGCGTCGGGCTGAGGGAAGAGCCCTGGGGTACGCCGCAGATGATTTCGGTGGCATTGGAGCGGAAGGGGGGGAGGCGGACACTCTGAGTTCTGCCGGAGAGGAATGATGTGGTCCAGTCCAGGGCCTTCTCTTGAATCCCGGCGTCGTGTAGGGGTGTTCGTAGTGTGCGGTGGCAGACCGTGTCGAAGGCGGTCCAGGAGGATGAGGACCGCTCTTTCTCCGTTGTCAAGCAGGGTCCTGATGTCATCGGTGGCGGCAATGAGGGCCGTTTTGGTGCTGTGGTTACTGCGGAACCCGGACTGGGAGGGGTCCAGGATGCTGTTCTCCCCGAGGTAGCGGGTCAGTTGTTTGTTGACGATTTTCTCGGTGACCTTCGCCGGGAACGGGAGCAGGGAGATGCGTCGGAAGTTCTTGAGGTCCTTGGGGTCTGCTTTGGGTTTCTTGAGTAAGGCGTTGATCTCGGCGTGCTTCCAGCTTTCCGGGAAGGTTGCTGTCTCGAAGGAGATGTTGATTACTTTCCAGAGATGGGGTGCAATGGCTGTGCAGGCTTTGTTGATGATGTGGTGAGGGCATGGGTCTATCGGTGATCCGGAGTGGATGGTGTTCATGATCTCGCTGGTGTCCTCGTCATTGATGCTGGTCCAGGAGAGCAGGCGGTTGGTGCAGGTGGTGGTCATGGGGGCGGTGGTTGTCGGGGTGGTCGTGGCGCTGAAGCTGTCGTGGATGTCGGCGATCTTGCGGTGGAAGAAGGCGGCCAGCAAGTCGCACAGGTCTTGCGAGGTCGGGATGTCGTTGGTGTTAGAGCTGGGGTTGGAGAGTTCCTTCACGATGTTGAAGAGCTCTTTGTTGTTGTGTGCATTGTTATCTAGGCGGTCTTTGAATGAGGCCCTCTTGCCGGCTCTGATGAGTTGATGGTGTCTGCGGGTGGCGTGCTTGTGGGAGTTACTTCAAAGAAGGGTCGTTGAAGTGCACAAGTATCCTTTCTTCCAAATCCTGATGCCAGACTATCTGTGGTGGGTAATCAACCCTTTGTGTGGGGTCAGGCTACTACCTATCCAGATGTGAGTATCATCCCTTCTCTCCCTTCCTGCTCAGAAAGCCAACAGAATGCAAATGAATCCAGATGAGTACTCAGACACACCTACACCTTCCAGTGATTGTGGCTGTCTAGACAGAATGCACAAAGTGTAGCTGTCACCCATCCCAGATGCATATTGGAGACAGGCTGCAGGCACACCGAGCAGTAAAAACAGAGAAATGTCCACTTTCCAAAAGCAAAAGGCACACAAATGATGGACGAAATGCAGAACAAATCAAACATTCACCCCCAGTCAAGAGATCTGGGTTAAATTCATCCTTCTTTTTCTCACCATGTCACTCCAGTTTAGACCCAGCCATATGCAAACCAGTGTTGACCCTGCTCCTAATGAGAACAGTCCAGTCCGAACTGTTAGACAGGACTTCCCTGGACCAGAAACAAGCAGAATGGGACCGGTTTCGGGGTATCACCCCTCATCAGCCAAGCTAGCTTGAATTCAGTATCACAGTGAGCCTGGGACCCACGTCTGGGCATAGCTGGTGCACTTATGGAGAGAAAGCAAAAGATACACAAAATGATGTAAGGAACGCATAACAAATCAAACATTCACCCCAGTCAAGAGATCTGGGTTAAATCCATTGTTCTTTTGCTCACCGTGCAGCCCAGTTTAGACCCAGCCATATGCAAATCAGTCTTGACCCTGCTCCTCATGGGAGCAGTCCAGACTGAACTACCAAGCCAGGACCTCCCTGGATCAGAAACAAACATCCTGGGACCAGTTTCAGGGTTTCACCCCTCATCAGCCAAGCTATCTTGAATTCAGTGGCACAGTGAGCCTGGGACCCACGTCTGGGTATACCTGGTGCACTTATGGCGAGAAAGCAAAACACACACAAAATGATGTACAGAATGCATAACAAATCAAACATTCACCCCCCAGTCAAGAGATCTGGGTTGAATACATAATTTTTTTGCTCACCATGTCACCGCAGTTTAGACCCAGCCATATGCAAATCAGTGTTGACCCTGCTCCTCATGGGAACAGTCCATCCCGAACTGTCAAGCCAGGACCTCCCTGGACCAGAAACAAGCATAATGGGACCGGTTTCGGGGTTTCACCCCTCATCAGCCAAGCTTGCTTGAATTCAGTGGCACAGTGAGCCCGGTACCCACGTCTGGGCATACCCAGCATACGTAGGACGAAAAAGCAAAAGACACAAATGATGGACGGAATGTGGAACATATCAAATATTCACCCCCAGTCAAGAAGTCTGGTTTAAATCCATGATTTTTTTCTCAACATTCCATCCCTGTTTAGAACCAGTCATTTGCTTATCAGTCTTGACCCAGCTTCTCATGAGAACAGTTCAGCCCAAACTGTAAAGCCAGAACTTCCCTGGACCAGAAACTGGGTTTTTTGCACTTTCTAAAAGTGGCATTTCTAAAATAGTTATGTTAAATGCAACGTTACCAGTAAAGAGGATTTGTCATTACAATTCCAAAGATATAAAACATGATGCAGCAACTCCTTTCGAATCAGGAATTACAGGAATTACAGCGTAAAAGTGTACTACGGAATTCCCAATGTTAACCTCTTAAAGGAGTAGGCCTCACAGAAGTGAAAACGAATTTGGGTGTTTGTCACTATCAGGACATGCAAAACTTAACAGTACATGTCCTACCTTTTACTTATTCAAACAATAAACTGTTCCCTTTGGTATTCTTAGCTACTTAAGTTATCCTTATTCATACACACTCATTCTACACAATGTTAAAAACCCAATACATTTTCATTAAAAACATGCTATTTCATGAATGAGACAGACACAATTTGATCTCATATATCTTTGTGTATCTGCAATTTTAGATGACAGATAGCACATCACATTTCTTTATGTACCTCATTCAAGATTATCCAAATATAATTCAATTTCATGTATAATGCCTGTTATTTATACAAATTCAGAATATAAAACACAATATAAAAACAATACTACAAACAAAACAATGTCGATGCAGCGTTTCGGTGGGATAGTGCTGGTTTACATCACCTTCTTCAGGACAGTATTGTAGAATCTGGAAATATGAGTAAACAAAAGAACAATACATATGTAAATATTCAATGTTTTCAATGAAATTTTATTGGGTTTTTAACATTGTGTAGAATAGAACAATAATTTTGTAAGAATCACCTTTCAATAAAAAAGGAGATATTTTTATATTACTGGCAAGGCAATTTATTTATTAATATTTTTGTTGTTGTTTACATATTGGGGTACACTTAAATGAATAAGTGTTTATGAATAAGGATAACTTAAGTAGCTAAGAATACCAAAGGGAACAGTTTATTGTTAGCTACCTTTTACTTACACAGCACCAATAACTAATTTGTCAAAACAATTAGGTGCCAGGGCCCTCATCAGGAGGCCACTGCAGCCTACACCGCCCATTACCCCTGCCAGCACTGCCAAGGACAGTACCAAACCAGCTACTAACCATCACACTTCTACAAGTGTGAAAAATCAGACTATTCCAGGCCCCCAAAGCTATGCGATTAGAATGGGGGTCAGGTAATAGTCATTTCTAACGTATATTGTTGTTGTGCTCACTCTAAATCAGGCAAACAGCCTACCATGTGGCAGGCTGTCATAAGTGCCGGTGCCAAGCACCGGAAACCACCAGCTCAAATTAAGCACTGCACAGCACCTTGCCCTATGGGCTACCTAGGGACTACTTTAGGGTTGACTTATATGTAATAAAAGGGGAGTTTAAGGCTTGGCACGTTGTTTTAAATTCCAAGTCGAAGTGGTATTGAACTGCACACAGGCTCCGCAATGGCAGGTCTGAGACAGGTTTGAAAAGCTACTTGTATGTGTGGCACAATCAGTGCTATAGACCCAATAGTAGCTTTTAGGTTACAGGCCCTGGGTGTATGGTATACCACTTTAGAAGGGACTTACAAGTAAACTAATTATGTCGATTGGGTATACACCAGTGCTACCATGTTTAGGGAAAAGGCACATGCACTTTAGTGCTGCTCAGCAGTGGTAAAGTGCTCAGAGTCCTAAGGCCATCAAAAAGAGGAGACAAGCAGGCAAACTGTTTTGGGGAAGACCACCCTAAGGATGACAGATCTAAAAACGTTCAACAACTTGTTTAGCAATTTTCGACACTAAAGTACTTGTACAGTCAGAAAAGCAAGTAGTCTGTTTTATATATAGACCCCTTCCCCCTTAAAACATTGACAAAGCCAATAGATGTACACTAGCCATTGGAAGCCGAATGGATCATAGCTTCTTATTCCCTCCACTTTGATTATTACTTATTACAAAGCCAATAGATGTAACACAGGCTAAACCTGTTGGCTTTGCCAATGCTTGTTTTTTTATGTGGTTTAATCTTTGCCTTCCATGTCGAAAAGGAAGCTGCTCGTCACTCCGTGGTTGTTTACATAATTATCATTAAAATGGGTATTAGTAGTGGCTGCTGCTATTTATGATTTGCAGTAAAAAAGAAGGAATAAAAAGGTACAATAGCAAAAAAGTAGACACAAAAGTAGAAAGTTAGAGTACTAAATATAAATTAAGTAAAAATGATGGGACATAAACTCCATACGTAAGAGTTATGATGAAGTATGGAGTCAGAGAGAATTTTTGTTTCGTTAGCGATAGGTTTACCAATTAAGTTTAAAGCAAACGAAGATGAGAGGATGATGCAATGTAGGGTGTACAGAAGACAGAAAGCTTAAGGTTAGGCTTTCGTTAGGTCTCGCCTGCCGATAGCAGCGCATGCGTTCCTCTCGCCATGCGAGTGCCTTTTGCATCGGCATGGACAAAGATGGCTGCTCTCGCCATTTGTCCAAAGCAAAACCAAAGCAAACAGCATGCGCTTGTCCGTACAGACTGTGGACAGTCCGACACCATCTTGCGAAGCTTTCATTGTCATGGCAATGAAAATGCCGCTTCGCGTATGCAGCTTGCCGCGTATGGGTGGACAAAATGTGCACACGCGCTCACATGGCGGCGTGCTTTCGATTTCCCTCCCTCTCCCCCTTCTTCCATTGTGTGCGTGCTTTTGCTTGGCGGCTTGCCGCATATGTGTGGACAAAATGTGCACGCGCATGGCGGCGTGAAACAGGAGTGAAGCAAGGCGGTCTGTGGGGCCGGGGTTTGTGCTGTAGCGGGGTGGGGTTTAGAGGTCTTGTGGGGCCGTGAGGTGTGATTCTCTGCAGAGTCCCCCGAGGGCTGCGAGGGAGTGCTGCGGGGAGGGGCTCCGGAGAGGCGGCGCTTGCAGGGAGAGCCGAGGACAGAGGGCTGCATGGAGGCCGAGCGCCTGGGGCATGCAGGGGAGCCCGCTGGCCGCTAGGTGAGTCTACGGTGTATTTACTTTCCGTCTCTCTTCCTTTGATGTTCCGAACTTTCCCTGTAAGTAGCTGGGCGCGTAAGAAGTTGTTTCTCTGCTTCCAGCGTGTACGGAGTGCGGCTCCGGCTGCTCCCAGTTCTGCAGCACTTCGGCGACTGCTCTTGAAAAGCTGCGTTTCATCTTTTGATTAAACACTTGCTTGGGTGAAGGTTTATTTGTAAGTGTCCCTTGCACGCTTCTAGTCTGCTTTCTAAGCGCTGCCAAATTTTTTAGGGGGCGTGCCTACAAGATTATGGCTTGCAGTCACTGACTAGGCTACGGGATGATTTGCCCAGGATCACACTGTGTAGTCAAATTGGGAAGCGGCCGACTATAATCCCACCTGTTACTGTTATTGTTTTGGTTGTTATTGTTCTTTTAATATCTGCTGGTGCTCCGTGTGAAAATGTATGCCATTGTTGCGTTCCTTTTTTTGACTCCCTGTTGTAGAACATTCTACTACCCAAAAACCAATAATAATTTTTTTTGGTTTTAAAGAAGGGGAGTGGCAGCATGGTGCTTTGAGTAACAACACCAGTGTTGCGTGTTCTGTTGCGAGCTATAAAAATTATTTTTTCAGAATAAACATCGAAACTTTCAAGGCTCTGTATCTTGCCTGTGTGCAGCAGGAAAACCTCTGTAAAGTGGAAGCAGGCCGGCCTGACAAAGACCCTGCTTGTAAATATCAGAAGTGCCTTGAATTCTGTCTTTAACTCTTTGACGGTTGGGCACGTCAGTCTTTCCAAGGCGTGCTCGAGGCAGTAGGCAAGTTATACGGCAGCCTCTGTCCCTGGGCATCAGGGGGCGCTGTGGTGTCCGAGTTTATAGGAAAAGTATAGTTTCTTCAGAACTTTCCTGGCGGCTCACTTCGTCACTCTAGTTCAGTTTTTTTAACTTGAAACATTCAGTTCCAAACTCTGCATTTAGACTGGATCAACATTGTGTGATCCTCGGCAAATCTGTTTTCTACCCGGGAACTACTTGGAAGAGACAGAACAGTATATGCTCTAATGCAGAGGCATCTTCGCTGTTTAGTTTGTTAGACACCAGGGCCGAGTGGCTTTTCGACTAGCTCTACTAGGCTTGCCCTATGCTAGGCCATGATTGCTCCTGCTCTAGTGCCTGGATACCCTCCCGGGTGATAGAGCGCTTTATCACTGCTCATAACCTACCATCACATATTCTCTGGCAGAAACTACCACCGGTTCCAAAAGCTGGGAGAGCAGGTGATATACAGAATTTCGTTCCTGGCGTAAAATGTATTTATATCAGGGGGGAGGTGCAGTGTGTGCAGGGCACCGTGAACCTCCTGACCAAATGCATGCGTGTACCTATAGCGTGCCTTGCGCGAAGCAGGAAGTCCATTCACAAGAGCATTTATGAGTATGGGAGGAAATACTACAGAAGTACTCGTATGTACTCACCCAAGCCTTTGTGAATCTGCACCCAAACGTCCAACTCACTATCACTAAACGTGCAAAGAGGGCACAGTACTTGGCATGTGTACTACGTGTACATAATTATTCCCATTTTATTCCAATTTTAGATGTTTTCCCACCAACTCACAAGCCATGTAAAGGAGTACCACAGGCGTACTATTTTCCGTACTCTAAAAAGCTCCTGTGAATGGACCCCTTAGTTTTGTGTGCGTTGGTAGGGGGGAGCAGGGAGACGGGGAGATCAATCAATCAATCAGGGGTTGGTAAAGGGCAGTTATGCACTTGTGAGAGTCTCAAGGTGCTAGGGGCGGCTCCATTGAGTGCTGGGGTCGTCCTGAGAGCCAGGTATTGAGTTCCTCACTGAACTGGAGCAGTGTAGGGCTTTGCCGAAGGTGTAGGGGGCGGTTGTTCCAGGCCTTGACTGTGAGGTAGGAGAAGGACTTTCCTCCCGTACTGGTCCTGTAGATGTGTGGTACGTGGCCAGAGAGAGGTCAGCTGATCGGAGGTGTCTCTAGGGTGCGTGGAAGGAAAGGTGGTTGTTTAGGTACGCTGGTCCGGTGTTGTGAAGAGCCTTGAATGCGTGAGTGAGGAGTTTGAAGGTTATACTTCTTTCGTTGGGGAGCCAGGAAAGATCACGGAGGTGTTAGGTGATGTGATTGTGATGGGGGATGTCTAGCATCAGTATGGCTGCGGCGTTCTAGACGGTCTGGAGTTTGCGCAAAAGTTTCTTGTTGATTCCGGAATAGATTGTCTTAAGTCACCAGTGCACTTGAATACACAACTAATGTTTAGAATGTGTACACAGCATTAGTTGCATATACATTAAGGGGCAGATATATGATCTATTTTTGCCGTCGCAAACAGGAATTCGGCACATTTGCAACTGCAAAATTGGTCTGCCCCATGCACAAACCATATTTTGCGAGTCGCTAACAATTAGCGACTCGCAAAATATGGTTTGCGACTCGGCATTAGGAAGGGGCGTGCCAAGGGCTTCCCTTCCTAATAGCGAGTCTAACACCAATGTATGATTGTTTTGCAACCGCATTTGCGGTCGTAAAACAATCGCAGTTTCCCACCTACCTCAAGTAGGCGGTAAACCACTCGCAAATGGGAAGGGGTCCTTTTTGTGAATGGGTGCGAAAATATTTTTTAAGAGTAGGCAGTGGCCCCAGGAACCACTGCCTGCCCTTAAAAAACTGAAACTGAAAAGTTTAATTTTGCTTTTTTAAATGCATCCCGGAAAATGGGCTGCATTAAAAACAAGCATTAAAAATGCAATAGGTCTCGCCTTTCATTAAGTTAAAGCCATTTGCTTTGCTATACAATCCCATTAGCAAAGCAAATAGCTTTAACTTAATCAAAGGCGAGACCAATTGCATTTTCAATGCTTGTTTTTCACTTACAATTATATTTTCATTGGCAGAACAACAAGACTGCGGTGGAATGCACTATTGAAACAACACGTTGTTGTTAGAAGGATGGAACTCTAGACTGAACGGGACTAGAAACAAACCAGTGACATGGAACTAACGGGCTACTCCAGGGCTTTAAGTGGGGGGGGGGGGGTCTGAGCACCCCCAGTTTTTTGGGGGGGGCCTCGAAAGGTGTCTCTAGGGGGCTCTATTTTCGGGCCTTAAAGGTCAAAGGTAGGGTGACCAGACGTCACGGTTTTTGTTTGGTGATTCGGGTGAGCATGCGCGCGCACTGCTTAAGGCGTGACATCATTGTAGCAGGAAGGGAAATCCTTTGAAGATAGACACTTTCTCTCTGGATTTCCCTTCTCTTTGAACACGCAGTGCCACCTACGTCATCGAGCCAGCCATTGGCACAACAACAGCTGGTTAGGACTGGCACGACCCTGCTTTTACGGCCTGCAGCAAGATTTCTCCAGCAACCAGTGTGACCCTGTTCTGCCTTAAAGCAAGCGAGGGACGTGGGTCTAGTAATGTAAATAATTTTTACATGTTTTTTTTAAGTTTTGGGTATTTTATGCCTTATACTTAATAAATATATCTTTTTGCCTATTTGACTTGACAGAGCACTCTAAACAACCTCTTCCGCTAGTCTTGAGACAGCTTCGCCCCCGTAAACAACCATGCCACCTCTCAGAGGAAGAAACCCTAGCTCAGGCCCTCTCCTACACCTCTTCACCAACTCTAAGTCCACTAGACCTCACTGAAATTGAAATCCTGGCCATCCTCCAAAATTACAACCCCACCTCAGCTACCCCTCTTCCCCTTGCCGGGAATGCTGAACATGCCATCCGCTCGGTCACTATCAACCCTAACAGGCCAGCCACCCTCCGTAACAGAGCTGTGGTCAAGAGCAATCTAGCACCTGTCCACCTGTCCGCCCAGACTCCTGAAATTCCGCCCAAATCCTCCCTGTCTGGTCTTTTAATCAATTGCTGATCTGCAGCTAAGCACGCTGCAGATATTGCTGATCTCATCCATTGCAAAAACTTCGACTTAGCAATCCAAACAGAATCATGGCTCAATGAATCCTCATCTCCATGTCTGGACCTCCTAGTCCCCCCTAACTACAACATCGCAAGGCTGGACAGACAATCTAACAAGAAAGGAGGAGGCATCGCCTGCATCTACCGCTCTAACCTTCTTGTCACTGAACTTCTGGTGGACACCACCGTATCCTGCGAATACCTTGCTCTCGCTATTTGCAGCAACTCCACCCAACTATGCAACCTTCACATCTTTTACCACCCTCCAGGCAGGAACGACTTTTCAACCGACCACCTCATGGAAATCATCACAGCTAAGATTCCCACCAATACCAAAGATATTTTCTTAAGCGATTTTAACTTACACTGGAATGATCCCAAGGATCCACATGTCATCGTCATCAAACACCTCCTGGCAGATCAAGCCCTGACCCAAGCCTGCTCACTACCAACTCACTCAAAAGGGGCCACCCTTGACTGGATCATCTGCAAAGAATCAACTGTCAAGCTTATCTCTATTGACCCATGCGATTGGTCTGACCATCATGCCATCACCTTCCATCTACCTGGCACCCACAAGACAAAAGAACCGCAACCAACGATTCCTAAACGCTGGATCAGAGACACCAACATCTTGGACCGAAGTGCACTTGATGCCCAATGCAAATCCAACCCCCCCCCCCCCTTCGCATATCGCAACAGTCAGTGACCTCAATGATCACCACTCTGCGACCATCTCAAACATCCTGGACGATCTAGCCCCACTAAAACTGAAAAGAACCCAAATCAAAGACAGAAACCCCTGGTTCACGGGATCCCTTAATAACGAGAGGAGAGCCCTTTGGCAAGCTGAAAGATCCTGAAGGCAGCACCCCTCTACCGCACATCTAAAACTCCTCCGCCAGGCCAGAAATGCCTACAACAGGAACATACTCAACTCAAAAATAGACTTCTTCAGAACGGAACTTGAAAAAGCCAAGAACAGACCTCACAAGCTCTTCGATTGGTCAAACACCAATCTAATAAACTGGCCAAAACATCGAAAGAAACCCCCAGATCTCTTATATCCCCAGAGGAATTCTCCTCTTTCTTCACTGATAAAATCTTAGGCCTTGGAAACGAACTCAGCGCCATCACACACCCTCAACCCCTTCCTGACCCGCCTCCTCCCACAGCGACGCACCCACAGGCTCCTCCCAAAAATCATGCTCACTGGACTGTCTTCAAAGACTATGACGAAGACTCCATCTCTAAAATCCTTTCTACCTTAAAATCAAACAACCATTTCAATGACCCGCTCCCTGCCAACTGCCTAGCGGTCGTCGCCCAATCCATTATTCCCAGCTGGACTACAATAATCAACGCCTCCCTCCAGCAGGGAACGATGCCTGACTCTCTAAAAGCGGGTCAAGTCCTCCCCATCTTGAAAAAGCTGTCGCTGGATCCAGCCTCCCCTGACAACTTCAGACCCATCTCCAACATCCCCCTCTTAGCCAAAGTGCTGAAGAAATGTGTAAAACAGCAGCTAAGTCACCACATCAACAACTTCCACCTCCTTGATGACTTCCAATCCGGATTTAGACCAGGGCACAGCACCGAAACCACCATGCTCCACATCGTGGATGATGCCCTTCAAGCCCTCGACCAAGGCAAAACTTGTCTCCTAATCCTCCTGGACCTATCCTCAGCCTTTGACACAGTCAACCATGAAAAATTACTCGAACGCCTCTGTTGGAAGGTGGGTTATTAGTAGGGGCAAATGTAGGTCTGCCACTTGCAATAAGGCCACTAACACATGATAGGACCCAGCATAGGTCTTAGAAAATTATTCCTATGCTCAACCCTTGGTAACGTGGCTGTGAGCAGGCAGGCTTAACTTCGAAGACAGGTATGTAAAGCATTCACGTTACCAAGGGTTGAGCATAGGAATAATTTTCTAAGACCTATGCTGGGTCCTATCATTTGTTAGTGGCCTTATTGCAAGTGGCAGACCTACATTTGCCCCTACCAATAACCCACCTTCCAAAATTTGGTGTCTAGCGGCGGGAAACATAGTATCCCATTCTTGTGTGCATTTATAGCATTTGATAAGTCCAGTTTTGCCACACATTACCTATGCAGCAATGAGCAAATGGAAGAGCGCAAGGCTCTGAGAAGGGTTCAAATTTTTAGTTATATGAACTAAAGGTATGGGAAAGGAAAGCCCCACGCCTATATGTGTCATGTGAAGTTATTATGGTTTAAATGTAAGCTGTATTGATATGACCGCGCTATGTTGATTATAATGTGCTAGCGGGATGGTGCTTTCCAGGAAATTATTGCATACAAATGTTCTAAGCCATATTGTACACCTTTGAACCCTAACACTAAATACACTACACCTGCATGAGGAGGGAGTCTCCTCAAGAGATAGGGACAGCAACTGATACCTACAGCACTGGGGGTGTAGGGGTGGATTGACCGTCAAGGGGGACAGGAGAAGTAGGGGTCCTGGGAGGTTCCCGCGCTTTTTAAGGGCAGGGAGGGTTTCCACAGGAGGGGCCCTAGATATCCTTCCCCCATTGGAAGTTTCTTGCTAATGGCACATGCCAAAACCACTGGAAGGGTGGGGCAGGAGGTTTCTTTACCCCAGGTAGTAGCGCCCCAGGGGTTCCCATGGTGGGGAACCCCAAGAACCTGTTCCCACTGTGGGAGGAGGGTGTGGTAAAGTTGAGTGTCCGGCAGGTCCCCCCAGGTTAACTGGTGGGGAGGTGAGCAACCCAGGGGTGGCCCCTGGTAATGGGTGGCCCCCAAGGAGGGTAGTTCTTGAGTGGTGGTGTGTAGTGGTAGCCCCTAGGTACCCTAGGTGGGCTAGGTAACTGACCCAGTGGAGATCTGAGTGGGGGCGATGTGCTCCCTAGTTCCAGGTGAAGCGTTAGTGGTGGACCCTGAAGTGTCAGGGTCGGGTGGCTGGTGACCAGTCAGGTAGGCCCTGTGGGACTTGAACCCCAGGACCAGAAGCATGGGGGTGATCCCCTAGTCGAGGCAGGAGGTGCACTTCTGCCAGGTAGTACCACCCTGAACACAGGTGGGGCCTATCTTAAGTGAAGGGACCCTGTGGTTCGTGAAGGGGTGGTGCAGGCCTAGTCGGGATCTTTAGGGTTCCGGGCTAAGAGTGGTAGTACTACCCTGAAGGCAGGTGGGGACTATCTTCAGTGAAGGGACCCTGTTCTTCATAAGGGGTGGTGCAGGCCATCCAGAGACCATGTAGGTCCCTGGGCGGTCTCCCAAGGCGCTGCAGGGAGACCGGGGAGAGCCATGAGAGGTGGGCCTGGGTCTAGCTAACTCGGGACCACAGGCTCTCTAAGGGTACTCCGGGAGGAGAGCGCACCTCTCGGAGGGAAGGGTACATAGGCCCTGTTCTGAACAAGGAAGGGGTCTAGGTTCCCGGGTAGTTTCCGTGTGGAGCTACTGACGGGGGGAATGAGCTGTAGGATGTCTGATGAGGCACCCTCAGTGTTCCTCTCTGGCACTGACAGTGTGGTGGTGAGGCCGGTCTGAGGACCTATCAGGGAGCCAGGCCAGTGGCCAAAGGGTGCTTTTCTGAGTGGGGAAGCACAAGTGGCTGTGCTTTCTTTAGGGAAGACAGTCATCCCGAAAGGGTGGTGGCAGCAGAATGACCTCAGCAGCAGGCTGAGAGGGAGGGTCCAGAGAGGTTGCATCTTTGGGGTGCAAGGACCAAACGGAGAGAGGGTACTGGTTGGAACAAACTCTGGAAGGGCGACCATCTAGTGACCCAGGGGATGGGATTTAGACCTATCCCTTAAGACCGCATCAGTGCTGAGGCACTGGACCCTTGTCCAGAGAAGTGGTAGGCATAGTGTTGCATGCCCAAGGGCAAAGGTGAGCCTAGTTAGGTTGAGACCATGTAGACCATGAGTGACCTAGAGGTATCTAACCTAGAGCCCGGAGGGTTCTTAGGGTAGTCTGGCATCCCTGTCATGGGTGGAGATTTCATGGATGGGAGGAGTAGGTGGTCTAAGCGGATAACTGGTCAGTAAGGGGGGGTCTGGTCAGAACCCCTTATAACTAGTTATCGCTGACTACGGGAAGTGTACCCATGTAGAGTGGCTACTTCTTCCCTGTAGGAATCAGCTGGGTGCGGCGTGTGTTAGAAGGTGGTTCTGACATTATGGGCCGCCCGGATTTTTCGCTTTTTGAGCACCTAATTGTTGAGCTTTTACTGTGGGGGAGCCTCATAAGTTGGGACTCACCCACAGTGAACTCAGGATGTAAGAGACTGCATGGGGATTTTACTGGTGTTCCCCTGGCTTGACCAGGCCACTGCGCAGCAGCTGGAGTAAGGGACACCGGGCTGGTTACATGCAGATACATGTGTACATGTGTGTGCACACATGTACGGGCTGCGCAGGGGAGATTTCTAGCGTGCGCAGTCCAGGAGCAGCTACAAAGTGAATGGTGTGGCAGGACTTATGCAGTATTGGGTGGTGACATGGAATAGGCTTTATACGCTGGAAAGAAACATGCCAGGGAAAGTCAGTGTGTTTTACTGTGTTTTCACTTCATTATTCCCCTAAGGGAATGTGGGGCCCATGGCTAGATTACCTTCCACAAGGCCTACAGTTTCCAGACACGCACTAAAGTCCATTGTATTGGAGGTGAAAAGAAGTATGAGTCCAAAGTCATATTTGTACTGCTTTTGGGTCGTCCAGAAATGTCATATTTCTCTGAGTCTCTGGCTGGGGTCTGGCCCTGGCAGGTTAGATTAATGCCCTTTCTTCCCTGAGCGAAGATCTTCCCTCCAAGGAAGGGAGATAGGTGGAGCTACGAGCCAATCCATCAACCGCTGTCGGTGGGTGCCAGGCACCAAGCTGAACCCAGGTGAAGGCAGCACTGGGGGAAGGGGAGCATGTGGCCAGAGACACTGGACGACGCCATGTTTGAACAAACCCAGAGGCTGGCCAATGAGGGAGCAGGGGCAGGGACGTGATGTGTCGCTGTTTGATAGGACCAACAGAGACTTCCTGCCAGCCCCCTACTCAACTTTTAAAAAGTGCTTGCACATTAAGAGAAGCTCTCTGGGGTGTGGTCTGCGGAGGCTGAAGGTGCTGGAGGCTGGCGCAATGGGCAGTTGGAAGGAGAGACCCCCTGACTGCCCCCAGGACCCTAACAGCACCAGAAGAAGATTCCAGGACCGGTGCGCAGGAGCAGTGGCCTCTGCGCAGGGAGAAGAGAGGCCCCGAAGGAGAGCCAGGCGAAAGGCTGGAGCAGGGAGCCAGTGAAGACCGTTCCCTGCAGAAGGCACCCTCTTGGAGACCCAGAGGGTGAAGGAGAGTGCTCCCAGTGGCTGGGGGGGCGCAACCAGGAGCAAGAGGACGCGAAAATGGGGGAGATCGGACCGCTGGGGGCTGGGATATGCCCCCCAGAAGGTACACGACCTTTGACCTTTGATGGGACCGACGACGAAGCACGTGGGGCTCCGCCGCCGGTCTGGAAACTGCCCCCGGGGTGGGTCAGGTCCCGGGGGCTGCCCCCCAAGGAAGGAAAGTCGGGGTGCGCCATCGCGCACCCCGTGAAGGTACCCCCGTGGGTTGCCAGGAGCCCACCCTGGCCCCCGCCGAAAAAGGAGGATGGGGAGCGCCGTCGCGCTCCCCGTGAAGGTGGCCCTAGGCAGGGGGCCAGGAGCCCACCCTGGCCCCCACCGATGCGGAGCGAGGGGGAGTGCCGTCGCACCCCCCGAAGATGTTCGGGGGCCCGGGACACCATCCCCGGGCCCCGAGTGTGGAGAAGGTGGGGTGAAGTGCCGTCGCACTGCCCCCCGAAGAACCGCTCCATGGAGGAGGCTGCATGTCTGCCCGCTGGAGCGGGCAGACTAGAAGAGTTGTGCCCGCTCCCGCGGCAGCACGCGAGGGTGCTGGCCGGGCGGCGAGCCGGCGGGAGCAGCCGGGGGTGGGCTCCCCGGGCTGCCCTCCATCACGGAGGCAGGCGGGGGTCCCGGGTGAGACCGGGACCCCGAACAGGAAGGCAGAAGGTGCGAGGGGCCCAGGTGGGACCGGGCCCCAGAAACCGGAGGAGCGGCCGGGGGTGGGCTCCCCGAGCCGCCGAACATCACCTGGGGGTCCGGGTGGGACTGGGCCCCCCACCGGAGGGAGAAGAAGCGGCGAAGCCGCCAGCACTACCAGAGCGGCTCTCCCCGGCACAGCGGGAGAGCCGCTCATCTATTATGCGTAGGAAGGAGCTCGAAGCGCCCCATAATGCCTTGCAAGGCATGGGGAGAACATCGTTTTTGGCGCCTGGTGGCCCCCAGAGGAGGGGGCACCCTCCTATGTGGAAAGAAGCGCAGGGGGGCTGCCGGAGCACCGCAGCCTCCCCCAGCATTAAGGAGAACAGCCCCCCATAAATTTCATGGGGCATCTGAAAGAATAACCCCTCAAGGGCTCAGCCAGCATTTATCCCCTAATGGGCTGTAACTTATGTTCTACAGCTGGGGGTGTACTACGAAGTGCATCATGGAGTGAAGGGCTGAGTTGGGTATGTCTGGAGAAGGGCATTCCCTGGAGGTGAAGTGGTGTAACTGCACCGAAATGCATTTACTAATGGTTATTTCTTTCAGAGGGAGTGAAATTCATTTGTTTAATGTAATGTGCTGGTGTAAAGTGATGTCATTAGCCAAATGGGGTTATGTTGCCAGACAGTCCTGCTAGGGTGTCTGGCTGTATATGCGTAATCCTGTGATTTCATATGTGAAGCCTTTAGGGGCTGTAATTGCAATGCATTCAAATGATCAACTAAGGTGATGAGTACTGTCATTCTAAAGTATGCGTAAACATGGATTGTTGCTGCTGCGCTTAGGTGAAGACCCCAGACTGCTAGCCCTTAAGATATAGCGGTGCCTACTTCATGGTCAGTAGGAGATACTCAGTCAGGGTCATGTGTCACCAAGGCAGGTTTACCCCTTTTTAATGCTTGTTGAGGTAATGGGGTGGGTCGCCACTGGGATGGTGCCAGTGCGCAGGGCCCTTGCTCCAGGTTATGTTCAACTAACTGCATTGGGGGCAAGTTAATCTGCATACATGGGAGTGCTGGTACTAGACCCCACCCCCCCTGCGGGAGGGGTGGAGATGTTATGCAATGTCACAAAGTAATTCCAACAGCGTATGTGTATTTGTAAATTGGTGCATAGTATTGAGTAGTGTGTTTAATAAATGTACTCTTACTTTTATAAAGCAAAGTACAGACTGGACAATCAATTATTGAGTGTTATTTCTGCGCACCTGCAAATGGCGATTACTAGCCCACACCACCTCCCTTGAGTAAGCCTCAGACTGCTCTGCAACGCTACCCTCTGAGAGTCAGGCGCTACAATTGGGTGTTTGGTTCCAAGTGAAGGACAAATGTAGTCATGTTATTTGTTCAGGCCTCACAGATGATGCCTCGTTTTCCAACAGCCTCAAACTCAGAATGGGATTGGATGGCACTGTTCTAGATTGGTTTAGGTCCTTCCTCCACAACCGGTCACAGAGATTCCTGATCAACGGCAACCATTCATCACCATCCCTGGTCACAGTTGGAGTCCCTCAAGGATCAACCTTGTCCCCCACCCTTTTCAACCTCTACCTAGAACCGCTTACCGCTTACCGAAGTACTGCGCACAGCTAATATCTCCTATCATATGTATGCTGATGACACCCAGATCTACATCAAAACCTCTTCTTGAAGAGATTCTCTCCCTGAACGAAGCCCTGAAACTCAACGTCCAATGGCTCGCATCCAATCAACTCAAACTCAATGCAAAGAAAACAGAATTTCTCCTGATCTCCCCTCCCAATGTCATCCTAGAGATTCAATCATGGATTAAGGCTATCACAGCCTTAAATTGCCCACCAACCATTGTGAACGCGGCTAAATCCCTGGGAATTACCCTTGACACCAACCTTAACATGCGGGACCACATAAACTCTATGGCTAAAACAGCCAGATTCCACCTGAGCTACCTTAGGAAATTAAAACCCTTCCTTGATGCTCCCGACCTAAAAATGGCAGTCCAAGCACTCGTCATCTCTAGACTGGAATACGGCTGCTCAACCCTCTCGGGTTTACCCAAGATCTCCCTGGCACCTCTTTGAGCCTGCCTCAATGCAGCCACCAGACTACTTACCGGCACAAGGAAATACGATCATATTTCCCCACACCTGAAAGCTCTCAACTGGCTTCCCCTGGAGGCAAGAATACAGCTCAAACTAGCATGCATCACACACAAAGCTTTACATTCCAACTTCCCTGCATATCTGACACAGAAACTTGTGATCTCCAGAGGAACCAGAAACTCCCGATCTGCCAGAGATCTCCTTCTCCAACCTGCACACTTTCGGGGGGAAAAAAACTTACAATCGGGCCTTCTCAGGGGCTGCTCCAGGAATATGGAACTCTCTCCCACCCGTCATCAGAAGAATTCCCTCACTGACTCGCTTCAAAAAGGATGCCAAAACCTTCCTTATGGGCAAATTTCTTGTCTAATATTGCCTCAACTACTTTTATGGCCCGACCTATGGCGGTCCACTACCTTCCTTCTGACTACCGGGTCACCCGAAACATCAGAAACTTGGGACCTGGTCTGAATAATTGTAAACGTATTCTGTAAATATGGTATCTTGCTTTGAGTAATTGGTTATGTAAACTGTAAATACATGCTCCTCTTTACCTTATGTATCCGGCACCATATTACTACTCAAGCTGTAACTGGTTGATTCCAGGTGCTTTGCTCTCCTGTAAAGCGCTCTGATACCCTAACAGGTCAAGTTTGCGCTCTATAAAACACATAAAATAAATAAATAAAAATGTTATCCTTTGCTGGATGCGACTTCATGATTTTCTTAAGCACACAATGCTAGTTAGCTTGATTTAGACCACTCCCCTACTCGGATAGGCCACACCCCTTTAAGACATTTGCCACGCCCCTTTTAGAGCACCCACCCCCCCGGTTTTTTGCCCACTTAAAAGCTCTGAGTTCTACATGAAGTAACACGAATTAGCACCAGGAGGATGAAAGGCTAGCTTAACGTTGCAAGGTTTCGAAGCTGGGGCGTGCAGGTCTCACAAAGGTATGCCACATAACTTAACAGCTATTTTTTCACACACTTGCAAACGATGTAATGTGGTAGTTTAACACGCTTGAGTACATTCCAGCGAACCAAGACTAAAACTCCCAGGAAGCTAAATTGGTTACGTGAAAACCCAGGGCTGGACATATAAAAAATAATTGGCGCCATAAAGTCACTTTACAAAATAAAGAAGCAGACTTAAGCTGGCCTTGCTTTTAAATCATTTCCACGAAAACTTCACAGTCCAAGAAGCGCTCCTACCAACGGACTCCAGACTAAATAAGAGACAAACTGTTATTTCGAAGCAAATATGAGCACCTCTCTCTGTGGTGGGTTGAAACATTGACAGAGAAGAAGGACTTTCGCGCTTAAGTTAATAACAGATGGAGTTGAAAGTGTGCATGCGCGCGACCACCAGGCGAACGGGCTCTACAAGGAGAAATACTAACCTTAGGAGTGGACGTGAGACCTGCAAGTTTACAGGTACGAAAGTATCTGCGTGAACGCACGAAAGGATGTCGGGCTCTTAAAGGCTCCATGATTAGAGAACGATCACAACAAACTATAGATCGGGGGCATTAATGGCACTCCCGCTTTAGAAGGTTGACATCAGTTCGGCTAACAACATTCATATATCTCATTTTTCTACCGCCTTCCTAAACTTCATTTGCCGAAATACATGTCAAAGGGTCACTTACATTCAACTTCGTTTTTGTTTCTGAATCTCCTCATACGGTGTCCAAGGAGGTTAACTGTGGCCACACATAAACGGAACCGTTTGTATTGAGACCAGATGACTCCATGTCACTGGAACAGGTCTTATCACCTTCTGGGCGTTCTCCTAACAGGCTACTGCATTCTGGGTGTTGTGGTTTAGGTTTGCTTCAGTTCGACTAATGCACTTGCCAACAATTATTTGTAACGTAAGGGCCAGGACTGGAGACGTGATGTACCATTGACAAGAAGCCATAATGATCTCGTCAGCCCACAAACTTAGGGGCATATTAACAAGGGCTTTAACCCCTTCGCCGCGGCGGGAATTCTGCCGCGGCGCTGGGGGGGGTTTGGGGGCAGCGCGGTGGCGCTGTGCTCGTGACGGAACCGCTCCGTCACGAGCCACGGTTGAGCTGTGCTCATGACGGAGTGGTTCCGTCACGGCGCCGCCCACTTACGTTGGACGCCCGCACAGGTGGGGAAAACGCCCCGCGTGGGCGGAGCGGCAGCGGCATGACGGAACCACTCCGTCATGAGCACAGCGCAACCGTGGCTCATGACGGAGTGGTTCCGTCATGAGCGGGGAAGGGGTTAAAAGCCAAAGAAGCGGAGATAAAAATATCGCCCTATCAACAACAGGGTGCTAACATGCAAAATCGCATGTTAGCTCCCTTTTTCACTACGTTTCCCTTTGCATCTCTAATGAGATGCAAAGTGGGCGTTCCAGAGCAAGATAATAGGAGAAATATCGCTAAGCGACATTTCTCCTATTATCTCCTATTATCAAGCTTCACGCTAACCCTGTTAGAGACAAAAAAAAGCAGCGCTAACCACGGTTAACGCTGCTTTTTTACGTCTGCTAATTTTCAGATTTAGCCATGTAATCCAATGGTAGGTGGATTACATGGCCAAGTCCACCATGGGCTATCAACAAGGATATCCCTATCCTTGTAATTTTATCGCTGCATTACCAGCGTTAACCCCCCAAAATGCCGCTATCGCTGAATTTTTTTATTGCCTAGGCGGTTAGCGTTGTTAATAACGCGATAATTTTCCCTGTTCCTTGTTAATATGCCCCTTTACCACGTTTGTGTTGTTAGAAACCGGAAGTCAACAAATATAGCGAATGTGCGGCAACCCTTGATATTGGGTCCAGAAGCAGATTTTCCAGGCGTTTAGGAAGCACAGCAAATCCTGAGGCTAGAGTGATAACCAGGGGAGTACCTCGCGTGGCCAGGGACAAGGACTGCCTGCCATCTCAATCCTTGTCGGTAGACCACCATATTTCCAGTCCTAAGCGGCCATTGCTATTAGGTGCGCAGATGCTTCCCACTATCATGGTTGCAGGATTTGTGTAAAGGGGAAGATGGGGACTGGTAGGTTTCCAGGTTGGTAATTGTCAGCACAGAGCTCATGCTGACAGCCCACCTGAGTAATACACACAAATGCATGACAGGCTCTTGTACCTTTGAGCCACAGCCTCCATACCCCTGTCCTCCGCACCCCTGTCCTCCGCGTGTAGCCACCAAAGGGCCTTCAGGGCAACCGGGCAGGGCCCGAAGGGCTGGTCTGACAGGTCTTTTCGGGGGCCTGTTTATGGTATGCTGGGTCAGTTTTCACTGATGATTTCTCTCATATTAACATTCCCTGAAGCAAGCTCAAGTCCATGCAGTATTCCATACCTTGCAAAACACTTATCCAGCGTGCCTTTACCAGTTCAAAACTGCTCCAATTTACAATGGACCACTTTTTTTAGCTATATAATTCACTCATGGGGGTCACTTTTATGTTGCTACTTGGGCCTGTATTCTGTGCCAGTCCACCGCCCCTCAGGTGCTAAGATGACCTCTGCTGCTTTTTTTAATTTCATTTGTTTATAACCACGATTGCAATGCAATAAACGCCACAGGGGAGCACGGTCTACTCGGCGTAAGAAGCCTACCTCGTTGCTCTTAATATGAGAGACTAAACAATATATTAGTTAGCGATACATATGTGGAAACAATGACACAGAGACATTTTCCATTTAAGAATAATGCTGGTAATACGATTGTCAAGAAATAAACCAGGACATATAAAATACAAATACAATGCATTATTAAACAAGGTGGATTAAACAAATATTAAGCTAAGATCTGATTTTTAAAAAATGCACAAAACAATCCTCAACGCAGTTCATAATTTAATCCCAATAAGCACAAATAAGATTCCACCTGACTGTCCTAATAGTTGAACTCTTTAGTGCTGGGTGCAGGAATTTGTCTCTTAATCGTGATGCGCGGGTGAGAAAGATCTGACCCAAGAGTTCTATATTTGGCAATAACGCAAATTTGATTAATACCTAGTGTTCTCCATCAAGCATCAGATAAAAAAACTTGAAACTGAGTTTATTAAACATGGATTTAATACCAGTGGACTTTGCGTTTCATGCAAGAAAAGGCCCTAGTGACTGATTACTTGTAGTTCCCCCATAATCTTGCTCAAAAGGTATTTGTCACTATTTCAGAGTTAATAACTTCCTCACACCCTCTGGGGCATATCAACAACAACCGGCGATAATTATCGCTCAGCGCTCTTAGCGTGAGGATAATTATCGCCGGCTAGCGTGAATTTTTATCGCTGAGATAGCGTGCTATTAGCAACGCTTATCTCAATAGCGATAAAAATCTACACGCTAACAGGCTAACGTGAGATTATGGCTGGAAACCCAGCGATAATCACACGTTACCTTGTTGATAGGGACAGGCAAACTTAGCCATGATATCCTCCTTCCATAGGATATCATGGCTAAGTCTGAAAATTAGCAGACGTAAAAAAGCAGCGTTAACCGCGGTTAGCGCTGCTTTTTTTGTCTCTAACAGGGTTAGCGACATTCTTGATAATAGGAGAAAGGTCGCTTAGCGACATTTCTCCTATTATTTTACTCTGGAACGCCCCCTTTGCATCTCATTAGAGATGCAAGGGGAAGCATAGAGTAAAAGGGTGCTAACATGCAAATTTGCGTGTTAGCACCCTGTTGTTGATAGGGTGCTAGTTTTATCTCTGCTTTTTTGGCTTTTAAAGCCAAAAAAGAGAGATAAAGCCCTTGTTGATATGCCCCTCTGTTCCTTGGTTAAAGATGAGTTGCTTCAATAAAACCGAGGCCCAAACTGATTAAAACAGAGTTAGCAGTTGAGTCATTTTAGTGATGTGTGCCACGGCTTTTGGTCGGGGTTCTTCAAAGTCAGTCCTGGAGGGCCGGATCCATGGCAGACATTTGGCATATCGCATTTAGATAAATGTAGTTAACTAAAAAATCTGTCATGGAACCGGCCCTCCAGGACCGACTTTGTAGAACCCTGCTTTAGCTCATGAAATGCCTCCTGTGTCAAGGAAAGAAGGGAGTTTACACATGCATGTTATGCATAGTAAAGTTTATAGAGTTTGTATAAAATAGGCAAAGTGGAGGCACCCTATATTTTAGATGGTACCTCAACAGAGTACAAGTTCCTGATAAATCAGACGGGTTTATAGGTATTTAAGATTTCAGGATGTTTTGGGCTCAGGCATGCTGATTGACTGAGACACCCATCTTCTGTTTCTTAGCACATGGGAGTAACCTTTCATGCCCTGATCTAGTAGCAAGTTTGTAGCAGCAGTGGTGAACTGAAGACCTTGTTGATTTACTTCTGTAATCTAGCATCTCCATACGCGTTTGCCATCGCTTCTTGAGTAAGGAATAGACTTGCTGCATTATGACTGGTGTTTAAAGAGTGTTCACAGGTGTGGTGTAAGCACTGTATCCACTTAGACAATCCTATCAACAGTTCTATCCAATGGGTGGTGTAAAGTGTAGACAGAGCTGAGAAGATCTTTGCTATCGGAAGCTCATCCACCAGCCTATGCCTGCTGTCCCACCTAACCTTAGGCCCACCCGCCTTCATGACACGGAGAAGACTATGGCGCATGTTGTATCTCCTTACCTTTCCTTCCTCTAGCTTCAAGTACTATTGCAGCTTAGGAGGTAGTAACTCACTAAAATGTAAGAGCCCGCTGTTCTCTTGAGCGAAATGATCTGGTCCTTTAGACAACTGCAATCCTGTACTCGCAAGCGCCCAATAGCAATATCATCAGCGTGATAACAAGCATGCCTCTTTGTAGCTTGCGTTTCAGTCAGTTTCGGTACAAAAGCAAGCTTCATTGGCAAGCCCTACCATTAAGTTTCAGAAAAACATACACTGGATAAAAGATAATGGCAAATAATGCATTCATATCTGCTGCCCCAAGGGAGACCATGCTGTGGTGCATGACATTTCTGTATTTCACAATGTTTTTTATGTCGCGTTGGAGCCCACATTCATACGCCGTAGACAAGCTTGCATATCCACTAGTGCTTCATTTCTATTTGGTCGATATGAGGCCCCACCTCGAGAATTATTTTTAGGGTGGATGGCTATGCACCCCTTAAAGTTTCTGGACTTGAATTGTGGCCTCAACTGTGGCTTTCTTGTCCTGATGAAGACCTTGCAATCTAAGCCCATGGGGTTGAAACGCTGTAGGTTAATTCCTGATTGTCAGTGCTTGCCTTAAGTAATGCTACTAAGCAACGGTAACTTTGTCTCTTCTATTACCTACCTGCTTTTTCACGAATTTTTACATGGGTCACTGCAACACTTGAACTAATAACCACCTTTAAATGTTAACACTCAAAGAAATGTGCAGAATGCACTATCCGGACTGTTTTCCAACTTTGGTCATTTTTTATATTGTTTTTACCTTTTTATATTGGAACCATAAATAAAAATGAAGAAGTTGAGACCTCTGTGACTTACCATAAACAAATCCAACAGCAACATTGATTTTCTTTTTTACTTGGGAGGCCACATCTTGTGAGTTATTCGGTGTTTATAGTCAATTAAATAGGGCTCCATCCAGTGAAAGCTGCTGCAGTGTGCAGGTACCCACAGCCTAGCAGTTGTTTGCCATAATAAAAACTCAAGAGAAGAACAGCGTCTACAGATTCCTGTCTTGGCTGACCCGTTGTAGTAGCACAACCATAGTGCACAGACTAAGCCATCTAGCGCATGGACAACTCTGTGCAGAGAGACAGTCTTCCGTAGCAGAGATAGAAAGGACATCTGTTTCCAGATAAGAATGTGAGTCCGATTTTGATTTGGGTGACTGCAATAACACTGTTTCCAGTACTGGACTTTTGTGTGATAGCCTAATTCATTCTGAGTGTTGTAGTCCTTCTTTGTTTTTGCTTCCATTTAACTACTACACTAATACATCGTAAAGCTATTATTTTTAGGCAAAATGTTTACGGCTGAAGACGGTGTCCTAAATGACCTCATTACCACATTTGAGGGCTAACCAGTGACAGAACTGTGGGATCTGCAGAAGCACTGGGCGTGCCTCTGACATTCTTTGTTTCTCGTCAGTTGCAATGGTTGGCTTCCTCTTTATGGAATGACGTCACCAATTGTTACTCTTTTGAAGTGGCTAGGCCACTTTGCGGGTAGAGAGAGGGGTATTAAAGCATCAGAGGGAGTATGATTGACAGGGCTAAGGAAGCGAGCCGCCGTGGAAACTGTTGACACAGCGTAGCAGCAGCGCTTCCTCTGACTGGCAGATCAGTTGAGTTGCAGGATAGACTTTTCAGTGGTCACCAGTGTATTGATGGTTACCACTAGGATGGCACCGAGCCTCTTGCATATCCTCCCACAAAACATTAATTTGATAGGCACTTGTGTGCACTTAGGGACAAAAACATATACAATTAAACCTGTGGCAAGGGATTTGTGGAGCAGGCAGATGAGGGAGCTGCGCAAAGAGAAGAGCACGAAATGCCATGTTAAGAATGTGTAGGGTTACGGGTAAGAAATGGTTGAAGGTGGGGCCATTGTACAGATAAACGTTGAATTTATTTCTGATGTTCAGCCGATTTAAGCTCTCATGATGCTAAACTTTACTCAAGTATGTTAAACCTTCAGAAACTGGGGCAGTGGGAGTATGGTATACCCCTAAAATCTTACACCACAAATGACACCTTAATATCATGCCCATGGCTGGATGGAACGGGGATGGTAGTAACCTCAATTTAATGAGGCAGTGTGTCCGAAGATAAGGTAAAAGCCAGCATATCAGAAATACAATCAATTAAGAAAGGAATGACTCAATAGGTGAATTCTAAAGCAGAATTTGAAAATGTATAAAGATTTATTACAACATTCAAAAGGTACAATACAGACGTTGTGAAATGCAGAAGCATAACGTTACTGCCATGAAGGCACACAGTAATGGGGCAATACATAATTGCAAGCAAAATTAAAAATATTCTTATTCCAAAATAAGCAGCAAAATCTGTAAGAAATCAGACAGCATTGCTAGTAGCATGGATTGGTCGTCAGCTCAACCCAAATTTTTAGGGTTTATAAAGGAGATCTTCACAGGCAAGCACAAAGTGCAAATTGATCATGGTGTGAGAAAAATAAATACATTTTTTAACTTATCAGAGCATTGGGTTAAAAACAGTCATACAGCCCTACCACCTAAGCACTATCCCACTACATGAATATTGACTAGGCCCCCTCTGTCCTAATGGTATCCGGAGATGTCCAAACAAACTAGATACAACAAAACAGTGAACATTTGTGAATGAATGTAATACTGCAAGCAGGCAGAAGAACCTTGAAGAGAAGTAAAATTAATGTGACCTCCAACATACTTTGTGAACAGGTCATAATAAAATCGTTGTAACAGTAGTACTACCATACCAGTGTACGCATGTGAATTCAAAGGTAGATTACTATTCTGCAAATTGTTAATAATGCAAATTTTATATTGCATGCAAAGAAACTTCCACCACAGCAAATACAGCCTGGCCTCAGCTAGCCGAATAGTACCAAAAGAGACCATAATGAAGCATGGACTAGGCCATTTGTTTTGCTGTTGGATCCAGACTTTTTTGCAATACTGTTTTGCAAAGAAATTGGTTTCTTACCAGCCTGGGCCTCCCCTTCAATGCACAGTAAAAACCAAAGCGCCACTTAAAGGATCTTCACCATTTAATTGGTTGAAATTCGATCATTTTCTTCTCAGTTCTGTTACCCTTCTTTGACACTCCAATGTAAATTTTTTTTAGTTGGACTGTGACCACCAGCTGTCTTGAGTTGGAGAAATCGTATGGGGTGGGAGACAGGAGGAAGACAGAGAGGTAAAGAGAACAGTAGAGTGAGAGATATTAAGTGGAGGGAGAAGGGGGGTTAGAGGTGAGGTAGAAAGACTGGAGAGGTGGGAAGAGAAGTAATGGAAAGAGTAAAAGTTTAGGTAGTCAAACAGAAATGTACAGAGAGGAAGGAAGACGTACGTTGAGAAAGAGAGGTGGGTAAGGGAAGGCTGTAGATTGAAGTAGAGAGAGCTAGACATGAAGGAATAAAATGTAGAGGGGGAGGCAGAAAAAGTAGCGAGCAGTGAGATATAGTAGGGGCCAAAATTATAAGAGTTTTTGAAACATCAGTCAAGTGAAGAATAAAGTGAGTCAGAGAGAAAGGCAGAGCCCGTTTTTGAAAGGTAGAAAGGAGGGGAAGATAAAGGAATGGAGAGGGTACAGTATAGAAACAGATGAGTAATGAACATGTAAAGAATATGATTCAGCGCTGTAAGAGCTCGAAATAGAGAGCTGCAGTAGGATAAAGAGAAAACGAGAGTGGAGGCGGAGACAGTAAGTTCAAATAGAGAAGGAGGTGCAGAGAACGGGGTTACTTTTCATTCAGTTGCCACGAATGCCTGAAAGGGTAAATGGTGTGTAGGGGGTGCTGTGAAATTAAAACAAACAAAAAACTTTTTTATGCACACTTTTTTATCAGGTGTTATGGGCCTTAAAACAGCTCTGGCCCCTCGGGAAGGGAGAGAATTATGATTTGAACACCACCCAGAATTGATCTTGGATCAAATCTGTAATGTCTTCGTGTTACACAGACAGCACTGTGGCAATGGATGTAGGTAGTCTGTACACTATTTTTTGTTATGTTGTCCGAATGTTTTCGACCCCCAAAAATAATACAAATAGCTGTATTCTTTCCACATGGTTAATCAGTGTTAAGTATCTTTTGGGAATTTCTGCAAGAGGGTGAGAGAGTTTTAAATGGCTGACAAGGTCATTTTAAGGATTGCCCAGATCAGTACCAAGTGGTCAGTCTAGGATGTCTAGGTTTATGTAAGGAACATTTTGGTTATGTGAAGAGCACTTGGGAAAGGAGAGTTGACCAACAATGGCCTGTCTTTGGCAAAAGGCAGGGTGCAAAATCGTGATGTTGCGTTGCTAGTGTATTCATTGACAATGGTAAGTTTAGTTGACATCCAAGAGTGCGTGCCGATGGCTCGCGGCATTTGTAGGGCAGTTAGCGCTGGAGGGTGCTGTTGATAGACAATGGAATGGCTGAGTATGTGTACTATAATCTCGGATGTATGACGTTACAACGCACACTATTACAACGCATGCACTTACAACGCATTTTTTACAACGCATAATCCATTACAACGCATGACATTACAACGCATGACACTACAACGCATTTTTAAAAAATACCTTTACAACGCACTACCATTACAACGCATACTACCTTTACAACGCATACCATTACAACGCATAATATTAAATTACATTTAAGGTAAGTATTAGATAGTATAGGGGTAAAAATTACTATTCTAACTCCAGGGGGTGCAACAGTAGGGTAAGTGTTGGATAGTGTAGGGGTAAAAATTACTATTCTAACTCCAGGGGGTGCAACAGTAGGGTAAGTGTTGGATAGTGTAGGGGTAAAATTACTATTCTAACTCCAGGGGGTGCAACAGTAGGGTAAGTGTTGGATAGTATAGGGGTAAAAATTACTATTCTAACTCCAGGGGGTGCATCAGTAGGGTAAGTGTTGGATAGTATAGGGGTAAAAATTACTATTCTAACTCCAGGGGGTGCATCAGTAGGGAAAGTGTTGGATAGTATAGGGGTAAAAATTACTATTCTAACTCCAGGGGGTGCATCAGTAGGGTAAGTGTTGGATAGTATAGGGGTAAAAATTACTATTCTAACTCCAGGGGGTGCATCAGTAGGGTAAGTGTTGGATAGTATAGGGGTAAAAATTACTATTCTAACTCCAGGGGGTGCATCAGTAGGGTAAGTGTTGGATAGTATAGGGGTAAAAATTACTATTCTAACTCCAGGGGGTGCATCAGTAGGGTAAGTGTTGGATAGTATAGGGGTAAAAATTACTATTCTAACTCCAGGGGGTGCAACAGTAGGGTAAGTGTTGGATAGTATAGGGGTAAAAATTACTATTCTAACTCCAGGGGGTGCATCAGTAGGGTAAGTGTTGGATAGTATAGGGGTAAAAATTACTATTCTAACTCCAGGGGGTGCATCAGTAGGGTAAGTGTTGGATAGTATAGTGTAATATTATGCGTTGTAATGGTATGCGTTGTAATGGTAGTATGCGTTGTAATGGAATGCGTTGTAATGGTAGTTTTTAAAAATGCGTTGTAGTGTCATGCGTTGTAATATCATGCGTTGTAATGGATTATGCGTTGTAAAAAATGCGTTGTAATGGTAGTGCGTTGTAAAAGTTGCGTTGTAAAGGTTGTTCCCCTATAATCTCGCCACAATACGAACTGTGCAAACTGCACCTGGGAAACCATCCTCTCCTATACTGTCTGCCAGGTTCTATTACCTCCTACATTTACCTGGAACCTCACCAGTTCCAGACTCTGTACTCGAGCCTTAGATTCCACCTTAAAGTAAACTTACCATTACTACAGTATGCTTGGCCCGTGGCCTTTAAATGTGCTCTGTATCCATGAACCTGTGTAAGCCACAAGTGCACGGAGGATGGAGTGCAGTGAGCGTCTCAGCTGCTCCCTTTGAAGCTTTTGGCTTTCTCTCATAGGGGCACCTGCCTCTGCATCACCACTCTGCCATGGTTGGTCCCCTTTGCAAACATGCAGAACTTGAAAAAATGTGCCCAATGTATGAATGACTAATGTGCCTTTCTCAGAGATTGCTTGTGGTTTGCTGGGGGATGTCCATGAACATGCTGTAGCCCAAAGAGTAGCGTTATTTCAGTGTCTGTGCCGGATCTTCCCTGCAAAAGGGGTCTGTAGGGCAGGAGGATTTTGTGACCTGCCGTCCAAACCCCTGTGGAGTTGATCTGTTAGGGTTATTTTTCCAGTACACAGTGGGGGGTGCTGGTCTTCTGACCCTCTACCTGAATGAACGCTGCATTCTCTAATGACTACTGTTGGCATGAAACCGATGCTCTGTTTACCAAGCTCCTGTGGTAGGTGGTCTGTCCGACTGTAAAAACACAAGGAGAAGCAAAGCAGACCATTGGACCATGTATACACAATGGACCACTGATGTTTTCCCGTCTCTATTGATAAATGCAGAGGCAAGGAAATCCAATGTGCATAACCAACCTGCTTAGGAGGAGTGCTCAAGACCTTCCACCTGGAAGTGCAGCAGTTCCCAAGCTCCTTTCTTGAGATTTGTATATTCATCCATTTCCTTGGCTACCTCCAGGCCCCGGAAGATCCCTTTCACCTACACTGATCCCCAGGGTTCCACTTTGTCCCCACGTATCTTCAGTTTGCTCATGGAGCCCCCCTGGAACTCTACTTATCGACCACAGCACCAACATTTAGCAACACACCAATGGCATACAACTATATATGAAAAGCTTCTTTGCTCCCGACATCCACTTACTCGGACACTGCCTCGGCCTCATCCAAACCTGGATATTCATGACCTACCTGAAGCTTAACCACGCCAAAATAGAATTTCTACCATTTGCTAAGTACAATTAGCAACAACGGGTTCAAACCTGGCCCGACAAAATTAACCTGGATGGGTTTGAATCACATCTTTCACTCATTGCTGAATCACTTTGATTCACCCTTGACACCAGCCTCACCCTTAAGGAACATATCGCAAAGAAAACCTTGATGACCTGGTAACAGTTCGCTCTACTGAAGAAAGAGAAACCGTTCATCCCAGAAAGCGACTTCAGAATTTCAGTTCTACCCCTCATACTCTCCCATCTGGATGGTGGCAATGCAATTCAGTAGGGGATTTTTGAATCCACAATGGCCCCCTTTGAGTCATCCTACACACTGCAGAATGCTTCATCAGTGTCCTGAATTAATACAACCTCATCATCCCCATCCTACTAGAGCTTCATTGCTCCCATTGTCGGCCCACTGCATCATCTACAAATCCTTCACAGCTAGCACATCTGCCTCTCTATCTGCCAAACTCACCATCTTCTGTGGCTCGCAGCACTACTGGAGCAAGGGCACAGTCAGAGCTGGAAGCCAAGAAGTGCAAAAACGAAAGAACAGGGTGACAGTCCCTCTTCATCTATGCACCCAGTGTAGGAAATCTACCTTTTCTGCATGGTCATCCATGATATTTCACCATTTGATGGACTCTGATTTTGCTGGCTTTAGTACTCTGTGCACTTTACCCCTGATAAGCAGTAGTAAAGTGCTTGGGCTTTCCTTTTTAACATGGCCAAACTTGCATATTCATAATTGGTATATTTAACTTACCTATAAGTGCCTAGTATATGGTGTAGAAAGTACACCCAAGGCCTGGAAGCTAAATGCCAGTAGTGGAGTGCAGCACCACTTGTGCCATCCAGTACAGTGACCGTGCAAACTGTGCTTCAGGTCTACTAGTGTAGCTTGACGGCAGCAGTTCGAAAACTGCAAGTTGACCCGTCAAAATAAGCTTGTTTGACAATTCAGAACCTCTTTTAAATATCAATAAGTCACCTATTTGTAGGCTTGTTCACCGCAAGACAAAGTGCATGACCTGTAGAAATCTAATGTTAACATGTCCTTACAGTGACTAGCACCCAAAAGTTATTTTTCACTGTAGCCTATGTAGAAAACCAAAGTACAGATTAAAAATCATAATACTGTATCTTGGAAATGGGACTAGCTAGAAAAATAATTAATCAACAATGTATAATAGTTAACAAAATAATTCAAGTCTATGGTGAAGTCAGATTTTTAATACATTTTAATGAAAAGTAACTTTTAGAAAATTACCCTTTTTTTGCCTAAAGTTACTGGAGACTAAATTTGAATTTGCTCTCCTACTTCTGCCAGGCAGTAATTGGCATTTGAATAGGTGTGAAAATGTAAGAAGTGCTTCCCCGGAACAAACCATATTCTGTGCTGAATAGACCGAAATGTGTCCTCTAACCCTTCTAGAATAGGAAATGTGGGGCTGTGAGCAACCTGTTTTAAATTAGTGTGAAATCCTGCTGAAATGTTAAATTCTGCTTGACAGGTCTGCATGGGTTTGCATATAACACTGGGGGAGCAAAAGGACAAGAAACAGGATGCCAAAACAGTTCTCGTAAAGTCATTGTTTGGTTGCTTTAAAAACGTACTGTGTTCTACCAGACTTCTTTCTATCCTTGGGTTTATTGGGGGTACAGTGGCTGCCCCAAACTGGATTTTAGTGTTAGATTTGGGAGGACACCATGATTACTATAGTGCTCTCACCTCACACACTCCCAGCCCTGAGAGTCTGAGTTTGATGTGACTGAAGAGTTTCCCCATTTTGAAAATGTCCAAAGTGTGTAGGGATGGCCCGAGGAAAATTTATCCCATTGGTTAGGGCATGCTCAGAAGTAATTCCCACCTATTAGCTTAGCCAGGAATAAAAATGGTACTGCCAGGCACCCACTTTAGAACACTCATGGACCTGTGGAAGATTCTGAAGAGATCTGAACCTCTTCTCTGTGACCTGAGATGATCATGTGTATGTGCTCTCTCTTCTACCCAGGGCAAAGAAGTAGACTCAAGGGGTCATTAGGCTGACCATCTCTTAAATCTACACAGACACAACAAGCTACAATAGGCCTTTCCTTTTCCTGCAACTGGCCAGTTGACAGTGGCAACTGGACTTGGACTGGACCTTCCTATTTGCCTCTGCCTGTCTACCTTTGAGTATCTAAGTGTCTCACATGAGGTTTTGAGGAGGGGGGGGGGGGGGGGGGGTTAGAAGTGGACTCCTGTGGTGGTTTGGGGCTTAAAGGACTGTAGTGAGAATATCAAATATTTGCCTAGAACAAATCTGGTTGATGTGTTCAGCCCACTCTCCATTCCCATCAGCAACAAATGGCATCCAAGTTCCAGCCTACTGCGACCATTGACTTTAATTCACAATTTATGCTTTTTGGCACTACTCGTACTAAAAACTTTAACATATCTCCTGTTCCCCTAATTGGATTTTTGTGTCATTTTGTTTATTAAAATGTAATCTTTGTCTAATACGGTTTGAGCATTTTATTCTTTTGCAGTTTGACTTTATTACTGTTTTGGTGCTGCATAAATAATTAACATATTGCCCTAAGTTAAGCCAGTCTGCTGTGAGCCACAAGTACAAAGGGTTTGAGCACAGGTTAATATAGTGATTCTAAGGGTTCACCTTGGTGGGTTGTGATTATTCTTTGAGGTGGATAGTCACCCACCCCAACTAATATTCCAGTTTCTTACACTCAGTATCTGGAATACTATTCCTGTATCCACTAGGACTGCCCAACCATGCTCCAATTTAAAAAAAGATCTGAAAACAACCCTTTTAAAGACCCCTAGTTGGCAATGCAGTAACTGTCGTTCTTTGAGACTAGCTACTCCTCCAAACGCACATGGACTGTATCCTTGGCTTCCCGGTACAGTGTTCAGCTACATTCCAAATTGTGCTATCCAAGTACCACATGCATACATACAGATGTGGGTATCGAGGAAGGTTGTTAGTCAGAAAAGTCTTAAATGCACATAGGGCAGCAATTGGGCTCTGAGTCCACCCAGCATCCAGCAAGGCCCATCAGGAGCATACTCGTATTCTTTGACCCTCTGTTATTAATCTCCCCTACATTCACTCCTTTCTTCCTTTTCTCTCACTCAGACTCACTCATCGCCCTTCTTCTCACTCTTACACAACCTCCCCACTTTCTCTCTTTCTGTCAAGGACTGCATGCTTAGGTCTTTTGAGTCCCTTCTCTTGATTGCCTGAGGGAAAAAGTGACTCCTTTCAGTAGCAATTGTGCCAATTAAGTTGATACTAGTTAGACGAAATCCTCAAAGGGTAAAAAAACATATTGGTAATATTATAGCTCTGGTTAAAGATAGAGATTAATACTGAAGTGATTAGGAAGCCCCCAAACTTCCCCTGACATAAGGGAAGCGAAAAGAGCCAAGCAAGGACATCCAGACGTAGAACTCAGTGGAGGTTCCAACTGCTAGAAGAACAAAATAGGGCCAACAATAGTACAAAAAGGGAACAAGGAACATAGCAAAAAATAATGGAACTACATTTTTGTAATACATCCATCAGTTGAGAATATCTCCATATATGTGATTCATACAGGCACTAACATCACAGGAAAAGACTGCTTCATCTTGCATTGTAAATCTCAGATAGCATGCTATCAACAGACCATCTGGGAAAGGGTGGTTTATAAGGCCTGTCCATGCCCCCTTTCTGAAACTCATGGTGTTCATTTGGCAGACAAAGCCCAAGTTTAAAATCCTGTTTCAGTTCTGAATTCCACAGTCCCACCTCTGACCATTATGCTCTAATTTCCAGGAAGCTCGCAGAACATCGCTCCACTCCAGGTGAATGCCAGTGTGGAGATTCCAGAGCAGTCTAGTCAGCAAGGGCGCTTTAACATGAGCTGAGAGCGGCATCCAACAACATGCTGGCTGACCGCACATGGAACATTCCGGCCTATTCTAAAAGTGTGTGGTCTCTAACAACGTCTCACCAGTGCTTTCGGCATGGCTGTAGCAGCTTCCCTTTCTCAACCGGTCTTGATACTCTCACTCATCTGGACTCCTTTCACATTCACTCTCCACTCCTTCTCACATTTGCTGTCCCTCACACTCCTGTCATACTTAGACTTTTGTCAAACTCACTTTGTTTATGATCATCTAAACCTCTGTTCCACTCAAGATGCCACAAAGACCATGGTGACCAACGCAGAGAGCAACAGTATCATCACTGAGAAGGCAACCCCCCCCCCAAGCACCCTTAAGATATGCCCTAGCTAATCAAAGAAGTAAACGCTACACCTCCCTGTACTGTGGCAATCCAAGGGCTAAGTCCATATCCTGGTCAGAGAATTATCTTGAATAGAAGGGTGAAAGGTGTCCCAAAATACAACCTAGAGTGCAAGGCTCAGCACAAGCCTAGCATTGGGCAAAATAAATGAAAACAATGTAATTCCACTTTTGAATAGCAAGCACTGCACCGCTTTGACACCACACTTCCCCAGGTAGCTAAGCACATCTTCAGGGGGGAGGTGATGGAGGTCTCACACTGAGAGCGTTCCAGGAACGGGAAAAGAGCAAATAGATCTGTCAGGAAACACTGCATGGGAAGAGGGAGAGAAATTCACTGTAGCCCCCTGGTAGGCGTCAACATTCCACCATCAACCCTGGGAGACTTGGCCACCCCTTTCTCCTGCTTATCTCTTAGTAGTATCACCCCTTTCTTCTGCTTATCCGATGCAGGCTGAGCACCGACCCACATTGGCCAAGACCAAAGAGCAAAGTTCAGACTGAGCCAACCATCCTACCCCCTAAAATGGTGTTCCCCGTCCTGTCTCTTTTAAAGGTTGCCACATGCAGAACTCGGGCTCTCCAAACAAGGTTGTTGTCACCCTCCTCTACTAAACACCGTATTCTTTTCACCTGATTTGTACATCGCCTGGCTACCTGACAATGGGCTTCCCCGTGCTTTCATTAACTGCTGGCGTGAGGATAGTTAAAAATTAATGAGATTAGGGAAACGGGTAAGTTTTTCGTTTCTTTCTAAAACTAATAAAATTGTCGTCCGTTCTCAGACTAATTGGCAAAATGTTCCAGAGTTTGGTTGCAAGAAAAGCGAAGGAGTGACCTCCACATCTAGCTCTCTGAACTCTGGGAACAGCAAGAAGCTTAAGATTGCTGGACCTGAGAGCCCTGTTGGTCCGATGGGAGGTGAGCAGCGGATGAAGAACACGATGGCCCATTTTATGTTTTGCCCTATGTGTGATGCATAGTGCCTTGAATTGGTCTCTACATTGTTCTAGGCAGCCAGTGTAGATTTTTCAGCTCTGGACGGGTTGACCCTGTTTTAGGTATACCTAGCAGAATTTGAGCGGCAGCGTTTTGAGTAATTCTCCTACTTGAACCTTTCTATCCCTAATGGCAAACAAGCCCTTCCCTATTTCCTCCCAAAATGCATACAAACTGCTCACCTATATCCATCTGGCCATTGAGATTCTTTACCCTGTCCACTCAAGACAAAGTCCAATCTGCTATAGGTCGGATCACCCAGGCGCGACATAGGGTTCCCTACCCAGTTCTTCCTTTCTCAAAGCTGCAACGACACAGGAAGGCAAAAAACAGCCATGATTTATTTTAAATACAATATGATATGATATGATATGATATGACCAAGATTCATAGAGCGCAACAAATGCCACAAGGTGTCAAGGCGCTATAGTCCCTGTATACTGCGCGGCAAAGATGCTGATTTGCATGATTGCAAAACCCAATTAACTTTCCCTATAGGGTGAAGAGCCAGGTCTTTAAGGATTTCCTGAAGGAAAGATGCATTTTAATACTGTGAGATGATGAGGAAGCGAGTTCCAGAGTATTGATGCCATGACCAAGAAAGCCTCCCCATTCCTTCTTCCGTATTTTGGGCAAAGTTGCCGTGCTGAGCAGAGATCTTTCCCAGGAATACACCAATGAAACATGGCCTTGGTTCCATCTACACTTGCATGGTAGAGGGCCTTGTGCAGATTGCCTTGAACATGATGTGCTATTTTATTGAAAGCCAGTGCAGATCATGTAGTCCGTTGGGCACCGACTTCCATTTCGGGATATCCAAGGAGAGCCTTGCCAGCGCATTCTGCACTAATTACAGTTTGGCTTGAGTGTTGTTGTTGGTCTCTTAGTAAAGCACATTACAATAGTCGTTCTTGAAGAGACAAACGCCAAGGCTACTTGTTTCCGTGCCGGAAAGGGAATGGACAGAAACCTTTTCTTCAACATTTTGATGATACAAAAACAGGTTTTCATTGTGCAATCGACCTGCCGATCAAGTTAAAGCTCACTATCCAGAATTGCCCCCATATTCTTGGCCATGTCTGTCGGTGCCAGAAATGAGCCCAGCATATCGGGCCACCAGTTCTTGTTCCAAATAGAGGCTTGTGTTCCAAAGAACAGCCCTCCAGTCTTCTCGCCATTGAGCTTTTTTTTCCCATCCACCAGGCCACTACTGTCATACAGTTGTTAAAGTTGGCTGCGGTAGCATCCCTGTCTTTAGGAATCGATACGATTATCTGGGTGTTGTTGGCTTATGACACTGTTTGTACCCCAAAAGAGTGTACGAGCCTAATCAGTGTGGGGACTTAAAGAATGAATAGCGCGAGTCTCAAAGAGGAGGCCTGTGGCACCCCATATGGCTGGAAGAATGGGCCTGATTGGAACTGAGTTATCTACACCCTTGAGATCTATCCTTAAGGAATGAGGACAGTGGTTTTAAAGTCCTATCTATGATTCTCAATTCCTGTAGGCATTCGGTCACCAGGGATGGAGAGATGGTGTCAAAGGCTGTGGACAGATCCAACAGGATAGGAGCCGTGGCCTGCCCTGTATTGACTAAGTGTCTGATGCTGTCTGTAGCCGATACCAATGCTGCTTCTGTTCTGTCATTTTTTTTTCGGAACCTGAACTGCGATTAGTCCAACAGACTCTGTTCCTCCAAATAAGCCATCAGGTGGCTATAGAGGTATTTCTCGAGATCTTTGCTGCGACTGGTAGCAGAGAAATAGGATAATAGTTCTTAAGGTCATTGGGGTCAAGATTGGGCTTCTTTAGAAGTGGCTTCAGTACTGCCTCCTCCCACAGCCGAGGATAGCACCCTGATGTGATGACTTTGTTCATCATAGATGCTAATGGTTGAGCTTCCGTACCTGCAACCAAAGGCACAATCTTTTAATGCACATGGTTCAAGCGGGGGACCCGATTTGGTGTTTAAAGAGGTGCATATCAACAAGCTCCCGAGTGAAAAGAGGAAAATCAGTAAGCTTCTATTCAGTTTTTTCCTTAACTACTATGAATTCTGTGAGGTCTGGCTGCATCTCTCTACTTGAGGATAGCGCAACACCAGCTACAGTTTTAGAGACTTCAAACTCATTATAAATGTTAGAGATTTTCAGTTGGAAGAACTCTGCTAGCCTATTACATAGCTCTTGAGCCTTTGATTTTTGTCAGGGCCGGAGTTATGGATAACTGTATGATTTTAAAGTTATTTTGGGGAATTAGGTACCTCACTTTTGTTGGTGCAGTAGCTGACTTTCGAAGAGCTAATTTATAGTCTCTAATCGATATTTTATATAAGGATCTTTCATGCACCTCATAATGTTTCCTCCAGGCATGTTCCTGAGGACGACAGGCCTGCCTAAGAAGCCTTAGTCTTTCAGTAAACCAGGTCACCTCCTGCACAAAAGCAATCCTGCCTGCAACGCATGCACCAAGGGTGCCTGCGTTGGCGGAAGGCAGCAGTTTGTGCACCAGTGCTGCCAGAGAGCAGTAGTGCACCATATAATGTTAAATATGGCGCATTCCAGCCCTCCCCCTTTCATGCAGCACAGCAAGGTGGCTTGTTGCGTTGCATGAAATATTGATAAATATGGGCCTTACTCCAGAACAAGAACGACCTTTTCCCCATTCCAGCCCCACTGTTTTTCAGGATTCAGTTGTCCTCCCTCTTGCTCAGGTTTGTAACTGTTCCCCCAGAAGATGAAAGCATGCCATTGTGTTTGTCCCTAGACCTCGCAGTAGTTACTCCTTATGACAGCAGGAATAAAACTGCAACCACCCCAATTTCTCTTAGGTACTTCTGCTGTTGTCCGATGCTGTAGGACTGCCATGTAACTCTGCCTTGTTATGCTTTTAAAGAGAAAACTTCTACCCTGTTACAAGTTAGATTCAATCATAACGGCTAATGGGGGTTGGAGAGCTTTGAGCTTTTGTCTGCACTGTAAAGGAGGTCAACACCAGGGTCCGATTGGTACGGCGGGCAATTGGCGATGGGCCAGTACCTGTGTTGCAGCTATGGCCCCTTCATTGGAATAATGATGAATATATAATTCAAAAATGTTAAAAATCGAAAAAAATATTTAATGAAGTAGCACCTCACCTAAGCATAGCACTCCCCATAGACCTAAGCCTAATCATCACCTTAGACCTAAGCCTAACCTTTTGCCTAACCCTAAAGACACCCTACCCCTGTGCACCTTTAAGACAACCTCATGCAAGCATACTCGAACACTGCACTGTCACCCCCTGCTGGAAATGCTGACCAGTTACAATTCTTTTCATCTGGGTCCAGTTCTGGCACATTTAGACATAGGACTGTTTACAAAAGGCTGAAAACAGATAGACAAATATAGGCATCACCTGACCTTGTGACACCAGTGACCAGTCTAAGATAAAACAGATTTTTTTCTCCTTACTTGTGTCAGTTGATATTAAAAAGCCCATAGGTGAGGAACTTTTCAGCTAGAATAGCCAACGCGGCACAAGTCATGCTTTAAGAAGCAACGGAATGGTCTCAAATCCTCTTCCGTACAGTATGCTTGAAGGCACAGCGAAGAGACAACCGGTGGTAGACATCTGCCACGTGCAGTCAGATAGGGTTCCTCCCCTTAGAACTTACCACCAACCCCTACCAAGTCCCCTCCCTCATTTATCTGCAAGCTCCTCCATGAACCTGGCCCCTTGGGTCAGTGGGAAGCATTACATTATTTTATTTTTCGTCTCTTTTGTAGGTATTGCCAAAAGACAACATTGTCTATTTTGCCACATTCATGTAATAACATTTTTTTTTTAAATGCGTGTCCCTATCTCACTAGCTCTATATCTCTATCTAATCAAGATATGTAGACACGCGCAGGCTTCGGCCATTCCTCTTTACCCATTGATCTGCTAGATTTCCTTCTTTTTTTGGTTCCTCTCACCGCAGCACTCTGCATAGGTCCGTGTTTCAGCCTACTTCAGTCATGGCTCTCTTGCACTGTGCGTGGCTGCATTTTGCCTTATTACATAGTTGCCAGTGACAATACTTTACTTTGCTAACATTCCTTACGTTCTTTATATTTTAGGGCAAGAAGACAATCCTTTACTTTGCTAACATTCCTTACATTCTTTATACTTTTTCTTTTTTTTTTAATCATCCCTCTGTGTTTATTCTAGGTCTTTAAATATTTTCTTTGTGCTTATAAAAACAGATTTTCCGATGATGTGTATTTAAACTAAAGGAGCATCCAAATCCTCTTCGAACCACACCCATCTGCTAGGAAACACCCACAAGGCTTTATTAAACTTATCTGCGACGGTTCATGAATAAAAATTTAAAAAATTGCAGACATATGGCTGCAATGTTTAGGCAGCGGCATGCTTTTCTCTCCTTTTCCTGTGGCATATGCTTGTTATCGGAAAAAAAATTATCTATTGTACCATCTTGCCAAGGCATTACTAATTGGCTTTAATAATGTTTGGTTTTTGGGTGTTGCCTACAGATAGGTTTTAGCTGTGTGTTGTTGAAGACCTGCTGTGGGCGATATCGATACATAGAGGACTTTGGGTCAACCAATTGCTTACCATTGGTTGGCTTTTTTGTATCTCTCATTTGCTTCCTTCATTGGCTTTCCTTCCTCTCTTGGTGTTTGTCCCAACCCTGGAGCAGACATCTTTACTTTCCTTTTGATTGGAAGTCTTGGTCTTTCCACTGCTTACTTTCAGGGATATGGGAAACGACCAGTACAACACGGCCGTTCCCACGGATGACCATAACCACGCATGCATTACAACGCACGCGTGGTTACAACGAAAAGCCTTTACCATGCATAAAATTACTACGAGTTTCGTAGTAAAGGCATGTGTGCTAAAGTTGAAAGAAAAAAAAAGGGGGTGGGCTAGGTGTGGGCCCCCCCAACGCCACTCCCCTCAAAAAGCGTGGGATTAAAAAATGGGGCTGGGGGGGGCACCCCCCAAAATAAAATATAAAAAAGAACGCACCTCTTTCTGTCATTTAAAGAAAGATGTGGAGGCAATTGGCGTCGTTGGGGGAAACGGAAGGACACTTCCGCTTCCTCTTAACGACGTGCAATGTCACCAAGGAAGATAGAGGAGAGGTAAGGGGGAATGAGGGGGTGGTGTCGCACAGGGGTAAATTTAAAGGGTACATTTTTAGTGTGATATCCTTTAACATAAAAATGCCATTAACATGCAGAATTTAACAACGAAAATCGTTGTAAAAGTATGCGTGTAAAAGGCATTTTCGTGGTAAAGGATATGCGTGGTGATGGCATTTGCGTTGTAACGCATGCGTGGTAAAGGCATGCGTTACAACGGAATGCGTTGTTAAGTCATACAATCCATGGATATATACGTTTTGCTTTTTCTTTCTGTACTTAATGTGAGTGCCAAGGTCGGATTGGTAAGGCAGACACTTGGGCAATGGGCGAGGGGCTGGTATCGAAGTTCCTGCTGTGAGCTGCTTCTTTGGCAGCCTGCGGCGGCCGTTTTGGGCAGAGTCTGGTTTGTACAGATGCCCAGTGGGGCCCTGAGTGGCCTTTTGGAGGCGGATGGGCGTCCATAACCCCCCCTTTTATCAACGGGCAGAGGTGTCACTCCCTTTCTCTCGCTGGGCTGGCCAATTAATGTATGCATACTAAGCAGAGGGGGGGGGGGGGCATCACCAAAGCAGTGTTTTGATGAAAGTCAATATGCAAATGTGGGCCACTTTTTTTTTTTAGCATGCACGGGCCGATTTCTAATCCCAATCCAACCCTGGTGAGTGCATGTGTATTTTTGCTCAGTCGTGTGCTGATTCCCCCCCACCCCCCAAATCCCTGAATTCCCCCCCCCCTAATTTGTATTCTTTCGTTCCTCCCCCCTCCTCAACTCACCTTTTTATTTCCCCACACGTCTCCGTCAGGCTTTATTTTTTTTGTTAACCACCACTCCCCATACCCTCCATGTTGCTCCCTGTTCTCTCCCCTCCGCTGTGGTACAGGTTTCTCCCCCTAACCTCCCAACCACTATTCAGTTGTTTTCCCCCATACTTTCCATTTTTATGCATTTGTTTATTTGCCTTTTCTGCAGGGCCTGCAGCATCGATTTTGCTACTGCGCCCCTCCTTACACTTTAATGCACGTTTGTGTATATTTTATTGCTTTCTTTTAGTTTTGGGGTTGGCCAAGTTCTTTTGATTTTACTGAAATTATACATACAATACTTGTGAGGGCTCTCAGCCAGAATTCGTCATCCCCTGGTGTGCTCTTCCCGTTTTTCTTCCGCTCGCTATGTGGCAATGGGTCAGCCGAGTTAACATAAAGTAGTTCCCTACAGTACATGGGGCTACTGCGGCAAAGTGCGCTTTGTAAGGCCCAAAAATAGTTTTACTTTATATATTGAGGAGTACAAGCCTATTTTGGTTGACGTGGAACATTATTGGCAAAAGCCATAATTCTAGCGACGCCACTGAAAGGCGCGACGCCGCGACCTATGGGCTTTGCCAATGCTTGTTTCATTTGTAACTTACGAGGCCTTGGGAAGGCGAGTAGTAAACACTCAGATATTGCTTAGAGAACTTTTTGAAAAGGGACCGTGCTGTAAATGTGTTATCTGCGTCTCGAATCCTGCCGGGCCTGGGTGGGTGATGGCGAGTGAGTATGCGACAGCCTTTGAGGGGAGGGGGGGGGGGGGGGGCTGGGCAGAGTTGATGCTGCTCAGTCTGGATGACCTTTCTTGTGACCTGACGTGAAACATTTACATGTTTTCTTCCTCAGCTCGACTCCTCCAGAATCCTGGGCATAGGAATACGTTTTTTTTTGGGGACAGAAAGTCTCGTTTCTATGTCGTTTTGAGACAGTTTACACGTACTGTAAAAGGGAACCCAAAATATGATGCCGGTTGCCTGGGCGGTGGCTGTTTTATTTCCACGGTTGCAGCTCAGCAACAAAAGACAATGCAATCAGGTGCAGAGGCAAAGAGGAAAAGGAACCTCGCGCGAGGCCACACCGCAGCATCCGTTGCTGGGCCAGAGCACTTCTCTTTTTAGCGCGAGGCTCCAGCGACGGCGGAGACCTGCCAGGCACCGCCCCGCCCCGCCATTGCAACAGCCCCCACAAGCCAGTGCCACGAAGGTGCAACCAAGGCGCTGGAGCATAAGATGGGCGACAGTGAGGAGAGACCCAGTGAGCAGGAGGTTAACGAGGAGGAAAGGTGAGTCTAAGTCACCGCCCCCTGCCCCCCCCCCTCTCTAGGCAACACCCAGGGCCTCTCACCTTCGACACCTCCATAGCCCTATGTATTGTATTTGTATTTATATAGTGCTTACTATATTTGATGAAGCACTGTAGCGCTTTAGGACATGCAGCACCCTGCTCTGGAAACACAAGGTTAGTGGTTTCTCCATTGGTTATTGTTGCTTAATGGGATTAGTCCTGTGCTTTAAATGAAAGCATTCCAATCATTTACTACAGAATCTTTATGTAGTTTGCAGTAGTTGATAGTAGGGAGGTGTGATCATTAGTGGGGTGTATGTGAGTTCATGGGGTCAATAGGGGAGACAGAGGATATTCATTATTGTTAGGTCGCAGGGGTGGTCTGACTTGTAAGGAAGGGGATGTGATCTTAAAATGAGAATGAGGTGTGAGTAATTTGCAGAAATACAATATACAGGCAATCATGCGACCTAGAGTCGGCTGTGCTCCAATAAAGGAGCCATGCAGCGGATGGAAACGAAGGAGTCGTTTGAGAGAGAAAGTGGAAAATTAGAAGTATTAAGTTGGGGTCAGTTTTTCATTTCGGTTTTTTTTTAGGAATATTGTGGCGGTCTTTTGAAATAGCATTCCATCTGAAGATGCAAAATTGTAGAAAGAAACCCCATTATTTTCGTGTGAGATAGCGCTTTAGGGGTGCGTTTAATATGCACTAGAATCAGACAGGAAGCCTGTCTACTGCTAGGCTGCCGCTAAACCACTGCTTCAGCAAGGGCCGCTGATCTGCCCAGGGTTGGAAGTGTAAAGTAATGGCTGGTCGCATATGCAGAGAAATATCAAGAGCTTAGGCTGCACTCAGAGGAAGCAGTAACCATATGGTCATATCAACAGGAGATGATCTAAAGGGTAAATAATTCAACATTGAAAAGGAGATCCTCCTGCTCCCCACTTCTAACTAGAGTATTTCTGGGTGTGGGCGCTCCCCTGATTTATGGGTGGACTTGTGGGGAGAGAGTGACGTATCGATTGACTTGCCACCATGTGAGCCACCAGTAAATACCTGGGACCCAGCTCACCCAGACCGTCTTCATTACCGAGCGTGCCAAGAAGTGATTGGTATCATAGTCTGGGTGTCTCCTAGGGCTGCAAAGTGGCTTGTGGTCTCCAGTAGGAGAAAAAAGCATAAATACATAGATTTAATGTGCTAGGTGCGTAAGGCAGATCTAGTTCTGTCGAAGGCCCTTGACTGTGACCTGCCAGACGCCGTGCTCTTGGAGTACTGTGTCCTGTACACATAGGTATCAGCGCAGCATAACTCTGACCCGCAGCGCACTTGGTTATTTTAGTGCTGGAGCACACCCATGGCTCAGCCAAGGTCTCTTAGTCCAGACCCGCAGCACCTTTACTATTTTAGTACTTGGATCCGCATAAAGCATTAGTACTGGTCAATCCTGGCCGGTAGTACCGCTTGCTATTTTCATACTTGTACAGGCACACACGGCTCTGCCTGTGCACACAGATAGGTTTTTATGAGTGATAATCTGACAAAGGCAGGAATTGTTTCCCCCTCTGTGTGATGCCACGCTGGCCATTTACCTAAGAAAATGAGCTGCCATGACCTGTGTGTACATGAGATAACATACGGTTCCAGGACTGGAGGCATGGACGGAGGAGTAGTGTGGCTTCCACTACTCTCTCGGGAATAGAGAGAGGGTAGCAGTGCCCCCCCACTCACTTGGGTAAAATATAGGGTCGCTGCATGGTCACTATGGCATCATGTTTCGGGTGCATGTTAGCAACTACCTTACTCCAGTTGGTTCAGAAGAAGGAACCAAAACTACAGCGTAGCTTTTGTTCTCAGGGGCAGCTAAGATGGCGCTGACGGCTCTCTTTAGCACCGGATGGCGGGTGGTTTACCCTTCCAAGGCCACTTGGGAGGAGAGGAAGACTAGATTACACCACTGGTGCGTACGGAGTAGAGTAGCGTCACATATACTGCCCTGCTTGGTGGAGGACAGTAAAGTGGACAGCGCAGCCGCCTTGTGTAGACTGGATTACACTACTCTGGGTAGGAGAGAACACACTTGGCATTACCTTTTTGGTGGAGGAAAGTAGGACAGATCACAGCTCCCTTTTCGGCGTAGAGGACGCTGGACTGCACTGCTCCGACTGAGGGCAGTAGAAAGCGATCTACAGCTGGGTAAGTCGCACTGCTGCACACCTGCTTCCTCATGCTGGATTAATTACCCAGTGTTAGAAAAACACCCGGTTGTAGGCACTCCAGTCAGTACCTTCTGCCCATAATCTGCTGAAGAAAAGACGTCAGAAAATGAACATCTTGGCCTCATGTTCTCACCCCTGGGTTTGCTTCCAACTCCATTTATATGAGACTCCACATCAAAGAGGAAAAATATCAGGTCACAGCTGTATACATGTTGGGGTTGACAGTTGGGTACCTCAGAAGGACAATAGGAGGGGGGACGGGAGGGGGGCCTTGATACCTGGAAAGGTGAGACCTCCTTATTTTACAGTTACAGTGACTTCTCCTTCGTGCCCTGCAGCTCCTCTGGTGGCCCCAGGGAGGGGTGGTTTGTAGGCGGTGCTTTGCATTGAGAGGCCTGTCCGGTTCTTCACTGGTGCATCGGGATGCATTCTGGCCAGCACGTTTGAGACTCTTGGAATGCACTTTACACGATGGGTGTGTCTTTTGTTTTGACCAAGCAAGATGCCGCCTTCAGCTTCTCCAGGATGTTTGCTGACAGAAAAGAGGGTTAAAGAAAAGGGAAATGGCTGGAACGGGAGGCAGGAGTATGTTGCAACTTTCAAAAAGTTTTCACAACAACACTGCTTTGAACGGTGAGGTGGTGGACTATTTTAATCAATTAAAATGAAAAGAGATTTCAAAGAAGTGGATCCATAACACCATTTTTAAATGCCCAGGTCCTGTCGGTGCTCAGAACAGGCAGCTCTAAAAACCAGGTGCTGAGACGGGTCCCTATCGGCTCTCCATATCTGCCCTCCCCCTCAGAGTGAAAACAAAATCTTAACTCGGTAGCAGTCCCACCGTTCAACGACCTTTGATGTAACTTCAAAGAGACTGGTGATGGTTAATTCACAATCTCTTCATTTCAGAATTGAAATATTTTCAATATTTTATACGACAAACTCGTTGTTGTTGTTTATCTTATGCAACTAACAACCATTGATAAAACTGATAGTCCTGGCTTGTGTTAGGTGTAACGACCGTTGCATTATATATTTGGATGCAATAACAAAGGCTGCAAAAAATACCAGTCGGTCGGCACCCTGTGTTTAGCACAGATTTTTAGCGTGCTTGTTTAAGCCACGCACTTAATTATGCTTTGTAGGTAGGCGCCCAGTTTTTTTTTCAACCCACTTAAAGACCTATACAACAGATACCAAATGAACTCCATCCAACCTTGGAGGGTTGTAAAAACCGATATGAGGAGACATTTTGTTTCCGAGGTAATGCAGTCCCACCCATTTTGTGCCTTGGCCTGCCTTCTCCTGACCCTTTCCTCTGGGCCGTTGCACTAGCCAGTAGTGGGGCACGAGAGGTGGTGTTGGCGCGCAAGGGCTTCAGGGTCGTAGCTGCTGAAGGCTCCAGCGTCCCTTGTGCACCGGATGCTGAAAGAGGCCATGCTTTTTCTGAAGTTTGTGCGGAAGTCTTTATAGGACTCTTCCCGCCATGCCACCTGGCCCTGCCCTGCGGCAATCTTTTCATCTTGGGGTTTTTTATTTTAAAGGGAGTCTTTTCTTATTCTCTCCGAGTGTTGTCTGCATCCTGGGATTGGACTACTATAAAAATTGTCTCTTTTGATGAAGTTTTTCACAAGCTACTTCGATGCTTATCAGAAGTGCTGTATAAAACTGGAACATATTGTGAATATCTCATAGTTTTTTAAAAGCAAATGCGAAAGAGTTGTGGGCAAATATTATCACAAATATCAAAGGGATCATTGATCATAGAACGCTTGCTTCTGTTGAAATTAATAAAATAATTCAACAACTGTTTTGCTTATATAAGAAATATCAAGTTGGAGAATAGTATATATCCGAACGTATTCCTGAAGGTAGAGCAGCCGTGCTCTTCGGTAGGTGCAGCATTTCTTGACGGTCATGTTAGGCCGGTGAGGTCCCAGTAATCGGTCTGATATGGGGGTTGCACTATCTAATGAATTGTTCGATATGGATCGTTGGCACAGTGCCTCAGGGAAGTTCTGCAATTGTATTTGTGATATCAACTGCTCTCCAAAATTTTCCTTGTGGTATCAAAGTTTAGCGTGTCATAAAATGTGCCTGAAAATGTATTAAAACAATTTAAGTTCTTTTTTCGTGTCGGGCATTCTTTCCATAGCAAGATAAAATGCAAAGAAAAAGGAACTTTTTTATTTGTACTAACTCCAGATTAATAACATTACTAAAATGTAAATCCATATTTATGACTATTTTGATTTGTCTATTGCTTATGTAAAGCCCTCTAACACCTTTGGGTAATGGCTGCACTAAATGAAACCGAATAAATAACTAAAATGGGAGCATTTTGGTTGGTTGTGGGAGTGGATAGGCCCTTGCATTTGTGTGAAGAAAGGGGCGGGGTGGATTTGAGAGTTTGAGCAAACGTTCATCTAGTTGTATGCGGGACGGTGAGAAAAAGTCCTCCATGTTATTCGTCTTAGGTGAGATGCCCTCTTACATTGTCTTACCTTACTGATGTCTCTTTTTTGGGTCAGAGTGCCCTCGTAACACATGATTTACCGCTGCCTCCTTTAGCCTTGAGGTATCTATTCTGAGAGTTAAAAATGCATGTCTGCTTCCTGATCGATTCCGTTAATTTCCTCTCTGCAAATTCCTGATTATGGAGGGGTTTTGGGTTATTGTCTCTCGTTTTGCCCCATACACTGGCCTTGGAACATTTTTTCCCTATTGAGGAGGCGCTGGAGAACAATATTGTTATTTTCCACTAATACAAGTTGGCTGTTCATTTGTTATGAAAGATCACAAACACCACTGTGTGCATCTTAAATGTGAAACTTTTCACAAGTTCAGGAAATGGCTCTGACTCCTAGGGTAGCTCAGTATGATGAAACCTGCAAATTCCCGAGTTTAGCTGATTGAGCTGCTATCGAAAAGATCAACACCATTTTGTAATTGTAAATCCTATTTGACTTTGTTCTGCTCTTTTTTTTGTTTTATTGTTGTTTAATCCACCGCTGACCTTTCCCGTGGCCTTTTAATGTTTTAAAACAATCTCCTTAATGCTCGGTAATATGGGATTAGAGTCATTTATAATCTGATAAATATTATACACTGCAAGTTAAATAGACGTGTCATTAAACATTTTATGAGAAGCTGTATCATCCCATCAGTGGTGCATGCACTGTTTTCATGTTTTGCCACATGAAAGCCAAACCTACTGGCTTTATCAATGCTTGTTTTTCTTGCTGCAGAAAAGTTGAGAGTACACATTGTTTGACTGTTGTCTGCTGTGGTTTGGAGCTGGCCTGCCGTTATTGTGCGACAGCGTGAATTAAGAGATGCAAAAGTTACTCTCCTGGGTCTCAGTTAGGCCTGGGTGGTAAAATCAGTTCCGCTCGTGGAATTTGCGGAATTTGGGTAATTTCGCGTTCCGCGGAGAACGCGAAATTGACCAAAAATCTGCGTTCCGCGACTTCGCGAAATTTTTTGCTTGTTCGCGTTCTCAATATGCGTGTTCGCGAGATATTTCACCCCGAGCACGCAAACAGCGATCGAAAACAGGAAAAAAGTATCGCGAACAAGCAATTCCGCGTGTTCGCGGAATTTCTGCGTGTTCGCGGAGATTTTTTACCGTTTCGCGGAGATTTGCGTAACGCGGTTACGCAAATTCCGCCCACCCCTAGTCTCAGTGGCTCACCACCATGCCAGCAGCCTGAAAACCTTATCTTTTGCCTCCCTCCTCACCGATGCCCCCCAACAACCCTGCAAGCCACACTCCTTCCAGAGCAAGTTCCATAGAAAACAGAACCCTATGTGAACTGCTCAGATGTGCCCCATTGGGTGCATGCACAGGACGTCGCACACCCTACTGCTCGAGCAGATATGGGGCCGGGTGTTTGGCCTGGCATCAGAGGTGGGGGGAGGGGCGGGGTAGGGTTCGGAGGGGCACTATGTGCCCATATTTTATAATTTAAGAAAAACAGACCCCTACTTTTATGAAACGACAACGATCCCGGGACGGTTCATGCCAACAGTTGAAATGTTTCATCTGGAGTGTGAGGCAGGGAGTCGGTCTCCTGTGCTGTGATCCCATGGTGGGGCCGGACCGCTATACAATAAGCGAGCCTTCCGTGCCAGGGTGCCTGCTTGCCTGAAAGAAATGTAAATATGCGCAACTGGTTCATCTGCACATTTAAAGGGTGCCTGGAAGCTGGTATTTGCTTTGATTGATAGAATCACTTGAAGCTTCCCTATGACACAGATTAATTCTATTTGAGTGAAGTTACCAGCTGAGATGTAAAGTGTGTGCTTTTAATTGATCGTTATGAACAAAATTGCACTTCTTGCGGTCTGAGTGTTGCTAAAATCTAGATTTTGAGAGTACTTCTTTTATCTTGAACCTTTTTGCGCATTTTGCAGCAACCTAGCTTAGACTGTGCAAGCTTAAAATGATGACTTGCGTGCTCACAGTACTTTCTGTCACAGGCTGGGACAAAACTCACTATTCTCCATTGCACCAGCCAGGATTCAGTTCTGTGGCTCTCCAGACACACACACACAGACACACCCACCTACCTCTGCAGTGAATTAGCTATTAGACATTTCATAACATATGATAGTGTATTTCCTACTGATTAACTTAACTTGTATACATTTCATTTAAGCTGAGCATTATTTTATATGTAGTTACCTAAAGGTGAAACCCCCCAAAAATGTCCTGAATATTTTGTTTTTTTGCCATGCCTTTGACCTCGTACCCACAGTCACTGACGCCACTGCATGCAGCATCACAGTTCCCATACTTTTAAAAATGTATTTCAACCACTATCTGGCACTGAATGTTGGGAGGGTTGCCACCTTTATTTATGGCAAAATCCGGATTCAAGGCTTTATACATCATCCTTAGGAAGCTTGGCAAGCACCCGTACAGACAGATGCAGGCACCGCTGTAGAAGTGGCTTGTAATGTATCTCGTAGGGTTAAGGCACACACTGCAGAGATGTTTGTATTTTTAGGAGGTCTGGACTTTCAATACTGGTCAACTATCCCAAGTTGTTAATTTACGTTGAGTGCCATGATCTTTTCATTGATAACGCTGAAGACCGGCTGCGATGCATCCAAGGAGATGACTGTTTTAAAAAAAATGTGAACAAAATGTGTGTAGAAAAATGTTTTATTTGAGCTGTTACTGAGCGTTTAACTGTTTTGAATGTTGCTTCTCTTAACCAGGATCAATTCTTTCCGTACGTGCATTGTTCATTTACTGTTTAGAAACTTGCTGATAATTTGAATCATTTTGGCTCACAACAGTTCATTGTCACAATAAATATGTTGTCAAAATGTATTGCAACTTTGATAACCCTATCAATATCAGTCATAATTGCATTGTGTGCACCATAGTGTTATATGTTGCACCAGCTTGTGAGCATAAAAGATGCGTCCACACTCCAGGCCCTTTCCAGCATTGGTCTCTTTAATGACCCTAGAAGCAGCTGCAAGTATTGCTCTAGTGAGAGTAGAACAACCCAGCTGAGAAGTGTGTGGGCTTACAATACTAATGAACAAAGGAGCAATTCCCTAATGGCGGGCCCCAACCAAGGTATGAGTCGGGGATACACGCGGGTACATGGCGTCCACCCACTATTTTCACAGGGTGGACATCGTTCACCCTGCTAAGACGTTGGTACCCACAGAAATATGTTGAACATGTCCCAGTGTAATTGTGAGACTTTGAGACACGTTTAGCAGCTCCTGCACGGTGTCTGCTTTCCATTCCCAGCAGCAACGTGCAGGCAGCAAGGTTTATTTTATTCACCTCCAGCTGGGCACAGATCAAGACGGAAGTTAAGGCGCCATCAGGCCTCCTTTTGATCGAGTATGGGACTGGAGGCTTCCTGGAACCTCACAAATGCATATTCACCAGCAAGGAAACAAAAGCACACAGCTTGTTATCTTTTCACAGGTGCTTAAGAGATGCATGCTTTTTACTTTGTTATATATAAGTGCATGCGCTGTAAGAATGTCAGATGGGTTGATCTGTCCCAGTATTTAGACAAATAACAGTTTAAATAGCACTATTGTATTTATTTTATAGTGCCACTCATACAAATACAGAGTGTTGGAGCGCTTTACATAACAAACACATTATCCATTCCTAATAAATAATGTAAGTGTGTAATTAATATACAAGATGTCAGTCAGGGTTACAAGGTGTAGGAGTCAAATACCCTTCATAGCTCACTGTGGTCTGCTAGAAGGATTACAATGTATTAACTGCAACTAACAAAAGGATCTGTGTTCAAAGCAGTAATCCAGTTACCTATCTACATAAAATAAAAATCTATGATCTGCATGTTACATGATCTGCTTTGCAGGAGACCACTTTTTTAAAAACATATTTTATTGCATTTTCAGTTACCACATGTTATAACATACACATATCGGAGCACTATTCTAAAATAAGGTGGTGCATTTATGCGCACAACATTGTATAAGGTGCACACCATGTGTGGTGTGATATCATGAATAACAAACCCGAAGAAGGTAGCAACAAAATAGAGGTTCAACAATCCCCAAATGCCCTCCCCCAAAAACAGTGGAAGATTGTTTTGCAGGAGACAACTTAATCTTCTATACTACTTTGATTCAAATTGGAGCTACACAAAACACAGATGTCTGCGTTAAGCTCCAGATTTATGTCATCCTTATTATTATTCCCTGAGATTTACAGGGCACCTCTGCAGCAGGTGTCTTAACCCCATAAAATATTTAAAAATGCAGACTTTGCAACCAATTACGCGGACCTTCTCCTACCATGATTTTCCTTGTTGCCAATTTCTTTGTGGCAGGGTTTAAAAAAAAATTCTTCGCTGAGGCCCAGATTTTGCGTCTGGATTGCGCCACTTTTTTGGCACAACTTTAACTCCAAATTTAATTTTTTAAGTATAAATATACTCATGATGCACCTGATAAACATGTGTGAGATCTTAGTATCTGATGTCACTTCTTGTGATGTGACTTCCAGTGAGGTCACTTCCTGTGATGCCACATGGAATGTCATGCATCGTGAGGTTATGTGCTTCGATGGCACACGTCATGATGTTACTTGCATTCTGCTTAACTTGGTCAGTCCACCACACTTCTTCTATGGCCCGGTACGGCCTACCGCCCCCTCCTCCCCTCTGCTGTGACAGAAACCAATTCAAACATTTGTTTGGAATAGGGGGTCGTAGACCCCCGATCGTATTTATTAACAAAACACACATATTTGAAAACAAATATACAATTACGCAGAAATGACAAGACCGGATTCGGTACATTTGATTCATTCCTAGCTTTAACAAAACTCTAATACATAATGTTCCTATCCTAGTCTAAGCATATTCATCATCACATTTCTGCGTATTCCTTTGGGCCTACGGCAAGGTCAAACGCTGGCCCCTCCCCCTTTGATCCAATTGTCCCGCGCCCCCTAACCAGAGTGCGCATACGCAGGGGGCCCAGCTGACCTGGAAGTACTTCCCACCAGGCAACCCCCATACGTTCAAGACTTACTCCATAAAGGGGCCATGCAGACAGCGCAGCTTACTTACGCCCGTGTGCGGGGTGGCCAACCAGCCAATGGAAAGCGTAACCCCCCTTTGGCCACGCACCGTTCCAACCAACCGGTTGTAACTGCCCCTGGAGTCTGGTGAGAGCCACATGTCCCTCCCCTCTGGGCGCCCCACTTAATAAGGCGCCCCAAAAGATTAGTAAATTTAATCAGTCCAACCGATGACCTTACCGCACAGGCCTGCATAGTTGACCGACTATCAGGCCCCCCCCAAAACCCTAGGTCATACTCACCATTGAAATTGGCCCAGCCAAGCTAAAATGTTGCCCAGGAATATCTCGTTCCCCAACCGAGAGAGGTGAACCCCATCTCGCAAGTAGCAGACGTCCCCTTTTATGCACCCATGAGCAATAACTTGTAATCTGGGGGTCCTAAACCGCTTGTCTATTTTATTATTAATCCTCTGAACCGAGTGATTGAGAGCCCGCACTGACTCCCCTCCCCGCCACTGAAGCCTTGGTATCATGTGTGACCACACAATAACTGCACCTGGGCAGCGCCTGGCCAGCCATGCTGACTCTGACAGTACTGTTTCAATCAGGATCCTCCTATTTAAGTGCACCAAGTCGTTACCACCAAGATGTAAAATGATAGCGTCGGGGGGAGTGCCTACGGAAGCAAGCATGTGACCTATCCGTTCCCTGAACCTGTCTAAACGCAGCCCCCATGCCCAAAAAAGGGGACCCTGAAACCTAACCGCTTTGCGCGCGCTGCTCCATTTCCTGCAATAAAAAAGTTACTTAGACGGGAGACATAAGAATGGCCGAAAATACACGCATGACGTTCCAACTTGGCGTCCAGAGAATTTACCTTCGTCTTGGTTGTGTCTTCTTCTTCATGAGGTGTCGCTGTCTCTCTTCCTGCGTGAAAGGCCGAGGGAACTGACAAGAAAACGAGGAAAAAATAGTGCCATCCGTACCATCGTCATGGAATGTCATAACATATGCACTCGAACATAGCGCCTGAAACAGTTGGAGGACCACCGCCCAATCTTCTGTACCTCCCCTTCCCCAAGGCCCCGTGCGACTGCCTCGGTGGCGGCACCTATTCTGAAGGAATGTATTCCAAAATCACTGGGGTCCAGCCCCGCTCTGCTTACCGCCATATCCAAGACCCGTTTAAATTGAAATTTGGTCAGCGGGTCCCCACCCTCCGTTTGCATTAACAGTGGGCCACCCCTGATACTTGGTCTGTATGGCAAAAACGCTTCCATATGTGACACCGGGCAGCAAGGGTTCCCCGGTGCCCGCCGCAGAACCACTACCTGCCCCCGTCCCTCCTGATCTGTCTTGGATCTACGAATAGTAGCCTGCAAGGCAACGTTATGCAAGCGTATGTCACTGAGCTGCAGGCCTCCCCCCAGGTCCCCTTTATTCTTAGCCACCAATTCCCCTATCCTAAAGGCTCCATAGAAAGCTAAGGTGAAAGCTGCCTTGAATAATAAACATTCCGTCACGGTAGTGCAGGTCTGCTCTTGCACCCCTAAAATTGATGCCAAGGTAGTAAGACCTATCGGGCGCCTAGTGTCAGGCGCGGACCCCTGTAAGCGCTGCCAACCTTTCAATGCCTTGCGCACTACAAATGTCTGAGTGGGGTCCCGCCTGCCGCTCATTTGTGCAAAAAGGAAATGGCTGCCATGTGTCTCCTAGCTGACCCCACTGCCCGCCCTTCATCCCGCAAGGATCGCAAGTAAGCGCACACCCTAGCCGAATCTGCCCAATGCCCCTCCCACTGGCCCTTTAGGAAATTGCAGTATGCCCCAAACGCCCCTTCATATGCCTTCCTTGTTCCTGGCGCTAGGCTAGCTGCCACCAAGTCCGGTAAGTGGGGGCACCAATCTGCCAGAGCTGCTCGGGGAAAGGCGTTGGGTGTGGTGCTGCTCCCGGGAGATGAGATCTGAAAACCTGCATCTTAAAACGAGACAATGCGTCAGCGGCGTGATTTCAATACCCCCGGGACATGCTTTGCCCTAAACTGTAAGTTTAACTGCATGCATTTTAAAACTATCTCCTTGATTAAATGGAGGATCATTTTACATTTTGCCGACTGACTGTTTATGCATTCCACCACCGTCATGTTGTCGGACCAGAAAACAACTGCCTTGTTTCCCAGTTGTTCCGGCCAGACGAACAATGCCACCCAGATGGGGAACAATTCAAGGAAACCAATGTTCGCCGTGAGTCCAGCGTAAATCCACTATGCCGGCCAACGCTGCGCCACCCACTGGAGTGCCCAGTATGGCGCCGAACCCCTCACTGTCCGCGGAGTCTGTCATTAATCCCAACTCTGCACAGGAGGTGATTGGGCCGGGCCACAGGACAGAGCCATTGAAGTCCCGCAGAAATGCAAACCAAATACGCATATCCTGCCTGACCTCTTCGCTCAGTCTGGTGTGATGGTGCTTCTGCTTCAGGCCAGACGTTGCTTGCGCAATGGATTTTGAAAATGGGCATGCCATTGGTATGATACGCAATGCAAAGTTTAGTTGACCCACCATTTGTTGCAACTGATGCAACGTCACCCTTTTTGTTACTAGGCATTGCCTCAGTGAGTCTCCAAACCTTTTCACCTTATCATTGGGGAGCCGTGAGCACCCCACGATAGTCTAGCTCGATCCCCAGGAACTCTATGACCGCGGCTGGTCGACCGGTTTTTCCCTGTGCCAGTGGTACCCCAAAACTCTTCATCAATGTACAAAATTGCTCCAGCGCCTGCCCACACACCGTGCTCCCCGGTGGCCCCAGAAAAAGGAAGTCATCAAGGTAATGCAGCACATGTCTATGCCCCGTCGCCTGTCTAAAACACCACTCTAGAAAAGTGCTAAACATTTCAAAATATGCGCACGACACAGAACACCCCATAGGCATGCACATGTCCATGAAGAACTTGCCCTCGAACTGGAAACCAAGTAGGTGGATATCGCTCGGGTGAACGGGCAGCAGCCTGAAAGCAGATTCTATGTCCGATTTAGCCATCAGCGCCCCTGGGCCCAAACCCCTCAAGAGTTCAATTGCCTGATCAACAGATGCATAACGCACCGAGCAGAATTCCTCATCAATGGAGTCATTTACCGACTGCCCCCTTGGCGCTGATAAATTGTGGATCAACCTGAATTCCCCTGGTTCCTTCTTTGGGACCACCCCCAGCGGAGAACACACAAAGTTATGCACAGGAATCTTGTCGAACGGCCCCGCCACTCTGCCCCACCTACATTCTTTCTCGATTTTTGCGCCGCTACCCTAGTGTTCTGAGTGACCGACAATTTGTTCCTGCAAAAGGATGGACCCACAAAATCCGCCACTGGGATTCTAAACCCCTCCCTGAAACCTTCCACCAGCATCCTTGCCGTGGACGTGCATCTGTATCTGTTTAACCAGGGTGTCATTGCATGCAGAAGAATCGGGGACCTAGCTTTGCTGAAACCACCTTCAATCCAATTTTTTGGCCCCTCTGTCCCTCTGTTTTTTAAGACATTTTGCTTTGGCATGCCCTGAGTTGCCACAGAAACTGCACGCGTGTTTAAATCTGCATGTCCCTGGTGGCCTATCGCAGGTGCGCCTATTGAAATCCCAACAGCAACCCTTCTTCCCAGCCCCCCCACCTGGTGCAGATGAGGGGAAAGACCAAAAGGGCTGCGGCCTTGGCGCGTCCCTTGCAGGCTCTGCTGCCAGACCGCCCAAATGATCTAACCAAGCTATCCCCTCCATCTGATTCCATTTTAGAGTAGGATCGGATGCCCTGATGCGCCTGAATTTTTTGTCATACTCAAACCACCCTGTGCCCCCCTTTGTTGCCTGCGCCGTGCTGATCCTTGACAAATAGCAAGACATTGCGGGCGCCTCTTCCGGGAAACGCTCGGTCATCACAGCCATGTAAATATTGAACGCCAGCATCCAATGCCTGATGTTCTCCTCCACCCTGTACTTCAGCATTTCAGTCGCCCACTCAAGCGCGGGCATATAACCTTTTTTCTCCTCCTCTCTTCCCTCTCAACCTCATCTATTAAGAGTGAAAAAATGTCAATGTATGTCCCCTTCCAAATTCTCTCCTTAACCTCCTGTGACAAATGGCGGGACAATGATTCATACGATGTGCGCGACTCGCCCGCACCTAACAATGGCAGTGTCTGCGGCTTACCATGCGAAAGTCCTGCAGTGTCTTTGGGGATTACGACCAATGGAACTTCTTTAAACTTGCTTTGGTCGATTAGCTATCTTGCCTTTTCCAACGCGTCCGCCCCGGCAACACCCGCCGCACTCAAATTCAACCCCATGCCCCCGAGTCAGGGAAGCACGGCTGCTAGGCTGGAGAAAAAATCAGTCGGAGGTGTTGGTACCCCCCCAGGTGCGGTTGGAACATTTAGAAAAACATTGGGCACCCCTGGCACTGGCACCCCTACTGTGGGGCTAGGATTTACTGGTGCTGGTGGCAAAACATTGTGCGTCGGAGGTACCGGAAATAATGCAGGGACCACGGGACCTGGCACCCCTACCGGATCTACGGGTGAAGGATCGCTTTCCGGTGGGTTGGGGGACACGGGCACTACAGGCAGAGCTGGGCCCCCCCCCTCACCGTTCCAGGGACAACCTGCGTTCCTTTCTTTGCCCTATTCTTTTAAGGCAGGGGCGGGAAAGCTCCTCTCGGGGGTAAAGCGTCCCTGCGTGACCTCCCTGAAGACCCCTCCTGCGCATCCAGCCTGTCCGCCAGCTGTGCCATGGTGCTATCCATCTCCCCAATCTTTTTCATCAGGGCATCTAACACAATTGCAATATCAGGACGCCGTTCGCCGCGCTTAACCTTTGGGGGCATGGCAACCTACTCCGGAAACTTTTACCACTTGTTGTTGGAGGAAACACGACCGGCCACAGCACCCACGCTACCAGAGCCTCAATACTGGCTAGCCCAGTAAGGCAGGTGAGCAATAGGCTCCAACCCGCTTGGCTCCTAGCAGCGCCGGGATGCAGGCCCTGTACGTGTCCTCAGGCACCCTCTGATCCGATCCGTGATGCCCTCTCGTCCTCGAGCGTCCCTTCCGATGCGTACAAAAGCCTGACACTCCCTCAATAATTCCCGCGCTTCTCGCACCGAGTCCCGCTGGATGAGATCTCCGACGCGCTGCTCTGTGATGGCATTGATGGCCGGATCCGCTCTCCCGCTCATCGCTCCCCAGCAGGAAATACAATTGCACCACTGAGACCCAGAAGTCCGGCGAGTCCGCAGCCGACGACACTGTATGGACAAAAATTGAAAAAAGGTTAGAAACCCTCCCGAGGGAGGGGGCACACGCGACGGGTGTGCTTCCGAGGGGATCGGAGTGCAAAGAGACTGCACTTCGCGCTCCCCCCAGTTTTAAAGGGTTGACCAGACACTAGCTGGAACTGGTTCCTGGCAAGGGGTCACCCGCGACCCGGAAGCGATTAGATCACTTCCGGGCCGCGGAGGAGCCCTCCAAGACCCGGAAGTGATCTAACTACCTCCGGGGAACGGCACGGCCCCCGATCAATGCGGGGCGGGGGGACGGGTGAGAGACGGGGGCACGGCCGACCACCATAATGGCGGCGGGGCCGATGCCGGCCCCACCTTCCTCTTTTTTTAGGACTTGTGCCGTGGCCCCAACCACAAGTAGGGCCGACACCTGGCCCAGGGGAAGGGCACACCAATGACTTTTGCTGCTTGGTGTTTTTTATTTTTTTTATTTTGCATGCGTTCCCAGCACTTTGCGGGAAGCAGTGCTTGGCGCCCATTGGCTGCCAGGGGTCAGTGGGTTGCCTAGACGGCAGGCACGGGCATGTAAGCTGTAAGTTGTTTGAGGCGCCCACATTGTTTCCTGGACCAGCTGTACACCCGCTGACCGTCGATGTGACCTGCTGTCCTGCACATAAGCTCCTTTTGTGCTCTTCAGCGATTGTCCTTGGCTCTCTGGGTACTCTATGGAACTACCCTGTGGATTTTTGGGGGTTGGAGCTTGCACCAGGGAACCAAGACCTGGCCCGGTTGCCCAGGCCTAGCTCCCGTTGGGTGCCAGGGGGGCTCTCTGGCTGGGTCGCTCGGGCATGGATGTTTAAGGGGCTCAGCTGACTTGCTGGCCTTTGGCCCCTCTCCTTCCGAGGTAGCACGAAGCTCACCTTGTAAAGGTTAAATCTAGGGACCCGGTTGTAGCACTCGGGTGTCTAGTCAATTCGCCTGTGCTCTGAGGGCCAGCGCGGTGGCCAGACATGATTTCAACAGTGTGGACAGGTGATTCAATGTATAGGGGTTTTCCTCCAACTTATTTGCATTTCACGTAAAAGTATGTACATTGTGTGATGGTAATCAAATGTTTTAATACTATCTCATGGTGTAATAAATATAGTATGATAATTGCTTTTTCTAAAACGCAAAATCTGAATGTCTTGGGCCATTTCTTTGCCTATTTCTGTAGAGAATCGCCCAGTAATTCAGGCTTGGGAGGGTTTCTTGGTTTCTCTCAATCACCTTGGGCCTGGGTGCGGTCCCATGCCTGTGCTCAATTGTCACTTTTCATTTTCTGGCCTTTACTAGTACTTTGTGAGCTGGTTTCACTTCCTCCCCAAGAGCCACGCTACGGTCCCGACTCGAACTCTGGTCTACACTCTCTCCTCGCGGGCTGTCACATGTTGAGGGCCAGATGGGACAGTATGCCTCACGCCCTGCTTTTTTTGCAGTGTCCGCGATCCTATTTTAAAATCTATTTATAGATCAATAATGCAAACCTGCTATTTTCCTTTTAAGTCCAAATATGAAGCAGTTAACAGAAATACCACTAAATGGCCCTGATTTTGTATTCAATACTGGGCAAGCGTCAGGCGCGCAACACCCATTGGGCTCACCGGGCTTCAACCCCCCCACCCCCCTCATGTTTGTCAGCCCGACTGAGACAGCCTCGCGGGCTGGCGTCCGTCTAATTGCAGCCGCACCCGAGTACTTCACAGGTCTTTAAAAGACCATTTACTCGTTAATGAGGCTTTTGTTGTGTTTTCACCCATTTTTACAGCCACTCTGCCTATGGCTGGAAGACTTAGCCTCCCCCCCCCCCCCCCCCCTGAAATCTTTTTCAGCCCCCCGAAATTTGGCTCTAGTTGCCCTCCTGGCAAGCGTGCTGTTTCTCAGGAGGACAGTCGTTATTATACTTTGAATCAGGTGTTCGTTCCACTTGGCATAAATGAACGGATTGGGACCCGATATCTAGCTTTTATTTTTTTTATCCGAGCCATTGAAAAACTTCTGGGTCACACTGCATTTCCCCCCCCCCCCCCCCCCTCCCACCCCCGCTTATGCACGGCTGGCCTTCACGCATTCCTGGTCCGCAGGAGTTCTGCATCCTCGAGCTTTTCGTTGGACGGCGCTCTTCGAGTCGCCATAGACTTTCATTTACTCTGCCTTGTGCGCGGTATTTGCACCCTTTTGTGTTTTCAAGAGAACAATACGAACAGTTTTCTACGTCATCAGATCTGCGTGTCCGTTCTCATTTGGAGGAAGAGTGCACGTGCCTATTTCAAACCTTCCCTATCTCATCCGGGGCCAAGGTGGTTTCCCCAGTAGAGGACTGGAAAGGCCATGCGTTCTCCATCTACATGTTCCTGCGGGAATGGCTGACTCGTGTTTAGGGAGCCTCCTATACATTAATCCTTTTGTTTTTCTGCAGTTTTATACAGCGCGGACTCAACCCGGAACTATTGGAGCGCTTTACATGAGCACCTGTTACATTACACAAGGACACATTCATTTTTGGTGGGCAGGAGGAGATTAAGTGATTTTCCCAGAATCACAGGATGTTGAGCCGACGCCGAGAGTCGAACTTGGTTACCCAGCTCCAAAGTCAGCAGCTCCGGCCGTTACGCCACTTGTTTGTGCGTTTACTGCTGCGATTCAGTTTGGGCGCACCGAAGACAGGGATGCTGTGCCCGTTTCCTCTGAGGTCATGTGCTAGCTAGCTGGAAGGATGTACGAGTCGCCATTGTGGTTTTGAACCTATTTCAAGAGCGGTCCCTGGAAAATGTGGGTTGTAGAGTTGCCCGAGCAGAAAGTGCACGTTGCAACTTACGTTTCGTACAGCTATAACATGAAGACGTGCAAAATCTCCTCGGAGTGAAACCCGCATCCTTCAGTGGCTTGACGGCCATAATCAACGTGTGCGTACCACGCCGCCTAATGGCAGGATCCAGAAATGTATTTTCTTAGCTGGATAACCATCTGTACAATGAATGAACTCCGCCGAGACGCCCCCGTCCGATGAAAGTAGTAACCCTCATCAGTCCTCTTTGTTTCGGCCCCATCTATTTGGACCGAAATTTTTCTTTCAGGTTTAATGTTAAATTGCTGGGCAGCCACAGCACTGCTTTTTCTTTGCGTTTTTCAGCTTTTTACTTCTTTTTTTCCCTTCTAGTTTCAGCTCGGATAGTTAATGCTTCTGAGCTACAGGTCTGAGTTTGCGGCAAGAGCCACCTCGCACAGCGCCACTATGTGTCCCATGTAGGCGCGCAACACCCATTGGGCTCACCGGGCTTGAGCCCCCCCCCCCTCCCCCCTCCTCGCGTGTCAGCCGGGGCTGAGACAGCTTTGCAGGCACACACACAGCCGCACCCGAGTACTTCACAGGTCTTTAAAAGCCCATTTACTTGTTAGAGACTTTTGTGATGTCACCCCTTCTTAGAGCCACTCTGCCTATAGCTGGAAGAGTTAGGCCCCCCCCCCCCCGAAATCTTTTTCAGCCCCCCACCCCCACACCCACCGCCTGAAATTTGGCTCTAGTTGCCCGCCTGGTCCTATGGTATCTGCTGTCTTAACGCGGTCACAAGGTGAGCTGGAAACCCCTGCGCAGAGTGGGTTGCCAACGGTGTGCAGGTCGTCTTTTGAAGCTCTGCTACACAGATGCCCATTATGGCTCTTTAACCCCTCAGCTGTAGCCTCTGAAGCTTTCGGGGTTTTTATTGTGGCTTTTGATGGGGGAGGAATGGTCTAAGTGCTTCTTAGGCAATGCTTGGTACAAATCCCCGCCCTTCCTCGCACAGGAAATATTTTTTGAGAAATGGGCAGGTCTGCATGAGCCATTGGCAGGACCTGAACTGCACACCCTGTGTCTCCCGCCTGGAGTTTTCATCTTGTGCACCATGCGGTCTGTGGGCTTCGGAGGCACTATTTCACACCTGTGTTATCAGGATTACTGCGGAGGAAGACACCCACAGGAGACATTGGAGTTTAGCATTAAGAAGAGTCATCGTAAGGTACATTTAGGGACAAATGACCTTGGTGCAAACCCAAATTCTTACTGTGCCATTGACCTAGCAAAACCTCTTTTTATCGAGCACGCAGGGGTACGTGACTCCACCCTACTCGTTCCCTAATCACAGGGGCAAGAGGTTGCATCTGATCCCTGGTCTGTTCACGCTACCGCGCTTCAGAGAAACTCCTGGACACCCAAGCATCACCCTCAGGAGTAAGGGCGTCCTCAGCTGACCTGTCCATTTAGGTTCCTCCTCAGTGATGTAACCCAAAATGAAGGGGCACCACTGCTGGATGGGATGAGGGCCCCGGAGTCTCCTGTATCTTAGAGATATTCATTGGTCTTTGGCTGAATTTATTTATTTATTTAATTTATTAGGCGCGCAGCTACCCACAATGGGGTCTCCCGGCGCTGCCGATGACCAGGCGAATAGGGACACCCGTTGAACGCTTGGAGGCCCCCTGGAGGGTTGGGGCCTGTGTACGCCCCGCACCGCCTCACAGGAAGTTGTGCTTGGTTTACATGCACACTGACCCGCTGCCCACAATGGTGAGCATGGAGCATTGCAATCTGCAAAGCTAGACAAGACCTGGACAGCTCTCCGTCAAGAAATGGACAACCTCGCCAGAGAATGAGGACAGCTGGGTGTAGATGCCTCAGGCACCGAATGCACCATCCACCCTTCCCTAAGCCAGGTGCTCCCCATAGAGCACCAGGGGTTCAAGCAGATGCAACAATTTTCGATGAAGCCGCAGCCTGAGCAGTTCATATCAGTTTTGGGCAATAAGTGGTGGGAACGCAAGAACATTCCCAAATGTGCCTCTGTGGCACTCAATCTGTTGCAGCTTCCTCGTGGGTCAAACCTTAGTCTCCCACATTGACAGTTCCCACCCTTCAACCGCACACACAAGACAGATGGGCCCCTTTTGAAAAGGGAAGTCTGATTGGGGTGCGCCATGGGAGAACAAGACGCCTGACTGCTTTTGAAGCGCCTCCATGCATGTGCACCAGGTATGCAATACTTTGGTTTATCAGCTGCGAGAAGCAAGTTGTGGGCCTGCGACTTGGCATGGCAGCACCCACAAACAGAAATGGGAGGGGTGGTATAGATTAAGAGTAGCAGAGTCCCCATGAATTTAACTTTATGTATTAGTTCCCTTCAACAGTTAGACCAGCAGCAAACAAACCATATCTGGTCAATTGCTACAATTTTCAATGTATATTTAAACCCCTATGTAGGTTATCATCTTAATTAAAGACCATGAAGTACGTATATTTCCAAACTAAATTCTACCACAAGCACAACAGTTGATACAAAATATTCGAAAAATTAACAAAATACATCTGCCAACATGATAAATCGCCCGTGCCTCATAGCGCACTGTGGATTGCCAGTTATTCTACGAGGCAGTAACATGGTGCTAGATCTGCCCCTTTTAAATGTAGTGTGCAAGAGAGAGAGGGTCGTGTTTGGTATACGCCGCCTCTCCGTGAGAATGTTCTTGTCCTTTCACGACCATTGTGTCATAGCTGGCACAAGGGCTGTCACAAGGGTGGGTAGAGTGGAAGTTATGAAGTTATGTCCTAGGGCTCACACTTTCCCGGGTCGTGCTCTCGATCAGCAAAGTTTAATTCTATGTTTGTAAATGAAAGAAAGCCTGTCCTCCTCATTAATAATGAACCAGCTTACATGCCATACCACTGGATCGCGCCAGATGCTGTGATTTGTTCCTCTCTCAGTGGACTACGCTAGTTTTAATGTTATGAACAGGTGCTTATTATATCGGGCAGAAATGTAAGAAGCGTCAAGATGGCCCTATATTGGCCTCATATTTAAGTTTTGCCCCAGGCCACACAGAAACGTCTGACAAGCCTGCAGGCACCCTTGTAGCCTCAAAGGATTAGATGTTCTGAATCTAGGATGGAAACTCACCGGGCAGTCACCGGAGATAAGAAGACCGTTCTGCATGAGGGAACAAATCTTCAATGGAGACTGGTTAAAAAATGTTGAGGAAGAGGCGGTGACTGGTTGCTCACTTGTATACCAAGACCAGGAAGGGTCGCTGCTCTGTGCAGAATGGTTTTGTGTCGACTTAGAATTTGTTTTAATATAAATGGAACTTGTGAATGTTTTGACATAGTGGCGTCAGCATTTTGCACCAGTTGGAGTTGGTGTGTTAGAGTTTCAGGGAAGGCTAGATATTGCATTGCAATAATTTCATCTAGATTGAATTAAAAACATTGATTACCGTCAAATAAAGGTGGCTGTCAATAAACTCTAATAAAGACGTTAGAGTTTTCAGTTGCCAAAACCTGATTTTTGATGCTTTGCCAACCTTTCTCTTTAAAGATAAGCTGGGGTTGCTGTACATGTCCATACTGTAAACGGAAGCTCTTTTCATAAAATGAAAGGCCTTTCACCAAAGGGTGAAAGATTGACAGTCCACCGCAGCGGACTGATTGAACCTTGGGGATCTGGTGGGTTAGCAAGATTGAAGATCAGTAGTGTGTCGTCTGCATAATTATAAAAGTCCTGCCTCCCTTGCAATGGAATCATTTGGGTTCTACCCATTAAGGTAGGAGGACTATTAATGCTAACGAGACTCCGGACATCTTTTGAGAGCCTGGAGAGAAGCATGCGATGGCTAATGGTGTCTAAGGCAGCAGCGAGATCAAGACCGCAATAGTGCCCCAATGCCAATTTGGTCTGTTGCTTAGATTTAAATTTATGTTTCAGTAAAAGGATGGGAGAGTCCACCATTTCCGTCAACGAGTCATTGAAACACTTCAAAATGTTGTCAGTGTTTGGATTTAAAAGCACTGTATAATCTGTTGGATAGGGGAGAGAGGAGAGAAAAAAGAGGGAAAAAAGGTGGGGAAAGTTATGTATATGTATGTCTGTGTGAAAGTTAATGGCAAACTCCCAGAAATATATTTCCTACAGTAACTGGGTACTAACAATGACTGCACGTGTTACTGCATAAAAAAATCGCCAGCTATGGTTGGTTATCAATGGAGACAAGGCCGCCAGGACATGAGATTTGTAAAGCGCTCAGATACTCCGCGGGCTTTCCCGGCGCTGGCTTGCAGCATATGACTTTCTTTTTGGACTTCATTGGCTTCATTGTTTTTTTGTGTATGATTTAACACGCATCAACCCTGACTGCGAAGGGTCCAACCCGCTGCGCTAGGTAATACCATGGAGGAAGGTGAGGAGGCGAAGAACGTGTGTGCATTACAGCACCTTTTCATAGTGTATACATTTTTGTTATCCAACACAATTTCAGAGGATAAGCTTTAGTAAATAAAATTAATCTATATTGAAGCTTCCATTGACGAGAAAGTGATTTTGCTTTAAGTTTAGGGCTGTGATTGTTCGCATTTTCCTGATATTCACTTGGTAAACATCTTGTACTTTGGAGCAATTTGTGTGTGTAAATTGGACAATAAAATCCGAAATGACGCCATGGTGACCATGGAAGTACCAGCAGAGGCCCAAGAATCTCTCGAGACTTGTGGAGGCTGGCTAGGGGGCGCCGCGCGCAAGGGTGAGTCCTCGCGGCGCTGCCGGGCGCACAAGGCCTATGGTGCTGGAATCGGGCAAACCCGATAATAAAGACACACTCCGTTAATCAACTAGGGGTGTCTGCGTCCACGGGGGTCCCACAGTTCATATATATTGGTTGGAAGTTACTTCGATTCCGCTGAGCTTCACCTGCCCCACCCCCCCCTTCTGCTGCTTCTTACACCGGGCTGCGGCAAGCATTCCCCAGGACAGGTGTCTTCCCGGGGGAGGAGGGGGCGTGGTTCCTTGGTCTGCTTCAGAAATAGCTCGTGTCCATTTTCCTCCCCCCTGAAGTCATGACGAAGCGGGGTGTATTTTTAGCGCCCTGCGCACCGATCGTCAAGGAACCGCTCGCCAGGCTTTGCCCATCTCGTGAGGATTTTTGAGTAGTACAGTAGAGTCCGACCACTAAACCTTTTCTGCTTATAGCCGCTGCCCCGCCCCCCACCCGGGTGTAATGATTAATTGTTGTTCAGCAGTTCTTGATTTGAGCCGGTGGTTTCCCGTGGAGCAAAAGACACTTATTTTTGGGAACCGACACAAATTTTGCTGCATCAGACCATTACTGAGGGTATGAGATGAAACCTACAGAGGAAGATAAAGACGGAAAAAACGTCCGGCAGTGAGAAAGCAATAACGAGCAAGAGTGAGATCATGCAGTAGGGAGTGTCTGGTGGATTTCACATACCAGCCTTGGTATTCGGGGCGCCGACGTTTAATTGCACCGGTCGCAGGACTCTGAGCAGAGCTTTGGGCATGGAGCGCTTTCTTTGACTGATTAAGCACTGCTGTACATCTTGGGTCTAATAGAAAAAACACAGCAGACATTTGCTTGAGTGAAAGATGTAGAGGTGGGTTGGGCAACAGGTGGTGTGAGCTAGGGGTTTGCAGAACGCATTAAAAGCTCTGTGAGATTCCACCGAGTTCCGCCACAAGGCAGAAATAGGTACATTGCACTGTGATTTAGCACCAGTAGCGCGTTCTATGCTGACAGATCGGCACGAATGGCTCCACGCGGTGTGTCAGGGCGAAGCTACTCAAGTTCATTTTCCTGCCGCTCTAGTAGATGTTCTACTTAAGCGGCAACCTTCTGGCTGCAAACGGCTGCGACCTCCAGTGTTGGAGAAATGTAGCCGGATGTCTTTCTCATGACCAGAAATCACGCTAGGGATGCCAAATCTCGCTCGCCAACTTAACATTCTGGAACTGCACGCAAGAAAAAATTCTGACACTCCGCATTGTCGGAATTTGGCCAAAGCGCTCTCAACAAAAATTCCGCCAACTCCGCAGGCAGAAAGGAATATATTACGTCCACCTCTAGCATGAGCTTGGTTCCTCTTGCTCAGGGCGTGAACTGAACATGGATAGGTAGGTGCTCTATTACCCCTGAGGTATGTGTAGTAGAAGACCGCTCCCCTCTGAAAATCTGGTGCTGGCCAGTCAGGTTAGGAATAACATTCTCTCTTCTAGTCACATGGGTCTTTCGGAGGCCCAGCCTACCTATCAAGTAAACAGTTTCAGAGAGATTAGTCCCCCCTGCCAAGGTTCACAATATTTTTCACTGCTGTAAATCTGTTTAAAACTTGGATAATCAGAAGACTGAACTGCGGAGTTGCTGGTATTCACCTTATGAATATAGTATAGGCAGGTGGTTGCAGCAGGCCAAATCCTGCAGTTAGTCATTGAGTTTTATTGTATGGCTAGCAGTATGAATTTTTCTACCTCTAGCTTTGAGGCACGCGGCAAAATTGGTGCTGTACACTTTGATAGTGAACTATCATTCATCCCTAAAACAAATGAGGTATCAAAGACCTCAGTCCACCATCTCCACATGTTAAAGGGGAGGAACCTGCCTTTCCTACATAACTGTCTTAAACAAGAGAAAACAGGAGCTATATTTAAGCAGGTCCTGCACACATGCTCCAGGTGAATGATGAGAAACACGAGTGTGCAGTTCCTAAGGGAAGGGGCGGGCGGAGAAAGGTCTTTTCTAAAAAGTGCCCTCACGCACCCTGAGGGATGTCATGCTTCATCATTGGGCCTGCTCCTCATCGGGCCGGTGCTGTAGGGTCCGGGCACCCGCGAAGGGGCTCTTTGGCAGAGATCTTTTCGGATGAAGCTGTTGGATGAGTGCGGGTGTGTGGGCTGGGTAGTGCAGTGGGTGTGTGGATTAAAATAGGTCTAGGGCAGTTCAAACTAATCTGTTTATTATCATGGAGCACTAGCCTAATTAAAAGTAGAGGGCCCTAACTGGATATAATGAACCTATAGGGCTAGTGTGGTGCTAAGGGTTGACATGTTTCATGCCTGCTTATCCCCTAACGGGTCTGGTGGCACTTCATCAGGACCCAGAGTGTTATAAAAACCGTGTTGGAGCACTACCGCAGGCCTGGTTCAGGAATTCATCACTGATAACCAGAAGCAGTATAGAAACCCTGGGTAGAATAATACCGAGGTGAAAGACCTATGGGCAGGGCCGGACTGGGAACCGAAACCAGCCCTGGCAAACTGCTCAGCCTGCCCCCCTGGGGTTTAGGGGGCGTGCAGCCAAGCTGTTAGATATGGCCGGTTTTGGCCAATTTTGTTACAGGAGGCTGATATTGCCGGCCCAAAACCGGCCCCACACCCTGGCGGCTCACCAGGGAAACGCCCGGTACCTGCTACAGCCAGTCCGGCCCTGCCTAAGGGAAAAGGAGGGTAGAAATAAAAAGGAGAAAACCAAGGTCTAATTAAACAAACAGGAGGAACTATCAGAAGGTACACATTTGTTTGTGTTACAAATAGCCGGGTTTTAAATTGGGTGGGGATGCCAGTCGTAACAATAGTGGCTAAACAAAGTGCATTAAGTGAGAATATTGATGCGTAAACTAACTGTGGCTGGAATGGTGGTGTTGCTAAACACCTAGCTTCAAAGTATTCAGTGGCTGTGGTGGTGAGTGAGGCTAGAATTGCGCGATCATGCCAGCATAAGGTGGTGGAACTCATATCAATGTTTTCATTGTTTAACATGTGCAAGCTACACATGAGTAGTAGTAATCACAAGCATTCCATTGGGGTTTAATCATGTGGTGTATACAATAGTTAAAAGAATGTGGAACATTAACACTCGTAATTATGTACAATACTACACAAGCGTTCATGCCCAATGAATAATGCATCTCACGATCACGGAAATGCGGTGGGAGATGCCAGCCAGATAAACGAGTCCCAGAATTGGCATCTATACAAAGCTTATGGTGGTGATCCCACTGTGGTAGTGGCGATCATTACAAAGGTGGTACACGTGGGGGGGGGAAAGGCCAAACGTGACAGAGGCACTATGTGCGCTACCGAGGATCTTGGCAGATGGGGTACTTCGCCACAAACTTGACGGATATCCTGACCGCTGTATTACAAGTTCCATAGGATATTATGGAATTGTAATTTGGCGGACGGGATATCCGTCATGTTTGTGACAGAGTAGCCTTGTTCCAGCACTGAATGAAAGCTATGTCAGTGGAGTCTGGTGAAGGCCAGAGACTCCAAACGAAGGGATATTGGTCTCTGGCGATAGTGCAATAGAGCATGGGTTTTTTGGCAAATGCACCCATTGGAAGCATTAAACTGGTCTATTTTCCAACCTAAAATCCCTTGTGCCAGGAGTTCTCTTCCACTGACAAATGCTGCCTATTTTATTATGCTAATTTCCTTTAGCAATGTTGTTGCCTGCATCAGAGCTCCACATCGCCCCTTCTCTCCACAGTGTACATGGATACATTTTTGCTCCTCTTCCCGTGAGTTGTGCAGAGTAAACCATGAAGCAGCCTGTGCATGATCTCCAGTCGCTCTCTATGCAGCATCTGCCACTGGAAACAGGACTGTAGATAGATCTTTTAGACCAGAACGAAACGCAGTTCTCCATCCCAGGACTCCACAGGGGGACACAGGACTGGAGACGTGCAGATGGAATCTGGTCTACTTAAGTCACTGACCTACATTGTAGACAGCGTGCCCTCGGGGATAGACCTTTATCGTCTGTTTTAGTGCTGTAGACTTTCACATGCTGAAGACCCCAGAAGGGCTTTTAAACTAAGTGTCCTCAAAGAGTCGTGCCCTGCCTTGTGCACATAGATGCGGATGAAGGCCAATCTCCTACGCCTAATCCAAGCAGAGTCTGTGCGCTGTGGGTCTCTGCTCCCTAACATTCTTGTGGATGCCCTCAAAGGATCCCACCTTGGTACCCTGTCCTCAAGTGCATAATCCTTGAGTTTATTCCTTTCACAATTGTTAATTGAAGGTGATCAGTCCATCTGCCCACCTTTTAAACACCTCAGACATGTTGCGGGCCTTCGCATTTGTGGTGTGCCTTGCTCCACAGTGACAGCACCAGGTTCTGGTCCTGAATACAGAACACTCTGCGGGGGGGGCCAGAACTAGCCATCCACCCTTTCTTCATCTTGAAGAGGGTTCTGTGACCTTCCAGATCATTGGATGTCCAGTGACTGCAAGTAAACCACTAATATACTATGCCCCAGACTGCCCTACTACAGCGCCCCTTTCTGTCACCCGACCATACAGTGCAGGTGAACCCCAAAGGTGCAGTCTTATGAATACTGCAGGGCACCCATTTGGGGAAGGACCCTTCATTACCCGGCCTGTTGCTCGGGAACACTGCTAGCCCACCTTTGCCTGTACCATTCCGCGCACTTCTTTCTCACCACTCCCCTTTAGTCTTGATCTGACATTCTCGGTGCTCCAAGGTAGCTTCTCTACACCAAACAACTCAAAATAAATAAAAAAAAAATTAACGAGTATCTTCCTGGATGGGGCACAGTGCTGCAACATAGCCTTCACCAGTGAGCGGGGTGTGCCAAGCAATAGGGCCCCGCCCTGTCATCGTGGGAGCCCTGCAGAGTACGACACATGCCGAGGATGGTGAGACGAGGCCCAGAAAATAGCCTCTTCCCGCGTCAGATGTGGAAGGTTCCTTCGCGCGACCTCCGAGCGCGAGGCACCTGCTGCGGCTGCCAGGCCCGCTCCTTGTAGGGTTACTCGGCCCGTCTTGGCGCTGTCGTCACCCCGAGCCTGTGGCGCTGTCAGTCTCCCCGCACTGCCTCCTCGAGAGAGAGTTTTTAGCCCTTTTACTATGTGGTAAGAAGTGTGGGGCGAGGCGGAGGACGCCTCTCTGAGAGCGCAACCCCCACCCCCCCTCCTTTCCAAGCCTGTGTACGTACGCAGTCCTCTTACAGGCCCGGACTCTCTCAGCAGGTTGTGTAGCTTCTGAGGGTGTGATGGCACTCGCTTATGGTCATATGTGAAGTCCCAAGGCCAGTCAAGGGGGGGAGGTAGTCTAGTCACATTGTTAGGAAGCTTAAGATGTAGGCTGACGGGGCTGGGGACTCGGTCGTCAGACGAAGCTCCCGTTTGGTAGCCTCGACCTCCCCCCGTACTGGCCTTTCAGAGGCTTTAGTTGGTTGGTTATACTTCCGGATTTCTTTGTGGGGCAGTTTTTCTCGGTGTGTGGCCCCCTAGGAGCATAGCCATTTTTATTTATTTATTTATTTGATGCGTTTTTATATAGCGCGGACTTTACCCGAAGGTGTCTGAGCGCTTCACAATAGGAGCAGTAATGATACATAAGGAGAAAAATTACAAGTGAGCTTGTTGCAAAATCAAACGTTACGTTACATGAGGCAATAGTGACAATTGTGCAAGTGTCAGGAGCAAACAAAATACAAGAGGTAGCAAACGATACATTACAAAAGGAAAAAGTGACGTGTGCAGGTTACAAGAGCATACAAAGTACACAGAGGTAAAAAGTTGCAAAAAATGGCAGACACTCAAAACACTAAAACAAAAGTTACGTTACATGAGGCAGTGGTGGCCGTTGTGCATGTATCAAAAGCAAACAAAATGCAAGAGGTAGCAAACGATACGTTACAAAAGGAAAGGTGATGTGTGCATGTTACAAAAGAGTACAAAGTACAAGTAGAGGTATAATACTGCACTAAATGGCAGACACTCAAAACACAAAAACACACTGGGAAGGCACTTCTATAGGCATGGAGAACAGAATTTCCTATAATGGAAGGACTTCCTTCAGAAAATAGAGGGCGTGAATTAAATTTGGAAGTGTCTTTGAAGGAGGAGAGCTTTGAGGTCAGTTTTGAAGGCCTGGGAAGAGGTGGTGGTCCGGAGCTGAGGCGGAAGTGAGTTCCAGATTCTCACTGCGTTGCCTGAAAAGGATTGGGCCATCGATCTTTCCTTCTTGAAAGTGGGAGGTTCAAGCAATACATTTTCAGCATTACGTGATGGTCTGGAGCCTCCAGAGAGTTTCAGTTTATTCGCCAGGTAACGAGGGGCGGAGGAGTGCAAGGCTTTGTGGGTGATACAGGCAGTCTTGTAGATAGATCTTGCCTCTATGGGAAGCCAACGGAGGGTGGATAAAATTGGATGTGATGTGGTCGCTTCTTTTGGCCCCATAAATGAAACGAGCTGCTGAATGGAGAACAGACTTCAGGGGCGACAGGTGGGTTTTGGGGAGGCCAGCAAGAAGAGAATTGCAGTAGTCCAATCTGGAGAGAACCAGCGATTGGACCAGGGTTTTAAGGTCGTGCTCCGGGAAGAAGCGACGAATCCCCCAAAGAAGGCGCAGTTGGTATCGAGCAGACTTTGCGATGGAATAGATGTGGGAGAGTAGATTGAGTTTTTTGTCGAGTATGACACCAAGGGATTTTGCGCTCTCGACAATGATGGGTTTATTGTTCAGTAGATTAATCTGATCCATCCATGATTGCACTGGGGGAGGAGAAAGTGAGGAGGAGAGAAGGAGGAATTCAGTTTTTGAGGGATTCAGGATCAGTTGATGAGTTAACATCCAGTTTTGAATGGAGTCGAGAGCAGAGCTCAGGAAGGAGAGATCGTGAGTGGAGGCCACCTTAAGGTAGATTTGAGTGTCGTCCGCATATAGATGATAGTGGATCCCGTATTTACTCAGGAGATTTCCCAACGGTTCTAAATAGAGATTGAACAGTGTGGGTGCAAGTATAGAGCCTTGAGGGACACCTTGACTGACCGCCAAAGGAGATGAAAGACTGTTCGCTATTTTGATCATTTGGGATCTATCCGAGAGGAAGGAGGCAAACCATTTGAGCACAGTGCCCTCCATGCCCATTCTCTGTTGAAGAGTGTTAAGGAGAGTGTTGTGATTGACCGTGTCAAAGGCTGCAGAAAGGTCAAGAAGAATTAGAAGACAAGACTCCCCTGAATCGAGTATCCGCAGCGCGTCAGCAATCACTAGCAGCAGGGCTGTTTTAGTGCTGCAGTTTGTAATGAAGCCGGACTGGAAATTGTCAAGATCATTGTCCTTGATATGGCGAGAGTTGTTTCGCTACACATTTTTCTGTGATTTTTGCAAGAAAGGGTAGGTTAGTGATGGGACGGTAGTTGTTGAGGTCGTTCGCATCAGCAGTGGGTTTTTTAAGCAGCGGGGTGACCTACCCAGTTTTGAAGGAAACAGGAAGGGAGCCTTGACTGAGGGAGAGGTTGACCAGAGTGGTCCAATAGGAAAGAGAATGGGTATAGAAGTCAATGGTAATGGCACTAGGGATGGGGTCTAGAGAATGGTTAGAGGGCTGTGTATCAAGGATGCTTTTAAGAAGGGCATCATCAGAGATGGGGTCAAAGTTTTGCCAAATGGTTAAGGATTTGCGCTCCTCTGTAGGGGTAGGATGAATGACCTGATCTACAAGTGATTTCACCTTTTCGTCAAAGAATATAGCGAATTCCGCTGCTTTCTTTGTGGAATCCTCCAATTTGGAGGTTGGGGGAGAGCTGTTTGGGTTCTTGATGAGGTCGAATAGTTTTTTGGGTCTATTTTTGGCTGAGTCAAGGAGGGATTTGAAGTGCGACGCTTTTCCAAGGAAGATGAATGTATGGTGCTGCTACCCTCCGTGGCAAAGCTACACCTTTTAAGCAGGGGACGGCAAATTAAGCAATCCACACAGGGTCCATGTGATATGAACCGTGTCGGTGGGGTCTGATAGTGTGCGTTTGGTAACTTCAGATTTTGAGTTTACTGTAATAATTAGAATGAACAGGATAAGGGTAAGACAGGTGTAGAAACCAAAAGTTGAACATTTTCATTTAGTTTATTTGTACAGCACTCTGTTACTCTAAAAACCGAGCACCGTTGAGCTACAGAGGGAGGCTTGGGTCAAGCAGCCTGAGTAGGGAGCCGCAGGATGGAATCATGGCGCGAGAAGCCAGTCTTGAGAGGTTTCCTGGCCTTCCATAACGTCGAGAGACAAAGGCAGGGAATTCTACTGCTGGCTCCCTGCACCTGAAAGGACCTTCTGCCCCTGGGCTCAAATCCTAGAAAACAAAAGTGTGGTTGAGGGGGGCTTACCAAGTTAGCCAGTATGCAAGTGACATCATGGCGCATGACATCACAGCCCGTGGCACCACACGTGATATCACAGGAAGTGACATCAGATCTTAACATCTCTGACATGTGTAGCATTTCTATCACAAGAACAGTTGAGCGTATTACAAGATTTAACAGGTGAGATTTTGCATTGGGGTTGTGCCAAAAAAGTGGCACAGCCCTGACACAAAATCTGGGCCTCAAGGTATACATTTAGGTTTTTAAAAACTCTCCCTTAAATAAATTGGCAGAAAGGAGTAACACAGCAGTAAATCTGTTCTGCTTAATTGGTAGCAAAGTCTGCATTTTAAAATACCTTATGGGGTTAAGGCACCTGTTGCAGAGATCTTTGCGTGGCTAGTAAATCTTTGGGAATAATAGCTCTGGAGGCTAATGCATTTGCTGGAAAGATTTGTGTTTTTTCTAGCTCGAATTTTGAATCGTAGTAGCATACAAGGTTAATGTGTCTCCTGCAAAGCACATCATGTAACACGCAGAGAAGATTTTTGTTTGATTTAGCTACACTAAGTGGGTTAGTGCTTTCTACACAAAGATTCTTTTGTTACTTACAATTTGTAAATTGGAATCCTTCTAATATAGCATAGTGAGCTATGAAGGGCATGTGACTCCTACACCTTGTAACTCTCCCTGTCCTATGTAACACATTCTGTACATTGATTTACACACCTAAGATTTATTTTCAATGTATACAATTTACAAATGATGTAAACTGCTCTTACAGCCTGCATTGGGATTTGTAGTGCTATCCGAGAAATAAAACAAAATAGAGGTATTGAAATAGTTATTTGTGTAAATACTGGAGCAGACCAACACATCTGACAATCTTACAGTGCATGCATATCTCTTTTTAGGTTGAGCCTGTAACAGTGCGCATGCTCTGTTCTGGCGAAGACTTATGTAGGGGCTCTTGAAATCTGCCCTCACACTCGCTCGTGCGTGTGCTTTTTCTTTTGTCCTACGCTATTGGCCTTTGCATGCGTCTTTTTAACAAAGACAGCACACAATTGGCCAAAGGAGGGCGCATTGCTCCGCCCATGGCCTATTGGTGGCGGTTATCCGCACGGCCGCCATGTGGTTTTAATTATCGTGCCCAGACACGGGCGCGATAATTGAAACCACATGGCTCGCTGTGGCGCGCGCTCTCGCGTCTATCGTTATTTTTTATCTCCCAGTCAACGTGGAACTTGCTGGCCTCTCTATCGTGAGCCTTTATTTACTTTTAAGATTGCTACTGCTGCCATAGCTGTGCTCTGTGTGTAGCCTGTGGAAGTTGTCCTTGTTTCTATTGCCTCACTAGCTTTCGTACAAGAAGGAATTGCCGAAGTAATTTTTCCGAAGATTATATGCATGTTATCAACACAGACGGGCACCTCGTCACAAAAATCCTCGGATTATGCAGTCACATATGCTCTGGTCCACGACAACATCACAGGAAGTGGATCAATGATCACTTACCAGCTCTACCTCGGCGGCAGGAGATCCTGAAGATTTTTTAACGCAATCTTTTGAAAACTCGAGGCTGCACAGAATACTTCACAGTGACTAACGTGTAAACCAGCTACTAAAAATAGCGAAGGATAAGGTCAGGCTAACTAATAAAAGATGAGTAATTAGATTAGGTAATGCGTCGGAGTAGCGAGGACGTCCATGAGGGTTGTCAGGAGTCACATAGCAATAGCAACTGCTACTTGTCGGGACATCTCACCTGCGGCCCTCACAAGACGAGGGTTAGTTTGTGCTGTTCGTCACTACAAATTATAAGGGCCCCACCGAGTAATGAAATTCACTCTGGATTCCAGGATACCCACAATTAATAAGTATATCTGCATTTCTATGGAATTAGTTTCACTGAAAAATATCTTACATACTGATTTTAGTGCGTGGAATCGAGGAATCCAGTCCTAAAAATAACGAGCATGTGTACAGACACCACACACACTGAAATATCGCTAGACACGCAATTAGTTGAGGTGTCATTATAGAACAGTAATTCTGTTTATGAACTTTGGAAGGGTGGAGGGCTGGTTCGGCACTGCATGGTTCGAGCCAGTGGCCGGAAAGATACCAAACCTCACTGCTTCAGGCTATCAACCGACTGAGCTGCTTTGGAGCAAAATTGAGGATGCTGCAGGTAGGTGCCATATGCTGCCAAGGGGCATGTTTGGAGGCTCTTGAGAGGAAGCCGAACACACTGCTTACGAATAGGAAGGGCCCGTGCGTAAAACCTTGTTTTATAAATTTGGTTTTATTTAACATAAGAATCGAATGCCTTAAATTAAACCAACATTTGCTACATTTGGTGCATTAAACACCCAAATCAGCATGTTACTCCCCATAAACTCAAAATAGGTGTTATCGATATTTATCGGGGGCGGGAGGTTAGGAGGGATACTCAGCGTTACGGCAGACATGGAGCTGCGCCTATGCATGAGTTGAGGCAGAGTTGAGGCAGAAAGGTCTGAGGCAGAGGAACCCATGCCTGTGGTGTGGATCATATCACGGTATAACATGCACATGCATACACCACTCGCGGGCTCCATTTTCATTAACGTGCGCGCACCACCCTGCATTCTTTATCGCTTAGTCTTTTATCGCCTTCCCTTTCCCTCCGGCCCCCCTCTCATCTGTCGGTCCCTTCTCCCTCTCTCTTCTCCTGTCTCCATCTTTCTCCGGTCTCTCACTCTCTGGGTCTCTTGGTCTTTCTCGGTCACTTGCTCTCTTTCACCCTATGCTCTTCCTGAGCTGTATCGCGACATCATCTTCCGCCACTGAACTGTCATTGAAACAGTCTGCCAAACCTCGACCGAGATGCAGGATTCATTGATAAAATCTTATAACACAAGTTATACTGCTGCATCTAGCTAGCAACACTTTGTTGCACAACCAACTCAACCCTTCACTTTTAGAATATCAGTCAAGAGCAGGCTGCAGCACACACACAGCAGTTATTCAGGCTGTGGAAGGAACCGGCCTGAATATAGGCTACCGTGACCACTGACTTCTGACGGCAACGTGTGATGTGTCTTTTGTTCGACGATCATTCACCCTCAAGGTTTCCTTTCCACCAGTGCTGTAGAAAGCTACCAAACTCAAGACAACCAACGCACCAAAAATAATAGGCATAACATGATTCTAAATGTCAGAAGGGGCAAAAGAGATGACTGCCACAAGAAAACAAGCATTGGCATAGCCAATAGGTCTAGCTTTTGGGACCTTCTAAGTATTTAGTTATGCAGCACAATATTCTTGGTGCAACAACTGTTGCCTGGCTAAACACTTAAAAGGTCCCACGGGCGAGACCTATTGGCTATGCCAATGCTTGTTATACAGGGAATGAACAAAGTCAAAAGCATGTCTCTCAAGTACCTGTGAAGTGATATGCTGTGTGCCTTTGTTCCTCCTCCATTGCATTTAGGTTTGAGGCTTCAGATAGCTCTCAGCCAGGATAATCCAACAAAAGGAGGCCTGATGGCCCCTTAAATTCAGCCATTGTTTTGGATGCAGCAGGAATCTAAAACAAGCCTTGACATAGGCAATAGATCTCTCCTTTGGGATCTTATCAGTGTTTAACCTGAGCTTTTGCCTTTGCCAATGTCTTTAAGCTATGTTATAGAGCATTGTGACTGCTGTGCAGCATGTTGAAAATAATAAAGTGTTATAAGCATTTAATTACCTTTATATATTACAGAGAAGACATTATGTATAATTTAATGACCCTACAATTGAGGTGATGCTGCGTTGGTGCCAAGTGATGCTGAGATGGTACTGTACTGATGGTTGAGGTGCTGCACTGGTGTTGGTGCACTGATGATAAGGTGGTGCTGTGCTGATGCTGAGGTGGTGCTCGGGAGGTGCAGTGGTAGAGAGTAGCTGAGGCAGGGCTGTCCTGGTGATGAGGTGGGGCTGTGGTGGTGGTGGTGGTGCACTGAGGTGGTGCTGTGCTGATATGGTGCTGTGGTGGTGCTCAGGTGATGCTGAGTGATAGTGAGGTGGTGGTGCGCTGGTGCTCAGTGATGCTGAGTTGGTTCTGTGGAGAGGTGGTGATGCGCTGGTATGGGGCTGTGCTGATGCTTAAGTGGTGCTGCATTGGTGCTGAATTGCTGCTGAGGTGGGGGTTCGCTGGTGGTGGTACACTGATGCTGAGGTGGTGCTGCACTGTTGCTGAGGTGGTGCTGCACTGGTGGTGCTGCACTGGTGGTGGTGCACTGATGAGGTGGTGCTGCGCTGATGTGGTGTCGAGTGATACTGGGGTGGTTTTGGTGTTCTTGTGCGTAGATGGTGCTCGGGTGGTGAGTGATGCCGAGGTGGTGCTTAAGTGGTGCGACGATGCTGAATTGCTACGGAGATGCGGTTGCGCTGGTAGTGGTGCACTGATGTGGATGTGGTGCTGTACTGATGCGGAGATGACACACTGGTGCTGAGGTGGTGCTGGGCTGGTGCTGAGGTGGTGCTGGGCTGGTGCTGAGGTGGTGCTGAGCTGGTGCAAAGGTGGGGCTGTCCTGGGGGTGCACTGATGTGGAGGTGGTGCTGTAATGATGCTGAGGTTGTGCTGTGGTGCTGAGTGATACTGTGGTGTTGCTGAGTGGTGCTGTGCTTGTGCTGCGCTGATACCGAGGTAGTTCGGTGCTGAGGTAGTTCTGTGGTGTTGCTGTGGTGGTGCTGCACTGGTACTGTGTGATGCTGTGGTGGTGCTCAGATGGTGGTTCTGAATGACTGACTGCTGCTGAAGGGGTGCTGCGCTGATGCCCAGGTGGTGCTGAGGTGGTGTTGCACTGTCTACTTGCAGGATATATTGTTAAGTAACCTCGCATTACATGCCATGTTTGGAGAGCACAAGGAGGCATTCCTTGATATTAGTTTTATTTCACCAACAATTGAAACCCAAAAGAAAGCATCAAAAGTTGAAAGAGCTCAACTTAAAGTTGCTTCCATTTTCATAAACCGAAGCAATAACCGTGTGTTTATCTCTTTAATCCTATCCAAATCCGGTTGTCAAAAGCACAATGTAAATAGGTTGATCCTACTGTCTGCCATCTTCTTAAACTACACTTCCATTAAGTGGGTATATTATTTAAAGTTTGGACATTTTGAGTTAATGAAACCAATAATGTTATAGGATGAAAACCAACATAGCCTCGAGCTGCGAAAGTGCTTGTGCAACCAAAGACAGTAGAATATAAGATCAGGACATGATTTGCAGCCCTTGGCTGAGCGCGTTCGGAAAGCCAAACATGCCCAGGCAAAAGTAATAGTATTGTGCCAAAACTAACTTATATGGCCAAAAGTTAAATGATCTGTGTAACGGGGGTCAGTCTCCAGGCCATCACCAAAACAGCAAAAAGAGGTCCAAATGCACAGTGTTCACCAACAAAAAGACTAATTTTGAAAGGCACATGAAGGAACAAATCAAAATGGATGGGCGTACTCGAAAGCCCATACCGTAGAACAGTATGTCTCGAGAGACTGGGCCTGCCCTGCCTAGGTGAGACCTGAAAACAAAGCCCCCTCGCTGCCTGCACCTTCCTCCTCAGAGCGAAAGCAGACCACGTGCAGACACTGCTGAATGTGTCTCAGTGTTTGAAAATTAGACTGGGACAAGCTCAAAATATTTCAGTGGTGCCTAACTTCTTGGCATGGTGGAAGACTTGCATGTGCCCTATTCTGCCCTATGTTGTGAACTTGGATCTTTTTACTGCAAACTCAAGTTTACTCAAGGATCTAAGATGGGGAGAAATATAGGTCACCGATTATTCAGAGAAGATATTTGGACTATTTCCATAGAGCTCTGTATATAGCAAGCTGGCAGATGTAAACTGAATTCTCTTCCTAATTTGAAGCCAATGCGCTTGTTTGAGGGAGGCAGAAAAGTGGTCAAACTTCTCCAAGTTGGAACAAAATTCCATCAAATGCATTTTGTATTCTTGGCAAGAGCTGCACGCTCCAGAAAACGGTCTTTAGTTTAAGTCGAATAATGTTCTGGTTTCAGAGACATGAACACATTTCTTGCATAACGGGCGATATCCTTACTCGGGGTCTAACAGGAAGGCCTTTGAACCCCAACCTTTGCATGGACTTGTGTTGGTCACTGAAGCTCCCTTTCAGTGAGTATAAACATGATGGCCTGAAACTCTAACTCATTGTAAGGGAAGACCGGAGCGGGTTTTAGGAAGCGGCTAACCAAATGCGTTATGCTTTTATCTGAAAGGTTCTACCTCGCAGGAAGAAATACCTTACATTACGGTCCTTGACAGTATTTAATGATGCACTGTTGTGCGTTGGCGGGAGCTCTTAAATCACCTCTCAGAGGGAGTGCAGGCCGGGCATGCTGAGCCCGGTCCCAACACTGGCTGTGGAGGTGACACGAGGGGGGAGTGGGGGTGCCTTTGTTTGTTTTGTCACACCCGGTCACAGGTTATTTGAAACAACACTGCTAGGTGTGTAGGACCGGGGAGACAGAAAGGGCAAGAGAAAATACAAAATCATGATTAAGTTTGCATCGGATTCACACTACGAACTCTTTATCTACAATGATGAAAATACTGAGTCCCTTTTACATTCCCACACACACGGCATGTCTGCCTTCACACACTGCACAGACTTCCCTGGATAAAATCATGGGTAATTATAAACTTGGCTTGTTATTTAAAAAGGCGGGCAAGGGCTTTTGAGCGTGCAGCATTAGTCCAGCAGCAGTCCTTATGCTGATGTGAACTCCAGCGACAGACCTGGCTGCGAGGACGTGTTGCTGGCAGACGGAACCGTGAATCACCGGAAACCGGGGCTACCTCGGGGGGTGGAGGGGGGCGGGTGACACGAAGCAGCTCTGGGGGCTCTTCCGCAGGGGGCGCGGGAGAGTGGGGGCACATGAGGCTTTACAGGTACTAAGTGGCCCCCATCCTTTCTCTCCGCACACACGTGCTTCCTGTCTTTTGTCTTCCTGTGTTTACATGTTCCAGGGAGACAGTGGAACATGTAAAAACCCTTGCCCACAGTGAACAAGTAGCCTGAGCATAATACTCACCTTCCAGAGCTCCCTGCGGCACCTCCAATGCTGTACTTCTGAATTTGGCCACAGAGAATGGCAGCAGGGGTGCTCCCTGTCAGCTGCAAGATAAAACAACGAGGAAGCACAGAAGTGGATGCCTGCTTGTGCCCCGGGGGCACGCTCGAGCGAGAGCATATGAATGCTTTTACCCAGGCAAAAACCAATATTTACAAATTCCTAGAAACCCCAAAACACAAAAAAAAGTTCATCGCACTTAGACCAGAGTCCATAAACGGTGTGAGAAATACTGAATGCCTCCAAATGAACTCCAGTAGAGTGAATGCTTAGGGGAAATAAAGTGAACAGAGGCAGAAACACTACAACAGACCCCGAGCCAAATTAACAAGGCCTGTCGAGTGCGCCGTGAGCAAAAGACGCTGTGCGCATGCACATCGGCCATCTGGGCGCGTGCATGCATACAGATCTCTTGTCCCCCTTCGGCTAAGAAACCGACAACAATAGATCTCGCCAAGGCGTGTAGCGCATGCGCTGCATCGCTAGGCGAGACCTAAAAAGGGACCATGATTCAGTGACTTGAAGGATGCTACACTGGTTGCCAGTTGGCATTGCATAACCTTCAAGAATCTGTGTTTACTTTACAAATGTCTCTGCCAATCAGTTCCTTTGTACTTGAACTTGACATGTCAAATCGAACTACAGTTTCTCACGGGAACCTATGTAGAAGCAGAAGGTTGTCACTGCATGTTCCCAGTTGCAATTTGATTACAAGAGGGATGTGCAGCCATTAAACACTCTGGCACATTTGTAAGCATCAGACAAAAGCTGACCACTGACTTGTTTGTTTAGGTAGTTGTTTAGACCAGCGCCAAGATACCCTTGTTTGCTGGTCACTTGATAAATATTGTCGATCGATCGATCAATTAATCAGTCAGACTGTTGTAAGGGTTAGTGTTAGGACTGGGATAAAATATAGTGTTCGTGTTGGTTAGGGTTAGAATATTGGAAGGTGTCCGTATTGGTGTGAGGGATGGTGTAAGAAAGATGTGTGGGCGAAGGGTGTCACAGGGGTGGCATGGGGTGTGTTCCCCCATAATGTGGCAGAAACAACATGATATAAGAGGGGGGACATATTCGGATTGGATTAAAGATGGAGTGACAGTTCAGGGAAGGGGTAATGGTAGCTATGCACAGTTCACAAATGTAAAGGTACAAAATCGATTCTTTTACCTCAATATGTTTGTAGTTTTCATAGACCTGAATGTTTACGAACAATGTGGCAGGTCTACATTTTATTCTCTACCTCTTTGTATTCCAAGTTTTTAAATACAGTCCTATTTCCAGTGCAGTTTTAAAAACCTTTCAAAAGTTGTTTGCGACTGCAAAAACGGTTACCTTGGGAAGCATGTTGGGACATATAAGACCCCACAGTGTGCCAGATATGTGCAGCGGTGGAGTTCACCCTGGGTGGAGTGTAACCTTGCAGCTTTAGGCTTAGGTTATAGACTGGAAAGAAGGCTTAGTGAACCAACGATCCCAGATAACGCCATCCATTTTTCGGCAGCTTGCCTTTACTTCCGCAGTATTTATTCTCCAAGAGCCCACACAGCTCCCTTGGTGAAACGAGTCGGACACAGCCACTGACTACTCAATCACGTCCTGTCATTTGTACAACAGTCAATCACCTGATATTTCAGGATGAAAAGCATTATATGGGTCACTCCTTATTCACCAACACCTCATCTCTAAAGACTTGCCCTGCGTTTTGTACTTTGTTGGGGCAGGACAGTGCAGAAGGTGGATGCCGCAAAGGGTCTCTGGCCTTTGGTTATGGACTCGGAGCAAGGTGGGTCACCACTGGGTTTCTCCCCTCAGATTGGCTAACCTTGGGAAGTTGCCAAAAATGCTAGAACTCGGTTCAGTTTTTCCACTGCATATGCGTCATTCCCATGTATCAGAGTTGGACTCACCCTGAGGTCTCTCCCTTTATCTGAGTTTGGCCCACCCGAAATCCCATCCTTTTCCTCAAGGCCATATCTTTGGCTGACGAGTCCAACGTTTTTTGCTCCAACTTCCATCTAGTGTTCGCAAACCTGAAACCGTCGTCTCCAACCCTACTGTCGGGGCCACTGGAATTATGTGGCAGAGGAGGGCTAAATTATACGGCAGGCTTGAGTAAGTTAGGCAGCAAAAAGTTGCAAATTATGCGGCGTAGTGCAGCACATTTTGTGATGGTATTACTTCATTTATTTGTCATTTTTAAACTTATTAACTGTCTAAGTGTTGCTTGTACCTCATTAGTAGTAGTTTAACATCCAAATATAGGAACATGCAACCAATAAGCAACATAAAGCCTTTGCAAATTTTCTTCCACTGCACAGCGACATGTGTCGCTGCTATTTGAGTAACTTTTAAACCGTTAAAGCTTGACACTAAAATATAATTTTTTGTTAAAATCTGCAGATTATGCATCAGATGATGAATTATGCGGCAAATCTATAACTATGCTAAAAACACTACGGCAGCACAATCGCATAATTCCTGTGGACCTGCCAACTGTGGAATGAGAAATACTGAAGTCCTGTGGGGACAAAGTGGCCTCAGTCCATCCCTCATGGAAGATTACGCCAAACCCACGGGAATACAAAATTACATTTGTTAAAAAATAATCTTTAGGCCCACAGGGTTCCCAGCCAGGACTCTCAGTTCAGAAACGGATATGCACATTTTTAAGTCATTCTTTCGTATACACAGATTAAAAGGTGCTTCTAGTCCTCTTCAGCCAACCTCAAGAAATCACTGAAAGCAAATAAAGGACGAAGGGTTCCTTGGTTCTGGCCATGACAGAAGACTAAGTCCTCTCTACACGACCAATAGGGATGGCCAGGAACTGTGCTCGGTAATTGCAGAGCAGGCCTTAAGGCCCTGTGGGTACTTTGTGCACAGGTAACCAGGCCAGTGCCTCGCCTGTATTCCATGTCATCTGCTCTGACTTTGCAAGCCGACAGGCCAGGTCTTCCTTCTACTGCGGCACATGTAGTTGCACACGACCACGCCGTTAGCCATGTCCTATACGAGTAAACATGTTCTGCAGGGTGTACCCAGGCCCACAGTAACCACTGGCAGTGTTCGGCCATGCAGTATACCTGGCTCTGGTACCCATAAGGTACAGGTGTCGTATATTCCCTGTGGACAGTGAGTGAAAGGTATAGACAAAGGTCATACCCTAAGCCAGGCCACGTACCTGCAGTTTTTTTGTTTGTGCGACCTTGCATGCTGGCATGGCTACTAATCAGAGGGCATTTCTGCATCCTGGCATCGGTACTAATCAGAGGGCATACCCCAAGGCCCTGCTCATTCCTAGGTGCTGAAATAATCACTGAACTTCTCACGGCACTTAACTGTTAACCTTTCGGTCCCTCGGTGTGACTAGGCCCAATCCATGGTCCTTCCTATTGGCCAGCTCTGGGTGGACGGATACTGCTGTGTAGCAAATCAGTGGATCACACAGTTGCATCATCCCACAACTATCAGTCCATTGCTTTGCACCCTCGAGTCTAACCTTTATTCGCTGCTCCTTGTTGAGTAGGTACAAGACGAGGAGAGAAAGCTGCAAAAGAGGAAAGGAGCACACACTACTAATGAGCCGAAAACAACAAAACATACAGGATGTGTTGCAACACTGTTGGGCAATGGCGTTGCCACAGGGAATGGCTTGTCGCCACGCAGACTCCACTCTGAGAGATTTAACAGGGAACAGCTGCGCCTCATAATTCTTCTTATCTACTCTTTTATCTCTTAAGCTCCAAAAACGGATTCCTCGTTTGCTTCAGACATAACCTAGGGACGGGTTTTAGGCTGCAGGTAATTCACATTTCCACTTCGAGGCCCGTGCATCTGAAAGGCGGTTGGGGCTATGGCAGTCAGTGGTGTGCCACTTTTAAGCAATTAATATATTGTCTGATGTTTTTATTTTTTAGTATTACAGAGACCCATTTATCTATGAATTTCACCCCCGAATTTAGACACTAGAAAAAAAAATACAGGAGTACACGTGATTGCAAGGAGGCAGCCTTATTTTGGCTTTTATGGGCAAATCCTAATGTCACAATTTTAAGAGTGTCATAGTTGGAATGGATACCCTTCCAGTACAAAACCTATGCTAGACTCACGCACACAATCTTGCAGTATATGTGTGTGTGTGTGTGTGTGTGTGTGTGTGTGTGTGTGTGTGTGTGTGTGTGTGTGTGTGTGTGTGTGTGTGTGTGTGTGTGTGTGTGTGTGTGTGTGTGTGTGTGTGTGTGTGTGTGTGTGTGTGTGTGTGTGTGTGTGTGTGTGTGTGTGTGTGTGTGTGTGTGTGTGTGTGTGTGTGTGGCGCAGCGCGCTATGCAGTAAAAATCTGAGCCGGCACTAGAAAGAGGGGAGTGCCTTATCTCTGTAGCTATGGCGCTCTCCTGCTCTCTCCTCTCGCAATGCCATTAGCATTTTTGGCTGCTGCGTTGTAAGCGAATTTGATAAATCTAACCCAATCTCGTTTCTGGTCACTCTTCTGCTGTGGCAAATCTAATAATTATGTGCAAGTTAAGCTGGAAAAAATGTTAGGTGGATCCAGTGTCTCTCTTCTCATCCACCTGTTCCACAATGCTTGATATGCCACCCTCTCAAGGCGAACATTGATGCCAAGATGGGTTGAGTGCTGGTCATGTTACCTCTGTTTGTCAAATGTTGGAATGGTTGTATTTATCCTATTGTCCTGAAGTATTGACCCAGACCTCCAACAGCAGAATTTGACCTCAAATTACAGGTATTGCCATGATGGCAGTGTCCACACAACATTATTTTTTTTTATTTTATTTTTTTAGCACAAATCTCCATTCCAGCTTTTCCACTGGCGTGCCTATTCCTCAGTTACTGAGGATGCCATGCTTTCCAAACCACTTTCATCACCTTACAATTAACGGAATGGCCTTCCAGTCTTTTTTCAGTATCTTCTCTGCCCAGTTAAAAAGATTAAGGAACTGATTTGTCTTTATGCAATCATGATTGAGCCTTTATCATAGTTCTGTTTCCATCATTTCATTGAGAATTCTGTCTTTTTGTCAAGCACTTTGAAAAAAGGTCCTATAATAAGCGAAACAATTAACGTATTTAAATAAACATCACTCTAAATGTAAATGTAAAAAGAAACGATTATCTGAATTGTTCTCCATTTTACAAAGCACACACTGCTGGGGATCATTCCCCACGTATGGTTCGGAAATATTGTTGTGGCAGTTAATATCTTTGTTTCACTTGTAAAGTAAGGCAGTAATATTATCCCAGTATCCATTTTGCCGAGAATATGTAAAACTCATATTTGCATGCATGCATCAACATTATCCCCACTTATAAACACTATTGTCAGGAAGCTTTTCATATTGCCCTGGCAAGTAAACAGTGCCATGCTGATATTGCAATGTTTTTGCTCACCCTTGATGGCTTCTTTTTAATTCCTCAACTCGTGTACATTTGCCTACAGAATGCGGAGCAGTACGTTTCCTGGATGCTCGATTTAAACAAAAACAAAAAAAAACAAAAATCCACTTGAGGAATATTAGCAAATTACTGCCCCCTTGAGTTTGGAATGATTCATTTTCTGTCTGTAATCCTTTAGTCTCTATTTGGTGACTGCTTGTGCGGTGTGCACTGCCGAACACTGTTGATTTTCATGTGTCTGGTATTTTGTGGATGTGATCCGTAATATTCTGATTTATGGTATTGAACAGTTTGTCTCTCCCACTAAGGGTGTTATTGGCCCTATGGGCCCATATGCTTTGCTGTGTGTGTCCCTATTATGTGGCCTAATGGTTCTCAACGGACTATTTTATATTCTTGATTCATGCCCAGGGCTGTAAGTGTGCCGGTCCTGCCGGTGCTGGACACCAGCAGTTCTAAATACAAGGTGCAGTGATTGGTCCCTATCAGGCTCTCCATTTTTGCCCTCACCCTGAGAGTGGAAAAACACTTTAACTCTGCAGCAGTACCACCCTTCATCCATTGTCCATACTGTGTTACCAAGTTTAAAAATGGTGAAATAATGAAGTAATATTACAAAACATGCCGCATTATGCCACATAATTTTCCTTTTCTTGTCGCGTAATTTACTCTACCCTGCTGCATAATTCCAGTGGCCCTGGTTATGATGTGCTATGGAACTGTAACAATTTTTTGAAGTGTTTGATTGTACTTTTCTGTAGTGTATGGTAGCAGTGGGTTCTTGGGTCATCTAATAGAGTCCCAGGATATATAGATGTGTTTTTAAGGTGAATGTGGTTAATCAGAGGCTTGCAACTTGTTTCTTGACACCTCTTTGAGGAATGTGTGAATACATTGAGATGACTCCTTAAGACTCCCACAAGGCTTGCTTTTCCCCTATCTAAGAGGAAACGTCTATGATCCACATCGTACAAGCATTGAAAATGCAATAGGTCTCGCCTTTGATTAAGTTAAAGCCATTTGCTTTGCTAATGGTATTGTATAGCAAAGCAAATGGCTTTAACTTAATCAAAAGCGAGACACATAGCATTTTTAATGCTTGTTTCACTTTACTATAGAGTACTGATATTGGCATATTTATTCCCTATATAGCCTTTGCTCTTTTGCATAGTAGTTCTACAGTCTGCATAAGAACCCGCTCAATCGCTATAAAAATAGAGGGGTCTTTGACTTTCGTCCCCGGGTTTTGTTTGTTGTGCGTATTCATGGTTCCTCTCGCCCTATCATTTGATTAGAAAGCTTTCAAGACAGGCGGGCAACTAGAGCTACATTTAGTGGGAGGGGGGCTGAAAAAGATTTCGGAGGGGGGGGTAATTCTTCCAACCATAGGCAGAGTGGCTCTAAGAAGGGGTGAAAACGCAACAAAAGCCTCATTAACAAGTAAATGGTCTTTTAGTAGACCTGTGAAGTACTCTGGTGCGACTGCAGTTAGACGGTCGTCAGCCCGTGAAGTTGTCTCAACCCGGGCTGACGCACAAGACGGGGGTGGGTGCTGAAGCCCGGTGAGCCCAATGGGTGTTGCGCACCTGTTTCAAGATAACATAGTTCCGATACTGAAGAAACATCCCTGGTTTTCGTTGTGTTAGAATATAGCGCAAGCTAGCCTGCGTAATTTATAAAAGGGGCCCACTTTCATAATTATCCACTTGTAATTGTAGACAAACAAAATCTAAGTTTAGATGTAAGAACTTAAGATATTTTAATATTATGTAATGATTCTGGTATTTGTATAGCGCGTCTCCCTCATCTTCTATGCATAGGCAGAGAAACAGTTTGGGCAAGACTTTAAAGTTAGCACAACACTTTAAATGAGGCTGCAACAGTTGCTCAGAAGTCATCAAACAATCTGCAAGTTAACCTATAAGCCCTGATATATATGGGTTTAACACTCTAAACTTAGAACTGCGTTCCATTGTATATGATGCTCAGAGAACTGAGACAGATCGAGGCACACTCCCTTGATGACGTTATGTTAATTTCTTGCACTCAGAAACTAGTAGATTGTTCGAAGGGGAACTGGGAACTCCGCATTAGCACCCTAAAATCTAGTATTCAGTGAGAGTATCCAAGGAGCTTGATCAAGTGTTCATAAATTGCTCATCTGGGAGGGTCTGTTAATGAGAATTTGAATTGGCAGTCTTATAAGATGGTGTATACTAAAGGCCCAAGTGAGGGCACTGTTGATCACACACTGCTGCCCCCACCCCACCGTTGCCGCCTGGCCGCACCATTGGATGGTGATGTACTGCGAGAGCACTACTTTTTACACTGCTGTCCACCCACCACACTGCTGCATACTGACTGCTCCAGTGGATGGTGTGATTCAGTGAGAGCACTGCTAATCACACTACTGCCCGCACGCCACACTGCCAGAGCTCTTTCTACAAACTGCCCACACTACTGCATGTGTAGCACGTCCATGCAATTGCGTTCGGTGTCTTGCACACCAAGCACACTGCTTCACACTACTCCAAAGGCACGAAAGTGTTCTCAGTGTGGATTGTTCTCCGGCACTCGTCTAGTGCTTAGACACCCCGGAGGCGGAGAGACGCTGTTGGAGGACTTCTTCCTACCCCGCTGCGCTGGTGCACTCTGTCTCAGGGGGCCCTGAGGGGTGCTCAGGCTGGCTCACTGTGCTGTGTGCACTGAACCCTCCTCTTGCACTGTTTGTATATTCTCTGTTGTGAGCTGCACCAGTTCACGCATACACGGAAAGCTTAAAGGTCGTTAGCACGCACCACGAAATTGTGTACTTTGCAAGCATAGACATGCTCAAAACGCAGCTGTTTGAGCCGGTAGCTTGCAGGGTGCTCACACGCTTCTGCAACAGGCTCATTAACCCACGGACATACCCCAATAGCTAGATTTCTTTCGACAATGGTACGCTTATGACTACACACTGCACACTAATTTGTTTAAGGCAAAACAAAAAACAACACACCAAATTACAAGTGTGTAAGTTACCAATATTCAAAGATTTTTTTTTTATTTTTTTTATTTTTTGAAACCTTTATTACAAAGTTCAATAGATATACAAGTATGGGCCTAAAACCTTAAGGCCGGCCGCTAGTAAACAGTGAGACCATAAAACACATTTATAAACACAAGCGGCAAGCAGTAAGAGTCCCACAGATCAAAGATATCACTTGCGGCTACATTGCCCAATCATCGAATATTCAAAGATTTTTAACGTCTGACAACAAACGGGGAACCTTAGACGATGCATATTAATTTTTTTACGGACACCATTTAGAAACTTTAACAGGAGACTAATCTAGCGATCTCATGCATGAACGCAGAGAGAAAGACAAGTAGGGTTGAACGCTGCATCTGCAGCAAAGAACATAGCTGTGCATGGGAAATTGGCGACTTCTCTTGCTTTGCATGTCTCTCTTCAAAGCCCAAGAGCAGTTCAATAAAGTTTAACAAGTCCGTTGAAAGCAAATCACGCAGCAAATTGTAATTAAATAAATTAACAAGTGCGGACCCCAGCGAGGCCTAAAAAGCTATCGCCACACCACGGCACGCCATTGTGGGAGTGAAAAAAGAAAGTGCTCACCGAGCAATTAGAGAACACTGTCACGCTGCCGAGTAAAAGATCCAGTCCCGGTGGGCATGGACAAAAGTGGACAAGGCGGTAACCAGGAGGGACTAAGAAACCTCCTTTTCAATCATGAGCCAGCGTTTACCATGGAGGATGATGCCAGCGAATGAAAAAGATGGGCGGGGCTTCGGAATCCGTATTGATTCCAAGAAGCCCTCGCATGGCAAAAGCAGCGCATGCACTGCGAACGCCAGGCGACCCCTAAAAAAAGGGAACATATGAGTGTGCTTGAATACTATTTCATTCTGTTCGCTACGCTTCTCACTTTAGGTAGGGAAAGCTTAGTTAGGGATCTGATAGTCTTGAAGAACGCCACTGGCCCTGAGTGGCTTAATTGCCTTGCTGAAACAGGACTATGGGGTGTGGGGATATTTAAAATCTAAGCTTTTATTTTACTCTTATCAGAGGCGCTCTGAATAAAGGTAATCTAGGGTGTTTCGCTCAGTAGTTTTACTTCTTTTGTTTACATCTTAGATCCCTCCTCAAGATAGCATGAGCTCCCGATGATGGTTGAGCTCATGCTGACAAAGCATTTGTCTGGGTGGAGACTAGACCCCCGATAAAGCCACTATGTTCTGGTGGCGGCGCGTTATTTAGGCAAATTATACCTTTGAGAGATGTTGCACGAGCATTTCGGGACCGAGTGATTTTGATCTGGTCTGATACAATACACGCCCATGAGTTTGGCAGTGTCTATGCCCATGTTTTTGCTGATGGAATTGTAGGGTATCAAGTGGAGGAGAATCCTGGTTTATTGCATGCTAGACGTGCACCACTGAAACCAATTTAATATCTTCCTTTTCTTTTTCTCTGTAGAGACCGATTTAGCTCCCTCACAAAGCTCTTGTTGTGCAGCTTTGGTTATAAGGAGGTCTTCGAACTGGCGGCGAGATTCACCAGTCCATTAAAATGGCCGTCCTCGGACAGGAGACAGGTTGTCCTCCCGCCGTTCACATCCCTTCCGGTGGTCTTCGCATTCTGCAGCTCTATAGTACCAAAGGACTGGGCGGTGATTGCACTATTCTTGCCCATACAGCATCTCAAGACGCGCTCTAATATGCCTGTTGTTCTCCAAGCCACCACAAGAGGGCGATCCCTGCACACCCATTTCATGCCCGAGTAACCTGACCTGGCAGTACACACCCAATACGACGCAGCATAAGATAACTTTCTGGTATTTCTTTCAGTATACGTGCATTACCAAAGCTAAATTGTGCATATTTTTCTTTCGCATTATCCGAAGACACTAATTACATGTTAAGAAAAGGTAGCTGCGCTGCTCTTTATCGTACATCTTCATATTGCTGTGTAAAGGCATTCTGACAGGGTGGTGTCAGCCTCAGGCACTCTTATGTCTGGACTTTTGGTACCCTAATTAGTACCATTTTAACTCCCAGATATAGCATTAAAAAACAGAAAGGCGATCAGTTAATCTTTGGAAAAGGCCTACCACTTAGCAGCAACACATGCCACTGCGTTTATTGTAACTTTGGACCTGTTTGAGATAGTAACAATGTGTTTTGTTAGAATCTGCAGATTATGCAGCAGTTGATGGATTATGTTGCAAATGCAACAAATCTATGGTTGTGCGAAAAACGCAGCTGTTGCACAATCGCATAATTCTAGTGGCCCTGCTCATAGTTTTCCCCCAGTTATATGTGCATGTTCCTTTCATCACTTAGTTTCTGGTAGTCTCTAATTTCCCTTGAAGTGTCTCTGCAGCAATGTCTCCTCCAGCCGCAAGTCTCTATCCATCACTTTAGGCCAATATGGCTGCTCCCACTACCGGCCACCACTCTCGAACGCTTTGTGAGTCTTGAACTCTCCTGTTGTCTTGAAGAGAGTGACGTATTAGACCAGACACAGGTGGGGTTCATTCCATCACACAGCGCGGGCACTGCCTTATTGGAAGCAGCTCATAATCTCCGATTACTGCTGGACAAAGGGAGCGCTGCCTCCAGTGTCGGATTGGTAACGTGGGCACTCGGGCAATGCCCGAGGGTCCGGTATCCGAATTCCAGCTGTGGGCTGCTTCTTTTTAGCAGCCTGGAGGGCCGATTGGGGCGGTTTCTGCATTGTTCGATTCTGCCAGCAGCCCAGTGGGTGCCTGAGTGGCTTTTCTGGAGGTAGATGGGCGTCCATTACCTCCCTTTTATCAACGGTAGAGGTGTCACTCCCTTTATCCTGCTGGACCGGCCATTGTTGATATTGAGCGAGGGGCCTGAGCAAAAGTGGCCTCACTCGTTTTTAGGTGTGTTTCACCAGTGTAAACTAATCCGTGCATTTTTTTAACCCCCTCCCCCTCTTTTTATGAAATGTCGCCGAAGCAGTGTTTTGCAGAAAGGCAATATGCAAATGTGGGCCACTTTTTTTAGCGTGCCCGGGCAGATTTTTTGTTTGTTTGTTTTTTTGTTGTTTTTTTTAAAATCCCAATCCAACCCTGGCTGCCTCCCTGACTTTTAGACCTGTCGGCAGCATTCAACACAGTGCACATTCCATTCTCTTGGGATGACTGTTCAATGCAGGGCTATGCAAATCGGCCCTTAAATGCCTGAGATCATTCCTAACAGACAGCTCTTGGTCAGTATTCTTACATCCTTATTTTTCCAAACTAGCTACACTTCCACACAGCATCTCCAAGGATCCTCCCCGAGCCCAACGTTCTTCAACATTTGCATGACCCCAGTTGAAGCGCTAGTCTGCTGTTTTGGCTTCAGTCCACTATCCAACGTGGACAGCACTCCTAATATCTGTTTAAGAAAACTTCACCTCCATGCAACAACTTTAGTTCCTGCAAGTCTGTGGTGGCTTCATGGATGTCTCAAATAGAATGTTGAAAAAACACAGAGGTTATACTGTTTGGCCAACAACCACCACCATTGTCCCACCTGTGATGGCATGTGGAGTTGAGTATCTTCCCCCACCTACGATATCGGCTAGAAATCTTGGCATCAGATTCTATAACAAAACCTTCGAATACAGTCCTCTTCAGTAGTAGCTACCTTTTTGATACACTCTTAAAATGCTCAGACAGGCATTTTTCCTTTTGCCTTTGTAGTGCAGAAAAATGGTAGTCCATGCACTAATACTATCTAGGCCGGACTACAGTAATTCATTCTACATAGGATTGCCACAATATTTAATCAAAAGGCAACAGTGGGATCAGAATAGGACAGCCCACCTCATTCTAAACATCAGAGGGCAGAATCAATATCCCAACATCTTTGGGAGCTACATTGGCTCCAAGAAGAAAAAGAAATCTCATTATCTTCAAAGTTCTTTGTCTCGCTTTCAGGGCCAAACATCTATCTATCTGCAAAAGCACATCTCTCCATGCATTCCTCTTGAGGATTCCAGTCTATCGCAAAGCCAGATTAGACAGCGGGTCCTTCGTCATCATGGCAGCTAAACACTGGAAAGCCCTACCTATAGAACCAAGATCAGAAACATCTGAACATCTCTTCAGAAAAAACCTCAACACTTGGTTCTTTTAAAACTGTCACCTCTCGCAATACTACACTTGTAGTCCATTTTCATTTCAGCACTAGGATGCCTGGGCATAGGATGCTTGGGCAATAGCACACTTTACAAATAAATGATCGTAACATAATGTAATTTGTCATTATTTTCCTGTATTTGTTTTTTTTTTTGCTCTTACTCGGTATCTGCATGGTCGTGGCATGACATGGCTCAGTGACCAGTAGCCTTATATTGTCTAGTGCCCTCATCTGATTTTCCCAGGAGTTAGTTATTACACTTTTTATGCCATTGGTGCAGGGATACATATTTGGAATTTATAATTTCTGGTGAGTGTTTTTGGTGTTTAAGGTACAGGCCCCAGTGTGACTTTTCCTGCAACCCCTCAGATATCTGAAAACGTTTAACACATTAATCAATCATAATTGCCAAATTCTGCTCAGCATGCATCATTTTTGGTATTTTTCAGTTGACTGGGGACCCATTGTAGAACGGTTTTATGGTTTTTAGGTCTGGTTTTACAGTGCAGCTGTCTGTAAAATCTGTTGTTGCCAGTTCTTTAAAATGTGAGTCACCATTGTCTTCACCCGGATTATCTCTGGTACCTTATACAATTGGCTGTTTGTTGCATCATTCCACCTCCTTTGAAGTGCCTGCATTGCAAAACATGAGGGAATATTTTACATCTCAAAAGTACATTTATTCATCACAGATTAAATTCTTTGACCCCAATATGCATTTCACACAGAAAATAATCCTTTTTAGGTCTCGACTACGCAGCACGCATGCGCTGCTTAGGAGGAACTTTAGTGGTCGCTCTGCTCTTTTTGGAAGCACATACTCGTGCTTGTGGCTGCATCCATCTTGCGGGAGCGAGCAGTGGCACGCATGCTAATTGGCTGTTGCTCGCTCCCGCAAGGCGGATGGTGCCACAAGCACGAGTGTGCTTGAAAACAGCTGCTGTTACTCCCCCTCTCTCTCACAACCCTCCCGCCCATTCCTTTCTTTGATGCTTTTTAAAAAAAAAAAACTTTCAGCGCGAGGTGCACACGCTTGTTTAAATTAGCCCCTTTTCTGCAACTTACCGGGAACACATTGTAGTTGGCAGCCCGAACAAGTCCTCAACACGTAAAAGCTTTGAGAACATTATTTCTAAATCAATCCCAGCGGAAAACAACACCGAGGCATGTAAATGGCCTCGCGGCACCCTGTCTGTAAGTAATGGCCTTGGAATAGCGTAGCCACAAATAAGAGAGCAAGACCATCGAGGTGTCCCATATATCTCCCCGACATGTAAATCTGATCGATCGCCCAACATCCCCATGATTACCATATCACAGCACCCTAATAGATCATATTACATTAAGAATTCCATGTTAGCAAACACAATTTACTACCGGCAATGGAGCGCACCGCAATGCTAAAATTAATTTCAGTGACTTATGCATACACTTTGGCTTTAAATATTTATAATATTGAAAAGTAAAGTTTACTTTATGTACCATAAATTTCCGTTTCCGTTCCTTCATTCCTTCAGTCGGCACAATGTTCGAGTTTATTTTAATCAACTTTTAATCATACATTTTCCATCATCATGTCTTCGAAGGATGGGATCCTCATAAATCTGGTGGAGCAGAGTGCTAATGTACAGTGCTGGTCACGTTTAGTTAATTAAATCACATATTGGTTCCTCTGTTTCCATCTTGTCATACTACAGTATGCATCGATGCGTTTACAAACAAAGCATGACTCGAGGACCCGAACCGTTTTAATTCTGGATTGGTGAAAGGAGGGAAGGTTTCTAGTTGTCTACATGGCAGCCTGGGAAAGGATGGAATCCCCACTTCCTGTTTCCAATTCGCACATCTTCCTGTTGATGCAGGGAGCTCCAAGCTCACATATCGCAACATAGGGGGAGAGACCGACTTTTGGGTGGCCCTTTTCTTAAAAACAAACCATACTGCCGTTTCTGGTAGAACCAGGAAACCATACATAAATAACCGCTTGTGCGATTCTTTGCTATTCCTTTTTAACCTGACAATGCAACCTCTACCGTAACTCTCAATTATTAATAATTTTAGATAGCTCTGAAATGCTTTTTACGTGTTTCCAGCTTGTATGTGTCGTCATTATCTTATATGTCAAGGGGGGGGGGGGGGAGTGCGGGGAATCCCAATTTTGATAATCTTCAATAGTTTACTTTTCTTGTCATGAAAATATCTGCCAGGCCGGTAAACTACTAGTCACGTGGCAACCCTTATGATTGCACCAGTTCACGTGCCTTGTCATTGATAAGAGTCCACACCCTGCTCCCTTAAAGTGGCAAGGTGCACCCATGACACATCATACGACACGAGACCGCATCAAACACGTTGAGCTTGTTAGTTCATGGAGCTCGCCCAACTGTCATGTGCAGACTCTTACACGTGGTAAGAGCCAAACAACAAGCCTCCCAATTCAGAGTATATTTCCTGGCTGGCAGCCGGTGTTGCTTATATATATGTTGAACCACCCCCCCCCTGTCAGACCGCTATAAAATATAATTCCCTACTAGAACACCGCACCCGTGCTGTATACACATTCCAACATTTGGAAGCAAAGGAACACAGAAAATCGCACGTTTCGAGTTTCTCTTTTAAATTAATGTGAAGGAAAAATGCTTTGAGAACATTGATGAACATTGCATAACAAATTCACACCGATACCGTAAATAATCTATCAGGATTCCAGACTACCCACTAGTAAATCCAGAGGAAAAGTCTGTGTGGTAGTAACCATGATCATCCAGTAACATTTACGAAAAAGCTTTAATGGAGCATCCACACATCTTTCAACTTCACAAAGCAACTGCCCTTTCCCACATTTAGAATTCAGAACATGGCTTGAAACTAAACACCATGACATAACAAAGCTAGCTGTAAAGCTAGACTGTACACTACAGTGCACACAATCTGTACAGAATTCTTTCACTTAAGATTCTTCGACATTACTGCATACCTTCCTTCCTTATAAACAAAAACACACAAAGCATTAAAACAAGCATTGGCATAGCCAATAGGTCTCGCTTTTGGGACCTTTTAAGTATTTAGTTATGCAGCACAATAACCTTGGTGCAACAACATAAACTGTTGCATGGCTAAACACTTATAAGGTCCCAAAGGCGAGACCTATTGGCTATGCCAATGCTTGCTTGTTTTATCACTGAAACAGACTTTGTTTTTAAGTGTTTTGGCTTTGCTAGTGTTTGTATTTCTGTTAGGATCATGCCTCGCGTGATAAGTTTTTAGACCTGAGTAGATGCCACACTTGTCTGCCATATGTAACTTGATTAACTTCATCGATGTTCACGACGGCTCCCGGCCGTCATGAGTCACGGTAGTCGTTTGCTCATGACGGCCGGGAGCCGTCCGACCGTTGCCGCTCCGCCCACGTGCCGTTAATTCCCTGCTGTGCGGGTGAATCAATTGGTGGGCGGAGTTTGGATGGCTCCCGGCCGTCATGAGCACACGCCCACCATGATTTATGACGGCCGCGAGCCGTCCTGGGTATCTGAGCGCCACTCCCAGCCCCCCACCCCCCCCTTCGCACAATGGCAGAATTTGCTGCGCAGCAAAGGGGTTAATGATCTAGTCAACAGACTTACAGTTGAGTTGATAAAGAAAACTTTGGATTCGATTGTGTAACATCAACATAGTGCTCTTTTCTGCAGTGCTTCGTGGCCTGTGTGAATGTTTCAAAAGTACTGAAAAGGATGCATTTGGTAGTTGTCGTTTAACATATTTCAGTGGTGTATTCTCAAAATACAAAGTGACTGCAAACTGTTGTTTCTAGCCTATTTTTATTTAAAGAAAGTGTTTTGGTTTTTAAATGGTTTATTAATCAGAAGGAAGAATTGCAGTACCTTTTTAGATTGTCCACACTTTCAGTGTGTCACTACAAGAAGAGAGCAAGACAGAAGTAAGTCTGCACCTGCTGTTGTGACCTGTGAGGAGAACCCTAAGGACTGGACCTACTCGCACCTGTACCTAGGACTGAATAGAGGACTCAAAGGGTCACTTGGCAGACCTCCTTTTAAGCTACCGGGACACAGAAGCTCCAAGAAGCCCACTTTCCAGCTGACTAGTTCCAACTGGACCTGCCCTGGACCCTGCTAGTGGCTTCTATTGGAGTGAATGCTGGCTCCTAATTGGTGTCCTTGAGGTCCTGGGATTCTTAGTTAAGTGTTGGTGTATTCTTCCTGCCTAACACCTGGGACTTAATACCTTTTAAAAGGATTTTTGCCTGGCGAACCAACCGAAGACCAGGACAAACCTGCCAAGTTAATCCAACAAAGGTTTTTTTGCAGCAGCAAATCTATTTCAGAGGGATGTAACAGAGAAGGTATCTGGCCTTGTCGAGACCCGTTTGACTACAGCTTGCATCTTTGTTCCGCTGGAGGAATCAGAGCTCCAAAAAATTGACTAGGCCCGAAAGTAGAAATCTTCACCAGGAGAAGACTTAAAAGTATCCAGCCAAAAGAACCTTCCTTGGGTGTGAAATTTGAAGTTTTTCTGGTCAGAGTTTTCCTGCCAGAAGTCAACAGCTTCATCGGAACCTCACCCAATGGTACTCCAGCCTCATGAAAACCACTTCAGCCACAGAGTAGTGCTGCGAACCTCGGAGGACTTTTCACCTCCATTTTGGAGACTAAGTCAGAAGGTAAAACTTCAAACTGGGACAAACCTGGTCCCTGTATCTGACTTGTACCCCATTGTAGTTGGACATAAACCTTACCCATGTCCCAGTTTAACGAGATCAGTTGTCCATGGTTGACACTTTACATTTTTAGCATTATTTTATCAGTTTCTCCTTGTTGGATTTTTGTTTTGGTGCTATTTTGTTCATCAAAGTAGTCTACATTTCTATAAATTGCTGTGGTATTTGTATTGAGTTGTTCTAGAATTGTTCTCTGGTTTGGTATTTCTAAATGCCATGCACATTTTCTTCAGTAAGTCTGTATGCTCTTTGTCATAGCTACCAGGGTTTGAGCTCCGGTTTAATTTACTGAAACATTCACTGGACCTAACAAGAATAGTAACAATACTACTTGTGGTGGACTACTAGCTACCCAAACTAACAATCCCCTTTCTCACAAAAACACTCTATGATGCACCTTGCTAAGCACTCCGCGCCCCTTTCAGTTTTGTCGTGTCACCAATTTTATACTGCCAGTGAAAGTGGATACCTGTTTTGGGCAATTATTAGACAGTTTATGTTCCTTACTAAATGTGCTAACATCTACCCAATGGTGAATTTTTTTCTATAAGTGTTTAAACTGCTTACAAAGGGACTACTATTCTGCTGCAAACCATATGCAACGTTTATCTTAATGATTTGAGTCAGGTTTTATCGTGTGCAAATTGCGCAGATTCTTGATACACTGGTGTGGCTTCATTTGCTACAGGTGCTCACACTGCTGCCATTTTAACAGTGCTGTGTCGCACAGGAATGGGGAAGAGTAAAGCATCCACATAAGGCTTCTAGCAGTATCACAGCTGTCAGGCAACCAGGGTCTGCCTGACCTCTACAGATGCAGCAACGGAGGCTTAGCCTCATTTGGGGTTGTAGGGGTAGGTTAACTACAGTACGTTTGAGATGCAGTCGAGACATTTGCCCAGAGACTGGAGGAGGATGGGCGTGAGCTGTTGGGCAAATGTGTGATGCATGCAAGGACAGGGAAAAGACACGGAAGATATTTTCAATACCCTGATGGGGGTTGTGCAATACAGTATTAAATCACTGGAATGTTGGGAGCTCGAGCAAATACAATCGAGTGCCAATAATGCCTTCTGCCACAAAATTCCAACATTTGTCTTTCATTTTCTTGTTTAATTTAGAACAGTCTACCCTCAGTGGGTCGAATATTCCAATAGCCCTACGGCTCTTCTGTCTGCGGCTATACTGGTAGTTAAAGCCCGTCTCCTTCATTCTAGGCCCGCTTCAGTGGCATAGCCCCTTAACAGCGGGTATAGCCCTCTTCAGCTTTTATTTATTGATATCCCGGGAAGAAGCTAGTGCTTTCGACAAAACATTTTTTGCAGCATGTGCACTTGGGACTTGAGGAGCCTGCCGGGTAAGGGTTTATTGATGTTGCAGAACAGACACACAATGTGGTGACTAAGCGGCAGTGCAAATAATTGGGACAGTACAGCAAAGCACACAGAATAGAAACTATTATTTACATACCTGCAAGACATGTACTATACAATTTAACATTGTATACATTAACAGTTGAGCACAGCGAGATCAGCAATTTGCCTGGAAACTCACAATCCAGTGCCTGAACTGGGATCAAGAGTGAGATCTCTGAATCTGAGGGTCTGCACCTTCACCCAGTGAGGTGACGTGGAGATAACTGGTTGTATTGCGACCCCTGTATTCTGTCTTGTTGTCACAAAGTTGACCAGTTGACGCCGCAAGTGCAGCAGAATCTACCGACTGGAGTCAAGATGGTAGGCAAAGAGCTGCCAACATCCAGAAATAGAACGAGGATGTGGACACAGTAGAGAGGGGCGAAGCTAAGATTTGTCTGTCTCTGGAAGCCGCTCTGCAGACAAATCCACCCTTTTCAAGAACCGCAGACGGGGGTAGTGCACCAGCACACTGTAGTAAATCACCCACTACTAACTGGACAAGCGTGGAATAATTGAAGAGATCTGCCACATGGTCCTGCCACATGGTCCTGGCCAATGGAAAACTTTAATTTAGCCCACCACAGCAGGTCTCAACCAGCTATATACGAAGCATCATATATGGGATGATTTTAACAAAGTCCCTCCCAGCAGTTGTGCCCACAACCTCACTCTCCAGTCTATGCCTGCTCAGGACCATACACTTAAAACACAACATCTCAGAGTAGGCAACCCGGTGCATTAACCAGTTCAGTGTACTATGATAATAAATACGATAAAGGGGCCTGCAGAGCTGCTCAAAGCTGCCAGCCTACTGAAAACCATACACTGTGTGCCTCTTCGTAGCACTTCTTCGTCCATTACACTGTTAAATGCTGCTTCCCATCGCATGGAAACTGCACATCAGTGGTCATCCCACACGACATGGGAACACTTCCCACATAGGACGGAGGCAGAGACGTCCAAAACACACCCTGCACGTTATAGCATACTGTTCATGTCCAGCACATCAGCACCCCACCTAGAGGCAGTAAGCAATATATAAATGCTGCAATACAATACATGCAGGTAAGAGAACTGCATCTCATTGGGCCACAGACTACTGCGAGACTCCGTATTACCATCCGCTATGCCCATACAAGCCCAAAGCTGCTTTAGCCCCCTCCACATCTCTACATTGGATAACCGCATGCAGTCCAAGGAAATGTGGTCTGTTCTTGCTACTTTAATTACTTACCCAGCACCCAATGAAAATCTTTAAACACAGGTCCAGTATTGACTATTAGAAAAGAGGCTAGTCCGAATTGCTGAAACAATTCTCCCTTTGTAGCTAATCTGATTGCACCAATCACAAGCGGCTCCTTTGTTTAGTCCACTCTGACTCATTTCTAACGTGTCGAGCAGAATAGCTGGGAGGAAGCCAGCAGCTTCAGTGCCATTTTCCAGTCCTCGGAGGCTCTAGCAACCCACGCATGGCCATTATTCCATGTTATGGCACAAAATCTATCTAGTTAAGTTCATCAGTGCAGCAGATGTTTGTGCTGACAGACAAGCATGTCCACCACTCAAATTAATTTCATATTTCCCCAGACTAATTCACCAATGATCCTTTTTTTGGTTCTGAAGTAGCGTCCTGTTCGCCGAACAACGCTTCAAGACCTCATCCAGGGTAGCAAGCGCTATATAAATGCAAACCTTTTCCTCTTCTGTCCCCCCCACTATCCTTCTCAATAAAAATAACAGACCAACATATCCACTGCTCTAATTACTTCCACATCTCGCTATACGAATTCACAACTAATCCTTTATGGGTTCCGGAGTAGCGTGCTACTCTCCAAAAAAGCGCTTTGACTCCCCATCAGGTGTAGTAAGTGTTATATAAATGCAAATACAATGTAAGAGTAGTCACAAAATGTGGATTCAAATACCATCCTGGTTGCACCCTTTTGGTAGAAAATATTGCTGCCCTCCTGCTACTTTCTGCCCCTTCAAATGCACGATTTGAGTGTTTGCATCCTCCTTGTTGGCTAATAAGATACCCAGTCAGCGACAGGAAACACTAGAAACACAAAATAGACATAAGACGTTCGTCTAATGTCTGTTTCTGTTCTACTGTGAAGGAGTCAGGTTGTCTGGAGGGCAACAGTCTAATCGACGACCTGGTGGGTGATGGAAAAATATGGGGAACCAGTCTCCATTTTGATAGATTGTTCCACAGAATGCTAATTTGTTTTTGCCTCGGTCTAAATAGGGATAGAAATGCGAATGGTGTGCCATTTATGGTACTGCTCTTGAGTAGTAGCATAGGTTGAAGTAAGAGAGGTAATTCTGAAGTACAGATCATTCATTATTCCATGACTATGACTTCTATGACGATTGTTGCAAGGAGTTGAGCCACTTACTGAACCCACTTCTATTGATCATTTGAGGGAACTTGAAACCATGTGTAACTGGGCCCTTTTGAGGTGGAATGCATCTGTCCTTTTGGTCCACTAATCTGCAACAGTGACATTTCTTCTGTTTGAATCATAAAGCAAGGGGCATTGGGGCTGGGAAGAGCAGGGGGGAGTTGGCTCTACCATTGGCAGAGTGCGAGCCACCATGAATTTCTTTAGGAGCTTAGATACAGCTTGGCGATGTAATCACACTGCACAAAATAAATATTCAGTCGGAGTGGCAGATGTTTAACCTCTTGCTTGCCCCGCCCTTTCCCCGCCCTGTACCGGGCTTTCTATTAGCGGGCGGAGTTCATGACGAGATGGTCTCGTCATGGGCACAGCGCAACCGCGGCCCATGACGAGACCATCTCGTCATGGGCACTGAAGGGGTTAAAAGAATAGGTCTTTGTTTACATGTAGGAAACAAAGGCCAATGAAGAGTGCTTATTTTTTAATTTTATTTTTTAAATGAGTGTGAGCGCTCTCGTCAGGAGGCCACTGCAGCCTGAACCACACATTGCCCCTGCTATGCTGCCATTGTTAGTAACAATGCGACTACTAACCATCATCACACTCCTGCAAATGTTAAAATTCGGACTATTCCAGGCCTCCAAAGCTATGAGAATGACTTGGGTGGCAGGTGATGTTCATTATAATGTATATTGAGATAATAATTAACTGTTGTGATCATGATCTCTAAATTAGCCAGACAATGCCACTTTGTGGCAGACTGTCACAAGCGCCAGTGCTGACAATTAAGTGCCGGTGCAGAGCAACGGTAGCCACCGGCTCAAATTAAGCACTGTCAATAAAAATTATACCCTTTTCCCATTAGCTCCAGTATTTTCACCAATCTTTGTACTAGAGACTTTTTTTTAAAAAGAGAAATCCGTGATTTGAGTTATCTCCGCCTATAAGGTTCATTGGTACCCCTCATGCTAGCCAACCAGGCTTTCATAAATTGTAAACCCCTGTGGAACCTAAATCGGTTGACCACAACTGGATTGTTATGGTCTGGCTAGACAGTTAGCGTTTGACCAACAAATACATGAGAACCTCCAGCAGAGGGGCTTTTGCTACATCCACATGTTGGTAGCCTGGCGTACATGTTTTGATTGGGAAGAAGTTGTGTGCTTACACAAAAAAGTTTTTGCCCTCCACACAGCTTTGATATTGTTTATTATTCCAGCTGCTTGAGCTTTCAGGGGCACACACAAGCCATTGTTATGCTATTAAAGTATCTTGGATACCAAGATAATTTATGGTGTTTTTCTTTGCTAGCAGTGCAGATGGGAGGAGGCAGTCATTAACCTGAATGTATTTTATGGTTTGGCTTGACAACGCATCCAAGAGCCAGACTTATGGGCATTGCCAATGCTTGTTTTAGTATAGGGCCCCCCTGAAGGTAATGCGCAACTCTGGAACCTTAATGTAAAATTGTAATAGTTCAACAAGCAAATTTAGTTTTTGTGTTCCCTATAACTGACAATCATGAGCCACAGGAGGGACATTATGCCTGTCTTTCTGTATAGCACTCTGCTTCTTAGTCGTAAACAAGAAATCTATTAATAACTTTCAATCAGTTTAAACCTCAAGTGAAAAACAAAGAGAAAAGTATTTCATTATCACATTTATATTGTTAATTTCACAATATGTTGAACAATAAATACATCTTGTGTAAATTACAACGGATTCCATTATGGAAAAGAAGAGGATCAATCAAGTTGTTTTTATCTTCATTGGTGTTGGAGCCCAATGCATTTCGGGATTTGTGGAATCCCTTCGTCAGGGGCAGTCTAGAACGTAAACAGAAAACTGAAACATGTCTCTAGACAGTATATAGTCAGTATACAAATACAAATCTGTCTGGTAGCACAGTGGTGGAGACACAGTAACGTGAAACCTAAGGATTGGTTACGTGTACTGTTAGTAGGCAAGTGCAATGTATAAGCCAATGGTGTTATGTGAATAGCTCGTATGCTAAGGATCCGGATAGAGCAAATCCACAGGGTGGAAAAGACCAAGTGTGAATGTGGAACCTAAAGATTGGTTACCAATGTGAACCATCCGAGTTTGCCTATAACAGGCAAGTACAACGAATAAGCCAATGGTGTTATATAAGTAGCTCAGTGGATAAGGACCCTGATAGAGATCAACAGGGTGCTGTAAAAAAGAGACCAGGTGACCAGGTGTGAATAGGAAGAACGAGAAGGAGTCCCGTGTATAGAATGTCGTCAGTGCTGTTTAAAGGAATAGAACAGTGATGTTCAAAGAATGGAACAGAGAACGCGTGCACCTCAGTGTGACCATAATACGAGACAGTGAAAAAGAAAGCGACGGAAAAAACGATCTGTCGGTGGCTCACCTCTTAAAGCGGCAATGCGGAATAATGAAAATGAAGACAACCAAATGGTCAGCCAATAATTGGCTGAAGTAAAGTTCTTTGAATTCTCAAAAAAAAAATGAAATAAAAAGGCATGGTGGTGTACTGACCGTGAATATGTCCCGTGGTGTCCCAAGGGAAAGATAAAATAAAACAGGTACCTGAAGTCTCAACGAGACTTAAAAGGCTGGGTGTCCGTAATGAGCTCGTTTGCTGGACCGTGCCGCGGCAACAGTGGTTGACGGGGAAATGCCTCAGCAGGTGATCATAGGATCTATAAATATGGCAAGAATTTAGTTTACTGTACTCTAAAATGCCAGTCATGGTCTCTAAGAAGAGCAAAGTGATCAGATATAAAGTACCTGCAAGACAAGAGTTGGCGGGATGTACGAAGCGTAGTGTCGATGGCAGCAAGCACCGGAACTCATCGCGAGAAAACGCAGAGTAACGAGAGTGGGTAACGGAACGTGTAATAAACGTGCATTGAACATCTGGTTGAGATATGGGACATGATTATCTCCCAGTCTCCAGATATCTGTTTATTTACAGAAACCTAGCTAAACCCGCCAATTACCCAGCTATTGAAATAGCTATCCCTGACCGCTACAAACTAATAAATCTTGATAGAGGAGAAATAATAGGCGGGGGCATTGTTATAGCTTTTAAACACCCCTTGAACGTGACCTGGGTCTCCTCTATAAGCAACAACTCTATAGAGCTAGGGATTTTTAAAATAAGCATATCTGCTACAGACAGCTGGAATGGAGCATTGATTTACCACCCTCCTGGATCAAAGAGTAATTTTAGTGAGCTACTGACAGAACAAATAGCCACGCATGTCCTGGCTTCTAATACATTTCTTCTGTTAGGGGACTTTAACTACCATGGGGAAGATTACACTAACCCAGAAGTTAGGAAACTCCTAACAAATTTAGAGCCACTAGGTCTTGTTCAAAGCGTTAACGGCCCAACCCACTTGGCCGGACACACATTGGACCTAATCTTTTCAAATATAGACCAGTTGGTCTGTAAGCCCCCCTTCCCCGGACGGATCATTTTGTAATATCTTTTAACATCCAATTCCCGTACGCTAAGGATCCCACTGCAAATAGACGGAGACAAGAAGCACGCAGACCTTGGCATAAACTTACTCTTGAAGCCTTCAGCGAGGCCTTCCACCCCAAGCTACCAAACAATAACCCTGAGGTGTCTGAATTGCTGGAAAGCTTTAACCCTGCCCTCATAATGGCGCTGGACGCAACAATTCCCTTTAAAAATCATGGCCCCACACTGGCGACCATCAGCCCCTTGGTATACGTCCGAACTAAAAGCAGAAAAAAACAAATGCAAAACATTAGAGAGAGACTGTGGCGGAGAAAGAAAGAACTTCTGGAAAGGGAACAGTATAAACAGGCCCTGTCCGTATACCTTTGGAACATTAAAACCGCTAGACGGACGTTTATTATTAACCAAATTCAACAAGCCAACAACTTTCCAAGAGCTCTTTTCAGTATAGTTCAGGATTTTATTTTCCCACAAGCATGCAGACAATCTCCCGTGGAATCTCAGGAGCTCTGCAATTCGTTGGCTAATTACTTTCAGGAAAAAATATCCCATATCTACGCAAAATTCCTGACCTCCTCTCTGCAGGGATCAAAGACCATTACCACGACAGGAGAACAAGGAAAAATAACTCTTTGCACACTAGATTGCTTTCAACCTATCTCCTTAGAGGAAGTACACAATTCCTTGGCCACAGCCAAATCCGGATTCCCCCGAGATCTATGCCCACCTAAGACATTATCTCTTTTGGTCACCTGTTGCGCCCCCATGATCCAAAAGATCTTTAACTGTTCTATAAAAACAGGAACCATTCCGGCAGAGTTAAAAGGAAGCATATGTCCGGCCCATATTAAAAAAAAAAAAAAAAAAAAAAGCCACAATGGACCAACAGTCACTCAACTATCGCCCGATCTCCCTGCTACCACTCCTGGGCAAACAACTAGAAGGTATAATAAACAAGCAGCTGTGATCATTTCTTGAACTCAATAACATTCTAGACCCATCACAATCTGGATTCCGACCAGGTTTCCGTACAGAGGCCGCACTCTTGGCTGTAACCGATTCATTGAGACTAGAGAATGGATGCAGGAAGACCCGTGGCAGTGATATTATTGGATCTGTCTGCAGCCTTTGACTCCATCTCGCACTTAAGGCTTTTGGAAAGACTGCAGGCATTCGGTGTCCAGAGGACAGCATTAAAATGGCTGCAGAACCTTCTGCTAGGTAGACCACAGACGATCATCCTAGGTCCATACTCCTCAGGCAAAACGCGCTTGGACAAGGGTGTACCGCAGGGCTCATGTTTGAGTCCCACCCTGTTCAACATTTATATGGCCACGCTAGCAAAAATCGCTGAGCATTTCGGCTTTGAGATAATATCATATGCCAATGATACCCAGTTGATGTTTACTATGGGCCAAGATTTGGATCTGGAGAAAAAACATTTCTCAACAGGAATGCTAGCAATTTCCAACTGGATGACTGAGAACTGCCTCCAGTTAAATCCAGAAAAAACTGAGATATTGCTGCTTGTAAAAGCCACAGCCATCAGGTCGGATGACTGGTGGCCATACCAATTGGGTGCTATCCCCGTGCCCAAACAAACCTTAAAAATCTAGGAATAAAATTAGACCAAGTTTTAACAATGAAAGATCAGATTGCAGCTACTACCAGCTCCTGCTACTATAGTATGAGCCTTTTGCGCAGAATTTTCCCCCTTCTCCCCACAAATGTCCATAGAACCCTGGTTCAAGCTATGGTGATAAGCAGACTGGACTATGGGAATGCTCTCCTGGCTGAAGTTATTGAAACTTTGCTCACTAGACTCCAGGTGGTCCAGAACACCGCGGCCAGACTTATACTGAATCGTCCCGCAGGCACTCCCTCTGCACTTCTACTCAGAGAACTGCATTGGCTACCAGTGAAGAAACGCTCCTGTTTTAAAATCTGTTGCCTCCTGTACAATGCCCAAAGAGGCAAAGGCCCATGCTATCTCCAAAACTAACTAGCACCCAAGCCCTTCTGTGCGTGCCTCGAATTAGTCACACTCGTACCGGGGGAAAAGCCTTCTCCTATGTTGCTCCTTTGTACTGGAATAAATTACCTACAGCCCTTCGTGAGACCCCCCACATAGAGCAAATTCAGGAAATTGCTAAAAGCAGATCTATACTAACCTCCTTTAGTCTGCTCCATCTGTCAGGATCTGAAATAGCGCCGAGATGCCCCTGAGTGAGACGTGAGCTATAATGCCTTTAGCATACCATAACATAACATAACAATAAACCCTCTTAACCTCTAAAGACTCAAGCACTTCCGACTGCCCCTAAAGCTCACCCTCAGGAAAATACCACCGATGTAAGTATGGGTAGAAGGCAGGGCTGTTTAGAAAAATGATTGCACTTCTTTTTCTATTAATGTTTGGATTTGCCACATCAGCCACATACTCCTACATCTAATGCATAATGTGCAGACTTTAACATTAAGGTTTTTGCCTCAGCAGAACAAACATTATTAAAATTACTGCAGAAGGGATGCAACGAGCATTTGATATTTTAGAATAATTAACAGCTATTAAAACGACCAGTTAACTTTTGTATTGAGGCTTTCTAATGATATGGCAAAGTGTTCTCTGGCCGTGTAGTACTAAAAAGCTCTTCAAATAAGGTGTTAAGAATGATTTATTCTTATTTGTGAAATTATTGTACTCGTATTATCTAGTAACAAAAATATATGTTTGAATCACAGACCATGTTTACAAAACACCAGCAATGTCAAGAAGACACTTCTGATTTAGAAGAATCACAGATCTGTTGTGTCTTTCTTTAAGGCCCAGTCTTTTGATTCCTAAATTACCTGGTGCTAAGACAGGCGCTTAAAAAGTATGAAATGTACCCTAGCGTTAGGCAGGGCTGTTGCATGATGGGAAGAGGCACCGTGGTGGTCATAGAAGGTAAACCTCAAACTGAAGACAACTTTTACAGTGTATCTAGATGTGAAAAACAAACGAGACACATTTTTCATTATAACAAAGTTCCTATTGGTTTGTTTTCAGTGCCACGTTGCATATGATATACACAATATGTTCCCTACTTGTTTTAATGAAAGGTTGGTCATTTGCTTTGCTTCCATGCAAGCGAAAATTGTAACTGTTCATAAAAATATTTTTATTATGATTTGTTGAATGTGTGTAGTTTGTTTTAAGAAACCTATGCATTTTGTGCTGCATTCACAAATTTCTTTCATCAATGTGTTTAAAATGCCAAACCAGCAGCATAATAATGCCTCAAAAGGTGCGGCATAATTTGTGTTTATTGCCATTATAGGTATCCTGATGTATCTTAACTTACTGTGCCAGGAGTCCCTGCACTTAAGCAGCCTGGGCTTACTGGATCTCATTCCTGTGGAGTAAGGTCGTGTATGGCAGGTCCACAGTGCTTTGGTACTTCACTTTAAAATGCCACATCCTCCGTTTGGAGCTTGGCTGTCTCAGGGTAGCAAGGCTGAGCAGTCAAGGCTTACTCCGCGAGGTGGAGAGATTAAGGAACTTAGCTTGCAGTGTAACAGTTAATTTGGTTATCTCAAAGCTTCTTGGGTTACAGTTATAGTCAGGGGAGCAGAGATGCCAGAGGGGGGAAAACAATGTAGCATCTTAGCAACTGACATACCTGGCCTTCTGAGTCAGTGCTGAGGATAAAAGGCTGTGAAATTTGAGGAGTGTGTCCGAGGGGCTACTGACCAGTCACTGAAGTCTAAAATCCAGTACCCCATTAGCCTTTGTGTAGAGGGCAGTGACTGGCTGTTGGGCCAGAATCACAAGGTGACCATTTAGATGGTAAAGGGGATATGCAGACCTACATCTTAAGAACCACTGTTTAAGCTCAAGACTTTCCAGTGGTGGTGGGATCCAGAGTCAGGGGACAGCCACAGAAGAATTTCAGCAAACAGCTGGGTTTGTAAGTATTTTAGGCACGTTATTCCCAGCAATAGCAGGGGAATGACTGCCCTCCTGCAGAGAGCATGCCAACAGGTCTGCTCATAAGAGAAACATTTTGGGGTGTATTTATACAGATGTTTGTGCTCAGTTAGCAATCTGTGCGCTTACAGAAAAATTAGAGATACAAAGTACAAGATTGAACACTGTCTTTTAACTGAGAAAAAGCGGACTGTATTTCTTGGAAAGTAAGCATGCACCTCTCAGAACAAATTGTGCCTGCCTCCTCTGAAATGTATAGAATGGCTAAGGACTGGGATCTTCACACGTCATTCTCTCCCACTTTTGCTTTGGTTCAGACTTGGTTTATTTAAGTAACAGGGTGCAAAATCTGCTTTTGGCACCAGCACATTTTCTCTACTTCCAGATTTCCCCCTTTTTGTGCTATGAAGCACAATCATTAAACATGAGTGACCCTATCACTTCTTACATCTCTTTCTCCCTCCACTTCTCGCGCATATTTTATTCCAGAGTCCTCTGACTCCTTCCCCTAAATACCCTTTTGGCCATGCAACAGGGATAGCCTGTTCCAATCCATACTACCTGTATGGTGCAAAACATGATGAAGATACATCATTTTACTGGATTCGGGGACCCCCCTCCCCACAATCCCCAGGAGAAAATTGAATAGCACCATATTTACTTATCTAGTGGTAACTACAGATTGTCCTGTGATGTATTGCTCAGTGAAATGTTCTTCTGATAACTTTAAAGAGTAGTTCATTATTCAGATTAGGGCCATAGCTTTTAATTTAATTACAACCTATGTCTGGCTTTCCCACCTTCTCCCTTTCTTGCCTTCCTTCTCCGTTACTTCCTTTTCTAATTTATTCCATCCCACTTTCACTGTATATAGAGAGGTTTGGTAGCAATTTGCAACAAGGTCTTGGTACCAGCTTGGGGAAATGGGACAAACCACTGTCCTTACCCATAGGGGGCATTTGGCCGCAGGCACAAGTTCATTTAAATGTTTAAGTACAGTACATTACCTCGCATTCCCCCCGGGTTGACCAGTCTTTTGTCTGGCGATTTCCCACAGTAGGTGCGATTTACCAGTTCCCGCAACTGGTTGTGGAAGTCTTAGAAATCCATGAAACATTCTCCACCAGTTCTTTATTTCCACAGCCTCAGCTTCTGTGATAGAGCAATAGATGCGTCGCAGTGTTAAGAAACAAGTGTGGTAGTAGTCCACGGGTATGATAGGGAGGAGTCTCCCCTGTTCCTTCATAGTATTCACTAGTATCGTTAGGTTGACTGCAAGGTTCAAAGGTGGCCCATTACCCTGGAAGGAGACCGGTTCAGAGAGTGCACAGTCCAGCCATTCAACCCCTGGTGCTGGGGTGGCATTTTAAATATATAGAGTACTCTAAGCCGAGTTATAGGGAACTAGGCCATTGGCAAAGTCCAATAGTGTGTGGTGCATGAGGGTGAAGACCACATTAAACTCAATCCACCAATCACGTAGTCTGGTTTGTAACAGTCTTTATCCTCACAAGATAGTGTCTAATATCCATGTGGGGGACTACAGATGCAGATGGTCTGTTTAATGGACCATACGAATGAGCCTATGGTTCTGTTCCTGGACATTTGTCGGGGTCAATTCACTACCCCCCTTTTGTGAAAAGCATTTCTCTTCCAGCTAGCAGACCCTGATTGCTCTGATGCCTATGCACTGACTCATTTAATTCAATAGTGTTCACAATGAAGTTAGCGCTACCAAGCACTTACACCGATTCTCCTAGCAAGCTTCACGTTCTCCAGTGAGAATTGGTAGTTCCCTACATGCCTCCCATTCTGGCCTTCTCCTAACCTAGTAATGCTGAACGATGTGAGCAACTGGTTTAATTTTTCATGTCAATATTGTATCGTATTGTAATTGCATTTATATAGCGCTTACTACCCCTGACGAGGCGTTGAAGCGCTTCTTAGGCGAGTAGTACGCTACTCCGGAACCCATAAAGGATTAGTGGTGAATTAGTATAGTGAAATATGAAAGTAATCTGAGCGGTGGATATGTTAGGCACTTATTTGGATCGAGGAGGATAGTGGGGGGATAGAAGAGGGAAAAAGGTTTGCATTTACATAGTGCTTGCTGCCCCTGATGAACTGTTGAAGTGCTTTTTTGGCGAGTAGCATGCTACTCTAGAACCCATAAAGGATTAGTGGTGAATTGGTATATTGAAATATGAAATTAATTTGAGTGGTGATATGCAACAACTAGTGGCTGTTCATAGCCGTTATGTATTTGCATGCCCTTTACTATTGTATACCTCCCATATATTGTTATCCTCTCTGCCTGTGGAATTCATTACCAATGTCATATATGCTCTCCGCCTTAAAGTTACTTAGGTGGCAGATAAATATATTGTTCCAGGTAAGAAATCGGTACTGCACCAAAGGAACAAAGTTATGTAACTGAATGATGTCTGGTTTTACCTTCTGCAGTTCCTCAGTTGGGGAATTTGTTTGTATAATCAGATACTGGGGCATATTGTATAGCCCACCATCCAGGGTCTCGCACAGATACTTCCCTCTATTGAACACATTGTACAAGTAATGCCACCTTAACCACCTCCTTGATGTCAACCTTGAGGCTAAATCTACCAGAGTAGTTACTTTGTGTAGTGAAGGTAATATCTGATTAAACAATATAGGTGCTGTTTCCAGGGGCTGACTGACCTAGTGACCATTTCGATGCTGGCTCATGTGAAAGTGTAATGGCCTTGTCCGGACCATCATTTCAGAAGAGGGATGTTGGTAACAGGAAAGGGGGAGATGTGGGCTCCACTATGAAAGGGGCTGACTGACCTCCACCCGACATACCTAGTTTCAGGGAGGGAGACGCGAGAAGTGCACATGGGGACTTGCATGACCAAAAATAAACCAGCTGACCTGCATTATGATGGTCACCCCTTGAGCAGACTCACATGTTGAGTTACACACAATAACCATCTCCCTCATTAGAAAGCATCCTGCTTCCAGTGCCAAACCCACATAGAGAGGGCACAAGCCCCTCTTACAAGAGGGGTTCACGTCGCATAGCCGCTGAGATCTGAGCACAGTTCTAATGCCACATATTTTTTGTTCTCATTGTACAATCTTGTTAACCCCTGATGCGTTACCTTTTCCTCTATTGCTTCATAATTCCAATAACCCTAGAGGTAGCGGCAATTTTGGCTCTTAAATTATACTCTGGGTTGGTGGAAGAACGTTGATACATGACCAAAGTAATTTTGTTGTGGGCTTGCTATATAATCCACCATCTGGTGTATACTTTGCATATTACAAGGCAAGTTACTTCTGGTTGTGTGACTGAACCACGCATGCTGTTATCACGTAGGCCGGTTCAATGCTGTAACCACGCAGGTCTTAACCACGCATATCCCTTTACCATGCATGTCTTTACAACGAAATGTGTTGTTGAGGCATGTATGGCAAAGACATATGCGTGGTTAAAACCTACCTATATAACCCGACCCCTGCCCCCCCCACTCTGAGCCCTAAAATGCCTCCAGGACAAAAATATTCTCTTAACATCGACCCTGAGCCCTAAAATGCCCCCCTGGCACAAAAAATTCTCCTTGCTCCCGAGAGCTAAAACAACCCCTCTCCTCCTGAAACGACCCAACCCCCCGCCTTAAAACTACCCCACCCCTGAGCCCTAAAAACGTCCCCGACCCCCCCCAACCCTAAAAACTTCCTGACCCTCCCCCCCCCGCCCTAAAAACTTTCTGAACCTCCCCCCCCCGCCCCCCCCCCCTGAGCCCTACAAACTTCCAGTGATTCCACCCCGCCTGAAAACTACCCCTAATTCTTAAGAACTACCCCCCTCTCCCTCAAGGCCCCAGCCCAACTTAACACACCGTGTTCTCTCCTGAGCCTTCCTCTTCCTGGGTCTACGCGTGGTTTAGGCAAGCGTGGTTGCGGCAGGTACGGCTAAGCCCATGCTGCTCTGACCGCTTCCTGTTGCTTCTAGTTTTGTCTGATAAGTAGTTTCTGAAAGCACTGCGTGTGGATAGTAGTGCAGCCCTTAGTACTTAACAGTTTACAATTCACCTGTTGACTGGGGGTGAGTGCTTGCAATGTTCAAAACACCGTCCATCATCCCCTTTGGTTTTGATTGGTGTATTTAGGCAGTTACAGTTTTGGATAGGATGTTGCGACGATGCGCCAGATGAATGGACTGGTGGGAAAGGCCTTTTAATGCAGTAAGTAGGAAAAATGCTAACTGTGTAAATCTAATTCAAATAGAGTGAAAAGGACGAATTATTCTTTGTCATAAAGTTTTGTTTGTAATTCAAATTTACATCTCAGTGCTCTTAATGCAGAAGTTTTTTCAAGTGGGTAAGAAGTATACAAAATACTAAAGTATTCTGCATCTCGTTTTAAAGGACCGATGTCTTGAATCTTAATGTGCCTCCCAGTGAGAGAGACAATAAAAAATATGTAATGTACAACACCGTTTGCCAAGGCTTGTTTCGTAACGGAGAGATGTGCCTCTAGCATGAACACAGGGGAAACACGAAACTGAAGTGGAGATTTAAAATGTAGCTGGCATGAGCGGGGTAGAGAGAGACGCACATTTAATTACAAGAAGTGTGTACATGTAGGTTTGATTGTAGCTAAATGCCCCCGTGCATATGTTTTACACAAAACGTTTCCATCTGGGAGGTAGGCAAAAATGTGCTAATAAAATAGTCTGCGTTTCCATCGAAGACAAGAACTTTAACTGCTGGTAAATAGCATTTTACATAGGATTAGCTAGATTATTTTCTTTCTCAAAAAAGCTATTTGTGTTCAATAGCATTGGGGTCCATTTTAGATCAACGTGTGGTAAAATGTGAAAGGAAATGGGCACAAAATGTGCCTCATAATTTTTCTTTGATTACATAATATGCCAGATAATTTGCCCTTATTTGATGTATAATTTAGTCAACCCTGCTACATACTTTGATTCTTAATTGCCTCACAGATCCATTGCCCCATGTATTAGCAAAAACTGCTTGAGGTTGAATCACAGCAAGTGTTAGTGCCAGACCTTTATCACTTTTGTGTATCACTTTATTCTTTTTGTGTATTAAACATGCTTTCCTTTTCAACGTGATAGCTCTGCCAAATGCACTGTTTAAAGTGGGCAGGACTTTCTGGCCGGTCGGCTTGCGATGGCCAGCCACACATGCGCTCTTTAAACCTCTCTAGCCTAGCTGTTTTAAGACTGCTGGATTAGAGCAACTTCAGGCCTCCAGAGCTCTGTGGAGCACCGGGTGAGACCGCTCCCTCCAATCCGGGTGCTGCTGTCATGGTATAAGATCAGTGCTAAGGTTGGTGAAGGGAGTTTCCTGGTGGCCGGGCAGCAGAGGAAGCAAATGGTCTGATGCGTCTCGGGAAGTGTTTAATTTTTATTTTATTTAATTTTGCACTCTCGTGGGCACCCGTCTCCCCCTGTTTACCCCCGCCCTTTTCATCTGTAGGGTCCAGCTTCTGCCAGATGTAGGTATTAGCACACATGTTTGTGGGGCAGTGGCAGCTGTGAGAAGGGTCTAAAAGCAGTCATCGGGGAATTGCAGGCTGCTTTGCAGCCCACCGTCACCATACAGCCTAAACAGACACCAAAGGTCTTGTAATCTTGACTGTTGCCCATCATCTGTTCTTGATGGTCTTTTTGGATGGACTGGGTGGAACAGGTATACATTTTAAAGATGGGTCTTCTCTCTGGTACTGGGGGTGGAGGAAATTTTAGTTTAGGCGCAATTTTTATTTTCGACAAGAAAAATGGTGCCCAATTATTGAGATAGAAATGGCGATGCTAACCATAGGATACATGAGTTTTGAACATTTATATTTCCATAAGTGTTTCTGCTGTCACAAATGCAATGTGTTTTCTTCTTAGTCACTTGAGTGAATGATTATGACAAAGTGAGTTACTGAACAATCACCGGCAATGCCAATATATCTGGTTTATAACTAAAAGTATCTGGATGCTTCCATAGATGCAGTCTGTCACCCACCTGTCCCTGCCCCCAGTCATCCATCATTCATGTAATTAAATCATCCTGGCACTCCTGTATCTAGTTATCCACGCATTGGATCATTCTAGTATTCACGCACTAACTTACCCACAATACCATAGAAATAACTAATAAATGAAGAGGTACTTTCAGTTATTAGCCAGAACTTATTGGTTTATCACTTGTTTGTGAGTGGTGTGAGTGCTTCCGGTTGTGTGTGGCTACTATTCTGTATGGTTTGTGATATTGCTGATCTCTGAGTGGTGTGAAACTGCTGTCGGTAGTGTGTGGCTGCTAGTCTGTGAGGGGTATGACCGTGCCTCTGGTCCAGTGCTTAATTTGTGCCGGTGCTTTCCGGTGCTTAGCACCGGCTCTTTTTTGACAGGGCCGGTGCTATACACTTTGTTTCAAGCAGCAGCGCTGGTGAACTACATGCATGCACAAGCCTAGGCAGCTCAGCTGTACTTTCCCCACGTCATCTCTGCTGCTCTCACGCTTACCCATTCATCAGTGCAGGCTCCCTAGATGGCACACCAGTGACTGGATTTCAAACTTTCACAAAAAATATAAATGCAAACAGGCTTGTCAAGAGCTACCTTTATTTCTACAGTTAACGCGCCTTCCGCCTCCCTCGGTCCTTTAAGGGAATAAGAGATAGAAACAAGGCTGGCATTGGCAAACCTCATGTCCGTTAGTATCACGTAGGCCTTCAGCAGCTCCCTATTGGTTACTAAAGGCCTACGGGACTGACGGGGAGGATGTTTGTATTTGCTCTTTTTGAACGTCATCGGATGCAGACGGAGGCAAATTCTAGAAAAGAAACGTGCTTCACATCTAAAGCCCCGAGCGTGTCGATTTTAAGTGGAAACCAGATTTGCACTGTTAGTAAGCATTTAAACCCTGCACGCATCTGTAAGTACTTTTAGGGCTACTGTAGGAGATGTACCTATATTACTCAAGAGTCATCAGTAAGGCTGGGCAGCTGGAGTTAAATGCCCTGGGCCGTGCAGTAGACAAAGTGCATGATTAAAATTAAAAACGCTTCATTATAAAAAAGAAAAAAAGGGAGCCTTCTGCGGGCTCTAAATAATACGACTTTTGTGGTAGAGTGTGCTGGAACCAGTATAAGGGAGGGAAGGAAGAATTATTTCAGCATTCTCCAGAGTTTCTGCACACCAAAGGATGCAAGAGCTGTATATTTTGCTAAGGAAAAGCACCCCACAAGATAGTCTGAATGGCAAGCCATGGGACATATGTGTAGGCAGATAAAACACACGGGTGCTGTGAGTTCTGCTTGAAAAGGCTCCCTACAACTCTTTTCTCTGCACGGGAAGGGCATCCTGACGGGGTTTTCTTTATTGCACGTGCACCACGACTGAATATTCCACAGGCAGAGCGCCTGTCTTCACAGTGTCCGTGGAACAACGTTGCTTATGCTGGTGGAATGATACGTTTAATTTTCAGTCTTACCCAAGCACATTTCAAAAGACCCTGCAAGCAGACTATTTCCTTATATTTGCTTATTATGCAACTGTGTGAGCTTTCATCTGCCAGCTACACAGATTCACAACGGCAACATGGACAAAAAGCTTACACACTTTTTGTAATCCAAGAATTACTGAAAGTATACGTTTGAAGCACGTTACTGCTATTATTTCCAGACCTATAGATTGATGGCAGGAACTTGTGGGATGAAGTATTTTATACTGCAGGTGTACAGCAAGACAGTCCTGTTCAAAGGCCTAGGTGTTTTGTGTGCTGAGGGAAGCTTTCATTGCTGCTGCTATTACTATGCTCTATTTGGCACTCTGAAAGGTGCACAATGATGCCACCTATATTGTTACTAATGTGTGCCCGAGGACTCTTCCAATTGTATTTGGGCTTGGGCATGCGGCTGGCATTTAAAGCTGGTATTGGGCTTAGCATGACTGCCACATGGTTCATTTCCCCCCCCCCCCTTGGATCTGTGAGTGCATCTCTGACATACAATGGCAGCAACCTAATTAGTACATGCTTGGTGATTGAAATAGGCATGTTTAGTTTAGCAATGTTTTTATTATGCTTATCACATTTAAGTTTGCACTTTTTGTAGCTTTTAATTTTTTTCAGTGGTGTTACTTTCTGGATGTCATCAGAGTAAAAGGATCTATGACATCAATTCCTGTAGTGCACCAGGCCTGTAATGTAATTTCTTGTGATATTATTGTGGGTGGATCATAGGCCATGTGACATCACTTCCGCAACCCCTTACATTTTGGGGAATTGACGTCCATGGATTAGAGATGCTCAATCAGAAGCATATGCATTGGGGTTGTTAATCTGACCTCTGCAAGGCTGAGGCCTACACCTTAGCTCACCATTGTGTAAAAACACTAAAATGCAGCTTTGTTGTACAAGTTCTCTATGCTAATTCACTGTCTCCAAATTCTTGCTTCTCTTACTCTGTTTCTTACCGGCAGGCTTCCTATTTCTAAGCTCAGCAACAGGACTTAAACTTCCTAAAGGCTCGTGCAGCTATACAAACTTCTAAAACATACCAGTTGAGCTCCCCCTATCTTTGAGATCCTGTGTAAGATGACCAGGTTCTATGCTACCAGGACAGCACTTTTCCATTCATACACTTTGCTTTTTATGTGTGTTTGTCCAATTGGCTCAGTTCAAATCAACAAAGACTACAACTCTAGGAATGCACTAATATGTCAAAGCAAAATACATGAATGGAAAAGTAGCATCACTGTGACAACAAGCCATCAGGTCACTCTAAATCTATTATCCTTGTCTACAGGCACCTAAAGCACTATGTTTTTTATTTAGTAACATCACTTCCATCCCTCCTTAGAAATAGAGAGCTCACTCCTTCAACTCACCAGATGCAAGCACATTCACATCTCTCATTGTTATTTACTTAAATAAAGGGATCTTCAGAAATGTCTCACTCTTCGAATTCCTGCACCAATCTTTTGCACACTTGCAGCACTTTCTCCTTTTAGATATCTGTATGATCCCTCTGTCTGGGCACATGCATCAGCATTTTACCATGCTCCTCCTGTAATTTCTCCACCATTTCAGTCTCTTGTAACACTTTCTCCCTAGTTTAAGGTCCTTGAAATGCTTTGCCCATTTCCTTCGAATCCGGTGGCTCTCCCTTCTTTCAGGCTTTTGCAGTTCTCCACGCCATCTATGATGCTGTTGCGCTATGCACGTTCCTGGAAAATACACTTCCTTCTGACTTTTGATGCATTCCATACCTCAGTTCAATGTAAGAGTCGCATTACTAGCATGATGTTATGAAGGTGGATTTCAGCCAGTAATAGTTTATCACTGATCTCTAATTATACTGCGTCTTGTAGACGCATTAGTAAAATGGCTAATGTGAAACTACAATCCCCATGATGCTTTGTCCTGTCGGATAAAATGTGACACGCTTAGTTACCCTAACAGTATACGGATAGTACATAGCTTTCCTTGTGTCCTGACCTCCATTTTCTCTCCTTACCAGTAACTGGAGATCTGCACCTCCTTCCGACAGGACATGGTAGACTACAGCTAAGTAACAGTCTGGACTGCAACAGCAACCATAACAGAGTCTGAGGTGGTCTACACGTGTAACTTCGGGGGACTTCAGTTAACAAAGTGGAACACATAGATACAGTTCTACTTCACTGAGGCTCCTGATCATGACACAAAATAAAAGAATGCTACACTCTATCTGCCCTATTAACATATTGCCTGAGTTTAGTCTCTTTTCACCTGGAGGTACCACAATAAAGTTTAATTCAGTTCTTTGCTGCTAGAAGCGGTGGCTTAGTTTTGCCACTGACATTCTTTAAGTGATGTGGTCAATATGGAAAGAAATGCTGATTTCCTAATAGTGGCACTAACCGCTATAACCAAAACATCCCCTAGTCATGATTTAAACAGCACGGTCTTTCTCTAAGTAATCCCCAGTTTTCCTCTAGCACCAAATTAAAAATATGTGGATGCTTTCAGTGCATAACTGCTGCTTGTAGTTATACCAAGGGCTGTTTGCTTTTGAAAAAGCAGCAAGGCAGGAAGAGCCAAAGTAAAGGCCCACACTGTCACAAGGACTCCCAGTTCCAGTGCTTAATTTGAGCTGGTGGTTGCAGGTGGTGGCCACCAGCACTCATGTTTTGGGACTGGAACAGAATGACAGAGAAAGGCAGAAAAGGTGTAAAGAAGGAGGAAGAGAAAGACTGGAAAACAGGGATGAGTGAAGAACGCAGGTATGAAACAGAACCTGCAAAAGTAAAATTAAGGGACAGGGAGCTTTTGCTGGAAGCTGACATAAATGTCAACCCCACGTTCGGCAGCGCTGGTAACGAGATTTGAGATTTTTTTTTTTAGCCCCGGCACTTATTATTTTACAAATTAAGCACTGCTCTGGTCGTATATGCCTGCTACTGATGTTTGAGTGCTACTTGGAGTGTAAGACTGCTAGCATTTGAGGATTTTAGGATTACTTTCAGAAGTGTGTGCCATCTAGTCTGTGAAGGGGGGAGACTGGTGTTGGTTTTTGCGGTGTTTCGCTTTTCTACCATAAGTTATTGAACTATTCACCAGTTTTTGTTGAAGCCACAGCTGAAAAAAACTACATATAGATGCTTGTGCACAATATACCAAGTCTTAGTTATTTATTTACTTTGAAGGTCTCCAAAATGTGATTACAGCAAAAAGTTTAATCCAAGTTGATTTGGCAGACACTTCCTTGTCAAATATTCCTCCTTAACAACAGTCCTCTTTGTTAACTTGTAAAACCTTTTCATGCAGCCAACACGAGGATCATCATACAGGCATATGACCTTATGACTTCCTCAGCACTGGATTGGACATATGAACATTATTAACATATTGATCTAAAACATATCCTGGTGTCCGAAATCCAACACCACAATATGTTAGAAAGGCACACAAACCATCACCTAATATATGAATAGAGAGCTGTATGCAGTGTCCTGAATTATCTGTGTCAAGAACAGCATACAACATTAGTAACATAATATGTCCATAAATACTAAAATACAGGAACCAAAATCTTATATGATAGCAACATTTTTCGAATCCTGAAGTGATACCCAACCTGACCCATGGAAACGCATATAAAAGAATTGAGAAAAGCTATATTATGTGAAGAGGGTGTGTTACCTACGCAAGTAAATATCGTTGTGGTATACTTTATCATTGCTTAAAGTGTGTAGTTGTAATCTGTAAAGCGCAAAATATCCATATCTTGAAAAATGCCTGTGATCTCAGAATTGCAATTGAAACGTTTTGTGGAAATAAATAGAACAAGCATCTGCAATGCAATATGTCTTGCATTTACGCAAGTTTGATCTGTTGGCATTGTAAATGTCACTGCCTTTTTTTATGTTTTGGTTTTTAAAACATAAATAAAAGGCATTGTCATTTACAATGCCAATAGCTTAAACTCTCGCAAATGCAAGACCTATTGCTTTCCAAATGCTAAGGCATCGCTGAGTTGCCCCCTTCTGTCTCCCATGGCCCCTGAAGAGCTCTCCGTTTGCAACGAGTTAAACAAGCTGGTGGCCACAACTGCACACAAGAGACCCGCCTGCCCTTCTGCCTTAAGAGAAACTGATTAAATAAAATGGTGCTTACAGACTAAAGAAGACGTACTGTGTAACAACCGAAGTGAAAGGGCCAGTCCTCATGGGAGGTTACAAATTAAGACAAAGCGGTACTAAGGCGGGACTAACAAGCTTAATTAATCAGAAGCCAGCATTTAAGAAAGACAATGACAAATATGGGTGGAGAGTGGGCGGAGCTTAAAGTACTTACTCCAATACAGCATGGCTTGCAGTGCAGCATGGCTTGCAGTTCAGGCTTGACCTAAAATGTCCAGTGAAATACGTGTCCCACGTTAAAATTATATTTTAAATAAGCACATCAAAATAGTAAAACCATGCTCCTTGACTGCTGTTTTAAAGAGCCAAGTATAGGTGACATGTTGGTAAGTCACGTTGTCGTGATGTGGCAAACGTTGCAAGCATTGCAAAGTGACCGGGCCCAATAACAGGCTGCCTCCACCCACCAACGCCTGACATATTATAGACTTCTACATCGTATACACGACACGTTGTGCTTCCTGCGCCACCAAACAAAAGTTACAACATTGAATATGCGGCTGCCCGCGGCCCCCACAGGGGTCCACCCTAAACGGGCAGCCCTGTTAGTGCAATTTGTGCATTTCCCCACCCCCACTAATAATGTGCGACTCTAGGAGGAGTCCCCTTTCCAGACGTGCCAGGCGCCTCACTTCTGGCTCTCCGAGGAGGTGGGGAGGAATTTATGCCTCCCCCGGCCATCTTGGCGTCCTCTTTGCGCCGGACACGCCGTCGAGTTGGTTGTGTTGTTGTGGCACACGCCGTCGGGTTGGTTGTGCTGTTGTGGCACACGCCGTCGGGTTGGGCATGCTGTTGATGCTACCGGGCTCAGTGTATTGAGGTCGTGAGGCCTGCCGTGTTAATAGAAGAGGTGAGTCAAACGTCCCTGACCTTCCCTTCCCCCCCACCCCAACCTCATCAAGTAGGCCATTGCCTGTTGGGGCCTTGCTCCATTTGCAAATACTCCAGTCGCGCCGCAAGATCTGTGTGTTCAGAGCCTGCGGTCGGGGTTGTGGCGAGGGAGTTGGCTGGGGGCAGGAAAACAGGGGGTCAAGTCTCAGCCTCACGATGCGCAGACCTGCAGAAGCAACGGTATACGAGTGAGCGTCTTAATCTCCTCGTTTCCCCATCCATGCATGGCCCGTTCCGGGCGCAACTTACCCACTTTGCAAAACAAGGAGAGGGGCTCAATTAAGTACAAAGAGATAGAGCACCAATAACTGTTAGGTTAAAACGAATTTTCTCTTTGTGCTAGGATAGAGACTTATGTTACATAAACAGACCTTATATCATTCACCCACTTATACACTTTCAGACAAGGTTGAGACCGCCTAACGTGTAATGTTGGAAAATTATCAGTAAAGAAACTCTTTCATTAGTAAAAAAGCATTGATTGAAATTTATTGACAAATTAAAAAGAGCTATCACATGATCACAATGCATGAAATAAAATAGTCAAAAACAGGTGACTAAGAGTCAAACCTCACTCATGACAATAAGATAAAAAATATATATGTACGTTATATCAAAAGACACACACAGTTATAAAGTATAACTTTCAGAACAAATTAAAAAGGACAATAGGACATACATATAATTGCGTAATGGGAGGAACAATGACAGACATCAGAGTTATGTCTTGGATGTGTGGATTTGTGATTACAGTAAACAGAGACAGTCTGGTGACAATGCACCCAAATTGGGGTTCTGTTCCGCAACAAATTCCACCAACAATCTATGCGTCGACGCGTTTCGGTCGTGTATAATGATAAAGGCTACCTTCTTCAGGACTGACAAAATTAAAATCCTCCACAGAATAACTTTAACAAGAATCCATCTCTGTCCCAATAAAAATTGCTGACAGGTGATTTAGAGGCTAAGACGAAGCCTACAAATGGCGTGTAACTTTATCTTGATTCAGTCTGATGGAGTCTCATTGCATATATGAGGTCATGTTCATTATTTAGACATTTTGAGACGTTTGTAAAAATAGGAGAAATCCCAAGTCTGTTTGGTTGCACTTTAGGGATGATACGATCTCCTATATGGGGATACACTAATGGATTATTTGTTAGATTGTCAAAACATCCTTTATACAAGCCGTCCTATCCGAGCAAGATAGTACTTTTCTAATTCGCCCGGTTGTTTGGGTACGGCTGCGAGGATCGAAGTACGCATTTCAACAAACGTCGCAGGGTTCACCCCGTCTATCAACTTACCCACCACCCCCCTCCCCAGGGTTCCAGTGACGAGACTGCATGTGGCAGCAAGCGGCGAAGTGGGCCCGACCTTTAAGGGTAGAACTACCACAGGGGTCGGCCCCAGCAGTCACGTGCAGTCTACAGGCAGATCCTTGCCCCGTGTCGCCATCTCTGGGCGGGAGGCAGTGGCTTGGTGCGGTAATTCTGGGCCTTTTCATGTCAGTTTCTCTCTCCAATTGGGATTATGTTGAAGGTTGGATGGCTTAGCTCAGTTTGTTAGAGCATGGTGTTACTAACACAAAGGTCGCGGGTTCGGTCCCCGTCGTGCCACATCTTTCCTGGGAGTGGTCCAGTGAGGTAGACGTTGGCGACAGCTGGTGATCAGTGGGTCACGGGTGTGTATCCCGTTGATAAGGGCACAACGTTCTCACCTTTGAAGTGAAGGAGGGGTATTTTTTGGGCAGGGTTTGGTCTCGGCGTTCTCTGCTACTGACCCCCCCCCCCCTCCCCCTAGTTAACCTTTATCAGTCTCGCTTGGGTGGGAGAAGGTTTCATGTCGGTGGAGCTTGTGCTCGGTCCGGGGGCTTGGGCCGCACCGTTTCACGACTTGTGTTGAAGAGGGGCGCGTTGACGTAGTTGGTTCGCCCCTCGCGCCTGTCTGAGTGGGAGGGTGCGGTGCGGGGATGCTGTGTACCCCTTGTGGTTGTCGCGGTTGTTGGGACTGGTGCAATTGCCCAGTCGGGTCCCTCTGGTCACAATAAATGTCCGTTGCCAGCTTTGGTAGGCAGAGCGCCTTGCTTAAAGTTTCCCGGTCTGGCTTGCGGCGAGCCGCACGCGTGGTCACGGGTGCGCTGGCAGTGGCTGCTGGGCGCCGCTAGGGTTCCTGCACGGTCCATGGGTGCGCGTTGCGGGCTTGGCTCAGGGGGACGGGGGCAGCTTTTGGTAGTGTGGCAACACACTTCGTCGGCCGCTTCGCCCGTGACCCTCCTCGGGTCCTGCACCATTGAAGCCATAGCACTGGGCCTGGTTCGTCAGGCCACTCCTCGTGCAGGGGTTTTTCCGAGTGGTTGCTGTCCAGGGAGCACCCCCGGCCGCGGTGCGCTGGGTCCCGGCGTGATCACACAAGGGTTTCTGTGAGGGCGGTTCTTCATTCCACTCATTCTCGCTTGGCCATGAGCTACAACCGGTCGCTCCCCCGGTGATAGAGCGACAATCAGGCAGTGTCTTCGTACATGGTAAGGTAACAGTGGGTTGGCGACAGAGAGGTGGCGTTGACTCTAACTGCACATATTGTGAGCTGTAATTTGTTTCTGCTTGCCACCGTGGTAGGGCTGCGGGCCCAGTTCAGAGTCCCGTCGGTGGCGCAGTGCGAGTTGTGTGTCAACCTGTGCGGTCATGACTGGTTGATTGATCTTTGGGTCAGCCGTGTGTTTGTGAGGGATGTCTGCATCCTTTGAGGTTGTGCACTTGCTGCTATGCTTCGGGCGAGAGCGAGTGACCACAGCAGAGAGCGGAGGAGCGTCGGGTCTATCTTTAGGATCTGCGGTGAGCCGAGCGGGGTACCCACACCCCAACTCGTTTGAACCGTGCCTGGCCTTTAGCTGGGATTTCAATAGTTGAACCCTGATTGAAGTACAGTGTTGTCGTAAGTGTTATTGGTAATAAGGATCACGGTTAGGCCAACACTGTGGTGCTCAGTTTGTATACCTTGGAAACGGAAGTGTACTCAACCTGGCACCCGCCGACTGCTCATAACTTCAGGTCCCGCTCATGGTCCCACTGAGCTATCCATGGGCACTGGGCATCAGATGCCCTTCGTTGTTTGGGTTCACAGTAGGGCCATGTCTAGTCATATGGATGTTTTGTTCCTGTTCTGTGTGAGCTCCATCTGCGGTGTTGTCACGTGAATATCATTCAGTGCAGACACCAGAGAGTGGTTGAGGGCGTCAGACCAGCTCCCTTTTTGGCATTTGGTTATGCGCCAGCAGCCGCGCAAGCCTCGCCAGGTGGGGGGGCCTCAGGAATGGAATGGAATTGGATTCAGCCCGACAGTTCGCCCGGGGCATAGACCAGTCGGGCATGGGCATGTTCCCCCAGCTGGGCGATTTCCTTTATTGAAGCCTCGTTTTCATGTCTGAAAATCTTGTTGTTGTACCTGACGTTGCGTTTATTTCCCTGCGAACCCGACGCCCCTTCTCGTGTGGGGGCCTGGGACATTTCCACTGGCTTCCGTTGTTATGGGGGGATTTTCGAGCAAGTTGTGCGTGGCCGATTTTATTCCCAGACAGGAACCCGATGCAGCAGAACGTCGTGGCACTCGGCTCTGTCGTCTCGAGTCCCAGTGGGTTGTTTGTACGGGAACCATTCCCATGTGGGGCCGCTGCTTCTTTTGCCTCTCAGGATTTAATATCACTCATCCTGATGTCCACTGCTGGCTGTTTCCACCACATTTGCTCGGCCCACTGAATATAGGTTTAAAGCAGACGGGCGAGTCGCCAAACTGGCTGCTCCTGCTGACCAGGTGCGGCTCCTGCAGTGCTGCTGCTTTTGCAGCCGGTTCGTGTCACCCCTGGTGGGGATGTCCCTTGCTGCTAGTTTTCCTCTTGCCCGGCTTTCTGCCTTTGCCCTGCGGGTTGCATCGCCGCTGTGGGCTGTCCCCACGTGCTCCTTCAAGCCTTGGCCTATTGTGCAGTGAGTTTGTCCTCAAATCCTTTCACTGTTCCATTGTGCTGCGGGTCGTGTTGCCCGGGTGGGCTGTCCCTATGGGCTCATGTCAGGCCTGAGTCTTATTGTGCAAGGACTATGAAAACGATGTGCGGCAATGCCCGTGCTTTTGCATGCAGCCATTGGTGCAGCTGGGATGGCATTCACCCTGAGCGTAGCGGTTGCATGTGGGGTGTGTTGTTGGAGGACCTGTGGCACGTTTTGCGCAGATGTGGTGTGGGTAACTTATTTGGGCGTGACCCTACGTCCGCATTTGGGTTTGCCTCCATTACGGTCCATGGTTTATTAATCGCAAAGGTCTGTGTACATATCTGGTCAACCTCAACAAAGTAGGTGCACTCTGCTCCCAGGACGGGTTACGGCTCGCTTCAATGATGCACGAAATGCCCCGTCCGCATAGCCAGAGTATATAGGCTAGTTGTGGAAGCGGTCTTCTAAGCATTTGTGCTGCTGTTCCATGAATTGGGGTAGCATGTTTTAGGGAGCACGAAAGGCTAGAAGGACTGCAACTACAGGTTGCAGGAGGTAGGAGCCACATCAGCTTGAAGGAATATAGCGATGTTTAAGAGTAGAGCTCCCTCCTGGGAGGCCATCACATTCTTGCAGGTCATGCGAGGTTCTGGTACATTCCCAGAGAAGAATAAACCGCTCCATGCGCAAGTTCGCAGAGCAAGGGGCTTTGGCTTCATCAGGCATGGGCTATGCTGGGCGAACACCAAAGGTTATTTTGGCAAAGTTTGGGTGCACTTGGCACAGGTGGGCCTGGATCTGTTCCTACTGGACATGAATGAGGCCCGGGAAATTGCAGGTTGCAGTGAGAAAGGAACTGTTTTGGTGGGGGGGCTCTTTAGGCAACGGTGGCCGCCTCCAGAGCTTTGGCAGAGTTACAGGGCGATCTGGAAGCATATGGGTACAGAAGGGTACCTCTGCAAGAGCACAATAGGGGTGCCAGAGCCAAATCCCAGGAGCCTCCGGGAAGAGGCCTGGAATAATTACGTTGGCGCCCCGTTAGTCCTTCGGGCGGCTGTGGGCCTGAACAACCGAAGGCTTGCCTTGCTACCCTCCGCCCTGAATGGGGCGTGAGTAATAAGGGACCAATGTGTCACGTGATCCAGTAAGGGGATTACCCCCATAAGGGTAGCGCTGATTAAATTCTCCACAGTGCTTGGCTCATCAGGCGGGCAGGGCAGCATAGGTTGGTACAGCAACCTGCCCTTGGATCGCCCGTAAGATAACCCACCATATTGCATACTTTTGTATGGAATAAACCTGCAGCAGTATTTTTCCCAAATAAATTGTGTTGTGTATTTATTTATGCATGCATACTCTGTTGTGGTGTGGGTGGGGTGTGTTGCCAATAATGGGACTATGCGGCTACCTGCGGCTCCCGCAGGGGGCCACCCTGAACGGGCGGCCCAGTTAGTGCCATTTGGGCATTTCCCCACCCTCGCTACTAATGTGGGACTCTAGGAGGAGTCCCCTTACCAGACGCGCCAGGCGCGTCACTTCCGGCGCTCCGGGGAGGTATTTATGCCTCCCCCGGCCATCTTGGCATCCTCTTTGCGCCGGACTGTCTCCCACCCTACCGCTTACCCGGCGTGGGGTTGGCAGGCTAAGTACATAGAACGTTGTAATATTTACTTTTGTCGTTGCAGGCAGAGTTACAGGGCGATCTGGAAGCATATGGGTACAGAAGGGTACCTCTGCAAGAGCACAGTAGGGATGCCAGAGCCAAATACCAGGAGCCTCAGGGGAGAGGACTGAAATAATTACGTCGGCGCCCCGTTAGTCCTTCGGGCGGTTGTGGGCCTGAACAACTGGGGGCTTGCCTTGCTACGCTCCACCCTGAAAGGGGCGTGAGTAATAAGGGAGCAATGTGTCACATGATCCAGTAAGGGGGATCACCCCCATAAGGGTAGCGCTGATTGGATTCTCCACAGTGCTTGGCTCATCAGACGGGCAGGGCAGCATAGGTTGGTACAGCTGCCTGCCCTTGGATCGCCCATAAGATAACCCACCATATTGCATACTTTTGTATAGAATAAACCTGCAGCAATATTTTTCCCAAACAAAAGTTGTGTTGTGTATTTGTTTATGCATGCATACTCTGTTGTGGTGTGGGTGGGGTGTGTTGCCAATAATGGGACTAAAGCCTCGAACAGATACAGAGAGCACACTGGCATAAGGGTCTTTTTTTATATCCAAAGTGACTTCTCTTAATAGACACAGATATACAGGGTGCCCTGTGATAGAGGGGTGTGCTTGAATTGAGTGCAACCTCTCCAGAGCCAGCTGTGCAGCACACAGAGAGTTAAGGGGCTGCGGTCGGGATCCTGAAAGATCACTCCTAATGGAGTCCAGATGCGCAGGACACTGCTGCCAGCGAAAGTCTTCCACACGGGCTCTGCCAGAGCTTTTCTGTCCCTTCTCCCCTCTCCTCTCGGTCCCTCCTTCGGGCTTTTAAACTTTGGGTCTGGTTCTCTCCCTGTCCCACGGCTTGACTGTTCCATGTCCTCCCTTTTCTCTCTCTGACTGCGCATTGATATGGCCCATTAGGTCTCGTTGCTTCTGTGCGGGTGGGGCGGGCGCAGGGGCGCACTCGTGTGAGGATGACCCCCAAGGCCAGTGAATACAGCATGTGGCAATGCAGTGATGCGGTGGGATCCCCTCATCATTGACAGGCATCCTTAACAGAAAGCGTGCAGCCTGGAGGCTTGATGGGAACCGGAAGCATTCTCACGAGCCACAACGCTACTTCCGGCCTGCATGGTCCATAGAAGGATCAACAGAGGGAAAGTCTCGAAACTAGGAAACCAAGAATACATTCAGGGACTGGAAGGACCAGAAAAGAGACAGAAGAAGTTTAGGTCAGGCGCGCAACACCGATTGGACTCAAAGGGCTTCAGCCCTCCTACCCCCCCCCCCCCCCCCACACCTCCCCTCCTCCCACCATCGTGTGTGGCAGCCCGGGATGAGACAGCTTCCCGGGCACACAGACAGCCGCACTCGAGCACTTCACAGGTCTTTAAAAGACCATTTGCATGTTAATGAGGCCTTGCTGTTGTTTCACCCCTTCTAAGAGCCCCTGCAGCTCCACTCTGCCTATTGCTAAAAGATTCAGCCCCCCACCCGAAATTTTTTCTTAGCCCCCCCCCCCCCCCCCCCCGAAATTTGGCTCTAGTCGCGCCTCTGGTTGAGGTACAGTTGAAAGCAGCAGTAGGACCAGGGATAAGAATAACGGGGGCAAATCTCGCAAGTAGGAAGGGCAGACTGGTTGTCCCAAAAATGAAGGCATCCAAAACCCACCTGTGAACACGAATAGGAGTCTTACACACGTCAATAAAGTGTTTTGGGCGTATTTGAATGAGGTACGAGACTTAATTCAGGGATGAATGGTATGAAACCAAACTAGTTGTTGGTTCAAAGTTAATTCAGAGCCTCAGCTGGCGATGAAATGGGGTTAGCGCCAACTTAGATCCATCTGAGGTAACAACTTTAAAGCCCTTATCACAACACTGGTAGGATCCTGTAAGGTTTTTCTCCCATGGCAAAAGCACTGTAGACCGAACACCCACTTATTCACCAGTTTGAACTATTACATGCACTTGAGTCTCAACAACCCTACGCAAAAGAGGTGCACAGTAAATCCGCCTGCCACACGTAAGATACTACAAAAAGGAATTGGTGGCACAACTATATTAAGATACACTAAAGATCTGGAAGGGATGTTTATCCATATCTTTTCATCACCACCAGCACTTTTTGCTTTTTTGTTCTTTAAATATTCTTAATGTTTCATCAGTTTCCAAAGTAGAAGATCAAAGAGCAGGGTATGTGAGTGCCCATATGACAATATAAAGACATATACAGGATGCACATGCACTTTAGAGCCAGGATCCAATCGCAATTTCAAAGTGGTCTCCTCTATTGGAACGCTTCTCTAAACCTGAGGTTGACTATGTTTGTGTTCCCCTCTTGGTGCTGTAAGGAGCAGGTAAAGGCTCTCACCAAGTCAGTGGTATTATGGGGTGAGCCGGGGATGGAATAGGGCGCCCATCTAGCAGTCTTGGAATGCTCTTTGACGTTCACTTACATGTTGATGCAGACATGATCTCTTGCATCTTTAGAGAGCCGCCAATAGGCTTTAAAGCCCTGGAACTGTTTTAGGCATCTTCCTGGTCAGGGCCCTCCCTGCTTCTCAGCACACCTGGCTGCACTGCTTCTGCCTTGTCCTAGGCACAGCAGCCGGGCTGCCTTCTAGGTTCTGGTCTTGTTTGTGGCCCTGAGGACATGCAACAAGATATTACGTTCCCTTGCAAATGTCTCTGTGGAATGGAGGAGATGTGTCAGAGCTTCAGACTTTGGAATTAGGCAACCAGTGCCGAGATATTTGAATCCTTTGCATTGTCCTTTAGTTGTGCACGGTGAAGCAAGGACAATACAAAGGCTTCAGTAATATTTACAAAGCTACGTAAAGGGTGATTTGTGCCGCCGTGCCTGACTTTGTAAAGAAATGTAATGCTATGCAACACAGCTGCCTGTGCTGCATTGTGTTTTGTTTTTTTCAAGCTGGGAGGTGTGTCATGACTGGAGCATGGGGTTTTCCATGCATCCACCCATGGATTTTGGCGCATTCCCAGATTTACTAAGGCTAGTAAACCTGAGAATGTGCCAAAATGCTACCCCTTCCACAGTGAGGCGTTCAAGGAAAACATCTATATTTTTCCTCGTTATTTCCTCTTTCCACGTGTATTGCACACATAGAGGAAAAGGCCTTTAAAGATTGGTTTCGTGCCGGAAGGGTTTCCCTCCTGCACAAAAAACTATCTTGTCTATAACGCAGGCACGCTTGCATTATGGTGTGAGGGTGTCTGCATTGACGCACAGTGCACCAGCGGAAGGAGAGAGCAGAAATGCGTCGTATCCTTGCAAATTTGGAGCATTTTTGCTCTTTCCTTTTCACACAATGCAGCACAGCAACTTTGCTTGCTGTCCTGTGTTGCGTGAAAGATTAGTAAATGTGCCCCCCATGTTTGAGTCCATCCTCTGCTCAACTTCCTATAGTTATGGGCATAACACATAATCATCCAGTGACAAAGAGAAATGTTTTATGTATGCAATCTGGTGCTCATGTAAAGCACCCAAATGCCCTACTCCAGGTTCTCATTATATAAAACTGCCAAAAAAAGGAAACCAGAAGCTTGAAATCATATGATGTATGAGATATTGGCTGAAAATGGGCAGTATTTATCCCCCTTTTGGGAGCTGGGGCTAACCAAAATGCAGGTTGCTATTTAGGATTTTAACATTCCATTTTATCGTTCGGGGATTTGTATGGGGCTCTCCTACCTGGGTAAGCTTCTAAGCACATTCTGGGTGGTCTAGTAAGAAGCTAATCCGTCGGTATCATTTATATATACAATTCCTCACCCCTCGAGTCGATACAGCAGTCCAGTTTGCACCAGGCTTTTGGGAGCGCTTCGGGGCCATGCGTGTTGGCTGGCCTGAACGTGCATATGAGGTGCATGGGGTTTGAAGATGTGGATTAAGCGTGGTGCTGTAGGCATTGTGTGCTGTTGAGAATAGACACAGTTTTGCATTCAGTTATCTTAACATGGATTCCTTTTTTATCAGACATAGAAAATGAGACTGGTGGGCCGGGTGGGGGGGGGGCATTGGGAATACTGTATACAATGCGTCCAGGAGCAACATAAAGTCAAGCTATAGAGGTGTGGTTAAGCCACCAGAGAGCTCACCAAGGCAGAGGAGATGATTAACCAAATATACAACCTGTGTTAGTATAGGGAGTGAAAAGTACATTCAGAAGTGGAAGACGCAAGTCATAGAAATGGGCATTCTATGTGAAGGTGTGATGAAATGGCTGTGAGGATTACAACCCTTCCAAATGGGTGGCATTAAATAAACCAATAGAGAGGTGGCAGCCAACGATTTCAGGGCCAGAATGCATGTATGTTACTGAATCAAGTAAGGGGAGAAAGTAAGAGAAATAGGATGAAAAGGTATGCAAATTGGGCAGAGGCTCAGGATCTAACCCTTGGCCTTCCCTGGCCCTAATAGGCCCAAACAGGAAAGGAAAGACATTATAGGAACATTTACTCAACCTCTCCACCCTTTACCTGGACACCCAGTCTGAATGCCCTTGGATGCCCTGTAGGCAAAAAGCTAGCAAGTGTGAATGAGTGAGTCAGAAGAGCAGAATTGTGTCCATTCCCTGCCCATGAAGTCGCTTAGTGGGATGGAAAGGGCGTAAAAACTCTCACTATAAACAAGAGGCATTTTTCAGTGGTCTGCTTTATATGAGAATGTAATCATTTTAATTGTAAACTGTATTTATATAGCACTTACTACCCTGATAAGGCTTTGAAGCACTTTGCAGAGAGAAGCACGCTACCCTCCTATTCAGGAAGACCGCAATAAACGAAAACATACAATGCCAGTTCAGCTTAAAACTATAACAGGAAGGTAATGGGTAGGCAGCTGGCCCACAGGCTTCCTACTGTTTCCAGTGGACACCGTTGCAGCAGTGGAGAGAGAGTAGTAGATGGCAGCAGATACTTTTTGGGGAAGCCTTTGCCAATAGTTGATGCTGTCGCGATACGGAGTCTGGACGTCTGGAGATGCAGAGAAGCCCAGCTTGAATATTGTAGACATCACATATGTTGCACTACTTTTCATGTACTCTGGGGTCTATGAGATAAATCACAGTTGACGGTGGTAACACAATCCATCTCTGAAAGACTGGATAAGGCAGTGGATGTCCATGTCCATCTTTACTGACTTTTTCCACCTTATTTCTGAACTTTCCTCCTTAATGGGATTTTGATTGACGGTCAGATCCTGGCACCAAATGTAGCTGATCTACCCAGGAGAAGCAAATCCAAGCCTTATCCATCTCTTTTTAGTCCATGCCCTACAAAGCATGGGGAGGAGAGGGGAGCAGGTACCCATCGATGGCAGATGCAATAGTAAGGGTTGGATGTAGATTCCGCCCGCTCACTCTGCGGCAGTCACTTACAGGGAGTCTCCCACAAGAACAAAGGCAACCTAAGTGCGAACAAGAGGTTTGTACAGCAGTCACACAGGTAAAGAGTCACACACCCCTGGCTTACAATCATCGGCCAGAGGCCATCCGGTCTCTCCACAGGATAGGACAGAAGGCTCCCTAGACTAGGATTGGCAGGTGCACTGTGGGTGTGACAGACAAGGGGGCTGTGACAGTGAACGACACCATATTTGCGAAGCACCTACAGTGGTCTTCCAGATTGTCAAGCTAATGGGCAGAAAAACAAAGGACAAGGGAGAAAATGTTAAAGAGGGTGACTCTGCTTCCCTCGTCATTTGAGCACTTTGCTCCACACCATCATTTATAATTTTCTGCCACCAGCATGTGCGAGCATACAAGTTTGAGCTATAGCTAGACTGTCTCCATTAGGTTTCATATCCGACGCACTAGGGCAGAAGGGGATCTTGCCATGGAGGAAAGCCCACTGACAAATTACAGTTGCAGCTCATGGTAAAATGTTCTCGCAGGCTGAATATATGGTTGGAATAAGACATGGATTGATGTGGGGTGGCAGTGAGGGGCATAATGCATAGATGGGTGTGTAGGATCCTTCTGCATGGTTACTCCCACTTTTTGCCTGCTGCTCAGCTGTTTTTGACTAGTCTGACTGGGATCCTGCTAATCAGGACCCCAGTCTCCCTGCTTTCTCCCCTAAATTGTGTGTTCAGTACTTAGCAGGGGTGTGGAATTTTATAAAATATCTACTTGTCCATGGGGCAGGTTGCTTCATAAATCTACTTGTCCTGTAACAGAATCAACTTGTCTCTTTGGTGCCATGTAGTGCAATGACAAATTATGGCAGCAATCTAATTAAATGAGAGCTCTGATATAGCCTCTCTGATTGTGCCAGGGCTCATACCATAGTAGTGTTTGAATACTTGGAATCCCCTTATGTTGCCATGTTTGCGCAGATCTACATACTGGGGCTGAAAGTAGTGGTAAGCAATAGTTCTAGGCTTAGAATGCCCTTTTGAATCTGTACAAACCTACCAACTTGCATGTTTTAAGGGTTTTTGACAACTCTTCTCTAATCTGTTCTCATTCTGAGAAATGTTGGCAATTTACTCCTCACAATGGCTGAAGTAAACCTTCTTCCAGAGTTGGAAAAAAAGTAGTTGGAGGGAAAGTGAACTTGCAAACACTCAGATTTTCACATGAGCAAATTTACACATGCATATTTGCTCATTCTAAAATGCACATATTTTCTAGGAGTACTATTTCTTGTCCTAGTTCTGTAAATGCTTGGGAATTCACAAAAGCTGTATAGCTGCACTTAAGGCAAGGACATATACCATGGGTGCACTTTTAAAACTTTCTTTAATAATTGGGACCCTAATTTGGTCTGGCCTTTACTGTGACCTTTGGAGTTTATTAAAACACTCTCTCTTTCTCTCTTTCTCTCTCTCTCCTGGCTTCACTGTGAGTGACGGCAAACTGCTCTTTCCCAAGGTGTATAATGGCACACAAAGTAGTTTTGTTCAGGGCCAGTAACTACTGTGGCAGTGGTTGCTTTTTGAGACCAAAAACAACTTTTGCCAATGTTTGTTATAATGGTGAAGGCCCGGCAGCTCCCACAGCAATAAGGTGTTACAAAAACCATGCCAAAATAAGTCACACATTGACAAAACTAAAAAGCTGACCACCAATTTCAGACCTACTGGCTTTGCCAAGGCTTGCTTAATTTTGTTTCCCATAATCTCTTTGAAACTGGTTACACTGATTTTCCATAATGCATATATTTGGGAAATACTAGCATGCATCAACATGTTAGTAAATTAAGCTGCAAGCAAGTGGTACCTAAAATTTTACAGTGGTTTAGCGAATTGTTTTTCCTGCTTTTATTTTTTTATGAACATTTTATTTTGAAAGCAAAGAATCATCAATCTTGCTTTCAAGCTTCTGCAAATATTTGCAACAAATTGGATCATTCTGGGAGCATTATATAGTGTCTCATATTGCTAAACTTTAAAAACGTGTATACACATTTTTATACTGGAACCACTGTCAGTAGTGCAGTCAGGGCTTACAAGATTTACTTAGAATTCTCACCCCAATAATAAAGGCTTTCAATTAATGAACCATAAATACAAGTTTGAACAGCATTAACATATGGGCAAAAATATCACCTTGACTGCAAACAGTGCCTTTCCCTGATCCATAATGTGGTAATGAAACTGGCAGCCAAAGGGTTTGTGCTGCAGGGGGTTGGGCCTACTTGTCCCAAGGACAAAATACACATGAAAACTTGTTGCCCTTGACCCTAAACAATATGCCCTGAGCGTCGGGCTATAGGAATTCCACATCCCTGCTTAGGTACATCCCAGATTGGATACTGGGGCACCCATATCAGTCCCTAGTATATGGTGCTAAGGTATCCAGGGCAGAGATACACCAGAGGTTCCCCATGGGCTAAAGCATGCATGATGCCACCCATGGGAGACCATTCAAACTACAGGCCTGCTATTGCAGCCTGTGTAAGCTGGTGCTAGCACCAATAACAAGATATTGGTTTCCTATATCTAGGGTCACTGCACTTAAAACCTATAAGTCGCCCCTCTAGCAGGCCTTTGCAATCCTGAAGGCCAGGGGGGCCAGATAGTGCAGAATTCCAAACAACGTTCGTAAATTATGGGCAGTCGAGCGGCCTGGTATAAAACCAGACAGGTCTGGCAGTGCTATCTGCGGCAGCATGGGTTGCAACCTGTTGGCTATGAGTTTGGCATAGATTTTAGCATCCACATTTATGAGGGAAGAGTGGGCGGTATGATTCAGGCGCTGTAGGATCTTTTTCAGGTTTCAGCAAAGCTATAATAGTAGCCGTTCTCAGCGTGGCGGGGAAGGATACCGGTCTCCATAGCCTCGAGATATACCTGCAACAGGCGTGGCGCCAGAATATCTGAGTATTCTTTATAAAAGGCCGCAGTAAGCCCATCTGCCCCCGGAGCCTTCCCAGCCGGCATACTGCTTATTACTTGCCTAACGTCTTCCACCATGATGGGAGGCTCCATGTACTGCCTAGCACTGTTGCTAAACCATGCAAATGCCATGGTATCCAGGTAGTCCACTATATCAGACTGGGAAGGGTTAGTCTTGGACGCATATAACGTTTCGTAATACCGGGACATTGTGTTTAAAATTTCTGGCGGTGACCTGACCAACTCCCCGTCCTCCGTAGTCATTTCAGTTGTGTAATCCGCTCCCCTAGGTGGTCTGAGTAATCCCGCTAGTGTTTTCCCGGCTCTGTCTCCTTCTCCATAGCTCCTTCCCTGTGCATTTTTATATAGGTACACAGTTTCTCTCTCTGCCTCCGCCTGATACTCTGACAGTTTAGACCGGATCCGCGCCAGAATAGCAGGAGTTGGGGAGCAAACCTGCCTTTGCTCCAAATCTCCAGCTCCAGTCTCCGCAATGTGGTACGTATATCTTTAAGGACCCCTGTTTTGAGTGCTATACAATCACCTCGTATAACAGCTTTAAACGCTTCCCATACCGTGCCAGGTGATTCCACTGTGCCCTCATTTAGTGTGAAGTAGTCTTCTATCTTCCCCCGTAACTCTTCTCTAAAGACTTGGTCCTGCAATGCCCCAGAAGGAAATCTCCAGCTGAACGGAGCAATATATGGACCTGGCACTTTAAATGTCAGCTGTACAGGTGCATGAGAATGTACGCGGGTGGTGTTCGGCCGCCGTTACCCAAGTGTGCATATCCCTAGACAACAACCAGAAGTTTAGCCTCGACCAGGCGCTGTGATGGTGCGTCACACATGTACCCTCTAAGTGTTGGGTGTAACAATCTCCAGGAGTCCACTAGTTGCATGTCAGATATAAAATCTTGCAGCATCGCAGTTGCTCTCGGGTGGTGCTCACGCGATGCGCCCTGCCTGTCTGCTACGTCCGAGAGGACCGCATTGAAGTTGCCCCCCCACACCCATATAACTGAGGTGGTGTTCAATGCTTGCATCATTTGCCCTATGTGTTGGGAAGAAATCAGGGTCGTCCGTGTTGTGGCCGTAGGTGTTTATGATCATCGTGGGTGTGTTGTACAGTGTACCCTGTAACAAAATGTACCGCCCTTCCCTATCTATCACTGTGCGTGGTGTGTGCCATTGCAGTCCCCTGCGCAACAATACAGCCACCCCCTGTGAATAGTTGGAGTACCCCCTGGCGACTACCTCCCCCATCTTTTGTGTCTAAGCATACCCGCAGTGTTGTCCGTCAGGTGTGTCTCTTGCAGCAGACATATGTCCGCTCCATGTCTAGTGAGGTATGAATGAACCAGTCTCGCCTTCCGACGATCATTCAGACCTCTAATATTCCAAGTAATACATTTTAGATGTGACATCATTGCATCAGACACTGGGTATACCGACAACCTACAAGAGACGCAGGCCCCCCCCAGATCAACCGCACGGAGATCCTCAAGCCTAGTGCTATCTGTAATAGCAGCCGGGCGGTGTCCAAATGTGGATATAACCTCTTGTGTCAACCACCAATGACTACTGGGTGTGCATTTATCTTTTGGCAGATACCCGTAAAAGAACTCGCCATTTTCCCCCATCCCCTCCCACACCAACCCCCCAAACAGGTTGTGACTACCCCCCCCCTCCCAATTCCCCAAACTTGCAAACAATAGCCCCATAGTAGGAGCCCTAAGGGAATCATCCCGTGGGGAACTTGGGTCCGCCGGCATAACACCCCTGCACTCATGGCAGGGTGGCTGAGCTAAACACTGACTGCCCCAAGTCATGGAGCCATTATGGTTCGGTACCAGTGTCAACATGTGCGCCGGGAAAGCCCCAACATCACCAGAGAACTTGACAACCCTATCTATAGATTCTTACATTCAATTAACGTCCCTACCAACTAAACCATCGCTACACAATATCTCAAAGCCATGGACTTAGCTGCCCAACCGGTGTAGCACTCCAGTGCCCTCAGTCATTGTCGCTCAGATTATTTGCCGCATGTGGATCTTCTAGCTGCGGCCTTTGTCTCTGCTCCATGGCCAGCTGTTATGCATACGACAGAGCAGCCTTCGCATCCGTGAAGAAGGTGGGCTTGCCAGGACCTTGTATCCGCAACTTGGCTGGATATATCAGCGAGTACTTAGTTCCGATCTGTTGGAAAATCTTCTTGGCTGGCAGAAACTCTCTGCGGGCCGCTTGAACTTGTAACGTGAAGTCTGGGTACATAGCAAGGGTGTTCCCATCGTATTGCACATCCCCTTTCTCCCGTGCCGATCGAAGGATCGCATCTTGATCCCTATAGTTGAGGACTCTTGCCAGGATAGGTCTCGGCGGAGCACCTGGTCGTGGCCTAGGGCCTAACGTTCTATGGGCCCGTTCTATTAGGAACATGGGGGACAAGAAAGGGCCAAAAAGCTTTCATCATGGTCTCTATGTATCTCTCCATGTTCCGAATGTCTGTCTGTGGTTTCCGATATGCAGTAATTCTTGCGTTGTTTCTCCTTGACCTTGCTTCCAAATCCTCATTCTTTAACCTGATTACCTGTAGCACCCCATCCATTTCACGTAGTTTTTTATCCATTTCCGTCTGCCCCTCTTCCGTCTCCGTGACTCTAGTTTCCAACACTCCCATTCGACCTTCCTGCTTGTCCTTCCTCTGTGTTATCTGGTCCATTCGCTCTGCAAGGGAGTCCATTTTGGAGTCGAGACCTTGAAGACTTGCCTTAAGGTCCTTGAACATGGATCGGATGTCCTCTGCCGGCGGCACCGAAGCGGCACCCTCCTCCACCTGACTCTGCTGACCAGTCTCACCGTCCGCCGCTTTGTTAGCTTTTTTGTCAAAAGTGAGCCTGGGCTGCCTCGTATCAGGTTTCCCCATCTCGGCTGACCTGTGGCTCCTCTCAACTATGTCTGCCGCAATCAAGCTTCCCGTCTGCTAGGGATACCGCTGCCGGGCGCGAGACTCAGCGCGACAGCAACTGGTCACCTCCACAAAGGATCAATACACACCAACAAATGTCACTACTGACGTCTATCCGCTCTGTAGAATAGCAGGGCAGGTATGCATGTCTCAGCGGCTCTATAAGTGCTCTCGCAGGGCGTCTCCACTATGCACTTCACAGCATGCCCCTCAGCTGGTGTTCCCCTGTACAATCGCCATCTCCCGTCCGGCACGGCCCCCTCCTGCACTGCCAACTGTTGCAGTCAATTTTCAGCGTATTCAATGTGTATCAGGGACCGTCCTCCCTTTGCCCCCGAGCCCCAAGAGGCACTTCGCAGTGTTATCCGGCCTCTGCAGCCCAAGCGTCTGTGCTGCTGTAAATGTAAAGCGTCTACGCAAGCCAAGTCAATAACGTAGCGGCTCCTATTTGGTATCAGCGATTACCCACTCCACCGCAGCCCTCTGTACAGCTCACGTCATCAGCCTATCCTCCACACCAAATGACCTGAGGGCCGCAGCTCCGATTCTGCAATCTGGCCTCCTTCAACCGCACCGGTCATTCACCGCGTTATCCTCTATCGCCCTCCGCAGTCTCAGCAGTCTGCCGGTGTATTATGATGCCTCCACTTTCATTGGGCACACTAGTGCCAGGAAACTCCCAGTAAAGCAGTCTTCCCCAAGCTTGCAAGTCCATGCGTGTCCTAGCTATGCGTCATAAATATTGCTCATATATTGGTTTTACAGCCCTGGTCTACCATGTGACTGTGTATGAAAGGCAAATCTCGGTCTTCTTCAAAAATGAACTGAATGCTTTCAAAATGAAACATACATTGATGCAACAATCAGGGGCATAACACAAGCCCCTAGGCGCAGTGGGCCTCCCACCTTTTCAGATGCCCTTCAGAGCCCCCTTTCTGGGCAAAGTAAATGAGTATCTGTGAGATATGTGAGCCTCAGGGCCCCTCATCGCATTTTGCAAGGGGGGTCATAATTTTGCGTTACGCCACTGGCCACAATAACTAACCACTTAACATTGCATTGAGTCCAAATAATATATTTATTCGGGAAAGGCATGGCTAATGCAAATGTTAAGTGTAGCTGCAAAATGCAATTGAATTAGTCTATTAGGAGACTAAATCCAAGACCACAAGAATGCAGATTCTCATTAAATGGAGGGAGCCTGGCTATAACATCCCAGAACATGGCATGTCAAGGTTCTTTTGGCGTAGGCTCAGGGAACACTAAATCCCTAGGCTTCTTGGTAGTGCTTTTAGTTTGAGCACAAATCCAGCAGGTTTGCAGGCTTCAATTTCTGGATTCATCAGTAGCCACCGAACGTGGCATCTAGCTTGTAGTAAGGTATTGCACGATGGGTCAAGATTGAGCCTGTGACCCCAAATAAGTATCTCACTCAAAGGCATTCTATGGGTGTATGCATTACTTACCCAACACAACATTATGAGTAAAGGGCCCGGTTGTGTGGTATTTATTTTTATATAATTTCAGTCTGAATTAATCTGACTTTATTTTCTACTCATCTTATATGTATTTATCTATATATATTGTGTTCTGTGAAAAAGCGAAATTGCAACTTAAATATTTCCATATGTGTTTAACTGATAAATGTGTTTACACAATTGGTACATTTTGGAGTTTTTGCAATATAGAAATCCATATGTAATAAAACGGTAGGCTTTTCTGTCCGTACACAGCAAGGTAGCACAAACTCAGGGGTACTACAGCAGCTATTTAGGGACACCTCATCCAAGCTGTCAGTCTGCATACATATTGGCCTGACAGCCATGATCATAGTATAGACAAGCAATTAAAAGTAGACCTAATATCTGTACTTGTACGATTTTAAAAACAAAAACAGATGGAAACGCATAAAAATCAGTAAAAATTGAAATGCGAAAGCCTGTATTATAAGTAAAGTACTATTTGTTTTTTCTTTAGCAATTCCAATGAGCCACTAGCAGTCTGTCTCTTGTGTTCACCATTCAATAAAACAAACGGAATCATACCAATTTGCCTCTGATAGGGCCGGATTCTTGTCTAACCAATTATCTACAAGAACCCTCTCAGGTTGCCAGGCTCTTTTTACTTGCCAAATAGCGTACAGGGAGTAAACTCAATTATCAGAATATATCTACCGCAATTTGACATCATTAAAGGATAGAGGACTCAGAATCTAAAGTTTCCGAGATTTTATTATGAGCAAAAACATCTGAACATAAAGGCACCTCAATACAAGGCACGAAAGATAAATGGGCACTAATACAACCTACCAAGGATTCTCATTCGACTAAAAATAAAATGAATTACAGATTCTAAAAGCATCAAATAAAGAATCGTTATACTGATATCAATTTTTGGAATCATTAGTCAAAACATTTCTGTCCCTACTCTATTCTGAAGTGGCATCCCTACATAGCATTCCCTCCAAGCAAGAGAATCATAAAAAAGGTGTCAGGAGTGAAACTTCCTAAGAAGTCTTCACTTAGTGAGAGCTCGATCTATGATGCTCCTTCTAGCTTCCCGCCTAAACCTCATCTGCTCAACCCACGGGAGACTGTCCCTAATACAAAACCCCAAAACTGTAGAACACGCCCTTCGGCACACCTCTTCAGCCAGGTCTTCCTCCGGGAAATTTCCATCCAGAGCTGTTCATCTTCCATCGTCCGTTAGCTTGACCTTGGGTCCCAGGCACCTTCCATACTAAGAGTTACAGTTGCACATTCCAATACACTCCCCTGTGGACTTCTTGCTGTATCTCAACTCCTAAAACAAAGACTTATTCTCACTAACGAGCTAAATGTCCTTGCACCTGCAACAGAAACATGGGAACGAAAAGAAAACCCTTCGCATCTTGAAGTTTTACATTTCACTGCAACTCAAGCCTTAACCAAGAAATCCCTGTCGGCCTATAAAATATAGCTAAAATAAGAAATGAACAGGCCTTCTCTTCTACATATGCAGTTAGGCCTTGCAAATTTAAACACACTACGAAATCACATTCTAAGCACTTAATTCAACATGATCATCTTGTAAATAAGCAAGCTACTTTTTAATTCTAACGTGGCACACATTTAATCCATTACATTGATTTGTGAAAACTAATCATCTACATTATACTGAATACATTCACGATAACTTGCAACGTTAAACTTCGCAAAACGTTATTACACGTCTAACACTTCTATGTTAAACGATTATAGCAAATACATTTCCATGGCGCTTCTAAACATACATCGATTATATGCGAGTGGCGACTAACGGTGAATATGATGTACCCCTACAAATCTCAGAATCACATGGCGCTCTATCACCTCACTAGGTTGGGAGTTGGTCCTGTTGGCCTGCTAATTATCTTGAACACTTACAACCGACCAGATGTCACTAGGCCATAGTAACTGTGTTCTGAATATGATGTCAAAAATGTGAATTTGTTGTCATCTTATAAACAGGTAGACGCAGTGGGGCCCATGCACGGCTGGCTTTAGCACTGGTGGCGCCCCGTGTAACAATGCCTGCTGGCCCCCCCATGACTACCTTCTCCTCAGATTCCCTCACCACCACCCTTTAACCGAGCCCCTTGGGTCTCCATAACCACTCTCTCACATGCATTTCTTTTATTTTATAGTGCCACTCATACCAGCGTAGGGTGTCAGAGCACTTTACATCACTCACTCATTACACTGACTCAATCATACGTGTGTAAATCAGTGTATAGGATATGTTACATAGGACTATATGGTGTAGGAGTCACAGGTCATCCATACCGGTAGAACGTATAGTTTGAGTGCTTGGTCTGGAGAAGCATAAACTCAGAATTTAAAGCGTAATCCCATGGTTGAGGTTGTCTTTACTGATAAGAATTGATTTCCACCCATATTAACCCTTTTTACAACATCAGGATCATAAAAGACTGGGAAAAAACATAACTTTCTAACCTTTACCATGCAGTCTGCATGCAGCTCTTTAATGACGGTTAATAGCTCCCTGTTCTATATCAGGATTTTCACCTATAAACTGCAAGTAACAAAAGCAATAACCCACTGAACTAGCTACATTAGATGCACTTCGTGATCTGCCTGGAACACGTAATTTGCAGCAGGCATACTAACCGTATCTGCCCTACTTTAGATGAGTCAAAACTGCTCCTAGACAAAACTCTGATTTCTCTCCAGCAGGTCCACTAATCACCAGAGTTATCTTGGCATTTGTACTGCTGCTTGAAAATTGCTGGAGGAACGCGGCAGCAGGTACTTTTAAAATCATAATATTCTTAAACACGGCACCTTCTGAAGTCCGCGCCTGGTGCATTGGCAATTGTTGCACCATTCTAGAGCCGGCTCTGGTCCCATGGGATCTTGGTGTGCCAGCTATTTATTTGTTTTTGCCTACAGGCAGCTTTTAGCTGTTCGTTGTTGAAGACCTATGCTGTACAGTACCAATACTTGCAGTGGACTATGGTTCAACCCATTGCTCTCCATTGGTTGATTTTTTTTTTTTTTTTTTTTTTTTTTTTTTTTGTCATTCAGTGCATTTCCTCCCTTCCCTGGAGCTCAGTTTCTTTACAATCCTTATGACTGGATGACTTTTTCTTTTTTGGGGAAGTTTTATATAGCGCAAACTAGACCCGATACATCGGTTATCAGAGCGCTTTACATGAGCACCAGTTTCGTTACAGAAGGACACATTCATTTTTGTTAGGTACAGGGAGATTAAGTTATTTGCCCAGAATCACAGGATGTTGAGCGTCGTTGCCAAGACTCGAACCTGGTTTCCCAGCTTCGAGGTCGATCACTCTAGCGGTAAGGCTACATCCTCTCTACATCCTTCACAGTTCGACCTCAGGGAACTACAATTTTCTTTTTGTTCAGCACTCCATGGGAGCCCATGTGGGTTCTTGCTCACTCCCCTGCGTGCTCTTTCCATCACACATCCGTATTCCCAAAATTGTTAGTTGCTTCCCTCCCTACTCTGCTTTTTGTCTTTTTTTTTTATGTACGCCCCCCAGCTATTCCTTGCTCTCTTTGCCTTGCTTGTCATTAATATCACTGCTGGAAGGTATTTACTTTTGTCAGTCCCATGCCCGCTCAAACGTTGCTCACCGGCCCCTCCAAGTTACATCTTTTTTGCAGAGTTAGACAGGTGCAATTTGCTGCCGAACCACATCTTTTTGAAAATGTTATCCCATGTTTACCTTATTTTTTATTATTTATCTCTTCAAGATTAGCATCTGCCATCTTGGAATGGAAAATAAAAAAAACAAAATGGCAACACCATGCCAAATGCATGTGTGGTGATGTATGTGCGCAAACAAATCATTGCACATTTTTTTTGACAAGCATTTTCTTTTTGCCAATGCTGCAGAGCAAAGCGGAGTAAAATAGGCAAAGCCAACAAGTCTACATTTTCAGTGTCAAAAGGCAAGACCAATTGGCTTTCCCAATGCTTTTTTTTATGGTTCACATCTTTTTATTGAGTTTTTATTTTTTTTAAAGCACCACCTACAACCAACCGGCCGGTGGGCATAAAAAACATCATAAAATAGTAAAATAGAGAGAGAGGATTGAGTTAAAGAGAGAGAAAGGGGAAGAGAATAGGGGGGAGTACTGGGTCCATCACTGGTTACAATCTTGTGTTCCTTGATGGGAGTCATCATGCGACTTGTGTTCCTGCTGCGAGGCTGTCTTTGAGTCTTGTGGGGGATCTCTGGTGAGTCCGAGCACACGTAGATATATAGGGCATGTTAGTTAGTTAAATTCAGAGAATAGAAACTCCACTGTGGATTTCCAGGTTTTGTGAAAGCGAGGGGGCCTGTGTGATTTACTGGCTGTTTTCTTTTCCATTCCTACCACCTACCATAACTTGTATAGCCAATACAGCCTGGTTGGAGTGTCCTTCCTACCCCACCTAGCCAATAACACTTGTTTAGCCGTTCCCAAGGCAAGTGTGATAGCGCACCCTCGGCCTGATCTAAGGGGATATGTTAATACGTTCGGAAGGCCTAAAAGTATGTAGCTGGGGAATCGTGGTAGGTCGGTGTCATATGTAGTGTTGATATCCATCATTATGGCGTCCCAGAAAGGCTGTATCTTGGGGCATTCCCAAATGGTTCAAGGTGCCTACTTGGCCGCATTGGCACCAGCAATGAGCATCTGCCCCAGGTTTTCATCGCGCTACGCTGTCTGGGGTATAGTACCAGTAATGCGCTATCTTTGAGGTACATCTCTTTACCTGCTGTGCTACAAGAGGAAGCTCCATCCCTATGTATTATGTCCTGCCATTTCTTGGGGGAAATTTATCTCGCACATTGTCTCCCACCTACGCTGCGCTGGTGTCTTGCTGCGCTGTGTGGGTGTAATTAAAAAGGTGTATATGTCTGATAATAAACGCTAATCGGAGGTTCTAGTTATCAGCCACTTCTCGAATTTCTTTAACGGGCACACTGCGTGTATGCTAACATTCGGTTGTGTCACCCAGTGCCTTAGGGCAAGGTATTGCCAATATGTTGTTTTAGGGAGGCCATATCCAGCCGACAGCTGAGAGAAAGCCATTATCCCTTTCTCATCGAAGAGATCTCCCACCCTTTTGTAATTGGCCTCTTGCCATGTGAGGTAACTTTGTCCATGGTGTGCTGGTGGAAACTCCGGGTGACCTATAAAAGGGGTCAATGGGGACATGGGGGAAGAAAGGCCCTGTGACACCTGAACCCTATGCCATGCACTCATCGTAGCTCTCAACACTGGGGAAATGTATACTTCCACCGGGCGGTAGCGTCTGGGCAGCCATGGAACCTTCCACATGTGTATGCCTGCTATTGCCCGGTCAATGAAGCACCAATGCTTCCCGGACATTGGTCTATACCATTTGACCATGTATTGCAGTTGGGCCGCTTGATAATATCACACCAAGTGGGAATAACCCAGACCCCCATCCACTTGTTTTAGATAGGTTTGCTGACATGCCATGCGAGCTTTTTTCCCACCCCAAAGTCTGCTAGGAGGTGTTGCAGTTTGGCAAGTTTCTGAGGGGGGGTTGCAACTGGAGAGATTGCATTACATACAGTACACGAGGCAGTATTGTCATCTTGACAGAGGCCAACCTGCCCAGCCAAGACAATGTGAGTGGTCTCCAACGATGTAGGGTGGCCCGTGTGTTATTCAATAGGTTATCATAGTTGTTGCGTACCATGCGGTCCAGCGTGGAGAATATTTGAAGGCCCAAGTAAGGGACCCATGAGTCAGCCATTGCAAAGGGAAAAGTCACTTTTAGTCTCTATATCTGCACCCAATGTTGTTTTTTTTAGGTCTCACCTACCAGGCAGCGCAAAATGTCTGTTTGCGATAGACCTATTGTAGCCTTAAAGCCAGCATATTGCTTACCTTTGGTTGATTTTACTGTCATTCTCATATGGTTGCTTCTTATTTGATGGCTTGCCTTCTTGACTCCTGTTGGCAATGGGATTTCTGGTTGGCTAAGGCTTGCACCAAAGCCAGGCAGAAACTACCACTCTAAGTCAGGGCTGGGGAGTTACACGCCAAAGATAACCCCTGCTCACCCCCTTGGTAGCTTGGCACGAGCAGTCAGGCTTATCCCGGAGGCAATGTGTAAAGCGTTTGCGCGCGCACACAGCAACAACCCCCTAGGCCCACCACAAAGGAAACTCCACACAAGGTTATATATAAAAAATAGCCTTTGTATTATAAGAAACACATTAGATGATAATCACATAATTTACACTGTGCCAACAGGCACTGGGCAGAATTTTACAGGGGACTATTTACACAAGACTGGGCCACATGGACCACTGTCAGAATTAGCACAAATCACCAATTGTAAATGTAGAACATATACCAACTGTAACACAAATTATAACTGTAGAGCACAACCAGTAACTACTGGCGCAATAATGACCTCAGCATTAGCCGCTTGCATCTGAATACTAGAGTGTTTTATTTCTATCTGAGGCCTGGAAGTTGCTAACAGTGTCAGGTTTTTTTTGTACATCATAATTTAACTGCTGTATTTTTTGTTATCATTATTATTATTATAAATCTTATAAGGCGCATAGCTACCAAAAAGGTTTCCCAGCGCCGCTGTACAGGAAAAAGTACAAGTAGTCAAACTGTCACGAACCTATTAATTGAATAACCAAGCCTTTAGGTGTCTACGAAAGTTACTGAAAACAGTTTCTTTCCTAAAGAATAAAGGAAGAGAATTCCAAAGAAGAGGGCCTAGATAGGCAAAGGATCGACCACCCAGATGGGAATGTTTGATCCTAGGTACTACATACTTAGCCTGGGTAGCAGAACGGAGGGACCACGCAGGAAGATAAGAATGAACAATGGCCTTTAGATATTGAGGGGCAATATCAGACTTCACCTTGAACATATAGCTCAGGGTCTTGAACTTTACACGGCTCTCTACCCTGAGCCAATGAAGTTCACGAAGAGAGCTGGAGACAGGAGTAATTCGCGGAATCTGGCATAGCAGCCTAGCCGCTGCATTCTGTACCAATTGCAGTCTGCTGTTCACATCCTTATTGGCTCCCAAATATAGGATGTTGCCATAGTCCAATCTGGATGTAATAAGTGCTTGGATTACTGTTTTTTGAGTGGGACTAGGCAACATCCAAAGGATCTTCCTGAGCCATTTTAGGATTGTGAAGCAGATAGAAGCTACTTTTGCCACTTGCTGCTTCATTGAAAGTCGATTATCAATAATAACACCCAGATTGCGAACTTGGGTGGAAGGTATAGGGAGAGTCCCCATTTCAGGTGGCCAGTGCTGGGGGCCCCAGAGGTCCACGTTTTTACCCAAGATAAGAACCTCGGTCTTCTCCCCATTGAGCTTCAATGAGTTAACCTCCATCCAATCAGCAATTTTCCTAAGCCCCATCTGAAGAGAAGACGATTCCGAAAACCTATTTGCCGACCAGGAAAAAATTATTTGGGTATCGTCGGCATAGGCGAAAATAGACAGCCCTACTTCTTCCGCGATCACTGCTAGTGGCTTAACATAAATATTAAATAATAAAGGACTCAAAATAGAGAACTGGGGAACACCATAGGGAGATGAGTGAGTTTTCGACGCTGCCTCAGATGAAAAAACCTGAAAGGTTCGGTTGGTCAAGAAATCACTGAGCCAGCTAAGTGCTGGGCCAGCAATCCCCAATGAACGCAAAGCCGTCAACAAGACCGGATGAGACACCATGTCAAAGGTGGCGCTTAAATCTAGCAGAATAAGCACCGCTGTCTCCCCAGCGTCCAGATGACCGCGTAACTTCTCTGTGACCCCCAAAAGCGCTGTCTCGGTAGAGAAGCCTTCCCGGAAACCTGACTGCGAAGGATGTAAAAAAATGTGGGTGGCAACAAATTTAGTTAACTGAATGTTAATGTGTTTTTCCAAGATTTTGGAATACACTGGAAGCAGAGAGATAGGGCGGAAATTAGATAACTGCTCTGGATCAGCATTAGCTTTTTTTAAAGCGGAAGAACCATAGCGTGCTTCCACTCCGCAGGTATAGTAAATTCACGAATGGAAGCATTCAGTAGCTCCATGATCACGCTCAGTGTAGGTGCATCCAGTTTTTGCATCACTGGATCAGGAAATAAATCGTTTGGTGAACCAGATCTGAGACTGTTTAAAAACTTTTAAGTAGAGAGCTAGAGTGTCCATGACTCTCCTTCAACTGTTCCGCAGTATTAGATGTTGAAAGTGTAATTATCTGACACTGGAGAAATGTCTTGTTTCGTCTTAAAAGCAGCATACATTTTTTCTATTTTGTCAAGGAAAAAGCCAGCCAGATTCTCACATTGAGTTTCAGTAAGAGTAGGAGGGCTAGGAATGTTATCAGTGCCAGATAGATTTCTGACAACTTTAAATAAAGTTTTGGAATTATTACGTGCATTTATTATAGTATTATTCACAAATTCCGCTTTGGCGGTGTTGCACAGAGTGATATGCTCGTATTGCTGTTTTATAGGCGATCTTAGAGTTGTCAGAGTAGTCCTTCCTCCAACGCCTTTCAAGGACTTTACATTTACTTTTTTCTTGCTTTAATTTCTCCGAAAACCAGGGGGCAGGTGGGCGATGCTTGTTTAATTTTTTCGTAGAAAGAGGAAGACATATATCGATAGATTTCTCAAGTCAGTGTCAAATATTTTGCATAACAGCCAAAGAAATCTGACTAATGTCAGGCATATTTTTTGCTAAAACCTGATTGAGATCTATCAGATTCAGCTTCCCCTAATTTCTACCTTTAGTTTTGCCGCTCAAAGCAAAAGTCGATGGGTGAGAAAGTTTGCTCAAAGCTAAAACCCGTTAAGTAGTGGTCTGACCACGTTAGCTGAAGAGCTGGGGAACACTCATTGTTTAGAAGATTACAGAAAATAGGGTCAAGTAAGTGCCCAGCTAAGTGAGTGGCGCCTGAGTTATGAAGTAATATATTCATTGCCGCTAGATCTGAGATCAAAGTAGTCATCCAGATTTAAGTCACCCAAGATGGAAAAATTAGCAGAATTTAAAAGATAAGGGGCCGTTAAATCTGGAAGGGCGGCAGCCCATAGACCAGCAGGCCCCGGAGGACGATAAATTAAAAAACCCGAAAAGGTGAATTGGGGATTAAGATTCAATCTAAATAGAGCAGCTTCACAGCCTGAAAAGATGAAGTCTTCAAATTTGCAGGTATAGGTGTTTTTATAAATAATGGCAATGCCACCACCTGATTTCTCTTTCCTATCCTTCCTCATTATTATATAATTAGCTGGAAGAGCAGTAGCTATATCGGGTCCAGAGCTATCCTTTAGCCAGGTTTCAGTAAGAAACATGGCGTCTGGCTGCTCATTAAGCAATAAATCAAAGATCTCCTCTTTATGCTTAGGTAGCGAACAACAATTAATATTTAAAAAAGAAAAAGCAGAAACCCCTACTCTATTGGCATCGTTGGGTTGCTTAATATGAGTCTTAAAGTCAAATATGTTAGGGGCAATAGACTTAGTAAACTCAGTTTGTGTGTTTAAGACATACTGACAGTTACTGCAGCTATGTCCGCATCGTACTGGATGTATTATCGAGCATTCGCTTAGAGGAATAGGACATAGCGCTAAAAGCTGCTCACAAGAGTATTGTATAACAAAATTTCCAGTTTGAGCAGGACTCCTCGCCCCTTGGTCCGGACTGGCACGGACGGGCGCAGACGGGCTTGCCTTAGGCGCGCCCGCTGCGCGCGTCCGAACCCAGCCCATTAAATAATGACGCGGGCGGCGGGCAAGCACTAGAGCGCTGACTCCAACCAGCGCGTGGCCCAGACAAAATGGCCGCCTGGCGCCGAAGATTAAAAAAATAGCAGCAAAGTTTTAAAAGGTAAGACTTCCCCAAATTGCCCCCAAATTCACTAAAACAAATTCGCCCAATACATTCAATAGCTTAATATTGTAAGTATTGCTAACATTATTATTAGCTCTAGCCATTAAATCCGTTTTGTGGTATTTACTGTGCATTGCTGTATTGAGTTTCCAAACCACAATCAACTCCCTGCTTAAGCCTTGATGGCTGGACTTTGTTAGCTCTTGGGGGGAGTGCGTAAAAATGAGTAGCTTTGTTATGCAGTTGGATTGCACCAGTAATTTTGTCCGTAAAACACCTGTGATAAATGATACTTCCCATGTAGACTGTCCGGTAGCCACCGGCTGCACCGGTACCCACGCAAAATAAGTGTCACTGTATGAATTACTAAATGATTCCGGAAAGACTCCTGCAGCCTGGGAGGGTTTCTCCTGCAAAATGTGTAAGGCCCCCCACCAAGGATGAGCACGAGTGATTCCCCCCTGAGCTACAGTACTCAGTACTGTGGTAAGGTAGAATCATTTTTCTGCTTGTCTATAAAGGCCTAGATCCTCTGTCAGAGTGTTGCACAATCACTGCTAGTGCTGTGAATAAGTGCTCCTAGAGGTACACTGAGAAATGTCTTGCCGAGAGGTCTGTGCAGTGGACAATGAGTGAGACATTTTACAACATAGAAATACCCAAGTTCTGAAAATAGATCTTCAAAGGACCCCTAATATGTGTTTCTGTGGTGAAAATTGGCACAATGACAAACTGTGGCCCTTGACTTCTGGTCTAGGTTTTCCCTCCAGTAGCCTTTGTTTCAGAGGAAGTGAGCTACCTCGATTTCTATCTGTTCAGGTGCTTCAGTCTTAATTATCTTCGAATTCCCGCTCGTGGAACGTGCTCCACTGATGTGGGCTGTGGTGCACACTTGCTGTTTGCTCCTGGGCAGCTTGTAAAGCCTAGATCAGCCCTCTCCTCAGACTGAAGACTGACTGACACAGGGTCAGCCTACAAGGAGGCAGCAGAGTCTAGTGAGAGGGACTCAGACCAGGTATATTTTTCCCCTGGTTAGTCCACGTGGTAGTGAACAAAGCAGGTGACTGGCCTCTGGGTGGACTCGGAGTCGGTGTACAAAGATATAGTTTACATAAAGGAAGCACTGAGGACTGACCGAGGCTGTGAACGAGGCGCACAGTGGTGAAGTTTGTGGTAGGAGTTGGACGTTAGGGGAGTGTGTTGGAGGTGGTCACAAGTAGTTTGAGACATAGACATTTGACGGAAATAATGGAGAGACTGCAGTGTAACCCATCATGTGGCCCTATTTAGATCCATGGTGTGCAAACCTGTCTCATGAATATTAATTATGGAACTCCTCAAAGCCCTGAAGAGCGCATAACGCTACGGTTTAGGATATGAGACAGAATGTAGTGCTCTACAACCTTTCTGCAATAAGAACTTGTGTTTAATGTAAATCACCCAGAGCTACTAATATTAGTGTTGTAAGAGTGACCACATCAGACAATAAACCATTTGTGGCCACCCATGCAAGATTATCCGCAGTGATCGCCTCGCTGCAGGAAGCAGGGCTGTCTACAGAAACGTAAAAAAGCTTTATCAATTTGGAATGCCCTTACATAGGTTATACATGAGAGCCACATCTGCAATGTACCAACATAATAATAGGTTGCCACATGATAATCACAGCTTTAAATACAACAGAACATGTTTTTCTTGAACGCTTGTTCACCCTGAAGAGTATTTTGGTACTTAAGTAACAATACCCAACTCAATGGTTGGAATGGTTGATGTGGAAATGCTTTTATACATTAGTGAGAGGCAACAATGAGAACAAATCTTCAAGACAATATGATAGTAACGATAGAAAGACATTCAAAATCCTCAGTTAACGTATGTTCTTTTTTATTCATTCTTCATTTCACAAGTGGGCAGATAAATGTGCAGTCAACGCGTTTTGCCAACATATGGCTTCTTCAGGGCTGCAAACATGTCAAAGGAGCATATAAAAGTATGTGAAAGGTAGTGATTTGCAAATAAAACCAACACAAAACATCCCATTCATTTTTTCTTAAAACCACACAATAAAACATGAAAACTCCTGGGAATATCGTTTGCACAGATTATAAACCTATACGTTCACAAACAGTCACAAATAGGACGTACATTAAATGACAAACAAGAGACTAGACTTGAATCCACTAACACAAATACATTAGACAACCATATTAGCTTGAACATGAAAATATTTTTAAAACATTTTTGGTTTGCATCATAGACAGACTGTGACACAAACATGAAAAACATTGTTTTAAACATGTTTTGCATCCAAGGCTGTAACATGGATTATACACAAAAGCCAAACAAAAAAATCACACAAACTAAACATTTTTTGTACAAACAACATATCACACACCCAATGTATAGTGACAATATATAGTATTCTAAAATTGATGTTTGCACATAGAGAAGACAAAAACAAAGTCCTACATAGACATCTGAAGATAACAAGTCCATCAGTCCTTGATACGTTGTAAGAGGTTTCTCTAGCCACAAGGTGAGCGAAGGGAGGGAAGGGATCAGTTGGCAAATACTGCAAAAGAAGTATTTCAAACCACCTGAGTGTCCAAGCAAGGGCCGCCAGTTCCAACGCACCCAAGGAATGCACAGTCGTTCCAATGTTTGTAGGAGGGAAACGCAGGAAGAGGCTGAAGTGTCTGAAGTGAGGTGGGCGTAGAGGGCGGGTAGGAGAAGGGCACAGAGGTACATTATGGAGAGTGGTGGGGGGGGCACCTAGGGAGAATGGTATATGAGACTGGGGTTGGTGCCGGGCATAAAAGTATGATTGGATCTAGAAATTGTGATGGAGCCGACTCAGCCGAGTAAAACACTTTACTTTGTGGGGGAGATGACGCTGTCATGGTATGCGAAGCGACGCTCACGTTATGGGTGCGTGTACAGAGAGGTGTACAATATATACAGAAATGTGGGCTCCTTGTGGAGAAGAGTGGTCAGGTTACCCTGTATTTTGCTAGTCTTAAAACGGCAGTCTCGTTCCATTCAGCCATAATCGCCCAGTGCCAAGCGGCTAAATGTTTGTCCACAAGGCGCTAGCTCAAAATACGTGCGGTAGTTGTATTAGAAAAGAGATGCGGGCATTTGAAATGGGTACAGGGAGGTGCTTGGAAGGATGAGCAGGCGGGAGTGGAAAAGAAAAGCGCACAGACAACAAAGGACAGGGGGTGAAAGAAGGGAACGGGAGTCCTAGTCTCTGAAGATGGGGAGACGGGAACGGTGCACATGGAGAGGGCTGCGGAGGTAGAGGCAGTGAGAGGGATCCACGTGCAGGTGGGCACCGCTGTGGGCGTTCGTGTAGATTTGCACAGATGGTAAGTGTACAGAAGGCGAACACGAGGAAGGAGGCGCAGGGAGGTGGGGCGAGGGTGTAAGTGAGCACCGCAAGAGGGTGTACACAGGGACGGATAAAGTAGGGGGAAGGGTGCACGTGTAGGTTGGCAGAGATGGAGGGAGGTGTACCGGAGGAAGGGTGCTATATAGGTGGGCACAGAGCGTGAGTCTACACATGGGATGGTGTACTGTATAGATAGATACAGATGGAGGGTGTGCAAGGCACCAGAGCACGGATTGTGTTTAGGTGGGCACCGGGCCACCTCGACGGGCATCGTGTGGAGGGAGAGGCATACATAGTTCAATATACTTCAAAGTGGGGCACCTGAGAGAAGCGGGCGCAGAGAAGGGGGGGGGCGACACTCGCGCGCGGAGTGAGGTGGACGTGGACACACGGATGAGTCGATAAGGGATAGATACAGAAAGACATGGGCACCGGAGGATACACGCCACGGGTGGATGCCAGCTGGAAACAGATGCACATGGCATGCTGGCACCTCCCACGCAGCCCAGAGGAAGAACGGAGGAAGCTGAGAGGGCACGGCGGTGAAGGTGAAGCATGGAGGAAGGAAGCACTCCAGCAATGTGACTCAACTCCGCTCCCACAGGCACCGAGGGCAGGGGAGGGACAGGAGGGGTGGGGGCGGAGAAGGGACGGGGGAGGGGTGGCAGATACACACACTGAGGGGAAAACAAAAGAGAGCCCCGAGCAGACTCAACTTCCTGAATCCAAGAGAGGAAGGAGCTAACCGGACCCAGCCGGAGGGAGGCTGCAAGGAGAGGGCAGACCACCTGGAGCAGAGGTCCCGGCCGGAGCGAGGCGCCCAGCTGCTGTCCGAGGAAGATGTCTACGGTCCTGGTGAGAAGAGACTCCAGCAAGAGGCTGCAGAACCTCCTGAAGTAAGGGCGGGGGACTCCACGTGTGTTTGGGGAAGACCTAGTTATGTGGGATATTAATTATGAAGGGAGACGGCGTGCGTCCCTCACCCCCGTCCGCTCCGCAATGGACCCTTTCCTCTCCCGGCAGCCAGGACTGCTGGCTCGAGGGGTGGTCTCCCCGTGGCCCAGCCAGTGAGGTACCGTGTGCCCGGGGAGGCTGGGAGTGTCCCCTTTGTCTGCGTTGATGTTCCTGCCTCCCCTCCTCAGTCAGACACATGCGTTTGTGGGCGGCGGTCGCCCAGTCGCTCCCCTTGTGCAGAGCTCTCTGTTCAATTTACTGGATGTAAAGAGATTCTCTAGGTTTCTAAATGGCCCCTGCCCCTGTGCTCTCGGGGCAGGGGGTGCGATGGCTCACAGACGGGGTGATCTCACCAGGGGAACTTGAACTCATTCTGTCTGGAATTCCAGTAGCGCCCGGGATGCGTTGTGGGAGTGGAGGTGAGACAGGGAATGGCGATGCTGAAGCAGCCGGGGGGAGGCAGGGGCAGAGCCCACCCTTTCAGCTGTTCTCTTGCTCGCATGCCTTCTCGTGGGCACGGCTGGGTGCGTCTGTGGCCCTCGACCCTCATTCCACCGCGTTGTCGCGTGTCTTGCTGTCTGCATCCTCTCGTGCCCGGACACTGAGGTGTCCTCCCCTCCCCAGACATTTCCCACAGCGCTCCCAGGCCCCTAGCGCCCACAGGTGTGCCTCCGTAGAGCTCCGGACGAACAAGACAGTGGTACAGTGAAGTCTGCGTGACGTGAGCTTTCACGCTTGAGACATTATTAAAGACCACAGACACACAGCGGCGTGGCAAGGGGTGGGACTCAACAAGTGGCCCTGCTCGGACTCAGACTCGCGGACGTCTAGGTAGGAGTGAGATAAAGGGAGATCCCACGGGACCACTCAGAGTTGCTGGAGGGAGACTATGCAATAGAGGTGGGCGAGAATAGTAAGGCTTCATTTGAATGCCTGGCTCAGCTCGAGGCTTTCTTGAAACCTCGAGCCACAAACAAGCCAGGCCTTCGTGTTTATAGGCCCTCAGAGAAATATAGACAACGCATTAAGCTTTGATTTAGGAAGAGAGACCCATGTAGAGACTCGATTGCACAGCCAGGAATTCTGGGACCAGTTTCTGCTTCCCTGCTTGACCACATTTTGTGTTCTCTTATTTCACTTTGCCGCTTTTCCCCTTTACCATCGCACTTGGGAGAACCTTGCGATCTGTTCAGGATCTACCCTGTTCAAAATACTCTCGTATGTTTTATTCATTCCCAATACATTCCATTCCATACATTTAATGCAGTGATGCGGTCTAATGCTCTGAAGTTAAACGCTTCCATGTGTTGAAAATTGTTTTTTTTAGATTGGAAGAGCCCTTATCTTATTGTTATATGCCATTTGCAGAACGAATTACGTGGCAAAGATGTGGGCTCGGCCCGGGGTAGGGCTCTTGGAGGCAAGCCAGACCCTTGGCTCGGCTCTCCCTGTGGATATGCTGGCTCGTCTCCCACCCCCATCTGAGACTGGCCAAGGAGGCAGGAGGGGGGCAGGGGCGATAAGAGGTGCTGGAATGAGACCCCATTGGACTCCCTGGCAGACTCTGAAGCTCACTCCCTGGCAGACTCTGAGGCTGACTCCCTGGCAGACTCTGAGGCTGACTCCCTGGCAGACTCTGAGGCTGACTCCCTGGCAGACTCGTGAGGCTGACTCCCTGGCAGACTCGTGAGGCTGACTCCCTGGCAGACTCGTGAGGCTGACTCCCTGGCAGATTCGTGAGGCTGACTCCCTGGCAGATTCGTGAGGCTGACTCCCTGGCAGATTCGTGAGGCTGACTCCCTGGCAGACTCGTGAGGCTGACTCCCTGGCAGACTCGTGAGGCTGACTCCCTGGCAGACTCGTGAGGCTGACTCCCTGGCAGACTCGTGAGGCTGACTCCCTGGCAGACTCGTGTGGCTGACTCCCTGGCAGACTCGTGTGGCTGACTCCCTGGCAGACTCGTGTGGCTGACTCCCTGGCAGTCTCTGAGGCTGACTCCCATGCAGACTCTGAGGCTGACTCCGTGGTACCCCTGACACTGGCGGGGACAGAGTGGGGAATCACTGACACTTCTGGCAGCGATGCTAAATGCAGTTCTACGAGGCCCACAGTTTGGCTGTGCGTTTTACTGTGACAGCCTGAGGGGCTATCATTGGGGGGGGGGGGGGAGTGGGCTTCAACATAGCTGTTTGAGAGAGGGACTCAGGGAGTGTAATCCTATCTAGATACCCTGACAGGCCAGGGAGCTGCTGGGGAGGGGCTCCGTATGAGTCTGGCTGTGAGTGGGAGGCCATGCGGGTCATTGGCTGGGAGTGACGTCACGGATGATGGACGTGACCGGCACTGGGCGCGGCCTCGGTTGTTTGAAAGTTGATGGTCGCGTCAGGCCTGGCTGGGCGAGAGTCTCCTTGAAAGTGAAAGGGGCATTTGGTGCTGTCCGGGATTGAGACATCCCTTCAATCATTAGCGCTGTCGAAGCCGGTCGCTTTAAACCTATGGGGTCGCCAGAGCTGGCTGTCTAGGCGTGGGAATATATTTTCCTATGTATGACATCATCCCAGTTTTTGAAAACTTGGAAGCCAGATCTTTTGGTGCAGAAACTGAGGTCTCTCTCACTCATCTCTTTACTGGGTTTCCTGCCATTGTGTGAGAAACTGTGGTGGGGGGGGGGGGGGGGGGTCCACGACGATACATTCTTTGTCTCTACGTATATGAGCCTTTTCAATTTGCAGCAGAGAGGATCAGTGTCAACCGACCTACCAATCATGCACACAAGTCTTAACTGAATTTTCGAGACCGCAGCCCATGTGCATGCTGGGACTTGCAGTGTTTTCTGAAATCCGTACTCGACCGTACAGATGCTATTGATGTGATTAGGCGGTGATGTGATTAGGCGGGGCGGGCCACGGAACTGATGTGTGAGCAATTGATGGCTAGACAGTATGTCGGACAGTCAGCAAACTACTCGGGGTGACCACACTTTGACACACACAAAAAACAAAGGAGGGAGTGTAGAGGAGGCGTGAGGGTAGAATCGTCCTCCTCTTGGTACTAATTTTCAACAAAGAGATCCTACCACTGTATTACATTGTTTCTTTTTTTAAAAATTACAATAATAATGATGGTGTGGCAAAAAGTGTTGGACCCCTATAGATATTGAAACGGGGAAACACTGTGTTTTAAAATACCCCTCACACACTGAAAATTAATTCAGTGTCGTGCTTCATCATGGGGGTCTTCCCATACCTCTACGGGGTGGGGCGTGCTACGACCTACATAGACGTGGGGGCACTTAAATAAGTGAAAAAAACTATGTGTAGTGCATAAGTGGTAGGGTCGGAGAAAGATAGTGGTGCAAAGTTAAAAGTAACCTGACTTGTGGAAAAAATATTATTTATTGCCTTCCCTAGCTGGAAACATTAAAAATGGGGAAACGTAGACGGTATACTATTGAGTTGCCTTCTACTTGGTCAACATGTTTCAAAAGCCATCCCCTAGGCTTTCTTCAGGACCATGTGCGATCCCTACTCCAAACATACATTAAATAATGTTTGTGTACCTCACAATTTGTAATACACGCAGTGCATGCTAAAATATGAGCATGCAAAAAAACATACCTAATTGGTATTTTTCAATATAGGTTTAGTGTGAGTAGGCCAATGATGATTGTTTTTGGATGGGCCATATTGGGTTTGTCAAACCATATGCTTAGGTCACCCAGAATGCATATGTTGGAGTGTAGTGCTGTATGGTTTGAAACTGTGTCTAGAAGTGTGTCTGGGAATGTTTCATTTCTAGAAGGAGGTCTGTACAGGAGCAGGAAGTTACAGCAGGAAGATGATATAGAGTTGCATCTGGTGAAGAGGGCCTCACATCCTTGTATGGAGACCAGTAGCGGCTGCTACTTAACAGCGGTGGGAGAGGTGGTTTGTGAGGCAAATGGGGAAAAAAATCACTTACCTGTGTGCCGCCCCCCTCGGTCCTCTTTGCCCGCTTCCAGGACTCCATGTGCAGGAAGCACCCAGGGTTCCAGACTCTTCTAGCAGCGTTGTGATTGGTCTGAGTGCTGTGGTTGGGAGCTCGGAGAGGGACTGGGAGCCTGGGCATGTTCTCCACCCAGGCTGTGTAACATAGCCCGGTGGAAAACATAAGTTCGCATGACTGTTTGGCCTGAAAACTGTCATGCCACCACTCCTCCCCCTGCTTCTCTGACACTGCCCAGCCCCTGACCAGTTGAGCAAGGACGAAAAAATAAAATGATTATAAGAATGCGTTATCATTTTAATTTTCCTTTTGCACCTGCTCGTACAGCAGTAGGGCGATGCTCCTCCGCCTCAGCTTTAGTGATATTTAAGGTTGGCTTAAATACAACAGCTAGCCCACCTCCTCTTTTGCCTATACAATTTTGTGTGATTGTTGAATAGCTTAGCGGAACTGCTTGATGCAACACCAGAGCCATGTCGTCTCCCAACCATGAATTGGTTGTGAAGAGTAAGTCAGGTTGTGTGTCAGTGAGAAGGTCATAGATGTGATGCTTTTTTTTAGGTCTCGCCTGACCCAGCGCATGCGCTGGTCTGGCGAGACTTATTGAGAGGGCTCCAAAAAGCGCTACCAGGCCAGCCTAGAGCTACAGTGCATGTGCGCGGGAGCGCGCGCAGCGCTTGACCGCGATTACTTTCACTTTCGCGGCCGCTTGGCATAGCCAATTGGTCTTGCTTTTGGGACCTTATAAGTATTTAGTTATGCAACTGTTGCATGGCTAAACACTCATAAGGTCCCAAAGGCAAGACCTATTGGCTATGCCAATGCTTGTTTTAAAGAGTGATCAAGCTTTTATTAGTAGGCAGTTTAGAGAATGTGCCTTAGTGATGTGTCTCTGTTTTATAGAAGAGTGTGCAGTATTTTGTGAGCTTGTAGCAGGCGTGTTTGTTCATGCTGGTATTAGCTGTATGGGGATAGCAATAGTGTAGCTCATCTGTATCGTGTTCCTCGCCCAGCAGGCTAAAAAGGCATTTTGATGGGTCTGCGTGTGTAGAAGGTGAAGATGGTTGTATGAGTACCAGGGTCTACTGGAGTGTCTACACGCCTCAGAGGCAGGGACTTCTTACACATACATACCAGCACCAGGGGTTGATGGACTGTGTCTACAAGCCTTAGAGGCAGGGCAGTCTTGCACATACATACCAGTACCAGGGTCTGATGGAGTGTGTCTATATGATTAAGAGGCAGGCAGCTTCTTTACACATACATACCAGCACCAGAGTCTGATGGAGTGAGTCTAGACATCCGGGGCAGGGAGTTTTTTACACCTATATACCAGGGTGTGAAGGATTGTGTCTGCACGCCTCAGACGCAGGGAGCTTTCTTTGTGACCTTTGCCTGTCCTCCCGATACTCCGTCCCAGCTCAGTGGAGCTGAACTTGGTTGGAATGCCCCCTCCCTCTTCGGGTTTCTTCCTCCGTGGCACCAGCCCATCCCATGAAGGGATTAGGAGCCCAGCGTGGAAGGAAGGGGGCGGGGCTTGGCGGAGGCGCACAATGGGGCTCAGTTTGCTGTGATTAAGCAGGTAATGGGAGCCCAGCTCCACTCATTGTTCACAGAGTTGGTCACTGGGCAGGGGGAGGGGTCTCCGTTGCTAGGTAATTAACTCAAGCTACCTTCATCCTTAAATGGGTCATTAATAACAATCGAAGACTGTCCGGGCCCGGTAGCAACTGCCAATCTGCCCCAGAGAGACGCTACTGTACCGCCTGCTCCCACAGACCCGTCACTGGGACGGGGGTACCGCCTTCCCCAGTGGCCTGGGTGAAGCTGTCTGTAGCCGGGGTGTACCCCGACGGTGGGAACATGGGCTGTAAGCCACAGAGCCGCCAGTAGAGCTCCCAGGGATGTGGTATAGCTAGTTTCCTTGTAGCAGCAGGCCTGTGGACGCAAACCCCGTCAGACCTCCAGCGCTGCGTGTCATGACACTTGCATGTATTCAGGCTGTGCATGTACGTATGTAGAGTTGTTTATCTGTCTCCCAGACCGAGTGCACAGGGCAGTACACTGAATCCCAGTGCAGCCCGGAGAGGTAGGTACCCGCCACTCCAGTATACCCATTCCGTGGGCACATGCACGTGGAGCATGTGCAGGGCTACGGGTACCGCCCCTTTCCACATACAAGGGCTAGGCACGGTCATGTACATCCTGGTCTGTAGGCTGTGTGTACCCATGACGTAGACCCAGGAAGGTACAGCCTGAGATGAAGAAACGTGGGTACCGCTGCTTCCCTGGTACGCTAGGCGATGACGCAGGCATGTATGTGCTGCTTGATCTGCAGGGCTCCGAGTACCGGAGCTCTGCATGAACCCGTGATTTAGGCCCAGGAAGGTACAGCCGGAGATGAAGGGACGTGGGGAACGCTGCTGTTCACGTGCACTGGCAGTCACAGCGTTACATCTTTGGCTAGTTGCGTTCCCTTGTGACTACATCATCTGTGTAATCTGACAACTTCATGGTCCTGTAAACCTATGAAGTTGTCGGATTATAGTGTAAGGACCAGTGGCTTATAGCCCTGCCTGCCTGCAGCTTTAAACCCGCACCTCCAGGCTCTCAGCAGAGCTTCTGAGCGGCACCTGTTCCCCACGCATGCCTTCTGCTCTGGCTACCGGGGAGCTGGCGGGGGAGGACTCGGGCTGTGCCAGTCTGCCCGCATACCCCGCAGTGTCGGGTGCGTTGGCAGCTGGCACCCGATAGGAATGTAGTTGCACGGGAGGCAGCTGTCCGTACCAACAGTCCCTGCTACGCCCTCGCCAAGCAGCCCTCTCCTTTCTCTCTGTATCTAGGCTTGGGGCCAGCTAGGGCCATCCTCTGCAGTGGGCAGTGCCAGTTTCAAGGGATGTTGGACATCCTTTGGGGGACTCGAGATATATGTCCACTGTTGAGGTCGGCACGGCTGGGGCAAGGTCATCCCCAAAGCAGGCGCTCTCCACCGCCCTATTGGCGTCTCATCTCCCGCGGCCTGCCAGGTCTCCACAGGATCACACAGTCAGTGTGTGACACATACTTGAAACCTAATTGTCGCCTATTTGAGATCTCTTTAGCACGTCTAAAAGCCTGTTATGCGGCTCTACAGACACTTCACTGCCTTATCTCACTCAAGTGTTACAGCGGGAGGCAGCTCTTGAACCACCCGGGAGCCAGTGGCGTGTCAGGGGGAGGTGTCAAGCCCCCCTCAGACTGAAAAACACGCACAGCACCACGACGCTGGGGAAGCTTTTCTCCATACATCCATGTAATCTCACTGCTGCCTTAATCTGTATTATTTTCACTCCTTCGCTCCAACTGTTTCCCTCTGTCTAGCTCTCACTAACTTGCACGCCCCGAACTTTGGAACCCTCTAACACACGTCGTTTTCTCACATCCGTTTTTCTCCCTCCAGCTCCTGTTTCTCCCTCATTTCTCGCCATTCTCCCTTTGATAGTGCTTACTGTCATTCTATCTGTTTTATTCATGCTTTCTTTTATTCATTCGTTCTTCCTCGTCCCATAAATCCATCCTCCCTTTTCTGCCCGTTCATTTTTTTTCTGTCCTGCTCTGCTTTCATTTGCTATTTTCCATTCCTGTGTATTTCCAGCTTTCTATAATTCATTAACCCGTGGACATTTTTGCTTTCTTTACTTCACTTGTTGGTCATTCTATCTTTATTGTGCCCTATTTCCATTATTCCTAATATCTTTTTTGCCTCAACTTCACCCTTTCCTCAGATTCGTTATATCTGAATTTCATTTCTCGTCCATTCTCTATCATCCTTTCTATTTCCATTTCCTTTCAACCTCGACAGTGCTTTCAATTTGCCCCTCTTCTAGTCTTTCTTTCCTTCAATGTTCACTTTTCGTTCCTTCCATCTTCCCCTCCCCTATCAATTTATTTCCTCTACAATTTTTTCTTTCCATTTTCTGATTTCTCCCCTTATTTTTTTTTCTCTTTCCTTCGACCTCTTACTTTCCATCTACCTTACTTTACCCAATTTACACTCTTATTAGCTTCTTATTTTTCCTGTTTCTTTTTAATAATACTTATCCAGGTCCCCTTTTTTTCTTCCATTTATTTTGAATTCATCCCTACTGCCATTCTTCGTTTCATTCTCCATTCCTTCATCTTCCTATCTTTCAATTTGTTCTTTGATTTCGTTCTTTTTATTCTATTTCTTTCTTTTCATCTCAGCTTTTTTTCGCAATTTGTCTATTCCTACCTTTTCTTTCACCTCCTTTTTCATCTGCTGTTTTTCTCCTCCTTACTTTTGTTTATTTCCATATCGTTTTTTTCTTCCTACATTTGATTCTCCCTCTTTTACCCTATTTTCTTCACCCCCTTCTCTTTATTTCTGCTTTGTCACTATATTTGAATCCCTTTCTCCCTCCCACCTTTGATTCTAGCTCTTAATTTTGTGATACTATTTTTTACCCTGTTCTGTATAAGCTACTGCCAGGAAAAACGGAGAGCCTGATCAAAGCTGATCAGTCCGGCAGTAAAGAAGATTTGAAAGGTTTAATATGACCCAGAATTGCTACATTTTAGGATGGCTTGAGAACTCCCAAGCGGCTGACGCTGGAGCTTCTAATTTGAGGTCCTTTTGGTATTTGTGTCCACCATGACTTGGACCTCTAGTGAAAGTATCCTCGGGGTAGGTGGGTAAAATATTATTCACAGTTAAAGAACACAAAGCCTGACCTCTTTTTGGAGGTATACAGTTTTTGTGCTCATTCATTCCCTGGACTCTCTGATGAGAAGTCTTTTATATCTGCAGGCCTGGACAATGTAGCATGGAACAAGGAGAAGGGAAACACCTGCACTAGCGGTGCTACCCTGGACCAGTTTCACCAGGTCTGTGAGTGGTAGTTGTGCCATATATTTCATAACCTACGAGAGGATCCAATGGACAGACAGATGTCTCGAGTATGGTTAGGATGTGACATGCTCGTAGGTGAGAAGGACAGCGTCCGCGCACAACAACCCAGTCCTCGAAAGGGACAGTCTGTTAACCAACCCACTTCAGTCAATGCAACCGGGCAAGTACTGCTTGAAGGCCCGCGGGCACATTTCATCCTCCGAGGCACCAATTTTCCCAATCTTCTCACATACATCAGCAAGTCAGAGTTGGTACCTTCTTCCCTGAGATGCCAGCCTGATCCAAACTCTCAAGGTTGAGTCCCTGGGTGTACACCTCTCTCAAGCCGAAGGCCAATCACAACCATCAGCATGGAAAGTGAAGCACTCCTGCACACCTTAACGCCTCCCTGCACCCCCACCCCAACCTACACTAGGCGCGACTAAAGATAGAGGTATTGACAAACTGGCTTGCTGTGCCCTTGAGTACAAGGCCTCAATGTCAGCCCAGCCCCCCGTTGTCTGACCCGTCTCTATGTCTATGGGGTTTCGGCTATTTCTAACCATTGGACTCTTGTAGGTATTCTGCAGCATTTTGTTCCTTTCACTTTTCAAAAGGAAAGGTAAGCATTTATTGTTAATCGCAATTGGAGTATAATTTGAAACTGTCCTAGTAACCAATTGTGTCTTTTTGCTTTCTCGCCCGAAGTGCGCCAGGTATGCCCAGACGTGGGTCCTGGGCTCACTGTGCCACTGGAATCAAGCTATCCTGGCTGAAGAGGGGTGAAATCCCAAAACCAGTCCTAGGGTGCTTGTTTCTGGTCCAGGGAGGACTTGGCATGGCAGTTCGGGCTGGATTGTTCCCATGAGGCACAGGGTCAAGACTGATTTGCATATGGCCCGGTCTAAACTGGGGTGGCATGGTGAGCAAAAGAATGATGGATTTAACCCAGATCTCTTGACTGGGGGTGAATGTTTTGATTTGTTCTGCATTCCATCCATCAATTGTGTGTCTTTTGCTAGTAACCCTTAGTACATGAAATTATATCTATATGATTCGTCAAAACTGTTTGGATTATCAAATTCCAAATTGTCACAATAATTAGTTATTGCCTAAAAAAAATGCATATTGTGCAGTCCATCGTATACAATACTTATGGCAAATTTCCCCTAAAATCCAACCAACCCCTGTTTCCCGATACTCGGGCAACTTTTTCTAGGTTGAAAAGACATAAATCCTATATATACAAAGATAATATACACTGTATAAACCTCACCTAAAATAACATTTCAAACAATCATACCTCCTTTACGCCACCATTGTGTGCAGACAAAGCAAAAGTAAATATGACCTTTGAGGAAAAATACTAACAGTGTATAAACCCATCTGTTTGTTCAGTGGGACTGGACACAGATGCTGTCTTCCTGCGATTTACCGGTCTGTGTGCATCTCCATCCCAGGCTGCTCGCTTTTTATTCCTATATTCTGTGTGTTTTCTGTTTTGAGTCTATGGATGTTGTGCGTGGCTGTCCACGTTTAGTTTTCTGTAGGACCCTGCTCTCTGCCTCTGCACGAGGTTTCTAGTGGTTTATGGAACACTGTTCCGCTCCTTTAACGTAGAGATGACGACATTCATTTTCTTCGTTTACCATTTCAATTTGTCAGTTTTGTTCTGGCTTTGGTTGGACACTTTGTTGTTGAAAGTGATGGAAAGTAAAACTTGCCTGCACTGGGCCCAGAATTTCATGGATTGTTTTTATAAATCTAGCAACGGTCTGTGAACCATGTGCTGCTCTTTACACGTTGTGTTATATAGTAATATTTATATAGCATTGACTAACCCTATGTGATGAGCTGAAGCGCTTACCTACATAGGCTGCCATGCTACCCTGAGTAGGGTGTGTTGTTGGAAGGATGTAGCCTTTGTTTGTATCCTCAGTGGGAAGTGTTTCTATGTGGTGCGTGATGACCACCGTGGTGCAGTTATCACGAAATGGCACTTAGCCATTGGCAGTGTGATGGGTGAAGAAGTGTGAGAGATAGTCACGCAGTTTTTAGTTTTCAGTAAGCTGGCAGCTTTGAGCAACTTGGCAGTCCGATTTATGGAATTTCATATCTTCATAGTCTACTTAACTGGTTGCTGCCCTGGGTTGTCCAATTCTGAGATATTTTGTTTAAAGTGAATGGCCCTGAGCAGGAATAGGTTAACAGGAGAAATCCCGTATGATCTGTACAATTACAACATATTCACAAACACAGTGGGCAATGTTACAATGTACACTCATATTGGAGAACCATTCCCTTTCACAATGTGTCTGTCGCATTCCACTGTCGACCCAGTGTTTTAATGTTGATGTTTAAATCCTTTGGTCATATGCCAAGGGTCTCATCGGGACAAAGCATTCAGCTGCATAAGTACATAGCGATTCCACTTATTGGTGCTTATTGATTTCCTGGAAATGAGGCAGATGTGAGTATTCTTAATAGAATAAATCATAATCCAATAGGGTAGAGTATGTTGTCCAACGGCTAGGGCAGCCGACCTAAAATCTGGGGAACCGGGTTCGATTCTCAGCAGTGACGCTCAACATCCTGTGATTCTGGGCCAATCACTTAATCTCACCGTGCCTAACAAAAATAAATGTATCCTTGTGTAACCCAGCTGGTGCTCCTGTAAAGCGCTCTGATAACTGATACCTTGGGGTCAGGTTCGCGCTATATAAAACTCAGAAAAAAGAAATTCAGCAAGACGACCAGTGCCAGCTCACAGGATCGAAGTATCGTGGCAATAACTAGTTAGTTATCTTCGATAACGCCTTATCTGTTAGAGATTCTATCTAGCCAAGACTCCCCACCTCCAAACACATCCCAGGCATCAGATTTGATCCGTCCAATCCCAACCAGCACCTCCGCACGCCGGCAGATGGCTTCCACACTGGAAACGTTGCACCCAATCAGGTGCCACCCCAGCCTCTTTTTGTGACACTTCCACGTCAGAAGCCACAGAGCCACGGCAGAAAGCTGATGGACCAGTGTGCTGATACTAAGGATCTAAAGGGACCTTTCTTGGAGAGATTTACAGTATAGCAAGTACATCTTTTATGTACGGATTGTGAATCATCCACTTAAATAAGTTTTGTTCCTTGTAGGTCACCCAATTGTGCTGCCATTTAATAGTAATATAGGACAGGTCAATGTCAAAGTCAAAGTCCAGCTGTGTAAACCAAAGCCGCACAGATAGATTCATGTTTAGTCATTGCCGCTTCGTAGCACGATATGCCTGCTTTGCTTGTTCTTGGAGGTGGGTGTTAGGCCATTTCACTTGTGCCTTAACATTCTCCTACATTACCAAACATTATTCGTGGTAGGTCGTGTTCCTGGCGGCTTTGAGCACATAATTCACTTAAATAAGAAGTTGTTTACTGTTTCTGGCTTATTGGGGGGCTGGAGAGGTGGATACTACTTTATTAAAGTAGCTATAAACCTGTGTTAGAGTTTTTTTGTGTGAAAATGCCTTCACATTCATTTTATTATATAACTTGTAGCATTTTATAACTATAGCATAACATTTTTGATTCAAAATGTTGTAGAAGAGGTCACTTTTTTGGGGCCAAAGCTCATTAATCTGAGTTTGTGTTGTACACATGATTAAACATGATATGGAATATAAAGCATTGGTGTATGCCATCGAGAGCATGGATGAACGCAACATCTACCATTTCATAATAAAGCACACAGATCAGTGGATTAGGGGCATATTTACGCTGCACGTTTTAAAGCCCTGTGAGCTAGTTCACTGGGAGGACAAACCCTGTCTCTTAAGCCTGGTTGGGGCCTATCCTCATGCGCTCCTAAGGAAAGTCCCTGCAGGGCAGGTCTCATCAGCTGTCCTGGTTTGCCTTCCAAGCTGTGCATCAGCGGTGTGAGCTCTGCCCAGAGGATGCATGCGGCGACCAGAGAGGGAGGGCTGATCAGGTCCGCCCAGGTCAACTGATGTTGGCCTCGACTTTGAGCACCACATGACAAATGACCTCAGAAGAGCTATGCTCATAGGGAAGCGGAGGCGTATCACCCAGAGGCTCTTGCCTCACCTGTTACTGCCCATGGGTATGAGTGAATGTTTGGGTTACTTACTGGTAATCTCCATTATTCTGGTTCCAAATTCCTCATCCCATTACACACTAGTGCAGCTGGGAGGCCCTGCCTCACCCTAGGCACTCGTATCATGCAACCTTCTTTTCTCTCCATTACAATTCCTATCCCTTGAACTGTAAACAGGACACATAATCCCAGCTCACCCTGCTGTCATAGGGGCTGTCGTATCCAACCAGGGTGGGTGGGTGGCACCGCGAGTAATGGGATGAGGAATGTGAAATTACAGTGATGAAGATTCCGGGTTAGTAATCCAAAGACCACCACCGTCTTCCACATTTCTAATCGCGCTCCTCACTAATGCAGTTCTACAAAGCAATACTTTCAGAACGAAAGCCAAACATACGCACATGACGGAAATCATAATGCTACACGCATTTAATAATATTAACAGGAAATTTTCATAAATCTACATTTATGGTACCTTCTTTGCATTCAGCATCTTTGTACCGAACTGTAATTCTGAACCATTTGCCAACTTTAGTCTCTAATGTTTAACAAAGCTAGACTGCGCTGCCCAAGTCACTGCTGCGCAGATATCGGGCGTACGAGGCGTCGGCCCATTCAGCCGATGAGGCTGCCTCTCCCCTGGTCTAACCAGCTTGGATTGACCCTGGAAGCTCATAACCAGAATTAACATAGGAAATTGAAATTACATCTTTAGCCCAGCGATCTGTGGTGGAAAGAAGCCTTTCCACAATTCCTTCTGGGGTGAATCACGATTCGAAAAGTCTAAGCCAATGTGCAAGCACAACGAGCTCAGGCATTGCATCTGTTGGTAACTGGCATGGTGCCCCACACTAACTGCTGTACAAAGATGCAATACAAATAACCGCTAAATCTCCCGACTAAAAGGCCAAAACACAATTTTAAGCAAAAGTCCCATAGGCCCAGCACGATGAGAAGTTACCACAAACAAGTGCATATTAAAACAAGCATTGACGAAGCAATAGGTCTCACTTAAGTGAAATCTGTTGTCTTTGCCAATGTTTCTCAGTCATGTTGCAACATGGCTGAAAGTAAAGAAAAAAAGCTCTAGAACGTAGCCAGATTTGACCGCATCATAGTGCGTTTTCAATTTTTTCTTTTTTTAACTTTCCGCTGTACTGCACTGAAGCTCACGCTGCCGTACAGTATGGCTAAAAAAAATTGACAAAGCCGATAGATCTCACATAGGCTAGTTCTATTGGCTTTGTCGATGCTTGTTTCTTCTTGGTGTCCATGACTGTACTGCCCATGCTTAACAAATAATTCTTCCATGGCCAGCTGCTTATGAACGTGCAGGTCTAGGGAGGGAAGAGGGATTTTATTCTCTGCTGGCTCCTTGCCCTTGAAAGAAACAGGGAAGGAGGGAACGCATGATAAACTTTGCCTGAGCCCTGGCCAGCTCAAATGAGCTCCTGTTGCAGCTTCTTGCAGTCGATAAAGGTTGTGGCAGGTGGAAGTTAACAATATTAGCTCCGTTCCTGCTAAATGCACGGATTACTATGGCAGTTCCTGCAGCATCGTGACACACAGTATCCAGAGAAAATGGGCACTGGATGCTTGAGACGTTCCTGCAGCCGTGGGGCATACAGGGTTTTAGGTAGAGGTGGGGTGGGGGCTCCCGATACCACAGTAGTTCCTGCTCTGTTAAGGAAATGTCCCCAAACCACAGCAGCTCGCGTGGTTTTCATGCAGGCAGGCTGTACTATGCAACAACAGTCCCTAATGTGTCCAGACAGGGTGGTTGGGGCACAGGGTAATGTCAAAGCAGATGCACCCTGGCCAGGCGGTCTCTGCAGCTCTTGCACATGCAGTGTCCATGACACTCCTACTCCATGGGGAGAACAATCTGTATTCTGCCCGTAAACGCTCTCACTTCGAAGTCAGCCGAAAGCATACTAAACACCAGGCTCTCTGGGAAGACACAGCCTGACATTTGACCTCGATCTTCGAATGCACAATAAATGTAACGAGATAAGAACAAGATTTACAGGCCTGTTACAGATGGGGAGCTTTCGGTAGGACACTGGTAAATAAGGTTTTGGCATGAGAGGGATGAAGTGAACCCAGGCAGCCTAAACCAGCAGATGAAAAAGCAAGAACACGTTAGTTGCAACCCACAAAGCCAATGGCAAGCAACGGTCAGAATGCATTCCCAGGTCAACTTCTGAAACCCTCCAAGATGTCTTTCGCACACTGCACAGCTGCGCTGTCTGGTAGGCTGCGACCTAAAAACAGGATGAGCTGTTTGGGCATTTCTTTAATAGTTTGAGGGATATGAATTGGAATGGAAGAAAAGAAGTTTGCTTGAAACGAGTGCCTAGGGTGAGGCGGGCCTCACAACTGCATGAGTGAGGAATGGGACGAGGAATGTGTTTGAAGAGTTAATGAGCATTTATTAACACATTCACCACTGCGTTTCAGCCACTGCAGATATGCTATGGTGCAGTTATGGATTTCTTTGAGCGGCTTTCCTTCACCATAAACTTTTCTTCCACCGACCCCTGCACATACCGCAATATTAATGCCGAAGTGTACGCTAGCTATGTTTTGTCAGGGTGGTGGGAGGTTGTGCTCTTCCACACCTAAATCACAGACTTTTTTAAAATCCGTGTTTGAGAGTCCAAGCCATGGTCATCCACCTCAAAAGCTTCTAATCAGGCCATTTCTTTCTGTCTGTCCTGCTTTCTTTTGACACACAGGCCCTACACAAGGTCTTCCTCCTTTCCTCTTAGCTGATATTAATGCAGCCTCTCCGTGCCTATTTCAGACACTGTAGAATAAACACACAGTTTGTGTTTCCACCACGTCTGCCTAGAGGCTGTTGCCTGTATATACTACCTTCTGTGCAAAATGTTTACTAATGTGACTAGTGAGTCATCCGCCTGCAGCCTCACAAAATATCTTGCAGTTCTACTATGTTTATACCCTTTAAATTGTGTATATTACTATTGCACACCCATGCTACGTTTCACCTTATTCCCTTTAAACGGTGTATATTACTGCTACACACCCATGCTCACTGTCCACATGCTCAGCTTTTTAAGACCGACCTTGCAGTACTTGTATTTTTACTCATACACTTTTGTGTTTGTCCATCTTTGGCTTCTTGCATTTTCTGCTTGCTATATAGCAATGGGGTCGCCCAAAAACAGATGCGGATTTGCGTCCTCCAGAAATGGATACTGAGCCCTGGCCAAAATAGTCCATGTGATCTCCAGAGCTGACCATGGTATTCTACGTTGGCCTGAAGAACAGGTCGAAATATTAGATATGTAGCCTTCAGAAGTCACTGGAATATCCTATGTGTAGCTCCAGTTGAAACCTTTTAAGTCATGTATACAGAAACTCACAACCAGCTTTTTTTTGTTGGTCAGGCTTGAGGAAGCTTTTGTAGGCTCCAGTGCTCACATAATACTTAAGTCTAATATTTTCTAATTTGTCATTGTCATTTGGGTTGACATTGAAGATTCATAGCTGATGTTGCCTATTGAAAATCAAGCTAACATCCAGCTTCCAAGTTAATTCACAGCCAATTGGACTGAGACCATGGTGGGCGGAAAGGTGGGTGCACACTGAGACCTGCTGGTGCATTATGGAGTAGGCAGTTCACAAAAGAGTTTGTACTCACAGTTCTTTCCATAAAGTACATGCGCTACCAGTTTAAGACATCCCTTTACACGTTTATGCAAAAATCGAAGAGGGAATAATTAGGACCAATGTTAAATTCACTGATTTTAACGTGAGCCTGGCTCCCCAAAAGTAGTATGTAATTTAGTAAGGTGTCTTGGGCATTTTTGTACTTCTTCAACCCCAAAGTCTGACCAATAGAATGAACCCCTTGCTTTGAGCGGGGTATGATTAAAGTCAATCTTTCTGAGCCTAGGACAAACCCAAGCGCCCTTCACACAACACACTGAATGGTGGTGGCACAGTGGGGAAACGCGGCCTCACAGTCTCCTCTTTTGAGCCAAGAATCTCCGATATACAAACATTCCATTTTGTGTCTACTTGTGCAGGCACAGTATTGATATATGGGTTGGGTATTGTATCCAATCCGGATGAATACATGGTGATTAAAACATCTCCTCAGGGTTCATATAAAAGGATATACCCCAACTATTCCAAATTTGTACTATCACCATCGTAAGGGTCATCCCTCTTGATAGTACCTTAGAACTGTCACTGGGACATCCCTAGGTCATAGATCACTAGTTAAATATGCACCACAAAGGGGTACCGGAAGGTGAAATAGAAATAATCACAAGACCTAGGTAGCGGTAGTACCAAACTCTTGTCCTCCCACCTTCCCAAGACCTTGAAAATATAAAAGTTTTTTCTAGCAAGGCTCACAGTTTATGTATTTCATGGAACACCCCAGCATAAGAGCGAACAAGCGACCATCAATCAAATCTATCCAAATCTAATCTATCCCATTCTAGTATCCTAGCCAAATCAATGGAAGCAGGGTACGTTCACTTCGCCACAACATGGCTTGTTTTTTTTTGAACATTTCTAAACCTTCAATTGTCATTCTCTTAAGACAAAAAGTGAAAATGTCTGGAAAGAGATTTTAAGAGCGTATGAAGATACCACACCATTTACACATGAAACAGCAAGGACCTCTGAATTTGAAATGGAGTATCGTACTTGTCCATACAGAAGAGGACAAAAGTGTGCAAGGATACAGGCCTAGTCGTTGTCAAACAGGAACCTTCAAAGGATTACATTAGTTACACCTGCTAAAACGTTATCAAGTGAGTCTAATATTGACATGAAACTCATTACTGCAGCCCAGCACCCATTTCAGTTATTTGATGGCCTATCGCATGCCTTACAGGTTGCACGGCCCTTCAAAATGATACACCAAGATGAAAATCTTGTCATCATGTTCGAGTTTCCATATCTCCTTGACACACACATTCTAGGGTCGATCCAGGACAACCATCAGTGGACATCCCTTTCTGGTGACGAGGAGGCAAAAAGTGGGATTTGTGTCCTGTGTTGGGTTTAAAGGGGAGGTGTGGAAGGTTAGTCCGTCTTTTCTTTCTAAATACACTCAATGACATCGTCCGTTTTCAAACTTGAACCATACTCCAATTGTCATTTAGAATCATCACAGACTCAACGGAATAACACAAACTGAAATGGAAGGGGGAACAGGTGGAACGAACCACAGAGGGCAAATATAGAATAGTTGGGGTAGAAAAGAACACAAACAGAAATGGAAGGGGGGGAAGGTGGGACGAACCACAGTGGATAAATATAGATCAGATGGGGGTGTAAAATAAAACAAACCGAAATGGAAGAGGTGGAGTGAACCACAGAGGGCCACTATAGAACAGCTGGGTAGAAAATAGCTGGGCCGCTCAGGTCAACAATACTTTAAGACTGTTAACAGTGGAATCTAGGCAAACATATCCTTATAATACCATGCCTAAAGCATAGCGAGAGGCATTGGCAGCTGAAGAAGAGGGCACAATAGTACTTCAGCATAAGGCAGCTTACCTAAATGAATGTTTATGCCTTCTTAGCAACGAAATCAACTACAGAAAGCTGTCTCGTGACCCCACTGTTTAAATAGGAAGCGAGATCAAAATGGTGGTTTTAGAGGAACTGCGCAAAGGGTGGCTATCAAAAAAGCAAAGTGATTTTTTTGAGAATAGAGCAAACTAGAATCCCTTGTTTCTACCTGCTGTCAAAGATTCATAAATGGGTCACAGCCCCACCAGGGACAAACTTTGTTTCAGGAAGTGAATCTATTGTGGAGCCCATGTCACAGTTCTGTGACTTTTTATGACCAAGGGGCAAACAATACCTTGTATCTAAAGGACACCAACCAAGAGAGTAGTCTAACCATGATAAGATACTGAATATGGCCCCAATCTTGAGGTCTTTCTGGACATAAAAGCTTGATGTTCCAGTGTCCCCCAGTAAGCAACACTGAGGGTGGTAGAGGGAACATTGAGGAACACACAGGGACTACCAGACCACGAGTAGTCTTGTAATGGCCCATGGAGAAACAGCGCTGACAAATAACTATTTCCAGTTTGAAAATGATATTTAACATCAAATAGACCGAGCCTCTATGAGTGGCACCTTTTGGTCCAAGCTTGGCCGGCTTTTACGCCCATGACCTTGAGACCAGGTACAGCTAAGGCAGCACAAATGCCTTCAAAGACCCCATCTCACCTTGGAAACAATATATAAATTAAATTCGAATATGGAAGAGATGTGAGGGCACTTTAACCTAGTTTATTAAAGTGATTAATGATCTAGATCCACATCTTTACTTTACCGACAGGAAGGGCAGACACAGGATGGCCTTCTTTGATCTCCTCACTGAAGTCTACACAAAGACAGACAGAAACTCACTGCTATTGTTTGACAACCAACATCCGAGAACCTTAATGGACAATCTTCCCATTGGATCGGTTCTCCTCATCAGGAGAAACTGGGCAGACCTTCACTAAAATCTCGCATTGCACAAGGCTTTTTGGACAGTTATTTTTACATACACAAGGCAAAGGCCTATAATAAAGTGTTTATTTTGAGACCTATGCATTTTTAACTATAAGGACCCTGTAAGCGGGTCGCACAGAGGACACGAACACGGGAGGATGGGGTCAGGTGTTTTATTGAAAGTTCACAATAAAGTTTGCGATGTTTTCTCCCTCGGTGGTAGGACGTCAGGGTCGGGCGGTGTTCTTGGACCTCCTGGGCTAGCGTCCCTCTTCTTACTTCTCCCGGCTTCCGGTAAGGAGGGCTCTCGCCGTACCAATGGAAACAAAGAAGGAGAGGTGGCTGGTTAGGAACGAGTGTCCTGATTATCAGGCTATGTAAGGGAAGGGAGTGAGGGTAACACACTGGTGATAAGGTGCTCTTCAACGAACGGTTGTTAAGGGGGGTGAGTGAAAGGAAGGACGTGCTGCTCTAGGTACGGCGGCAAGCGGCGGCGTTCAGTGGCGCGCTCTCCTCTCCCGCCTCCCGACCCAACCCGTGAAGCGATCCCGTACCTGGGATAGCCACGCACCTCCTCCTGGGGCGTGGCTCGGCGGAGCGTGAATGCCGTGGTCTCCTGCCTCCGGCCTCCGTTCCTCCTCGCGTTCTCTGCTCCTCTTCAGTCCTTCGTTTCGCTCTGTCCCGTCTTCCTCCTCCGGTTCACCGTCGTGCTCTGTCTCCTTCCGTCCTCCGGTGTCGTCACACGCCACTGTCTTCTCCTCCCGGGTTCTTATTGGCGACCGGCCGTCTACGGTGGAGTAGAAGGCGGGGCTATCCTGGAAGACGTCCCAATTAAAGGCACAGTGTTCCGTGCTAGTGCCGTCTGAAGTCTCGACTGGCCACGGGTCGTCCTGAGGGACACAAAACAAGTCACTGGTCAGTTCTGGAGGGGACCACCATTCTCCTCCTTCCAGTACGGAGTCCGGGTGGTCCCCGTGACACTCCTCCACCCCTGGATTCTTCCGCTCGGGGAGAGGGGAAGTCCGAGAGAGATAGTCAGCGCTAGCGTTTTCAGCCCCCTTCCTATGTTTTAAGGTGAAAGAAAAGGGCTGGAGGGTGAGAAACCAGCGAAGCACCCTGGGGTTGTTCGAGATGTTCTGGCTCATCCATTGTAGAGGGGCGTGATCGGTATATAAGGTGAAGTGCCTCCCCTCCAGGTAATATCTGAGCTTGTCTACGGCCCATCTAATAGCGAGGCATTCCCGCTCAATTGTGGGGTATTTCATTTCCCTGGGGAATAGCTTGCGACTGATGTAGAGTAGGGGGTGCTCAATACCATCGGCCGCTACCTGGGACAGGACTGCCCCCAGGCCATGATTAGAGGCGTCCGTATGTAGGATGAATGGCCTGGTAAAATCAGGAGAGGACAACACAGGGCTGGAGGTGATTATGTCTTTCAAGGTCCGAAAGGCTTCTCTCATTTCGGGGGAGGGAGTTTGGAAGACATGGGGTTTTACGTTCTTCAGAAGGGTGTCAGTTAAGGGGGCAGCCTGCTCAGAAAAGTTAGGAATGAATCGCCTATAGTAGCCGATCAGGCCTAAGAACGCCCTCATCTCTTTTTTTGTAGAGGGGAAAGGGGTGTTGTGAATCGCCTTCACCTTCTCGGTCTGGGGGGCTATGAGACCATGACCCAGTACATAACCCAGATAGTTCACTTTCTGGAAGGCGATCCTAGACTTCTTGGCGTTGACGTGTAACCCAGCCTCACGCAAGGCGTTGAAGATAGTTCGGAGATGTTGTAGGTGCGTTGTCCAATCAGGGCTAAAGACCACGATGTCATCTAGATAGGCTGATGAATAGGGCTGATGTTCCCGTAAGACGTGATTCATTAGGCGCTGAAAGGTGGCCGGGGCTCCATGGAGGCCAAAGGGAAGGACCGTAAATTCGTAGAGGCCGTCCGGGGTGGAAAATGCGGTCTTCTTGCGGTCTTCTTCCCTTAAGGGTACCTGCCAGTACCCCTTAGTTAAGTCTAGTGTGGTGATGTAGACGGCTTCTCCCAACTTCTCAATTAACTCATCTATTCGAGGCATGGGGTAGGCGTCGAAGGTTGAGATGGTGTTGAGCCCTGAAATCCATACAGAAGCGGACGCTTCCGTCCGGTTTTGGCACCATCACTATTGGCGAAGACCACTCACTGCGGGAGGGACGTATCACCCCCAGTTGCAACATATCCTGGACCTCTTGTCGTATCGCTTCTCTACGAGCGGCGGGGATCCGATATGGCCTTTGTTTGATGATCGCCCCAGGCTTGGTTTCGATACGGTGTTCTGTCAGGTGAGTCCTTCCAGGAATGTTGGAAAAGAGCGAGGCGTGGAGCTGTAATACTTCCCTCAAGTCGTTGGCCTTGTCTGTGCCTATCTCGTTGTTGATGACCAGCTGGTGAAGAGTCTCCGAATGTTTCTGTTGCGTGGGTACCGTTAGGCTGGTGGTCCGGGGGGTGGCCCTATCCACTTCTTCAGCATGTTAATATGGCACACTTGGGTCCTCCGGGGTGTGATCTGCAATTTGTAGGTGGTTTTCCCTATGGTCTCAATAACTTTATATGGACCCTTCCACTCTTTCTGGAATTTCTGGGAGGCGATCGGTAGCATCACTAACGCCCAGTCATTGACAGCCAAAGTTCTCCATTTCTTCCCTCTATTGTAGAAAGACGCCTGTTTTCCTTGCTGTTTCTCCAGGTTGGAATAGGCTAAATCACGAAGCTTCCCCAGTTTGGATTGTAGACTTTGGGTGTATTCCAGCATCTCTTGGGTCTCCACCTTCTCTTCGTTTTCCCAGGCTTCTTTCGTCATGTCCATTAGACTTCTGGGCTGACGACCATAAAGCATCTCGAAAGACGAGCAACCGAGGCTGCTTTGAACCTGGCTTCTGATGACGTACAAAGCCAGTGGCAGTAGCTGGTCCCACTCTCTTCCTTCTACGCTGAGCATCTTCTTGAGAGTGGTCTTGAGGGTCCCGTTGTAGCGCTCCACCAACCCGTCCGTCTGCGGGTGGTATACTGATGTTTTTATCTGACGGACGTCGAGCAGTCGACACACTTCCTTCATTAGGCGAGACACAAACGGGGTACCCTGGTCCGTGAGAATTTCTTTCGGGAAACCAACTCTTGAAAACAGCTCCAGAAAGCGGTCTGCGATGTTACGGGTTGTGGGTGATCCTAAAGGGAAAGCCTCTGGGAACCTAGTGGCGTAGTCAACCACCACTAGGACAAACGTGTGACCCCTTTTTGTTCGAGGCAAGGGCCCTATGAGGTCCATCCCAACTCTTTCATACGGGGTTCCAATCACCGGGAGAGGCTGAAGGGGAACGGCTGGTGGTACTCGTGTGTTCCTCCGTTGGCAGACCGAACAGGTCTGACAGTGGTCTTTGGTATCCTTATAGATGCCAGGCCAGTAGAAGTGTCGGAGAATGTTTTTAGTGGTTTTCTCCGAGCCTGAATGTCCTGCCGTGAGGTGGGTATGGGCAAAAAACAGAATCTGCTCCCTGAAGGATAGGGGTACCAATAGCTGATGGGGCTCAGAGGGACCTCCCTGGCGATATAGCAAATCGTTTGTTATCAGGAAGCGGGGATAGGTATAGGGACCTCGTTCGGGTGCACTGTGAGCTTGTTCCCAGGCATTAAAGAGTGTAGTGTCGTTGGCTTGGGCGAACCGAAAGCTGCGGTCCAACACCCAGGGGGTGGGGGTTATCAGGGCAGGCGCTGTGGGGACCCTCTTGCCTTGGGGCGTCTTCCCCCCCTGGGACTCGCCTAAGGCGAGGCGAAACATATCCTGGAACGCTGGGTTATCGGTTCCAATAATGAGGTCCTCCGGGAGGTTATCAAGGACCCCAACTCGTACCGGGCGACGGACCCCCGAGGGATGAATTACTGGAATGTCGGCCACGGGGTAAGGTTTGACATCCCCATGGACGCAGCGAATGTGGACCGATGAGTCCGGAACTATCTGCTCCGGGGACACCCACATACTTTGGACAACCGATTGCCTACACCCTGAATCTAGGAGGGCCTGGAGGGGGGTCCCGTTTACCTGTACCTGGACGTGATATGCGGACCCCATTTCAGCAGTGTAGAGGATCGATTTGGGCACGTATCCCACTTCCATGGGCTCCTCTGTGTGTCGTTTCTTGGGGCAGGCTCGGGCGATATGTCCCCACTCTCCGCAGTCGAAACACTGTGGGCCCTTCAGGACGGGGACTTCATACCGCTGGGGCCGGACCTTTGGTTGCTCCAGGATTCTGGGTTTCTTATCCGAGCGTAGGGCCGGGGTTCTCTGTCTCTCTTGTTCCCCTACATACCCCTTTGGTTGGGCCCTGGAGAACGTCGTGGCCATCTCTACCGCCTGTTCAGCGGTAAGGTGCGTATGCTGCCGCAGCCACCTTTGGGTGTGATAGGGTAAAGCATCCAGATACTGTTCTAGGTAGATCTTCTCCATGATCTCCTCCTTTGTGCTGGTACCCGGGCTCAGCCACTTGTCGGCCGCCATCTTAAGCCGGAAGTACAAGGTCTTTGGGTTTTCCCCGGGCGCCCCTTTCTCCCTTCTGAATCGGACACGGTAGGCCTCCGCATCAAGGCCCAGATGGTCCAATATGAGGCTCTTGATGAAACCATAGGGAGCGTCTCCGGTAGCGTTTGCCACCTGATAGGCTGCTTGGGCCTCTCCAGTCAGGAGAGGGGCCAGAAAGAAGGGCCATTTCTACAGCGGCCAGCTGCATGCCCTGGCGACCCTCTCAAAGTTCGTTAGAAAAGCATCCGGGTCGTCCCCAGCCACATATTTCTGCAAGGATATCCCGGCTGGGGTGGGGTGACTGGGTCTTGTTGCGAGTCCGGAGCCGACGAGGGGATCGGCTACCGCTTTATGTAGCCCCTCCAACTGTGCGGCAATGGTATCCTTAAAGACCTCCCGATCCGCACTGGCGGAGGTCATCTGCCGTTCCACGGCCCATTCCAACTTCTCCTGTCCCTTGATCAGGTGTTGAATCAACGCCTCCATCTTCCGAGTACAGATGGGTCCTCTATGCCCGCATTCTCCACCACTGTAAGCGGGTCGCACAGAGGACACGAACACGGGAGGATGGGGTCAGGTGTTTTATTGAAAGTTCACAATAAAGTTTGCGATGTTTTCTCCCTCGGTGGTAGGACGTCAGGGTCGGGCGGTGTTCTTGGACCTCCTGGGCTAGCGTCCCTCTTCTTACTTCTCCCGGCTTCCGGTAAGGAGGGCTCTCGCCGTACCAATGGAAACAAAGAAGGAGAGGTGGCTGGTTAGGAACGAGTGTCCTGATTATCAGGCTATGTAAGGGAAGGGAGTGAGGGTAACACACTGGTGATAAGGTGCTCTTCAACGAACGGTTGTGAAGGGGGGTGAGTGAAAGGAAGGACGTGCTGCTCTAGGTACGGCGGCAAGCGGCGGCGTTCAGTGGCGCGCTCTCCTCTCCCGCCTCCCGACCCAACCCGTGAAGCGATCCCGTACCTGGGATAGCCACGCACCTCCTCCTGGGGCGTGGCTCGGCGGAGCGTGAATGCCGTGGTCTCCTGCCTCCGGCCTCCGTTCCTCCTCGCGTTCTCTGCTCCTCTTCAGTCCTTCGTTTCGCTCTGTCCCGTCTTCCTCCTCCGGTTCACCGTCGTGCTCTGTCTCCTTCCGTCCTCCGGTGTCGTCACACGCCACTGTCTTCTCCTCCCGGGTTCTTATTGGCGACCGGCCGTCTACGGTGGAGTAGAAGGCGGGGCTATCCTGGAAGACGTCCCAATTAAAGGCACAGTGTTCCGTGCTAGTGCCGTCTGAAGTCTCGACTGGCCACGGGTCGTCCTGAGGGACACAAAACAAGTCACTGGTCAGTTCTGGAGGGGACCACCATTCTCCTCCTTCCAGTACGGAGTCCGGGTGGTCCCCGTGACAGACCCCTTATGAGAAGAACTCCTTCTTGCAACACACTAACCAGAGTAAGTAAAGCCATTAGGTGAGCGGGTCCCATAAACACTTCATCAAAAAACACCCCATCCTGCAACATGGCTCCCAAGAGAGCCCGCTACACACTGAAATAAATGGTGGTAGCTAGGAGGTGCCAGATGATGAAGCATGCCACTAGTAGTGACTAAGGGCAACCATCTTTTTTTTTATTAAAGACTTGCCATTGATTTTAATAGATGAAGGCTATAATCTCTTTCCTCTCATCACTCCAAATCTAAGGTATCTCATGTACATACCAATTCATCAGCCACTCTAATAATGCATTTTGTGATCTCTTCGGTTGGAGACACTGGGGTCAGAAGCATGAGCTCTCCTTCAAGGTTCAGTTTCCCCAAAACTACCAACTTCCTCAGTGGCCTACGCTAGGGGCAAAATTGTTCATGCAAGGCATTCACATGCCAAACTGAGAGATAAAGTTGCCCAAAAGCATGAAAAATACTAACTGGAGAAATAATAACCTCATCCACTCTGACGACTAAAAAGGAAATTACCACTATAATGCAACACACAACCTATTAAGCACACAATCAACAAATCCATTGAGAACACCCCACCCCAACAGACACATTTAAAGGTAAGAGTTGGTGGCCATCATGTCCTGAGGCATCCGAGGGCGAGTTAAAGAGTGAACGACCACGACCCCGGAGGGCTTGATAGCCCCACCTCCCCCGGGCAGCCCCAGGATCATGATAGACACACACATATCAACGCACTTTTGGGTGGACCAGAAGTGAGTTCTCATGGGTGGGTCAGTCTTGATCTTGCGCTCCGATGCATGAAGGTGACACCCCACACAGCGAGAAAGCCGGAAGCTTCAAACCAGGCACCCACCATGTTGCAGTATCGAGGACATCAAGCCCCTTCTGCCTGCCCAGCCTAGTTGAGCCCCTCCACCCCCATGTTTTTGGGATTTGTGGGGCAAGAACAGCTCAGCCATTGATTGCAATGATGTATAATGGTATGACTCATTTGCCAAAGATGCACATCAGTATATATTATTCGCGGCCGGCTCAGGATTTCTGTGATTATGCTGTGTTGATGTAAACACAGAAAGCAGTTTGCTACTTCTCTTGCTAAATTTGCACTCAGTAGAGGCCTATGGGCCAGCAAGAAACCCAAACGGTAACGAATGCTATGGTGGCAATATACAGAAACTTACGACCGAATGCATTAGCTAAACCAGCTTGCATACACCCAAAATTGCACGGATGTGCCTTACAGTTGGCTACCATTACTACGCTCACACCAACAGTACTCTCTAGCAAGATGTCACTATTGACGTCTAACAGAACATGTTGGACTGATCTCCCAGCATACATCAAACATGGCCACGATGGCTCTCATAGATAGCTATTGTGGTAAGCATGAGAACATGCCATCAAAGTGCACCACTCATATAAACACACGTTTTTAGCCAAAACACACACATCTCCATCCATCACAAACATACACACATAGATCTCCATCTTTCCCCTTAGACACCCACACATATATATGTGTGTGTGTTTGAATATATATATATATATATATATATATATATATATATATATATATATATATATAACCAATTGACAACACTCTCTGACATTAATTCTTAAAGAATAAAATCAATTGTAACCCTTGAGTTCAATGTGCGAGTGCCATTGCCCAGTGATGGTGAGAATTCAACTCATCTATTCTTGAAAACAAAATACAATTTTGTATTCTGTGTCCTGAAATGGTCATAGGAGGCTTAAACAGGCTGGTTATATTTTGACGTCTTCTGAGTGATGCTGAGTGGTGCTCACTTGGGAACCCCAGATCACATTATTATGGGGGATCAGTGGTATGGCGGCTAAAGGCCTGTGTGCGATGATGTGAAGTCTGATGGCTTGAATGTTCATAATTTGCTTTACTCTGGTAAAGTTTACAAGATGCAAAGTTTAAGAAGTCTATATAAAAATAAAATATCAGGCTACTTTAGCACCCCTTTGTTGAAATGGAAAATACGGCCTGCTTCCATGAAGGGCAACCACCGCTCAGCGGCAGTCCTCAGTCTCTGGAAAGGTATCAAGGGGAATATCTGTTTACTACTGGGAAGTGCTGGGACTTTCCCAGTAAAAGTATCATACTGCTGATAAATCCTGGTTGTCTGCATTTCAAATTCAGTGAGTGTAGGTGCTCCGTGGCAGGCAGGCAGAGAGAGAGGGGGAAAAAAATACGTATTGGCACTGGAGGGTTTTCTGGGCACCTGGCTTTGCTGGAAGGGAGGCTGTGGGATGTCCGTGGGATCCTGCTGAAGGTGGAGGGGGCAGGAAAGGGCGATGGCAGATTATTAAAAGTGCGCCTCATGGTATCGCTATGTCAGGAATGTCCTTATCGCTTCCGCTGAACTATGGGGTCCTGCAGGGGAGGGGTTGGGGGAGGGGGGGATGAGGCGGCCTCTGAGGGCATGAAACGAGGGGGCAAGGCCTGGCTGCAGGAGCCATGCTTCACGATGAAGACATTTTGTATAAAGAAGCCAATTGTGATTACCCTTCATAGAAATAAGCTGCGATTCATGACCCCTGTGTCTCTTAACAAAACTTCCCACACACCCCCTCCTGCTCAGAGGTGCAACAGAAAAATAAATACGTGCGACAGGATAAAAACACGCAGTGCGCAATTGCCAGCTGATTACCGCCTTAGAAAAGCATTGCAAAAACGAGAACCATGGAATCTCACTTTAATGTAAATCACGTGGAATTCTGCAGGTGCTTTTTTTGTATTCAAGTGCGGGAACTCGTGGTGGGTGTGGCACAGAGGAAACCAGATCGAGCTCTCAAGAATGGTCAAATATTCGATATTGACACCCAAAAAATCAGAGACCGACAATACAACAAAATGTAATATCCTTAAATACCAGCACACGCTCAGAGGCAAATGAGTAACAGTGTTTGGGGGATAGGATAAAACTAGAACATTGAACAACAAAAAAGACAAATAACTTTGAGGCCTAGAAAAAAAAAAGAAACAAAGTGCTCAAATTTAGCTAACACCAATCTCAAGGAACAAAGGTTTAGCTTTGTAACTTCATGCTACAGTCTTGGCACATCCAAGACTCCTCTCACTCTTATTTATATCAGCAGTGAATCCCTCGACTCAAATAATTTCAGCAGAATCCTAATGTAAAATAACACTTCACCTGGATCCTGGCAGTCTTCCTAACCATTCGCATATTCACATTAGACTCTGATCAGCTGAACTGTAAAGGACTAGAACTGGGAAAATGTTTCTTTGTGTTGACGTCTGAAAAGCCTTTCACTTGATCTGGAACCTAGAACTGGACACCAGTTGTTTACTGCATACAGGAATAAGGAGAATCGTACAAAATAACAATCAAGGTTTGTGTCGGAACCCCCTTTAGAGGGCCACAGGGCAAGCAGGAGTTACTGGGCCCAATCTTGGGTGTTGTGGCTTTTTATTTCTGATGTCCCGGGGCCCGACCTACTATGGGTCCTAAGTAACTGGGTCAAGTACTACTCCTTCCGGACTGAACTCTCTGTGGTAGCTCGGGTCAAGCAGTCCAAGGCTCCTGGAAGTGTGGAGGGGATGGAAGGATATAAATGCCAAGTGTACAAACACAGCAACCCCAAAAAATGAATGCCCAGCCAGATAACTTGCAAGATTCTTGATACAAATGTAGTATTTATATGCAAACACATGGTCAATACAACATGCAACAAATAACACACACACACTTTTGTGAGGCTGGCAATCTAGCTTTATCGGAGTATGTCCCCCGAGTCCAACTCCCTTATCTAAGGATGGTGATTATCCCCCCCATTCACATGTGGGGATCGTTCAGACTAGGCCCCACTAGAAAGTATATGTTTTAGAAGTTCAAAATGGCTTCCTAAATGTCAAAGCACCCAGCGCAGTAGTGCTTTTAGTGAAGGCAAGAACTCCCAGAGTCTGTATGACCCGGCAATCAGTCTTGCCCGCTCTAACTTGGAGCTACGGTTAAGTAAGCCTGAGAGAGCATCAGCGGCCCGATGGTGAGCAGAAGTATGGATAGTGTGGCAAGATGGCAGGCGTCCACGGTGCACCTCTAATCATGCAATAAGTTTTCCTGAGTTTAGCAGCCAGCCTCAATTGCTCCTGGTCTCCTCCGGTCACAACCTGCTATGCTGCTCTAGCGCATGCTCCTCCAGGGTGATGGCCCTCTTCTTCACCACAGTCCCCTCCTTGCAAAGGGGGTGGGTCGTGAAGGTTACCAGGGCTCTGCCTCCTCATTCTTCATGATTACCCCATGAACCCCATCTTCTTCTCGATGTGTGCCCAATTCCCACTGATGATTGACCTTTACACAATCAAAGAACCCTTTTGAAGTGCAAAGGACAGCCTGGTTCTCCCCTTCTCCAGTGTGTGTGGAGCCAGGAATACAGGCAATCCTCAAGTCTGTCTGGGATGGCTCCTCCACCTCGACATGTTATCCAATGTGGAACCCACAGGCCTACATGTTCATTGAGAAGAGAGCAGCTTGACTGTGAAGTCAGTGTAATGGAGTGGCCGGGAAGCTTATTTTGCAAGGTCAGGAAAATGGAGGGGAGACGATGGTGGTTAGTGAAGAGGGATCTTCTGTGAGAGTCACAGGCTTGATGGCTGAGGAGGAGTGAGTCCTGACTCCAAAGCTGTTTGAGAGAAGGTGTAGATGGAGTGAAGTGTTCCTGTCAGCGCATTTAAAAAACGAGCGGTGTGGACCGTCAAATATAGGCAGAGATCACACAATGCAGGGGCTGAAAGGAGTGAGTTTGGTAGTGTAGTCTTGTAATTGAGGAATGGCACTGTTGAAGCTGGAATGTCCGCTCATGGGAAATAGAGGCGAAGGAGAGTGATCCAGGTTGCAGGGCAGTGGTGTTGGACATCAACCTAACATAAGGCCATCCATTGTACTTTCCATGCCAGGGGTGTGGTTATCAGTAGTGCAGGATGTGCAGTAGCAGCAAGGACCCAGAGTGGTGAGGGGCCCTCTGCATCCGGATGATGGTAGCTTTTCACAACCAAAGGATGCCATGGGGTCTCTTTTTTTCTTGCTTTCATCAGGGTGCATGGCATTATTGCTACAACACTGTTCAAAACTGCTAATATATATATTTTGATGTATTTGTTCTTGACATTGTAAAGCAGGCAGGTGTCTTAAACTATGAGTGTTAGAAAACCTCTGGAATGCTTTCACCTGAACCTGACCAAGAGTGTAATTAGCTAAAATGATTGTGTCCTAAATTTGCAACTCCAGGCAGGATCATAAAAGACTGCTTTCCATGTTCAAAGAATTATCAGCACTATGTCAGGGTTGCCTTCAAGTAACAGTCTCTACTTAAAGGCACAGTAAATGCTCCAAGACTAATAATGCCCTTATTATTGTTAATTCTCTATCTGAACTCCACCAAGGATATCTGGGGGTGTTGCAGCACCCCCGCACCCTACTAAGGAGTGTAAAAAAGAAAAAAACAATACAACGGACCATTTCCATCAATGCAACAATATCCCTGTATCCATTACGACTGTCCCGACGCTGCTCCGATTTAGGACAGAGTTGGAGACTCACCTCCTTAAAGAACACTACATCACAATGCATTTACCGTCCAGACCTCCGCTTCCTCTCCTATTACTCGCCGACCTTAAGCTTGTCTTTGATCTTGTAGAGCGCTCCGCTAACCTTTGGCTAGATTTGCACTATAGAAATGCCATATACATACATACTTCTTCTACCGCCACTGTTTAGGAGTTCTGCAATAGATAGTGCATTTGTAGCCAGTTCAAAACTATTTGCCCTGGATTGTAAAGTTTTCTGACACTTCCCTTCTTTTTCTCCCATTTAATGTAAAACGGTGAGTGTGTTGCCTCTGTTCAGCGTCCAATTAGTCTTGGCAAGGTTTGTGCCATATAAAAACAAGCATTGGCATAGCCAATAGGTCTCGCATTTGGGACCTTATAAGTGTTTAGCCATGCAACAGTTGCATAACTAAATACTTATAAGGTCCCAAAAGCGAGACCTATTGGATATTCAAAGCGGCCGTGTGGCCGTGAAAGTGATCGCGATCACGATCAAATCGGCCGTGCGGCCGCTAAAGTGAAAGTAATCGCGGTAAAGCGCCCGCGCACATGCACTGTAGCTCTAGTCTGGCCTGGTAGCACTTTTTGGAGCCCTCTCAATAAGTCTCGCCAGACCAGCGCATGCGCTGGGTCAGGCGAGACCTAATGAATTGTGAAATGTGTCTGTTATGCAGTAGGAATGATGAGGAGTGGAGCCTGGCTGTGTCGCTGCGTATGGAAGGGGGTGTAGTGCAGTATGCTCGTGAGATCATGCATTTGAAAGGTGACAGGCAGTGAACCTTGATTGTGAGATCCTCTGATGCCAGCCGGAAGTAAAGCTTGCTGTCAGTCAAATCACCTAGAGGTGATGGGGTGGGACTGAGTGCGGTCACGTAAAGGAAGGCGATGGGGGAGTGAAGTGAGACTGAGGTCCGTGTGATGGAGAAGGGGTGAACCTCAGCCTAGATAGGAGTAAATCTTTTTGCACTGTTATCTGCACATAATGTAGAGTACATAGAGGCCAAATGCACACCCCCTTGGTCTTTCGGTTCTGCAGGCATGTGTAGAAATCCTGCAAGCCACCTGCCTACCCCCCCTTAGATGAAGCTGTGCTTCTGCTTATTGTGTTTGGTGTTTCCAGATGTACATGAGGAGGGGGGCGGTGCCAGTGTAGCCCACCAGGTTGCATCAAGCTAACTTGTATACAATCCTGGGCAGGCTTACATATGACCTCAAAGATTAAAGCTCAAAGCCAGAAGGTCAAGGATTGCCTACAATGCGAAGAAAGGTAAAAAGCACAGGTCAGCATCAACATATCGCGAGCCTGGTGGGTGTGGGTTCAGTTTTCAAACCGAGTCCGCTGGACTTGACGGATCTCCCACGGACTAAAGCATCAGGGAAAAAGCTCTTATTGGCCACCAAGCCTGGTAAGAGGAGTAACTGGGTGCACTAGAGTACGGGTTTTTCCAATAAAGTTTTTTTCATTTTCTCTTTTCCACTATTGGGCCAGTTACAGCCCTTTTAAAACCCAAGCCAACTTATTTCCCGTCCGAGCACAATAGTTACCACCACTTATTACATGGACAAAAATATGGAGAATAAGTGGTGACAGCCTTTTACTTGTGCTATTCTCCAAGTCTGCCTTCCTTCGGGGTTCATAATCCTCATATGCTGCATGACATTCTCTGTAGAGTAAAATTAATATTTTCAAATGAAGGCCAGTCGGAAACAACCATTGCCATAGATTCCAATCCGTAATATGGATTTAGCCGATTAATGCACGAGAAAAAAAACATTGCAAAGATGTATATCTTTCCGGAAAATTTGAGAATTGCATGTTACATTTATTTAATTTCTTAAGAGACTTGCAACTTTTGTGGCTATCGGGTATATTGCAGCCCTTTAAAGAAGAACACAGAACTACGAAGTGCAGTGTCCCCTCGCCAGCATTTTTCTCTACACTTGTTCCCCCACACTCTCCTTGCATTATCACCAGGTATTGATTGTTTCAGATAGTAGTTGGCCAAAATATCAGTTAAACTTGGTTTACCATCAGAAGCATGTTTTTTTCATTCTATAAAGCCTTTCATAGCAGCCCTTCGGTGCCGAGTTGTTTAGACAGCCCTGGGAAAGTCCGCCTTCACCATACCCAGTGCCACGATGAAATAAATGAGTATTGAAATTTCTGCTTTTTGGCTTACGTGAAAATAAACTATTATGTTCTTGGTGGTTGATTGTCATCTTACTTGCCCCCACAGACTGACAGCACAGTGGAGTGTGGAAGACGAAGAAGAGGCGGCTCGTGAACGGAGGAGAAGGGAGCGAGAGAGGCAGGGCCAATCCCAGGAGGACGACGAACTGACTAGCCCATCAGCGGAGAACGGAGTGTCTGAGGTGATAGACAACCGGTAAGAGAGTGTGCTTGTGTGCTTGTGAGGTTTTGATTTGCACTCAGTTGAGTATCAGTCTTTGTCTAGGCGCTGGAAAATACATGTCTGCGTTCGAAGAGATTTGGTGTTGGGTCCACAACCAAGAGGGAACGTTGGCTTAATCGAGAAACTCCTATTTTCTGATTGTAGCTGGCTTAGAAAAGAGATCACATGTGAAATACATTTCTCCAGTAAATAAGTCACCACGCCTCACTCCACACAGGCGATTGCCCTAATCATAAAGAGTATGATTGTAGTCTACTTTGCCTCCTTCTATACAGTGAATTAAACCAGCATTAGCAAAGCTAATAAGTCTTGCCTTTTGTACCAATTGGCTTTACCAATGCTGTTTTCCAATGTTGGGCAGCATTTGCAACAAAAAAAAAAAAATCCTTAAAACAATCTACCATGTTGGTCCGTGTCGTTCTGTAGGCGCACGCATGCTTCGCACTTGTGCACACCTATAGAATAAATCATGCACAATTTTCTTTTTTATTTATGGACATAGCTAAGATGGTGGATGCCTCTTAGATCAATCAATAATTTTTAAAAAAGTGGTCAGTGGAAACACTTTTTTGTAGTGGATTAGCCTATAAAGTGGTTTTCGCAATAAAGTAGTGCAATGCAAAATGTAATACAAATTGTGACGTAAGATATTAATAACTTGGACCAAGCGCTAAAAGTGCAAACATTTTCTTTTAGAAAGCAATAGCAAGGGTGTAGATCATGAGTGGCATTGACAGAGGGTGGCAGAACTTTCAAATTCCTGTTAAGAGCACATACTAGCAAAGCCAAAAGGTCTCATCTTTAAAAGGTGATTCTAGACATATTCGCACTTCCACTACCTTTTTATATAGCAATTTAGAAAAATAAATCCACAATCGCCGCCCGTGTCATGCTGCGTTCTTATGTGGAGAGGCCATCTTGGAATGATTTTTCCCTTAGAGAAAAATAATTTCAAGGTAGATGCTAGTGCATCACAATACCCGAGTATGCATTGCATTCCATCTTGGAATTGTTTTCTATATGAGAAAAATAATTTCAAAACACTCCTTTCCTTTGCATCTCAAGTAATAAGCAGGACATCCTTCAAAGAGAGAAGATCAGTAGTCCAGTGGGATGAGGACAGTGGTGTACATGAGGATTGTGGTATCATTGAAAGTCCAAGGGGGAGAAATATTGTACGTATTTTGTAGACCTGGAAATGGTAAGTGAGAGCAATAGAAGAGCTGTGTCTGAAATCAAAGATTACACTCAGGTTGTGGACAGGGATTGACTGTGAAAGATATGCAAGGGTGGAGGGCATAGCCCGAGTGTGAGGGGAAGAGTGGCGAGAAAAGCATTTAAGGTTTAGCAGGACTGAGCTGGATAGAGCGAGATGGCATGCCCTCATAAACTAGATAAAGACAATAAGATATTGTCTATGAGTGAACGGTCCTAAGATTAGAAGGTAACAATCATTGGCAAAGCCAATAGATCTTCATTTTCCACCAGCCTTTTTGTCTTTGTCAAGGCTTGTTAAGTCTCTTTTGCTTTGTTTTTTTGCGAAAAGTTTTTGTTAAGGAGGCTGCCAGCCCCTCGTCAATCTAAAAATAAAAGTTGTCTAAACGCAAAAATATTTTTCAAAAAGCACTCTGTGCCATAGTAGTCCCTGGCACTTACAGTAACTACTTTGTTTCGGGACATGCGCCTTGCGGAATGGCAGGATGCTGTCACTCACTGTGAGGTTAACCAGTGGCTAATGAGGGCTGACCCTCCTCCGATGTTGTATGTTTTAATAGTCCGAAGAAAAATGTGAATGACTCAGTCAGACTAATGGATGAAGAGGGGTAGCTGAAAGCCCCTATATGTAAGTATATCATGCACATTTAGTTATGTCAGACCTAAAATAGATTAGACTCATCGTTATTGAACTGACTGAATAGAGTGACCAATGACAAAGGAGGTTAATTGGTTCTTGGAAATGTCAAAATCATGTGGGCCATTCCGTGTGAGTCAAAGTATTTGAGACCCAGATGTTATTCTAAAGAGGAAATGCAAACGTTCTCCAACCTATGCTGGAGACCTCCCACCTCAAGAGATTCACTCCCAGTGGCAGCATTCACTGTGTTTGCCAGTGGCGGCTGGTAACATTTGAAAGTGGTAGGGCGAAATATTTTAGTTGGAGTGTACCGCTGCGAGCGAGCGTAGCGAGCCAGCCAGAACAACATATTTTTGGAAAAATTAGTGCATGGTGCATTTTCAAGCAAATCTTAGGAAGCAAAGTTGTACTGTGCGTCCTTCCTGCCAGTATGAATGTCTATGCATTCTGGGCAAACATTGAAGTACGCACAAATCAAGTTCTCCTACTCCCATTTTTATTGTTAATTTACAGCTCTTTCAGACCATTTTCACCACTCCTTATTACATGACATTTTTCTAATTAACGTCTAACATGGGCTTCAATTGGAATTCCATAGAGCATATTATCAAGCCCATTATCGCCGTTTTAGCTGCAGTTTTCTGCCGCTAAAGCGGCGATAATTTTATCGCCTGAATTGATAATATGCCCCTAAATATGGGATGAAGCTGCCCGGAGTCCGGATTGTAACTCGCCACTCGTAGATCACAAATATTTTAACAGCGAATGTTTACTTAACGACCTCCCCTCCCGCACTAACAGCCAGCTGCACAGTTTTCATTACAGCAGGCATGCGTTTCCCGCATTACTTGGTGCCAACTCGACCCCGCACATGCGTGTTCTCACGCCCATGCACACACGGATGATGCCCTTATGCCGTAGTCACTGTCTATAGGTTATTGGAGTGCAGTGCATGTCAAATATCCCAATAAAAAAAAAAATCACACTCAACTATTTTGTTAATCACAGAGGCAGTCGCGGCCCGTGGCGGCATGACGGGTGGCTGGGGGGGGGGGGGGTCCCGTGGGGGTAGGGGGAAGGCAGGAGGGGTTTATATAAAATATAATAAAACATACGGTCCCGCACTTTCTGCTGCCGCTCTCTCTGATGACTCTTCTGGAAGCTGCCACCCACAGGCAGCCTCCCTCTCTCCCCTGCGCCAATCACAACGCTGCAATGGCAGCGTTGTGACTGGTGAGGCGCAGGGGAGAGCGCCCCAGCCGAGTCCATTTTCTCTATGTAGGCTGCTGCATGCAGCCTACATAGAGAAAAGGGGGAGTGCGCATGACAACATTGGGCAAGCCACTCCCCCCCCCCTCTCCCCCCCCTGCTTTTGAGCAGGACCGCCCACCCACAACCAGACAGTCCAGGCACTTCTGCTTAGTGCGAGAAGCAGAAACATAAAATGGTAGGTTTTACCATACTATGTTTCTGCTTCTCGCACTGCGAGAAAGCAGGGGGGGCGACGCCCCTATGAAGGAGCCGCCACTGGTGTTTGCCGACCTTTCACTGCAAGCGGGATGATGCTGACCAAGACCGATCTGTCCAGGATGCAGTGCAAACTTACAGCACAGGCGGCCTCATGCACTGTTCTAATGTGCTGTTGAACAAACCACTGAAGATCTGTCCACTTCAAGCCGCATTCTCCCTGTTTCCTTCAGTGTTTTCTCTTCTCTTTTTTTTTTTTGTTCTTACATTGTGCCATTCTATTCCCCTCCTTTTCTCTTTCTTCTCCCTTTTTCGCCCTCTCTCTAATCAAAAACTGTTCCCTCTAGCAAAGAAGTGCAGCAGATCATGAAGCAAGATAGCATCTGAGGGTTTTGGTGTCTATTCTCCTTTCCAGACTGGAGTGACTTTTGGGTCTAGAACACTCACACAGTCATGTGGAACTTGTCTGTAGAAACCTATGTCATTGCAGGATTCTTGTATGCGAAACCCTCACACACACTAGCTGTTTTTGCCTGTAGAATCCATGCAAAAACATCTAAATGTAAGCTCTGCCTCTAGAAAGATGCAGTTGTTTGGTTTATATCCCATGTCTTTCTTTAGCTCAGTAAGTGGTTCCTGTTATGAACATGTAACCCTAAATGTGCCATCGCCAGGTGGAGTAGCCCCAGCCTGTGGTAACCAAAGCAATCTTTCTGGACAAGATTGGGTCTGCAACACTCTCATGCTTTGGAGCACTTCTTTGTAAATCCTCCCATGCCGCAGACGTCCTCACAAGCGTCTAGTCTACAGTCATAAAAGATTGTATAAGTTCTTGAATGTAGAACCTCACAAACTGGAGTAATACTAGCTTGCACAGTGCAAATTAGAGTAGCCATTGGATTTTTTCAATAACATTATTGAATTTTATTGCTCCTCCATTGCAAGTAATCTCATATCGAAAATGTGACGATGTGCAGGTATGACAGCAGGTGAGAGTAACTATTGGATGGGTTGTATGTGCGCTCCACACAAACCAGCTAACATTATATACCCTTCGAGAGTGGAGTGCTTATTGGCTGTGGTACCCTCACTGGATTCTTTTATATACATATCTCACTCAGTGGAACCAGTGGTGCTGGAACAATTTTCAGAGTGGGGGGGCTGCCATCACTATTACTTATCACGGAACAAAAGGTCTGTTACTGCAAATTATTCCTAAGAATACGTCCTTGAAGAAAAGCCATATGTCAAAGATCCAAATGGATATGTGCATGTATTTATTCAGTCATATAAATACACACAAAAATATATAGTGGGGAACAACAGAACAGGAAGCAAGAATTTTAAAGCTCAGACATTTTTTAGTGACTGTAAAAATAAGCAGGTCATATCACATCCGTTTAGGGTACAAATGCGATCAACTCATTTACAGAACATCTCCAATAGTCATGGAACTATTTGTCGAGGATGTTTTGATCCCTTTAAACAATATGGGGATCATCATCAGGACTTAATCAAATTTGCCTGAGACGAAAAATTGCCTGTAAGGAAGATAAAAGGAGAGAAAGAAAATAAAAATTGAGGGAGAAAAAATGGGCAGATGACCAGAAAAAGGAGAGAAGAGAAAAAAAATTCTAAAGGATTAGTAATGATTGGTTGTCACCCATCGCTGTGGTCAATCTGTCCATGCACGTATGTGGTCAAGTGTGAACCAATCGTGCATCATAATGTTGTTGAAAATATCTGTCCAGACTGTGAAATAACCTGTGCGGGGTGATAAAGGATGTGATCACTAAGGGGGGTGGGGGTAAGATGGGTAATGGGGGTGTTACTTGAAACCAGATTGTATCAATATTACATCACTGAACTCGTAGGCACTGTGAAAAGTCCAAGTTTTGTGTAAAGAACAAGTGTAGCAATTCAGCCACGCCCATTCAACAAGAGAACTGTGAGGGTGCAGTATGTAGCTGGTGGTAAATTTTTGATTCTGCTGTCTCAAATCTATTACTAATGCATAGCATGGTAGCCCACTGTCATCTACTGACAGCACAATTTCCATTGAAATGGGCACTCATTTTGTACAAAGTATTACTGATAAAACTATTGCAACAGAAAATAAAGTGTGGAAATCGATTTTTTTAGCCAATATTTGGGCGTTACCAAGTAAAGTGTCTTGAATCGCTTTGATTCTTTTAAATCTTTGTTTACATCGCACTTTAGAATTACCCAAAAAAGGGCTTAACTTGTGCTTTACTAAATACTGCCATATCTGTGCAGTTCATTTGTAGGTATTTACATTTTGTGTAGGGAAAAAAACGACAACCATCAGCCCTTCCTTTCACACCAGCAAGACCCGCCACACAATTCAGTTTACAAAATCCTTTCACTCTGCAGAGAAAGGAAACTAAACACCACCAGTCTTCATGTTTAAAAAAATATAAGCAGCAATTAGTCAGAAGACCTAGCCTGACATTTGACCTCTGGCTTTGAAGCACAGCAGATGTGAAAAGATAAAAACGAAATGTAAAAGCATCTTTATTGCCCATTCACCTTCTGAACTCCAGCATGGTTATTTTGGAGGTCCTGCAGCCACCTCTGTACCCCCTACTTCCAGGGCCTATTAGAGGAACTTTCTCCTGTGCTCGGCTCCTCACACGTGTATGCAGTGCCTCACACCAGAGGATGCTATTTGTGGTACCCTCTCGCGCTGAGCTCTTCTGTGATACGTCACATCGTCGGACCCCTATCCTCAGTTTGACCTGGTGCGATGGTGCCTAGAAGGCGTCACACGCCCCTCCTCTCTCGCCTCATCCGCCCCCTCCACCTCAAACTCTCCTCTTTTGTTCCGCATCCCCAGCCTGCCGTTCCCTCATGCCTCTGGAATGTGGGAGCGTGCTCTGGGAGTCGGGGAGGCGGGATGGTCCGTCCGAGTCGGGCCTGGTGCCAAGTCTGCCTGTGCCTGTGTGTGTCATGGGAGGCGGCGCCGGAGGCCTGTCGCTGAAATCCCCTTTTCAACCTCACCCCTTTGTGTTCTATTTCTCCGCATCCAGCTGCTTCTGAGCTCAGGCCAGTAAGGTCTTTGCCAAATGCCCCCTTCAACTTGGAAGCTGTGACGTCGTTTTCCGGGTATGGTTACTCAGCTACGTTTTGAGACCATCTACAATGACGTCTTCTTTGTCTCCGTGGATTTCTTGCATCAGCTTCCACTAGCACGGAATTTGTTAAAGAAAAAAAAACCCATAAAGGAAGCCCTGGGAGAGACTGCTTTACTGTGGTTGCTATCCACTTCTGATTATCGGAAGTCCGTTCATGTTTCAGGCACCCGTGCATATTTCGAGCTCACTGTGAGTGATTAGAAAAGCATCGATTAACAATGGATTAAATTCTTTCTATGTTCACAGAATTTTTGCCCGCTAATGTCTTGTATGACGGGGCGCTGGGTGTACGGCAAGACCCCACGAGTGTAGGGTAACATTGATAACTTATGTCTATGTTGCTAAAAAATAGATTTTGACCAACCAAGCACCCTGCAGGCCTGGAGCCCTGAAATGTCCCCTCGCCGCTGCAATGGGCCTAGCATTGGTACTGAAGGAGTTTTGTGGCGGGATTAGTCCCGTCTCTAGGCTGCAGCCGACAGTGCAGATGCTGAGTAACGTTTTTGGTTGGATGGTCTCTGGTGACCACACTTCCTGCGACTGGAATCACTCGCCAAGACTGTTTTCTATTTCAGTGCCGCTCCAGCACGGCACACAGAGAGCTGGGGATAAGTGCTATTGTTCGAGGAGAGACTTCCATCAGGCCAATAGAGGACTCAAGTTTTCGCGCTGCTAAGCTTCGGTCCTGGCCTTTTTTTGAGGGGACGCGTGTGGAGGTGAGGATGGTGTTGTACTTCCCCATGCAGTCCTGGGCCACTCGGAAGAGTTCACATGTAGCCGTCCGAGGGGAGTTGCCGAGTTTGCGTCCGCGTTCTCTCATGGTTCTCTCACACAGCCATTACACTCAGTTCATGCATGCTTCTTTCTCCTCTCTCAGGTGTGGCTTCAAACCAATTGGCTCTTCTGAGCTGGAGGAGGACGAGGGATTCAGTGACTGGTCTTTGAAGCTTGAGCAGCGGAAGCAGCGCAGCGGAGCGCAGGAGGCTGCCAGTGTCTGCACTATGAGCGCAGCGGGCGCAGAACCCCTGGGGGCTGAAGATGTCCAGGACCAGCAGGTAAAGAGTGTGGCCAACAAAAGGGACCAAGAAGAACGGACAGGATAAACTCATACCTGACAATCCACTCCTTTCACTTCCCTTAAAGCCTAGTGATGTGGCGACTGCTCCATCCAAACTAACTCTTCCCTCTCACCTGAGCAATCCCAACTGCCTTTTTTCCTTCACACCTGTTCCATCTTATGCTGCCCTTCCCTCCCCTATCTACATATGGGGTGGAGGAGGCATCATCTGTCTCCTCTTCCTTCATTACACTAAGCCCACCTATCGTGAAGGGGACATCGCCACACACAAGACTCTTCCACACATGTTGTATTCTATTATCTCCTTTCCACTTTATCATTCCCCCCTTTAACTACCATAACCCCCCCACCCCACCCCCCCAGTATAGAGGTGAAATCTCCATCCCGCTCACCTGGTAATCCAAGTTTCTTTCCCCTATTGCCTGTCAGACCTACCCGGACTCCCTTTCCTAAAAACACATCCATTCCTCACTCCTCATCTCCTTCTTTCCCTCATACTTTGCTTCCACCTGCACTCCATCAACCCTTTGTCGACTCCATCACTCTGCTGCATTCCCATTTTACTTCTACTTTCTCTAACCCACCTGTCTCTTATCTTGGTCTACTCTCGTATTTTTTATTGTCTTATCATGTTTATAGCCCCTCTGGACATAGCAAGAGTTATGGCACTTTACAGAGAACATTAAAGAGCAAACACAGTTTAATCAAGATGGAGGTTTGGATTAACCTGGTTGACCACACAGTCCAAGAACCGTGTTGAGGAATAGGAATAGCCTAGAAATGAGCCTTTGACATGTTTCCTAAATTTGGGTGGGTGAATTCAGTTTTCCAAGATAGGGGGGGCTTCCAGATTGAGGTGGCGGCTCTGGAGAAGGATTGCTTTTATGCAGAGGACGTTTTTAACTTTGTTGTTTCAAGTAGAAGTAAGCCTTGACTCCGGAGTCCTCTTGTTCTGCTGAGCTATTGAGCAGGCTAGCTAACCAGGGAAGAGTATTGTCATGAAAGACTGTACAGCTCAGGCAGAAGTGTTGGTTCGAACTGTCACCTGTCCACAATGTGGAGCCAATGGAGATCGGGGTGTAGGGATCTGATGTGATCAAATTTGCATGCAGACTGGAGTCTTAATACTGCTTTGAGTATGGCAATAAATGTGTGCACCCCCATGGGCCGCTTTTCCAAAGTACAGACAGGCCTTGATTAGTTAATGGGTGGCTGCTTTGAGGTGACTTGGGGCATGAAATGGGGGTTTTCTTCACAGTGTGGGGATTAAAGTTTGCTGTTTGTTGTTGATATGCGAGGGCAAGTGACTTACAGAACGTAGGTTTTAAGGGAAAATCTTCTAGATTCAGGGATTCTAAGATCGTATCATCAAGTTGACGTTTGGGAGAGGTTGTGAGAAAGAGGAATTGGGTTTCTGGGGGTTTAGAAGAACATTCCCTAACTTCCAAGTTCATAGACAGGAGAAGTAATTCTTCACTATAGCAATGCCTTAGATTCTTGAGGTTTTCATGTACATTTGAGTGTTGTCGACAAAGATGAGGAGCAACACCCTCGTCGTTTAGAAGCTAACCGCGTGGCTCCATCTAAAGATTGAATAACCTGGGTGCCTGGATTGAATGAGAAGTTACTCCAGCTACTGTTTTGGCTACAGTGGATGTGTGGTTGTCCATCTTCACAATTTGATGCCTGTAGAAAATGGAGAGATGAAAACCAACTCGAGACCTTGCCACTGAGGTCCATGCAATGTTCTGTGTTGAAGTAGCCTGCCATAGTCCATTTTGACAAAGACAGGGAGTCGCGCAATACTATTAAGCAAGCATCTCCTTTGTTAGTAACTTAATGTTCGTCATCAGGCACTTTTGGTGTTGCTGTTTCTCTGCTAAACCATCTGTGAGGCCATATTGGTTAACTGCTGGAAAGCACTCCTTCGTAATAACCCTTCTTTAACTTTGTGTCAACAGTTTTTTTTTTTCTATGTTTTTTTTTTCCCCAGCCAGGGCAGGGTTGAAACCGGACAGTAGTAAGTGGTTAGGAAGGAAAAGATAAATCTTTTTGTTATGATAGGAGTGATTAGACTGGTCTCTTGGGAGTTTGGAATGTGTCTTTGTCGAAGGAAGTATTGATCAGATTGTGCCAAGTGTCTTGGATGGTGGAAACTTTGTCATTGATCATTTTCCCTGGAATGGGGACCATTTTAGATGACAGATTAAATTAACTAGACCCTTGGTTGATGTAGGTGGGGAGGATTCTCATGTGAGTGACTATTTAGGAGTACTAGCTGGAGACACTGTATTTATGTCGAAATGCTTCTTAGTCATACTTGATCAGATTTTTCCTCACTTATTAACCAATAAAATAATAAATACACATCAGTCTTCCCTTTGTTCAGACTAGTATAATGTCAATAGCCTGTACTGGCAGTGCCAGCTGAGGCGACACACGTGTTTTTGTACAGCAAGAAAGCTAAGACAATTGGGGATCCCATTGCTGAATGGTTTTACCCAGACCTAGAACCTGCCCTGAAAATGCCTACGTCACCATGCATCCCTTGGGTTTTGTCTCCATTCGTACCAAAGTTATTGTTCTACAACAACAAATATTGTGTGTGGCAGTGATCCTAAGGAATATGTACTTTAAGATAGGAGTATAGGTGTATCAAGGGGTATTAAACTTATGCTTTCTTATACACCCGCTACCCTTCAAACTGATTAAATCGTTATTGCGCATAACGGCAGAAGGCAAGTCCAGAATAGGCCCAGGTCATGAAAAAATATTCTTAAGAAATTCACAAATGCGTTTTCTAAATTGTGAGTACCAGCTTTCTTAAAATGCTTTTATTTGCCCTTCCCCCTGAAATGTTCCCCATTATTTTCCATCCTATAATCTGACTCTACAAACTTCAGTGGTCTATCACGGGACTCTGGTTGCATTGGGGGCTAAAAAAGTGCTCACTTTCTGTGCTATTGAAGTCGTTGGTGGCTATATGACCGTGTCTGGGGGTACCACATTGTTACTGTAAGCTTGGGTGAGGCCTACTGGCCCCCTAAGAAATCCAAACAGTTGTCTGTAACAAGACTTTTGTATTTCTTATGCTGAGAGCATGATTTGTTGTAAAATCTTTGCTTTATGCGTGTGATCCCTCTATGAAGGGTTATGCTCGCAATTGGGTAGCTGGCTTCCTGGCTACTACGTAACTTCCTCCCTGGTCAACGACTCGGGCCTTTCTATGCGTTGTCAAGGTTATTGGGAGGTTACTGTAGACCATAAACACTCAGGCCTGGAAGATGCTAGCCAAAATGCTCTCCTCTTTTACTGGCTAGATATTTTTAATTTCAAATAAAGATCCTCTCTGAATGGATGCTAGACAATTGAACAACTGCCCTGAACAATGTGTGAGTATCAGAATTTTCCAGATAGTGCTTTAAGGTTAATTTAGGACCTGAGAAAATCTGACGAGGCTTTCCAGAATTTGGCAGCGGTCTGGTGCTGTTTCCATTTGCATATGGAACCAAGAGATAGGATGCAGAAATCGGCAGACAACTCTCTGATGTTGAAGAGCGAAAGGACCGCATATGGGGATACACCACTGTTCGATCAACATTGGCTGGGGAGCCGATGGTTTACATTTCTACATACTGGTATCGTACATGAATACGAGAGGTTGGATTTCAGTGTAGTCGAACGAAAGTTGGTTTGGCAAGTAATGGAAGTTGTCATCCTTCTCTTAACAGACAACTACAGTTTCGGGCAGGTACCAAAAAACATAGGGCATCCTGGCTGTCACGTCCATGGTGGATGAAAATGGTCTGCAGGCAAACTGCCATCTTGTCAGACCCACATACAACATTGTAACGTTTAGGGCCCTAGACCCTCCTGCAGCCATACAAAGGACACAGAAACATAGTTGGGGTAACTGGAACTGGCCTAGGGCACATGCGGCCGGCCCCTTTAATTGGCAGGGTCACCTGACCGGTGACATCTGTGATGGATGGATGGGTGTGGGGTGAGTATAGAGGCCATCCCTCTGTGAGTGGCTGGTCACATACGGCATATGCTGGAACACTATAATGTGTCCAGTAGATCACTAGAAGTATCCTCTATGGATACCTACCGTTCTGCAAACGATCTCCTGGTGTCTTGTGTGTTAAACCTTTGTGAAACCCCACACACCACATATGCTCTAGGAAAGGCAGAAACACCAGCCATGGGGCCCTGGGCAGAATTACACAGAAGGGTAGCAGGCAGCCTCTCCACAATGGCTGCAGGTAAAAAGGCTATTATGTCTGTTCTAACTATCAGCTGGTGTCCATCTGTTGTCATCCTATCTTGGTCATCTCTGTGCAGTAGCATTCCTTGATTATGGCGAGGTCTTGCTTTAGGTCTACTCCCTGGTTTTATCATCGATGGTGTAAAATCCATTGAATGCCTGCACTTAATTGTCTATCTGATGTCACGTACCCTGTGAAGTCCTATGGTCGCACCCCATCCTTCATTATATAGAACAGTGATACTCCAAGTACGACCCGGGGGCCACACTATCATCTTTAAAAATTAAGGTGTTTCTAAAGTTAGGCGGTGCAGGGCACCCTAGCGACTTCATTTTAACTTCAGAATTCGAAAGTGTATTTAATTAACATGGAAAACTGTTTCACCTTAGTAAATCATATCATGTCAGTGCATTGAGAAGTATTTTTTAAAAAAGATTGATTTCCAACATAAATGTAGAAACCATCATGCTCCCTCCACCCCACCCTGGCAAGTTAGTTATTATGTGCACCCTTTTGTTGGCTGGGATAGCTATTCTACATGAACAACACTATAGTTTAGTTTATTAAGTCAAACACAGGAGAAGTGCACATCCTGAAATGATGTATTTCAAGGTCCTCTTATATGTGATAATGGCGAAAAAGGGCCGGTCTCCTCGCCCCTAGAGGATAGGTTGTTGGACAGTAACCTCCAGGTAAAAGCCATTTCATTGACTTACCGTGAAATCCTGAATAACATGCCAGACACCCGAGAGAAAACTTGCGCAAAATGGGTAGATGACGTAGGGGACATTAATGATGATGACTGGCAGGAAGCCCAGGCTTCTCCCTGCGAGGTGGCGATCCGCTCCCGTTTCAAACTTATCCAACCTAAACTTCTCCACCGGGCATACTATACTAGCTCAGCACTTGTCAAAATGGGGATACTAGACTACCCGGCCTGTCCCCGGGGATGCGGTCACACCGGTACCTACATACACCAATGGTGGGAATGCCAAATCCTTCAGAAATACTGGGTTATGTTTATATCTTCTGTGTCCCGGATAAGTAATGCACCCATAGATGTCTCCCCCTGGCTTGGTCTTCTGAATATCTGGGAAGCCACGGACTTGTCACAGACCGAGAAGTTTTGGGTCTCTTTGAGCTGCATGGTGGCGAAGCATAATATAGCTAGAACATGGAAGGGAGGGGTTAAGCCAAAATACATTGACTGAGAGTTAGATATGGATTGGTGCATGCAAACGGAGAGGGTTATCTATGAGAGCAGGGGATGCCTGCATAAATGGACTAAAATCCGGGGCCCCTGGAACGAGAGCAGAGGTTTGCTATGATCCTCACTCATCAATTGATAAGGGGGGATATTTAGTGTTTTGAATACCATGTGGGCTATGAAACATGTGATTGCACTGTGGACGCTGTGCTAGAATTTGTTTTTATTGTACTAATATATTGCTACTATCTAAAAATGGTGATGACTGCTCCGCACTGCACCTGTATTGTTTGTTATGTTTTTATGTTTAGTTTCTCAATAAAAGTGGGGCAAAATAAGTTCTGAAGATCACATAATTTGAGCAAGTGGAGAAACCAAGCTTGATCCCAGGTTTTCTTGGTCCACATTGTGCAATTCAATTTAGCTACTAGATGGACATGCCTCACTTCCTCTACATCCAGCCCCCCCTCCACTACCACCACCACTCCACTTGCATCTGTGGAGCCCTTGGTCACTGATAACACATATCAACGTGGGGGGAGGACTAAGGGAAGTTTTAACAAAGCAATAGACCAGCAGGTTGTGTTTCCCCTAAAGACAAATTATCACAACACTAATACAACCTGGGTCTGTGGCTGAGCAAAGAAAATACACAAAATGGTCAAGGTAAACCCCATTCTCAATGTGACGACTCTATAAGAGAGCACTTCCTTCAACAGGACTCATCAATCACTTAAGGTGGTTAATTGTTATTATCATCTGGTTCTGTGTACTCCAACCAGCTGGACCAGTTCATGAAGCAGTGATCTGGTCACTAGCCTAGAAGGAGCAACCAAGGAGGATTGTCACCTGATCTCTCACGAGTATTGTCTCGGATGAAGTCCTACCCATAGATCAAAGGTGGGAGATCCTAAAGTCAGCAGTAAAATCATAATGGTGGGAATTAAAAATGGCTAAGGGTACTCAAAGGTTCTTTATTAGTAGAGGACCCCTGTCACGTTTAAAAAGCAAAATGGCAATATGGCATAAATTAATTTGACATTATGCTATTGTCCATAGCAAGTACGGTCAACATGTTTCTGCCCTCAATCGATCAAAAGTATCAGGGCTTTCGTCAGGACCTATAATACTGTTGTGGTTTCTATGTGAAAACGTGTAAACAAAGAATTCAAAAAGTAGGGGTGTGTGGATAAACTATTCCTACCGCACCGGTCAGGTCAGAAGCAATCAAAACCGGATACCTGTGGAAAAAATGAAAAAGAAACAATAACCCAATGTGTAAACATGCTCAACCAGAGGTCAAAAATCCTAAATGACCTAAAAACGCATTTACTAATGCTTAATGGCACTCAATACTGTTAATTTTGAATTGCACTTACCCATAACAAGTGGGTACTGCCCTCACCTCAACCTGGTCTCGACTCAGGGAAAGGGGCCCCGCTCTAAAAAGACAGAACAGTAGGAGAAAGAGAAAACAGGTTGCAACTGGTTGTACCTGAAAAAACTCTCCTCTTAAAAGCATGGTTTTAAAACATGAGAAATGCACCAACGTATCCCAATGAAAAGGCAGATATGGTCAAAGAAAGTCACTAAAGTAAAGAAATATTTTAATATTTTAATATTTCAAAGAAAGCTGTGCCACGTGTCCCAAAACAATTAAGTATTCACTATCGTACTGGTTATATGATGAACTGAGCCAGTAGACGTGAAACATAGAGGCACAAACTGCAAAGACTGATAAAGCAAGTCCCAGATCTCTAAAAGATGTTAAAGTCACGCCAAACGTACCGAATAGACTGGTATACAAAGGAGGAAGTGGTCAAGAGCACTCACTATGACCTCCCTGCGATAGCGTATGCACAAGAGAGATGAATAAGCAAAACTAATATAAGACAAAACAAGACCCTGATCGCACAAAAGTCTGGCACGCACACAATCAAAACGCAAGGAGCTGGGAAGGAAATTTTTTTTTCATTTTTTCCACAGGTATCCGGTTTTGATTGCTTCTGACCTGACCGGTGCGGTAGGAATAGTTTATCCACACACCCCTACTTTTTGAATTCTTTGTTTACACGTTTTCACATAGAAACCACAGCAGTATTATAGGTCCTGACGAAAGCCCTGATACTTTTGATCGATTGAGGGCAGAAACATGTTGACCGTACTTGCTATGGACAATAGCATAATGTCAAATTAATTTATGCCATATTGCCATTTTGCTTTTTAAACGTGACAGGGGTCCTCTACTAATAAAGAACCTTTGAGTACCCTTAGCCATTTTTAATTCCCACCATTATGATTTTACTGCTGACTTTAGGATCTCCCACCTTTGATCTATGGGTAGGACTTCATCCGAGACAATACTCGTGAGAGATCAGGTGACAATCCTCCTTGGTTGCTCCTTCTAGGCTAGTGACCAGATCACTGCTTCATGAACTGGTCCAGCTGGTTGGAGTACACAGACCCAGATGATAATAACAATTAACCACCTTAAGTGATTGATGGGTCCTGTTGAAGGAAGTGCTCTCTTATAGAGTCGTCACATTGAGAATGGGGTTTACCTTGACCATTTTGTGTATTTTATTTGCTCAGCCACAGACCCAGGTTGTATTAGTGTTGTGATAATGAGCCCTTGGTCACACCATTGACCAAACATTTTGGCCCATCAGGCAATGTTTGCGAGCTCCCATGATCTAGAAGAAAAAAGGGGAATAGGACTCCTTGGACCATCAGAGCATGTCTTTATCATACCCGGTTAGAACTCCAATTATTGTGGGTTGGTCTTCTGATCCCCAGCTAAGTAGCCCAATACCTGAAATGGGAAAATGTTGTCCTTGAGTGCAGGAAGCCATTTAAACTAGCCGCCAGGGCTGTCTTGGACCTTGGAGAAATTGACAGTAATCTAGTCCAGTGATTTCCCCACCAAAGCAGAGTTCCCAATTCACCATCTTGGTGCTAGTTACCTCCTCCTATGTTCCTGCTTCTGGCCTCATGGACAAATACAGCAGAGGGGTTGAGCCAGTGTTAGTGCACTGGAGGTGCCTGTGCTCCACCCATGACAGGTGTTGCTCCTACACATAATACATGTCTTTGGGTCGTAAGGAAACAGTATTTACATTAGTAGCAGATGCCTTTCTTAAGCTCATACGTGATAGATGTTCAGGTCTGCTCCACCAAGTCTAGTGCATTTTAATGCCCTCGATTAATCATGCATTGTGAATGTACATAAGCAATACTTTATGAACCACACAAAGAAATTGCAGTGCACTTTCTTGAGAATCGTGCCCTTTGCTATACGTCACCCAGGGAATCCAATTCGACTCAAGCCATCATCTGGCCTAATTGAAGTACAGCTTGGAAGACTCTAGATGGCCTAGGACTAGTTACAGCAAACCTGAGTCTAAAACCTAGTGTACAGATGAACGTTCCATCCATGGTGAATGAGAGGGCACACTCTGCGCTCCATGTGCTCCAGCTCGTCATCACTTCTAAAGACGATACGAACTGAATGTATCTTCAATGCCCCAACGCATTTAAAGCTTCTTTGCAGATGTTCAGGGGCTTCTGGTCTGAACCACAGGGAAGCAGCAATGTCAAACCATCCTCCATGGTTGAAGAATGATCAGTAGTTTTGAGTACTATCGCTCCTGTCGCATCATCCATGACTGCATGGAAGAATTTAAACTTGGAAAAATATTTCTTGCCAATTTCTCCTTGACCCTGTATCGGGGTCAATATTCATGCCCCCAGTGACTAATTAAAGAAAGAGCACACGTGCTTTGACACCCAATAGGCTAGCAGCGATTCCCTCACTCCCTTTTGCCTCTTCAATCCTTTTTCCTTTCTCACTCCTTCCTCCCCTACCTACATCTGTATTCCCTCCTCTATATCCTTTTCCTTCTCTCCCAAATCTTTCCTTCACAATATATTTCTCTCTTGCTCGCCCTTTGGTTCTCTGACTTGCTCCCACCCGCCCAAATTCGAGGGTGATGGGCTATTTATATGCTTGTCTGGGTATTTCTGCTGCACTAAATTAGAAATCCAGTGAGGAGAAACCTAAGCATCTACAGTGGGAGTGGATATACGGTTGGCCTACTAATTCCAAAGGGGTTAAATACAGTGGAAGAAATGCATTTTTCAATGAATACGTAATCCTAGAAGGGCAGCTCAGAAGTGACATTGGTACATAGTTTGCACAGTAAGTGCTACCATTGCAGACCGCAGTCTGCCTGCCTAAATGGTGGAAATGCAAACTATAAATTCATCTAAAAAGGCATCAGATGAAGCTGGAGGGTCTGGGAGAGGAAACCGCGCTGGGAAAGCGATGTCAAGTCTGATGGCCACATACGTAGTCTGTTGTCAAGAGAAAGCAGGGCGTGAATACACTCGCAGAGCCACATTAGCAGCTTCTGGGATTCATGGCAGCAGAATTAAAAATACTTTGTGAGACTAAAATGTTTCAGTGATTTAGAAGTGCAAATGTACACTCTGATCTTCACTCAGATGAAACATGACCTTGGATATGTTTCAGGCGTGAATGCAATGTGTAAAAGACTGCCGTAGCAGACTGGCAGATGGTGCAGGGAAATCACTTGGAACAATCCAGAACTACTCCATGGTGGTTAATCTACACATTGTGTGTAAAATACAAAGGTGATCGTGGTAATGAATGCTCATTCATTCACTCACGCGGATGGGACGGGTACGCCAGAGGTCACATTTAATACGCGTACCAATGTAACCAAAATGCATGCTCTGGAATGGGAGGACATTCCAAGGTCACCTTCTCTACCTGTGGGCAGAGTCAACAGCCTCTGGGACAGCAGCTGGTGACACGTGCCCTAACGGAACTTTCCTATGTGGCAGATTGGAAAAGGCTGCGGCTTGGCCTCGATTAGAGTGTCGCCCTCCCAGCGTTGGTCGAGTGTCTCCTCGCTGCTTTCTCTATATCCATGACTAATGCTGCACGCCTCCCGAATAAGGTCATCGTTGTGAGTCTCTGCCAGACTGCTGTTTCTTGTCCACTCTTACTGTTTAGTAAATAATTCCTGGCCTTTCCTTTTCATACTTTAAATGATAAATATTTGCTTTTCCTGGATTTCCTGTTCTATAAACATCTTTTCGACTCTCCATTTGGCATGGGCTGAGAGGTTCAGAGACACACTCTTCTCCTTAGACTACTCCTTGAAGAGAGATTGCCATCTAGCCGGGTGAGGAGCCCTTGTCGGAAACGAAAAAAAATCCAATAATGCATTCTTGCAAGGCCTAAAATACAAATATTGCAAAAACTGTCTTGCTCATATAATTTATTTAATGGCCCCTTACACTGGCTCACCACGTCCAGGTCTGGCCATTTTCAATTTATCCTTAATTTACAACTTTTATGGCAGCGTTGGCTCTGTCAAGACCTAATATCAGGGCCGGACTGGCCGTAGCGGACACCGGGCAATCCCCTGGTGCGCCACACGAGTGGGAGACGGTTTTGGGCCCCTGGTGGCCGTTTTTGTTACAGGGCCGTTTTTGCAGCATACTGAAAACCGTCCCTGGCAAAGAGCTCGGCGGCTCCCCCAAGCGCCGGGGGCCCGGCCGAGCACTTTGCCAGGGCTGGTTTTGGTTCCCAGTCCGGCCCTGCCTAATATATGCCAACAATGCTTACAATACAACAAAACTTGCTTCATTCTGAAAGGGCTTTGGGTCAGCTGTCTTCACCCAGGGTCTTGTTTGGGTGGGCCCACAGCATTGACTTGGTGCTGTGCCCACTAGGTTTTAGATCAGCCCAGTGTATTTCGAGGATGGTTGCATTAAGATAGAATCCCTGTGAAAACATTTTTATGTTATACAAGTTAAATGCAAAAAAGTAAATCACCCTTTCGGCCCCTGAGGCCCTCGCCTCCATACCGCCCCCTTCTGTGACTACCCCTTGTAGCTTCACTGAGCTTCTGACAGCTTGTGTGGAGGAAGAAACAAAAAAGTACTTCTCCATAAACGCTTTTTCTCCTCATGTGATGCAACTTAAATGTAAAACAAAATGCATTTTTGAGGACACAAAAACCCTTCAAACCTTCCCTACTCCATACAGATGCTAACACCACCTCCCAACACCACCATCGAGGAGCATTTGTCCGCTGGCGCAATGGGTAGTACACATGCAGTAATCCCCAAGAGCAGAAACACAGTTCTTGTGACCATTCTGTCAAACATGCACACGTTTTCACCTCACCTGGAGCTGTGTGTGTCCACTTGGCCTCCAGACAATCGACTGGTCATGTCTGGTGGGGTGTGGGGGGAGGAGGGGGGGAAATCACCAATGCTGTGCTTCGACTATTTAAATAGTGCACGCTTGATGAGGGGCAAGCACTGGCAATTCCAATAGTATGGGCTTTTTAAGTGCTAATGCATGAAAACTCAAGAGTGCCTTTGTGCTTTTCTGTCTTTGCAGTCATACCACTTTAAAGACAAACCTGTTAGCATTGCCAATGCTTGTTGAGTCATCTACTGCTACATGATCAGATATTCCACATTTTTTTCTCTCATCTTACGGTCACGTGCTAAAGCTATCCCACATCTTTGTCCCTTATATTTGCCTATCACAGGCCTCTAGGTATTCTGCAAACTTCCCCATGACATCAGGTATTTAGCAGCTCTGTCTCCTGCCTTAGTCTGTGAAATGCTGGCAGGTATTTTTCAGATCCATCTCTAGTCTGACACTGTCGCACAATCCCAGATAATTTTTAGCTATGTCTCTCGTCTTACTATATTGCATGGTTCTCGGTAATCTCTAGCTCACCAGTCTTCTGTCGCACGCCAGCAGGTATTCTGATGTATTCTCTCTTCTTACTGTATTGCTAGTATAGAGCACATACAAATGGAATTGCCCAAAGGTGCATAGCAAAGCCTTCTTCTTGGCAGTGCTAACACAGAAGGGACAGGATGGTCAAGGACTTATAGGCTGCAGAGAAGAATGGCTCAGCAAGGTTTGTAGGGGCTGAGGGGAAATGCCCAGCATGGGTTCTCTGCAAGGTATTATTTATGAATAGTTATTTTTGTGATTTTACATAGCGTCCGCTTGGCCCATGGGAATCTGAGGCCGTTACAGTATAGCCGAAACATTTCAATCACCGGTGGGTAATAGAAAGATACACCCTAGGAGATGTGATACCCCATACTGAAAAGAGGAGCTTGGCAATGGTTACAGATCATGAACATTGGGGCTTGGTGAAGGGTCAGGTGCTTTGAGAATGAGCTCGGCAGGGTTTTTAGGTATTGAAGGAAGACTTAGGGCCTGATTTAGATCTCGGCGGATGGGTTACTCCATTATGACGGTGACAGATATCCCATATGCCGAAATATAAATCCCATTATATCCTATGGGATTTATATTTTGGCAGACACACTATCCATCACCGTTGTGACTGAGTAACTCCTCCACTGAGATCTAAATCACTCCCTTGATCTGTTCCCTGAAATCAGTTGATTTTCCTGCAGTGGTAGGCCATCTGCTCTGGAAAGGGTTATTGCATTGTTTTGTCAGGGAAGTGGTGTGTGTCAAGGGCTTTTCTGAAGCTTGAGGGCAGGAGTGAATGTGCCAGAGTGAGGTGGCTTGCATAAATCGTCTTCAGTCACCTTCCCCTAAGCGTGATGATTGGCAGGTGAACAGAGTTGGTTGGCACATAGCAGCTAACTTTGCAGTACTTCATTAAGTGATGGGCGTTTTGCCAGGTGAGCGTGACACCTGTAGTTCAGACCTCATAGTTAGAATTTCATCACTGCTTACAATCAGAGCATGGGTGTTTCACAACATTTGTGATAAGCAGTCTCTTTTGGTAACAGATACACTCTTTTCTCGGTTAGGAAGACCAAAATTAACAAGCCTTTGCAGTGCAATAGGTCTCCCATTTGTGAAAGTTAGATCTATTGGCATTGTAAATGAAAATGTTATTACTTATTTTTTTTCTTATGCAGTGGAGTTATTATTTAAAGAAAAAGTGCATGTCGTCTTGTGGTGTTTATGTAGTGAGTTTGTACACTATATATGGAACGACTGTATTTCCTATAATCTCACCAATGAACCTGCACATTGCCATATTGGATAGTGTTTGCATGCACATACATACCAGCAATGCCTAGGTCTCCAGCTGTGGTTACAGAGAAACATACAAATAGCACATGTGGTTCTCCAGTGTAATGCAAGAACGTCCTATTTGCCAATGCAGCATAAATCATTTTTCTAACCATAAGAGAAGGCATTCACTCGGGTGCCTCACTGTGGACTGTGGAGATGCCACAGTGTATTAATTCTTAAGAGCAGGTAAGTCTCTTCTTTAGATCGGAGTAGAATTGCTACCAAGTAGACACTTTTCATGCTGTGGCTTATATGCCCATACTCCTACCACACGCTCCAGAATGCAGTGTACACACTAGCTGCAATTGTTATGTCAACCATTGTTTGAGTGTGTAATTAACAATAAGGAGTCCTGACGCTGTTAACTGCTTTAAACATTATTTCTTTATATAGATATGGATTTAATAGTTTCATAAAGGTCAGACGATTATTAGTTACACCTAATTGTATCGGCAAGTCGTTAAGCATCTTTAATGCTGGATAGATGGTGAAATACTACCATGTCTCATTCTCTTATTAGGCCGAATTCCACATTTGTGTGTGTGCCACCCACCTTCCCCCGAAGTTGTACCTACCGGCCGCCACTGGTGATAGGTGTGTTCTATTTACTGTGGCACGATTGAGAGAGCCAAAGTGCCAACACTAATATCTCAAGAGCCAACAAACTGTAACAAGCATCTAAGCCAAAGTCCACAGCATGGCAAAAAAACAGTGCATATCACATCAATGAAGAACGTTTTTTAAAAAAATCACCCTTTATCTACTTTCTACAAGAGAAATGCATCATATAGCATGTCTACATGGGGAATTCCCAGACACCATGTTTGCAGCAGAACTTAGGCACTGGACAAATAGCCCATAGAGTCCCTTTGACTCGGCAAACTGCTGCCCTCCGCGATGCAGTGAACTTGGCGCAGTACCACTTTCCACACTGACCATCCTTTATCACACAAAAACGGTCATCCCAACATGGAAGAATATATCTTTTGTGTTTAACGAGGAAGAGTAACGTTTAATAATTGACTGGATGGAGTCAGGCTCACAGATTATTAAACCTGGCAATAAACAGCCTAAAAAAATATTCTTATTTGGCAACTACTTATTTATATCAAAAACCATAATAAGGGCGCCTCCTCTAGGACACCTTATACCTCCCCTAATCCCCGGAGTAAAGAGTCACTCACGTCGCGTTCCGCCTCGATGTTGTTATCGCTCATGGTGTCATACCTGCGGTGCTGGAGGAGGGCAGACTGAAGACTGAGCCTCCGACCGCACTGGAGACCAGAAGATGAGCAGCAGAACCAGAGCACAGTAGCGAACAATAGACACAGCTGCACATGTGACTTTCAGTAGTAGCCACACTAGATCGTCTGGGCACGACCGGGTCTACACGCGCACAGCCAGCTGGGAGCTGAAATTGGCATAATGCTAGAGAAAGCGGAAAAGGACGAATTGCTATACTACGCACACGTTGAACACAGCTTGATGGGAATTGTAGTTTGTTTATGACGTACAGTGTCGGCGAGTCTGAATAGGTAGCAAATGCTGACTAGTGGGAGGGGCTGAAATGCTTTCTTTGCTCGTAAGTGCCCCACGGAAACCTGTCGGAGCACTGAAAGTGTTTTTCAATTACTCATGCTGGACGGGAGCAGTTATGGGCATCCCAAATGGAAACCATACAGCTTCTATGACAAAGTTATCATACGTGCAGGATTGGCCCACATTTTAAGAAAATGCATTCACGATCTGAGCCAAATAATAGCTAAAACAGTGCGTCCAAAGGATCCTAAAATAAAGAACCGAGTAGGCTCACATGTAACAGAGGCAGTCTCCTGGGAGGGGCCGGAAGACCAAAAGGCGGGACGAATTTAGCATACTGACCAAACAAAAGCTGGCATTTTTGAAGGGCAGGAACAGAAGACAATGGAAAAGATGGGAGGTGCTTATAGTCCCTATGCCGGATACAGCATGCCCAGGCGCGACCTTTAAAAGTGGGCCTAATTGTTCCAGCTAATGTAGTCTTCATCAAGTACTGGTCAATATTGTAGATGCGGTGCTATTTATTATTCACCCTGTGCTAGTTTGCCACATCAATTAAGCCAACACATGTTTTGTCCTTAGGAATTTTCCAAGGCTGTGTAAAAATCAAATAAACATCACAGTATGGAAAGATGAATCCAGATATAACCTAATTAGTCTGTTAAGAAGCTGATGAATGTAAACCAAGTCATCAACTAATGGTAACAAAGATATTCAGGCTACATGAATCATTCCAAGGTGCGGTCAATAGATAAACCAGGTGGTATATCCAAGGGTCACTCAGTGTATTGACTGAGGGCCAAGTTGAAGAGGAAAAGATCACTCTGTATGATGAATGAAAACTGAAGTGCAGATTAAAAAGGAGGCGTGGTGAGCCCTGTCCAGGTAGCGTGGCATATCAATTTAATTTGCGTCGGTCTCCAGTTAATGTTTGCTTTCCCTAACTTTGTTTGTCGTTTGTTTGTGAGGCTCTACTCTCTGTTCACAAACCTGTAGTATTTTCCTATTGATTTGTGCCTCTTGGTTTCCAAGCAGCTTGTATAATGGTATACAGTTTCTATAGAAAAGAGCTTTCCCTGATATTCAGATGAAAGATTCTAAATCTGACAGCCCTCTCATCCACTCCTACAATTGTTTTCCTCTTTTCTTTCACTCACTACTGTGAAATCGCTCGGGCTGGCATTCTAGTCCGTCTCCTTTTTCCAATAGATCTAGTTCCATGGATTCCTTTTTAGGTCTCGCCTGAGCCAGCGCTTTAGCGCTGCTCTCGCGAGAGCTTTTGTAAATGGGGGATCTGGAAGTGCAAACTAGTGCTTTCAGGCCTCCAAATACAGTGCATGTGCGCCGGGCGCGCGCACCATTTGGCAGCCTGCACACCATTTGCTTTCATTTTCACGGCCGCTTTGATGTTTGATCGCGATCACTTTCACTTTCGCGGCCGCACATCCGCTTGTTCTAATGTAACCCAGATTGCTTTCCGACTTAAAAACAAACACTCGCCATGTCCTTCTCACCATATTGTTAGAGTTTGTGATGATTTATCAACTCTTTCAAAACGAAGCATCCATTACATGAGATTTATTGTGCACCGGCACATTCCTTTTTCTTATAATTTCAACTTGTTGCTAAAACTTGCATTTCTTGGCTTGATCGTTGTCTGGGATACTTTTGAAGCTCTTAGTTTAAAAAAGAAATTGCTTAGCAAACAGTGCCTGGGTTAACAGTCAATGTTGTAAGGATCATGTTTACATGGGCTTTCTATAATTTATGTGCTGGTTTGCTTCGTGCAGTCTGCCCCACCTTATCGACCCATTAGACAAGCATTTGCAATGCAATAGGTCTCGCATTTACACGAGTTTAAGTAATTGGCAATGTAAATGACAATGCCTTGTATTTATGTTAAAAAAACTAAAATAAAAGGCATTGTCATTTGCAATGTCAATAGCTCAAACTCGCGTAAATGCGAGACCTATTGCATTGCAAATGCTTGTTAGATCACAGCCGGTTTACTAAAGACATCTTGGAGACATTCAGAAAGCTGACCTAGGAATGCATTCCTCCCATTACTTTCCATTGGCTTTGTGCTATGTAGCTCACATTTTCTGGCTTTCCATTTGCTGGCTTTATTTGCTTTAGGCTGTCCAGCTTGAGTTCATCCCTCCCGTTGCCTAAACCGTGTTTACTATATTCTTCCACAAACTTGCTTTCTGTAAACAGGCCTTTAAATCTTATTATCTTGTCACATTTACTGCTCATTCAAAGACAAATCAACTTGGTGTTTTACTTTTTCTTTCTCTGACTTCAAATTTAGAAAAGTTGTGACAATCCTGGTGAGTGTCCATGTATGAGGAGAGGGTGTAGGGTGTTATACATTTCTAGCATTCAACAAAAAATAAAGAACTGTGCTGAGGTTTCAGAATATATCAGAATTAACACAAATTAAGCATTTTTTTTGTAATTCTGAAGTGCTGTGGAAAATCAACCCTACCCCACTCCAGTCTACCCCACTCCAATCCAATCTACCTTACCCCACTCTACCCCAGTCCAATTTACCCCACCCCACTCCACTCCAGTTTACCCCACTCCACACTGTAATTTATCCAACTCCTCTTTGCTCTAATCTACCCCAAGCCACTCCAATCTACCTCACTCCACTCCAGTGTGCCCTTCTCCACCACAATCTACCCCACTCCAGTCTACCCCACCCAACTCCAATATACCCCACCCTACATTACTTTTCTTCAGACTACACCTCCCCAATCTACCCCACCCCAATCTAGCCCACTCCACTGCAATCTATCCCACCCTACCGCACCCCACTCTACCCCGCTCCAATCCAAAATGCCCCTCTCCAATTCAACCTAGCCCTCTCCAAACTACCCCACTCCAATAATCCCTCTTCAATCTCCCCCACTCCAACCTACCCTACTCCACTCCAATCTTCCCCATTCCACTCTTTGTCAATCTATTTCACTCCACTCCAACCTCTACTCTACCCCAATCTATCATATTCCACTCCACCCCATTCCTCTCCAATCTGCCCATTCCACTCTAATCCACCCCACTCTACCTAAATCTATCCTGCCCCAATCTACCCCAACCCAATCTACCCCACTCCAATCTACGCCTATCTACTCCACCCTGCTGCCATCTAGCAAACCCTATCCCGCTCCAATCCAATCTACTCCTCTCTAAACTACCCCCTCCAATCATCCCTCTGCAATCTCCCCCACTCTAATCTACTCTATTCCACCCAATCTACCCCACTCCACCCTAATCTACCCCACTCCACTCTTTCCCAATCTATACCACTGCACTCCAATCTTGACTCCAAACTATCATACTCCATTCCACCCCACTACTCTCCAGTCTACCTCACTCCAATATACCTACTGCAATCCACCCAATCTACCCCCTCCACTCTACTCTACCCACATCTACACCACTCCAATCTACCACATGCCACCCAAATCTATCCCGCTGTAGTTCAATCTACGCTGCTGTACCCCACTTCTGTTTTACCCCACTCCACCCCAAACTACCTACTCCAATCTACCCTATCCAATCCTCCCCTCTCCAAAATACCTCCCTATAATAAACCCTGATCTTCTCCACTCCAGTCTACCCCACCCCAATCTACCCCACACCACTGTATCCAACTCCACTCCAATCGACCTAACACTCCAAACAACCCTACTCCTTTCTATCTCACGCCAGTCTACCCCACCCACTCCAATCTACCCCACTTCACTCCAATCTACCCTACCATAATCTACCTCAATCACTACACTACACTCTTACCCATGTCCACTTCAATCTACCCCAATGTATCTCACTCCAATCTACCCATATCAACTCCACGCAAGTCTACCCCACTCCACGCTAATCTGCTCCACTTCACCCCAATCTACCTATTTCAATCTACCCCACACCACCCCAATATGCCCCACTACAAACTACCCCAATCTGCCACTCTATGTTCCATTCTACCCTACTATAATTCGCCCAATCTACCCCCAGGCTATCCCACTCCAATCTACCCCAATTCACCCCACTCCACTCTTCCCCGAATCTACCCCAGTCCACTTTACCCCAATCTACCCTAATCCTATCTACCTCACTCCAAGCTACTCCACTCCAAGCTACTCCACTCCAGTCTACCCCAATTCACCCCACTCCACTCTTCCCCGAATCTACCCCAGTCCACTCTACCCCAATCTACCCCTCTCCAATCTACCCTACTCCAATCTACCACCATTCAATCTACCACACTCTAATCTACACACTAATCTACTAACTCCCCCACATCAATCCAACCCACTCCATTCTCCCCACCCTACCCCATGCTAATCTACCCCACTCTATCCCAATCTGCCCCCTTCCACTCTACCCCAGTCTACTTCTTCAATGATGCTAACTTTTAGCTATGCTGAACAGAAACCACACTGGTGCACATAATCACTAAAACACATTGCCACCGCCAATAGCTTTTGTGTAGGCAAGACCTATTGGCTTTGGCAATACTTGTTCCTTGATACCTTTGTGGAGACCTTGAGTCACTGGAGCCTAAAGAATTGATGCTTTCATCCCTTGAAGAAACATCAGAACTACATTTAAGAAAATAATGAAGAAATGGTCTATGCCACAATGCATGACCCTAACTTTTGCTTGGAAGCCTGCAGCCAGCGCTAATGAATGTCCAAGGCTGCTAGTCTTGATTCCAACTCATGCCACGTTAATCCTCCATGAGATACTCCCTGCCCATATAGCTTTCTTACAGGGTCCTGCTTTGTCCTTTTGTTACGGGTTTCTGTCTCTCTATTCCTCTTTTTCTATCCTTGTTTTTTTTTCACTCTAGCTCTGGGTCAGTTCCAGAAGAGACGGACAGTCATTCTACTGTATCCTGCCAACGCAGGCCATCATAGAGGCCGGTGACCTCTTTAAACCGAAAAAAAAAAGTAGACTTTCGCCTCCTTTCATGAATGGCCTAAAATGGGAAATTACGAGTGCAGATAATTTCTCAGAACTGAGGCTTCGCTATGTTTTTCACTCATTGAAGGTTTCCTGCTATACCTGTGTCATGTTTTCTCAAGCGCTTCCGGTAATGAAGATTCATAGAAATTAGGTGTCAGTAGAGCAACGTAATGCCAGTGGTTAATTTGTAAAAGAATGAGTGCCGGTGTCCAAAGCTGGCAGCCGGTGCAATTAAATGTCAGCGCTCCGAATACCAAGGTATTACATTCACTGCATGCTTCTCTAATCCACCATGAGACACTCCCTGTCCCTTTATCTTGCTCTTACAGATCCCTACTTTCTTCCTTTGTTACGGCTTTTCTGTCTATTTTTCCATTCCTTCTCTCGCTGTCTGTAAATATCTGATATGGAAATATGTGTCTGTCCCCAAAAATGAGTGCTGGTGCGCCCCCCTCCCCCCTTCCGCCCTGAAACATTTTGTGTACCACATGATGAGGCACACTTATTCTAAGAGATTATTTGTATCCTCTGTATTATGCTTGGGAGGCGTGGTCCACTCGGCCCCATATTACATGTTGGTCGCATGCCTGACCAGCCTGAAGGGCTGGGCCCTGGATTCTTTCTTGGTGGCATTCCTGATGGCCTGGCCTTGGATTTCCTGTGTTTACTGCAACCTCCCTTCGAGGCCTGGATGACAGAGCTCTAAATTCCCTGTCTACGACTGCGTGCCTAGGATGACTAGCTGTGTGAGCGCTAAATTCCGAACGTCTGCAGCATCCTGCCTTTGAAGAATGGCTGATAGGGATCTAAAGTCCCCATTTCTACAGTAGCTGGCCTACGAGGCCGGCCGGTTGTGTATCGTGCCTTCAAAGTCTGGCTTGTTGAGCTTTAAAGCCCCTACGGCGGCGGGCCTGGTAGCCTGCCTTCGAGGCCCGGCTGGTTGTCTAGCCTGCCTTCGAGGCCGGGTTGTTTGGGTTGTAAATTCACTCGTCTGTGGCTGCTTGCATTAGAGGACCTTGTGTGGTAGCTTATCGGTGAAGCCTTGTTTATTGGCGGTTCGACACGGAGCTCCTGATAAAAGGTTCTTTCCTCGTCCCTCATGGAGTGAGAAAGTCAACTTCTTTATCAGATGCCCTTCTTAAAAGGGGTTTTCTTGTGAATGGTGTCGGAATATGCTTCAGACTCGACCAGACGTCATCAAACTAGGCGTCTTTTGACTACTTATTGTAAATGTCAGATTGAGTAAATGGCTTCATTTTGTTCCTTCCCGGTCCTCGCATGGGCAAATTGACAGACACCAAACGGGACCCCTCCAGCGCCTAGAACGAAAGGTGCAGTCACACAGCTGTCTCCACCTTGGAAATGCAAGGTTCGAAGCACATGAACCACTGACTCCCTTGAAGAGGTGGTCGCAAAAGCCAGACCACTCCATGTACGTCAGCTAGGGAAACCTAGAACCGGCGGCGCCTAGAGGCGATGGAAATAGAGCCAGCGCTATAGAACGGTTTTACATAATATAGAATCTCGATGGGGGTGTGGTGGGGGGAGGGAAGCGACACTGGTTCTAGAACTTGCAAGGCTTCTGTGGAACCAGCAATGACGTAAATGCTACTGGGCACTGCGTGCTTCGTCCAGATTGCTTCGTCCAGAGTTTCGAAGACCGGAAACTCGTGTTGTTAAAACGATGTATCCCAGCGTGTCTCCCTCCACCCCACTCTCTTCCCCCCCCCACCTCCCTCCCCCTCCCCAACCTCCGCTGTGAGACAGAAAAACCCGAGTAATATGCTGTAAGTCTAAGTGATTCCTTTCTCGCCGCGTAAATCAGAACCGTATGTCCAGGGAATTTGTTTTTAAACTTCATCTGGGAAAAAATATGACCTCAGCTGGCAGTGATTGCTAGAGGACGAAGTACCTCTTTTGCAACACGAGGTTTGAGATTGTCCCAGGGAAAGGGAGGGGGTGGGTTTGAGGAGTAAGGGCGGGGCAGGAAATCCTCTGTATCAAAAAGTGACACTGTACCCCCCCCCCCCCCCCCCCCCTTTTCCGGTGCATTTTCAAAAAGTGTTGTGATTTATCAGCCAGGGCGGAGGGTAGTGGCGTGCTAAACTAGTCCTAATCCAGCGCTCCATGTGCCCAAATCGCTGCTTCTAGACGCCTTTAGACACCGCAACCTCCTTTGTTTCAGTCTAGCTGGCAAGTCAAATGCATCAGCTGCAAAACGCTTGTGCTGCAATTGAGCCACGTGGTGGATTCTTGCTGGAGCCTATTTATCCTTTCATCCTTCTGAGGTTGATATTGACATTACAATGGATTGTAGGAACATTTGCTTTGTACAGTGGTGCAGCTAGAACTTGGTCATCCTTTCAAAATTTACAAAAAAAAATGATGGCTTATCCTTGGGTAATAAAATCATCTGTCATATAGTGTGCTACGAAGCAGCAAGCGCTAGTTGAGCATGTCACAAAGCCAGTTGGTTAGTTGAAGGTGGAATACTGAATTCCTTAACGGTTTGTGTCTGCCTGGAGAATACTTGCAATGCAGTCTGCCAGATCGGTTACTTCCACGCATGCGCTGATGTGCTCTCTTTTCTCTCTCAGAGACTTGGGTTTAAGCCTTTCACTGCCGGGTTTGCGGGTCTGCAGATCAACTCGACGGTTGATTTTGAGCCATCGGATGACAGCCGGACCCTGGAGAGGCAAAGCCCCGAGGAGGGCCTCGAGGATGACATGCAGGCGAGGATGAGAAACAGGTAGGGGTTGGCGCTCCTCACTTGTACCCCACATCAGCTCGTAGTCTGTGGAGGTGCATTCTCAAAGCTGGCTGTGAATCACTGTACTATGTGTGCTTATGTTTCAGATCAGAAGTAAATCCAGGGTGACTTTTAAAACTCTGTGTGACACACACCATGACAATGACAAGTTTGGTTTCAATACCATATGTTTTTGCCTTTCTTATTCCCTATCTCTCTCTTACTTTTATTAACTTCTTAACCTGACTGTTATGCCTCTTGCTGTTTGTACGCAGATGAATACCCTTTTTCATGCTTTTACTCCGCCCTCGCTCCTATTTTCTCCCGTTCCTACTTTTTTCACGCTCATTCTTAGTCTGTTTTTTTGCCAGTTGTGCATTACTCTTGATATCGTATTCTCTAATAAAAAGACGAAACCGGTCCTAGGTTGCTTGTAGCCTGGTTCAGCAAGGACCTGCCTTGGCAGTTCGGGCTGATTTTTTCCCATTGGAGCAGGGTCACGACTGATTAGCATATGTCTGGGTTCAAACAGAGGGACACAGTGTGCAAAATATCAATAGACTTGGATGTGTTCTCAGTAATTACCCGTGGCTGAGCTTAATTCAAGCAATCCAATCCATTCATTACTTTTGTTGTATACTCAATGCCATGTTTAGGCTGCAGCATGTTTTTGTTTTCCACTTTTATTCTTTTAATTTAACTGCGTATGTTGCTGAATTTATGTGAGTTTTTTCTGGGTGTGTAAGTCGATGTAGGTATGAATGAGTCAGTGGGTTGATAAAAGGCCACGAGTGCTGAGATGAGTGACCGGAGTCATGAGGACTTATTGAATGCCTAAATCCATCACTGACCGAGGAGGTGACTTAATTTAAACGACAGACCTGCTGGCATTGCCAGTGCTTGTTCTTTCTTTCTCCTGTTGCCATATTCTTCTTTTTCATCGCTCTCCATCTTTTCATCTCCTCCTCCCCTTTTATTTTCATTCTTCTGATTTCACTTTCCTTGCTTCTTGGTCTCCTCTTGCTCTTAGTCCCCATGCTGCCCCATTTATTCTATTTTCCATCCCCTTCTTCTGATTTCTGTAGTTATTCATGTGTGTCCTCTATCGTCTATAACACTCTTATTTTCCTTAACACCAGTACTCCCTTTAGAGTATTTTCTCCTTTCCCGTCTATGTTCACACATGTTGTCCTTCGTATGCCTCTTGTTCTTTTACTCTCCATCTCTACCTGCACTCTGGCTCTCGGTTGTATGTTGTTCTGCGTTCTACCTGCTCATTCCTCACTTTTATCTGGCACCCCCGTTTTTACCTCACATCTGTTACTTTCATTGTCCCCGGTTCTACTTGTCTCTGTGCCATCTTCGTTTCTCCCGCGCGCCTCCCCCCTCGCGCGCCTCCTCTTCAGTGTCCTGTCTTGCAGCTGTGTCCTGGTGACGTAACTCTTCGCCGCGCGGAGGAAGTGTCAGCACGAGACCTGTGAGCACATTGTGAAACAGAGGGCCGTGCCCCAGCGCCGCCGGGGGTGCGCGGAGGTGACGGGAAGGGAGGTTGGCCTGGGCCACCATGGACTGTGTCCAAGTGCAACCGACCAGCGCGGTATCCGTAAAGAAAATTCATGCCACCACCAAGCCCGGGCTGCCTGGGGCAACAGGGCAGGCTGCCATGGCGAAAAGTCCTAAGAGAGCCGAAAATGCCTCTGAAAAGCTGTTTTGTAGTGCTTTTTTATTTAATTAATTGTTATGTAGCGCGGTCTTAGCCTAAGCCTGATCCACGGTGAGAGAGCACTTAATGGATTGGATAAATAGAAAGAAAACGTGCAGTAAAATATGAGATATGTTTGGAGGAAGTGAAAGGAACCGTTTTCGCGGACCTGCACCAGTCTTGCCTGCAGAGAAATGTTCCAAAAGAAAGCGTTTTCCGGAACATTCAGGTCAAGACTGGCTTAGAATAGAGAAATATGTGTCCATGCGTATCCTGGTAGGGTGTTACAGATTTTCGGTGCGTTTAAGAAGGCCCGTTTTACTGAAAAGTTACTGTTGTATTTAGGATGTTCGAAGTGTAGACCGGCCTCTCCAAACAGGTCTACTTCCAACTTGGGCCATTTTCTTAGCAAGATATGTAAAAGTTCTGATGTGCAATAACTTGAAGATGATGAAGGCAATCGTGTCTTTGCTTCATGACTCCAGAAGCAGACAATTTAGTTATGCCAGGAGTGGAATGATACGTTAAAAGTCCTAGTTCTGGAAATGAGATGGGCAACACAGTACAGGGAAAAATAAATAGCCTGAACCTTCAGGTTATAAGAACCTAACCTAGGGGTGTCAGGAAAGCACTTGTTTCCCGAAAAAACACCCAAGGAAAAGAAAGGGGCAGAACACTTCCTTTCTTGAGTCCCCTCACTCACCAGGGTTTCCCCACGGTGACATGCTTCATCATTGGGGTCCTCTACGGATTGAGGCGTGCTGCAACTTGCAGATTACGTAGGAGCACTAAACAAAATTATGTGTGGTGCAAGTGTCGTGGTGTGGAGTGGAATGAAGTGAACCTAGCATATGACCATATGCTAGGTACACTTACCCATTAAAGTAGTTTATTCTAGCATATTACCCACTTTTTTAACCAATTAGCTAGGAGCAAGAATAAAATATATTTGGCCCACTAGTTGATTATTTTAATTCACTTCATTCCACTCCACACCACGACACTTGCACCACACATAATTTTGTTTAGTGCTCCTACGTAATCCGCAAGTTGCAGCACGCCTCAGTCCGTAGAGGACTGAGAGGACCCCAATGATGAAGCATGTCACCGTGGGGAAACCCTGGTGAGTGAGGGGACTCAAGAAAGGAAGTGTTCTGCCCCTTTCTTTTCCTTTGGTGTTTTTTCGGGAAACAAGTGCCTTCCTGACACCCCTAGGTTAGGTTCTTATAACCTGAAGGTTCTGGCTATTTATTTTTCTATGTATACAATTGGAGGGTGAACCTAACCGTTTAAACCTCTCCCTCCCCCCTTTTTTGATATACAACACAGTACAGGACCACTTGGTTTCCGGAAGGCCTATGAGCATAGCATTACTGCATTCAGTTATAGTATTCAAGGCATCACTTTGGCTTTAAATAACATTTTCAACTCTGATGTGGGAAGGAAATGGTCAGGGTCGGACTGGGCTAGAAAATAGGCCCAGACACCAAATTAAAAGTGGCCCCTAATAGCAAATCAAATGGCTAAAAAAGTGACCTACGTTTGCAAATCAAGGCAGCTTTAAACATGCAAAGACAAGCTGAATAGGCGTTTTGCAATGTGTGGAGACTACATGCATTTCTGCTTCCTGCATGCAATGTTTGTGGTAATATCCGAGAAATCAACAGTAAAAACCGGCCCACCACACCATAAAACGACCCCAAAAGCAGCTAAAAATGGTCCACACAGTGATCTCAGTCCAGTCCTTCAAGCACTGCCAGGTTGCCCTATAGGCTAGCGCGACCTTGGAACTGTTTGCTGTAAATAACTCTGAGCTAGTAATTGTCTCTCCTTGCTGTCTCCTTTATGTGAGTGTCCAAACGGAGTGTGTTGAAAAGAATGATTCCCAAGGGGTTTGCTGAAGAAATGAATCTAGGTGCAATTCCTTTTTGTTCAAATGCCCTTTCCAGTTTTGGTATACCAGGGTGTCATCTAGGTATGGGTGAAAGGAGACCCAAAGGTGCAACAGGTATTCGCCTAGTGGATGAATGTAAAAGATTAACGCGATGGATGTTGATAATGGAACGTTTCATTATGACAAAAGGTGAGAGGGTGAACGTTGAAGTAGAGTTTCCAGTTGGTACTTGATAGAAACTAACTTCAAGGCCGGGCTGGAAAGCCCCCCCACCACCCCCACTAGTGAAGGGGTACGGGGAAGAGGGAGTGGGATGTTGGTGGACCAATCTGCCAGAGAGGCATTGATGGAGGTTGACTTTTGTATGGAGATGTAGGTGATTATACCCGGGTCTTTGTCCATCTTCACTTTTCTGTCTTCACTTTTCAGTCCACCCTCGAGCCTTTCTCCTTCAGCCAATGAGGAAGATGATGCCGGGCTTGGGGAAGCGGAAGCCCTGCGGGCTATGGCAACCCTCAGCCGGGATGAGGAGGAGAGTCGGGACCTAGAGAGGACGATCCAGCGGGAGGCTGAGTTGGAGGAGCTGAAGCAGGAAGCACGGCGAAGGCAGCAGGAGGAGGAAGCCGAGCGGCAACGCAGGGAAGAGGAGCAGCGCCTTGAGGAAGAGAAACGCTGCTGGGAGGAAGAAGTGCGTAGACGAGAAGAAGAGAAGCGTCTACATGATCAGGAGGCACGACGGCTGGAGGAGGAAGAGCAAAGAAGGGCATTGGAAGAGGTCAGTTCTCTATCTAGATCATACACAAAATAAGAGTAATCAATTGAAAGATTTGATTTCTCAAGGTTTGTGAAGTGTCATTTTACCCTCTGCTCCTCTAAAACCGGATGGAAATAAAACATCAGTTATTTTGGGAGAGCTCTCCATTAACTTGTGTTATATGGTAAATAGGTGAAATATGCATTGTTCAGCAATTTATTTTTCACATAATATAAATACAAAAGGTGTGCCTTATGTTCTGTACTATGCAGGATTTTTGTGTACTGTTGGGACATTTGTAAGAGTGCGACTTGGAATAACTTTGGGACTTTTGAATATCTGCATTCAACATGTGCTTCGTCCCTGTTCTGGGACAATTTAAAGGCTTAGTTTTCTGCTGGAAGTTCTGATGCATGCGAGGGGAATGGGTATTTAGTGCTAACATTTGCAGTCATCATGATAATCCGTGTTTATCTGAATACAAAATCAGAGTGGACTGGTGCATCACCTAGTATAGTACAGGTAACTCTTTTGGGGTATGGCTGAAATGGTGCCTGAGGATGAAGTGTAACCACACAAGTAAAATATTAAGTCTTTATGATTCAATATGGCAGGTCACGTTTGTAGTACAATTTAGTATATTTGACACATGCTATAGCAAGAAGGCCTAAAACATCAAATATGGGAAAGCCATGTCTGTTTGAATATACAATTTGCCCTCAGTTAGTACTCTGAGGCATGCAGGACCTCGATGTGATTGTTCCAGACATTTTTGCCACCGTTGCCTGCTAAGCTTCCGGGTCACAAAGGTCCACTGGTCAATTCGTACTCTTCTTTTATACAACGGTATTCTCCCTCTCTCTCTCTTCTGGCCGCCATTACTTTCTCTCTGCTGCATTAACACCCACTTTGTGAGTTACTCTGTGAACCGGTTTTGCTTTAACGTGCTAACAAATGCAGCATTAGCACATTAGAGCGAGACACATGGGAGGCATCCAGCAGGTCAGACCCGAAGGACTCTAGTTATAAATGTGTGCCTCGTGCATTGCAATGCAAGCGCTAGAGTGGAGGTGAAAAGATGCCCCAAACAGTCAATAGCATTAGGTTAGAGAGGAATCCTCCACTGGGCAGATCCAAGATGTAATCACAATGGCTGAAAGAGACTGGTCGAAAAAACAGACCCAAAGCCAATGTATGTTCCTAGCAATGTCCGTTAAGAAAGCAATACTGTCAAAACTGAGACCTATAAAGGTCCCTCAGTAATAAATACAGGTTGCAGACCCATCAAAGTTTCCGATGGGAGCTTTATTAACCAAAGTGTCTGAGTAAGCCACATAAAGCAAAAGTACAGATAGAGTCCCATCCATATTTCAAGTGATGGCAATAGGATGTCTACTTTGCCTAGCCAGAAAACCTTTTCAGGTTAGGCCAGCCTCTTGGTGACGTGGCTGGAGATTCCTTCTAGTTCCTTCATGTGCTATTTAGTAAAGGGCCAAAGCCCTCTTTTTATGTGCTGGGGATTTTTCAAAAACAACAATTGATGGACAGAATGCTGTACAATGTCAAACATTCACTCCAGTGCAGTTTTGTTCATTCCTGCTCCCCATTGGGACTGTCAAGCCCGAAAGGCCAGGTCCCCCCTGGACCGGAAACCAGCATCCTACAGCGCTCTGGACATTTGAGCTCCAGACTATCTCAAAGGGTCACTATAGTAAAAACCACTACAAGTATGCTTTGAGCTGTTGCTTTTGCATAGAAACTCGTGCCTCAAGATTTAGTCAATGATGGGTACATGGAGGGGCGTAGGTGAGACTCCTTTGAATGGCTATTGCTCTTTGCCATTTACTGAAAGTTTCCCTTTAAATTTGCCTCTCAACCTACAACTGAATCTCATGATGGAGAATGAAAAAAAAACATAATTTACAACGGGTAATTGTTAATGACCTATGCTGTCTTGCTCCTGTTGGTTAAAAGGGGGACTGTGGAAAACCAGCAGTCTGACATGAATCTAAACAAGCGCACCAAATGAGCCCATGGAAGTTTTAAGACCAGCAGGTATTGGCTCCCCACACTAACGATCAACACTTCACCAGAATACCCGGGTCTAAGACGCTACGTGAACAAAGGTGTCTAGGGACATTCCTTTATTAAGACGAAACCCTCACCCATCAATGGTGGTACGCTTCATCACAGAAATCCTCCTCACAGCACGGAGAATTGTGGTGTGGGCTACATCTCGGAAACAAAATAGGGGGAGGTCTTTGGATGTTTTAATAGGATCCTGTGTGAGACAGAGGTATGGGTGGGTAATGCAGAGTGTGAGAATGAAAAAATCAAGTGAGTTAAAATGAACTACCCCACAGACATTAAGCTTTATTCTTGACTGTCGCGGTTAGGACTAAAAACTAAGCACAAGTGAGTTTACAGGGAGAAGAATTTGATCCATCCTGGAAATGTTCTTATATTTAGTCTATTCTGTTAACCTGTTTCTGTCCACCTATTACCCTAACCTTAGGGGTTGGAACATTCATCAGGATCTTTAGTTACTTCTGCCAAACTATGCTAAAAAAATATATATATATATATATCTATAATGCAACAGAAAAAAATAAATGGTCACCAAAAAACCTTTAAGGGAAATCCATTTCTGCTGGACCTGCAGAGAGAATAATGTAGACATGACTTCTTAGTTCGTCAGTAGCACAGTCTATTATGACCAAAGTAACACATTAGTATGTTAGTGCTACCATGACCATCCATGAATACTAGACACTGGCCTTCTACATGATGCCAACAAGGTGTGTTAGAGTAGTCTGGTTTTAAGTGTACATTAGACGACGTCCCTGGTGAGGAGCTTAGGGTCCACAAAAGCATTTTAAGGAAAATATATATATATATATATATATATATATATATATATATATATATAATATATATATTCGTACTGTAATGAGCCTGGTTACTCAAGCACAACAGATAGCGTTTTCAAAAAGATTTTAACGGCACAAATCAACCCATTTAGAACCATGCAACGGCAAAGACCAGCATACAGAAGAGAACTCTAAAACCTTTTAATCCAAGTAGAGGGTACAACATGAGGTGCTGAAAAACGATTCAGAGAGTTAAACGGCACTTGGTGTATGGCCCTTAACAAACTGTTTACTCACCAGGAATTGAGAATGCCAAAACAGGCCCGCATCCTTAATTATGTAGCCCTTTGAGGACACGCCGAAAAATGACATCAGCATGTCCATGAAGGAATGCCGGGAAATGTAGTCTCAGCGCTTAGGTCCACTTAGACTACTGCGGGACTCATTCGACATTTGTAATAGGTCCGAAAACAATTGAGACTCAAGTGTCCATAGTGGAATGCTGAGAAATATAGTTTGGGTGCACAATAGCACTTAAATGGCTATAAGACTCATTTACTGTATGTGGTGTGAATGGAGAAAACCCCCTGTAATCTTATGGGACAGATGAGATGTATTTTTAAATCATATTAAAAGTAACACATGGTAGAACGATCCTAATAGTGACAATTCTTGTCAACTGTGCCTCATTGAGTTAATCTATCCCGAGATACACGAGAAACCGGGAAACAGTGGGGAACTACAGGAGAATGAAAAGGAGAACCAGCTCTTAGTCTAAGTGTCTGTGAATTCAGTTGTTCAGAGTGCTCACCAGTCTAAAACTTTGAGGCACGAATTGCCATTAACACGTATCGGTGTGCTTTTAGCTGGACACAGTCAACCCCCAAACAAATATTTTATGTTCTATAATGGGACCGGAGTGCCAAATAGGCAATTGGTGAATAGAAATATATATTCCGTGTGACTATGGTAGGCTAAGCCAAAGGATGTCATCATTCGAGCTCTTCTCATGGCTCCGTAGTCTGAAAACCCAACGTTGTTCCTTAAGATACAAAAACTGTGAGACATCGCTTACATTTGTTGGGATTGTAGGTTTTTATAATACCGTCGGAGATGAGTCCATTCACTGTAGTCTATTTGTCCAGAAAGTTTTTTTTCAGCTCGGTAGAGATGTGTTTACTATGGATAGTACTCCCATGATCTGTGATGCGTGTCCTGATTTTATGGGTAGTCGTCCCCACATAGTGGAGATCACAAGTGCAAGTAATGAGTTTCTCACTGTTACAGTTTGTATGTTGACAAAATTCGCACAGGGTGTGGAGTCCTAGATCCACATGTGTGGTATGTCTAGTGTACAGGTAGACCCCATATGCTCCGCATGGAAAATGTCCCTTAACAAAAAGCAGGTCCCACAATGTATCTTGCCTAGAATCAGAGGGATTAGTCGGTCTAGTATGTACTAACCGATCTTTGAGATTCTAATTACATTTAAAGGCAAATAAAGATTTTTGGTATGTGTGCTCACCTTTATTCAGGATAGTCCAATTTTTACAAATCACCTGTTTTATACTGGTTGAAAAATTGCAGAAAGTGCTGACGCACACTAATCTCTGTTGAGGTTCCTTTAGGGGTTACTTCTAGTAGGGCAGAACGATTGTTGTGTCTCACCTGTTTAGCTGCTGGGACTACCAATTGGACGGGATACTGTCTCTGCACCAGGGATGTGGCTAATTCCTGTGTGTGTGCGCCTTGGACTTCGAGATTGGGGAGCAATTACACCTGATCCGAAGGAATTGGCCCGCCAGCAAGTTCTCCCTCAATGATTTGTGGTGATGGCTCGTATAACACAATCGAGAATTCCCAGGCATGGGTTTTGTATATAACTGAGTCTCCAGGGTGCCTGCTGTAGAATACATCAGTAGGTAGAGGTAGGGTAAGCTCTCATTATTGGGGGTCTTATGTCTATGTTATGCTTTTAATTCTTTTTGAAATACCTCGTGTTATAAATATGTTTACCTAATTCAGGCACATCGACTTAGTGGAAATTGGTAGGTTTCTCAAAGAAGTTGTGTTTCCGAAAGGACAGTGGGTCTGTTGCACAGTCACATGTGAGTATGACTGATGATTGAGTCACCTGGACCCAGGCATGCCAACCTTTCATGGTTACCTCTTTATCGGGAAATCTTACTAATCTCCTGTTGACTAATCGGCCTCTAATTTGGTGTCTTTAGACCCCTTTTCAAGGAATTATAGCTTTCTTTTCAGGGAAGGGAGTGGTAATCTGATGAGTAAATGTATATTAATTTCAGGGAGCAACATGGTCTCTTTGGATATTCTTTCTTGTCCTTAATAACTGTTTTTGTGTAAACAGTAGAAAATCAATTTTCTCTAGTGACTCGCAACTTCATTAACTTGATTCTGACAATATAGTTAATATTTAATTGTTAGTTTTGTTAAAGCATTTTTAATGTCTACAACATGAGCCAGTGAGATAAGTTCGCTGCTTGATTTGAGTAGTTTTCGTAATGTGGCTCAGTAGTGGGAATAAGACAGGGAGTTCTTTGTTAATATAATTTTGCAGATGAAGTATATTGAAGGTGATCAACTTTACAATTTAAGACAGCAGTTCACCTTTGCAAAACTTTGCTGGAGAAATTTTTATACAAAAAGCGATTTTGCAAGATATTTTTCAATACCTCCATAAAAAGGTTTTGCTATAATTTTGTTTCTGAAAAAACTATTTATTGCCGAATTCTACCACTGCTATTTTTTTTACCTCATACATTGCATTGGCAGCATTTTAAAAACAATATAAAGAAGTTAGTAAATCCCAACTTTGCAAATTGTTTTACACACCGTTAGATAAGTCCTTCTTCTACCACCGCTATCTCGCTTTCACTGTATAGAAGCCTTTGTTCAGCATTCCTATGCACACCTCAGCCCCAACTTTTGTTTTTAACAGTCCTCAAATCTTTCACTGCCATCGTTTATCAACACTAATTGAGCCTTTACAGCCCTGTGAAATAGCTGCTTATTATGTCCCCATTTGCAGGCAGAGAAGCAAAAGGCAGAAGAGGAGGAACATGAAAGACAAAGATGGGAGGCAGCAGAACAACGACCGAAGACACTTAGCTGCTCTGGGAGCGACGTAGATGAAGCAAATCGCCCTCTGTCTCCAATGAGTCCCACAATCAAGGTGCGTGTTTGGGATGGTTCCGGTGCTGTGGGAGGTGTTGGTTTGGGGGGGAAAGGGATGAGTGTATTGAGCTCCACAAAAAGAGCAAGCATTCCAGAGGGCAATGTGCACACAAGGAAATCCACTCTTGATAGTATTATGCAATTCCACAAGAGTCGAAGAATCAAGGTATCATAAGCACATGGATCATAAACTCTAGCAAGACCAAGGGCTAGTGTATATCTCAGGAAGTAGTCCTAGTGCTCTACTGGAAGGATGCCAGATGTGCTCAGTGAAGGGGGCGCTGTGCGAGACAAGAAGAGGTCAATATGCAATCTTGGAAAGTGTGAAATTGATCTCTTAATGAAAATGACATAATAAAAGCAACTTTACCCCCCCCTCAACATATTCTTCCCTGGTACTTTGAACATTTTCTTCTCTCTCACCAGACTTTATCCTAGACCCCACCTGAGGTGGTCATTGACCCAATGAACCTTTCTTGGGACAATGTACCTTGAGTAAAGACATACCGTTGTAATACACCTCTCTGACATTGCTACCCTCGCCCACTTCCATTCAGAAGGACCACTGCCTACTACACACCGGTGAGCAGTGAACCTCAGCCCCACCACAGGCATCTTCATCCTCGCACACTACTGTGCAATTGGACCTCGCCTCTCCTGCTGCTGGATTTCTTATGTCTCTCACATAAGTCACATCGTAGCTCATATGTGCTGTGGACTGTCAGTCATTTGCGTTCAAGAGAGGGCTAATATTTGACCGTGCCTTAGTAATGGTATTGTGTCCTTAAAGCACTCAGTGCTGTCATTTAGGCCCCTCACCAAGTTTTACCTTCAGGGCCACTTCCCTCGTCCAGAATTGTTTTACCCACGAGGTCTTGTTTTTTTTCTTCTCTCCCTCAGATCTTGGAGCGAACCGAATCTTTGAACCGTTCGATCAAGAAAAGGTGAGTTAAGGCCTTGTCCTCTGCCTGAGAGACTTCATTCTTCCTAAAGTATAGGGATGGATATAACTACTCTCCTATGGTTATGTGGATTGCTGGTGTCTACCCAGAGCCATATAAATTAATTCATGGGCCCTCCCTCAACTCACTGTGAATACAGAACTTGGAATTGGGGTGAGATGTGCTTTCAAAATATTCTCCAAAGAGACTGGTTGGTGCTTCTCATCATGTAGCAGGCTCTTAAACCAACAGCGATTGCTCAGGCACCATGCCGTGCTGTTTCTTAATCATAAATGCTTCTAATGGTTGTGCAATCACTGTTTTTTTAAGCGTGTAGTATGTTGTTGTAGTGGTGAGGAGCAACCGTACCGGGGGTTGCTTGCCTCTGACAGCACCAGCCCACAGCAGTGGCCAGCTGGTGCTGATGTAGCATATGATTGGTGAACTATGATCTATCGTGACCAGGCAGTCTGGTTTCCAGCAAGATTACCCAAGGCCAGTCATTGGGCGTTGCCAGAATGGCAGCATTTAAGGATACCACCTGACAGGAGCATTTCAGGATATACCTAGCTTTCCAATTCTTTGTAAGTTGTGTATCTTATGTTGGTATTGTTGTAACAGTGGTTTTATGAGAGCCTGTTTTGGGGCTATTAGGGAATGTGAGATGTTGCTGTTTAAACTTCAAAATTGTTATTACGCACAGGTATCTAAGGATAGAAGGCATACTTAGTAGTAAGCAGACTCTCACTTGGTCTTGGTGGTATTATGTGGGCTCCAAAACATGCTTTGCATCTATATGATTGGATAGAAGAGCAACTTCTCAATACGGCTGCACTTCTTGGAACATAGTTAGATGATGCGCCAGCATGAGATGGATCTTGAATTGCGTACAATGCAAGTGGAGATGAAAAGTGGGAGATAAGAGTATTGGACCTCCCTGGCAGGTTGCTCATGTGCCCTTCATTCTGATACTGCCCATCATCTTCTCCAGTCAGGGACACTCATCTTTTGCACGTCCTTTCTTCCCCTTGTTAAAATCACTTTTTCTTCCTCACTTTTTTTACTATCTCTTTCAGCCACTTTTTTTTGTTCTTATAATTTTTTCTTACTGCCTTTCTCCCTTTTTTCTTACAATATATATTTCCTATTGTCATTTCCACTGAGTTTCTCATATTTATCTGGTCTTCTCTTTTAGTAACAGCGTAAAGAAGTCTCAGCCCGCCCTCCCTATATCAAAAATTGATGACCGATTGGAGCAGTACACTCATGCCATTGAGGTAAGATTTTGCTGTAAGGGTCTTACTGTGCAGGGTGATTTTTACCATTCAGCAGGTTCACAAAGCTGAGTGCAATCTGTGAAATTAGCTCAAAGAGGTATATTTGGGCCTGGGAGATAGGTAATGTGGAATGCAGAACTGGTGTGTGCATCAAACCTTGGAAAAGCTGCGGGCTGCATGCCTGCACTCCAAGGACCAGGTGCACATGCTGTATAAGCTTGAATATAGTCAGCGTAGGAGAAACAGTAGACATGGGGAGTGGTGCAATTGACAAACCATCTGCTTCAGTCTCTGACTTTCTCACAATTTGAGGTACAAACCCAATAGATGCTCTGCAGATTCAGAAGGTTGGTACCTGAAGGTCAGTGAGGGCGGACTATTTATCCATGGCTTTCTCACACAGCATCCTATAGCGGAGGTGGTTACCTTCATGCTTGTGTAGCAGCAGGGGCAGGTGCCTCCTTAGATCTTGATGTAGACATAGAGGAGCTACTTGCAGTGCAGGATACAAATCCACAGTCTTCCTATAGTCCCATGGATGCCTCTGTTCACACTCTGGAACATTTATTGTTGCTGGGAGGCAATCCCTGTGACTCTACTCTGGATGGCCGAAAGATGAACGGACTAGCATCCTCTTTTGGGACATATTCCTTGATGGATTTTACTACTCATCAGCTACTCATGCTGCCATACCACAGGGCTGCTCAATAAAGACTCCAGTTTGACAGTGACTTTATCTGCTTCTAAAGCATTGGTCCTGGGTGTAAGAGCTCTTTCTGGAGTAGGTAAGGTATTAATCAGCAAGCTTTTAAAGGCAGGATGCCCCTGGATTGAACTGCACAGTTGTATAGTCTTTCAGAAGCGAGAGCGATGGTGATTTACCCTTTGCTCCAGAGTGGTAACAAATCTCTGTGGGAGAATGAACCAAAGTGACCCTCAATTCGGTCTATGGCCTCCAAAAAATGATAGGTAGACAGCAGCCCTCTTTATCTTTTTTTTTTTTACTAGGAACCTTGTGTGGGCCTGTAACTACTTTGTTCCTTTCATCTACATCAAACAGCTACCCAAGCCGTATTCTCTGTGATAGTGTTGTGTAGCTTTTTGCCGTATAACAAGTTGCGTTTGCTTTCCAGTATTAATAAATATAGAATGGTAGCTTGCTGTGCCTGTCTTAGTTGCCTCTTTCCTTAGGAGAGAGCTGTAAAAACTAATTGTTAGTTTCCTGAGAACCTTTGCCATCTGGAGCACCTCAACCAAAATGTATCCCAATCAGTAATTCAGCACCACAATGCCATGAGTGCGATGATCAATTAACTAAAAGACCAAACTTAGCATTACCATCATAAGTAACCAACATTCAGCTTTGTATCTGCATACATTTGCCATCAAGTCAGAGGAACAGAAACTAAACATGTGGGCAGGGGTTTTGTATTATGTTCAGTGACCTTAAGCATCCACTGGAGCTTTTATGTGGTTGTGTGCCACCAGAGAAATTAGCGGTTTAACATTTGCGGCCGAAGGGGCATCTTTGGCGTGATCTGGTGTTGATTCTTATAGTGGTGCCCTGGCAGCATCAGAAAACAGTAGCTCATCCGCTGATCATGTCCTGTCTGGACTATGCAAATCCTGCTCTGGGACCTGCCGGCTTACGAACTGAGCAGACTGCAGTTAGTGCAAAATGCCTCAGTTCGGCTTTTAGTGAAAGTGTTGAAAAGAAGTCACATCCAGCAGCACCTGAAAGCTCTGCACTGGCTTTCCATTAAATAACTAGTCTGGTTTAAAGGGCTCAATCTGACACACAGGGCCTTCTACCAAAAAGGGCCATGCTATCTGAGGAACAGGATTAGACTGTATATTCCTGGTTTATCTCTTCACTCCTCTGATGCTCTGCTGGCGGTGGTTCCGAGATGTAAGAGGGAAAAATGGGGTGGTTCCTCTTTCTTTCTCGCTGCCTCTGCCTGGAACTCCCTCCTTCCGTGGCTTCGGGAGGTGAAGAAAGAACAGAGCTTCTAAAGCCTTCTCAAGACCTGGCTTTTTGAAGGGACTTTTGTAGAGATGTGTCGGTACAGCTATTCAGCGAGCCGTATAGCGCTGGGACATGATTAATTGATTGGTAGTCATGAGGGCCTGCCAGTGCAAGGGATAGAAAACGAATTGAACACCCTAGAATAGTGTTTTCTATTCAGTGCCGGCTTTAAAATGAGAATATATTAAAGAGCTGGTTTTGAGGCAAAACTGTAGAAGACAAAAATACCTCCCAAGTAATTATTATTATTTTTTTTTTCTTTCTGGTTTCAGAGTTCTGCAAAGACTCCCAAGCTGCAGCGCCAGCCATCCATCGAGTTGATCAGCACTGTGGAGGCCGTGGCCAACAAGAAGAACCTGTTTGAGACAGGCGATATTTCAGCTCAGAACGCAATGAAGGTCACACCAACCAAGGTACCATCACAGCTTCGACTATACCCCGAACACACCATGTGCAGTTTTCATCATGTCTCAGGATATATTGAGAGTACACTACTCAGGGTACTCCTATAACCCCTGAGAACACCTACTGAAACCCTCTGATAAGCAATGACACCCACGCTAGTACACTCGAACTAATATGCAAGATATGATCATAGCTCTGGCTATACCCGAATATACAATGCAATGTCTGGTCATCATGCCTCATAATATATTCATAGTGCACTACTCAAGATACACCTTTACCCTCTGAGAAAACCTAAAGCAACCAAGCTATGATCTACAACCACATGTTAACCAAGAGTATGTCATGCAGCGTATGATCACAGCTCGCATTTACCCACTTATTTTTATTTACTGGTTAAGCCCAAGGCAGAATGGCCCCTTTGTGGCAAGGGTTCCTTTTGTTATTTGGCATCAAATCTCACAAAATTTCTACTCTCTGAAGAGCCACACCTTTACCTTGTCCCAAAAAGAAAGATGGTTCTTGGTGTTTTGAATTGCCAAAGATAGAAGGTTACACAGGTTGGGAAGAGCTGGAGAAAACTCTGACTGGCCTCAGAAGATTTTAGGAAATTATAGGGTTGTTTGCAAATCTAAGGAGGTGTGGAATATAAACTCAAATTACAGAATAAGGAAAAGCTGCCATTTTCTTTCATGAATGTCAGCATTGACATGCACAGAACTCTGAAGATGTAAGGTTCTGCAAGATGCCAGTGCAGAGCAGCCAGCACTTGACTGGAAAAGCTTAGAGTTTATTAAGTTTATAACCTCATGGGTGCAGTAGCTCTGGCAGGAAGGTACAAAAGCGATGCCTTTACTGCCTACTGTTCTTAGATAGAAGAAACCGGAACTTGTCGCAGCATTAAGTTCTGGATAATTTGACATCTGCTCATCCAATAAGAGCCATCCATTCTTTAAAGCCTAAACAGGAACAGTACCTAGAACCAATGGCCAAAAGGAGTCGCTCAGTCTCCAGAGAGCAATTCCACAGTTGTTGATGTTTTCAGGTCCAGTCATTTATCTCTCAAGCAAGCATTGATGACTGAAGGGCAAATAAGCTGGAGAAGTGTTGTTGGAGTTTTGTAGAAATTGCAAATCCAAACAAGCCACTTAATGCTGTTGGGAGCAATGTTTACATTGAGTTGCCAAGGAAGACACTACAAGACGGGGGACCCAAATGTATGCGAAATGGAGAAAGAGTTAGTCTTGCCTAAACCTGATATAAAGAGCGTAGGCACTCAAATACCGCTCCTAACCCACAAGTCTTACCAGCTGCAGAACTTTGTATGCTCGCCCATGGAAGAAGAGGGCTAATGAAAGTAGTTTGTCATGCAGGTCATTAGGGGGAAATGCAAATGAAGGGCCAAGCAGGTTTTGTCTTCCACACACCATTATTCCAATCAGTGATCATGTTGAAGTACACTTGTATACCATGCTGTCATAGCTTGAGATGTACCCAGAATTCAGCTTCCGATTTATCCAAAGGTCCCTATGGAAGGTGCAGTCAAAGTGTGTCAGACATTTAGACTATACCATGCAAGGTAGAATTGCAGCTTCGTATACACCCTCACTAAACCCTACAGAGTAAAGTTAATAGTCTGCTTCACATTCATGCAATCAACAGTTACAGGTTGAAATACAATGAGAATGCAGTCTCCTCTATGAAGTCCACAAAAGTACACCAGGCAACGCAGAGTTACAAATTCTGAGAACCCAGAGTACACGATGTAGGCCAGGGTACAGAAATAGCTCCAGATTCACCCAAAATACTTAGTGTCTGGAAATGTGCTCCTACTCCCCTATTTCATTGATGTTCCCACCTGATACTCTTGCCTAATGAGCTCCTACAGGAAAACTATATAAAATGTTATTCACAGAGTCTCAAACTATGGTAAAAAAATATAATAGCCTCTAACAACTCAGAGTATACTCTACCACGGTGTTTTCCAACTTTTTAGAACCAAAACTCACTTTTTAGTAAGACAAACATATTTGCAGCCCTTCACATGTGCAGAATTGGCACCAGCCTGCACATGGCTGGAGCTTTATGTACATTTTGTAAGGAAAGCAGCTACATTTTCTGTATCTATATTGTGTAAAGTCTCCATACTATGGCCATCATAAGAATGTTTACTACCTATTACATGTAGGATTGAGTCAAAAAGATGCAGCTTCATATAGGAGCATCTTTGGAATATCGGACAAATCCATGCCTGCAAAGGGCTGGTAGCTAAATAGCAGAGTCAGCCCCATTCCAGGAGAACATTGCATGTAACTAGCTGTTTTGCAGCTTGAATTTTTTTCTGGATTCACATGCTGTGCATTATTCCGCCATCTACTGGTTCAGTTGTGTGAGCGCTGTCGACCACTATTTGGTGGTGAGTCCATCCCCTGTGTAGCGACAGACGGTGCTCCGGAAGTATCTGTGCATGGTTCCAATCTTCAGATTCTTTTTTCCTCTGTTGGGTCTGGAAGAATGATGGACGAGCTCCGAAGAATTTTTGAGAGAATAATAGGAGTCGGAAAAGTTTTGCCCCAACTGCCATCACAAAGTCGCAAAGAGAGACACCCACAAAGTCTGTAATCTTTGCCTGCCGAGGAGGACAACTGTGAGGCCTGCGCAGAGTTTATTCCAAAAACACTCCAGGTACGACGTTGACAGAGGCTAGAACATTACACCATGGCGAGCTCTAAGAAGACGCAGGAATCACTCAAGACCTCAACTTGTCCACCGATGATTAAGGGAATGTCAAGGAGGCCAAAACAGCTAGAGGAGAGGAGTTGTACGCCAACATTTACGCAGACAATGGCGAAAAGAGGCAAGCGTCAAAGAAGGCGGCAGAGGAGGCAGAGAATAAAAGACTTAAGGTAACCAAACCATCAAAATGCTTGGTGGGTAAAACCTCGGACTCTAAGTCCTCAAAGGCGGCCTCAGCATCGAAACACAAGTAGAAAGGACACAGATGGGAGAAGAAATTGACAAAAACTTCGATGACACAGACACCTGCTCGAGAGGGAGCGAGAGTGAGAGACAAGGGCTCGCCGTCGGGAGAACCCTCAACACAGAAAAAAAGAATGCCACTAGCGCTCGATGCTGAACAAAGAGCTCTCAAGGTTGAGCGAAAGAAACCGTCTCAAGGCTGAAATGTCGGCCCTGCTTCAAAGAAAGGAGTTTGACAACTCCTTAAGGGAGTTTTGCATCCTGTGCAAACGTTCGACAGGCCTCAAGGCCAAATGCGATCAAGCAGGCATGGAGACCCTGGCAGGCCCCGAGCCACATGAAGAATAGGAGTTCTGTGAGCTCAAAGAGGTGGAAAAAACAGCAGTGTTCGACTAACAAAGCCAGTTTGAGGACACATGGCAGGATCTTGATGCCGCATCCCCAGAGGAAGGGGTAGAGGGTTATCCCTCAAATCCTTTACCACCCGATTTATCTCTTTACAACAGCCTCATCAAAAGGGCTTCAGATACAGTAGCCGTGCAGTTGGAAGAGAAGAAGGAAGAAGCATGCTTCCTACTGGAGACATTAATGCCCTCACAGAAGCATCCTCGACCAGGGGAAAGAGGCTGCCTTCAGAGAACTGACCACATCAAGAGCAACGTCCTGGCATTCTCGATCATAGTCTCCACTGCAAGGAAAATAAATAATGCCCCTACATCAGCAGGTCCACCACCAGAGAGGGAAAGCAAAAGGCTTGACCTGATGGGAAGAAAAATGGAGAGAGAAGCAGCCACATGTTGGAGGATAGCGCACTCCAAAGTGATGCTTAACCGCTACGGACACCAGCAATGGGATGAGACAGAGGGCCTAATGCAGCACCTCCCAGGAGTATACCGCAAGAGGGCCAAGAGCGTAATTCAGGAAGGCAAGAATATTGCCAGCACCTGCCTTAAATATGCCCTGGATGCAGCTGACACAGCCAGTAGACATGCCTGGCTCAGGGTATCAGGGTTGAAAACAGATGTACAAGCCTCAATCAAAATGCCATTTACAAACGACACTCTGCTCGGACAGGCAGTATATGAAACCCTACAACAGATAATTAAAGGTGAGACCTATTGCATTTTCAATGCTTGTTATTAAGTTAAAGCCATTTGCTTTGCTAATGGTATTGTATAGCAAAGCAAATGGCTTTAACTTAATGAAAGGCGAGACCTATTGCATTTTTAATGCTTGTGTTTTTTTGCACATTATATAGCACGAACTCGACCCAAAGGTATCGGAGCGTTTTACACGAGCATCAGTTACGTTACACAAGGACACGTTAATTTTTGGTATGCACGGCGACATTAAGTGATTTGCCCAGAATCACAGGGTGCTGAGCCAACGCCGAGACTCTAATCTGGTCCCCCAGTTCCAAGGTCGGCAGCTCTGGCCGTTAGGCCACATCACCTCCCTCAGCTTGGCCAGCACACATGGAGATCTCAAGACTAAAACCGATAACCAGTGAATTAACCACCAACACCAGGTGCCAGAGTAGAGAGCTACTCCGCAGAAGCCTCTTGATGCGTTGCCGGGGACAGAAGGCGCTACATACACGGCAATCCAAAACTGTGCAGTTTTAACCAGCAGCATCAGCTGTTTGGGGTTTCTTTTTTTGGCGCGGTTTATAAACTGCTAGTATAAAGCTATTTATGTTTTTGCACTGCACTGACCTGACCCCGCCACTCTTGATGCCTGGAGAGCTGGGTGTGATGAGGGGGGATCTGCCTCTGATTGGCCCGTAGCCTCCCTCTGTGGGGCGAGGTAGGGAGCCCTACTCTGCCCCTGCAGGCTTCAGTAGTATCCTTTACCTGTGGCTCTGATGCCAGGCGATGAAAGGTGCCAGGGAAGCTCACTGAGGTTGGTGGATGGTCGGTGGCAGGGGCCGAGGGGCTGGTAACTAGTCTACAGCAGAAGTTTAGAGAGGTTGGTTGGTGGTCTGCGGCATGGGGTTAGAGAGGTTGGTGGCTGGTCTGTGGGAGGGGCTGAGGGGTTGGTTGGTGGTCTGCAGCAGGGGTTTAGAGAGGTTGGTGGTTGGTCTGTGGCAGGCGCTGAGGGGTTGGTCGCTGGTGGTCTGCAGCAGGGGTTAGAGAGATTGGTGAGCGCACAGGGATGCAGTTATGGACTGTAATGAAACTGAAGCTTTTAGCCCCCTTCTAACCCCCAAACCCCATCTCCTGACCACTCGAAAAGAGTGATGAGAAACCCTGTGCCCCACCGAGGGGAGAGCAGAGGGGTGGGGGTGTATGTATCTGTGTGGATGTGGTTTGTACTCACACACCCCGGACGGGATCATCTCACAGGGCCATATGAATGGTAGCTCAGTGTGGGGGGCAGGAAGGAGGGATGGCGGAGAGAGCGCAGCACCACGGGCGATCGGTCCGTGGTTCACTCAGGGGCTGCAGCGGAGGCTCAAATATACTGGACTTAAAACCTCACATGTTACAAACCATCTTGAGGAGTGAAGAAGCCACCCTGGAAAGTAACTTGCCCAAGATCACAGAAGTCTGGCCAAATAAAGGCGCCAGGATTACACAGGTGACCTGATACCCGATTCCAAAGCAAGTTATTCGGCACCGAGTGCAGAGACGGGGGGGTTGGGGAGACACATTGCAAGAGCTGCTTGGAGAAGGGACCTGTCCTCCCAGCGCCTGGAAGCTGCAGGGGGGCCGGCTAAGCACTGTGCCTGTGGATGAGCGCCTTTGGAGGCCACATGTGGGTGGTCGTGGCCTTGAGGGGGCAGGTAAGAGGGGCTGCTTGCCCGGGACCACAGTCCCTGGGCACATGACTGGCTCAGTCACGCATCTCAGGGCCTCAGACCCTTAACACCACCCCAGGGGCCAGAACAAAGGAAAGCAGAAGGAATCAAACATAACCCGAATCAGCAGAAAAGTGCTAAACATGACAGGAGGCCTTGGCCAGGAGCACGTAAGTCAAGACTGGGGTTTATGACAAAAGGGTTGAGGGGTCATGCAGGATTGGACCCCACACAGCACCAAAGAGAAACAGAGAGGACGGAACCTGCCCTCCGTGGGTCCGAGGGATGCAACAAGCCACCACAAGAAGACACCTGGTGACCAACAGGAGCCCAGGGGCAACCATGTTCAGGTGACTCCTCTGGTGACAGATCAGCAGGTTTCAGAGAGGCGCGGAGTCCAGCGCCGAGAAGTCTAGAGAAGCACTTTATAGGACGTTCTTAACAATGCATGTTACACACCCCCCTGCCCAGAAGCATCCAAAGCCCCTACTCAGCAGTGCTTCACAGAAGCATCCCTCAGAGCTGCTTCTAGGCACGACTCCACCGAAGCGCCCCGACACCCGCCCCGCAGTGCCCAGCCAGGCCCTCGTCGGAGCTAGGCCCTGCTCCCGGTGACTGCTGGGGGGGAATGACTGCAGCTCCTCGATGCAGAGGCAGAGAGGCAAAAACAGCCTGGTGATGGGCGGTGGGGCCCCGGCCCACTCTCTTCTCTCGCCACAGGGTTGAAGCATGGCCCCTGCAGCTTCAGAGCTCGTTATTTTTTGCCGAGTTCATTTCTGTCTCTTTGTCTGAGTGTGACATTAATGAAACTGTTGTTTGCTGAGCAGAAAAGTGCTTGTCTGTATATATTTTTTTATCTCTCGCAGTCTGTTCTGGCGCTGGAGGGGGGCTCGGAGTTCACCTGAGTACCTTTATGGGACTGCGGTGCCAGGCGCCGCTATGCCTCATTTGGAACACATCTTCGGAGAGCGCCTCGCTTGATCCAGAGAACGGGCTGCAGTTCCTTGAGGGGAACGTTTGCTGTAGAGTCGGGCCCCTCTAGTGAAACAGGGGCACAAAAAACACCACTAATCAATTTCCCCATGGTACATGTCGGGTAAAACACTGGTTGCATACAAATCCTTACCGAGAGAGGATCCAAAGAGCTCAGCCCAGAGAAGGGAAAGATCCTGTGCCCCAGAAGAAGCCTGACGAGCTGCAAGACTACGTAGAGCAGCAGAAAGGGAGGAGTTATACTGCGCCATGCAGAGCATGGTGCTCATCTCTGCTCCTTCTATGTAAAGTTAACGCGGCGCATTTTATAAATAAATTCATTATTGTCCCAGGAACTTATAGAACTCACCTGCCTATTTCGTATAATTAACAAGTAAGGGAAAGCATGCCTTCGGGTCAACAGCCACTCTTGGTTTTACGGGACATAGATCATATTACTCGGGATCGGTTTGACTGCCCTTCAACAACAAGCTGTCGGCGTTGTGTGGAAAACATAGTGCGTCACAGCTAATGAAGCAGTGTGTGTCACGCCGCAAGTGAGAGATCGAATCCTGGTGGGCGGGGCTAAAAGGAGACAAGGCAGCAACAAGGAGGGTCTAAGAAACCTCCCTTACAATCAGAAGCCAGCGTTTTGCATAGATGACGCCAGCGAATGAGGAAGATGGGCGGGGCTTCAACTCCGCCTCCGAGAGCATTGGAATCTGTATTGATTCCAAGAAGCTCTCGTATGACGAGAGCAGCGCATGCACGCTGCTTTCGCCAACCGAGACCTAAAAAGGGGCAATGACACTATGAAAGCTATGGGGACACTCCAGTTCAGAGGATCCTTCAGGAGAGGAGGGGCTGCAAACAGAAGGTCCACAGACAGGGTGTTTTTTACATCCGGGCAACAGCAGCCAATGCACCAAAGCCTGCAGCAAACACCAACCATCAATGGTAACACCTGGCGAGGCAGCCCTTTCGGGGGAAAACAAGAGGAAGAGGCCCTCATTTCAGAGGGGGAGGATCAACTGGCAAGTGATTCTTTCACCACACAACCCCACCTCGAAACACCTGTGGGGGGTGTGAAATAGGGGGATTCCTCAAGGAGTGGAAGACCATTACATCAGACAATTGGATTTTAAACATGTCATGGATACTGTATAGAACTCATCAAAAAACCTCCACATAGACCTCCAGGGACCAAAAACCTCAGGGATCAAGAGATCTCACAACTCAGAAAAGAGGTCAAAGAGCTCTTCCAAAAAAAGAGCTATAGAAAATGTCTCCCCAAGGGAAACAGGCAGTGCGATCTACTCCCCCCCCATACTTTCTGGTTCCAAAGCAAGATTTAACACTTAGACCTATCCTAGACCTCAGATTTCTAACCCAGCTCATACGAACTCAATATTTCATGATGTCAACACTGCAATGAATAATACCACTCCTAGGGAAAGGGTTTTACATGGCAACCTTAGATTTATAGGACGCCAACCTTCACGTATGGATAAACCAAGGCCAGAAAAAAAATACCTCCGGTTTGTTCTAGACAAGGTACAGTACCAGTTCAGGGTGCTACCCTTCGGCATAAAATTGGCACGAAGATTATTCACAAAATGTCTAGCAGTGGTAGCTGCCCACCTCGGAAGACCTAGAATCCATGTCTATACGTATCTAGACGACTGGCTAGTAAAAGCTCAATTGAAGGAAAAATGCCACAGGGACATGCAAAAGGCGATTGCCACACTGCAAAGCCTTGGTTTTAAAATAAACCTCAATAATTCTTCACCACAACTGGAACAAGTGAAAGTGTTTCTGGACTCAACCATAAATTCAATGACCACGCTAGCACACCCAGTCCAGAAGAGAGCAGAGGCAATTGTAGAGCAAGCTCGCCTTTACCAGAGGGGTTGGTCTATGATAGTGAGGACGGTCATGAAGTTGATGGGCATGATGGCATCATGCATCCACTCATACCACATGCAAGCTTACATATGCGCTCCATTCAGGAATGGATCTGTAATGGATGGTCACAAGCCACGGAGATGGAATGATCTAGTGGTTGTCACAGCAAAGGTAGAAAGGGAAATACAATGCTGAAACTCAGCAATAGGGAGATCATTCAAAACACCAGCTCCCACTGTGACCATAACTATGGACTCATCCCACAAGGGTTGGGGAGCGCACATAAGCAACCTGAAGGTCAGAGGACTATGGAACAACACAGGTTCTGTGAAACACATAAACTATCTAGAGATGAAGGCATTCTTTTGTTCCCTAAAAGCGTTCCAAGGGCACGTAATAGATCAGACTGTTCCAAATGGACAACAGAACAGCCATGTTCTACCGACCTGGTACTTGGGCCTGCTGAAGCAGGCCAAGTGCCACGGGATCTCAATTAAGGCAGAACAGGATCTGCTAACATTGCAAAACAGAGGAGTGCACCATATGGAATCAGCCACACACTCAGACTGGCAGCATAATCCTGAGTACATAGAATTTGGTCACCAATAGCGATCAACCAAGATTATGGAAATCCTTAGGGATGTTGGAAAACCAAGCACAAGAAAATGCTACATGGAGAAATGGAACAGATAAAGTCACTGGTGCACAGACAACAAGAAGATGGAAGCAAGTACAGAACAGGAAACCGTATTAACGTACCTCACACACCTGTTGGACCGCGAGGTGACATACGCGCCACTAAAGGTACATCGGGCAGCAAGAGTAGTTTAAAGCAGAGCTACATCAAGAACCAGTCCCTTCACACTTCTAGTAGTAAAAAGATTCTAGGAAGGTTCTAAAAGGGTGGCACCACCAAGAATAGTACCAACCCTAATGTGGAACCTGAGCACGGTCGTAACGTAATTGATGACAGAGCCTTTTGAACTGAAGCACAAGTCTTATTTAAAGTCTCTCACCCTAAAGACAACATTTCTAATAGCGATCACATCCCTACACAGAGTTCGCGAGCTACAAGCTCTCATAATACATGTACCATACCTGCAAATCCACACGAACAAGGTGGTCCTTAGAACAAATCCATTGTTTCTACTAAAGGTGGTGAAACAATTCCATGTCAACTAAAGTATACAACCATCACCTATATCAAGAGCCAAAGACATGGGCCAAAAGGGCCCTTAACACACTGGACGTATGGAGGGCCTTAACGTACTACCTACAGGAAACAAAAGGTTTTCGTTAGGGAAACCAATTATTATATTCCTTTGCCAGAGCAAGCAAGGAATCGCCAGTTACCAAGGGAACAATCGCAAGATGGATAGTGAAAAACTATACAAACATGCTAGTAGACCAGAGTGGGAAAGAAATTACCCAAGCGTCTCTGAGCTCATTCAACTAGAAAGAAGGGCACAACACTTTCATCCTTTGCAAATGTACCATTGACAAAATGCACAGCAGCAATCTGGTCAACTCCACACACCTTCACAAAACACTACTGTGTGGACATTCAGATGAACAAAGAGGCACAGGTAGGACAGAAGGTACTACAACACCTGTTTGTTAACATATTCACATTTCAACCCAAACAACCCAAAGACAGATACCGCTATGTAATATAATACACAGCATGTTAATCCAGAAAAGGATTCATGCAGCAAAACTAAATATTTTCTTACCAGTAGAAGAAGTTTTGCAGCGTTAATCTTTCTGGATTCACTATGCTGTGCATTATTCCGCGATCTGGTGGTTGGGTCCGGATTCGTAGTCTTTCTTTTGTTTTTTTTTTGTAGCCCAGGTGGGCGTCGACGTCCCACCATTTGGTGCACCTCTCGTGACGTCGTCGTGCTTCCTGCGGAAGTCCCACCTTTGGGGCGCCATCTTCAGATTCTTTTTTCCGCCGTTGGGTCTGGTTATCATCGAGAAGCTCCAGAGTTTTAGACGAAGGAAGAAGGAAAATACGCGAGTTTCATTGAAGGAGAACTTTTAGAAGACTACAGAGAGCAAAGTATTACAGCCGGGACGACGAAGAAGGAGGGGATCCTCAATTCTTCGACGCACATAGGAAAATGCGCACTCGGAGGCTCTGAGCGCAATGGACAAGACACCATTTAAGTTCTGCTCTAACTGTCACCACAAGTACACGCAGAAGGACCAACATCCGGTCTGCAACCTTTGCCTGCCGTTCGACCACGAGAGCAAGGACTGCAACGCCTGTTGCGCTTTCGCGCCGAAGACTCTCCGGGTGAGAGAACGTCAGAGGAGAGCCAACTTCAGCATGGAAGGCAAGGGTAAGGCCCCGTCACTGTACGATCTGGGCCTCTCCACCGACGATGAAGACAACATCGCCGAGGGACCTGATGTCTTCACGGTCGCAGAGACCGATAAGAAAACGCCTGACGAGGTAAGAGACACGTCTGAGTACAAAACCACCAAAAGGGCCCCGAAAATCGGAAGGTGACTCTCGAAAAAATGAGTCAAAGTCCTCGAAGGAAACACCGGCGCCGAAAATTGCGACGTCCGCCAGTGGTTCAAAGGACAAAAGGCCGAGCGGATCCTTCGAGAAGGACTCACAGGTGCCGAAGACCGCCGAGAGACAGAGTTTGTCGAAACAGACCCACGAGGTGGGACGTTCGGCGACGAAAGACAAGGCCGCGTCGACGCAAGCTCCATCGAAGAGACCTGCGGTCGACGCCGAGCACATCTCAAGCATGGAAAAGAAAAAGAGAAGGCTCGAGGCGGAGATGGAGAGCATCCTTCAGAGGAAGAAGGAGTTCGACGAAAGAATGAAACAATTCAAAATCCCAACGGTCCCGTCAACGGATGTCGTTGAGATCGAGGAACAGGGAGATTTCGACGCCGAAGAGCAGTCGAGAGGTCCTGAAGAGGAGGAAGAAGGCCCTTACTATGAGGGAGAAGATGATGAAGAGGATCAGCAGTCGTTCTACGGCTCGGCGCCGTAGACGACTCAGGAGCTGGAATGGCAGGACATCGACACCGAAAACCCCGAAGAGCCCGTGGACTCGTATCCTTCGAGGCTTTCGCCGCCAGACGACATCGGAGCTTACAACATGGTCGTCAAGAGTGCTGCAGCAGCCTTTGGTGTGACATTGGACGAGGAGAAGCCGAAAGCAGACTTTCTACTCGAAACTCTGCTCCCCATCCAGACGAGGAGCCAGTTCCTCCCCATGCTCCAAAGCGTGATGAACCAAGGGAAGGAGGCGTTTAAGGACCCGGGAACATGTCGGTCCATCACACCCAGAACGGAAAAGAAGTAAAAGCACTCCTCGCAGGATCCTCCTTACATCAAGGGATCGGTCACTGCCAACTCAATCATTGCTTCCACGGCCAGGAAAAGAGCCAATGTGCCGGCGACCCCGGGCCCACCTCCTGATAAGGAGAGCAGAAGGTCGGACCTCACTGGAAGGAAGGTAGAAAGAAACGCCGCAATGCACTGGCGCATGGCAAACTCAAACGCGCTACTGAACAGACACCAGTACCAGCACTGGGATGAGATGGGGGAACTAGTCAAGCATCTCCCAGAAGAGTACCGTCAAAGGGCTTCCCATCTAGTGGAGGAAGGGAAGAATATCGCCAACTCATGCATCAAGACTGCATTGGACGGGCGGAAACTTCGAGCAGACTGATGGCCATAGGGATCACTGAAAGGAGACAGGCTTGGCTCAGAATTTCTGGATTCAAGCGGAATAACATACTGAACACCCCTTTCAACGGTGAAACGCTGTTCGGGGAAACTGTGGACGAGAAGCTCACCCAACTGAAAAAGGAAAATGAGACAGCAAGATCCATGGGGGCCCTGCAATTCAGAGGGATGCGTAGAGGCACCCTAAATCGGAGACCCTACGGAAGGGGAGGAAGCCAGCAGGGTACGTCGCACCAGACATTCCAGCAAGGGCAGCAGGGTGACAGTCACAGCCAGTAGGGACAGCAGAAGCAGAACTGGCAGTACCAGCCTCGAGGCCAGTCCTTTCGCGGGAGGGGAAACGGACGTGGCCAAAGGAGGAGAGGGGGAGACCAACCCTCATCTAAGTGACTACACACGCAGAAGGACGCGCACCCCCAGCATACCCCGAAGGGTGAAGTGCAATGTAAGAACACCAAGGGGGTTACACAAAACAAGCGCCTACGAACATGCAACACCGGTAGGCGGAAGACAGGGCCTCTACTTGAAACAATGGCAACAAATAACCTCAGACAAATGGGTTCTCAACGTCATACAGCACGGATACTGCATAGAGTTAGAGAAAAGGCCTCCAAACAAGAAACCAAAGAGAAGACAGCGCTCGGGTCAAGAGCTCGCTCAACTCAGGGAGGAGACACTTCAACTACTGAAAAAGAGGGCCATTGAACCAGTGCCATGCAGAGAAAGGAACAAGGGAGTGTACTCAAACTACTTCCTGGTACCAAAGGTGGACGAATCACTAAGACCCATCCTGGACCTAAGATTCCTAAACAAATTCATAAAGACGCAAAAATTCAAGATGACATCACTACAAGAAGTGCTACCCCAAATGCGAGGCGGAGACTTCATGTCCACCGTGGATCTCAAAGACGCCTACCTGCACATCCCAATAAACAGACGACACAAAAACCTGTTAAGGTTCAACATCAACCAGGATCATTATCAGTTTACAACCCTGGCGTTCGGTCTAAAGTCCGCCCCAAGGGTTTTCACAAAATGCCTTGCAGCAGTAGCAGCGTACCTACGAAGGGAAGGGATTCATGTGTATCCTTACCTAGACGACTAGCTAATCAAAGCAAGCACTCGCGACAAGTGCGAGGAGCACGCAGAATGGGTGACAAGAACACCTGGGGTTCGCGATACACTGGGGGGAAGTCATCGATAGAACCAGAACAGGTGAAGATCTTCCTGGGGGCGAAGATCAACACCATAGACGGAACGGTCATGCCCAGCGACAGAAGAACAATAGCCCTGCTGAACGAGACGCGTCTCTACCAGAAGGGGTGAGTTCTGACAGTGAGAACAGTGAGCAAGATCATGGGGGTGATGGCGTCATGCATCCACCTAGTCCCCAATGTACGGCTTCACATAAGACCATTCCAAGAATGGCTACAACAGCAATGGTCACAAGCAAGCGGGAGTTGGGAGGATCTAGTGGTTGTTACGCACGCAGTGCAGGAGGAGATAGCATGGTGGAACAGGGAGAACTTAACTACAGGAAAGACCTTGATACCACCAAACCCAACTGTGACCATCACCACGGACGCATCACAAATAGGATGGGGAGCACACATGTACAAACTCAGGGTGAGGGGTCTGTGGACCCCGGCAGATGCGGTCAGACACATCAATTACCTGGAATAGAAGACTGTCCTGCTAGCCCTGAAGGCCTTCCAGAAGCAGCTATACAACCAGAAAGTGTTGATACAGACGGACAATACTACTACCATGTTCTTGATCAACAAGCAGGGAGGGACACAATCGTCCCCCCTTTCCACTCTGGCACAGGAGATTTGGCGATGGGCCATCCCACTCAAGATAGACCTGCTGGCCATACACCTACCAGGGAAGGACAATGAGGAGGCAGACTGGCTCAGCAGACAGACATCGGCATCCCACGAGTGGGAGCTCAATGGACAGGAAACGCAGAGGCTATTCCAAAGGTGGGGAACACCGACAATAGACCTGTTTGCAACACGCCTGAATGCAAAATGCCAAAACTTCGCATCCAGACAACCAGAACAGCAATCGCAAGGGAATGCCCTATGGATAAGTTGGTCAAAGACATTTGCCTACGCTTTTCCACCGATACCGCTGTAACACAGGGTGCTCGACAAGTGCAGGACCAGCAACATGACACTGATCCTAGTGGCACCACAGTGGGCGAGGCAGACATGGTTCTCTCATATAGTGGAAATGGCACAAGGCACTCCTCACAAATTCACAAGAAGAAAGGACCTGCTCTCCATGCAGAACGGAGAGGTCCTGCATCCAGAGCCAGAGAGCCTCAGCCTGGCGGCATGGCTCCTGAAGACTTAGAGTTTGCGCACCTGAACCTACCTCCAAGCACTATGCGAGTGCTGCGGGAGGCAAGGAGACCTACAACACGAAAATGCTATGGGGAGAAATGGAAAAGGTTCACAATATGGTGCAGCAGAAATAAACTACTGAATAAAATGACAACAGAGTCAACGGTGCTTAGATATCTCACACACCTACTAAAAAGTAATCTATGCTCATCCTCCCTAAGGGTACACCTAGCGGCAATCGTACCTTACACACGAGGGGAGAGAGGAGGAAGTCTCTTTACGTCACTGGTAGTAAAGAGGTTCCTGGAGGGGGCGAAAAGAATTGCGCCACCAAAGAGGACGCCGCCGCCGGCATGGAACCTCAACGTGGTCCTAACCGAGCTTATGAAGGCGCCGTTTGAGCCCATCCACAAGGCCACGCTGCAAATGCTGACAAGGAAAACAGCCTTCCTGGTAGCGATAACCTCGCTGCGCAGAGTGAGCGAGCTGCAAGCACTGACACTGCAAGAGCTCTACATCCAGATACACAAGGATAGGGTGGTTCTAAGAACGGACCCACACTTCATGCCTCAGGTGGTGTCAGCATTCCATATGAACCAGACAATTCAGATACCGAGTTTCTTTCAAAACCCCACGACAAGCGCAGAAAGGGCACTGCACACTCTAGACGCTAGAAGGGCAGTGATGTACTACATTGAGAGGACCAAAGAGCACAGGAAGACCAAGCAGCTCTTTGTCTCCTTTGCAACTAGTTTCCTGGGTAGACCCGTGACAAAAGCCACCATTGCACGATGGATCGCACTGACAATACAATTCTGCCACAAACAGGCAGGGCAGGAGCTATCAGATGGGCCACGAGCCCACTCCACAAGGAAGAAGGGAGCAACTATTGCCTTTCTGGCAAATACGCCCATTCAAGACATATGCCTGGCGGCAACGTGGGCTTCAGTGCACACGTTCAATAAGCACTATTGCGTGGACATTCAGATGAACAAGGAAGTACAAGTAGGACAGAAGGTGCTTCAACACATATTCAACAGCCAACACTCATCTACCACCCAGCCACCACAAAGATAACAAACCGCTACAAAGTCTATGCACAGCATAGTGAATCCAGAAAGATTCACACTGCAAAACGAATAGTTTCTTACCTGTCGGTGTAGTTTTGCAGCTTGAAGATCTTTCTGGATTCACTAGCGAACCCACCCACCTCCGCCAGGAAGATAAGGATGGAGAAAGAGGTGGAAGGACAAGGAAGAACAGAATAATTGAAATACTAAAGGAAATTGGAAAAGGAAAATTAAGAGAACGCCTAGGGTTTAAAAAAATAAAAAAAAGAGGGGAAAGAAAGAACCCGAAGATGGGACTTCCGCAGGAAGCACGACGACGTCACGAGAGGTGCACCAAATGGTGGGACGTCGACGCCCACCTGGGCTACAAAAAAAAAAAAAAAAGAAAGACTACGAATCCGGACCCAACCACCAGATCGCGGAATAATGCACAGCATAGTGAATCCAGAAAGATCTTCAAGCTGCAAAACTACACCGACCGGTAAGAAACTATTCGTTTTGCAGCTTGAAAAATTTTCTGGAACCACAAACTACCCACCTGCCTCCCCAGAAATGGGAGATGAAACTAACAGGTGGGAAGAGGAAAGAAAAAAAGAACATGAAGATGGTGACCACGCACAGGAACTTCTGGGGCACCGTCTGACGTCACACAGGGGATGGTCTTACCACCAAATTGTAATCGATGATGCCCCAAAAAACATAAAAAGAATTAAACACATATGTTTCCAGACCCAACCACTAGATGGCAGAATAATGCATAGCATGTGAATACCGAAAATTCTTCAAGCTGCAAAACTACTCCTACTGGTAAGTAACCATTTCTTTCCCCTCACATACCAGCCTTTTGGGAGCTCTCTGCTGTTAAGAACCCTCCTGAGTTGGCAATGCTTTAGTCTGTTTTGGAATTAATCAGCCTTCTAGCCTTTTTAATGCATCTTTTACTGCTTCTCCTGTTACAGGACACTGAGGGCTTGAATGTTGGTGTGTCCGATCTCATCCACCAGTTTGCCAAGGGTACACCGGGGTCAAAGTCTCCTACCAAAGCAGGGGTAAGTGTGGATCTCCAGAAGATAGGTACTGTCCCTAAAGGCCAAACCTCTTGCACCTGAATGTCTTTTTGGTTGGGGTGAAAACAGTCCAGCGTGGCATCCATGAAAGGTTCATTGACTCTTCTGTTTGTCTAAGTTCTTAAGTTGCCTAAAACCCTTGGCTGCTTCTTGAACCACTGAAACATCTGGTTCAATTGAAAGGAGAGTTAGAAAGTGATCTGCTCATAAGCATGACCTTCCCCCAGTAGATGAGCTTAGTCATTATATGGATTCAGTGACTCCATACTGAGCAGGCCTTTAGAGGCCATCACAGCATCAAGCAGTCTTTCCAACCTGATAATCCCAATAAATCAGTAAAGGATAGAGTCTGCAGTCTGAATCTCATATAAATTCAGATGCTGTGCATGATTGTGCCATCTAGTGGTTGCATTTAGAAGTGCTGTTGGTATTCTGTAAAAGCTTCACATTTTATAGATGTTGCTATAATGAGACGCCCTTATAATGCCATCTAAACTCCAGCAATGGCGCGCATATCTGTGCCATCCTTGAGTAAACTAGTTGCTTGCTTTGCGTTATTGGACCATCAAAAGGTTACACTCAGAAATATCTTTGACAGTTTAAAAAAAATCATACGCCATAATTGAGTGCCGGTGCAGCTATGTCTATATCGAGATCCCATGCATGACATTGCACAGAACTCCTGAATGCTCCTTGACTCGGTGTTCAGGTTTATTTTTCTGCAATCATGGTTAGACTGAAAACATTACAAATTAAGACATGGTGAACTTTGTAGACCCTTGCGGCTTGAAATCCAGTGGTTAAAATCGGATGAAGTACGTTTTGAGGCTGTAGAGGTAGTTTGCCAGTGGCTAAGACTCTTAGGTTTTTCGGCAGAATGTGAACTCTGAGGACACCATGGCAAAGTATTCAGTTTGTAAGAGTCTGACATGAAAGGCATTCCTGCATTTATTGGGCATAAAGTACAACAAAGGCATCGAGAGATCATGACTATGGTCTTCAAGGCAGGACAATCCAGCACTGAATTTGCGGATTAAACGTGTGTGCATGCCTTCAAGACACAGTCCTAATATTTGATCCCGTCAAAGAGGTTTGGTGCTGTGTGCCTTAATGCAGGAAACAACAACGAAACATGTCCACGATTAAGATGGTCATGCGTGAGAAAGCCTAGCCAAATGAGCCTGCGGGATTCCATGATTTTGAAATTTCTGCTTTTGGGATGTGCATTGGGTTCTTGTTCGCCGTCAGTGTAATTGCCTTCGATATCAGCAAGGCTTTGATCTCCGGCAACCCCAAAGCGTCACTGAAGGCATAAAGAACAAAGGTGTTCACAGAGAGGGTGCTAAAAAAGCTGGCAATGTAAGTTTCAGCAGTAACCTCACTTGAACCAAGGTCCAATGTCGGTAACAGTTTCGAACCAAAAAAAATACAGCTTTAAGAAAGATTTTTCACTTCATAAATTCCTGAAATAAAGATTTTTCTATTTTTACCATTAAGACAGGTGTCCTCAACCTGGCTTTGACAAACTGTGCCATCTTGCCCTTATTAATTTTATTTTGTCTAGTTTTCCTTCTGTTTTTCCCACCCTGGACCTGACATTCTAAGTCTGTAGGAAGTGCATCACATTTAAACAAGGACCATTGTCTACAAAGCAGCTGAAAAGGGGTACAAAACTGTGCTCTCTTGCCCATAGCCACAGGTTTTCACTGCCTCCTAATTGTGGGCTATGGCATGAGGCAAAAAAGCAAAAGGACCAGGGTGCAGTTATTCATGATTGGGGAGAAAAAATTTGAAATGTGAAAAATGTTGCTACTTTAATTGACTTCTGGTCAGTGCTTCAAAAGTAGAATAAATGTGAATCTCTCAGTACAGAGACTTGCCATAGACATGTCAGTGCTTTTGCTTCTGGATTTGGTTAAAGATGGAGATAAACGTAAAATTGGAAGAAAACCTGCTGCTGTGACTGATCTGCCCAGAGATGGGAGGACCTGGCACTGGGCCAAGAGGTAAACATGCACATGGCCCAATTGATTTAAAACCTCTTGGAGGTTGTCACAGGCACATAGATGCTGCTCAAGCATGTTCACACTTGTTTATCATGAACGTCTAATTTAGAGGCACGGGCCCTTGAAATGTGCTTTCTAAGGAAATGTTGATTGTGTGTACCATCACTAGCATACAGTTCCTTTGCTCAGCCAGTTGAGCCCTTAATATGTCTCTTCCACCTGTGATTGAGGACCGTGTACTAGAACCTCTGAATACAGGACCCTAGGCTGCAACATAGACTGAACCATGAGACACCAGGGTAGAGTGCATACACATCTTACCCAAATAGATGTGAAAAGTCAGGTCGATGCTGTCTCCTCAACCTGCTTCCATAGTCTCTGCATGCTCCGCAAAGTATTCAAGTGGCTCCCCATCAGCACCAGGAAAACTGTGATGCAGGCCCTCGTTACCAACTGGCTGGACTACGGCAACACACTTTATGCAGGCACCACCGCCGAACTTATGAGAAGACACCAGACAATCCAGAACGCAGCAGACCGACTGATCCTCATCCTACCAAAGAGAACCCTCATCACCCAGCACCTGAAAGACCTCCACTGGCTCCCCATCTAGAAAAGATGCCAATTCAAGATCCTGAATCATGTCTACAAAGCCCTCCACGACCAAGGACCCACCTACATGAACCACTGCCTGAATTTCAACCTACCTCCCAGGAACCTCCACTCCACACACCTTGCTCAGACACCACGCATCCACCGCAGCGGAAGATCCTCCTTCTCTCACCTCACCGCTAGGTCCTGGAATACCCTTCCCCCTCCACCTATGTAATTCACCCTCGTTGACTCCCTTCAGGAAGGGACTCAAGACCTGGCTCTTCGACTAGCACCGCAGCACAGCACCTGGAGACCCTACCGGTTGATAAGCAGCGCTATATTACGAAGTACTGATTGAATGCTTGAAGCAAATCAACACTAGTAAGTGATCTTCAAATGTTATAATGCCTGGGTGTAAAAAAAGAATAACTGCCAGATTGAACACATTTAAGAATTCTCAGATTGCAGTTGTGTTCAGTTATCCTTTTTGAAAATGTAATCTAATACGTGAATGCCAACGTGCTAATGATAGCTGGAGTCCCTAAAAGTGTCCACATCAGAATTTGAGGGTTCTTTGGAGCCCACTTCCCACTTTGACACCTTCTTCCAGTCAGGAAATGGATAAAAAAGCAGACATTACTAATGTTGCATCTCAGAGGGACTCACTGCCACTTTTTTTCTTCACTAAAAACATAGCACTGTCTCTGTTCCCTAGAGGCATACTTAGTGCATTTTAGCACCCTCATTGATATAAACTCGGGCCTCCTAGGGATGATGCTATTAATGGTCATGGTTATCCTACCTGTATTCAACGTTACATTGTTCATTCATGATGTAGCTCCTACTGGACATTGTGTGTGGTTTAATGTGGCATTTACGGTGTTGTGCTGTAACTGGGTCTTTTACGCATGCCATCTTCTAAAGTAAGTATTGAATGTTTGACTCTGCTACCCCTAGGCAGTCCAGTATCCAGCCTCCTCGTCTGGCTATCCAGATGGCGTACATTATTAAGAGTACACAAATCCAAATGATAAAATGCATCACATTTATCTTGAAGTAGGATTCTGTTACTTCTCCTTGCCATATAAGTGATATGATGAAGAATACGTGAGCCGTCAGGTTAATTTCCACTAAGTTTCTTTGGGGTTTTCAAGAAATTGAGGAGAATTTAGAATTCAAACACTAGATGGGAGTCTGGGCTGCATATCTAGTCTTATACTAAGTGACCTTTTGTTCATTCTGGGATCTTAGAAGTTGTGGCGTATGACTTGTTTGGCACATACTGCGAGCTGTGTTGTCTCTGTAGATGGCCCATAGTAGGCAAATAATTTGTGTGCCTGTGTTTTAAAAGGCTACAATGAGCACCCTTCAGAATCCTTGCGAATGACTTGAAATGTGGGACATTTTCGGCACTCCCTTCCTTTCTCTAATAGGTGGGGGTTTGCCTCTGGCAGACTGATAGCTTTTATTTCACCTTCCATTTCCTATGTGAGCAGGCATAGAAGTACAGATTTCAGAGGCATATGGCCAGCACCCTGTGCACAAAATACGTACTTTAAATATCCAACTAGAATGAAGAGCTTTTACCTCGTAGTTCTCCCCTCACCTTCCCCGAAACTATACATTGGCCATGGCATACCATTAATCCACTTCACACCTATGCTAAGGATATTGTATTAGTGAAAGACAGATATACAGGTTGAAACTGCAGCTCTGAATTTACTGGAGACCCCCAATCCTCAGCTTGAAGAGGGTCCAGGCCTTTCAGGCGTTTGCTGTGTAGCGCCCACAACTCCCTTCCAAGGAGCTCCCACAAGTGCCTTTGTCACACATTCAGAGTGCCACCTGATATCTTATTTGCCACGGTGCCTATGTCTGTAATGAACCTTGGGCACACTGGGTTCCCCCAGTTGTACGGTGCCACGGCCTCATGGAAATGAGGGAAGCACCCTCCCGTGAATGTGCATGTGTGATTCATGCATTAGCAGCTGCAGCACCTTATAAAATACCAAAGTGCCACCCAGGAGCCAACACACTCTGTGCCTCCAGGGCACTATCTGTAATATGGCCCCAGATGGCTTGACTCTGGAGGGGTACTTGTAATGTAAATATGTACATTTATGTGATATGTACGTTTGGCTGACGGTACTTTAGATATATTGCCAGGCGTGCCGGAGATGGAGAAGTAGACCGTGCGGCTGTGTGGAGATTATTAGTAGATGCTGCACTAGTCTTTGAGGCATATGACTATTATTTGTGTATTGTTTAGCAGATCAAACTGCTTGGGTATCTTTGAACAAAGAGGGTAGGGGAGCAATGGAGCTTAAATATTTCATGCTGTCTTTGTATTGGAATTGTGGGTGCACTCTGAACATGGTGAACGCCAGATGTGTTGCGAGTCTATTGAGAGTGCAGTCCTGTTCGGACCGACATAAGGATTAGTTGGCAGCGGAATTCCACATTTCTTATGGGCTTTGTAAGGATCTCAAAGGGCTACATGATTGCTTGGGACGAAGAGAGGGCATTTGTTGTAGCACATTATGTTGACAAGTTGCATACGTTACATAGAGCACCAGAAGGTCACTTAGAAGCATTAGGAGAGGACCAACCAGGGTGACTACTGATGTTAGGTTGGTGGCTACTATAACGCGGATTTGCAGGTTCGAGCTGCTGTACTGTGCACTTTCCTTCCCCCCCCCCTGTTGGTGATGCAGTAAAGCAGCTGCCTGCTTTCATTTGAGTGCACACATTAAGAACTGACTCCTCTGAAACTATAGCCCTCAAGTGTAGCTCATGGGAGAGCAGAGTGAGGATGGAAAATCAATCTTACTTACCAGAGGGAGGATTAAGGAGTGAAGGATATTTATTGTAAATAAAATAAGGAAAATGTTAAATGCTAAGGTTTGGGTGGGAATAATGATGACCTTCATCCCCCCTTCAGTTTTCTCACACACCTCGGACCCCTGTGGGCATCTCCACTACTTTGTCTCTATCCCTGTTGAAGGAACAAGTCTGAAAGCGCTGTTTTAGAGACTACATCTGAGAAGAGAAAAGTGGGAGAAGGATCATTTTCTTTATTGACCAATGTACATGGTATGGGCCACTACAGTACATAGGGAACTGATGTGTGTTCACCATCGCAGCTTTTCTGTGGGTGGGTTGTGGGATATGCCTGATGCATGGTTTGGGCCTTCCTTTGTTGTAAGGGTACCGGCAGGTTCCGCTGTGAAAATTGGTTGCCAGAGTATGAACAGATGGATGATGCTGGACCCCGTTCGGGTGGGGGGTGGGAGAGACAGTGTGGTCACAGGCAAACGGGGGGCTACTGGGCATCAACTGTGGTGGTTGAGGCCATGTGCCATTCATTTCCTCGGGGCTGCATCCTACTATGGCTTTGTAAAATTGACCATTAAATGGGGGCAGACTTCAGAGTTTTGCCCACTCCACATTACGCTTCAAACGCGGAGTTCTGGCAAAACACCACCAATCGCCGCGTGGCAGAGTGGTTTGGCTGAAATTCTGCATCACATGCTTAATGCGTAGCGGCCAAAACTCCAAACTCTGCCAGTGGGGTGGAGTTTATTGCCCACCCGTGGTTTTCATGTAACTCCGCAGAGTGAAACTCCATGACTTCTGCCCACCCCTGCAAATAAATCTCTTGCACACTTGGATCTCAGGGCAGTTATTGACAGGCTTCTCAGTGAGGAGGTAAGGTGGGGAAAAGAGCTCTGGACTCCATAATCAAGCAGCAGACACAATAAGGTCATGTCTGGTCCAGTGCTTACCTTTTTGAAAAAGAAAGTACTTTTAATCTTGCAGCAAAACTAAATGATGTATGATTAAACGGATATGATATACATGGTTGCAGAATGCTGTGTTCTTCCAGTGATGTGCCACGGCCCCTGCCATTCCAGCAAGGGCCAAAATGTCCACTATTGTCATCCTCATCCTCCTGAGTTGAGCTAGGATTAGGTTCAATTGCAGTTAGATTACATGTTTGCACAGATTTAAGTGTGTAGCTTAGTTTGACAGTTTATCGTTCCTTTCGCATCAAACAATCCTGTGGGTGCAGTGGATCTGAACATATGTCTTTACCTGCAAATTGCTCATGACTGTCCTGGGCACACAGGGGAGGCAGTTGCACCCTCCCAGTTTCGCAGCGTGCATTCCTTATTATGGGGCTGCAGCATCCTTTCCAGATGTTGCAAGACTGATTTGGGTAGATAAATTTTCCTGGCAGTGCCCAGTTTAGCAACCATCTTGTTGGCAGCGGGCAGACTTTCAGCAGAAGTAGTTGGGGCCTCCAGGCTGAATCTTTTAGTGGTGATATCTTTGGGCACTGTCTGCCTTGGGCACATTGGGCTCACAGCCTACTGCTGATGATGTCCTTACCTCCTCAGCAGCAGCACCAACTGAGGAAACCCATGGCTGGCTGCCAGGTGACATGTTTCAGACACACAAGTTGGTCCAGATTATTTCATGTATGGCATAGAGAGGCCAGGGGGGCATTTCCATAGCATGGCTTTCTCCTGGCACACACTCCTTTCTCTGAGTTTCCAATCACTTGAAACACATGGACCTCTCCTCCTGGAATGTCTTTCCTCCTGCAGGTCCAGACACTTCCCTTTCCTCTCCCAGCTGGAGGCAGAATTATAGTCTCTTCAAGGAGGACCTTTTTTGCTACAGCTGAAGGTGCTGACTTCAAGTAATGTCTCCATTGCTCTGGGAGACTGGCCGCTAGACAGACACAAGCCTTAGTTACAGAATAATTGTGTGTACCCTGTGGCGTACTCCCTTCCTTGGTCAAGAAGAACTTAGGGATGGTACAAAGAGGGGTACTTTGAATACCCACTTATATGCACATTTTGCAGAGAGGGGGTGTGGATACATTGTCTCAAGCTTCAGAAACGGTTTCCCTTGATACTCCGCATCAAGTGTCCTTCTCAGGGTGCTCTCCAGACCCAACCTTTGTGTAAAGTGATGCTTCCTACAGCAGACAGCACTGTGGCTGGGCCGAAGCAGGATCAGGCACGACATGGGCACCTTGAGGTATGAGTTTTCTGCACCTGGCTGTCATCCGTCTTCTTGAAGCAGTAATCGGAGATGGGCAAAAGGACATGCCTCACCTAGAAACTATCCCCGGGCGTAGCTAGCGTAGTGAGACTACGCGGAGGTCCACGGAGTTGGTGGAAAAACTCAGTGGAACTCCGCTCCGCCATCCGCCTCTACCCCACCTAATAAAAAACAATTTACAAATTAATTTAAAAAGAAATAAAAAACACACTTGTACTGCAGCATCCCCGGACTGACGTCTCTCTCCTAGCCGTCTCTCTCCTACACGGGACGTACATCTTTAGAGAACTACGCATGCGCATTTCTCTTAAAATGTATGTCCCACGTAGGAGAGAGACGGCGAGGAGGAGGAGGAGGGCATTCCGTGGGTGCCGCAGTACAGGTAAGTGCGTTCATTATTTCATTTTAAATTAGTTTGTAAGTATTTTTTAATAGCGGGGTGGAGGCGGGGAGCCTGTTGCCGGGGGAGGGGGGGCTGGCTAACTCAGCTTCTCTGCGGAGTCAGAGTTTTGCCCTATACTCCACATTCCCAGCGAAGTGGGCAAATCTCCGCACACTCCGCTTTGCGGAGCGGAGTTCTTGGCCCGCCCTCACTAGAAACTTCTTCATTTTGAATAACAAAAAGTGCAGTCACACCACTCACCCATACATCTACGGAATGGCAGTGCTCAGGAAGAACTAATGAACAGCCCAATGCTAACAAAGTCGTCTTGGAATTTCTAAAGGTGCCGATGTTTCCCATTTTCCCCACTTCACTGTCTAGGTCTCTAGCCACAGGAATGCAGGCAAAACACTTTATTCGCATGTCTTTATCCACCATCTTGTGACATATTTATTCAGGGGCATCCAAAATGGAGCCCACTTGCGTCAGTACTCCGACTTTCTTGATCTCACTCACACATACTCACTCCTAACACTGAACATGTGGCACATTTCGTTTTACTTGCACATACCCTCAACATGCATGCAGGATATAAGAGCAAGGTTCTGAGTTTTACATAACAGCAGACGTTTACACAAATGGTGTCAGCAGGCCACGCTCTCACGGACTCCGATAAAAGGTCTGGTCATGTTAAAGGTTCCACTCATACCGCCGCAGTAAAAGAAACTGTTCCCCTTGGTGTTTGGTTTCTTTTCTTGCTTCTTGAAAATGCTGCTTGTCTTTTGGCTCTGCACATGTTCAAGAAAAATAAATCAAAGAAACTAGTAAAGTAAAAAACAAATGCCACAGCGAGAATGTTTATTATTTTTTCTTCTGCTGTTCAGAGCAATATCTGTTCACTCTGCTGTGAACCATCCCCTCAGCACAGAGCAGAGAGAGGAATGCAAGTAGGGTGGCCACCTTTCCCACGGACAAATAGTGGACATTTGTTCACGATCTAAGATTCTGCAAAGGACTGGGTGAAAATAAAGTGTATAGAATCATTTGTTTTCATTTTATCAGTCAGGGACCATAGGGCAGCTCTACAACACGTGTATAGGGCTTTCTTTTATGTATTCTGTTCAAGTATGTACTGAAAAGGGAGAAAATATCAGCTTTGGTGATTTTCCTAACTTTTGTACTGGAGGAGACATTAAAATACTGGTTATGCCAATATAAAACTGTCCTTGTGGCAACTTGTCTACCACAGATTGAAAAGCAGAGGTGTTATTTCCGACCCCTTTTCACCATCCCCAATGTGGCAGTAAACCTGTTTCTTTCTTTTTATTTTCTTTAACTGCGTAGCATTTTACGAGAAAAGCTGTTAGGATAAAACACAAGGCAGCAATGGGCAGATTTCGTATAAAATTCAGATCCGAAGGAGCGTGCTTAATCGCTCTCAAACTAGTATTTTTGTGTTGCATGTTTGCTGGTCATAGCTTTTTTCTAAAAATGTACAGATATTTTTGGTTTAATGCTTTTTTGGGCTTCTCGGTGCCAGTGGGTAAAGGATATCTCAGTAAGTTCCCCAGCGAATGTGTGATGTTCTTTTCCTGGGAACAACAAAGCTTTATTTTGAGGCTATGTTTTTTTTTTTTTATTTAGCTTGTGAAACTTCATGTCATTAGATCGAACTGACTAGACCGCAGAGGTGTCTGGTTGTTGAAGACAAACTGTGGGCAAAGCAAGAACATATGGGTGCTTGCAGCCTGCCCGTATTACTCCCCTTACCCCCTCAGAATCCCCCCTCCCCATTAAAAAAAATATATAAACACTTTTGTTCCGTTTTTTTCCTTTGTATTTATCGGTACCGAACATAAAAGCGGCGCATCATTTTGTAGGCACCTACAAGGGCGCAGGCTGTTTTAAAATGTTCCTTTGCCCATGCTGCAGAGTATGGGGGATGCTGTACAGCGTCACTAGAAACTATTAGCATAGCCTATGGGATTCAAAGATGAGACCTGTCGGTTTTGCCAGTAGTTGGTTTTTAATAGGATTTAGGAGCGAACAGGGTTTATGGTTTAAAAAGTATCCTACTTAAGCATCACCTAAGCAGCCATAGAACTGAGACTACAACTCCCAGAGTGCATTAGGATTTTAAAATGAAAGGCCACTACTGGAAAATGACATGGAGTCGCATGGTAGCCTGTCTCTTATGACAAGAGACGTCTCTGCATTCACGATTCAGAAATGGTCTTGAGCAAGGAGGAGTCTTTTTCCACGCTGATCCCTGTTCTCCGTTGGAATTATTCCTTTAAAAAAATGTATGGCTATTCACAGCAAAGTTGCTGGATTTTAGAGCACTCTGCTCCTCCCCTTCCGTGTTGCAACTGGTCACACTTCTTAGTAACGTGTATGTCACTCTGCTGTGACATGTTAGTTAAACGACCTGCTCTTTACAGGGCTGAATTCATTGACCCGCCCCCTCTCTCCCTCTTAGTCTTCATGTAGCACGGCTCAGAAATGGACACTTCGGGACTATTACCTTCTTTGCAACGTAACTCACAAAACGGAACTATGCAAAAAATAATGACAGTCAGTAAAATAACATGCCGCATAAAACGCAAGGCTATGGCCAGTAGCCCAATTTCTAATATGAGGGCACACTTGGTGCGCACTGCAGTTCACAGGACAGGTCCTGAACCTCGCATTGTCAAGGACAGGCTTTAGTGCCCACGCTAGATTAGTGACACCAGGACCAAAAGTAACTAGTCAGGACACTATTTAAAAAAGGAATAGGGCACTGAGGGGGGGAGAGCATGCCCGTTTACGATTGGGGTCCTCCCCATCCCAAGAGAAGGCGAGCCTTTTCTTGTTTCATATATTCAGGCAGTGTGGTCCCATGTGAAGAGTCCAGGGTGTGGTGCTAGGGAGCTAGGACTTTTCACTGCAAAATATTTACTAAGGCAAGCAACACGCAAATTCACACCTTTCTCTTTCAAGGCATTTCTCTTTTAAGGCAAGATTATTCCTCCGGCACTCAGCAAACCTTGTTTCCAGTGCCAACCCTCCACTTGGACTTTGGAGAGCAGCTTTGCAGGAGGGTTGAAACTGGGTGGGTTGCCACACAGATATGAAGTTGTAATCTGATTCTGTGCCACCCTTTGTCTTTTTTGTGGTTTTATTTTACAGGGAATTCCCCTCGTGCCCCTGCATCCTTTTTTTATTTTGTTTATAAAGGAAAAGTGCCACTGTACCAACACAACTCGCCTTATTTTTTGTTTGTTTTCTTGCCTGCTTCACCATGGCATGTAATTTCATGGCATGGTGCAGGTGTAGCAAAGTTCGGCAGTACTGTGTGGGCACAGGTAAGACTGCATTGCCATTTCTAGATACACAAGGACATGTGCACTCAGTCATCGAGACCAACACACCATCTGTAGCAGTTTAAAGTGCCTTACAAAGAAGTGAAGACGAGAACCACTGCCCTCTGACATGGGTCCCACAGGGGCCCAACCATAGGGAGGCTGATCTCCTGCCACCGGAGCCCTGGTGTCTCATTCCCCGGTCCCAAAATATCATACTTGCAGGAAGGTGCTGGCTGACGGCTCCTGGCCCTTCAGGGGAAGGGCCGTCCGGAGGCATCCAAGGAATGGCACACACATAGAGTACTTTTAGAGGCGCTTCTGCAACCTATATGTCTTGTGCACGTTGTAAGGGATCCTACAAGGAATTGAAACGCAAGTGTCTTTGACGTGCAGGTTTCATACTGATAGCTGCAGTTGCAGCTTGGTGTTGACTCAGTGTTTTAGGCTTCTGGTGGTAATAAGCAAAGTAAATGGAGCCAGAAAGTAAAAATGAATATCAGTGTCAAGAACCAATGAAACCTGTGGTGAATGCAATATAAACAGGCAACATTATATTATTTCTTCCAGTATGTAAAGTCTGGGGTTCCTGGAGCTCCCATCCAATTGGGTGCCTGAGATTCCCATTCCACGTCATTTGTAAGAAATAAGGGTTTAAGTAAATATGAAGGTAAATCAACAGGGATGGTAAATGCTGTTGTTTATTTATCCAAAAGACTGATCACTCTGATCTATTTCTCGAATACTATTTCTTTATCACTAGACTCTAATTGGTGAAGCCAAGATGAGGTCACAGGTCGGCCATTTTGCATGAGGCTCTCCGCAGGATGGGTCTGGAGAAAGGAACTTCTTAGCTTGGAGAGGTTTTGTGGGTGCATAGATAGCAGAGCGCCACATGTACCTAATGAAGCCTGTGCATGATTTGTCTGTCAGCCGTGCATCTTTTAGAGTTTCAAGGTAGATTTTAGTTGGTGACTGGATTAATTTAAGTATCTCAGCAAGTAGCAGCCTGTCTTTGGTGAGGGCGCACTCAGTTGCGCCTGCCTTCTGGTTGGCAAAGCTACATTAACACTCCCCTCCCAATCGTGTGGAAGGCTCTTCCTCTGTGAAAATACTCCGTTAGCTACGATGTGGAAGTGGACCAGTGAGAACATGCTAAAGATAAGGACTGAAGCCATGCTAAGTGTGTGGTGCAGCTGGTGTGGACCTTGTCATGTGGTAGCAAAAGAACTGTTCTTCAGGTCTGTGTACTGCATACCATTATCCACGGACACCCTCCATCAGGACTGAGGGTCATGCCTTTCATTGCGTTGTGCAAAGACTTAAACACAATAGTCTCATGGAATGGGAGAGCATTAACATTATACCGCAAAATGTAATCACAATTAAAACACGTTGAGGCACAATCTGACTGTCTATCCTATAGTTTTGTTAATATTCCCAACCTTTCCTCTTACTTTGTGTGCAGGGCTCCAGCGGAAACAAGAAGTACAAGTTTGTCCCAGTAGGCCATGGAAAGTACGAGAAGGTGCTCATAGATGATCATGAAGACCACTAACTGACCAAGGTCGACAACACCCAGGTGAGAATATGTACCCAAGTAAGGGAGACAGAGGATGGTGAAGTTGACAAACACCCCTAAATTGGAATGGTTTTCGGTCAACAACCCAGAAACAATCTGAAGCCAGTTATCAAAGAGAGGACATCGCCTCTATCAGTTCTGATTTCTGTGCTCTTAAGTCTACACCGTGCGGGTAAAGGAGGAGATCAGAGGAAATGTACAGGTGTAGGTGTTGAAGTAGGCCTCTGGTAGGATATGTCGATATGAAGTCAGTGGGTGATATAGGACAGCATGTCTGAAGTTGTTTCTTGGTATTTAAATTTAAAAACATGTAACTATAGCAGATTGCATATAGTAAAACATCACTCTTTAATATAAATATACACACTTTGTTTGCATTTCAAAGAAAATTAACTTGGCCATAATACTTAGACCTAAAGGCAGATTAGAACACAGAAGAACTGTGCAGCGGGAGCTGATACGATCCTATGCACACTGTAAAAATGTAAAGCAAGGCTGACCACCCGGTGTTAATGTATTTGATAAGCATTTTCCTAATTTACCGCATATGATTCATGTGTGCATTGCATATACTCTTACCCTCACTTAACTTTCTTGCAGCGACTAACACACTTTCAGCATATGCACCTAGGGAGGGTTATTATTTGCTCCAGAAGGTACTCTGCCAGGGAAACACCATGCTGATGGTGCCCTAATACAGACAACAGCAGGGTCTCCTGCTCTGATCTCCATGTCTCACAGATACCCATATCAGAGTCGATGGATTTTCTCAGTAACCCAACACCTTGGATGGAGATTAATTACATAAGACATCATCTCGCATACTTCTCCTCCAGTGCTTTACATTGTCCAGCTTCCTGAAGAACATGATGGGTCTCAGTCCCTTGTTAACATAGAAAATGAATCGGTGACGAGCTAGAACCTTTCCATGGTTGTTCGTCCACTATCCTCCTAAAGGGAGTCCAGCGCAGTAGCGTGTAGTGTCTGATGCTTGGGTCTTTTTGATATCCATTATACTGTCCCTGTCTTTCTGGGATATTGTAGCAGGAGGGGTATGTCCCTGCTGGATTTTCTGGGTGTGGTAGAGCACCAAAGGTGGAATAATATAGTGGAGGTGCCGCACTGGGCGAAGTGATCGCACCTGCTCCTTCATCACAGGTATCTGCTCATCAGGGACTCAGCACATGCACGAGTCCAGTGCATCATCTATGAGTCATGCAAGGCCTGTATGAGCGTGCACCCCACTGGTGCTGCATTTGTTTAGCTCATTCTCCAGTGTTGTGAAGGACTGTAGTGCCCTTTGGCATACGTAGTTTGCGGTGATATCTGCCAGCCGAATTTCCTCAGCAAAATGAAGCACAGTACAAACATCATACTGTTTACTAAACATACAATACTGTTAGATGCAGGTCTCTACAAATATTACAGTACCTTCTTGTTCCAGCCTCCTTAACTTGCTTCTGCCTAACAAGTCATATATGGGGTCTTACACCATGGACACAGAAACAGACTGCTCGTTTCACCCTTCTGATCTCAGGTGTGTCTTAAAAAATGTCATGCATAGAATTTTGATCACAACTTGGGAAGTAGTTCCCTCTTCCAGAGGAAGACCCAAGAGTGCCACAGCCTGCAGTGATGTCCTGAGTAACTCATAATTTGGGTAGTTCAGGAACTATGTGGTCAAGCATCTCTCTCTAAATGAGACCGACACAGGCTCTGTTTACTATGCTCTTTTATTAGGAAGTTGCACCAAGGTGGGTATGGACAGTTCTCTTACATGTGGGAATTCCATAAGGGAAATCCCTTCCAGTGGAAGAAAGTAACCCAAACTTTCTGAACCTTGTCTACCATCACCCAACATACTCTCATATGAGCACACAGCAGAAAATATGGCCTTAACATAATCTGGGAACAGGGTAGTTGGATCAGAGTGATATCTGAAATGAATTATCCCTTTCTCCAAATGGGTTTCCCAGAACTTCTTAATCCTGGTTCCAGAGGCCTCCCTGGTTTAGGAGAAAGGAAGGCCTTTCAGCTGGTGGTCAGTGCAGTGCTGGTGGCCTAAATATAAAGGCCGACCCTCCCATTCCCTCTCTTAGGAAACATAGAGGAGATTGGGATCCAGACATTCCTAAACCAGGGTCCTTCCCTCTCAGGTTTTCTGCTAAACAAGTACAACAGGATTTGGTACCTAACAGGACATAGGTAGGGGGCTGCCGAGAGAGCAGCTTCATGCACTCTGGGACCAAGTTTGCCCACCCACTTACTGCCCATCTTCTGGAATCCAAAGCAACGTGCAGCCATTGAAACCTGTGCATCTACATCACTCGAAATGGTTGGGGATCCTCCCGCACCAGTGAATGCCATTCAGCAACTCAGGAGGGCCTTTGTGTCCACTTTTATAGGTACACCTTGCAGGACCTTTTCTACACACTTGGACATAGGAGGCATCTGACCCCTTAGAGACTTATTCTTTCTCAATGCTTCCCACACAGTCCAACTCTCTCAGAATGAGGACCTGCCATGCCAGACGTGAGACATCCCCATCAATCCACACGGCCAATTACACACCTATTCTAGGTAACAACAGCCTGGCCATCCCCATGCGGTCCTCCAATATCTTCCCCGGTTGCCGGGGAAATGTTTCCCCTTCCATATTATGCCATGTCAGCACTGCAACCTTTGGGGACCAGTGGCAGTACTTGCACAGGACACTCTCCCTCTGAGTAATGCCATTAATACCTAGAACCTGCATTCACTAATACAATCATTGCATGGGCAGTGGCCACTGGTACTGCTCGGAATCATTCTTTATACTTCTTTTGACTGAAGGCCATCACTTCAACATGATAACCAAGCGGTGTAATGCTTAGTACAACATGAGGTAAGTCGAACAGATTTCTATGATGTCCAGAGTGTTGATGACTGACCAGAATACAGCGTGGGTGTGCACTCACGCTAGGGGATAACCCCTAAAGATGTACAAGATGTGGGTGACGGATAAGATTGGTATCAGTCATATCTGGTTCTTGGAGGGAATGTTGCTGTCTTAAGGATTTCCACTCCCCGCCCCCCCCCCCCCCATGAGTCACGCAGGGTTTCAACTGTATCATCCAGATGAGGATCTTATGTTACATCTACATAATAAAGTGGATGTGGTAAGCAGGTTCAGTTTCTTTACTGCCCATACTTTTTCCAAACAAGATTTATGGAGGCAAAGATTGGTTCCCTCAGAGGAGCTGCTTATTTTTTAAGTTTACCATTAGTCCTTTATTGTGTGTACTTTTCTGTGGCAGTACAGCCTTAACCTATAATACAAATGCCTCTTAGTACTTTGACGCCATCAGCATAAGACTTATTTAGCTTATTGGAGATGTTCAAAGCTTTTTGACACTTAGGTTCAGGACAATGATTAGGGATGTCTAATTAAATCTTACAGGAGCCAAGTCAAATCTCATCTATTCAGTACCATGAGGAAATAGCTGGCAAGACTGAGGAAGGTCTTAACCTGTTTCTGGTTTTTGTGAGAAGACCAGGTTTTAGTGTACAGAGGTGGAGGTCTACTTAGCCCACCATTTATACAAATATCAAAATTGATGACTAATGGATGTCGGAGTCTGCCTGTACACAGTGATATCAGTGTTTCAGGGAAAGATTTGCAACACTCTGTACTATTCTCTGTGCTAAATAGAGCCCATAATATTCATTACTACTAAATGTCTTTGATAGAGAAAGTGATGAGGGATTTGGGGCCTCATTTTTGAATTTCCAATAGCTTACTATGAGGGACAGGCCCTCCTTAACTTCTGAACCTCATGTAAAAAAGAGCTGGCAAAAACGTTTAGCACAAGATTTTACCTCCACTTGGAGTTGCATCATGGTCTTATGGATAGCTTGGACTGAAATAGGCTTCCAGGATGGGCACAGCTTCTTAAGCTGCAGGGGATGTGCAAGCATTTCATCTTCACTGCCTCCCTAGTTCGTCTCCAGGACAGCCTTTTAAACTCCTTAGTTTGCCCTCAATCCTCTTGGTTTGTGATGATTTAGGGCATTTGTGGTGCCTTCTGCACTCTGGTGATCATTGCATCAGCAGAGGGCACCACCGTGGTGCTCAAGTCACCCCAGGTGAGTAATTCTCTGAAAACATATCCACACATTCTGTTAAAAGACTAAGAATGCGCATGCTTTTGAAATTCTAGACACGCTGTTGCACTGAACTGCTTCAGTGAAGCTTACTGACAAATGCAGGAGTACAGCTAGGTTGAAGACAGGCTTTTGGGAACGATTCTTCCTGACGTTAACTTTCATTACTCAGAGGTGGTGTTTTTTTTGCCAATGTAGTGCCCCCTTAGGATCAGAATAGAATTTCCACAAGACCCTATTTTTCTGAAAGTGGTCATTCGTGGTCTGTGGCGCCACCATTCTATGCGATATCACAGAAGCTGCAGTGCTCTCTTCCTGTTAACCATCTTGCACTGGACGCGATTCTTCAGGGATCCAATCCAGGTGCTTGAAGAGTTCAGCAGTGCAACTGCTTCCCTCTATTTTAACCGAGTGCAATGAAGGGGAACCTCTGTAAGGGTTGCAAACATCAAAATGGAGAGATTTTAAGATGTCTCTGTTCTTTCTTTTTCTATACTGTGGCATGGTGCAGCTGCACCTCAGGCTTCCTTCCAGAGGGATATACAACCTACTTCCAAAAGCAGAAAACACACAGACAAGTCAGTTTAATAACAGAACTAGACAACAATCATCACAATACATAGTGCATACAACTTGAGTGCTGGCAGTGCATGCTCAGTGGGTGGATATTTACAGATGTCTGTGGAGATGGATAGAAAGGCTCAAAATGTCACTTCCTTACCAATACGGGCACCAAGCATGTAAGAGCCATGGGTTGAGCTTAGGACAAAAGGCAAACCCAAATGAATGATTCAAAGTCCAAGTATTCCCAACGTTCGTGTTGTTGAAGGATCCCCTGGAGAAGAGTGCCATTGGCCAGGCCATCACTGCCGCATCCTGGGGGACAGTCGGCATGAACAGGTCACACACTCCTTGTTGCCGCATGCTCCTCTAGTCCAGTCTCTTTGATTACTAGATAAGAGACAAGGCAGAGTACCTGAGAAGGCTGTCCGCCAGCCATGAGAGTGAGCCCACATCAGGCCCTGAACAGGAAGGAAACTCTGACTTGGTCTAGCTGTTCAGTGGAGGGCCCAGGCATAATGATGGAGGGAGACCAGCAGGGCATCAGAGGGTCCACACCGACAGCAGCCCTGGAGACCCCGGCTGCCCTGCAAGACCTTGGCCTCTTTCCAAGCACTATGTAAAACTGCAAACTGCAGGATGTAGGCGATAGAGAAGGTCTCCAAGAGGAAACGCAGGGTTTGGGCGATCAATGAACTGGACCTCGAGATGTGCAGGATGTGTGGGTGGGAATCTTCATTATTATATCCTTTTTCATAAATGGGTAAACTTGGACTAACTCATTCAGGCGGGTTTTATTGTATTTACAATATAATTAAATGCTAATATCTACAGTCATAATTGCATGCAACTCTAGGCTACTGGGCTGCTGTTTGGTGGCCTGTGTGAAACTGTGTGATCCAATGTACATCAGTGTTGTGCAGCACAGACGAAGTATCATTTCAGTGCAACTCTAGATTAGCTGAGTTTTACTACAGTGTGGCATGAATGTAATTTGGAAAGTACGCCACTACTAGGCTGCTGTTCTCCAATACCACTTAGTGAATCTGTGCGCAATCCAAAAGAGGGAAAGGTAGCTTTTCAGTGTAAATATAGGTTAACACGGTCTACTGTTACATAAAAGCATCACTCAGTCCCTTCCCCCAGGCCGTCTCGTCTATAAGGAAGAAGGCAGCATACGGTTCAAAGGGAGAGAGCTTCATTTTTAACATCAACAGCGACAAATGAATTGGCACACTGAATCTCCTGTAAACCATCCCAACAGGTGAATGCAGAACTCGTCACGTGATTCTTGTGTGCAAAATGATTCTGCTCTTGCCAGTAGATAGTGCTTTTAGGGTAGCCAACTGATACTCGAGGGTGTGCAGTAAAACAAATAGCTGCACATCTCTGGTGCCAAAGATACACAGTGCTGCTGTAATACGGCCTCTAAGTTTGTGCCTCAATTCTGAAAGTTAGCCACAGTAGTGCACACCGTGGTGCCATCAAGCACAGCTCACCGCCGTCTCCTTTAGCCCCGCCCCCATGGTGCTGCCTGCCAACCAGTCCAGCTGAGGCATTTTGATTCTGGAACATTCTGGGGCCTCAGAAAAGCTTGTAATTTGCTGGTCCAGCATCAGTGAGGTGCCCGTCATACCTGACTTGTAACAGACTCACTTCAAGTGCCACCTGCTTTTCAGAGGTCGACCTTTTGTCCTCTCAAGGGCTTCTTTCAGCAATTTTGTTTCGAGTACGAATCTCGCCTCGTGCAAACAGCACTGGTGGTGATGTTTGGTATGATGAATTTTTCCATCAATCTTGCGCCCCCACCCAGCCCCACCGACACGCTATCTGCCCACCTGGCCTCCAACTGGGCTTTTACTCCTTCCTCCTGTATTCACACTGACTGGCAGTCGAAGAATGGAAAACAGGAAATTTCCGCACACCATTGGATCTGAGATTTGTTCATCTCAGCTGCAGTCTCTGCTGGCTGCGCCAGACCAGCCCATCATTAATCCCACCCACTGCCTGACTTGGTACATAATGCACAAGACACAAAAACTGCCCACCGAAAACCCAATTGGAACTGGAGTTCTACTAGCAGTATGCTGCTGCGCATCATTAGGCCGACCTACACGTTCTTCTCTGTGCATTCTCTTTTTAGCCACCTCTACCTCTTTCTCATTTTCCACTGATCTACACATTCTGTTTTTCTTGCTATTTCTAACTCAGCCTCATTCTTTGTCCATGGTTCCATGCCCTTGCCCCCCTGCATTTTCATATTTATGTCCTCGTCAGAGCCAGACATGTTTGTGGGATTGGACTGGCGCTCTCTGTATCCGCACTGGGTCACTAGACCGGCTCATCCATTCCCAGTTCAGCTTTTTGTGCCACATTTCAGAAGTTCAGATATCCCTGCCAGAGCGTAGTCTGAATGGTGTAAACATCAACAAAAGATTAGCGTCCCCACTGCCTGCAGTCTCACGGGGCTACACCTTTATTCATTCGTGTGCTAAAAACTGCTGGCCACATTTGTGAGAAGAAAGTAGGCGACCCTTCAATGAAAAATGGAGACAGAGCGTTGGGATTTGTTGTGCTCGGACTTTGATGCAGAGGCACATCTGCAGTGACTCAGGCGTGGTTCTTTCCACAGGTCCTGTGAGTGCTGCATTGTTCACACTAGGTCACTGCTTTCACATCCTGTGGAGCCTTCAGTACTCACACTCTCCAATAGTGGGTACAACTGAAGCTATGCATTTCACCCCTGAAAACTATTGTGGTGAAGTGCTTGCTCATACGCCACTTCGGGGATTGCTGTTGCACCGATATAAGCTTTAGAAATTGCAGTACTCACACTCGGCAACAGGATGCACTTGTGTTATGTAGAGTATGCAGTGTTCACACTTGGCTGTCGTGGGCACTAGTCTGACTGCATCAGCTCAGTGCAAGCGGCTCATCTCTGCAGCAGGGCGCTACAGTGTGGCAGTACAAGCCTCACCCGTTCCACCAGAGTCCGCAAGAAGCCACTTGAAAATGCAAAAGCCACAGACCTCACATAGCTACACTTGACTTGACCTTTTATGCCCCTTCCACTGCCATTGCTTTACATAGTCTCAGGAGACTTGAAGGAAACGTCTGGCACAGAAACTAAAGAGTCCCAGAAGTCTAGGGGCCCTGCTAACTTTTTGTTCTTTCCATTCCTTGTAGTTTCTTTAGTGTCCGCAACAGATTGGAGACTGTTGAGGGGGCTACACGTGAACCAAGGATTCTCCCTTGTGCTGACAAAGGGCACATGATATCACTTCCTCTAACCGTGGCATCTCGATGACGCCCATTGTCAAATCCCCAAGTGTCTCCCTCAAGTTCTTGACTTGCTGACCCTGGAAATAATTTAAGAATATGCCTTTCACGAATTCAATTACTTTTCTAGGCAAGGGGCTTGTAGTTTGAATGTTAATCGCTGTTTTACTATAGCTCACCTGGCACATAGTTTAACATCTCCCTCTGCAATTATGAGCCCTATGTCACACAATTTATACTAGGCCCATGGATGTCCAGGTACTCGAAGACATTCATTCTGCTTAGTATGTGCTGCATTACCTTAAACACAGGTTACAAATTACGCCGCAGTACCAATGGGGATGCCACAGCAGCACTGTCTCATTCCGGGATGCCATTCACTGACCTCCCAATGCTGCTGTTTGGAGAGAAAAAGCCCCACAGAGGAACCGATAAGCTGTTAACATGACTTGTGAAATGGATTTGTGTACCTTTCCTTTGCCCAGTTTTTCACTTATGTTGGTGCCACAAAAGTGCCCTCTTGGGGTGCTCGTACATCACCCTCTGTCCATACGTTCCAGTGACTGGGTGTCTATGCTCAACCTATTCAAACATCATCTTGTATCCCCTTCCATTAACTATCTGTATGAAGTACGTTTGGAGCTGTATATAATCACACAAAATAAGCATACATGTATGCGTGTCTGATTAGTGATTTTACAAGACGACTAACATCCCTCCAAACCCAAATTTACATTGCCCTTCCAGTAATTATTTAATTTGGCTTTATTTCAACATTCCCAGAAGACGAGACAAAGACACATGTAGCATCTTCCCTTCAAGGGGTGTTGAAATGCCTTGCTCTTAACATGGGGAGACAAACCCCAAAACGCACAAACACTGCAGCTCCTCGATCACTTGAGCTGCCAGCCTGAGGCAGTCCTGTTGAAGTCTTTAGCCTCCTCTTCAGGAGCCTTGCGATTCAGCCGGCCTAGATCGAACATGGTAGTAATTTTCTTCAGGGGCCTGGATGCTGCCTCTCGCAGTTTGCGAGCATCAAATCGTGGTCGATACAGGAGGAGGGGTAAGCGGCAACGGAAGAAAAAAGAAGGCTTTTCCTCTTTTTTGGAGGACTGCTCTTTGCCCTCACTGCTCTTCTCCTTTTCCTCCTTCTGCTTTTCATCCTCCTTGGGTGATGACATCTGATAGAGTAAGGCATCCCACATCTTGTTGGCTCGGGACTCCTTGGGTTTTGAGGTCTTGTTTACGGGGCTGTTATCTTCTCCTGCCTTCCCCTCTTTCTTCTCTTCTACTGCCACTTCTTTGCCTTGCATGGCCTCTGATTCTGGAACCGGGAATTGAGGCACCTCGGGCTCCACTACCAGGTGCTTCTTAAGCCGGGACCAGCCACTCAACTTGGTTCGCGGTGGCTTCACCTTCTCCACGGTCTTCAGCAGAGGCTCTGCCTTGGGGCTTGGTCTACTGCTCACAGATAGATCTGGGGCCACAGGTACCTGTTCAGTTGTGTTAGCTTTTTGAGTTGTGATATTCACCTCTACTAATCTCTCATGTTGCGTGGATTTGGTGTCTTGCTGTGTTGGAGTTAATAGCTCTGTGTTTTTGGCGGTCAACACTGGTGTGTTATTTTCAGGTGCTTTAATTATACTTAGTTGAATGTTGGTGGTAGTAGGCCCTGACACAGACTCTGTAGAAGGCTTGTTCTGTGGAACAAGGGTTAACGAGGCCTCTTGTGGGTTCTTGGACAAAGTGTTATTTGGTATTGTCTGAGGACTTGTCATTGATGGTGTGCTCTTTTGAATGGCTTCGGTTCGACCCAAATCACTGGGGATGTTGTCCTCTTTTGTCCTAGCCATTGCCTTCTGAATGCACTCTGAGATGGCCCTGCTTGCTCTGAGAGTTTCAGGTTCTGGGAGTAGTGATTGTACATCGTTCACTTGCACCTCCTGCACTGTGACATCAAAGACAGGTGTGTGCGGATTGGCTGTGAAAGTGGATGGTGCTACTGGTTCCACGATCTGTGGTATGGGGCGTGGAAAATGAGCCTGACTTGAGGGGGCAGGCACCAGACTGGGAGCAGTGGGTCTGCTCTTTGGAGGCTGTTGGAGTAGCAGGGGTGGAATGACAGGCTTCACTGAGGGAGATGGTGGTCGAGGGGATGGTGTTCGCCGGAGACACTCAGAGAGGCTGCGCTGTTCAGAGACAGTGAAGGTGAATGACCGGTGTTGCGGGTACGGCGATGCCACATGGTGTATTACAGGCTTAATGAAAAAGCGAGGTGGCAGGGAAAGGCTGAGGAAGGTAGGGGTCTCGGGGGTAGGTGGTGGTTGTGGGGACCGCTCATAATGCTCGAGATCTGGACAAGCTTCGCTCACTGGAGACAGGGTCGAGCGGAAGGCCTTAGGCTGTGCGGAAGCAGCTGGTGGATTCTTCTTCTTTGCAGCCTTTTGCAGCACTTTCTGTAGCCGGATATTCTCTTTGCCTGGTTTAGGCAGGAGCGGAGGGGGCGCCTGGGGATGCAGTTGCCCCGCTTCATTGGGTGTTGGCAGTGGAGTTACCGTCATCACCATGTTATCCCCCTGTAATAGAACAGAATTAAAATAAGACTTCCAACCTTCTTGGCCTATTTTAAGTGCACAACAATCCAACTATGACTGTATTTGTGTGACGCATTCCTCACCCAGGTTTATACCCAAAGCCACTTTGGTAGGTTGTATCAAATAGTTTGTGTGGGACCTTCTTTCATTACCTATTAATGCTGCAACAGGGTAGACGTGGTTTCTGTAAATTTGCTTTTAAAATCTGTTCGCTTTTCAAACAAAAATCATGTGCTATGATTTCTCATATGTAAAACGTGTTTTAAGTGTTAGTGGAGGTCCTTGCCCTGTAGACATAAACAATTATTTTTCCTGCCTTAAAGAAAAGGTGGTTATTGGCTATCGGGAGGTGGTAAGCCATTGCTGTATTGTGAAAAGCCCCCCTCCCCAGGATCCATATTATCCTATCATTCCAGACGTGGTGTACTACCTCCTCCACTGAAGCCAGAAATCTTACCATAAAAATCAGACTAATATGCTGCAGTTACAGCCTTGAGCAAAGAAGTGAATTTAAGCCTGCCCCAGTAACTCAGTGTAGTTCAAGCACACTACCTGCCAAGGTGAATTGGCAACAATAATCGGATATAGGGCATTGCATAATGTAAGCACCGTAATGATACTGTAAATTTACTGAACAATATATTATGTCATTTATGATTAATGAATGAAGCTGTGGGCAGTGTATGGGGTGGAATTTAAGCTTGTATTGCTACCTTAACTGGTAAATGTCAACAGTCACAATAGTTCAGTTTGGTAACGTCATCTGCATTAACTGAACCGTAATTAAATATTTATTTTTTCAGTGAGTTTGAATTTTTTTTAAATAATATACCCTTTTCCTCTGACTACAGATCCAATTGCTCAGGGCATTTAGCCATGCTTAGTGAATTCCAACTACATAGTGTGTTTCAATATCCACTTGTCCCTAATTTACCCCTGAATCAAGAGTCCATATCCTTCTGCTCTAAGAACTGGTCAATGGGCCTTTGACCAGCTTTCGGCTTCCTTGTGCGAGCCTCAGTATTGCCCAGGTTTTGATACTCAATAAGGTCTGTGGCAATTGACACTTTTAGCAAAATAATCTCTTACAAGAAATTATAAATACATAATTGCATTGAAGATCATTATCCGATAAATCACAATTCATAAATGTAACTTCTTGCTGATCACCTGTGAAAGTTACAAACCAACCCCCCCCCCCCCCTTAATGCTGAGTTCAGTCACATTAAATAATGCCCGAGGCATTCACTCACATCAATGCTTAAAGCTACTGTGACTCAATTACTTAATGCTCTGTGGTGTCTAGGGCATTTGATGCTCATTGCCGTTTGGGGCAAGTATATTCTTAACAGTCAGGTCCTATTGGTATCCCTTACTGGTCAGTCGTATTGATGTTCATCTCTAGTGCTATTTAGCCTCACTTGGCCATTGATACTAATTCGTTTTAGGGTAATTGATGCTCCTTACTGTTGGGAGCTATTGATGCTCATTATTTTAGGGTAATTGATGCTCCTTACTGTTGGGAGCTATTGATGCTCATTATTTTAGGGTAATTGATGCTCCTTACTGTTGGGAGCTATTGATGCTCATTATTTTAGGGTAATTGAGGCTCTTTACTGTTGGGAACTATTGATGCTCATTACTGACTGGACTTTTGATGGAGATTACTGCCTGGGGTTTATAGTGATTCCATTTACTACCCAAAGCCTTTCATGGCTATTAATGCTTGAGCACGTTGGTGTTCATTGCGGATCGGCTCCAGTCAAGCCCATTTCTTGGTACGGCCATTGATGAGAATTAATCCCTGGGGCAATTGAGGATTCTTACTGCCTAAAAGCACCGGTGCTCGTTATTGCTCGTGGCACATGATGACACCAATTTAATCAAGTCGGGCATTAACTCAGTGTTAGAAGGTGGTTCTGACACTATGGGCCGCCCGGATTTTTCGCTTTTTGAGCACCTAATTGTTGAGCTTTTACTGTGGGGCAGCCTCATAAGTTGGGACTCACCTACAGTGAACTCAGGATGTAAGAGACTGCATGGGGATTTTACTGGTGTTCCCCTGGCTTGACCAGGCCACTGTGCAGCAGCTGGAGTAAGGGACACCGGGCTGGTTACATGCAGACACGTGTGTACATGGAATAGGCTTTATAGGCTGGAAAGAAACATGCCAGGGAAAGTCAGTGTGTTTTACTGTGTTTTCACTTCATTATTCCCCTAAGGGAATGTGGGGCCCATGGCTAGATTAACTTCCGTTAGGTCTACAGATTCCAGACACGCACTTAAGTCCAATGTAGCGAATGTGAAAATTAGTATTCTGCAGAGTCCAAAGTCATATTTGTACTGCTTTTGGGTCATCCAGAACTGTCATATTGGGGGAAGGTGCTTCCGAGACATGTGGCAGAAACACTGGACGACACCATTTTGAACAAGCTCAGAGGCTGGACAAGGAGGGAGCAGGGGCAGGGACGTGATGTGCCGCTGTTTGATAGGACCAACAGAGACTTCCTACCAGCCCCCTACTCAACTTTTTAAAAGTGCTTGCACAGGATGAGAAGGTCTCTCTGGGGTGTGGTCTGCTGAGGGTGAAGGTGCTGGAGCCTGGCACAATGGGCAGTTGGAAGGAGAGACCCCCTGACTGCCCCCAGGACCCTATCAGCACCAGAAGAAGAGCCCAGGACTGGTGCACAGAAGCAGGGGCCTCTGCGCAGGGAGAGAGGCCCAGAAGGAGAGCCTAATGAAATGCTGGCGCAGGGAGCCAGTGAAGACAGCACACTGCTGAATCTACCCTCTCAGAGACCCAGAGGGCAGAGGAGAGTGTTCCCAGTGGCTGGGGCTGGTAAAGAGGAGCATGAAGCGCCCCATAATGCCTCGCCAGGCATTTGGAAATCTGCCGTTTTGGTGCTTTGTGGCCCCCAGAGGAGGGGGTCACCCTCATGTGTGAAAAGGGGTGCAGTGGGGCTGCAGGAGCACCGCAGTCTCCCCCAGCATAAAGAAGAACAGTCCACCCCTAAGTTTCACGGGGCATCTGAAAGAATAACCCCTCAAGGGCTCAGCCAGCCTTTAACACCTTCTAGGCTGGAACGTACGTTCTACAGCTGAGGGTGTACTATGAAGTGCATCATGGAGTGAAGGGCTGAGTTGGGGATGTCTGGAGAAGGGCATCCCCTGGAGGTGAAATGGTGTAATTGCACCGAAATGCATTTACTATTGTGTTTTTTTTATTTTTATATTGTCCTCATACCACCTTGTATGCAAATTAGTAGCCTGTTTACCAATTCACACCTCTCCAGGCTATTGCAATACTTCCATAATTCCTGCGCTCGTGCCCCTCCAGTATCCTGGCTGCACAGACCACACAGGTGTAATCATTGGACAGTAGGGGTTACTCACTTATGTCTCCATCCCATATCTGGAAGGCCATCCAAATTTTAGAATAAAATCGTGTACTGGGCTCTAAATTAATATCTGTTTTCGCAGTTCTTCTTACTGCTCGCAACCAGTCTATCCCTTGTGGAGGAGAGGATTCCGGCCATTTCTTGCAGATTTCCCGCCTAGCAAGGAGGACTAAGTAAAATAACAGTGCTTGTTTGTCTGAAATAATATCCTTACATGGTGAATTTGTTACCCCAAACATTACTAATAAGAGGTTGACTTTGATGTTAATCTTAAGAATTTCGTTGATTATCCTGCCAACCTCAGTCCAGTATGCTTCTAAAAAGGGACATTCAACAAACAAATGTTTATCATCAGCACTAAACAATCCACACCTACGACACCGGGGAGGAATATCAGTTACGAACTTTGCTAATTTTTTTGGAGTCCAGTATAGTCTATTTACCGTGAAAAAGTGATTTCTCTTCAAATTTGCTGGTTTAACAGTTTTGTAAAGCAACCTAAAGGATAGGTACCAAACTCTTTTTGGATCGGGAATCTGCATCGCATCGACCCAGATTTCATAGGGGGCCTTGATTTTTTCTTCCTCGGAGGTTAGTAATACATGATACCATCCAGCAATTTCCTTCTTTATTATATTTTGATTCTTTAGTTTCATTTCAAACTCCCCAAAACTTTTTGTTTTCACTCTATTCGCTTCCGCCCAAGACTTCAGCTGAAGAAATTTAAACCGGGATAGTGATCCCCCTGTTGTATTAGATAAAACTTCCCATGGGACTACTTCATTCGTCACTATCTGGTCCCCCCAAACCTCTATTCCTGCCCTTCTCAATGGGACACTCAATTGATCCTGCAGGAATTCAGGCGTGCCTGGAGAGTCCCATATTGGCCCCCCCCCTGAATAATACCCAATTCCTAACATCTTCCTAATCTTAACCCACAAAAGTAGGGCTGCCTTCAATATTTTTAATTTTATCTTCTTGAAGAATTTTTTTGCACCAAACTTGAACAGAAATCCTTTCCCTCCCCACTCTTTAATCATTTCTTCGCACAAACCACCCCATACCCGGTGCCCTGTTATGCATAGTAAGATCCTACAATTTTTGAACTGAAATGCCATACAATATAATTTTACATCTGGTAATGCGAGCCCTCCTTCCGCCAGTCGGCGTCTACGTTTTTTCCAAGACATACGCGTTCCCCTATCTGCCCAAACAAAACTACTCAATTTACCCTGTATTTTGTCCATTTGTCCACTCGGAAAAGATAAAGGTATGCAATTAAAAAGAAATGTAAGTTTCGGGAGAATGACCATTTTGATCAAATTAACCCTCCCATATACTTCCACCTTCCCAATATTTTTACAATTTCCTGTGTAATTCTTTCCAAATTATTTTGTGGGACATTCTGTACTTCATTGAGAATATTGATCCCTAGATATCTGATCTCTTTCTGTACGCTCCCTTTCCAGTCAGGGGTGTTCCAGCACATAACCCCGGTTTTATCTTTATTTACCAAATACCCTGATAAAATCCCAAACTCAGGCGCCAATTGTTGGACTCTTGGAATCGTTATAACCGGATCTGATGTGAATATGAGTAAATCGTCTGCATATAATGAGATTTTTTTCTCAAACATTCCTACACGAAAAGACTTTACCTGACTATCTTGACGGAGTGCCTGGGCAAAAGGCTCAATATATAAATCGAATAACAGGGGCGAAATTGTGCAGCCCTGTCTTGTCCCTCTAGTTATTTCGAAACTTTTAGTAAGAGCTCCGTTTAATAGAATTCTGGCTGTAGAGTTACTGTATAAAGTTTTTAGTGTGGCTATAAAGTGAGGTCCCATCCCTAAATGCTCGAATACTACCCATAGATATTCCCAACAGACTCGGTCAAACGCCTTAGCGGCGTCCAATACAACCGCCGCCAAGGGGACAGATCTTTCCGTCGCTATATCAATACATGCTATTAGTTGTTGGGTTAATTCACACAATTGCCTTCCGGGGATAAACCCCTTCTGGTCCTCATGTATTAATTGGGGGATTACTCTGGACAGTCTCCCTGCCAAAATGCTGACAAAGATCTTATAGTCAGCATTTAGCAGGGAGATTGGCCTATAAGACTCTGCCTTTGTAGGATCCTTAGTAGGCTTCAAAATTAAGACCACAGAAGCCTCACGCCATGAATCAGGAGCCTGAACATCCCCTCCATATATCTGATTAAACAGCTTTTCCCAGACAGGTAATATTTCGTCAATTAAAATTTTATACACTTCTGCCGGGAGAGCATCTAATCCTGCTGCCTTTCCTTTCTTAGATTTTTTTATTGCTCCTTCAATCTCTTTTTTCGTAATTGGGGCTTCAAGCATGTCTTTCCCTTCTTCACTCAGTAACGGGAGCTCGAGTGTACCAAGCCAACATCTAGATTTTAAAGGGTCAGCAACAATATTTTCTGTATATAACTTTGAAAACACTGATACTATATGCTCCTGCATAGAGTCCCAATTATTCATCTTTTCTCCTGTTTCACTTTTTGACTCCTTAATATCGTTTCTAGACCTTTCCACTTTAGCTTTCCATGCAAGTAACGCTCCGGCTTTCTCCACATATTCAAACTCTTTTATATTTGCCGCTTGCCATCTAGCTTTATACTTCTGATCTATTTTCATTTTAAATTCCAATCGAGCCTCATACAGCTTTTCCTCTATCCTCACTTTTTCTTCCTCTGAACTCATAGAATACAAGGCCTCTTCTAAAACCCTGATCTTCTTTTCACTGTCCTTTAATTCTATTTGCTCTTTCCGATTTTCCGATATGTTTAGGCTTTTTAGGTTTCCCCTTATATACGCCTTAAAGGTATCCCAGACAATATGCAAGGAAGCAGTGTCTTGATTGTTAATAAAATATTCCCTCGCTGCTTCCTTTAAAGCTTTCTCCACCCCTTCTCCTAATAGTAATGCCCGCCTTAAAGTCCATCTTCTGAGGGGTTGTGGACTCTGGGCTTGTACAGTTATCATTACTAGTGAGTGGTCTGAGATATGGACGGGAAGATGCTCAATCTTTTTAATATTTGCTGAAAATGAAATTTCGACTAGAAAATAGAAAATAATCAAGCCTTGAAAAGTGATGGTATTTTTTGCTATGGTATGTATACCCTCTTGTTTTACCCTTCATATGCCTCCATATATCTACTAAATTAAAATCAGATATCATATTCCTCAGAGCACCTCTCATTCTAGGGACAGATATGTTCTCTCTTTTGGTAGACCTATCTAACACTGGATCTAATAATACATTAAAATCGCCACCTAAGATTACAGGAACTGAGGTTGCTGCCATCCTGAGTTCTAAATCGACAATGTATTGAGAGTTATCCTCATTTGGGCCGTAATAGCCAATACATAAAAGATCCATATCTGCCCACCTAACTTGGGCTAATGCCCACCTACCTGAACTATCTGTATTTGACTCTCGTAATACTATCCCACAACCGCTCTTAATCAGAATAGCCACACCCTTACAACAAAATGGTTGATCTGAAACAACAAAATTTTGCAGCCATCCATATTTTCCAAACAATTCCTTACTCTCACTTGCCAGGAGATGTGTCTCCTGCAGCATCATTATCTGTGCCTGGCTATTTCTTAAATACTCGAGTATTCGTCTCTGTCTAGGTTTAGATCTCATACCATTCACGTTCCAAGTAATAATTTTAATACTCGAAACATTAGTTGAACTCATCTTTCCTTAATAGATTCTTTTCCTGATCTCAGCCTGATTCTGACAAAATAACCCTGCATACATGGTTTTGAGAACTTTTTTCTTTTTTTCCCCCTGCTCCCCACCCGTGCTCCCCAACCCCCCCCCCCTGCTCCACTGCTGTGCCCCCCCCCCCCGAGGAACCCTCCCTAGATTATTAGGCATAAGAGATGCCTATTGACGGACAGTCCGGAGAGAATCAAGCCAACTTATTTATATCTTTATGAAGAATGCTGGTGAGCAGCTTACTATTTCTTACTTAAATCCATTCTCATGGGACATTCTGCTGATTAATTCATCAACATCTTCCACTGAGCGGTAGTTATACATTTTATTGTTCCACATTATACGGAGCACAGCTGGAAATTTTAACTGGACTTTCGCTCCCAACCTTCTGAGCTCTTCAATCTTCCCGCCTAACTCCCACTGTTTTTGTTCTGTAGCCCTGCATATGTCAGACCTCACCAGGAGAGAAAAACCATTAACCAGATATGGACCATTTTTTAAGGCTCTATTTAGTATCTCCTCCTTGATGCTATAAGAAAGAAAGTTCACCAAAATCTTTCTGGGTTTAGTTTTCTGTGGGTTCCGCCGAAACGGCTCTCTGTGTGCTCTTTGTATTTCGCTCTCAAGATTAATCTCCGCCATATCCTTCAGAATCGTTTCCCGAAGCAATCCAATAATAAAGGCCTTCGTATCTGCGCCTTCTTCATTCTCAGGAATATTCAGAAATCTTATGTTATTCCTTCGGGAATGATTCTCAATTTTCTCTGTCATCTTTTAACATCTGGTTTTGTTTCCCCAGGTTAGAGATCTCAGTTTTATTTTTCACAACATCTTGTCTAATGGTGCTGACTTCTTCCTCTAATTTTTTTGTGCGGGTCGTGACCTCATCAAGTTTCTGGGCCAATAATGAGCTGGATGCTTGTATATTTGTTTGATTAGCCTCTGACACTTCAAAGCGCTCTTTAATATCCTTCTTTAATTCCAGTAGGATATTAGCCAGTGAGGACTCCGTCTCCTCCTCTGCTGTTCCTTCTGGAGGGTTTACACAATCTAGATTATCTCTGTTTGGTACCGAGATTGATTCTGGAATTTGCGCAAGCGTTGATGGTGATGGTGAAGATTCCAACTCTTCAACTGCTGTTAAAACTGAGTATTTATTACTAGTTGGAATTGTTATTATATCTTGTTGTGAGACCCTATTCTCCACTCCTAAAACACTAGGACTTTTTCCTGCACTGGTTTCCATATCATTAATCTTTAGTGAATTAGCTGCGCACGTCCTTGTATCTTTAGGTAAACACTCTTCAGGATAGGAGCTTACGTTTACTGTTTTATCCTTCTGCATATGAGGGAGAACACGAAAAAAGGATTTAAGAGAAGGAGTCACTTTTACTCTTGTAGTTAGAAGGGAGGATTTCCTTATATTCTTTCCCTCGCTGGATTACCTAGTGGTCTCCCTGGGCTCTTTTGCTTGGAAACAGCCCCCCTGTCGCCCTCTTTTTACTTTAGCAACAGTCCTTTCCACTTGTGGTACATCAGCCAAAGTGTCCGGTAAAGTAGAAAGAAAACTCTTACTGCAAACGTTCCTGGTCCTCAGCGTATACCTGGAAAGCGCCTCACCTTCCTTAGGAATCTCTCTCTCCATAAGCAGAGGGGTATCTTCCCCCTTCTCTTAACCTGCTCGTCTGTACAGCCAACTCTTTGCTCGAGACTTCCCTCTCGGCTCCCAACTGTATCAGGGAAATCCTGCTTGTTCTGCCTCTGCCTCTATCCCCAAAGCCGGCCCACCAGATCCGCCGCAGGCTTCCTGCTGCCTCCTCCCAGCACGTCAGCTGTGCTTCCGGGCGTCTCCCCTGGTCCCAAACAAGCTCCGCAGGCATTTACCTGGTAAGTGCCTACTTTCCTCCACAGCGGGCTGAACAAACTATATTCCCGCTATTTTTGCTATGCACCCTCTCTCCATAATGGGTTCGTGTTGTGTAGCGCGTCTCCTGCCGCTTCACTTGCGCGCCAGCACTCCAACGTCTGCGCTGCCCTCCGGACTTCCGTCTACGGCCGCTAGCGTCAAGCGGTCGCCATGTTCCTACGCGTCTCCGCATTTACTATTGGTTATTTCTTTTTAGGTGGACTGAAAGTCACATGTGTAAAGTGAAGTACCTGTGTAAGGTGATGTTAAGCTAAATGGAGTTATGTTGCTGGACCTTCCTGCTAGGGGGTCTGGCTGTATTTACGTAATCCCATGCTTTTACCTGTGATTCGTTTTAAAGTGAAGAGGCGCACTGCAGGAGAAGTGTAGTTGCCAGGAGTACTTCTTTTGAAGGGACTGTAAGTCACATGTGTAAGGTGATGTTAAGCTAAACGGAGTTATGTTGCTGGACCTTCCTGCTAGGGGGTCTGGCTGTATTTACGTAATCCCATGCTTTTACCTGTGATTCCTTTTAAAGTGAAGAGGCGCACTGCAGGAGAAGTGTAGTTGCCAGGAGTAAGTCACATGTGTAAGAAGATGTCATAAGCCAAGTGGGGCTATGTTGCCAGACAGTCCTGCTAGGGTGTCTGGCTGTATATGCGCAATCCTGTGATTTCATCTGTGATGCCCTTAGGGGCTGTAATTGCAATGCATTCAAATGATCAACCAAGGTGATGAGTACTGTCATTCTAAAGTGTGCGTAAACATGGATTCTTGCTGCTGCGCTTAGGTGAAGACCCCAGACTACTAGCCCTTAAGATATAGAGGTGCATACTTTATGGTCAGTAGGAGATGCTCAGTCAGGGTCATGTGTCACCAAGGCAGGTTTACCCCTTTCTAATGCTTGTTGAGGTAATGGGGTGGGTCGCCACTGGGATGGTGCCAGTGCGCAGGGCCCTCGCTCCAGGTTATGTTCAACTAACTGCATTGGGGGCAAGTTGATGTGCATACATGGGAGTGGTGGTACTAGACCCCACCCCCCCTGCGGGAGGGGTGGAGATGTTATGCAATGTCACAAAGTAATTCCAACAGCTTATGTATATTTGTATGTGACTTTCAGTCCACCTAAAAAGAAATAACCAATAGTAAATGCATTTCGGTGCAATTACACCACTTCACCTCCAGGGGATGCCTTCCAGACATCCCTAACTCAGCCCTTCACTCCATGATGCACTTCATAGTACACCCTCAGCTGTAGAACATAAGTTCCAGCCTAGAAGGTGTTAAAGGCTGGCTGAGCCCTTGAGGGGTTATTCTTTCAGATGCCCCGTGAAACTTAGGGGTGGACTGTTCTTCTTTATGCTGGGGGAGACTGCGGTGCTCCTGCAGCCCCCCTGCACCCCTTTTCACACATGAGGGTGACCCCCTCCTCTCTTCTGGGGGCCACAAAGCACCAAAATGGCAGATTTCCAAATGCCTGGCGAGACATTATGGGGCGCTTCATGCTCCTCTTTACCAGCCCCAGCCACTGGGAACACTCTCTGATGCCCTCTGGGTCTCTGAGAGGGTAGATTCAGCAGTGTGCTGTCTTCACTGGCTCCCTGCGCCAGCCTTTCAATAGGCTCTCCTTCTGGGCCTCTCTCCCTGCGCAGAGGCCCCTGTTTCTGTGCACCAGTCCTGGGCTCTTCTTCTGGTGCTGATAGGGTCCTGGGGGCAGTCAGGGGGTCTCTCCTTCCAACTGCCCATTGCGCCAGGCTCCACACCCCAGAGAGACCTTCTCTTCCTGTGCAAGAACTTTTTAAAAGTTGAGTAGGGGGCTGGCAGGAAGTCTCTGTTGGTCCTATCAAACAGCGACACATCACGTCCCTGCCCCCTCCTTCTTGTCCAGCCTCTGAGCTTGTTCAAAATGGTGTCGTCCAGGGTTTCTGCCACATGTCTCGGAAGCACCTTCCCCCCCCAAGCTGCCTTCCCTCCTTGGTGCAGCCTGGTGCCTGGCACCCAGCGACAGCGGTTGATGGATTGGCCTGTAGCCCCACCCATCTTCTCTTCGTGGAGAGGAGGCCCTTGTGGAAGAAAGGTTATCAATCCATCCAGCTGAGGTCAGCCCTCAGCCTGGGTCTGCTCATGGCTGGCTCAGAGAAATATGACAGTTCTGGATGACCCAAAAGCAGTACAAATATGACTTTGGACTCTGCAGAATACTAATTTTCACATTCGCTACATTGGACTGAAGTGCGTGTCTGGAATATGTAGGCCTAACGGAAGTTAATCTAGCCATGGGCCCCACATTCCCATAGGGGAATAATGAAGTGAAAACACAGTAAAACACACTGACTTTCCCTGGCATGTTTCTTTCCAGCCTATAAAGCCTATTCCATGTACACACGTGTCTACATGTAACCAGCCCGGTGTCCCTTACTCCAGCTGCTGCGCAGTGGCCTGGTCAAGCCAGGGGAACACGAGTAAAATCCCAATGCAGTCTCTTACATCCTGAGTTCACTGTGGGTGAGTCCCAACTTATGAGGCTCCCCCACAGTAAAAGCTCAACAATTAGGTGCTCAAAAAGCGAAAAATCCGGGCGGCCCATAGTGCCAGAACCACCTTCTAACACTCAGTTATTAATTGTTAAAATTATTGTGTACGTTATTAAGACATTATCCTTAGGTTTGTTTAAATGAGGAGCAGGTGCAAACCATGCACAGGTTATTCCAATTCCTTACAGTGTTAAAATGTGAGTCAAGATCTGTGCCATTAGCAGAGGCTACTCCCTGTGCCCAGTGGTGACAGAGCACAGGAAAGGCCATGCATAATGGGTTCAGGAGAAGGAATACTGGGCGCAGGCATCAGCTGCAGGCCACACCTGGCATCCAGTAGATACTCCATATGAGTTGAAACCATGCGCAGTACTTCCAAATGCATCCGGACTGGGTGCAGGGGATGGCCAAATGAAATACCTTGCATGCAGTCACCAATTGGACATTGTTCATGGCTACCAGCCTTGCACAGTTGGGGGTAGGGTACAATGACTGAGTGCAGAGCTTAGATGCAGAACAGGTGTGCTCCCCTGGCTGCTGCATATGACCTAAAACCAGGTGCACTCAGTTTGAGAACAAGGTGATACTGAAATCCTGACCTTGTAGTCTGATTCCACTACGTATGACCTTTGACGCCTACATGCTATATACCTAAAATACAATTAACACTGAGTCCTGCAGCCACTATTGTCCCAAGTGGAGTGTTTGTGGGTTAGCTCTGGCTTTTAATAAGTATCTGAGATGCAGTTCTCTTCAGAAACAAAAACACAATGAACCAACTCTTATATTGATGTGTCTGGCCTTGTGAGTTTAGTGGCTGATATCGGAGCTAATGGATTTTGAGGAAGGTGAGCACACCTCTTTAGCCCAAAACCCACTGCCCTAGCGAAACAGTTTCACACTATTAAAGAAAGAATTCCTTGTAGGGGCTTCAAAGGATTCTTGGGGCACTGCTTCTGGGGAGACCAATTGGTTATCTATGATGGCCGCCGGGACACTGTGCTATTAACTGGTGCCCAAGTCCAGTAGCCCACTAAGCTTACTGTCTGGTGTTCGCAGCAAGCTAGTGGGACTGTACCCACTGGATGTCCCTGTAGGTGTTCAATGCGGTGCAAAGGCTTTCATCTTGACAACTACCATGTGCAGTCAAGGTTTCCCGGTGACTGGGACACTCATAATGTGCACTGGCTGGTATGCCCTAGGCCACTGGTAAGTTGAAGAGAGGTCCACAGCTTCCACCAGCAAGATCTCTTGAAAGTAGCTGCTGGGCAGATATTTCTAGCGGTTCCAGAATTGGCACACCCTCTTCAAGCTGATCATACAGGATGCCAGGCCAGAGATCAAAAACAAACTCACCCTTCTCAAAGTCTAAAAGTTATTGGATTCTCTTGCATTCCACCCCAGTGTCATCATGCTTTAGCTGGGCAGGGGCAAAATTGGGATTGCTGGTAAGTTCTTAGTTTGTTGATGTCCTCGTGAAGTTCTCTACATTCAGCTGGATCTTGGCTCTTTCCTGTTGGATGAAGTCACACAGCCAGATCTTCATTTTCCCAGCAAGTTGAGCAGCAAGAGGTACAGGCTTTCCAAGAGTACGGCCCATTGTGGAGGAGAAGTGGCAACCACGCAAAGGTTACATCCCTGCATATTAAATTGTTTTATATCCTGATGCTGGTGTGCAGACCCTTTTTGATGTTGAGTTGAAACAGTGAACGAAGTACTCGCTGATGGCCCCAGTGCTGTAGTTATGGATGTTCCTTCCCTATGGCCATGTCTAGAAAGCTGCAGGTGCAGGCTATGAAGTCAGCACCCCTTCTTTAGGATTTATTGGGCACCTCCAAACTAAGTGCTGAGCCTGCTGGGCAATCACTTTGGATATGTTCGTAATACTCTGTGTGCTGGTCTGCTGCCTCAAAAAGCCCTTGTGCTCTGCAGTTCTTACCACAGAGCCAACTGGGTTGGCCTTTCACAGCATTCACTTTAATATGGGTGCAGACCAGTGCCCCAGCACCCACTGCTCCCAAAGTAGCTTACATAACATCACCAATGATAATATCAATGATGTAAGATGTTAGGTTTATATATTAGATCTTTTATAGTTGTGCAAGGGACTCTGTCCAAGAATAAAAAAAGTGGATGCATTTAAAAGTCCAATGGGACCTAGGCAGGATCCGAGTCGGTCTGGTTTCGTCCTTCCAACTCATTCTATGATGTACCTGTATAGCCTTTCTCTGTATTTAATTCCTCACTATTGGATTGTGCAGGCTAGTTGACTGTAGTGTTGGGGGGGGTGGGGGTGGGGGGGTGGGTGTGGGTGTGTGTGTGTGTGTGTGTGTGTGTGTGTGTGTATAGTTTTTCTCTGCTCCAGGCGCTACTCGGCGGGTGCGTGGCCTCGCGGTTGAACCAAACCGCCAATATTAAAGACAATTTCTCCCAAGAGAAGAAGCAGGTCGCACTCCAACAGCTTTTCAATTGCTTTTCTTTATTTCATAATTCCGTACTTTTCAGCAAAACCAATTAATTGACCGACGCGTTTCGGTATACTCCAATACCTTGCTCACGGTCGTCGTTTTTACAAATGTTAACCAAATACATTTTAAATAAAGATAAGTGAAGGAAGTCCCCTGACAGCAATATCCTGTTGCCGCCCTTTTCGGAGTCCCATGGATTTATGGGTCTTGTAGTTCCAATTCTTTCTTTAAACTCTGGTGCTTTTTTTTAAATTTTGTTTTTATTGACTTTCTGTTCCTGTTGTTATTTTTACCGGTTCGCCACATGTGTCATCATGCTGCTTGGTTCAATTATGCCCTTTGGTGGGCTTTATACACCACCCTATAGGTTGATAAGAACCGGTAAATATTTTACGAACTTTTTCGAACTCAATTTCTTTTTTATACAATTGCTCAATATTGTTCTCCTCTTTTCAATGAAGCCCTCCAGTGGGCTGACGCCTAATTATCTGCCCCTTTATGTGGGATAGTGTTATTTCATAGGTGTCTATCTTTTACATAGATTAGCTGGGGCTGAAGGAAAAACCCATTGCTTCAGCCCCAGCTATGCCTGTTTGGTAATGGGGTGGTGGGAACAAGAAATTGCCTGGAACATTAAATACCATCGATACACCAAACACATTGTCACATGGGTCCGGTTTATTGATGACCTTTTAATTGTGTGGAATGGCAAGGAAGAAAAGTTTGAAGAGTACTATACACTTCTAAACAATAGCACACCCAATTTGAGATTCACACACAATCTCAGCAAAGAACGAGTTGTCTTCCTGGATATGGAAATCTATGTAAAAGATAATCATCTGGAAACGACGCTACATCGCAAAAGCACTGCGACCAACACAACATTGGAAGCAACCAGTTTTCACCAGCTAACAACTATATCCAGCATACCATACGGAGAATTCCTTCGACTGCGGAGAATCTGCAGTGAAGAGGGAGAGTGGTTAAAACACAGTGGCAACACGGTACAAAGATTCATCCAGAGAAAATATCCTAAAAAAAGCCTAATCACAAGTTGGAAGAGAGCAAATCAAAAGACCAGGGCAGAATGCCTTATTCCTAAACAACAAGAAGCTCAAAATATGGAAGAGCCTATAAGATTGATCATAGATTACAGCCATGAAGCAAAAGATATCACTTGCATTCTAAAAAAGAATTGGAAAATTCTCAAAATGGATAACATGATCGGTGAAAAAATGGGTGGCCACCCAGTTATAACATTCAGAAGGGCAAAAAGTTTGAAGGATCGCTTAACACATAGCCACTTCACAACTATTCAACATAAGGAATCCTGGTTAAGAACAACAGGTTTTACCAAATGCTACAATTGCAAAGTCTGCGAAATACCAAAGCCAACAAAAGATGTGAAAATGGCAAACAACAAGAATTGGCAAATTACGAACCTGATAACTTGTAAAAGTCAATACATAGTATATGTGGTAGAATGTCCATGCCCTCTAAGATATGTTGGATCCACCATTTGCGAATTAAAAAAACGCATTTTGGAGCATGTACGAGCGACAAAAAATAAAGACAGGAACAATGCCATAGCTAAACACATGGAAATACACCATAATGCCAATTGGAAACTTTTGAGATTTTATGGCTTTGAAGCAGTACCGATGAGCTCTCGTGGTGGAAATAGGGAAAAAATACTACGTCAGAAAGAATCGTGTCATATTTTAAATTTGCGTTCCATGACTCCATACGGATTGAACCAATCAGAAGAACTGTACATACACCTATGAAATAACACTATCCCACATAAAGGGGCAGATAATTAGGCGTCAGCCCACTGGAGGGCTTCATTGAAAAGAGGAGAACAATATTGAGCAATTGTATAAAAAAGAAATTGAGTTCGAAAAAGTTCGTAAAATATTTACCGGTTCTTATCAACCTATAGGGTGGTGTATAAAGCCCACCAAAGGGCATAATTGAACCAAGCAGCATGATGACACATGTGGCGAACCGGTAAAAATAACAACAGGAACAGAAAGTCAATAAAAACAAAATTTAAAAAAAAGCACCAGAGTTTAAAGAAAGAATTGGAACTACAAGACCCATAAATCCATGGGACTCCGAAAAGGGCGGCAACAGGATATTGCTGTCAGGGGACTTCCTTCACTTATCTTTATTTAAAATGTATTTGGTTAACATTTGTAAAAACGACGACCGTGAGCAAGGTATTGGAGTATACCGAAACGCGTCGGTCAATTCATTGGTTTTGCTGAAAAGTACGGAATTATGAAATAAAGAAAAGCAATTGAAAAGCTGTTGGAGTGCGACCTGCTTCTTCACTTGGGAGAAATTGTCTTTAAAATATATATATATATATATATATATATATATATATATATATATATATATATATATATATCGCTAACCTTCAGGGCAGTGGAGCGTTAAACGTGATCAAAAGTAGATAGTCAATGAGTGGCTGGAGAAGTAGTTCACTTCAGGGATTGGCATTGGACTGTTATTTTGTCATAATGTGGCGTCCAATAAAGAGGTGTATCTTTAGCTCTTTCCTAAATTGGAGCAGGGTTGGGTCAGTTCTAATGGATATAGGGATGTCATTACAGATCCTAGGTGCTTAAATGTAGAAGGCCATTGTTTTTTAGGTTGAGCCGGGGCAGCGCATGCGCTGCTCTGCGAGCCATGCTGTATTGGAGTATGTACTTGAAGCCCCGCCCACTCTCTGCCCATTTTTATCATTGGGTTGTGTCATTGTCCTTAAATGCTGGCTTCTGATTTTTAGGTCTCGCGCCTAGCATTGCACTGCGCAGCGAGTCTTTTTGTGCGGGGTTCAGAAATGGACCCTGAAATCGTACACGCTCGTGCGTGTGTTTTTTGTTTTGTCTTCTATTTTTGGGCTTTTAGTGGCTGTATTTTTTAGACAGAGCACGCAATAGGCCAAATGCGGGTGCATCGCTCCGCCCACGGCCTATTGGTGTCTGTTATGCGCACTAAAGCCTATCAGGTTTCAATTATCGTGCCCAAACACGGGCGCGATAATTGAAAGCATATGGCTGTCTGTGGCGCACAAGTGCGCGCACCATTGGCGGCTGTCTCTGCTTCCAAAAGCGACTGCTTTCGGTTTCGCTATCGCTTTACTTGTGGCTTTGCTTTCAGTTTTGCGATCACTTTACTTGTGGCTTTGCGGCTGCAATACAGTTTGTTGCTTAATTGGGTGGAATGCGAAGCTAATCTTTACGCGCTTACAAGGTAAAATAAATGAAGGCGGTTACAAGGCAAAGTAAATGAAAATGCGCTGCAGATATTTACTTCGTTACAAGGTAAAATAAATGAAGGCGGTTACAGGGTAAAAAAAAAATGCGCTGCAAATATTTACGCGGTTACAAGGTAAGCAATGCGTGCCTAATAATTGCACTATACTTATCTTTTTCTAATGTCGCGTCAGGCTTACTGAAATAATTAACTGTATCTGCTTAGCTACAAAACAAGGACTCGTTGGGGCTAAGTCATACTTTCTGACTGGACTGAAAACGTGTGATTTTGGATAGAGTTGTTTCTCTTTCCGTTACCCTTAATCTAAAATGGCGCTTGCTTACAAATAGTTATAGACAGAAATACACAGAGCTAGACCTAGGTACAGGAAAACTGACGTACACACATAGAAAAGGAGATTAACAAGCAAAGAGATGTACAGAAACAGAGGCACATACACAAAGCTAGAAACTGAGACAGATAGACAAAGAGGAACAGAGGCAGAGATAAAGACAAACTTATAAACACTAAAAGGCACATATAGAGTTTGATACATACACGCAAATACAGTGTACACATAGGTAGACACATATAACGGAGCATGACGGGCACAGAGGAGCATATACAAAGACAGAGACACACAGATAGACTGAGAGAGAGATAGAAACGCACAAACTAAGAGAAAGATGAGTACACTATGAGAGAAGAAACAGACAGTAAAACAAATACATCTTGTGGCTTTGCTTTCAGTTTTGCGATCACTTTATTTGTGGCTTTGCGGCTGCAATACAGTTTTTTGCTTAATTGAGGAATGCGTGGCTAATCTTTACGTGGTTACAAGGTAAAATAGCGGTTACAAGGCAAAGTAAATGAAAATGCGCTGCAAATATTTACTTCGTTACAAGGTAAAATAAATGAAGGCGGTTACAAGGTAAAAAAAATGAAAATGCGCTGCAAATATGTACGCGGTTACAAGGTAAACAATGTGTGCCTAATAATTGCACTATACTTCTCTTTTCCTAATGTCGCGTCAGGCTTACTGAAATAATTGACTGTATCTGCTTAGCTACAAAACAAGGACTCGTTGGGGATAAGTCATACTTTGACTGGACTGAAAACGTGTGATTTTGGATAGAGTTCTTTCTCTTTCCGTTACCCGATTACCTTAAGTTGTGTGTGGTTGTGTGGGTGGCTGTGTGTGTGTGGTTGTGTGTGCTTGTGGTTGTGTGTGTGTTGTAGTTGTGTGTGTGTTGTAGTTGTGTTTGTGGCTGTGTGGGTGTGGTTTGTGTGTGGTTTGTGGGTTTGTGTGGTTGGGTGTGTGGGTGTGGTGTGTTTGTGTGGGTGTGTTTGGGTGTGGTTTGTTTGTGTGGTTGTGGTGGTTGTGTGTGTGGTTGTGGTTGTGGGTGTGTGGTTGTGCGATTACACATCACATAATTGCACTGTATTCAATACAACATAAATACACTCCACATACCACTCAGTACTACATAATTGCACGTCACATAATTACGCTCTACTTAATGCAAGATAAATACACTCCACACAATACCACTCTGTGCCACGTAATAACACAACACATAATTACACTGTACTCAATGCAACATAAATACACACCTTTCACTCAAGTTTGTGTTATATCAAACAAAAAACATAAAAAACAATTGCAATGCAATAGGTCTCACATTACTGAATCTTTGAGCTGCTATTGGTGTTGCATTATTATTATTAGCAATACCAACAGCTCAAACTTTAATAATGTGAGACCTATTGCATTAAAAATGCTTGTTTTATTAGCCTTGTTAGTCCCTCCTTAGTACCGCCTTGTCTTCATGTGTAACCTCCCATGAGGACTGGCCCTTTTACTTCGGTTGTTACCCGGTACGTCTTCTTTAGTCTGTAAGCACTATTTTCATTAATGAGTTTCTCTTACTGCAGGAGGGTCTCTAGTGTGCAGTTAAGACCACTGGCTTGTTAATTTAACTCGTAGCAAACGGGAAGCTCTTCAGGGGCCATGGAAGACAGAAGAGCCAACTCAGCGATGCTTTAAAGCATTTGGAATGCAATAGGTCTTTTATTTATGATTTAAAAACCAAAACCTAAATAAAAGGCATTGCCATTTGCAATGCCAATTGCTCAAACTTGTGTAAATGCAAGACCTATTGCATTGCAGATGCTTGTTCTTTTCTGCATGTCTACAGTTTGTCACCCTGGCTGCAGGTATCTTGTCAGCAAGATACACAGAGATGTCGGTTGAGATGGCTTAATACATGATACAGTTGGTATTGAAGAGACTTCCGGCCAACAAAAGGAGCCATTGGAGTTCCATCAGGGTCGGGATTATGTGGTCCTATTTCTTCAGGCCCGTGATGAGTTGTGCTGTAGTATATATTATGCCCAGAATTGGGAAGGAGGGCTGAAAGTTACTTAGTTTGGGTGGCCATGGAGCAGGTTATTGCTACTATCCAGATGCAAAAGTGTAAGGGCTGGAACAGTAGTTCTGAAGTCGGTTTGTCAGAGGAACTTTTTCAAGTGGAGAGAGCTGGCACCTGGCCATTGGATTTGCTTGTTTACTTTCTTGAGTGGCCCTGCCCGCAAGGACACCTTATCCAGCTCCCTGCTGTAAGACATGTGCAGCCAACTGCAGCGGACGATCCTCTGCCTTCCTAGCTCTGAATTGTGTTAAGTGGACTCTTGACAGGTGTAGAGGGCAGGTCGAGATCATCGGGTGCACTTAAAGCTTTTCCAAGACTGCTGGTTGGTATGGCAGAGTCAGCTTGTTTTGAGCCACTTAGGGCTTGGATATCGAGTGTCCCCTTGGCAGGAACCTTGTTCTTGCTATGTATTTGATGGGTAGTGGAATGTTTCAGTTAACTGGACAAATTGAATTCCCTCCACTGTCGTAATGTTGAATGTTGAGAATATTTCACTAACAAGTCTTCTCTCATTCGAATCTTGGCTGGCCTCTGGTTGGCCCTTTTTGGTCTGGACTCGAGTTAGATGCTTTAAACTTTCATTTGCAAGAATATTCCTCGAGCACACATTTAAAGCTGGGTTAAAATATGGGCTTCATTACAAAAATAGAAAGTCATACCATCAGGCAATTGGTATGCCAGTCTCCAGGTTGAACAGATCACCTATCATTTCCAGCTGGGCCTCATTTGCAAGGAAGTCTGCTGTAGGAAGCTGCCTTTTTATGTAGTGTTGCCATTGTAAGGGCACACCACGCAAAAAGTCAAGAAGACCCTCTTGTGCTTACAGTGTTTAATTTAATAATTCCAAGTGCTCTATTTGTGGTAGTGTGGTCAAGCAGCTTAACCTATCAGAGAGGAGTGTTAAGCATTTGCTGTACACATAGTCAATAAATGGTTCACACACACAATAAGAAATCTGAGGTCAATCTATAAAAATAAAGTGCATTTTTATATGAATTTAGACACCAAAATCTTTAGAACAACGTAAGTACTTTCGGAAATATTGATTTTAGAAGCAAACAGTAAAATAACTTAAATAGCGGTTTTGAGGCATGAGCCTCGAACGCTACAATGTTAACCTATGGGAGGGAAAACACATACAGTAATATGCTACTTGCAGACACAGTTCAGGGGTGCCCTTTGGGACTTACGGTGCTAGGGGAAGGGAGGGGGGGCAAGGTCCAAAGTACCATCAGAAGTTTCCTTGTACCGGCCCTTGTGTGTCCGGGTGCAGTGGTGCTGGTCGGGATGGTAGCCTCAAGCGCTACACCGGTAAAGTCCAGGGGACCTGAAACAAAGATGCTGCAATGAGAGACTTGGGGACAGGTCTGGCTGAACTCAAAGAAGAGCTCAGGTTGGGGGGTCCCTAGGCCAAGGAGATGCAGTTAGAAGCCGTAAACCCAGCTTGGGGGGCTCGGGTGCAAAGGTGCTTGGCTGACTGGTCACTTCAGGTTGAGGCTCTCACCGTTGTCGGGCTCCAGTAGAGGAGGGAAAAACGAATATGACTCGTTACTACGTGAGTCATTACATCGCATGGCATTAGAACGCGGTCGTTGTTACCACGCAATGCCATTACTACGCAAGTCATTACATCGACTTCAGTAGATGGCCCGCTGACATTAGAAATATATCATCTACTATTCCAACTTCAGCCTATGCAACAGTAGGGAAGGTGTTGGAATAGTAAACTATACTACTTCTAATATTTCTGGACTTTTAAAGCCTACCTCAGGGGGGTATTTCAAAGTTCGGTCTCCTATAAGAATAAGGTTGAAAGGGCTGATATAAAAAAAATTGGAAGAGGAGATCGAGATGTTAGAGGGAAGAGCGCAGCAAGAATCACATAATTTGCAGCAGAGGGAAGAGATTCTGAAAAATCTTGAGGAAGCTAGGATGAACTATAAGATTAAATTAGACCTAAAATGCAGGGAAACATTTTGAGTACGGAGAAAAAGCTGGTGCACTCTTAGCCTGGAAGTCCAAGGCGGAGAGAACGAGGAATCCTATCAGGGAGCTGATAATCAATCAGGAGGGAGCAATCTCAAAGAAGAGGAAATACAGGAGAACTTGCTTTCCTGTTTTTCTGAGTTATACCAGAATCGGTGTCGCCAAATGAAGAGGGTCTGAAACACTGGTTAAAAAATGTTGGTCTTCCAGTCTTAACAACTGAGGGCAGGAATAAGCTTGATGCTCCCATCACAGAGAGGGAAATTATAGAGCAGCTCAAACGCGTGAAAAATGGCAAAGCAGCAGGTCCTGATTCTATACCAATTGAAGTCTACAAATTGTTAGCAGATGAGATAGTGCCAGAGATGAAGGCTCTCTTTAATTTAGTGTACAGAGAGGATGGGTTTACCCCGAGGTCTTGGAGCGAAGCCATAATAACAATGATTTTAAAACCTACAAAAGATCCGAAAAGGGCTGACTCTTGCCGCACGATCTCTCTATTAAATACAGATCATAAAGTTTATACGGATATCTTGGCGGGTCGCTTGGCTGAGGTCGCCCCACAATTAATTCATATTGTTCAGAAAGGCTTCGTTCCAAAGCGACAAATACAGGATCTTACTCTGTCCTTGATTGGAACAATAGATTTAGCAGTAGCTCGATCAATTCCGTTGGCGGTAATCACTATAGATGCCACCAAGGCATTTGACCGAGTCAGCTGGCGGTTTTTATGGGGTGTGCTTGCTGGAGACTATGGGTTTAGGCCGAGATTTTATAAGAGCAATGTAAAAGCTGTATGAACATCCAACGGCCAAGATACTTATCAACGGCACATTGACAAGGAGTTTTGAGATCCACAGAGGGACAAGGCCGGGCTGCCCCTTTTCTCCACTCCTTTTCGACCTTTACATAGAACCACTAGCACACATGCTGAGAGCCGATGACCAAATCACACCCATACATCAACTTCCGTCACATAGTAAAATCGCGTAATACGCAGACGATTTAATAATATACACCTCTGATCCAGCCCATACACTAATAAGAATGGAACAACTGACAATTGAATATGGGGCATTTTCAGGTTATATCAACAAAGGAGGGGGGGACGAGGAGCTATTAGAAAAGGTCCTGTACCAGGGCTCCCAAGTTAAATGCAACAGCAGTATGATGGTAACAGTTCCTAAAGAATAAAGTAAGAGAGATTCAGAAAGCCAGTTAGGCTTTTGAAGAATGTGCAGTGTCTCCAAGATGGTTAGAGTGTGCCGAGAAAGAGTGAAGGTACTCCTATGTGGATCTGTAAGTGCCCTCACACACCCAAACAGGTGTATAGCATCATCATCGGGCTGGTGCTCCTCGTGGGGGTGGCGCTGCAGTCCCTCACGGGCCCGTTTGACGGGGCTCTTTGTCGGAGATCTTCAAGGAGTTTGCCGCATTTGTGCATGGGGGTGTGTGGGGCTAAGTGTAAGTGGTGTGGTGATTGAGTTCTAAAAAGAGCCCAAGGACACTTGCAATTTATTAAGGGTGTCCTCGGGGTCCGGATAAAATATATCACGGTGATGGAGAAGCAATCTCAGTTACCTGTGTGAGAGGGGAAAATGAAAAAATACAATCCCTCTTCTCTCACCCGTGTAGTGAATAAAGTGAATGTGTCAAGGGGTCGACATGTTTCGCGCCATAGATAGTCCCTAGTGGATCTGGGGGCGCTTCATCAGGACCAAAAGAGTAAGGTATGTCAAATGGGAGTCGGGAAAGAGACACCCTATAAACCCATGAGTCCTAATTGTAGGAAAGGTAGTTGCAAAACAAGAGATAAGAGACACGTCGTCTAGCGTGTCCCTTGTTACGGCCTATAGAGGAGACAAAAAGCACACATAGGGGGAGAGAAGGGAAAGAGAACACAGTCCAAGGCCGTTAATAACAGTCTAAAGTCATGTGGATAGTATATCTCTGCATGCTGGTGTGTCGGAAAGTGCCTAGGTGGGGAACCTAGCTAGACACAAGCATGCAAGTGGATGGAGAGGGGCAAGGATGTCCCTGGAATGCTTAAAACTAAAATAAGTAGTGGTCAAGTGGTCCATGTGTACGGCTAGACTAGGTGGCAAGAATGCTCACTAAAAAGTGACATCGCGGGTCTATGGTGTGACTAGTGTGCATACGGGAGAGGTGTCCAAATATCATTAATCATGACTCATGAGTGTGATCAAAAGTGATCTGCTGTGCTCTTAAAGCCACATGTACTATGAGGGTGAGTATGCCGTAAAACACAACAACGCTGTGCCTACCCTCCCTAGTTCCAGGTCAGGCCTCGTCAGCTTGGCCAAATAGCAGTGAAGGCAGCTGTGAAAAAACGGCCCGCAAATCGGGACCGATGTCGTTAATAATACAGTATGCCAGGAAGAAATAAATACACACAGGCGGTATGGCTCTGATATATAGGCCGCTCAGGATATGGTTAGTGGCTATGATCTTTTGGGCCGGTCGATGTGGAGACGGCTGGTTAACCGGACCGGTACCGGTAACAGTACAGAGAAATACTCAAACTGCCCTGAACAGTTAGCAAGAACAGTAACGGTGCTTTAAGCCCCTCGAGATCGAGGCGGTCAGGAAAGGAGGGCCGGTATCGATCATTGTACACTATGACGGATAATGTCATTCTAATTAGAGAAAGTACTCACTGCGTGCTCTTCTTCTGTGCTCCGGAACACCTACCCGGTAGCTTCGGCTGCTGGACGGCAACTCGGGGCAGCGGTATCCATAATATACACGTCCTACGTGATTGGAGCAGGGGGGTGCACGTGACATGCGTAGGAACGTGGTGACGAAGTAGTCGTCTGGCGTTCTATTAGTGCGGCCATGTTGGAACGGGATCAGAAAGTGAGATTCCGGCAGTAACTCGGGGCAGCAGTATCCAAATATAAGCGCCCTACGGTATTGGAGCAGGGGAGTGCACATGACATGTGATGGAACTACGTGGCGATACTGTTCTCTGGCGTTCTTAAGGGGCAGCCATAATGGACAGGGATCGGATAGTGAGATAGCCAATGTGACGGGGATGGCAATATCGGGGCAGCAAGTTGTATCAAAGTCCTGTTTATGAGCTAGTATTAGAGCCAGACATTAGACAAAGTGGTAAAGATATCTCTCATATATATATATATATATATATATCTATATATGTGTAGCAGGAGACATAAAGATCTATTGACTGTAATGAAAATTGGAGATATGTGGTCAATATCTCCTGGAAGTTTTGTAAGTGTCTAGTCTTAGTAGTGGAGTAGTACACAAAAGGAGATGGTGGAGTGGAACCGTTATGTGAGGGGGTAATATATTTTATTGTGTATATTGTATGGTTATAATAGTAGTAGTCTCAGGGAACATATTATGTCATATATGTTGTGTCTAAGACAGATGATGTGTGTGATGCTCCCACTTAGGGGTTCACCTAGTGAGATCGACCCAGGGTATGTTATCGTTGAGACCACCACTGTCACTTTTAAGTCTGAAGACCCATCGTTGTTCACGTTCAAACAAAGTAGTTATGGACCATTGAGGGTTAGATTCTATAATGGTCCACTTTAGGCTGTCTGGGGGATGATTTTTCTCCAGAAAGTGAGCCTGTAGTCTTGTTGCTGACCGTTTGCAACGGATCGTACTTTTATGTTCTCCTATGCGTATCTTTATTGGTCGAGCTGTCATACCTATGTAATGTGAACCACAGGGACACGTGATCAAGTATACGCAGTTCTTGGTATTGCAATTAGTGTGGCGATTTTGACGCCATGGTCTCGAAAGTCCAAGTTCCAGTTCTTTGGTTGCCGTCGTCTGAGGACAGACTGTACATGTGCCGCATGGGTGATGGCCCAACACGGGAGGTAGTGTCCAGAGGGTTGGTTGCGGATTGGTTTTTTTGTTTTTTGGACGTGTATGTACCAAAATGTCCCTCAGATTTTCAGTCCTTTTGAATGCGAACAGTGGTATTGGTCCTGGTGATACATTGCCTGTTTCTAATATCTTCCAGTGTTTTTTGACAATTTTTTGAATTTTATTGGAGTAGGAGGTGAATGATGTCACACAGGTTAGTTTGTCAGTTTCCTTCTTCTCTTTTACTTCAAGTAGAGCTCCTCTGTGGTTGTTTCTTGCTCTCTTGCGAGCCTGTCTTATGATGTTGGATGGGTAATTCCTTCTGATCAGGTTGGTAGATAGAGTTTCGGCTTCTTTCTCGAATTCTATTCTGGTGTTGCAATTTCTCCGTAGGCGGAGGAACTGGCCTACAGGTAGGTTCTCCCTGAGTGCTTTAGGATGGTGACTTGAAAATAGGAGCAAGCTGTTCCTATCTGTAGGTTTTTTGTAATTGGTAGTTTTTAGAGTACCCTCTTCCAGTGATATCAGAAGATCCAGGAAAGGGATGGAATCCGGTGACAGTGATCCAACAAATTTCAAGAAGGGGTTGATCGTGTTGATCCATGTGAAGAAAGAGCGACAGGCATCCTCATCCCCTTTCCAAAAGATGATAATATCATCTATATACCGGCGCCATAAAAGGATGTTGCCGGTAAACGGATTGGTGTCAGTGAGGATATGTTCTTCTTCGAACCTGGCCATGTAAAGACATGCCAGGCTAGGCGCAAATGTGCTGCCCATACAAGTGCCTTGCACTTGGTGATAGATCTTGTTTTGAAATGCAAAGAAGTTTTCTTTCAATGCAAGTGAGGCACAATCACAGAGGAAACTGATTGGAGTAGAGGATGGCCAGGGGTTGAGCTGGCGTAGGGCACTTTCCAAAACCGTCAAGGTAGCATCTTGCGGAATATTGGTATAAAGTGCCTCTACATCTAGGGTGACAAGCAGTGTGATCGATTCTGGTTCCTCAAATTGTTCTATTAAATTGAGTACTTCTGTGGTGTCCCTTAGCTATGTTGGAGTCTTAGTGACCAAAGGCCGTAAGAAAACATCACAAAATTTGCTCAGTGGTTCGAGTAGTGAGTTGATGCCTGACACTATAGGGCGTCCAGGTGGAGGGTTAATGCCCTTATGAATTTTGGGTAGGCAATAAAAATATGGCATCCGCGGGTCATCATTTCTGAGGAACACAGCTTCGTCCTTCGTTATCCAACCTTCTGTTTCAGCTTCATACGTTAGACAGCGTATGGCTGCAGCAAGTCGTGAGGTAGGGTCTTCTCCGGTAGGTTCGTAGTATCTTACATTGGATAGTTGTCGTAGACATTCTTCATCATATGCATCTCTGTCTTGTATGACAATTGCTCCGCCTTTATCGGCCGGTTTGATAATAATGGAGTCGTCTTCCGCCAGATCTTTGAGCATGGATCTTTCCTCCTTAGAGAGATTGTCAAAGGGGCATTTTCAGGTTACGCAATACATTTTAATCCAAGACAGAAGTGATGTGTTGGAATATGGAGGATTGGGGTGGTATAAAATGTAAAGAAATTAGATATTTGGGGATAGTTATTACTGAAAAAATCGAAGAGATCCCCTCATGTAATTTTAGGCGAGTCGTGAAGGGGGTGGAGAAGCAACTAACTAGATGGAAGAAATTACCGCTCTCCATTTACGGGAGAGTAAATCTGGTTAAGAGGTCTGTCTTAACGAAGCTTACATATCTTTTTAATGGGATACCTCTCACCTTCCCTAAAGAAGAAATAAATAAAATCCAGGGTAAAATATCAAGCTTTATCTGGGCATCCCGGGGTGTACACCTGTCATGGAAAAAGCTAAATGAGCAGTCTTAACAAGCATTGGCATAGCCAATAGGTCTCGCCTTTGGGACCTTATAAGTGTTTAGCAATGCAACAGTTGCATAACTAAATACTTATAAGGTCCCAAAAGCGAGACCTATTGGCTATGCCAAGCGGCCGCGAAAGTTATCGCGATCAAACATCAAAGCGGCTGTGAAAGTGAAAGTAATCGCGGTCAAGCGCGTTGCCCGCGCACATGCACTGTAGCTCTAGGCTGGCCTGGTAGCACTTTCTGGAGCCCTCTCAAAAAGTCTCGCCAGACCAGCGCATGCGCTGGGTCAGGCGAGACCTAAAAATGCAGAGGGAAGAGTACATGTGAGGGAAGAGAGACAAATACAGAGGAAATAGCATGTGTAAGGAAAGAGAGAAAAATAGAGAGGGAAAAGCACATGTGAGGGCAGAGTGAAAATACAGAGGGAATAGCACATGTGAGACCAGAGAGAAAAACATAGAGGGAAGAGCATATGTGAGGATAAAGAGAACAAGTACAGGCTATGCCAAGCGGAAGTTATCGCGTTTGCGATCAAACATCAAAGCGGCGAAAGTGAAAGTTATCGAGCAGAGCATCAAAGGGCTGGGTGAGAAGGGAGGGGGGAATGCAAGGGTCAAAGCGGCGAAAGTGAAAGTAATCGAGCAGAGCATCAAAGGGCTGGGTGAGAAGGGAGGGGGGAATGCAAGGCGCAGAGGAGCAGCTGTGCACGTGCGCGCCATCGTGCACTCAAGCCCTAGGCCAGCAAAACCATGTGGGTAGCACTTTTGAAAGCCCACCTACAAAATGTCTCAGAGACAGCTTTCACTGTCTCAGCGAGACCTAAAAAGGGGGGGGGGGGGGGGGTTGGCTTTGCCCGACCTTCAACTATATTGCATGGCCTTCCAATTTAAAAACATCCGCATGCTGGCAGGGGAGCCCTCGAGTAGTACATGGGGGTTAATATTGAGTGAAATGGTTAAGGATTGAAGTCCGAAAGCATTTTTTACAAATTTGGAGCCAATTTTTTTTTTTTTAAAGTAAGATTCAAAATTCTAAAATCAGCATTAAAATTATGGCTCACAGGGAGACTGCTTCTAAAGATTGTTTACTTTTCGGACTTTTCTCCAATCTGGGAATCCCCGGGAACCCCAGAATGTATGAAAGAGGTGCTGAATTTGCCACTAAAACAGACAGGAATAGCAATCTGGGGGCATCTTCTATCAGTAGAAGGAATGACTCTGTGGGATGTACTGGACAATAGGACTGGCAATAAGTTATCAAGGTTCAAATATCTGCAGCTTTCCTTATGGTCCTCCACTATTGCAACTGGGATTTTGAAGCCTCATTACAGGACATAAATCCAGGCACTAAAGAAGTGGCAAAATAGTATGGACAGTTCTTGGAGGCTGAAGAGAATAACATTGAAGGCCTTTTTGGATGTCTGGGCAAGCTCATTACAAGAAGACTACATACAATCTTTGTGGACGGAATCTTTGAAAAATTTATACGCCATTGTATCGCCTGCCAATCTTAAACGCCATCATTTTTTGGTTGTCATTCATAGGCTATATTGGACTCCTCAAAGATTGGCTAGGTTTGTATCGCAACCGGTCCCCAGTTGTAGGAGATGTAATCTTTTAAGGGCCAGCGATGTCCAGGTCTTCTTTACTTGCCCAGGTATCCGAGAATACTGGAAGAATGTTGAAACCACTATAGGGGCTATCTTTACCAAGAATATTGCTCTGACTGAAACTCTGGTGCTCTTTGGGGTTGATAATGCATCCCGGCAGGTTTTGAACAGTAAGCATAGGGGCCTTCTATTTTACTTGCTGCTTTTGAAGAGAGATATGTAAAAGATGGTTGGATCCCCTCCCACCCCCCCTCCCCCCATCCAGTTGCCTGGTTAAATACAATAAATTGGACATGCAAACTAGATATCAAATGCAACCCATATAGGTCAAAAGAGCTATGAAGGACTATTTGACCTGGATAGAATAGGATTTTTATTTTTTAATTTTTATTTGAGGTTTGCTGGTCTATCAATTTGTTTACATGGTCCAATGATTACATCATGCCATGGGCTTTGTGGAGGTTGACCCCACTCGCTTCTTATAAGACTAGCGCCAGTGTGGCCTGGAGTCTAAAATCTGCATGGACCATGGTTGGATCGAGGGCTCACGTAAACGGTCTAGAATGCAGTAGCCATGGTGAAATGAGCACTAAAAAAAGTAAGGCCAAGGAAGTTCACAACTAGGTTATCTTTTAAGGAGAATGTGTAGGGGGCATACTGCACCTATGCGAGTGAGCTCCAGAGTCTGCCACTCCTTGTGTCAGACAAAACACAGGCGGCTACATCCAGCCTGGCTGTTTTGACATGGACCTGTATGTTGGTTTTGAGTATTTAACTCTGCTGGCAGCTACTATTCAGTCACAATCAGGACTCCTCCAGTTTGGGCACCTGCTGACTGTTTGTGACTTACACAGGAATGCTTTGAGGCTTCACACAAACTACACGCTCTGTCAGGTACCTGCACACAAGCAGGAAGTTCTTCCTCTTGAGTCGTGTAGTATCACAAGATGACGAATAGGACATAGGGCCTGTTGATGTCCAAAATGGCTTTATCTGCCTAGAAACTCCCCAGCTAAGGATCCACCTATCTGAGAGGTATGTGTTGTTGGGCCTTGGCAGATGAGTTCTTCACACAACAAAGGTTGTAGAAAGTCCGTCACATCTGAAGTTGATTCCCAGAAGAGAGAGCTTCCCTTTATGTGACCAAGCACTGGACATCCTTGTAGGAAAGTACCCCTTTTGGCATGGTTACCCACCACTTTTTGTCTGACTCTCATGCATCTTTGAGTGTGCACTGGGTTCCTACTAAGCAGGTTCCCAGTGCCTGTGTTCTTTCCCAGAGCTGTGCTTTGTTTCCACAATTGGTGCCCCTCTGGTTCACATACAAGTCCCTTGTAAAAGGCAGAAGTGGTACCAAGGGCCTTGTGACCAGAGAGGATCTCTAAGTGCTGCAGCATGTATTGTGCCACCCTACTGGACCAGCTCACCAAACACAGGCATACTGCCACTGCAGCCTGCATGTTTTGGTGTACATAAAAGTGAAGAGTTGACCTGGCACACATCCCTGCGTGCAAGGCCTACCAGCACTGAAAGAGGCATAGGTAAGTCACCCCTACAGCAGGCATCTATACCTCATGCGAGGGCATCACTTCATGAGCAGATATGCCCCTATAGTTCCTAAGTCCATTCTTAGACATTATAAAGTGCACAGTGAAGCCATACGGAGTACATGGGCTGGGAGCTTGTAACTAGGAGATCCACAGCTCCATGATGGCTCCACCGAATTCCTAGATGTTTGGTACTAAACATCTCAGCTTAATAAACCCACACTGATTCCAGTGTTGGATTTATTAAGAAATGCACCCAGAGAGCACTTCAGTGGTGCCCCCTGAAATCCTCCCAACTTGTGTGTGTCTGACTGGTCCCCATCAGCCTGCTACCTCTAGACATGTTTCTGACCCCTGATGTGGGAGTCTTTCGCTCTCCTGGGTCAGAAACAAAGCTTGCTCTCGGTAGAGGTGATTCACACAGATCTCAAGCAGGAACAGCATAGAAAGGTGGTGAGCCCCTAAGGCTTCCCGTCCTTTGTTATGCTGAACAGGTCCTCTCTAGCTAGTGGAGATACCCGCCCCTGACCAAGCCCCATTTTTGTTGGCAAGGTCTGCGGGAAAATTAGTAAGCAAGAGAGGTGTGTCTCCTCTCAGCCAGGACCACCCCTAAGGTGCTCAGAACTGAAGTTACCCCTCTCATTTGAGAATCCTCCATATTGTTTTGGAAGATTCTAGCCAGTAGGGTTAGGGATATGCCCCCCTCCCCGGAGGGAGTGGACATATAAAGAGTCTAGGTACCCTAAAGTTAAGTAGCCCATTGCCTACTGCCTTCTGTGTCCTGTAACGCCCCTAAACTAGTATTTAGGGGCAAACCTTAATCCTCAGATAACCGATGATTTACGAAGAACAGCACGATAAGAAGCTCCAGCCACTGACTTGGTCCCAGCTCTGCCAGCGAACTTTGCAATCTTTCACGACTCGTCACACAAACCAGCGACTTCCAAAACCCTGGGAAGATTGCCTGCCTTCAATAAAGACTTCTGATCTGCCGTGGACAGCGGACATGTCCAGAAGAAAACCATGTTTCAAAGACCAAAGCTCTGCCTATGGAACCGCAAAACCGACCAGCTCTACCTCTGTACCCGATGCCCATGGCCCAGGTTTCAGTGGCCCACCGGTCCACCAAAGGTCCTCCAGCAATCCTGAGCAAGAGCCCCTCATGGGATGACCCTTCCCTGACTTCACATAGACACCTGAAGCCTGTGCATGACCACCCACGCCCAACCCCCATCCGCGACCTGACTGGGAAGCTGATTTCCAACGCCAAAGGACACCACTGCACCCAGAGCCACTGGTCCTTGGGGAGATCTACCGATTGTGTCCCGAAGCTCCATCACATCCCAACTTACCTGTGCAGCTGTAGGTTTCCTTTGATCGGACTCCTGGCCCGAGCCTGCAGCCTTTTTTCTGACTCTAAGATTCCTCATTAGTTTGCATTGGGTGCCTGATGCTTTGTTGGCACTCTGCACCCAGCCGCCCCTGTGCTGCTGGAGGTGTACGTTTGATGCTGACTTGTGGCCCCCTTCCTGTGCTTACCTTAACCCCTACAGACTGGGTTACCAAACCGTGCTGCCTGCCTGCAAGTAGTACCACTTCGATTGCCCCCTTTCTCCATTGGATTACATTGGCACCAGATACCTTGCTTGACCTCTGCACCTGGCCGTCCCAGTGCCGCTGGTGTAGTTTTGTCACTTACCTGAACCTTACCTGGTACTGAGTATCCAGAAACTCGATATCGTAAATCGTTTACTTACTTGTATATTGCCAATTGTGTTTCCTCCCATTGGGTAACATTGTATTATTGAAAATGTACTAAGTATCCACTTTTTACATTGGAAAGCATTGATACTGCAAAACGTATTTACTTGCAACAAACTATCTTTGGTTCTATAAAATAAAGATCCTTAAAGATACTAAAAGTAATATATTTGCAAACCGTTGGTCTTGGATTTAGTCATTGTGTGTGTGTAATCATTTCTTGCCTGTGTGTGTGTTCAACAAATGCTTAGCACTGCCCTCTGATAAGCCGAACTACTCACCCACACTACCACAAAAGAGAGCATTCGTATTATCTACTTGAGCCTCTGTAAAGCCCTGGGGATCCACTGTACTCTGTACATACTATACCAAAATGAGGTAAAGTGTGCACAGAGCCAACTTCCTACAATATTCTCCAAAATGAATTGGGCTGTCTGCAGCCCATTTCCCACAGTGCTTTTTATTTTGGCAAGCTCTGCCCTACCAGCTTAATTCCCAAGCCCTCTTCTTGCGTACTCCTTCAGTACACACCACCATTTGTTTCATGGTACTGTGTCGATACCAGAGGACCAGTCTCCCTGCAAGAAGGCATCCAGGTACCCTCCGTTCTATTCCAACCCAGTTTTTTACATTGTACCTTAGCTTATTTTTGTGCGTGTGTGTGTTGTCAATGCTTTATAATGGAGGTGCCAGCAGCTCTCAGTGACTTTGCTACTTTCATTTGAAAGTGGGAGTACTTTAACTTTTCAGCAGTGGCAGAGTGTCTGCACTTCTTAATGGAGGTGACATCCTTTCAGCTGGAGCAGTTTTGAAGTGTTAAACATGCTTCTTCGGGATAGTGAGTACATGCACATCGATTTTTCTATTTCAGGCACTGGCTATAGTGTAATTACTGTGTTTTGCCTGCTTGGACTGTCACAATAAGATACCTTTGTGTGCTGAGCACTGCTTTCATATCTTGAATCAATACAGAATCTGCTCTGAGACACATGGCAGGGATATAGTGATGTCCCCGATCACCCTTCAGGGCATTTACTTGCCTGCTGGAAAGGTGAGGAAAGGGCAGAGAGGGGGGAAAGAGATAAGAAATGTCGGATTGCCCCTGATATCACAGGAAGCAAAGTGCCACCAGTAACAGCTGTACTTTAACAGAGGAACCATGATGCTGCCTGCCTCTAGGCATCGACTCTTTTCTGGCTCTCTGTGGCTCTTACCCCTATATTTTCACGCTTGCCTTTGTTCTCAGAGTTGTGCATGGTGTCAAGTCACTAAGGGGCAGATGTATTCAATTTTCATCTTTCTTTCTCAGCTTCCAGGGTCACAACTGGACATTGCAAAGGATGACTTCCACGTCGCCTGTATGATGACCTCTGCCTAATCTGGTTGGTGACCTGTGCTTCATCTGTACAATGATGCCTGCCTGGCCTCTGCAAGGACTTTCACCATGCATCTATGATGTCCGCTTCTGGTTGATGCCGTCTGCTTCCCCTTTGCATAGACTGTGGCCCTTCGAATGTGATGACCTTTGCCTCACCTGAACCATGGCCACCTTGCTGGAATTTTAAGTCCACCCCACTTGCACAATTACCTCCGCTTTGCTTACACGATGACCTTCGCCTTGCTTGGGCGATCACCTCAGACTTGCTTGCACAATAAACCTCTGCCTTACACACACACGAAGGCCTCAATCTCTTATGTGCTATACCATCACTGCAAGGACTGCACCCTCAGCTATCACTTTTCTCATCACAAACTGTCCTAAAGCTGCTTATTTTTGTATGACCTGAAGATGTATGGGCCCCCACTACCAACATCCTTTCCAGGTCTGCTTGAAGTGCCATCCTTGACAGCTAAGCTGTGCTTGCTGTTTCATGGATGGTTGTCATATTCTTCGCTTCCACCACCCTGTGTCCATTGGCATGCAAAAGTGAGGCACTAGAATAATCTAACCATAATACAGAGCATTCTCCAAGCATGCCTCAGTCTTTGCTCGTAAGCAATTCTGTCACAAGAAGAATTACCTTTGCTCGGGCTCCTGTAAAATATTTTTGTAGCGCTTGCGATGACAGCCCAGATCACGAGGTACCTCTTTTTGGGTCTTTTCACAGACTCTGATCCTGAGGGCAAAGATATTTGAGTGAGGCTCTTCATTCAGGAGCTGTATCCAAAGTTCATTCCATGGAGCAGTAAAATTAAAGGGTTGAGCATGTTATCCATTCCAGGAAGAAGATGAATCCTCTTCAGACTGTTCTCTTATGATACGGTTCATGAAGATTTCATTCCAGAGACACACTGATCCACCTCAGGTTATTGCCCTGGCAAAGCCCCCTAACCCATTTCATGAGACAGCAATAGAGATATAAACAGAAACGTGAGAAACCTCCTGCATTGCCATAATACACCCCCTTTTAGGCCTTCAATTGCCTGAATTGTATATTCAATAGGTCTATGTTGGCCTGTATTTGATGGTCCATGTTCCAGTCATTATAAGATACCCTTCAAGGTCCTGTCCTTCTGCTCATTAGCACATGGGGGCAGTCACCTGTTTTCACTGTTTACGTGGAGATTCTGGCTTAAAAGTGATTTCAAACTAAGATTGGGGCAGTGGGGTTCTTTTACCCATGGGCAGTGTACAAAGTATTTTTCTGCTAGCGGCTGATGGGATTCGGTACTAGTGCTCCAGTTTCTGGGACAGACAGTAGCTTCACTCACTAGAGTTGGGATAATGATACAGTGGCCATATAACCACACTGCCAGCTTCCATCCCTCCAGTGGAACCGAGTAGACCTTGCATCTTAATTAGTCAGATGTGGCGTTATAATTGGTCACCTCGTCTTTTACTGCAGAACCACAAACATTACCCCTAAATAAACAGATCTAGAATATTTATTGGGTCTGCTGTTTGCTTTTGGACATTTATATTTCCTTTAATGCTCAGACATGCCCCTAACTCCTCGCGAGGCAGTGGTCTCCCCCTATGTCCTGCCAGCTGACTGCCTTTATTTTTGACTTGACTGTCCCTAGTGTACTGTTTTTGTATATGCGTTTATTACAAAACAAATAAATATTTGTTGAATGTTCTCCTAATTTTTGATTGGTGTCTAATCTTTTTTTTGGGGGGGGGCAGATGTGGTTGGGAAAAGTAGGAGCTGTTTTCTGAATTCTCTCTCGGCAGGGTGTGGATGCGCACAAAGACGGACTGTGAATGAAGAGATTCTTTACTGGTATGGATAATTTGTGTCACATGGACATTGGCCCTATACTTGTCATTTCCTTGAAATACTTTTTTCTCGATCTTGGACTTCACAAAATGCATGTCAAAACTCTGGTGCGGTGTAAGCTGCAAACATGCATTATATTGGCAATGCTTAGGGGAGCAGCTGGGGGATATGATCATACAGCATCACTCTATAGGAGTTTGATATCGTTGAGTTGCTTCATCTATATTCACCCAGTTTAACATTAACCCCTCTCCTTTTTATAGGTTGGTCTTCTTTGGCTATCCTTGCTCCCAAAGGTGACATTTACTATGTGCTCGGTAAATGGAGAACTTTAATACCTCTATTCTAAGTTCCTCTATTTCTTCAGCCATGCATACTGTGGTGTTCTTCCCTCTCTAGCAGACATTTGACTACACTGGCCAGTCGAACTTTAAATTATTTACTAAAAAGTAAACTCCCTGCTAATACAATCAAATGGACACCTATTGCGGGTGAAGCCCTTAGCAACTCCTTCTCTAATATATTCTTAACAAACCACTAATGTAAGTGCATATAATAGATGCACTACTGAAGATACTTGGCACCAATTTCACTCTCTTCAGAATACAGTATGATAGGAAATATTTGCATAGGGTATGGTTTCAAGTTGGCTGAGCAGGAGGGACTTTGCTGGCACTGACGTACTCTGTTATACCTGTGCCTGCCAGCCGCTGGTGCCAGGCCATGCTGCCATTCCCTTGCTAAAGGCCACGTCTGTTCTGATGGGTCCAAGTTTGGCCCTGGCTGTAGGGACACTTGTGTGGGATCCAACCCAGATGCCGATATATGATCCGGAGCAGAGATTGGCTAGGTCTCAGCTACTGCATTGCAGTAAGATTACTAAGGCACCACTAGTGGTACTAGTGGACTCTCAGGAACTGCCTCTTCCTCCATGCCAGCACCTTCAGCGCCTTAAGGCTTTATGGACTCCAACTCAGATTTACAGGAAATTCATGACACTCCTTATGGCAAGGGTAATGAGAAAGGGGTTGACAATATACCCCATCATTATACAGATGATGGGCTTTATGTAGACCTTCAGAATGCAAGAGGTCTTGATACCTATTTAGAGATGGAATTGGACTCCTCATTGAAGCCTCCCTCAGAGAAAAGTGGCTCCTTTGCTGCAGTCGTATGCAATGTTACAGCAAACAAGTGATGGACGGAATGCTGACAATGCAAACATTCCCCCCCAGTCAAAAGATCTGGCAGTCGTGTGCAGGGCAGTAGAGGTGCTGTAATTGCAGTTTCTAACTTTAGAGACTAGGGACCTTTTGTGTACTTTATACTCCATCACAAATGTGGCAGATATCCCATTCAACATACTACAAGTGCATTATAGCCTATGGTACTTGTAAAACAGTAGACAAGATATCTACCACTTTGTGAGGGAGTATGCCATCCACCAATGTCTAAATAAGGTGACAAGCCTAATCTGTTAACTGAATTTATTTTTACCTTAATTTTCCGAGTCTTTACTGCTATTCATTGAAGCCCTGACAGACACTTGCTGTGACGTGAATGAAGCCCTACTCCGTACCACCTGTAAACTGCAAGGGACAACAGGCTAGCTCTGGGTGACCCAGCATTTTTGACTCTGTGGCCATCAATGGAGAGGAATGTCAGTTGGTATCATGCATGCCTCTACCACACATGACGTATTGTTTTACATTGTGGTACTTTACTACGCATTGTCTGTGGTAATGATATATGTTGGGCTCGGACGTGTGCAGCTTGTTTTTCTTCAAAGATGTCTTTGAGTCACGAGGTATAGAAACTCCACCTTTTAGTCGCTAATGAAATCGGGACTCTTCAAGATAGGGGAGAAACTGCTGCCCTGATCCTCCTTGATAACTCTGCAGGATTCGACACTGTGTTCAACTACACCCTCCTACACGGCCTCCACCAGATGTGGATCAGAGGAAAAGCCCACAAGTGGACCGCTTCTTTCCTCTCCGGAAGAACTCAGAGCTTTCACCTCCCACCCTACACCTCGGGCCAAAGAATATAATCTGCAGCGTTCCCCAAGGGTCCTCACTGAGCCCAACGTTGTTCCACATGTTGAACACCCTCCCCTGGCCACCATGGTCAGCTCCCATGGTATGAGCATAATTTCTTACACTGACAACACTCAACTCATCCTCTCCCTATCCTCTGACCCTGCCACCTTCAAACCCAACTTCCACAGGTGCATGACTAGCATTGCCAGCTGGATGCAGAACAGGTGCCTTGAACTCCGTCACAACTGAGAAACTCTCCTACAGGAGCAACTCTTCCCCCATGGGAGGACTCCTGGTAGCCAGGTGAACTTGGCCCTTCACCACAGAGCACATAAGGAACCTTGGCATCATACTAGACAGCAACCTCACCATGAAGAAGCAGATATACGCTGTCTCTTCTCCCTGCTTCCTCACTCTACTCATGCTCTGGAAAATCTTCAACTGGCTCCCATCAGCACTAAACGCACTGTCACACAGGCCCTCATCATAAGCCGCTTGGACTACAGCAACTCCCTCTACGTGGGTATCCACTCACAACTACTAAACAGACTACATATTTTTCAGAACGCAGCATCCTGGCTCGTCCTCGACCTACCTAGCAGGTCTCATATCATCCCTCACCATCCTCAAGGGGGTCATGGATCGAGGCTTAAAGCCAGACCATGGGCTTCCAGGCCACCACTGCCTCAAGGCCATGGTCGGTCTCGGCACCAAAGTAAATCCTGAAGTCCTGCCTCTGGGTGCTGACCGCACCCTCGCCAGCATCAAAGACCCCTTTGAAGCCCTCTTCAAATCTAAAGCCTTCAGTGCTAGCAGCACCCAGACACTCTTCAGTGCCAAAATGTTCTGCAAACAGGGCACCATTTTTCTTCGGCTCCGAGGAGCAGGAACAGCACATCCTTGAGCGGCTGCAGGAGTAACTCGCCTCTCGGCAAAAGTGTATCTATATCCACCCTGAAGCTGGTCAGATCCTTGCTTGCCTAACCCCTAAGACCAAGGACTCCATTCCTATAAAGTGGAAACTCACCTTCGAGGAAGTCCTTAACCGAGAATCCGTGTTGAGGATGTTTATCCATTTAAGCAGAGCCGAAGTCAGCCTCCGTCCGTAGATTGACATGTCAATCTACGGACGAAGGCTGACGGAGGCTGACTTCGGCGGTCCTCCTTTATCGAACTCAATGACTTTGGATTTACTGTAAGGCTGACTACGGCGACCTCACGTACAACACACACAAGAGAATTCTCTAGCTCTGCTTAAATGTATAAACATCCTTAACCCGGATTGTCGTGTTTTCTCTACGTTAAGGACATTAATAATACTCATTACGCCAACAGGACTGCCAGCTCCCTTCCCCTCACAGGGTGCCCGGCTGGGCCCCATGTGAGTACCCCTCTCAGATTACACTTCCTTGTGGTGTGCACTTTACACTCTGACAGTGGATTCACCGTTTCAGGTGTCCCTCCAAGTTGGGTCCTGAAGAGATCCCCCTACTGATGGTAGGGTTGAAACGCCGTCGACAACATTTTAAAGCGAACCATTCCCCAGCCCCTACCATTGTACTAGAAGGCTTTGACTAACTATTGAGTATTTGTTAGTTTTGTATTCTTGAAATCTATTTTTATGTCACAAATTATCACTAAATTGATATGTAGGTTATATGTTCACTTGGTGCACCACGCACTTTTCTTGATTAATTTGATTATGCATTTACATAAAAGGCTTATATTCACAAGTGTCTTATTGTATATGGTTCTTTTCTCTCCCTGGCATCTCTTTACCCCTTAATATTGCCATTGAACTAACTACTACCATATATTACTCACATTGTCCACAGGCACCACTGTTCCTCGTTATATATTATAAACCTTGGTTCCATGTGAGTAGGATGGCCCTTGTTTTCCTGTACACGATAAGATGAGGAGGAGACATGATAAGGTTCCAAACCCACCACCTTTTCCGCATCCTCTCCCTCCGCCTGAGCCCATTTTTCCTTATACCCGACCCACCTTTACTGCCCCTCGCCCCCCTGCCTCTCTCCCCACAGGGGTCACCACATTCTGAGTTTGGGACACAGTCCAGGCTCCACTCGGGTCCCTTTTTATCAGTCCTTTGAGCCACAGCCACAAGATGACCATTGGGACGATGATAACATTTCGCACCCAGGAGATAACGACCTTGATCTGTATCCTGCATGACCATCACCACCTGACACAACCTCTTATCATGGGGTGCTCAACAGGCAGTCACCTGCCATAAGGTAGGAATGCAGAAGGTCCCAGAGGAAGATCATTTCCTCATTGAAATGCTCTCACCCACACAGTGCTCCATGCAATATCTCCCCATTTTCAAAGGCATGCTGAAGCTAGCTCAAACTTTTTAGCGAGTTGGCCAGGCCAGGTTATTACACCAAGGGTAGATGAGAATTACAAGGAGTCACCCTCCGTCGCTCCGTACATCAGGGGATAGTTACCACAAGATTCCCTTGTGGTTCATACCCGCCTGTAAGTTTACAGACACACGGGGCACAGGTGACACATTTCTATAGGACAGAAACTGGAGGGTCCACTCAGCCTTTCATCTTTCTGAGGTCGACAAAATGAGTACCGTTGGGTAACAATAGACATCTGTTATTCAGTGCCAAGAGACACTTCTGGATGAACATGCGCTTTACAAATACACATGTTGTGTTATGCTAAGCGCAATTCTGAGCAATGTGCCACACACTGGAGCATCACCAACTGGGTTTGCTTGCTCTCCTCCTAACACCTCCCTGACCAGGACGCTAAGCAATGCCAGAACCTCGTTTCCAAGGCCAAGTGCATTTCCCACACTACCATCCGGTGCACCCTTTATGCTGATAAAATTGCAGCTGTGGTATCTACTCCAGTGTCCTTATGCGTCGACACAATAGACTCCGTGTCTCCAGTTTCAAGCCAGAGGTGCAGCAGCATCTGCTCAGACCGCAGGTTGATCACATGCTGGAGAAAATAAAAAAGGACACCAATACCACAAAGACCATGGGAGCATTGCAGACACCATCTGCCTGCTGCTCCTTTTAGAGATCTCGGTACTCCTTCTCCCGAGGCCTCATCCTCTTTCCAGAAGCAACATCCTCAGCAGACCTCTCCCGGCAGGTACTTCAGAGAGTTTTACAGGGATAATAACTCAAGGGGCAAGGGTGGCACCAAAGGAGCCCCCTCAGCCAAGCAATGACTTGCTTGTCCTTCCCACTGACCACATCACACCTGTTGGGGGACAACTCCAAGGTTATTTCCCAAGGTGGGCAGAAATTGCCTCAGACCAGTGGATCCTAGACATCATTCACAAGGGTTATTGTTTGGAGCTCACTTCCTCTCCCCCAAGCATTCTGGCCCACGTGCATACCCTTTCCTCTAAACACAAACGCCTCCTTCAAGATGAAGTAGTTTAAGGGAAGCTATTGAGGCCATACCATTACACCAGAAAAGCAAGCGGGTGTACTCCCTCACTCCCAAGAAGGATGGGACCATCGGGTCTACACACAACCTTGAACGCCTCTACAAGTAGGTCCTGGCAGAACACTTTCACATGGTCACAATACAGGATGTCCTCCCACGGCTGCAGCAAGGCAGCTTCATGACTGCCATAGAAATGAAGGACGCTTACTTTCACATCCTGATAACCCCGCTCACTGCCGTTTCATGGTAATTGGTCAGTCCGTTCAAAGTGCTGCTTATTGGGCTCGCCACTGCCCCCAGAGTGTTAACCAAATGTCTCTCACTCGTGGCCAGGCACCTCAGGCGCACCAGCGTCCATGTCTTCCCTTATCTCAACGAATGGCCGATCAATAGGGCAACCCAGCTCCAGTACTTAACTCACACCCAGGCCACCATAGGCCAGCTTCACTGTCTAGGGCTCACCATCAATACCCAAAATTCCACCTCAAGCCCCTACAGATCCAACCCTCCTTCTATTCTATTCTTGGCATGTCTAAAGCGCATGGCTACCCAATGGCCCTCCCAACGCTGGCAGATCATAACCAGTACCAGTATCCTCACACAATTACATAAACGACAAAATCTTTAACTGCTTCCTAAAACTTGCCTCCTATTGAGTCATCCTCAACACTATTGGCAACAAGTTCCATAGTTTAGAAATTAGTATTGCAAAAGATCTTCCTCCATTTCTCGATCTGTTTATTTTAAGGACTGTAAGTAAATATAAGGCAGAAGAACATTAAGTTCTCTTGGGGAGGTAGGGACAGACCAAGTGTTATAATAGCTGTGAGCCTTGTTGTGTAAAGACTGATGGCTTATACATAGAACCTTAAACTGCATCCTCTTAAACTGGCAGCCAGTGTAACAAGGCTAATGCAGCAGAGATAAAGTTACATTGTTGCGGGCAGTCCTCAGCTCTGTAGTGGGAAAAGCCTTCCCCAGTCCAACAAGTTTTTAAGCCTTCCAAATGTTGCTCCCTCCCTTTCAGTCAGATCGTCAGGTATCAGAACAGTTATCCACCTCCTCCGCATGATGGCCTCCGGCATTGCCATAGCCCCTCATGCCAGGTTACACATGTGCCCGCTACAGGAGTGCCTTGTAGCACCGTGGTCACAAGCAGAGCGTTACTGAGAGAACCCAGTGTTGATCTTGGGCCGCACTCGTCGCTCTCTGCAGTGGTGGAAAACCAAAAACCTTTTGCAGGGAAGGCCCTTTCTCTACCCAGTTCTGCAGGAGACCATCATAACAAAGAACTTACCTCGCGGGTGGGGGGCCCACTTGCACAAGCTCACTGTCCATGGTCTGTGGGCACTCCACCAACAGGGTCTCCACATCAACTACCTCAAGATGTTGGCCATCCAGCTAGCGCTCAAAGCCTCACTCTGTCACATGCAGGCAACATGACTGCCACATACTATCTCCAGAAACAAGGTGGGACTCACCACACTTGTCAGTGCTGGCTCAGCACATTTGGTGGTGGGCAGTCCACCACAGTGTCCACCTAACAGCAGAGTAACTGCTGGGAGTGGACTACGACCTTGCAGACCTGCTCAGCAGGCTGCAGCAACAAGTCCACAAGTGGGAACTACACATGCAAGTCCTGCTCCAGTACTTCTGCCATTGGGGGGGTTTCCCAATGTAGTTCTCTTCGCCACCGCCAAAAATGCAAAATGCTCACGCTTCGCTTCCAGGTACCAACACCTGCAGTTCCTGGATAATGCACTATGGATTAACTGGTCGGGGCATTTGCCTACGCTTTTCCTCTCCTCCCACTTCTTACGTTCGTGGTGTGGAGGTTTCGGCAGACGTCCACATGGGCCAGGCAGCCCTGGTTCACCACTCTACTCGACCTATCCAGTTTCCACAGTATTGCAAATATGACTCCCCAACTGGCCAGGCCTCCTCATCTTGTACCACGAGACAGTCAGTCACCCTGACCCCAGGCAGCTCAATCTTGTGATTTCACCCCTAAGGTCTTAGAGTTTGGTTATCTTAATCTTCCTCTGAAGTGTATAGTCATACTCATAGAAGCATGCAGTCCCACGACCTGTGCCTGCTATGCTGCAAAATGGAAAAGGTTTGTCCACTACTGTCATCCCAAGCACCTTGACCCTCTTCATGCAGCCATTCAGAAATGTCAAGCTTCGTCTGCAACTCTATCAGGCTCCACCTGACCGCAGTAGCCGCCTACCTTGAGAGCAGGGATCACACTTCGCTGTTTAGGGTTCCCATTATCGAGGCCTTTATGGAGGGACTCAAGCGAGTCATCCTGCGTATGGTGCCACTACATAACTCATGGCATGTTAAATACCATCATTGACCACTACCAGTCCCTACACAATAACCACCCATACCCTACCTTCAATTGCCAGGCCCTGAATTCTAAAAACCCTTTACTTCCCTTTACCTGTACCCTATAGCCCCTTACCTCCCTATCCTTGCCCCTGAATCCGAAAAGCCCCTTACAACCCACTACCACTACCGTACCCTGAACCCTAGAAATCCTTTAACCCAACCCTTAACACCTCCGCCCCCCACCCTCCCTTGAATTGTACTTTTTTTTAAAGAACACTCACCTGCATGGTAAAGACTTGTGTTGCAGTGTCCTGCGTGTTATAGACCTTGCAGTAAATTTTGTATACACCGAAATGCTTTGTAGTGCAGGCTTCGGCCAGCAATGTAACCCTGAATACCTTTCCCATTGTTCCACCTCAGTCTAATTGTATTAACTTGACAAGGATGTTCCTGACCAACTTGGCTTTTCTTTCTTTCAATGAGGTCTGCCTGCTAAGCAGACACACCTACACCCTCTAAGACATGATGCACAATACTTGCCCCCCTTCCCTGAGGAGTTTCAAAATACTATTTGACAGATGTCTACTGTAGACAGGTTGCAGCAAAATATTTCTTGCAGGCTGAACTGGACACCATATACTATGTAGGCCTTGCCATGGGCATTAGTGTGATTATTCGATGTCACACCATGATGCACTCCATGGGTTTCTCTGGGAACATGCATGCATCCCTCTTGGATATGCCCTTTTATGGATCTAGGGTGTTTGGAGGCAAGGCGGATTCAGATTTGGAACTGTTCAAAGATAACTGTGCTATGGCTCAATCCTTGGGATAACCAACTGCAGGAATACAGGTGTTACTCCTATGTCGTGAATTATCCCCAGAGACCGACAGTTCAGCACATGCAGCAGCTCACCCAGCTCTTTCAAGTCTCCAGGGAGGGAGGGTAGTAGAGGACTGGCCCCCAATAGCCACAGCGTGGATGATCTGAAATGGACAATTGAGCAACTCAACAACGAGAACGGCCTACTAGAAAAAGAACAACAATGGGTGTTCCGTCTGGGCACCCACTTAACAGGTCTTAACGACGACATACCTTGGGCACAACTGTCTTGAATCGAGACGTAAGCACCATTTTGCCCTATCTTAATAAACACTGTCTTTATGGCTTAATGCGCTTTGGTCAGTATGAGTTTGACCTACTCCGTGACCTTTTGCAACCCTGTTTCCCCACCGCACCCTATGCCCCGACCGAATCAACCGTCCTGTCGGGGACATGCCTCTTGAACATCTCACTATACCACCCTGTACTGAAGGGGTCGTGATAAGCATTGACACTGTGTTTCATATTATAAACTGCACCATCGTGCAATGAGCCGAAATTTACTTGAACTGGAAATTGTTTTGGGCCTCGTGTGTGTATAATATGATTTTTTATAGATACCCGAAGGTATACGTTTTAGTTTCCCCGTAACGAGTTGATCCACAACAGGACGTAACCATGACACGCTTCCTGGTTCACACTCGTATCGTCAGGTTACCGCTCTAGCGCTCGGCAGAAACCTCCTTGTCACCATATGTGACCTGCAACCACTTCCGGGTGATAGCCAACGTTGACACAGGTGCTATCAGTCTTTGGCAATAACTTTCATTTGCCGGCAATATAAATAGAGCCCTCCTCGCGGACTCAATACACCATGGAGCCGTGGGATGGCGAGGCAGTGTTGACTTAACCGTAAGTACGGCGTAGCCGCTTCAGACAAACCAGTTGGATACGCTTATTTTTAGACCCCACTAGCCGCTTATTAGCCGCTAATAATGGACAGTCAGTTTTTCAAGACTCATCTTTTTCCTCTTTCTTCCCCACTTTGGTCTCTACTGAACAAAATGCAGTGGCAACACCCCTCCCACCCGTTCTAGAGGCTCATGGAGCATTGACTCCTATATATTCCAGTATGTATTCTCTCGTTATGTTTATTCTGCATACTAGACTACTCTCCACTCCATTTTTTATACGTCAGTATAGAGTGTGTGCTTTCTGTTTCAATGTGTGAATGTCTAGTTCGTCATTTTTTCCACAGGTCACTGCAATAATGGTTAAATATACGACTATGGCTAATAACACTATATAGTCCCCATGTGGCACATTTTCCTTACAGGTTACACGTGTTTGCGCTTAAGGAGGCGCAGTTTTATAGTTTAAAATGAATTGTGCTTTCTTTTTTTAGATTTACATTTAGAATACCAATGGGTATTGTATACAGTGCATGATCATTTGCATTTTCACTTATTTGTACATATCACTAGTTTCACTTTATTGATAGCAACATAGTGAGTACTGAAGGGATCAGCTTCAGTCCTGATGAAGAAGCCTCAGTGCTTCGAAACATGTTGACTTGATTAGGAGTATCCGCACATTACATGCAGGACATCTCCGACCCACTGCTTTTAATAGTACCAGCTCCGGTGACCTATTAAAGTTTCTTAGTCCACAGTGGCCAGGTCTTTATTTAACTTTTTTCATTTACTCTTGACCCTTCCTCTCACTACCCCTACACCACACATAGTACTGAAAGATCAGTGCTCCCGCGTAGTTGCAGGTCGTAGCACGCCCCGTCCCGCAGCAGGGCGGGAAGACCCCCATCATGAAGCATGACACCAAGGGCCCTTTTGGTGTGTGAGGGGTATTTAAGCAAATACTATGTGCGCCCAACCAATGTATGAAAAAAACTTCTCAACCGATAGAACCCCTTCTACAGGTGGATCGTTGTGTTTTGTAATAGATTTCTAGAGGCGGACGTATCCACCTCCAGTGTCCTCTAAGGACGCTACCTCTTCACTCCCTACTTTTGTTTTCTGTAGCACCAATAGCCTCACTAGTCCTTGCTTTCCTTTTCCCCTACTGCTGCTGCAAACAAACCAGTGTGATTTCCACTAGGGTAATCACCTGAAGTGAGTGGAGGGCAGATACGTTTTTAGCTGCCCAGCTAGTGTGAAATTACCTTGTATCATTAGATCCTGCAGGTTGCCCATAATGGCTCCGCCCTTCCCTTTCCGTCAACCTCTCCCCCAGTTCTCCTGTTTTCACCCAGGAGTCAGCAGAACTATGCCTCCATCCTTGCCAGAGTTATTACTGACCAAGGGGCAATAGAGAGGGAGTCTCAGAGGCAGCCAGTGCTATCCCTGGTATTTTCTGGTTCCCCATATGGACTATTATTAATCTTTGGTTCCTGAATGCTTTTCTATAGAAGGGCAAATTCAAAATGCAAACCCTAGCCCAGGTTATTTGTGCTCTAGACCTGTGCGATTGGATGGTGCCCTTGATCTTGCAAGATTAATTTCATTTGTCCATCCTGCAGTCATACAGGCATTTCCTCCTCTTTATTGCAGGAAAGGAAAACTTTGATTATGCTTAATCCCTTCCTCCTCATCACAGTCTGTTGTAGACCACCTGCAAACAACCGTTTTGCTATTTTTGTCCCTTTGGCTCTCCATCAACGAGCTGAAATCCCACCTCTTGCCTATGCACAGGATTTCCTTTATAGGGTCAGTTCTGGACACAATGGCACTTTACACCGAACCTCCACAACCTGCTCCTCCCCTCGTGGAGTTAGAGCAGAACCAGCTGAGTGGATTCGATCTGCCTGAGGAGATGGTGAACGTAACCTTGGCGGCTCACCATTGGTCCATGAACTCACTCTATTCTGGACGATGGGTAAGGAGGGTGGTCTTGTGCCTGGAGCATCGGGTACATTTGCTGCAGGCTAAACTATCTGATGTACCTTTGTGTTTTTTAGCCTATCAAGGTCTTGCAGTGGCCACAGTTAGAGGTTATTTGCCTGCTCAGCATGTCTAAATGTGCCTGACCAGCTCTCTTTTAAACTACCAGCTGAGATGAGTTTCTTTTTTAAGGACTTAGATATGTTTCCTCCTCAACCATTGTTATGCCACACTGGGACCTTAATTTGGTTATGGCTTCATTAATGTGCATGCCTTGGAGCCTATGAATAACTGTTCCTTAAGGTTATTGATCTGTAAGACTTTCTCATTGCAATTACATCTGTGTGCCATTTCAGTGAACTATAGGCACTGTCAATACAACCACCGCATATCACCTTCTTGCCAGATAACCTACTGCTCCGACTCACCCTTTCTTTCTGCCAAATGTGGACTCTCCCTATTATGTGGGGGCAGTCCATCATACAATCTGCATTTTTCTCTCTGCTATATTCCTCTAAAGAGGAGGAAAGGATTCACCGACTGGACCCCAAAGTAGCATTTAACTTTTACATTAATGGGATTAAGAAGCAGTAAGTGGACTGCCCACTCTTTATGAGGTTCTCTGGTGCTAAGAATGAAAGAGTGGTCTTGAAGGGACAAAAAAGTGCTATGCCATGGCCGAGAAGGAGCATCCTGGGGCTTTTGGGCTCATTCTAACAAAGCTAAGGTCACCATTATGGCCTTAGCCAAGGGTATTCTAGTGCTGGACATATGCCAGGTGGCTACATAGGCATCCATCTACTCCTTCACCAGGCATTACTGGCTTGAGTCTCGGGTCCGCAGGGAGGATCATTTTACTCATTGCTGGTGCAAAGTCCTCTCCCAACACCATACACCTTTCTGGAGGCGCTGCTTTAGCATTTATTCAAATGTTGAGGAGTCTGATATGCAAATTAATCCATCAGAAAAACAAGTTACGTACTTTGGGAAATGCTCTTTCTGTTGGATGCTCTATCTAACCACAGAATACCCAATACCCATCCTCATTCCCTTTTTGCGGAATGGACTTTTAGGTGTTAAATGGTGCCATGTTATATTTTGTACATGGTCACAGATTTCAATATGTTACTGACACTACCGTCTAAGGGCACAGAATGTTTTGTTGTCCCTTGAAACGACACCACACCATCAATTTCAGAGGTGGGAGGAGGCTGCTATGGAGCCAAATAGCCCCCCTATCACCAGTTTCAGATCCAGACTGGCACCTGGGGCAGTGCTGGCCAGCATGGTTCGCGGGTGGCTGGATGGGTGCGGGCGCATGGGGGGATTTAAAAATAAATGAAAGAAACACTTACCTTGCTGCGCCGGTCCCGCGTTTCTGCTCCTGCTCTCCTCGTCAGACCAAGGCACAGGAAGCACAGAAAAGGCTCCCCATACCAATCATAACACTGCAATGCAGCTTTGTGATTGGTTTTGAGTGTCCTGGTTCGACGCTCAACCAGGGAATGGGGGCCTGGGCATGTTGTCCACGCAGGCTGTAATTGAGCCTGCATGGAGAACGGGGAAAGTGCGCATGACTGGTTTGGGCGACTAGAGAGTGACGACCAAACAGTCATTGTGCACTTAGGAGTGGGCAAACCACTCCTACCCTCCCTGCTCCGAGAGCAGAGCAGTCCCGCCCACGAAGCAGCAGGAAACATAAAATGATAACTCAAAGTTATTATCATTTTATGTTTTCTTTACTTTGCAGTGCACTGCTTAAAAGCAGTGGGCCAACGCCCCACCGCCATAGCGGAGGAGAATTCAAAAGGTGAGGAATCTGCTGTTAGATCTCTACTAGAAACAGCATTAACAATGGTAAGTTATTTATTTTGGTTACAAAGCACCAAACTTCAGGCAAATTTATGCAGCCAGACCTCGAGTAGTGCAATATCAAGCAGCTGTTTTAAATAGGGATGTTTGATGCTGATCTAGTTGACATTATTAAATCCCACAAGCCTGATCTATAAATCATTATGGAAAGCAGATTTCCGGCAGTCAGTCTCTCCATTTCATGGTCTTCTGCGTGGACTGCACTACAACCAGCTGTCTCTCGGACACAGGAAGAAATGGCACTGCTACTTCTGCTCTTAAAATTATGTCTCGGCTGCATACAACTCTGGCCTTCATAACCTTTGAAAGTCACATAATCAAAGTCAAGGTTTCAAACCAAAAGCATATCACATAATTACCACTGAACAACTACCTGGTCTAGCGAACACTGACTCCATTGTGACGTGTCCATTTTACCTAAGGATACCCGTGGGTGGTAGTGCGCTTTATAAGACTATATAACATAACAGGTTTGCCAATTCAGGTTCTGCTCTTTGGTAAATTTAATATCTGTGTAGAGGACCAACACAACCCCTTAACGTAATCCCTACAACTTATTTTTATTTGAATGGTCTCTGATATTACCCACATCAAAAGTCACACTTTAGCCGGTGTTCTTCAATTGTAATGCCTGTGTTAAGAAGTCACATATTCAAGGACTGTGCACTTCCTTATTTCTATCCAACTTGCAATATATCATTATACAAGTAGACCTGTAATCAAAAGCACACCAAAGCACACCACAAAGAATCTGTCAAACCACATTGCCAGAAATTATTGGAACATATTGGGCGCAACCTGCAATTCATAAACAATTCAACACCATCAGAAGCCAGACGGTGAAACCTTCATCAAGGTTTATAAAGTGTTCATGATGTGTATATAGAAAGAAAAACGGTCATATAGAGAAACGAAAAACTCAGAAATATGTAGTAATATATATAGTAAGGAAGGTGGAGAAAATCGAAAGCACGACAATCTCAGACCAGGACAAAGCTCACCTGCTAAATGAAGATGTACAGTATGTCTTCCTTCCAGACATGAAAGCATTCTTCTGGCTAAGGGTAAGCAGACATACTGAGTCTAGGGAAGGATCCGATGCACTGTACAGCTAAGTCTCCTCTCATTATATCGGTGCTGCCATCAGCCTCACAAGAACAGTAAAAATGCCCAATACTGTTCCAGTAAAAGTGTCCATTTTAGAGAAGTAATCCTTACAAATAATACTTCCAGTGCACCCATGACTGACACATACTTGAAATCTTAACCACCACCTATATCCGATGATAATTCCGCGGTCTTTCATCCTCAACCAGTAAAGCATGCAGCATCATGACAAAGATTAATCCAGTGTTTAAAATCAAGGCTAGTGTTATGTTGCGCCTGTGACGCAACAGGCGCACTACGCAAGGTCATGTGACCTAACTTTAATAAAGGGGTCGCGCACGTAAGTACGCCAGTAAGGCTACGACGGCGAGATTAGCAACATCACTATTTGGCTCCCGAGTGTTATTGCTAAGCACGTGAGGCCCACTAGTAACTGACCCCCTTATGTGTGTCCGCACCGGTCGCATCAGAGACCCGGGACGCGATACAACATCTGGCGACGAGGGTGGTCGTGCCCTCGCTGCTCTCGACGCATCGGTGTGGCGGCCGCGAACACTGCCATCGGCTCACGGCGCTTGTGCCCCGGTGTGGGCCGCGTTGTGCCCCTGAGCTCGGCAACCTGCGAGGTTCACCTGGAGCCCGGCGTGAATGTGGAGGCGGCCTGATAACATCGGCGAGAGCCCGCGAGGTGAGGCTGTGTGACGCGGTGCCCCTGCACGCTGCCGGGCGAGCGTGTAGCCTCGGCCCGTCTGCCACGTGGTGCCCCGCCCTGCATGGAGTGCGCGTGAGCGCTCTAAGACCTCGGCTGACAGCAGGGCCTCATTGTAGCGTCCCCGTCGGATTTCATCCTCCCCCAGGCTAATCCACGAAGTGAAGTGCCACCTGCAGGGCCAGGCGAGGCTCCTGTACAGCGCGTGGGGGGAGAGGAAGAAAAGCCCACACTGCAAGCCTGGTGGAGAGGGCCTCACTGCAGGCCTAGTAGAGGAGAAGTGACACGTGGAGCCACCAGAGAGGAGACAGAACACTGATTCCCACAAAAGAGGAAAGGCCTAGTAAATAGCCAGCCTGCAAGCTGTAGACTGTAGCAGCAGGAGAAGACAACAAGCACTGCTAAAGGCACAAACTCACCCAATGTACAGCTGCGCTCCTGAGGGACAGTGAGCACGTGGGGAGCCGGCGGAAGTGACACACACACCACACACCACACACCACACATCACACATCACACATCACACATCACACATCACACATCACACATCACACACCACACACCACACACACCACACACACCACACACACCACACACACCACACACACCGGTCAAAGTGCCGACCATGTCCACAATATCCCCCATAGAGCCCTTCGTAGTGGAGGGATCGCCCTCGTCACTTGCACCCAAGTGGAAACACTGGGTGGACCGCCTACTCATATTTTTCGAAGCCACCAAGGTTCACAGGCACCAGAAAAGAGCCATGCTATTGCATCTTGGGGGCAAGGACATACATAATATTGCCAAAACACTCGTAGAGGCCACGCTCAAGAATCACCACACCCTGATAAACGCACTCAACGGACATTTTAGCCAATTGCCAATCAAGATTATGAAAGGTTCATATTTAGACAAGCGCGTCAACTCCCCGAAGAGTCGCTGGATACATACCACGCCAGACTCAAAAACCTAGCATACACGTGCGGATTCCCCGATGAGACGGAGGAAATTAGGGTGCAAGTGATCCAGGGCTGTGCGTCCACCAAGCTCCGGGAACGGATATTGGAGGAGTCAGGGAAGTCTCTTGCTCACATACTGACCTTGGGGCGCACCAAGGAGCTGTCAAAGGCACGGGCAGCGCACATGGAAGCAGCCCTCCAGGTACCGGTGAAGTCGGAACCGGTAAACGCGGTGGCGACCAAACCCCCGAGGTGGGTCAAGAAAGGACCAGGGACATCGGCCTCTGGACACAATAAGACCTGTGGATACTGCGGAGGACTACCCCATCAGGCGGCTGAGTGCCCCGCCAGAGGCAAACTATGTTCTGGCTGCGGACGGTTTAACCACTTTGAGAAAGTCTGCAGGTCCAAGAGATACCGAAAGCCCCGACAAGTAGTGAATGCCCTGCCGGAAGGAGAGAGAGGACCAAGTGACATGGATGACGACGAGGAAGAGCGGGTAGTGCACAAAGTACACATGATCGGCAACACGACCCAGAAAGCGCCACGTCTCCCACAGTGCAGCATTCGCGTAGGCTCCCAAGATGTCACGGCAGTAGTTGACACCGGAGCCACCATTAACATCATGGATTCAGCCCTTTACCGAACTATGAATCCATTGCCGGTTCTTCACTCTTCAGCAATCACAGTGTTTGCATATGGTCAAGACACACTCCTGAAAATACAAGGCCGGTTTCGAACATCCATTTCACTTGCTGCCCAGTCCATAACCACCAACGTCTATGTCACGGAAGACGGACAACGCATGTTACTGGGGTGCCAAGCGGCCGAAAAATTAGACATGGTAACGTTTGCCTTCGGGGTACACCAGGAGTCAGTCAATACAACATCTCTTAACTGAGTTCGCAGAAGTCTTCAAAGGAATCGGAAGGTTTAAAGGAAAAGAGGTCCATCTACATATCGACTCCACTATCCAACCGGTGGCTCTGCGACATCGACGAATAGCCTTTCACCTGCGGCCCCTGGTAGAGGAAGAGCTCAAGATGTTGGAATCCGCAGGTATAATTGAGAAAGTGACTGGTCCCACTCCCTGGGTCTCTCCATTGTGGTCACCCGAAAGCTCAAACAGCTTGGCGCGGTGAGGATCTGTGTAGATATGAGGCTAACCAATGCCGCCATTAAGAGGGAGCGCCATATCACCCCCACTATCGACGACCTCATAGGGGAGATGGCCGGAGCCTGCTGGTTTTCCAAGCTAGATCTGAGGTCCGGCTAAAGCTGGTGTTAGATGAAGAGTCCTGTAACATCACGACCTTCTCAACCCACGTCGGCCTCCGGAGAAATACCCGCCTGAGCTTCGGGGTGTCCAGTGCGGCTGAAGTTTTTCAGAACGTTATACAGGAACTAGTCACTGATATCCCTGGTGTTCTCAATGTCAGTGACGACATCATGATAGATGCAAAGACCATCCCGGAACACAACACTCGCCTCACTCAGGTACTCCGTCGACTGCGAGATGCAGGATTCACCCTTCACAGGGAGAAGTGTGAATTCCTACAAAGGAAGCTACAGTTCTTCGGCTACACTTTCTCCACAGGAGTCAATCCAGACCCTGAAAAGGTCAGGGACATAAAAGCGGCTGTCGCTCCTGCTAATGTTACCGAGGTTCGCAGCTTCCTCGGTATGGTGAACTATTGCGGGAGGTTCATCCGAGATTTAGCCAACCTGACCCTACCCCTGAGGGAGCTCACCAAAGACTCCACCCCGTGGAAGTGGGGCCCCGATCAAGCCAAAGCATTCAAAGAAATCAAGGAAGCCCTTTCAGAGGCCACCACGCTTGCCTTCTTCGACCCCAGGAAGCTAACACTAGTCGCGGTAGATGCCGGGCCCGTAGGGCTAGGAGCGGTGCTATTGCAAAGGCGACACCAGGATGAAGACTGGGCTCCGGTGGCGTTCGCCAGCCGATCTCTCACGGAAACGGAGCAGCGGTACTCCCAAATTGAGAAAGAAGCCATTGCCATTCACTGGGGGTGTCGCCACTTTCACCTGCACGTCTACGGTAAGCCCTTCGTAGTAGCAACCAATCACAAACCTCTTGTAGCTTTGTTCTCGGGGACATCCACCAAACCACCGTCTCGAATTGAGAAGTGGATGCTGCAGCTCCAGAATTACAACTGCAAGGTGGCGTATCAACCCGGTTCCCGGAACCCTGCCGATTACTTGTCTCGACATCCCCGTGCAGCCACGGTCCAGGAGATGGAAGATGCAGCTGACACTGAAGAGTACGTCCGGTGCGTCACTGCTCGCTCCTGCCCCCGTCCCCTCTCCATGGAGAGTCTCAGAGAAGCCACAAGCAAGGACGACTGTCTCCAACGGGCCCTAGCGGCTCTAAAGAGTGGTAACTGGCACAAGACCAAGGAAGAATGGAGGATCCTAACGACTGAGGCACAGCGCATCATGGACAGTCTATATCATGTGAGAGATGAGCTCACTGAAGACGCCATGGGATGTCTGCTACGAGGTCAACGGCTGGTGATTCCGACAGCGTTGACTGCACAGGTCATCCAGCTTGCACACATCGGACATCAGGGCATGGTCAAGACTAAGTCACGCCTCCGGACCAAAGTGTGGTTCCCACTGATGGACGAACTAGTGGAAGCTACCGTCCGGTCATGCCTTGCCTGCCAAGTGACGGGGGAGACACCCCGGCCCGCACCGATCATGGTGGAACCAAGGCCGAAAACTCTGTGGTCCTGTGTCAGCTTGGACTTTGGTGGCCTTCCCGACGGTCAACACACGTTTGTGGCCATTGATGACCATTCCAAATACCCGGAAGTAGAAATCATATCCGCTCCCAATGCTACGGAAGTGATCCCGAAATTGGTAAAAATCATGGCCACTCATTGCCTTATACAAGAACTAAGGACTGACAATGGGCCTCCTTTCCAAGGGCAGGTACTTGCCAATTATCTGAGCTCCCTTGGTATCCGTCATCGAAGAATCACCCCCAGATGGCCGCAAGCGAACGGCGAGGTGGAGAGATTCATGGGGACTTTAAATAAGGTGATCAGAATTGCTCATGACAAGGGTCAGTCCACAGAGTTAGCCATTTCTACGTTTCTACGGAGCTACCGCCAAACACCCCACACCACGACGGGTGTAGCCCCCGTGCATCTTCTCATGGCACGAGTAGTCACAGACTCGATTCCTCACCACCCTCAATGGCAGCCGGAGACACCTGATGACCATCATATATATGCTAGACATCGCAAGACCCATGCCCAAATCAGTTACCGGTGAAGAGCCAGAAGTCCTCAGTTTATCAGAGGAGACATGGTATTGCTCAAAAATTGCATTACCAGTGGAAAGTTTAGGTTGCCATACGAAAAGGGTCCCTGGACTGTGGTCAGTGTAAAAGGGACCCGGATCATTGCCACACGAGGCAGGGAAACTGTGACCCGAAATGTATCTCATTTTAAAAAATACCAGTCGGAAGGAGTAGGGTCCTCGTCCACCTGGTTCGAGAGCAGTCATGACTGTACGTCTTCGGGAGACGCCAACCCCAGCGAGGTGGCCGACCTGTCGGCCCCCGAAGACAGTAGAGTATCACCTGGCCCCGTGTTGACCCAGCAAGGACCGCCCGCCAATGAAGCGCTGGAGAGTCAATGCGATCATCTAGAGGCCCGGCCCAGTGACATCACACCTGAAGTTGAAGACCGGGACACCCAGAGCCGGGGCTTGTCCCAACATCGACTGCGTGGTAATCCAGCGCCCTCATGCCAACTAAAGGACTACCTCACGTAAGACTGTTCCTATTTTTGTCTGCTGAATTTTGCACTTATTAGGTTGATAAGATACGAGTCAAGCAGGAAGGTCGCCTGCTAATGTTGGGTTTGTTGTTTGTTGTGGAGGAATGTTATGTTGCGCCTGTGACGCAACAGGCGCAGTACGCAAGGTCATGTGACCTAACTTTAATAAAGGGGTCATGCACGTACGTACGCCAGTAAGGCTACGACGGCGAGACTAGCAACATCACCATTTGGCTCCCGAGTGTTATTGCTAAGCACGTGAGGCCCACTATTAACTGACCCCCTTATGTGTGTCCGCACCAGTCGGATTAGAGACCCAGTACGCGACACAACAGCTAGAGACAACTAAATCTGTTTGCCAGACGTTGTATAGCAAGAAAGTGCATACAGGAAGTGTATTTCGGTGTTGATTTGTGCAGTTATACATTTTGCATTGTCTTTATGCATTCACCAGGGGGATTAAAAAATGTAGCGCCGCCCCCTGCCATCATACTAAGCTTTCCTGATATAAATGCCCCCGGCAGTCCCTGTGACTTAGTTGCAGATCTACAGTAGTCACCACATCTACCACCACAGCAGTAAGGGGTCCGTACGGTGATGTGATAAAGGTTCATACCGTGGTGTGGTAAGGGTGCACACTGTGGTGCGGTAAGGGGTCTGTATGGTGGTGCAGTAAGAGGTCTGTACGGTGGTGCTGTAAGGGGTCTGTATGCTGGTGCGGTAAGGGGTCTGTATGCTGGTGTGGTAAGGGGTCTGTATGCTGGTGTGGTAAGGGGTCTGTATGCTGGTGTGGTAAGGGGTCTGTATGCTGGTGCGGTAAGGGGTCTGTATGCTGGTGCGGTAAGGGGTCCGTACGGTGGTGCCATAAGTGTATGTAACGTGGTACCGTAAGTGATCCGCACAGTTGTGTAGTAAGGAGTCTGTATGGTGGTGCAGTAAGGGGTCTGTATGGTGGTGCGGTAAGGGGTCTGTATGGTGGTGCCATAAGTGTACGTAAAGTGGTACCGTAAGGGACCCACAAAGTTGTGCAGTAAGGGGTCCGTACGATGGTGCAGTAAGGGGTCCATACGGTGGTGCAGTAAGGGTTCATACCATGGTGCAGTAAGGGTTTGTTCCGTGGTGTAGTAAGGGGTGGCAGTAAGGGGTGGCTGGAAATGGATGGGTGTAAAGTAATGCATGTACGTAGGTATGAGGTAACCTCTGGGGGTCTGTAGAGGGGTCCTTTAGTTAGTTGTTTTAAGGGCATTTAAACAGGTGTTGCATGGGGTGCTGGTTAGGAGTAGCTGTTTGGGGGTTGTGTTAAGGTCTAACACAGCTGATGTTTATAACTAATTAATTACTTGTAATCTTGTTACTTCACTCTGTCCAAAATTACAGGGGTAGTGATTTAAGCCCCCCCCAAAAAACAAATCCTTTGTGTTCAAACGCATCATACAAGGGGCAGGTGGTGGTCTTTAGAAATGGGGCGATCAGAGAGTGTCATGTGTAACGTATCCGTGGCACCCCAAACAGAAGCTGTTAGGGTTGACTGCAGAGCAGGGATCCCTGCGGTAGGGCAGTAGAAAGGGTGCTGAGCCAGGGGGAGGGGCAGAGTAGGGAATACAGGGCAGAGTAGGGGGTAGGGTGCGGGGACAGGGTGCACACTGCCAGGTAGGGTGCAGAGTAGGGGAGGAGGAGAGCAGGGGGCAGGGTAGGTTGTAGGGTGCAGAGTAGGGGTTAAGGGGTAGGTGCAGAGTAGGGTTTAGGGTGCCCAATAGGGGCAGGATGCACAGCAGTGGGCAGGATACAGTGTTGGGTGTACGTGGCAGGGTGCAGAAAACGAAATGGGGCAGGGGGCAGAATAGGGTGTAAGGTGCACAGCAGGGTGCAGGATGTAGAGCAGGGTGTGGGGACAGAGAAGGGGGCAAGATGTTGAGCAGGGTGTAGGGGCAGAGTAGGGGTCAGGATGCACACTAGGAGGAGGGTGCAGGGGCCAGGATGTGGAGCAGTGTTTAGGGGAGGGGCCAGGGTGTAGGGGGCAAGGTTCAGAGTAAAGGGTAGGGTGCAGAGTAGGATGCAGGTGGCAGAATAGGGTTTAGGGGGCAGAAGGGAGTGTAGGGGGCTGGGTGCAGGGGCAAAATAGGGTGTGAGAGGCAGGGTGTAGGAGCAGGGTGCAGAGTAGGGTGTAGGGGCAGAGCAGGGAGCATGCAGACTAGGAGGCGGGTGCAGGGCAGGGTGCAGGTGTAGCTCCGACTATTACATATAAAGCCACAAACCCACATCTCTCCTGCCTTGAGGGCCCTATATTGGTTACTTGTTGTCAGAAAATCCACATTCAAGCCGCTTTGTATCCCCCACAAAGCCATACATGGAACAGGGCCGCTCTTCATCAGGAATAAAATTACCAAAAACATTCAACAAAGGAACCTCCGCTCTAGATTGGCACCTCACCTCCAATTCCCACTATACAAGAAAAAAACCATAGGTGGAACATTCTTCTCTGTTCAAGCAGCCAAACTATGGAACTCTACCCCCAAACATAAGATCCATGGATATCTACCTCATCTTCAGAACACTCCTCAAGAGTTGGCTCTTCCCTATATACCACCATACTCAAACATACATATACAGCATATCCCTGTGTATATAAGCATTTATTTGGACTATATATATATATATATATATATATATATATATATGTATGTATATGTGTGTGTATTCCTTTGTATAAACGTGTATAATAATTATGTTTAGGAATATATACATATTTGTAAATTCTGCTTAACAAATGTGCATATTACTTATGGTTATTATTTTATGTTTAACATGCATATAGGTCACTGTATAATTAAGTCAATTTTTATAATAACTATCGACAATTGCTTCACTATTGAGTTACAAAAAATATATAAATGATAAAAACAAATTAGCTTTCTGTACATCAACACTTGAAAGTCTGAGGTTTTTAAATACAACTTAAATCTACATATATTCCCTTCCTTATACATACATACCTTCATTGTACTTGTATATCTTTATATTTATTATATTCTACTAATTCCGCATCTCCAATGCACTACCCTATATCTCACCCTATACCCCTCTCAATATATCCTCTACCTCCACTCTGACTCATCCCAAAACCTATTCTACTACTGTGATCCCCAAAATAACCTTTTCTAGACTCTTCCTCCTCTACCTCTTCTTGCATCATCTAAAACCTCTTTCACTATTCAGATCTCCCAAACAAGCCTTTCTAAACCCTTCCCTCCTTTGTCCTTCCTGGATTCATATGATATCTCATCTCTCTCTCTAATCCACTTCCAGAGAATCTTTCCTCCTCCAGCTCTCCTCTACTCATCCCAAACCTCCTCCTACTGCTTTGATCTCCAAATAAACACTTTCTAGACCCTTCCCTCTTCTAACCCTCTCCTTTTCAATCCAACTAACAGCCTCAGATGTCCACCGCTCAAATTAATTTCATATTTCCCTATACTAATTCACCACTAATCCTGTTTGGATTCAGGAGTAGCGTGCTACTCACTGGAAAAGTGCTTTGACATCTCATCACCGGTACCAAGCGATATATAAATGCAAACCCTTCCCTCTTCTGCCCCTCCGTTATCTTTTTTCAAACCTAATAACAGAAGCACGTGTCCATTGCTTATAATAATTTTCATATTTCCCTATACTAATTCACCAATTATCCTTTTTAAACAAACATTTTTAAACATGTGTATTTGTAAAGCGCACGTTCACCTGGAGTCAGCTTGTCGCTGAATAACAGATGCTTATTGTTACCCAACTCAATGGTACTCGTTTTATTGACCTCAGATGGATGAAAGGCTGAGTGGACCCACCGGGATTTGAACCTGTGACCATGAGGTCGAACACAGGCCCCTGCAGTGGACGCATTATTCCCCTGAGCCACCAGACTTTTTGGGATCCAGTGTAGCATGCTACTCCAAAAACCATTGCGACGGCTCGTCAGGGTTAATAAGTGCTATATAAATGCAATTACAATTACAATAACAGGAGATGCCAGAGAGGCTATAAAGGTGTGACCACAGCTGCCGCCATACAGCACGGAAGGAACAGCAGCAGCAACCAGTGCTTTAACCACAGAACTGACTACAGGCTGGGAAAACGGCAGCAGCAATATTTGCAAGCAAGGCAGGACCAGCAGTTTTTGACCACAGTTATAGTGAGAGCATGCACAACAGCAACACCAGCTGCCACCACAGCAGACACAAAAGCTTCCACCAAAGGAGCAATAACAGTTGCCACAGCAGTAACAACAGCTGAAAACACAGACTCACAGCTCTAATGATAGAAGGGACCACAATAGTGGCCAAAGATGTGATCACTCAACAAAAAATACCAGCAGCCCAAACATATTTTCCCAAGCAGCACCAAGAGGAATAAATACTAGCTACAGTCACAATAAAGTCTGCAACAATGGGTGCAAGCGCAGTACGGTCAAAAAGAATAATCACAGCGGATACCTTGACAAGGACAAAAGGAACCACAGCTGTAACCAAAAAAATAGCACAGCTGCCACCATGCTCGGTAAACATCAGCCACAATGAAGGAACCACATCTACCACCAAAGCAGCAACTTCACCTGCCATCATGGCAGAGACTAAATCAGCTTCAAGCATAACAGCAACCATTGCAGTGACCACTGGTGCAGCATGACCGAGACAATAGCAGCAACGATAAGGACTGCCAGCAATGCAAAGACCGCTGCAGTGACCTCATTTGTAACTAAATTAAGGACAACGGCAGCCACTACCACCACAGCAGGCACAAGTCATAACTACAGCAGAAACCGCTACAAGCACAGTATGGACTACAGCAGTTGTAATGACAGACCACAACACCAGAACACTGACTACAGCAGGGACCAAAGCATCAACCAGAGCTGCAATTGCAGCAGTAATAATACTGTTTACCACAGTAGAGACTACAGCAGCTCTGATCACAACCACCACCACAGTTGTAACAGCACAATAATTGCAAGCCCAACAAGGACCACAGCAGTAATTTCAGCATCCATCACAACTGTAAGTACAGCAGGACCACAGCTGTAAACATGACAGTGACAACAGCAGCAAGAACAGCAACCGAAATGAAAGGGACAACTGAAGAGGCAACAGGTGCTACAACATGAACTACGACCATAACCACAGCTGTAACCTCAAACGGGACCATAGCAGCAACCACATCCGCTCCCATAGCATTGACAACAGCAGTGGCCATAATTAAAGAAACTGCAGGGCATGACCATGACATGGACAAATACAGTAAGAACAGCTGCCAGCAACGCTGGGGCAAAAGTATTGACAACAAATGTAACCTCCTCAGGAACAACTGCAACAACATCTGCCACAACATCAGGTACCACAGCAGTGACAACAGCTTCCACCACAGAAAGGGGAACAACTACAACAATTGAAGCCAGCAAGGTCTAGTCAACAGCAACAAACAGTATTGAAACAGTATGAGAAACAACAAATTAATGAATGGAATACTTAATTTATCTCAGCCACTTGTAGTTACTGTTTACTGCATACCTTTTCATGATTGTTGTGTTGCTCACTATGCTACTACAGATAGGGACCAACCCTATGTAATTCAACCTTAATTTTGCTCCAGAAGATACAGTCCAACCAAGCTGCTAAACTGTGTCCTCTCTGAACGGAGATACATGCAACCCCAGAAACGTGTTAACCTGTAGGGCTTCATCATTGAGGTACTGCTTGGGTCTTGTGGTATAGTGAGCTCAGGGCCATGTTTACATATACATTTTCCTCAAAGGCAACTCAGAAACAAAACAAAAAGAATTGCAAAAGTCTAATTTTAATGTGCTAACATATGGAAATGTGCAAAAGAAACAATTGATGGACGTAATGCTGGACAATGAAAACATTCACCCCCAGTCACAAGGATCTGGGTTAAATCCATAATTCTTTTGCTCACCACAGCACCCCAGTTTGGACCCAGCCATATGCAAATCAGTCTTGACCCTGTTCCTTGTGGGAACAGTCCAGCCCGAACTGCCAAGCCAGGTCCTCCCTGGACCGGAAACAAGCATCCTGGGACCAGTTTCAGGGGGTCACCCTTCATCCGCCAGGCTAGCTTGAAATATGGAAGACATATGGACCTATGGAAAGTCAGAAAGACACAAACTCTGCTTCATCTCTAAGCATATCTTAAAGAAACCATCGGCAGACCCGTCAGACCTGAATAACTATCGTCCAATACCCAACATCCCTACCCTGGCCAAACTACTAGAAAAGTGTGTACTCTCGCAGCTTAGCAACAATATAGATCAATTCAACCTGCATGACCAATTCCAATCTGGTTTCCGAACAGGTCACAGTACCGAATCAGCCATGACACACATAATAGATGACGCACGAAAAATATTAGACCAAAACGAAGCCTGTTTACTAATCCTACTTGACCTATCCTCAGCCTTTGACACAGTCAAACACGACAATTTACTAGACCTCTTGAAACACAGAACGGGACTATCGGGAACGGTTATAAACTGGTTCACTTCCTTCCTTCAAAATATAACTCAAAGATTCAAGATCAATCAAACTCTATCCAAGTCCACCCCAATCTCTTCAGGAGTACCCCAGGGATCTTCCCTCTTCCCGACACTCTTCAATCTGTTTATGGAACCACTCACAGAGATTCTTAACTCCTCAAACATCTACTACCACATGTATGCGGACGACACTCAACTCTACATTAAGGTCCACTCACTGGAGGACATCAAATCCCTCAACTCAACGCTAAAAAAAACCGCAGACCTGGCTGGCCAAAAACCAATTAAAACTCAACACACTCAAAACCGAATTCCTCCTAATCACTCTCCCCAACCTTACTAACATCATATGCCAGTGGATGAAGCATCTAACAGCACTCAAGGGTCAACCTCTTATTATTGACTCTGCAAAATCGCTAGGAATTTAGTAAGCTAAATATGCAGAAGCACATCAGCGCTGCAACTAAATGAGCACATTTCCAGATGAACACCGTGAGACTAATGAAACCCTTCATACCTGCAAATGACTTCAAACAGGCAGTTCAAGCTCTAGTAACACCCAGAGTAGATTATGGGAGTGTCGCTCTCTGCGGCCTTCCCAGATTGACGATGCCCCCTCTAAGAGCTTCAATCAATACAGCCGCCAGACTCATCACAGGCTCTAAAAGGAATTGTCACATCTCCCCGGATCTTCGTGCCCTCAACTGGCTACCTTTTGAGGCCAGAATCTATCTGAAAATCGCCTGTATGACACACAATGTATTGCATCACAATACCCTGAGATACCTAGCGGAGAAATTGGAACTATCGGGTGGTAACAGAACCACTAGGAGCTCCTCCAATCTTCTACTGAAACCTCAACAATATATTAAGAAGAAAACTTACAACCGTACCTTCTCAGGAATGGCTCCCAGGATTTGGAAGGCCTTGTCCGTAGAAAAGAGACAGAACCCATCCGCGGCATTTTTCAAAAAAGAAGTGAAAGCGATTCTCATGGCCAAATTCACTTCAACTCTTCACAGAGACACGCTTATATTTGCGAGCCTGTAAATTATATTATTCTTATGTATATGTTTTATCAACTAACCCTCACTCGAATTGTTTTGTTAAACAGTCGCGTATATATCTGCCATTCTGTAACTGCATCAATATAGTTTCCACTTCTGTATTAGTACACCCTATATGATTTCTTTGTTTATGTCTATCACCTACAATTACCTTGTAAAGTGCTCTGATACCCGAAAGGGTCTTGTTCGCGCTATAAAAAAACCTTCCAAATAAATAAATAAATAAGCAACATGCCTTTTCTTTTGTTCCTCATATGTCTGTTCCTGTCTATTATTCCCCAAGTTTGCTATGCCATGTAGATCTTCTACAGAAGGAACATAGTGTCATTGTCTTCTTGTCAGAAAAGGATTACATTCAAGCTCCACTCTGTGTACACAGAACTATTTTTAATTTTCCTAAACCATTTGAAAAGAATACCTGTCGCTTATATACATAAGTGAATGTTCATTTGAAGAGGGCTCATATCCCAAAAGGCGAATCGTAAAGGGGTTGTTGGAAGGTGGAAAAATAAAGTTAAACACGCACGTAGGGGTGGCAGCAAGAAGCAAGGGGGAAGTTAATATGCCTGCTGCAAGGAACGTGTGACATGCAGGGAGGCCTCGAAGTCGGACTTTTGTCTGCTGCGTGACGTGGTGTCACTAGTCTCTAGAATGAGTGACTGACTTCAATGCAAGTTCAAGAACAGACTCCCAGTCCCGACCGGGCTGTGAGTGACTTGCTTCACTTCATTCATTGTCACTCTGACTGAGTCAGATGGTCGGACCGGGCGGCCGCGGGGCAGGTAGTGTGAGAGAGAGATTGCCTAAGTCGTCACATCAACTCAACTAGAAACTCGACTCCCCTTGTGGTGGTGCCGGTCATTGTGACTCCTGTGAACTGCGGGCCCTGCACAAACTTCCAACAGGAGCAACAGGTAAATGTAAGATAAGATTATCTATTTTTGGAGTTGACACAAGATTTTCAAATGTACTGTTGCAAAACTTCAGAAATTATTGTTAAAGAGCACACCTCTATTAGCATTCTAGCCATCGTGTAAGTAATGTTTTATGATGAGCACTGCATTTGTGTAGTTACAGCATACGCATGCCAGTGGATGCTGGTGGAGTGGCCAACAAGACATTGTCTGTTTTGAAAACCACCAAAGCCAGAATGTCTGTACTTGTCATCAGGCAATGGGTGGGCATTTATTTGGGAAGCTGGATGAGAGGGGGGTGCAGGTTTTGTAGCAGTGCAGCATTTTGAAAGCACTGCAAAGTTCCTTGTATATTCTGTGGTTTTAAGGCAACAATAGAAGTGTCAAGTTAACTCTGGTGATGGATTAATGTACTTGCTGGAGAGGGATGGGAGTTCTGTCTAGTGACAGTTTTCACTTATCTAAGGTAGCACAAAGGGTTAATATGCCTGGTATATATTGTATATTCAGCGATTTTCAGGCAACAATAAAAGTGCCATGTTAACTCTGGTGATTTATTAATGTACCTGCTGGAGAGAGATGGGAGTTTTGTCTAGTGACAGTTTTCATTTATCTAAGTTAGCGCAGAGGGTTAATATGCCTGCTGCAAAGAACGTGTCCCATGCATATTTAGGAACAATATTTTCTGTGGATAGCTCAGTGGGTTAATGCTTTTCTCACAGAGATTCTGTTACTATGAAGTTCATAAGTTACATTTGTAATCTAGCACAGTGAGCTATGAACTGCCATCTAAGAACTGCATGATAGAGGTTAGAAAGTTATGTTTTCTCCCTGTCTTCCTATCTTGATGTTGCTAAAAAGGTTTGTTTGAGTAGAAAGAAATTCTTATTATTAAAGTCAACCCTAACCACTGTGTTATGCTCTGATTCTTGAGTTTGTGCTTCTCCAGACCAAGCACTCTTAAAATGTGTCTACCAGTATGGATGACAAGCGAATCCTACACATTGTACTCTCCTTTGCCTTTTGTAACATTTTCTATACACTGATTTACACACGTATTATCCTTTGTCTGTGTGTGTGCATGTGATAGATTTTGAAAATGTGGAATGTTTGTTTTGTTTTAGGAGCAGTGATTAATGGAGTAACTTTTAACTGTGGACTGTAACATCTGCATTTGCAAAGCAAGCATTCATGCTTTTGGGCCTTTTGGCTGTTAGATAAGAGGGTTGTTGCTGAAAAGGTATGCTAATGCAAAACAAGCATATCATTGATCAACACAAGTACTGTACCAGTGATGTGAATGTTTTCTGTGGAAGAAATTGACAGTAAACCTGGAAAGGTGCAATGGCTCCACAGGTTCAGAAGTACGTATACCATGTAATGGAAAGGAGGGTTGCTGAGAGAACTTGACCTGCATTAAATAAGCACTGTTATCTACATTCCATGACTGAGATTTGACTACACGGTACTCTTAGTTTCTAAAACAAATGATAAAGTGAACTTGTTTTGATCCTTATAGGCCCATCAACCTTCCCATTTTATAAGTTATTTGATATTGATAATGGCTGATTTCAACTTGACTAGCGTGTTTTCCATGGTTTTCTCTATCTGATAGGTTCTTAACCAATGCTACATTAGCTTAATTGTATATCTGAAGATACATCCTGAAACAATGAATGTAGCTGCCTTTTCTATAGGATTTGATCTATGTCTGTTTATAGGGTATTTCTTTTGTATCTGTAGAGATTTTCCAGAGTCTGTGTGTAAGTAACCAAACGTTTACAGGGGCATTATATTATATAGTACCTGTAGGAAAGTGCCCCTTTTTACATGGTTGCCCTCACTTTTTGCTTATATTGATGTACTTTGAGTGTGCCCTGGGTTCCAGCCAACCAGGTACCCAGGGCCTATGTTCTTTCCCTAAACTGTACTGTGGCAAAACCCAATTAGCAACTCTCTGGCCACATGTAAGTCCCCTGCAAAAGGTACCACAGGTACCAAGGGCACTGTGACCAGGGAAGATCTCTAAGGGCTGCAGCACTTATTGTGCCACCCTTAGAAGCCCTGTACCTTTACACACACACACTGCCATTGTAGGCTGCGTGTTTTGGTGCAGAACAAAGTGAAGAGTCGACATGGGTAACATCCCTGTGTGCCATGCCTACAACCCACTGCCCTGACATAGGTGGCCACCCCTCTAGCTGGGTGCATTATACAATGGTGAGGGTACAGGTGCATGAGCCCTGTACCCCTATAGTGTCTAAGCCAATTCTTAGACATTGTAAGTGCAGGAATGCCATAAAGAGTATATGGTGCTGGGAGTTTCATTACGAACTCCACAGCACCATAATGGCTTTACTGAAAACTGGGTAGTTTGGTATTAAACTTCTCAGCACATTAAACCCACACTGATGTCAGTGTGGGATTCAATGAAAAATACCCCCTGAAAAACGACCTAACTCTAGTGTCCAAGCTGAGTGGCTGCTTGCCAGCTGCCACCACTAGACATGTTTCTCGACCCCTGGGTCGGGAGCCTGCGCTCTCAGGCTCCTGAAACGAAGCACATCCTGGGACAAGGTGCCAAGCCTCCTACACCAGGATGGGCAGGGTCCACGAAGGAGAAGCTTCAAAGGTTTGCTGCCATTGTGAGCTACCCCAGCCATTTGCTGCTCTCAGCAACTTGCCCCCACCGTTTCTGACCCCCCACTTTGGGTGGGAGAATCGGCGGGAAAACCAAGTTAGGAGGAGAGGTGCGCCCACCTTTGCCAACCCCACCCCTCAGGTGGGGGAGGCGCGGTGAAGCACAACTCTCAGTCCCTGCCATCTTGCAAATGGGGGGACCCAGCCAACCAGAGTGGGGCTTATGCCCCCCTCCCATTGGAGGGTGGCATAATAAGGGGTGTACCCACTCCAAGGAAGGGACCCATTGTTCGTGACCTGTACCTACCTGTAACACCCCTAAATGTAGTATTTAGGCGCCACCCTGAACCTTGCTTCCTCAGACAAGAAGAAACAAGAAGGACCGAAGAGCCATGCTGAAGAAGAAGAGGAGGACACCAACTGACTTGGCCCCAGCCCTACACGCCTGTCCTGACCTCGACCTGCTACTGTGAAATCTCTGTGTGTCCTGCAGCCATCAGGTACCCGGAGGACCTACCCTGCCTTCAAAACCAGACTTTGTCTCCTTTGAGCACCGGATTTGCTAACCCACAGACTCTAGCTCCGGCCAAATCCGCGAGTCTGCACCACTCTGCACTCAACGCCTACGGCCCGAGTTCAAGTGGCCCAACACCATGAGGAGGTCTCTCCGGCGACCCTGACCTGCCTCAAGTCTTCAGTCGACACCTGCAGCATCTTTCTGGAAAATCCCCCCCCGACTGCGACCGGAGCTGGTAAGAAAAACCCAACGCCAAAAGACACCCCTGCACCCAATGTCCTACGGCCTTGGGTGGCCCAACCAATGGTGTCCCAGCATCCTAACTTACCTCTCCAACCAGTGGTTGCCTCCAGAAGATCTTTGTCCTCGAGCCTGCAGTGTTTGTTGCAACGGGAGAATCCCCCAGTGAAATCAACAGGGCACCCGATGCCAAAACAGCACCCTGCACCCAGCCCCCCCGTGCCGCTGTGGGTGCACCTTGTGTGCTAAATCAGATCCACCTTTGCCCTGAGCCGAACACCAGGAGCTTTGTGCCCGCAACCTTGTGTCCTGCTCGTGAGCAGCCCCCAACCGGAGTACCCTAACCTCACTGGATAACATTGGGCCTCAGCACTCTGCACCCGGCCGCCCTAATGCCGCTGAGGGTGCTTTGAGAGTGCATCCTTGACCCTGGGAGAACTCTGGTTCTTACCCCAGAATACCAACTCCAAAACCTAAAGTACTTACCATTAAACCGATAACTCTGTTTTCTCCCATAGAACTGTATTGCCTGCTTTTCTGTGAAAAACCTTTTAAGTGTGGAGTTGGTTTGTATGAAAACCTAAGAAACTGCAAATATACGAAAACTGAATTACGTACCTTTTCTCTAGGAAGTGTCCCAGTGTGATATCTAGACATATCACATTGAGTAGAAAAAGTAACTTAAAAGGTAGTCTGCAAAGTAACATAGAAATTAATCACAATAGTAACTGAAAAGTAATTTTGACAGTTGACTTACCTGTAAACAAACCACTTGCGTTCTACTGCATTTCAACTGCATTATTCTTGCAAAGTATTACACTTACCTGTACCAGGCTTGGCGTTGTTCTAGAAAATAAAAATCAAACTAAATAATTTTTTTATACAATCAAATTGGTCTGAGATCAGTCTTTGAGTGTGTGACATCCTTTCTTGCCTGAGTGTGTACAATAAATGCTTAACACTACCCTCTGATAATGCCTTGCTGCTCGCCCACACTACCACAAATCGAGAGTAAGCTGTGATCTACTTTTAGCTCTGCCTACCTTTGGGGATCCACTGGACTCTGTGCACACTATACCTTACTTTGGTATAGTATATACAGAGCCAGCTTCCTACAGTACCTGTAATACAGGTGAATTATAGCATATGGTACCTGTAATAAAGTTGCATTAACGCGTATGGTCCACTGTAATACAGTTGCATTATAGCGTATGGTCCGCTGCATTATAGGTGCAATGTAGCGTATGGTCCACTGCATTATAGGTGCATTATAGTGTATGGTCAACTGCATTATAGCGTATGGTCCACTGTATTACAGGTGCATTATGGCATATGGTCCGCTGTATTACAGGTGCATTATGGCATATGGTCCGCTGTATTACAGGTGCATTATAGCATATGGTCCGATGTATTACAGGTGCATTATAATGTAAGGTATCTGTAATAAGGTGGACAGATGTCTACCATGTATTGACCAAGTATCCCTTCTGCCAAACTCTAAATAATTACTCTCCCCAAGAAATTTTTCTTACTGCATTAGCCTTCAGCCTGCCTGTTGCTGTCGGCTGCACCCCACCTACTGCAAGCCAGATGTTTCAGCAAGTGGGAGCTCACCAAATACTTGACGAAATAAGAGCCACAGGGGATCGTCCATCTCTGAGGGCACAGACTCGAGGGACGATGGAAGTCCGGGAGCCAACAGGTTATTTCTGACGTCTACGTGCAGCCCAAGCTCCTCTCCAACAGATGGAAAGTTTATCCACTTAAAAATAGAAGAGAGAAGATGGGTGGGCCCTTGTGGCCATTCCAGATCTACACTCTGAGAGATAGGCATGTCCTCCGAAGAGGAAGTCTTGGGAAAGAGAGCCGCCTGGTGCCAGAAATATATGGGGGTCAGAGCCACCGGAGGAACTATTACCTGGGAGACCATCGTCCATTAAAACATTTACAGTGTAGACAAATCCCCACTGAGGTGCAATAGCATATTTTACAAATCTACTCACTAGATATAGGAGCTACAAATAAAATTACTTTACAAAACAGAGGAAAGGCTACCAGGGAGCAAATATGGGTTTTGCCACAAAACTAGCAAACCATGGTTCGGAGGGAGTGCCTTCTACACATCTAAGTCCACTCTCAAATGCCTGTCCATCCAGTGTTGCATGGTGTTGCAGATCCATGCATCCACGCCCTTATGTATACCCTAAATTTCTTTTGCTCAAACTCAACTCCGAATCGAGGGCTGTCCTTCTTGCTCAATCCTGAGCAGGAAGAATTTGGTGCAACAGATCGAGTTTTCATCTCAGTGACTCCTCCCTTTCAACAGCGGCAAAGGGAGAGTGAGACGGACGCGCCTCACTGGTTGTATGGCCGCTTTATTCTTACGATACACAGAGAAAAGGGCTGCATGTGTAACATCAAAGGGCAAGTCATCAAGCCTAGCCAAGGATAGCTCCGGTTTAGCCTGCCTCTGTCTGCAGGTGTGCTAAAGCTCTAGCAAGCCGCTCTCTTCTACGCCGCTAGCAGGCTCCTCACAGGTTACTGTCGGGACAATACTGATGGCATTAGTTGTAGTGGGCAGCCCTTTGGCAACCCAAGCAGGCCTGCATTTAACGTGGTGTAATGATATTGAGAGCTTTACAACAACTTAAAACCTGCTTTTATCTAAAAATAGAGGATTACGATTTAAGTACTGTGGAGTGGAACTAACCATAGATGGGAGAGACACTGCTTGCAAGTTGCCAATGCTGCTTTGCTCTATCCAGGAGTCCCTGAGAACATCCCAAGTAGTACCATTGTTCTTGAGGCAACTCTCATTGAGTACAGAACTTTGTGGCGATACAAGGCTGTTTAGGCAACAAATGCCCACTGTGGATCTCCGAAGGAGTCTGGATGAGATGCGGACCACGTTGGAATAGATTCCTACTCTCACATTGTGCCAGTTCCAGTGGGTGAGATAAAACAAAATGAAGAAGGGTACTCCAGCGTCACTGGTATTTCATTATGAGTATGTGCCACCTGTCTGTCAGCATTTGTACCTGAAAGAGCTGCACTACCTTTTCATGGAACCCTGGGCAGTCAATGGTTACTGGGCAGCATCAGCTGTGGATACTGTTTGGCCATATTATAGAAAATTCCCCAGGGTGCAACAGGCATGTGCCCCAGGGGCACTTTGGTATTACTGAAGAGGCCTCAAACGCCTGTGGTGCGTCTTCTGGGACACAAGTAGCGCCAGCGCTATCTGAAGGGGGGGTGGGGCGGGTCCCTCATTTGCATGGGTGTGTGGTCTCATGCAAATGAGGGTATCTCTTTGCCTCTGCGCCCATGCCGTATTATGGACGTGGGTGCAGAAGCGACCATTCCTTTACTAACTGGAGTACAGAGACAATTCATCTCTTCCCTTTTCAAAGTGACAGAAGGAAGTAGTGGGCAAGCTCCCGATGTTGAATTCCAAGAGTGCCATTTCCTTTATGGGTATATATCTCAAAAACTACCTGTTCTGGCCAGCGGATCTGGAGCCCACACGGAGGATAAGAAGGCAGAAGCCTCCTAGGTGACAAGCCGAGATAAACCCACTAATGGCTGAAAGGTGCAGCATGTATAACCCCTCATAGGCCAAAGATGGAGACCGCAGACAAGAGGTGCTGCAATATTTGAAAACTAGTGCGCTCTTCCCAAGCAGAAGCTGCATCCTGTCTTTGCAAGAGGCTAGTGTGTTCTGGCTTCTGAGGCCAGAGTCACCAGACAGGAAAGAACAAAGGAGGATAGAGTCCGTTTAATTAAATTGTATGTTGTCTAATTTTGTGGGATATTACATTTAAAAAAGTCCAATTGTGGTTAAGCGTCCTGCTAGTACACATTTGGCAGAACAAGGAGACATATTCCTCTTTCATAGGATAGCTTCAATAAGCAATAAAGTTAGTAAAATATTACATTGGGCTGTATGAGTGAAATAAGGGATCTTTAAAATAGTACAAGTATGGTAATGGGTTACTAGTACTATATAAGAATTTGACTACTAAAAAAACTAAATACAAGCATCAAAACAACCTGGTAAGGTAGGTATTATCTGCTTTCAGAATTATTATTAGGACTGTTGTTAATGAATGTGGCGGGATTTCTAAAGAGACGCCTCTCGTGCGCACAGTGAAATCCAATATATTTTCACCTCCTGTTATATAAGAAGTACTGCTATGGGACTCAAATGCATGCAGCAAATGATTCTCTTTAGACTATTTCGGTCTCAAGTTAAAAGGATTCAAATAGGACTGTTTACTTCAGTGAACTGATAGAACTGTAATTTATCTTCCGCTACCTTCATACATTGTGTGAAATTGTAGGAATGCTGTTCCTTTTTGGATTGATGTATTAGATCACATGAATTGGTGGTTGGTAAAAATGGAGCCAGGTATTTGCTGTTGATTTATTGATACTATTTTCCTACCAAAAACAGGCCCACTGAGAGTAGGATTTTATTGGGAATAGCGGTGTTAATTGTAGGCATTTGTAGTATGATTTTATGGATAATATGTGCCTTAACTCTGTCCAAAAGTACTTGACATTAGAGCTGAATACTGGAAATGTATTGCCAAAAGATATAGTTTAAGAAAATAGACATGAAATAAAATATAAGGAAATCTGGTATCAATGTAATCATCTTAATGATTAAGGTTAGCAAACCTTTTTAGCTAATGTTGAATTGTCTACAAAGGAATAGATAATTCTATTATTCATAGAGCAATTGCTTTACATTAATATCAATAGGTGAATTTTCCTTTGTTTATATTTCACCATTATAGTCTATAGTTATGGTTCTATAACCTAGTGATGTCCTATGTTTAATAAACATTTTAGAACTGTTGTTGTGAAATTGGTGCAGATGTAAATCAATATGTTTTTGTGAGAAACTGGATTATTAGTTGGAGTATTTGCGAGACCTCATCAAGTAGTAATAATGTCACTATTCTGTATCGGATCTAGTTAGGTTAATTTAATTTAATCCTTCGCTCAGTCCTTGGTAGCTCTGACAGACAACAAAGAAGTGCAAAGCATTTATCAGTACCGAAACGGTTAATAAGTCAAAAACACAACACAATAAAAATTCCACTCCAATTTATCAAGACAGTATAGATCTTACTGAACAAATAGACACCAAAACAACAACAATTGGACCAGGGTATCTGGAGATATTTAGGAGTTTTAGATTTTTCCAGCACCATAAAGCTCAAAGCACCAACCAAAGGGATCTGGTCACACTAAACCAGGACAAAGTCAAAATATACGGTAGCCCGTGATGTAGTGTTGGTCAGATACAGGGACCAGTTTTGTCCCAGTGCAAAGTTTACCCTCTGACTTAAGCCTTTTTCGGGGAGGATTTTCTCATTGCCGGTGCGGGCTGCTGGCAGAATCCGATGGAAGGCATGCTAATGGCAGAGTGCAGCTCAGCGTTTGTCCCGATGAAATCCTCCATATTGGAACTTTGAAACTTTTCTGGAGGTCATCCTGCTATCGTCAGAACAAAACAGCAAGTTAAATCCGACCTGCAATGTGACGAAAACAGCGGTTCGGTCGCAGTCCCGTGGTAGCCTCTGGTTCTTTTAGGAAAAATTTATGTTCAGTTTTGAAATTTTGAGGGGGAGAGAGTACACTTGAACACCAGCAAAAGGTCCATCTAGGACCTTTAGGGCACCACTTGGTAAGTTAGGACTCAATCTCCCAGAAGCCACCAGCAGGGTCCAGGGCAAATCCAATTGAACTGGTCAGTTTGGCTCTTCTTTGTTTCAGGCTTCTTGCAGCTTTTTTGTTCCTATAGCTTAACAGGAGACCATCCAACTAGCCCTTGGGTTTAACTCTTCGGTCCTGGGCTCAAGGACATAAAAGGTTCCTCTCCACAGCTGAAACAGCATTCTCAGTGATTCTTGTAAGTTCCAGCCCTTTGGTTTAGCAGGTGCAGTCCTTCTTCTGTTTTCCAAAGGTCCAGCAGTGTTCTGAAGGAGGTAGCCAGGGATGCCACTTTTATACCTGGAACTACCTGTGTGGGGTAGACTCTCTGAAAGGAATAGAATTCCCACAGTCAACCCTACCCAGTCTTACCTCATTTCCTGGGGGGAAGGCTCTAAGCAATCCCACAGTGCATCTCTCTGCTTAAAGCCAAGAAGTCAGAATCTTCCTTCCCTGGGTCAGAGCAATGGACACACCCCTGAGGTGTGTCTAGGGAAATGAGGAACTCCTCCCTGCAAAATGAGTTCTGGGACAGAGTTTCCCTCAACTGGAATTGGAGCCACTCTGGCTACTTATACAATGGTATGGGCAGGCCTGAGTGTGAGTTACATCTGCCAGTAACAGAAGCTGCCCCTTTGAAGCTGGAACAGTTGGCGGCCACATCCCCCAGACCATACTGTCAGGAGACGGTCAGACCTCCTCCCAGCCAAGACCCTTGAGTTCCATCCTGAGAGCAATTCCCACTTCCCAGCAGGCTGTCGGGTGGCAGCTGTGGAGTATCTCTAAAAGGGCTACCAGAGGCTGTAGGCCGAAAAATGCCAATTGTCTAGAAGTGGCATTTTCGAAATTGTAATTTCAAATCTGACTTTAAACCATCTTTTTGGATTTTAAATTACTTTTAATTTGAGCTCTTCAACAACGGTTTAAGCTATTCCGATGTTATACATTAAAGTGCTATAATGCAACCAAGTGCTTTTCTATGGGAGAGCCAGTCTTGCTGCAGTGAAAAACAACTTTGGAGATGTTTCACTGTCAGGACATGTAAAACTTAAATACACATGTGTACTTCTTAAATACCCTGCACCCTTCCCAATGGGCAATTAGGGCCTCCTGTAGGGGTGACTTATATGTGTTAAAAATGAAGGATTATGCTTGGCAAAAGGTTTCTTTTACCAGATCGAAATTACAGTTTTAAATCTGCTCACTCAGGCCGCAGGAGCAGACATGCTTTGTTTTGCTTTTTTCGTGGCTGCACAGTAGGTGCTGCAGTCCACTTGTGACATTTAACTTACAGCCTCTGGGTGCAAAGTAGAAAAGTTAAATGCAAGGTGCACACAAAACAATAGACTTATGGGTAAGTTAAATATGCCAATGAGGGATTAGCCAATTATACATGTTTTTAGGGGTCAGAGCACATACACTGGGTGCTGGACGTCAGTGTCACTGTGTAGAGACTTTAAACCAACACTAAGTGTTGGTGATCCTGCAAAAGGGCATTCTCTCACAGCTGTCACTTAAATGTATGTATTGAATATACTACCATATTAATAAATTATTAATTAAAAACAGAATTGAACTGAGAACTCCATCTGCTCCAGTTACAATTGGAGATATCCACAACACAGGAAATGGGGGATGGACAGAATGCATCCAGGTAGGAAAAAACTAAACCAGGGCAAAGAGGAATGGGCTGGGAACCTCCCCCACCAACAAGGTGCACAGAGTAAAAGGAGGGCGAAACTAAGGGTCTGTTTGCAAGCCGGGATGTCCGAGGTGGATATTATCAGCGTAGCACAAGGGAAGCCACTAAAAGGAGTAAGCCACATCCATGATTGCACTGATTGAGAAGTAGCTACACAGTTGTATATTTTGCATGTTGTGAGAAAGAAACATTTTTATATCACGTATGGCACTGCTTCCCAGTCTCAAGATCTGCGTGGTCTTGCCTGGTATAGGACCTGCCTGAAATACCTTGGCGTTAAGATCCATTGTAATATGAATGACCTTCTTGATGTCAATATCGGTACTCAGATCCGAGCCCTCCGGTCCATTGTCAGGTTCTGGAAGTGGGTGCCGTTTTTAGTGGCAGGAAGGATTGCTATAGCTAAAATGGTGGTGCTCCCCCGACTGCTATATTTTACTCCACTTTGCCACGTCTCATTCCCCGCCGCTTATTTCGGGATCTGAACTTGCTGATGGTTGATCTAATTTGGGGGACGGGTAGACCGAGATTGGCGATGTCTAAGCTGCAGCACCCGAGAACGGAGGGTGGACTGGCAGCACCGAAGCTTACTACTTGGTGGCATAACTCCAATGGTTCAACCAGTGGTTACATTCCCAAATGGGTTGAGGCAAGGGCGGGGATAATTTTGCTACAAGCTACTGGGCACTATTTCATGTTTTACTGAACCCCTGACTGCCAGTTTGTGGAAATGCTGCAGTATTGTCCGTCGCTGCTGCAGTGCTGCCTTCAGAGAACCCGGACCTGACTACCTTATTCACTACATATCCCGTTGCTGGGACTGGAAATGTTAGCTTGGGGTTGGGGAGCGCTGCAGGCACTAGCGGAGTGAGCAACTTCCAGAGTCACTTGAGTGGGAGACCTTTATAGAGACGGTGAGCTGTTAGAATTTGAGGATTTCTCTGAGACTTTCGAGATGCCTATAGGTCAAATCTTACTGCACAGATCAAATGTAGTGACATTGTGCAAACATTGGAGAGTGGGGACAACTGAACCTCCTACGAATCTGTGCAGCCAGGTCCTATGCACCTCGACCGGCTGTACCAAAGCAGTCACTAACCTTTACCAGGCCTTGAAAGCCGACTTTATTACACCACTAGTAGAGTTGCGTGAGAAATGGGAGGAGGATCTGGCGATATGTCTTCGAAGCGGGATGGGAAACGATACTTGCCACTACATATAAAGTATCCTATAATGTTCAATTCAAATTAATTCACTTCTTCCTCCTCCATAGGGCATACCTTACCCCTGGTGGAATCATTAAGCTTTTCCACACAGCTGAAGCCCTGCCCCAGATGTGGGGAACATGGTGCTGAGATGCTGCACATGGTATGGTCTTGCCCTACACTACTGGATTTCTGGAAATAGGTAGTTTTATGCCTAAATGAGGTTACCCAAAGAAGGACCCAGTTCACTCCCCTGGACTGTCTCTCGAGGGGATTCCCACGCACTACCAGCCATAAGATTACAAGCAGATTTGTTGACCTGGCACCACTCCTTGCAAAACGTGAAATCACCTTACATTGGAAGGCAACTAGGGTACCTAGATTGACTAAATAGAAGGAGGACCTCATCTTATGGGCAAGCTATGAAGGTGCGGTATTATTCCAGGAAGTTAAAAGGGTACAGGGTTTAATAGAGCCCGGGCATAGGACCACCTTATGGATTGTCTCCAGGAGTCAGAAGAGGGGTCCCCTGTTAATTCCCCATTAGCTGCAACCACCCCTGAGGGTAAAGGGGGCACAACTTGATTGACAGAGTGAATGGAGACAGGTACTACCTATTGTTCTGAGAAACTCCCGTATGGGCCACTGGATGTGTGTTCAACAGCTTAAAATATAGGACCAATCGGGCTGAAGCAGGTTGGGTTGGGTGAAGAAGGGTGTGGGCGGGAGGATAGTAATGTTAAGGTGTTGGTGGGCTGGCCATTCATACATAATATATGATGTTGAGCAATACTGTTGTTAATATCTGCTGCTTCAGTAGGGAGCTTATTGTAATGCATCTATGAACGTACATGAGTTCTTTGCTAATGTGCCTGCACTGCAATGTTTGCAGTACTGAAAATATCAATAAAATGTGTTTACAAAAACAAGTATGGCACTTCTTCCACATATCAATCAATCAATCAATCAATCATAGCATTTGTATAGCGCTCTACTCACCCGGAAGGGTCTCCAGGCGCTGGGGGAGAGGGGTCCGTTACTGCTCGAAGAGCCAGGTCTTGAGTTGCTTCCTGAAGGAGAGATGGCCCTGGGTCAGCCGAAGGTGGATGGGGAGGGAGTTCCAAGTCTTGGCTGCCAGGTAGGAGAAGGATCTTCATCCGGCGGTGGCTCTGCGGATGCGTGGTACGGCGGCGAGGGCGAGGCTGGTGGATCGTAGCTGGCAGGTGGGCGTGTAGAAGGTCAGGCGGTTGTTGAGGTACGTGGGGCCCAGGTCGTGGAGAGCCTTGTGTGCGTGGGTGAGGAGCCTGAACGTGATCCTCTTGCAGACGGGGAGCCAGTGCAGGTCTCTCAGGTGGCCGGAGATGTGGCTGTGTCGGGGGATGTCCAGGACGAGTCGTGCGGAGGCGTTCTGGATGCGTTGAAGTCTTTTCTGAAGTTTGGCTGTGGTTTCGGCGTAGAGGGTGTTCCCGTAGTCCAGTCGGTTGGTGACGAGTGCCTGGGTGACCGTCCTCCTGGTTTCGGAGGTGATCTATCGGAAGATCTTACGGAGCATGCGCAGGGTGTTGAAGCATGATGATGAGACGGCGTTGACTTGTCTGGTCATCAAGAGGGAGGAGTTGTGTGTGCAAAGGTTTCCCCTAGGTACTTTTAGGTCCAAGAGGAGGGGAGAAAGACAAATTAAAGAGAGAGACCTCTTATCTGACCTATCTTTTTTTGTATATCGTGTTAATCACTAATTCTTTACAAAAACCCAGGAAACAAAGTTATTTCAAAAACATTTTCATTCTTTTTATTATTTTCTTTTTTTTTATAGATAATAAAACATTCATATATGTTCTTTTAGTGTGTAATTTGTATACAGTTCAAATATTACTACACAGATGTTTCTTTACTGATTGATTTACATGAACAAATTTGAAAGGCAAAACAGTTTAAAAAGCTCATACAAGGAACCCCCAAACTGATTGTTTCCAAAAGAACATTGCATTCGCATTCTCACCTATCAATCACTCTTACGTACCATCAGACATTCTACACAAAAATAAGGGAAAAAAAGAGAAACAAAAGAAATTTAAGTTTTTTTTGGTAAAAACATGAACCAACTCTGGTATGAGATCCTACTATATTGCAATCCAAGGAGTTGGATTTTGAATAGTTCTTACAGAGTCCTATGATTGTATAGTCAGGACGTTGACGTTGGATTCTTTCTATGGGTCTCCCAGATGTATGGTGAGGGAGAGGATCAGCTGGGTGTCGTTGGCGTAGGAGATGATGTTGAGGTTGTGTTGGCGTGCGATGGCTGAGAGGGGGCTCATGTAGATGTTGAAGAGGGTTGGGCTGAGTGATGATCCTTGTGGTACGCCGCAGATGACTTCGGTGGCGTCGGATCTGAACGGGGGGAGACGGACTCTCTGAGTTCCTCCGGCGAGGAACGAGATGATCCACTTCAGTGCCTTCTCTTGGATCCCGATGTTGCTGAGGCGCTGTACTAGGGTGCGGTGGCAGACAGTGTCGAACGCTGCAGAGAGGTCCAGGAGGATGAGGGCCGCTGTTTCTCTGTTGTCGAGCAGGGAGCTGATGTCATCGGTGGCTGCGATCAGTGCGGTCTCGGTGCTGTGGTTTGCTCGAAAACTGGACTGCGAGGGGTCGAGGGAGCCGTTCGTCTCGAGGAAGGGGACGAGCTGTCTGTTGACTGTCTTCTCGATGACTTTGGCAGGAAAAGGGAGGAGCGAGATGGGGCGGAAGCTCTTGAGGTCGGTGGGGTCCGCTGTTGGTTTCTTCAGGAGGGCGCTGAGCTCGGCGTGCTTCCAGCTCTCCGGGAAGGTGGCGGTGTAGAAGGAGGTGTTGATGATGTCCCGGAGTAGGGGTGCGATGATGGAGTCGGCCTTGTTGAAGACGTGGTGGGGGCAGGGGTCGATTGGAGATCCGGAGTGGATGGTGTTCATCGTGCGGGTGGTGTCTTCGGTGCTGACCGGGGTCCAGGCGCAGAGGGTGGTGGTGGGGGGTGTTGGTTCGGCGGTAGGGTGCGTGGTTGGTGCACCGAAGCTGTTGTGTATGTCGCGATCTTGCGGTGGAAGAACGAGGCGAGTGAGTCGCAGAGGTCTTGTATATAAGAAGCAATGGCAGCAGTGGCACACATGTCCTCTCTTAGACCTGCCTTAGCCCTGAGCATTAGGAGCCATTGGCGGCTTACCATTGGCAGATCTGAGCCAGGGTGGGGCTGGCAAATGCTATACTTCTGGAGTGCCTCCCCATAACCACTGAACAGTGTAAGCCCAGGTGGTTGGTCTGTCATTGGTTTGGCCAGAATTAGATTTAGATTTAAAATGAGAACCACCACCAAAACAAAGAGTGGCTCTCATGACCTAGCGGGCAAGGTCTCTGACTACAGGTCAGAAATGTAGGTGCTCATCCTTTGCTGTTGCTATATGGCCCGTTATCTGCTAAAGGTTGGTTCAATCACAAAGTGCTTCAATGATCTCTACTACAAATGAAGGCACAGGCAGGCAAGTGACCTCTCCAGTCACGAATCTTTCATTGAATTCCGATGCTTGTAGTTTGCTTTCCTGGAAAAACTGGATTACAAATACCAGAATGCAAAAGATAAATATCACTAGACAAGCTGCTGACATGAGACCTGAAGCAACCCTGGGGCATATTTACAAGCCCCTATCGCCACCACGTCACTTTTCAGGACATTGTGGTGGCGAAAGGGGCTTTCAGCATTAAGCCACTTAATGTGGCTTAACGCTGCCTTCTAAATAAAGCACCCTTTCACTCTATACTTAGCGAGAAAGGAGAGGGCAATGGGTGATGCTGTGGGCGTTCCACCACAACACCCTTTGATTTTGGCGCTGTCCCATATTTACAAGGGTGGTGTAAATATGGAGCAGTGCCAGCATTAAGACCAGGGAAATCCTTGTCTTAAAATGTTTAATTTCTCCTCGTTTTTGCTGTTTTCATGTGTGCTGCATTGTGCAGCACACATGGAAACAGCAAAACGCCAAGGATTGTTTAAGTGCAGGAAGGTGTTCCTTCCTGCACATAAACAATCATATAAAAAAATTACATTTTGCACCTCTGTGTGTGCTGCATTGAGCAGCACACAGAAGTTACAAAACACCATTTAAAGATTGTTAATGTGCAGGAAGGTGTCCCTTCCTGCACGTAAACAATCTTCCCCTGCAATGCAGACACCCTTGCACTATGGTGCAAGGGTGCCTGCATTGGCGCTAGGCAGCTAAATTTAGCGCTATCGCAGGGGGGAATGCAGGGCTGTCCAATATTCTTGCAAATATGGTGCAGCTCTGTGTTTATAAAGTGATGCAGTGTGTCGTTGGCCTTCTTGGCTTAACGACATGCTTCGCCACTTTACTAGTAAATATGTCCCAAACTTCCCAAAAAGACTCTAAGAGTGAGGAGGGGAGCTAAGCTATGTCCCACAGCTGAAAGTCCAAACTCTTCAGAGGCTTTGGCGGTGTCCACAGCTGATGGGGAGGAACCTGAGTCAGTAGGAGAAATTCTAATATGTGAGCAGGATTACTAGGACATATGTGTTGTAATAATGATATTCCTTTTTCAAACACCTGGTGTTCCAATATAACATGATTTTTTCTATAGCAGAATTGAACAAGCATTGGAAAAGGCAATAGGTCTGTTTTATGAAAGCACTGTCAAGCCAGCCTTTAAAATCCATGTATGTCAATAACTGTCTCAACCCATCTGGTTTGCTGCCTGAGACAAATGCCATAAATCATCTAGTTATCTAAAGCACTTTAATAGCATTACAATGGCACATGAAACCCTGAAAGTTCAAATAAAATCACAGCTGTGTGGAAGGCAAGCACCTTTTTGTGGAAGCACACAACTTCTGCCCAATCGAAACATGTACGCCAGTCTCCCAACTTGTGGGCGGAGCCAAAGTCCCTCATCTGATGGTTCTCACATAATTGTTTGGCGACAGCTGCTCTGTCAAGTCAGATCATAAAATGCTAGTTTCTTTCCTACACCCACAGATGTTACTCATGCTTTTTGGGTAACACGTCTCATCTTTACCCTCACTTACAAACGTTTCATTCTTAATGATTAATACTATTAAATCTGGATCGTCACATGATCCCTGCATTTAAGTATTTTGAAGAAAATAACCTACATTGCAATTCTGGAGCAGGATTTCTCCCCTAACAAAGGTGCACGCCTGCCGTATTTTTCACTGTCACTCACCAGATAATCTTATAGAGATTATTTTCAGTAGGAGAGAGCCGTGCTCTTACTTGGCGTAAACTGCATCTACAGTAGAGGGTTCAGTACACCTCTAACTTTACTTTCTGGTCAACATTTCTTAATATCACATGGGCCTCCACATGATTCTTCATTAACTTGTAAATGTTCACCAAGAAGTCCATGGAACTGGACCACTCTCCCTTAAAAAAAAACACTCAAATTGTGTAATAAGATCCCTGCACTCCGGGCTTACCCCATTATTGATGGTACCTCCACTCAGAAAGACTCCAACTCGTGGGGACTATAGTGTGGAATTTAATCACTGCTCGAATAAGAAGATTGAAAATCACCTCTAATTCCGAAAAGCATCCTCGGACTTGCTTCTCCCCATCTCTAATAACACAAGCTACTGACCCGATACTCAAACAAACTGCAAGCATAAATGCATGGCTGCATCTCCTCCCACACACACCGCAACCTTCCACATGTATGCACCTTGAGATAAGCTGCACCCTATTTGGAGCATGATTTCGAAACTCATGCACCTTAACCAACCTCTCCCACATAGGACTTACTGTACCTAGGGTAGATCCAGATGTGAGCAGTATACCTGAGAGAGTAGGTAGCTTCAAGCTGGGTATGGGGGTCGTGGTGAGGTTGGACTGGGTTGGGCCCAAGCGTCTGACAGTAGAGACGAATATTGCAACTTTGACTGCAAAGCGGAGTGGCAGAGCCTACGGTACCTGAGGCACAGACATCACCGCACCGGCACACAGCGGCAGGCCTGCTGGCACTAGGCCAGAAGGGAAATTAAATAGTATGGCTACTCACCCCTGGCATTGGGCAAGGCTGACGGCTCAGCAATGACAACTTTTCTCTTTAAGTAGTGGGCCCATGCCTTTGCAGTCAGTCTGTCTTATAAACTCCAATATTTAGGCTGAGAACAAGGCAGAAAATAGAATCTGCTGAATCCAACCCAATCTTATGATAAACGAGCAAATAATAGGTTCCTTCGATAGTGATTGGGTCCCTAATGCTTCACTTGTTACGTATCTTACCAACAACTCACGACTGAACAATGCTCTGCACCTAGATAGACGTATGCAGTCTGATATTCGATACACTGACTGACTCCGCAAGCACCTCGTACGTCAGGAGCCTGGTCCATCCATAACTTTACCATTCTCACTGCACTAAATCCGTACTTATGGAGGTTATATATCCTCCAGTCCAAGCGGTTTGCATTGTCCTGTAAATGAGCAGGTTCTCTGCTACAGCTGAGATGTCCAAGTTACATAATGCTAAAATCAGTCACCCCCTGTCAGCATCAACAACCACCACAATCTGCACATTCTAAAGCATTTGGCGACCTGCAAATAGTGTATTTAAAGAAAATGATACGTTCCTCTTTGGAGGCTCACGGAGCAGCATATAAAATTATTTCAGAATCCTGTTGCTGGCAATGCACCTTAAAAAACCCAGTTTGCAACTGTGTTTCAGGAAAAAATACTTGACCTCCCCCAATAAATATTTCACCACCATCCACGAACATATGCAAAGCAAAATCTAGTTTTGGGAAGTTTTACTGGCCTAAAGTGCTATGAAATGGCAGCACTTTTCATAAACGTTCTCTGGGAGATTAAACGCCAAGCCACCTCCGTCAAATTGTCTTTAACATCTATGCATTGTTAACCGTGGCTGCTTGTCGGCCCAGGCATTTGCGCGTGAATGGTCCCTTAGCCACTAATATACTCAGCACAATTCCTACCTGCCTACGCACCTGTGCCTGGGGCACCGAGCAGGCGGGGGCACTGTACTTGGAAAATAACACCCACTACCCCCAACTGCAACATGACTTTTGGGAAGATGGGAGCTGGACAAAAGGACAGCGACGCGCACCGTACCTGGGGTATGGCCGGAGGTGGTCTCAGGGGGCAGCCGCTGGCTCATGGAGCTGGCCGCGTCGAAATCCTCCGCGGTCCCCCTCACCCAAAGTTGCCCTTCAAATGTAAGGAGGCGGAGGACCCGTAGCCAAAAATAACGCCTGCCGCCGCCAGCCCGGTCCTAAAAGCCCCCCGGCTCTTAGGCTGGGAGAGGGCTGAGAGCTGCATGGAAAGTTATGAGAGCGAGCGAGGGCTCCATGCTGTAAGGGACCGGGAACAGAGGTGTTATCCTGTGCCGCTTACGCCCTCTGCTGTCCACTTCGCAGAACTTCACGGCCGCACGAGTGGCAAAGTTGCTTTTACTGAAGAAGCACATGGCGTCACCTCACTATGATGGAAATAGGGAATACAAAGTAAACTGAACACGTAGCATCAATAAACAAATATTTGCAATGCAGTAGGTCTCGCATTTCCGCGGGTTTGAGCTATATTGGCATTGTAAATGACAATGCCTTTTATTTATGTTTTTGATTTTAAAACATAAATAAAAGGCATTGTCATTTACAATGCCAAATAGCTGAAACTCTCGCAAATGTGAGACCGATTGCATTCCAAATGCTTGACCCTCCTGCAGTAAAAGAAACTCATTAAAGAAAATAGTGCTGACAGAGTAAAGAAGACATACTGTGTAACAACCAAAGTGAAAGGGCTAGTCCTCATGGGAGGTTACAGATAAAGACAAGGCGGAACAAAGGAGGAACTAACAAGCCTATGAACGAATCAGAAGCCAGTATTTAAGAAGGGCGATGACACAAGCCAATGAGAAATATGGGCAGAGAGTGGGCAGGACTTCAAGTCCATACCCCGATACAGCATGGCTCGCAGAGCAGCGGAAGCGCTGCCCAGGCTCGACCTAAAAATGGCACAACCCTATATTCCTGAGACCCTGGGTAATCAATAGTACAGGAAGACAATGGTTCCATCCAGGGAATCCCCAAGCCTGAGCTGCCTTGGTATCAGCAATCAACATGTACACATAATGTAATAATACCAGCATTTTCTATTGTCAATCTTTACATATCAGGGGTGCTTCAGTGAACGGCACTGTGAATAACATGGCATATGTGAATACATTTTGCACTGAATGGTTATTTGTGAACAGATCCAAAACAAAAGAACAATGTAGACTTATTTGAAAATTAATTTCCAGTTTTGACTCATAATTGGAGTACAGTTTGGGCAACTCACAATGAATATCAGTCTACATGTCCTAAGTGTCGACTTTTCGATCCCAGGCATTAATTTTGTGGGTCGTCAGCAGGACTGCTTTGTAGCACCTACAAAGATAGATAAGAACTATTTAATGATCTCAGCTGTATAGAGGCCTGTACTAAATTACATATGCAAATGTGCATGTCACACTTACCACACGACTGGTTTGAAAAAAGTGTACGCAATGGCCACTAGGCCTTAAAAAAGTATAGTGTGTATCTTAAAAATAAATAAACAATATAATGATAAAATGACAAGCAATTTTTTCAAATGCCAAGGAACGTTGTGTCCTTTGTGGTACTAAAGCGTTGGTGAATCATTCTAGAATCAGATATTGCCACCAGTTATAATTAAAGGAGGCAACAATGCCTTAAGCTCACAAAACTTCAACCAAAAGTCAATCAAACCTATTAATCGAACCATTGCTTAGTGTGTGCTCTGATCTCTCATCACAGAACGACCTGATGTGTCAAAAAGTGACTAAGCTTTGGTCATATTAAAATATCATTAGAAATGTGATGCTGCAATTATTTTCTAGTCTAGTGTGCTTCTATGGTAAAAAAAGAATTACATTCTTGAAGGATACAATGAGCAGGTTATAAACACTGACTAGGTAAATCTGTGTATTCTCAAACAACGTTTTGAAACCTACAAAGGCCGTGTCCTTGTTAACAGCAACAACAATGGGACACAAAGGACACTATAGTCTCCCCTCTTGAGTATATGGTCCTAGGAAAATGGCAATAGTTATAATAATATACACGTTTTCTCCTTTGCGGATGAACCAAACATAGAAGCAAATCGATGTGCTACAATACCAAGCCACCGCCGTCCGATTGATGCTGGAAAATCAAGAGAAAAACCACGAACTTTGTAGAGTATGAAAAAAGGAAGGAATTGAAGCCATACCTCCATCAAGTCAGTGCAGGGAGAACTCACCTCTGCATTTCATTGGATCAAATGAGACTGAGAGTGTGCTCGCCGCCTGCTCGCAAACGCTCTAAATATTGGCCCTGTCAGGCACGCTCCATGCACGTTTTGTTCGCCATAAGTTGGCAGGGTATGCTCAGACGTGAGTCCCTTGCTCACTTTGCCACTGGATTCAAGCAAGCCTGGCTGAAGACGGCTGAAATGCCAGAAACCGGTCCTAGGAAGCTTGTTTCCGGTCCAGGGAAGGCATGGCTTGGCAGTTCGGGCTGAACTGTTCCCATGAGGCACAGGGTCAGACTGATTTGCATATGGCCATGTCTGAACTGGGGTGGCAGAGTGGGCTAAAGAACGGTGATGGATCAAACCCAGATCTGTTGACTGGGTGTGAGTGTTTGATTGGTTCTGATGCTCCGTCCATCACCACCCCCTTTTGTACCGCGGAGAACTCACCTCTGCATTTCATTGGATCAAATGAGACTGAGAGTGTGCTCGCCGCCTGCTTGCAAACTCTCTAAATATTGGCCCTGTCAGGCACGCTCCATGCACGCTGCATTTTGGAATGGATGGTAATGCAGCGTATTAAAAAATCTGCTTCACAAACACATCAAAGCATTGTGCCAAATCCTATATATTATGCCTAGTAGTATAATTTGAGGAGAGCATTAACCAGTGTTATAGTGTTAATGTGTAAAACAAACTATAGATATAAAGGACAAATTCATATGATTCGAAAAAGCTCATTGTATTCCGAAAAACAGGCCACAGGAAGGTCATCACAAAATACTGGAAACTGATGAAAAAGAAACCTCAAAAAGCATTTGCAATGCAATAGGTCTCGCATATTGCATTGCAAATGTTTTTTGTTTACTAGCGCCCATGTGGCGCTTTCACATGTATGGTTGCCGCGTCCCTTTCTTTAGACAAGCCGCTTCTAAAGAAAGGGGCGTGCCCACTATTAAAGTGAAACCATTGCATGCAGCGCTTTGATAAAAAAAAGCATCTGTTTGTCAAGGTGAAAAACAGATTTTTTTTTTGTAAAAGCGCCTATGCCGTGCTTTCACTTTAATAGCGGCGGCGCACCCTTCTTTAGACACGGCTTGTCTAAAGAATGGGGCGTGGCCTCCATGGATGTGAAAGCACCTCATGGGCTCTAGTAAACAAAAAAATAAGTAAACGCGGCCGCTATATTTAAAGGGGACTGCCATTAGTGCGTTAAACAAATAAAGAAAGAAATGCGGCTGTTATAGTTAAAGCGGACCGCCATTAATAAGTAAAATAAAAGCGGGCAGCGTGCTGCGACCTAGTGGCTGGAATAGGGGCAAAACATTAAATAAAATAGTGCTCACATCCGATATAAAGCAGACCGTGTAACAAGACCAGTAAAAGGTCCAGTCGTTATGGGCGGTAACAAATGTAGACAAGGCGGTACCAAGGAGGGACTAACAAGCCTACTTCCGAATCACAAGCCAGCGTTTATGAAGGACAATGACACAAGTCAATGACAATTATGGGCGGAGAGTAGGAGGGGCTTCCAGTGCATACCCTAATACAGCATACCTCGCAGAGCGTGCAGCGCATGCGCCCTGCCCTTAAGCTCGACCTAAAAAGGACACAAACTGTTCAGTGAAATAAAAATAAAGTTGGGTGAGCCAAGGGTCTGCCTTGGCTCCACAAGCACGAGCTGAGCCCTGAAAATATTTGAGGTGCAAATTTTGCAACAAATATCATGTAAAAATACGAAAATGTCTTGTCAAAATTAAAAAAATATATTTATCGCTTCTCCTCAGTACACCAGGTTATTTTACTGGAAATGAGAGGTATTTATTATAAATGATGGTTTGAAAAAATGTAACTTCAAAACATTCCTTCCCCACCCTCCTGACATTGCCAGTAGCTTACAAAGAGGCAAGTCAGCTGTCATATGTACCCTATATGTGGTGTTTTCATTACATTACAGACGGTGCATCATTATAGTGTACTAAACAAAACACATGCTGAACACATGTGAGCATGCTCTTATATATGATAATGAAGAAAAAGGAGGCTCTGCGAAATAAAATAATGTTTCCAAAAATCACACAATTTGGTCAAGGGGGAACTGGGATATCTTTTTTCATATTGTGGAATTTGATCTAAAGATGGGTTTCTCTTTCACTAGCCCATTTTAGATCAAAGGTCATTGCTATGTCTGTCATGTTTGGCGCTTATGGGTAGAGCTTGAGTAGCCGGCAGAAGTCACATGAAAGCTCGGCTCCTTTTAGGCTCAAATGTCCAAGGGGACCTCGAGATAAACTACAGCTAGGCTTCCCGCTCGAGTCTGGCTCGATCTTTCAGTGGCTCCCAACCTCTAAATAAAAGCTAATCAAAATGCATTCCTGGGCGTTGTCTTAGTTAGGACTTTAAGTGGGATGAAAAAACTGGGGAGTCTCTCAAAGAGGCGTGGCCGATGCAATTAAGGGCGTGGCTTAAAAACACATAAGCTAAAAATCTGTGCTTCACATATTGTATCGCCAGTTTGGCATTTTGTTGTTTCTGTCATTGCATCCAGATATACAACAAGTCACATTACACCTGCAACAAGCCAGGACTATTGGCTTTGTAAATGGTTGTTAAGAAATATTCATCAAAGGCTGTGAAGGGTGGTACTGCTACAGAGTTAAGATTTTTTTTTTCCACCCTGAGGGTGAAGGCAAAAGTGGAGAGCCATACAGGGCCACAGCGGCACCGGGCAATCCCCCGGTGCGCCGCACGGGTGGGGGCCGGTTTTAGGCCCCTGGGGGCCGTTTTTGTTACAGGGCCGTTTTTGCAGCATAAAAAAATCGGCCCTGTAACAAAAGTGCCCGAAAACCGGCCCTGGCAAAGAGCTGGGGGGGAGGGGGGCGAGCACTTTGCCAGGGCTGGTTTTGGTTCCCAGTCCGGCCCTGGAGCCATATAGGGACCCGTCTCAGCACTTGCTTTATAGACCTGCCGGTTATGGGTACAGGCAAGACCAGGTCCACATAAAGCCCTAGTCTTAAACAAGGGTTCGTGGGCCCAAATCATGCAGATGCCATTATCAGCACGTGCACTCAATGATTAACTTCATCCTTCCCCAACTATCACCCACATTCCTACACCACACACAGACTTGCATCTTTCGAAGTAAGGCTTTTGGCGGTGTCTGCAACTTCTCCCATGGGGCTTAATATGCAACGCAATACGATATCAACCAAAACCAGCAGGCAAGCGGTTACATTTGTGCAATATTACAAAGTCACTCTGAAGTGACCTCTGACTATTAGGAGAGTTATTACCCCTTTTAAAGTAATTTTTGAATGCAATCTGCGAGGCACTAATACGTATTTTATGCGTGCTTTCAACCAGCTCGCTTCATCTATTGCCATGGCAGTGTGCCAATTATATTTATGTTTCAGCCACCACAGCATACAGAAAGGGACAGCCCACATCAACCACTGGCTTACCTCTCTTTGAGTGACAGCATTCTGTTTATGCGCAATGTGCACCTAACCACGAAAAGTAGCTCTCTTGTACTGTTTTTCAAAAAACATTAAAAAATATTGGCAAAAATGAATGCCAAAATGAAAAGATCTGTTGCCAATGCTCGTTTTAAGGTCTGGTGTTAGTCAAGACCTTTTGATTTGAATTGAATTGAATTTGTATAGCGCACTAAATCCGCAGGTGTCAAAGCGCTTGAACAAGACAGTCTCAATCAGACAGGGGCAGCGTGGCTGTAGATACGAGGATCTATAGAGAAAAAAAGCCAGGTTTTCAGTTATTTCTTAAATGCCGGAAAGGAGTCTACCTCAGAGATGCGAGTGGGAAGGGAGTTCCACAGTTTGGCAGTGGCAACTGAAATGAAGCGCCCTCTCCATCTAGTTTTCCGGAATCTAGGAATCCGCACCTTCTTGCCAAGAGAGGATCTTGGAGTCCTGCTGGGAGTGTACCAGTCGAAGAGAGCATTCAGATGGCTAGGGCATTTCTGGTGCAGAGCTAAGAAGACCACACACAGAGCCTTGAAGGTAACCCATTCCATTTGTAAACTTTATTTCGATCAAATGATCATAAAAGTCGCATAAAAATACATTTAAACAGCTGATAAAAAACATTAAAAATCAATTAATTTAAAATGGACCAGGGCAGAATGTATATAGCAGCAAAGCATTATTTAAAACTAAGGCGCTTGATCCATATTGCATGTAAAAAACGTGAGACAGCGAAGACTACAACAGTTCTTGTGTCACTAGCTAAAATACGATAGGCTTCAGTACATCTTTTGAATCCAAAACTTTTACATAAAGGAATAAGCCAATATTTCCTAGAGGCTCTATATGCAACACAAAGAAATAATACATGAATTAATGACTCAGTCGACCTTCCGCAAGCTGGGCAAGTTATTTCTGTATGTTTTGACCAGTTCTTGGTAAAATCCCTGAGTGGTAAGGTGCCCAACCTGAATTGAATATATAATTTCCTCGCCAAAGGTGGGCACAGTTCATTCAGGAATGGCTCGAAGGTATACTGGTCTTTAATTGATAAAAATAGTTTTGAAAGACTGCCAAGAGTTTTAGTTCCTTGTAGTACGCTTAGCCTGTACTGTCTGTATGCCTGGACCAGTTTTACACGAGGGAGCATCAAAGAAAATGCCTCGGGATTAGTCCAAAGTTCAGGCAAACCAATCTTAAAGCACATATCCTCGATATAGACAAGCCAGGGAAACTTCTTAAAAGTGCATAGTGCTAGTATTGAGCTAAGGTCACGACAATAAGGTCTTAGCTCCTCTGTGACCCACACTCTTCGCCAATACGTTAAAGGACGTAAACCTGCTTCTTCGTCTATTGGTCGAATTGCCAGATCAAGACGTAATGGGATTAGAGGGGTACTTTGCGGTAATCCCAATAAAAGTCTAATAAACTTATTCTCAATTAGAGAAAAACTTTTCATCTGGGAATGGCCCCACAATTCTGCCCCGTATAGAGCTGCGTTTCTCACTTGTACTTTATAAATTTCTGCAGCAGGGCCAGGAGCCTTGTATGTATTGTATTTGGAGGTTCTTAAGATCGCGCCAGATAATTGGGCAAGCCGCATAGCTGCTTTGTCTAGTTGGGGAGCCCAGGAAAAAGACTCGGAAAGTGTAATTCCCAAGTATTCAAACAATGAGACCTTTTCTAGGGTTGTTCCGTTGAGTGTGGGATTAGGTCGAGTTGAGTTAACTGGGTTAAAAACCATATATTTGGTTTTCGAAATGTTTATTTCAAGCCCATGATCTATACAGAATGCGGAAAAGCTGTCTAAAACACGTTGAACACCCATCGGAGATTTAGATAACAATAAAGTGTCATCTGCTAAAAGCATAACTGGAACCTTTCTACCATTGAGTCTAGGGGAGTTACCGTTGTCCGTCTTGTTGATGTGAGATACCAGTGCATTAACATATAGGCAGAACAGGGTGGGGGCTAATACGCATCCCTGCCTGACACCTCTGTCGACTGGAAAGCGCGCAGTTAATTGGCCTGCCTTCCCATATCTGACCTGTGCATAGTTGCCAGTGTTCAATCTAATGATCGTAACCAGTAGCTCCAAGGGTACTCCCATCTCATGTAGTACAGCCCAAAGTTTAGCTCTCGGAACCATATCGAAGGCTGATTTCAGGTCGACGAATATCAGATAGAGACTGCCACCCTCCACTGATACTGTCTTCCAAAATAGTAATTGCAGCCTTAAAAGTTGGTCCACAGTTGACACCTTTTTCCTGAATCCTGCCTGAAGGTCACTCAAAATGTTCATCTTTTCCATCCATGAGTGCAAACGGTTGAGTAATATTCTTGCAAACAACTTTTGGGCAACATCTATTAGGCTAATTGGCCTATAATTTACAGGGAGCAATGGTGATCCTTTTTTAAATATGGGAAATATTTCTGCTCCTAACCACGTGTCTGGGATGCTCATACCTTTCATGATGGCATTAAATATGGTCCATAAATATGGTACCCATATAGAAGGTTCTTCTTTATATAGATCCCCGGGGATCTTGTCGAGCCCAGGTGCTTTAGACATGGAAAGAGTTTTAATGGCACCCTCTACTTCTGAAGCTGTTATTTCCTCGACGGATTCAAATTGAACTAATGGTGGGGGCCCTCCACAGCTGTCATGTCATCTCCAATAGAGTACAGTGACTTAAAATGAACTTCCCAAACAGATGCTGCAATGTTTGGGAGAATCGGAGATCGTTCATCCTTGTTATCTGTATTAGAGACAATTTTCCAAAAGCCCCTCATATCCTTGTTGGAAAGAACTATTTTCAGGGCCTCCCATTTTTCAAGTTCCCATGCTTTTTTTGCCTTTTTAATAGTCTCATTATAAGTCCTCCTAGAGGAATTCAAGGTAGCCTTATTTTTTGATTTAACCCCTTCCCCGCTCATGACGGAACGGTTCCGTCATGAGCCACGGTTGCCGTGCGCTCATGACGGAACGGTTCCGTCATGCCACGACCGTTGGCGGCCGCTCCGCCCACGCGGCGCTGTTTCCCCGCCTGTGCGGGGGGACAACGCAACTGGGCGGAGTCATGACGGAACCGTTCCGTCATGAGCACAGCTCAACCGTGGCTCATGACGGAGCGGCTCCGTCATGAGCACAGTGCCACCGCGCTGCCCCCCCGCACCCCCCAGCGCCGCGGCGGAATTCCCGCCGCGGCGAAGGGGTTAATTGCATTAATGAGAGCAGTTTTAGCCTGTCTGCATGTTTTGGTATACCACGAGTTGGAAGAATAATTTGGCCTAGATTTACTTGAAGGCGGATTAAAAAAAGTTTTGAGAGCCGAGGTAAGATGGAAGTAAATAGATTCTACCGCTTGTAGATCCCAAACACTCGAAAGTGGGGTGAATAACCTTTCTGTTTCAAGAAGCGCCGGAAGAATCAACCCATAAAGTTTTAAAATTTTTTCAGGGGTACGTTTTACTGAGCCCCATCTAATTCTTCTTTTGTTGTTATCCAGAAAGAGGTTCTGATCAACCATTGGGCCTGTAGTGGAAGATACTTGGGGAACAGGAATTAATACCTCGAGCAGCAATGCATCATGATCAATGTCACTGTCACTGATCACTGTTTGAGATGTTATCAGTGATGTCATCAGTGATGTCACTGACCATGTCATGAGTGATGTAATATGTGACGTCATCAGCAGTGCATTGCGGGGGCACGAGTTATAGTTAGCTGAACTAACTATAACGGGGGAATTTCTATGGTTTTGTACGAGTGAAATGTCCAGCTAACTATAACACCCCTGAAATTTATGGTTTTTATGTGAATTTCTAAGGTTTTTTTAAATGCTAATTCCTAACTATAACATGTCTGAAACCTATGGTTTTTTCAATGAATTTCAAAGGTTTTTTAAATGCTAATTCCTAACTATAACATGTCTGAAACCTATGGTTTTTTCAGTGAATTTCAAAGGTTTTTTAAATGCTAATTCTTAAATATAACATGTCTGAAACTTATGGTTTTTTAGTGAATTTCAAAGGTTTTTTAAATGATATTTTTAAAATGTATTTCTTGTTCTAATTTTTTTTATATTCTTTAACTACATTTTTTTAATCTAATTATTTTCATATATATTTTTTTTAAATTGCACTAAACATATTTAAAAAAAATATTTAAAAAAAACATATATATCTTTGTTACATTATTTTATATTCTTTTAAATATGCTTATATGATTTATTTTTTTGCTTGGAGTCGCGCACCCAATGCGTTAGAATCGTGCATCCGATGCATATAGAAGTCGTGCACCAAACTCGCTGGAGTCGCGCACCCTACAGGTTAGTAGTCGTGCATCCAACGCTTGCCCACCAGGGGGCGGCTGGATGCGCGACTCCTAATTTTACCGTAAAAAAAAAAATAGCCCCTATCACAAATTTGTATTATCCCCTGGGACCCCATCCCCGGGGCTTATAAAAAACGTTGGGGACCGTGGGGGGAGCCCCAACGCCCCCACGGTTCCAGCCCGTGTCCTTCGGGTGCCGGCATTGCTTTTCCACATGGGGAGCTGCTGACATGCAGCTCCCCGTGTGGAAAAGCAATATGGTTTGGATTTTGAAAGAGACAGCAGGTTTCCCTGCTCTCTCTTTCAAAATCCAAACCAAATTTGCTATGGGAGGGAGGGAGACTCCCGCCCTCTCATAGCAAACAACAGTGTCCTGGGGGTGGGCACCCCAGGACACTGCAGGAGCCGGCCCTGGGGGGTGGCGGTCCCCAGGGCCCTCGAGGGCTCCAGGAGGGGGCCACGCAGCCCCCTCCCTCAATGCATAAAGCCCCGGGGGGTGGTGGTCCCCAGGGCTTGGGGGGGGCGTTGAGCCCTCCCCACCAAATATACTGGGAGGGGCTTTTGAGCCCCTCCCAATTTATTTTATAGCCCCGCGGGGGGTGGCGGTCCCCAGGGCTGGGGGGCCCCTCTGGGCCCCCTTGAAATGTAATCATTTTGCCCCCAGGATTTGGCCCCCCCGGGGGCTAATTATAAAAAAAGCTCAGTTTTTTTGTTTTTTTTTACGACAGGATCCGCGCACCCTGCGCGCACTTTGAAGTTTAAAATAAATAAATAAATACATTTGGTGGGGCCCTGGGAGTCCTTCTGGGACCCCCTAAGCAGGTCTAGAGGGTCAGGGTATTTCTACCCTGCCCCCTTTATACGTTTTGCACACTTATTCCACAGACTTCTTCAGCTTCGCTTCTACCGAGGCACAAAATGGCTGCCAACAGTTCCTGGTTTCGAATGTTGACAACCACTTGACAGCCAATTAGTATTCAGCGCGTGATCGGGAGGGTGCGCTCAGGGTGTGCGGATCCAGCGTGGCCATAGATATGTATGTACTTTTAACTGTAATTTTCTCAGGAACTACTGAACAGATTAACACCATTTAAGCAAAAGGCACGAGTCTGAACTGAGGACTGCCTCTTTGCCAAATTTGGTGTATTTCCGTTCAGCAGTTCGGGCTGTAGCTGCAGCTAAAGGTCCTATGGGAAATTGCATGGGGAAAACATGTTTTGGTACCCCCCTTTTTTCTCGGCCCCCGCTACACGAATCATCCCGAGACTTTCAGGATAGGAGCGGACCAGAGCTGGCCAAAAGTTTTGAAAAATTCGCGAAGATTCGTCAATCGGCGCCAAAGTTATTGGGAATAGAATGTTGCGGATTTCCTATGGAAAATAGGTCCTAACTATAACTACCTACTGGCGACAGCCAGTAGGTAATATATATATAGATTTGAAAGGCGAAAGAATGTTGCACGTAAACTCAGTGGTAGCGAGACTTTACTTGAATACACTGTATCCGGGTTATGGAACTGTCCGTTTAAAAGCATGTGTTGCACTCGATTCACAGTGTAATAAGTGCGGTTTTGCCTAAATCGACGTTGAAAACTAGTATAAACTAAAGGGCGGTTATGGAGCATTTTGGGAGTTGCAGTCCCGTGAGGTGTAATGAAGAATAATTAAAACTGTGCAATGAAGGAAAACAATGATGTCAATTCCATTTGGGGGTTAAAATGTTCCCTGAAATAAGAACGTGTACTTACCATCGTTGCATCACTGATATATGGTGAAAATTACGAATGAAAAACCAAGAATGAACTGTCCCTTTAAAAACTGGAAGAAAAGACGGTTGTCCTTCAATGTCTTAAAAGTTACGTTTTTTAAAATCAAACGAACCCACTGACATTACAGCAAGTGGCATATGATTAAGAGTCGTGAGACTCGAAACGCGTAATGCCTGTTGGTCTTTTAATAAAGATTCTTTCAAGCATTGTTGGTGTGGCCCGTACAGCGTTGCAGAAGTAGTGCGTGTTTCTTCCTTTTGGATATATATATATATATATATATATATATATTTATATATCTCCAAACATATATCACTGCGAACATTCTCCGTTGATGGGGGTCCCCAGTAATGCAGGGCAGCCTCAGCTGGCGGGAACAGAGCATCCTGTTACAAGCACAACAGAAAGGATGCTGAAGCCAAACCACTGTGTCACTTCACGTTAATTTTCCAAAATAAAAGTGACACAAATTCATAGTTCATTCTCTACCTCTTCCTGATGCGTTTAGGCATTTGCCTTAATCATAGGTGTCGACGATAGCACTGCCAGGACCCAGGTGCTTTTAATCCATTCAACCAGGTGCCCACCTGTCGTCCGCATACAAGTCCCAGGATGCATCAGAATCATCATTGAGAAGTATGCATTTCTATATTACTTAATAGCTTTTCATATTTCAAATTTGTTTAATGCATCCAAATCTAGTAAAGTGGCCACGTGCATATTAAAATTGTAATACTCCTAGGCAGATCTCATTTCTTCAGTCACATAATATTGTTGTCTTTAAAAACGTGAGGAGTCCGTGATTCCCACGAAGAGGAAACCTCTTCCTTCTCCCTTTCTCACCTCCTAAACTTTCAATGTTCGGTAATCCTTTGTTATGCATGGAAGCGAGCGTTCCATGCCCCCCATTTCTACCACCCAAAAAGGGTTAAACTTAAGGAACGAACCTTAAGGCACCCCACAGGGAAGGCTGACATTCTTCACCTTGAATCCACCACAGCTGACCGTATGTACTCTATTGGTTAGAAATGACTGGAGAAGCTTCAGGCCAGGCCCATTGACACTCGCTTGCTGCAGACGTTAGACCATCCTCACGGGTGAGACGGTATCGAATCCTGCAGACAAATTGAACATTACCAAGATGGCTGCCATTCCCTGGTCCATCCGGTGGCGGATACTGTCTGCTGCAAGCTTAAATGGGAGAAAACGCACAACTTTTTCTCCAAGGTATTCAATTTGTATATTTGTAAATCCCGGGGTTGATTGATGTTCAAATATAGAACATGAATGAAACACAAGACATTTTCAGTGAATAAACGATGTTTTAATCGTATTTAGTTTTTTTATTAAATTCAACTCATTGCTTAGGTTCAGCAACAATAAGTAGATCCATTACAGTGACAAATACAATCCACTATCCTTTTCTCCATCCCGATGCATTTCAGGCAGCGAGCCCTTCATCAGGGGATAGCTCTAGAGAAATACATATGGAACAATAATGAGGAAAACCAACCTGTCACATAATCCGTGGTCGTCATGCACCGCCGGGTGTAGTGATTGTAACATTTAAGGCTAACTCAGTGGAGTGATTGCAGTCCTTAATCATAGTGCCAAAAAGGCCTAGTGTCTGCTGCCACAATTGATTCTACAAACAAAATATATATATATATATATTCACTGAAAAAACCATAGGTTTCACACATGTTATAGTTAGCGGAAATGTTACTGATAAAAAACCAATGAAATTCCCCCGTTATAGTTAGTGCAGGCAACTATAACTCACGCGACCGCAATCCTCTGCTGATGCTAATACTGTATTTAGACACTTATTTGCCCATGTCTTCTTCCATACATTTTTAGCTATACATATATTACAAATATTTTTTTTTCATAAAGACACATATGTCATCAGCAGAAGATTGCGGTCGCGTGAGTTATAGTTGCCTGCACTAACTATAACGGGGGAATTTCATTGGTTTTTTATCAGTAAAATTTCCGCTAACTATAACATGTGTGAAACCTATGGTTTTTTCAGTGAATTTGCAAGGTTTTTTAAATGCTAATTCCTAACTATAACGTGTGTGAAACCTATGGTTTTTTCAGTGAATTTGTACGTTTTTTTAAATGCTAAGTTACTTTACGCCATTCGTGGCGTGCGCGCCCACTTAACGCAGTTCGTTCCGTGCGCGCACGGTGCGCTTCGCGCACCGTGCGCGCACAGTGAGCACGCGGTGCGCTTCGCGCACCACGCGCCCACTTTACGCAGTTAGTGCCGTGCACGCACGGTGGGCACGCGGTGCGCTACGTGCACCGCGTGCCCATGTTACGCTAGATGGGCCATGTACGCACGATGCGCTTCGCGCACCGTGCGCACATGGAGGACATATGATGCACTTCGTTTTGAAAGGTAATATTTTAATTTTTCGTATGTTTTATAAGCCATGCACAAATGGTGCCCTTCGGGCACCATTTGCACACGGGGTGGAGAGAGTGTGGATAATTTTTTTTTTTAATTTTTTTTTTTTAAATATTTTAGTTTATCTCAGGTGTAATAAGCCATGCTCAATTGGTGCCCTTTGGGCACCAATTGCACACGGGGTGGAGAGAGTGTGGATAATTTTTATTTTTTTTTTATTTTTTACCGTACGCGTACGGTAAGCGTAATCGGCGAAATTACCGAAAAAATAAAAATTCCGTTTTTGGCCTTGGGGGATCTTTGGGGACTCCCTCAACATGGCTATGTGTGTGGGAGCTGTCTAAACAGCCCCTTTACATGTTTTTGGGCTTTATATTTTAAAAATCACTCTCAGTGCGAGAGAGAAAATGGCGGCCGCCGCTTCCTGGTTTCGGCCGATTCGAATGTTTACTTAGATCTAAGAGCCAATCAGAATCGCGCTCGCGCACGCCACCATACGCGTACGGTAAGCGTACCGTAAGCGCACAGTAAGCTGGCTCAGATATATATATTGATTTAAAGGCTATTTTCTCAGAATCTACTGAACAGATTTACACCAAACCTACAAAAGGCACTTCCTTGACCTGAGGACTACCTCTCTGCCAAATTTCTAGTAATTCTGTTCAGCCGTTCGGGCTGTAGCCCTGTCTAAAGGTCCTATGGAAAAATGCATGGGAAAAACGCGTTTTGGGACCCCCCTTTTATCTCAGCCCCCGCTTGACGAATCCCCCCGAGACTTTCAGGGTAGGAGCGAAGCGTAGCGCCCCACCTATTTTGAAAAATTCGCGAGGATTCGTCGACCGGCGCCAAAGTTATTCAAAATAGAATGTTGCGGATTTCCTATGGAAACGTGGTCCTAACTATAACTACCTACTGGCGACCGCCAGTAGGTAATATATATATATATATATATATATATATATATATATATATATATATATATATATAATCCAAAATCCTTCCCCAACGGAAAAGTCTGAGCACACACGTTTTCAAGGGAACTCGTATTTTAATCCCACCGGCATGACACGTTTCGGCAAAATACTGCCTTTCTCAAATGCCTGAATACATGGGTGTTACCAAAGTACGCATTAAATATGCAGATTATCTTCCTGTGATTGGTGGGGACATTCTGGCAGGTAGGGATGGGAGGTGTTACGATCTCTACACTTTGAGTCCATTCAAACAGGCACTCCTTTGGTAAATACATTTAAACCACAGTGGGCGGCACCTGCTGAATTCCATCTTCTACCACAATGCCGCTGTTAAAATATATGAGTATCCCAGACCCTCAACCAGCCGCCTCTGCCCCTCCATATAATGTATAATGATTATAGGGCAGATTCAGCCAGCTGTCTTATTCCACTAGTCAGTTGTGTTGTTTACATCTTCATCTGCCCACTTCAGCAAACAGCATTGGGCAGTGAGTCAGTTCACTTCAGACATTGGCTAACATCACTGTGAGTGATGACATTTTTCTCTTTCACAAGAAAAACATCTGCAAAGTAGTTCATCCGCAAAGTAGTTCTCTTCACTCCCAGGCAAAACTATGGTAATGTTTGTTTTTGAGTCCAAAAAATATTGTTGCTTTTAGCCACCTTTTTTTAGGTCTCGCCTAAGCCAGCGCATGCGCTGACCTAGCGAGACATTTAGTGAGTGGGCTTTAAACAGCCGAACACAGCGTTTTGTGTGGCCTAGAGCGTGCGGTTATGCGCACAGTAACACACATTCCTCGCATCGCTCGCGGGCACCCTTACAGCGCGCGATCAGGCGCCATCTGGATTTCCTCTCGATTGCTCTCCCAAGTGTGCACTTCAATGCTCCTCCCCCTTCCCCACCACAGAGCGCGTCTCGCGGCCGAGCGTCGTTTTTTAAAACTTTTAGTGCGAGGCGCGCGCGCTTGTTTTTCCTGTCCCGCCGTTGTCCGACATCTATTTAATCCCATTTACTCATGTCCTGGGAAAATACCAGGTGCACTTTGAAATGGTGAAATTGACACTGATTCAGGACCCATATTAATGAATAGCTGACCCTCGACTACCATGCACCCCCACCAATAGCTTCGAGGCGTCACTGTATGCACACAACTAACTACTGCCAGACTCCTTCCCACAGGACTAGAAATATTATTATTTAGCATTGCAAGATTCTATACTCACAAGAGCCCTATTTGAAACCCACATGAAACGGTCTGAAAAGATCACAGACAATATTAATAGAGTTTCGGTTTATCACAAGTATTTGTCCCCAATGCACAGTTTTTGCAAAGCTGGGGTCGGGGGTCCTTCAAGAAGTTATTACGTTAATTTGCGTTATTTCAATTGAGTCAAGACTACTAATTCCAGAATGCACTGATTTCTTGAATGAAAACACACGACATTTAAAGTTGAGTTCTGGTGGCATTCAGTAGCTTTTTAAAACTAGATAAATGCAGGTGGGCAATCGTTTGCACTAGGATCTATGCCTGCTTCGCTGTCTGCCAGATCGCGGAGACTACCAATCATTTGCACCAGGCCATGTGCCCGGCTTCCCGCTTTCCTGTTTACCCGTTCTCTAAAATGGACTGGTCCAATACGAACCCCCGCCTTCCGTCATCACCCTCTCCGGACGGTCAGAGCTATTTGATCTCTCCGCTGCAACTTTGACCCATCCGCCTGCCTCCCCCTGGAGTTGGGGGTGCCCTCACTTACCACCAGTGGTGCCAGGCTGCTGGAGTTCCTCTCTTTAAACCCTGACGCTTGGTCGCCTCTTATATATGGCTCTCTGCGAGCCTTGCCTCCGCCACCAGCCAGGAATGCGGCCCTGACACGACCAGTTTTTCAAGAGCCACTGTGCTTTTTTCTCTCACCTGGTTTGCAAGGTGTTTAGTAGCGCAAAGTGTCACCACGAGCAGAGCCAACCATTTCCCGGCAGCCAGTGCACTCCCTCGTAGTCTTGAAGGTTGGACAAAAAAATAACGCCCCACAGGTTTGCAAGACGCTGGAGGTTAGTGAGTAAAGGCGCTCCGCCCAGAGAGCGCTCTCACAGGCCCAACACCCTGCAGCAGCAGTATCTGTTCATGACTCTTGTTCAAGTTTCGATTTGATCTGCTACGTCGCATAAGTACGACATACACTGCTTTCCATGCGTTTTTTCACTGTTCGAAATCCCTTTGGCACACTGCCTGGGATAAACATGGCGCAGAGCGGATTTCAGAAAGACTTACAAGGGTGTAAGAAGAAATAGGAAAGGAGTGCCACTTCCCTATCGGGGAAGATATCATGGAGTTCATCGACTCCTTCGTTTATTATTTTTTTTAAAAATCATTTCATACGCAAGCACATAAGAACACTGCTAATTCTGATGGCAGTGTGCAAGCCTAAACACCCTCCGTCTGGGGGAAGAACGCTGGAACCACTCGAGACCTCATGGGCCAAAAGTGGGCGCTACATCTACAACAAGCATTTGCAATGCAATAGGTCTCACATTTATGTAACTTTGAGCTATTGGCATTGTAAATGACAATGCCTTTTATTTATGTTTTGGTTTTTAAAACATAAATAAAAGGCATTGTCATTTACAATGCTAATAGCTTAAACTCTCACAAACGCAAGACTTATTGCATTGCAAATGCTTCTTTAAATATTGGCAAGGGCCTAATAGCCCCCCCAACAAAAGAGATTTAACCAATCATGATGACACAATCACTGAAAGAGGCATAGACTGGAAGCAAATGCCAGACACAATGGCTTTATCAATGTCTGTACTTTTTTGTGTGTAATCCTACTTGGCCTATTTTTTTCTGAATCCTAAAATAAGTCCGCTGGCACTTTCTGTCATATCTATCCTGAGGAAGACCATGCCCATTCCACCACAAGGGTTAAACTGTTAAAAAAGAACTCAATTTGATTATGAGGCTTTAGGGTTTTTAAAAATGTCATTAATATTCTCTTCACATTTGCACTAGATTGCTGCATGGAGGCACTGTTTTTCTTGCGATGACAAATTGTCTGTTTTTTTAGACTTAGCTTAAATTCTTACTGCATATTTGAATATCCCAAGTTCGTTATGCCAAGTTTTGACATTTGTTTAACATAAGAACATTAATTGTGTAGGAATTTAGCTACCTCTAGCATAGATCAAATCCAATGCCAAACAATTCTTGATGTAATATTGTCTTTTATCATGTAAAGGGACAGGTTCCTTCTTGGAATGCTTACAGAAGTTTTCTTCCAGTGCACGGGGGAAATTTATGCCTTTTTAGGTCTGGCTTGACAACACTTTTTTCTTTTGAGGCTACAGGCCTCATCTTTCGTGATCAACAGAAAAATATCTTTAGAAAGCACTACCGAGAGCTGGCTTTGACTGATCTCACTTATTGATATCCTTGAGTACGGCATTTTATTTGGCAGACGCTGTGTGCTTCTGCTGAAAGAGTGCCTGCATTGCACTTTTTGCCTTGTGAGAAAGCTTATACTCAATGCAGCAGGATTGAGTTGGTTATGGCGATGAGACAATAATCAAGGCTATTATAAAGTTACAACAAAGGCAGTAGGCCTGACAAATTTATGGTGAAAAGTATATGTTCAAGCTAATGTGCTTTATGGATGGAATGTTATTACACTGTGTTAAACGTTCTGGTCTAGACCGGTATTTTGTTACATGAAATATCAGAGGTTACCATAGTTGGCAAGGAATTTGGTTGCCCTCCCTGATATACCTTAGGGTTGAATATCTGTAATGTGATCACCTTTTTGAGAGGAGCTGTATATTGTTTTTCCAACTGTAGTTATGAACAGACTTGTAATTATATCACTATGTCCGGTGGTTGGCAGTTTATGCACAAGTTGGTTTTAGTGACAGGTCAATGATAAGGGTTAAAAGCTTGATTGTTTTTTTTTTTTTTTAAAGCTTTATTTAGATTTGCAAAATCAAACGGTACACAAATGTTAGCTGTGCATTCACCGATGACAAAGTATGGAGGTACATCAAAACATTTCCAGCTCCCTTGCAATATATGTAAGTTATGAGTGGCATCCAATATCAGAACCCCCTTGCTCATTCCCCCATCAGTACTTGCCCAACCTGAAACAGAGGAGACTGACAGCGCCCATTCATGCCCATGGTCCCTAGCCACCCCCTCCCTCCACGCATAGTCCGCTTCCCATGTGCATACCATGCCAACCACCCCCCCACAACAAACGCCCCATGGAACACACCATCCCAGTCCGACCTCGACGTCCCCAGCCTCCCAACGCCCATGTCACCTCGCCTACCCTACTCCCGTTGGAACTATACCGGAATGTGTGGGCGACGAGGGGGAGCCGGGGAGGCCTGCAATGTATGATTTGTAAGGGCCCCAGATATCCCTAGGACGCGCTGCCGCGGGAAGGAGACTGGAGTAGAGTTCGCTATTCGTGCTGCAAAACGCCATGGCAGTGAGCCACGATTGGACCGTAGGGGCCCGTCTATCCCCCCAGCGCCTGGCGATTTCTCGTTTAGCCAGAAGTAGACCCACAGCGGCCAACCTACGAACGTTTTTAGGGAAATTTACTGTATAGCCCAACAACGCCACCTCCGGAGTGGGAACAAGTGTAAGCTCTAACATGTCTTCCAAGACCTTGTAGACTTGTGTCCAGAATGTTTGCAGCCTCGGACAGGTCCAGGACAAGTGTGCGAAATCTGCATGTGGTGCTGCGCACTTCCAACAGATGTGAGGTCGTGCAGGGTCAATGGAATGGAGTCTGTCTGGGGTCACGTACCAACGGCGGAGGAATTTATAGTGAAGGAGTTTGTGACGACTGTTCAGAGACACCGTAGCAGTAACCTTACAGCAGGCCGTCCACTGTTCATCCGTGATAGGCCTACCCAGGTCCGTCTCCCATTCCGCCCGCGCCCGGTCCTCCGCACAAGGGAGCAAAGCTGCACACACCTTGTACAGCCTCGAGACTATATGGGCCCCCGTATCTCTGTCAATAATGATGGTAAGGGGTTCAAAGGAAGCAGGCTCAAGGGCGAAACCCTCAATTGCCGCCCTGGCCGCGCAATAGAGTTGGCGCAGAACGAATCTGTCCATGAATGTAGCCTCGCTAAAGCGCGCCTCTTCCGACGCCGAGAATATGTGCCCTTCCGGGTATAAATCTCCCATCTTGGTGAGGTTAAATTTACTCAACGTTCGCTGCACAAGCGCCTCGTCCGTGCCCGGCAGTAGTCCCGGGTTGCGAATAGGAAGCGAAGAGGAATATAGGCGAGGGCGAGCTAAATAGCTCAAAAGTTTCTTCCAGGCCCAGCTGGTGGTGGACACTGTTTGGATATCTACTGGGTTTCTGGGGATACCCTTGGGCAAAACGGCAGCCAACTGACCTGGGAGCACAAAGTCTGCCTCAGGGCGCAAAAACGGGATCCGAGCGTCCGGATGGTACCAGGCATAAGCATGTGCACACTGCGCGACCAGATAGTATAGATACAGATCCGGTATGCCGAGGCCTCCCCTATCCGGTGGGAGTGTGAGAGTCTTCCAACGAATCCGGGGGTGCTTCCCGCCCCAGACCAGTCGGATCAGGAGGGACCTCAAGGTGGAAAAGAAAGACCGAGTGAGGGGAATAGGGATATTGTTAAAAAGATACAGAAATTTGGGGAGCACTATCATTTTTATGATGGCTATTCTGGCCGACATGGAGAGCGGGAGGCGCAGCCAACCCTCCACCTGCGTCTCCAACCGCGCCACCGCGCGTCCATAGTTAAGGCGGATGATTTAGTCTGTGCTCAAATGGATCTGAATGCCTAAGTAGCGTACTGAGTCTGAGCACCACTCCAATGGGAACTCACACTGCCACGGGGAGGTGCCGCTAGTCAATGGGAATATGATAGATTTGTGCCAGTTTATGCCCAGTCCCGAGTGGCCACCAAAGCGCAGGATCTCACGAATCAGGGGGGCAAGATTGACCTGTGGTTCCCTTACATACAGGATAGTGTCGTCTGCGTAAAGGGAGGCCAGCAACGGGCCCGTCCTAAACTGGAGACCCCTGTGGAGGTGCCATTCCTGGAAATGCCGTATCAGGGGGTCCATGGCTAAAATGAACAAGAGCGGGGAGAGCGGACAGCCCTGGCGCGTGCCACGCGTTAGGGAGAAAGGGCGGGATAACGTACCGTTGATACGCAGACGTGCCATGGGGCGGCTATAGAGGAGACGAATTGTGGCCAGAAAATTCGCCGGCATGCCCATGCGTTCCATAACGGCAAGAAAGAATGGCCATTCTAAGGAATCAAACGCCTTCTCGGTGTCAAGTAGGATCGCAGCCGCAGGTGTGGCTGGGTTAATTCTGTGCAAAACCGTGAATAACGTCCGCAAATTCAGCGACGTCGAGCGACGTGGGACAAAGCCCGACTGCATGGGCGAGATAATGAACTCCATCAGTTGGGAGAGTCTGTTGGCCACTATTTTGGCTAAAATCTTATAGTCGGTGTTTAAGAGGGAAAGGGGTCTATACGACCCACACAGCGATGGGTCCTTGTTTGGCTTCGGGAGCAGGACCACGACCGCCTCTCGTAGAGTAGCCGGGAGCGAACCACGCTCCAACGCCTCCGCATAGACCTCTATGAGCCTAGGCGCCAACAGATCAGAGAAGGCCTTGTAAAAGTCTCCGGAGAAGCCATCAAGACCCGGAGCAGAAGAGCTCCGGAGCACTTTAATCGCTCCCCGTACCTCCGCCACTGTTATGGGCTCCGCCATAAATTCCTGCATGCCCCTATCCAGAAACACAAGCGCGATCTCAGACAGGTAGGCGTCCCGAGCGGCAGTGGATTCACCCAATTTGGAGGTATACAACTCAGTATAATAGGCCAGGAATTCATCCCGAATTTTAGCGGGCTGTGCGCGGAGCGTACCATCTACTCCCCGCACTTCAGTTATCAGGGACTTACTATACGGCGGTCTCAAAACCTGTGCGAGCGTGCGCCCCGGCCGATCCCCCTCCCCATACCGCCGAGCCACATGATATTTCCCCAGATATAGGATCTCCTTATCCGCAGCCTCCCGAAAGTCTGACAGGAGGCTCAAGCGCTTAGCAAATATCTCGTCGGAGGGCGACCGTCGCGCCTCTACATCAATCGCATCCAGCTGCGCCTCTAAGCGCGCGATTGTCGAGTGTAGTGCCCTCAGGACCCCAGCCTGTTTAGCAATGCAAACCCCTCTGATATAGGCCTTGAACCCCTCCCACAGGACAGCCCATGAGTCCACTGATCCAGTGTTTAGCGCAAAATAGTCTTCTATTGCTTCAGTCACCTCATGGACAAAGAGATCATCCAGAAGCGCCTTGCCGGGAAAACGCCACTGCCGCTCAAACCCCTCCGGGCGAGGGACCTCCGAGCCCAGTACCACCGGCGAATGGTCAGAATAGGTTCTAGGGAGGGTTCCTGATGTGCGATACCAGAGGGACAGGGCGGGGGATAGGAGCCAGTAGTCAATCCTGGTCCAGGTGTTGTGTTGCCCAGAGAAGTGTGTGTAGGCCGTGGTGCCTGGGTTGCGCTTGCGCCATACGTCAGTGAGGGAGAAACGAGTGCAAAGGTCCAGGAGCGCGCGTCTAGCTCTAGGCTTTGAGTCAGCGGCTCCGGAGGTGCTATCGAGTCCCACATTCAGTAGCAAGTTGAGGTCGCCGCCGAGCAGGATGGCAGCGGGTGTCAGGGAGGCCAACTGGGCAGCAAGCGCGTGGAAAAAATCTGGGGAATCCGTGTTAGGAGCATATACACATACCAGAGCGACCACATGTCCCATCAGCACTCCTTTCACAATGCAATAGCGCCCTTCCCTGTCCCCAAGGAATGTCTGGCAGTGGAACGGGATTCTTTTATGAACTAAGACCGCTGTGCCTCTAGCATAGTTGCTGAAGTTGGAAAAATAGCGATGGGCGCCCCAGGAAGCTGCAAAACCGGTATTCCCCGATGCGTGCAAGTGTGTCTCTTGAAGAAAGGCAATGTCGACCCTGTGCCGATTTAAGTAATGTAGTATTTGTTTGCATTTACGCTGATTATTTAGGCCACGGACATTCCAAGACATTAAGGAGAGATTGGCGGGAGTTACATTTAGACCTATCTGGGCCATCAATGCCAAACTGTACGTAGTAGGAGCAGGAGCGATGCAACATCTCCGTGTACCAAAGAGAACAATTCACACAAAGCCATATCATGAAAAGCAAACTTAAACATCCCCCCCCTCCCCCCACCCAGCCAAACCACGCAAACGTGAGGCAATCCCCAACCTGGAAGCAAGAAACAGAGCTCTAAATAATAATACCAAATGTACATCACAAAAAAAAGGCAGAGCTTCATAACCCAGAAGTATACCCAACGGTTTCAACCAAAGGGGGGTGACGACGATCCGCAATCAACCCAGCGCTGCATAGCAAATATATATCAATTGTTCAAAATAGTCCTCCAATAACAAGAGTCAACGTTAGCTAAGTTAGAGCCTGGGCGCCGTCTCAGCCGACACCGGAGGTCGCAAACAGATCCTGGCTGTGCGCAGAGCCACTGCGAGGGGGGGAACGTCCATCCTCGTCACCCCCCGGCGGGCTCCGACGCGGCTTGTAGTTGCGACAGAATTCCTGCACCGCCATAGGGGTATCAAAGAGCCTAGTGCGGCCCTCGACGTCGACTCGTAGCCGAGCCGGGTAGAGCATTCCATACTTGAGGCCCAGATTTCACAGCGCAGCCTTTGCACCCGCATATTTCCGCCTGGCCTCCTGGACCGTGGCCGTGAAATCATGGTTGAAGGAAAGTCTCGAGCCTTGCCAAGTGATCTCACCCTTGTCTCTGGCTAGGCGCAGGGCAGTGTCACGGTCCCGAAAGTTCATGATCCGGGCAATGAGCGGGCGCGGTGGTAACCCCGGGTTAGGCCGCGGTCCCAAGGAGCGATGGGCCCTCTCAATCACAAAGCCCGGGGTGAAAGCCTCTCGCCCAAAAATGTCAGTAAGCAACTGTTCCACAAAGACGTCAAGCCTGCCCGTGGCCGTGGATTCCGGAACCCCGGTGATCCGCACATTGTTGCGCCGACTGCGCGATTCTAAATCTTCGTTCTTGATGGCCACTTCTTTCAAGATACGCTCAAGCCTGTCCACCCGCTTAGACTCCTGTACTGCTCTGTCCTCGAGGGTAGAGACCCGGGCCTCCGCCTCTCCCAGACGCTGGTCATGAGCCTCGATCTTAGCCCCCATGTTCTCCAACGTCTTGTCCAAGGCATCGAAGCGGCCATCCAAGGCCCTGAAGCCAGCACGCATTTCCTGAAGCCAGTCCGGGGACGGGGCATCGGTCAGAGGGCCGCCAGACGCCCTCTCGGCCGGGCCCGGCATGGCAGGGCGATCCTCCGCAGGCCGCTCCGGAAGTTTCTCGAATGGCAGTGTCTTCTGTTTAGGGTCTCTGCGACCCATGCCACCAACTGTCCGAGGGCCACCAGCCCGCAGGCTGCAGAGTAAGGGCGGCTCAGCTATGCCGTAGCAGTAGGCCGGCAGGATCGTTCAGCCTGTGATCAAGCCACCCAGGCCTCCCAGGTGTCGCAGTGCCCACCGAATGCCGCCGCCAACCCGACTACATCGCGCCGCCGGTCCGGGACATCACCAGGAGTAGCAGGCAGGGTCCAGAATGGATTGGGGGGGAACCATAGCAAGGCAGACCTCGGCTTAGCACCAGTGGAGCCAGGTATGGCGAGGTAGGACAGCTCGACCAGGCCGCAGCACCCAGGTCGCGTCCAGGGAGGGCCCGAGGAAAGAGGCGGAGACAGTCCGAGCGCCAAACCAGCGCAGCGTCCAACCCGCCAGCGGGCCACCCCGCAGCCCCCCCCCCGGTCCCCGGATTGCGCGACCAGGGGCCCCGGGGAGTAGGACACGTGCAAGGAACCGCCCGGCGCGCCCGGCAAGATCCGGGCGTCCGGCGCCCCCCAGCCCACAGCGGCGCAGGGAGGACCGTAGACACCCGTCAGTCCGCTCCCCGGCGCTCAACGCCCCCCCCACGCCCCGTCCCCGGGTACCTGACTCACGGGCAGCCTCCGGTCTCGCACTCCCGTTCGTGCAGCCTGCAGCCATCCGCCATCTTGGGACCCAGGGCGATACCTCCTCAGCCGGTCCCGAGCGTCCCAATCATCGTCGCGGCGTGTTCCGGGGGCTCAGGATCTGCGGCGGCGACGCCAGGAGTACCGCGCCCGCGGCAGGAGGGGAGGAAAGGAGCTTCAGCGCCGGGCTGGCAGCGGAGCTTCAGAGCCGCGCGGCCATCTTAGCTCGCGGCTCGGCCACGCCCCCAAAAAAGCTTGATTGGTTCATTGGGAAAACATATTTTAGATGTCATAGAGCTGACATCTTAGCTATGACAAGGGCAGTAGGCCAGACTTACTTATTGTGAAAAACATATGACAAAGCCAATCCGTGTTTAATGGTAGATTGTTATTACACTATGTTAAAGACTGTAGACCAGTATTTTGTTACATAGAATATCATCAATTACTGTATTAGGTAAGGAACCTGGAATTGGTCACCCTCCTCTGACCAACACTGGGTGTAGAAGTTTGGAACTTTGATAATCCATTTTAGAGGGTTGTATAGGGTGGTGCCAAATACAAATTGTATATATTTATAATTAATTTTGACTTAATGCGTGATGGTTGTTTTGTCCGAAAACCTTATCTCAATGCAGTAGGCCTGTGTTGGTTATGGTGACAAACTAGTAATAAAGGCTATAGACCTGAGTGGTGCTTAAGTAAAATTTATATCAGAGGCCATAGGTCTAACCTGATTATTATGAAAAGTTATGACAAAAGCAGTAAAGCAGCCTTATTTATTGTGAAAAGTGTATGTTAAATCATTAGGACTTTAATAGTGGGTTGTTTTCACCCCTTGTTTAAGCATGTAGACAGATATTTTGTTATATGGAATGTCCCAAATGGCGTTAGTAGCCAAGGGTTTTGGTGTTGGTTACCCCATTTGATAAATCTTTAGTGCAGAATATTTGCAATGTGATAATTCTTGCTGGACTTGTTTAGGAGGGCGTGACCAATTTAGTTGCCTGCCATGTTCTTGTAATTAAATACATAAGAACAAATACATACTGTTTTATTCTTACAGATGGTTTGGGTCAATACTCTCCTGTCATTGGTCTGTTTGTGAGTCATTCACATTCTACTTCCACAGATGACAGAATTGCAGCATTGATCAAAATGCCCTGTTAGTGACAGCATTTTGTCTGATTATATTGCATGCATCTACCTGAAAATGAGTGTACTTCAGTACCAGGTCTGGTGGGATGGTCCTTTTCTTTTCCTTTCTCTTTCTTCTATTATAGGCCTCCTTCTATTTGTGCCCAAATGTTCTTTTATTTTTTTTCTTCATTTGAACATCTAGCAGTTCCCCAGACAGTTCTAAGGGACCACTCACTTGCTGCTCATTATATCTATATTACACCTGCTCCAGATGTGGCCACTGTTTTTAAAAGCAGACAGCCATTTTGAAAAGGTACAGTCAATGTATCAATGTTTTATGGGTTCAAAATCCTCCACCTTAAGAAGCATTATATCAACCATTTTGGATCATTACAGCGATTAATTCACTAGCCACAATGCTATTTCAAGATGGCCGGCCAATGTGATGTTTACTGAGTAGCCATCTTCGAATGATATACTGCAAATGAATAAGAAGCAACACATTAGAAACGGAATTCGATCTCCCTGTTGTGTGTCCACTTTATTTGGATTTTGTGATAGAACTATCTAAATATTCAAGATGCGATTCTGTGTCAGTGTTTTGATTGCGCCTATCAGATAACACAGAGCCTTCCACACGGTAGCCCAACAACCGGCGCAGTCAAAACACTTTAACACATCATCTTTAGAAAAGGGTTTTATTTTACAAAATGCAAGGACTCGCTCTCTTTTGAATAAGGCTTGGGGTTTATTTTACACAATGCTCTCTAACAAAAGCTTTCCCAGATGTCAAATACAGAAGGTTCAAATACACAAAGAGATATATATGTTTATATGCAAGCAATAATATAAATGCATGAATAATACTGATGAAGAAACAAGCAGCAAATAATATGAGATAAGACTTAAGCAAATATACTGGACGTCCTGGAAGAGATCAGAAAGCTATATATACATCAAATGAGTACTTTGGAGGTGCACTTTGACTCACTCACACATCACAAAGAAAACACATTCACTCACACATCAAATGATCACAGCCACTGGCTCACATCACAATGGCAATAGCCAAAACTCAATACATCACCTGGTGCAAAAACACAGCATCTTAGACGTTTGAAATAAACAGCCGTGATTGAGAGCCTCAGCAACCAGGGTCCACTCTCCGAGATAGACGCGTCCGTCCTCGCTCGGATTCCAAACTCCCGGTTTCCAAGTCCACAACCTTCAGCTTTAAACACACTAGAAGGTTCGAGAAAGACCTCCCCCTAGGCCAGAGGAATCTTACCAGAACTGGCCAGGTTCCAAGCAAGCATTTCCACGGCAGGAAGGAGCTCTCACGTTCCCTTTTCCAAACTCACATGTTCCAGCCTTTTTCTTGACGAAGCTCACAAAGCCTTTCAGAATACATAAACAATCCCTCACCAAAACAGAAGGACCTTGGACGTGAATAACCCAAGCAACTTGAAATCACTGCTGTGCACGCAGAAAAGCTCAAGCAAGGCAAAGCCAGGGAAAAAGGATAATATGAGGCCATGTCAAAGCCAATAGTAAGCACTTCATAATTCTCATACAACACCGAGCACATGTGTGCATCACTGCCCACAACACTGCACTTCGAAACCAAAGAGTACATTCCACAACTCTCTCTCCCTTTCATGCTTTCAAATGCACATCCCACACGTTCTATTCTTGGCAAGGCTGTTCTACTTCGTGATAGCTCCTGTGAGAAGCTGGCCTGATATATGATGTCACTAATTCTAGTGTACACCTTGTATCAGTCCAAACAACCCTTATGGTGATTGGTTGTAAAGTCAACCTTATAGACCAGCTATCCTAGAAGTAGAATGGACAAGAGCAGTCTTAGGCTAAACTCTGAATGGCATGTGAAGCCAGCTGTTATACCATTTGTAATCCCTTGAATACCAAATGAAAGGACACCACAACAGATATATATAAAAATAGAATGTATTTATTCTAGTCAAACCCTCAGCACTCTTTATGAGATTCGAGGTAAGTACAACACAGTCTTATTTAAGCATACATTAAGTCACACAGGTAAGTAATACAGTTAGGCCCTAGGGGCCACGCAAACCATATACTAAGTAAGTGGTATAAGGACCACTGTCACGAACACAGGATAGGCCTAGGCCTAGGGAATCGCTGGGGCTACACTACACTACCAAAGGTTAGGAAGTGGGAGGCCCACGGGATTCAGGTGCAGAGTGGAAACACTCACGCGTAATGCGTAAAAGTCGATAGAATTACTAGCAGTTAGAAATTAACAGTTTTAGGACACTTCTGGTATAGCTAGAAAGTCGAGACTCGGAAACTAGACCCTAGGATAGTCAATACCCTTGTGAGCACCGAAGTACTCAAGTTACCTAGCCCACGGGCTGCGGGTGCATTGGTGTGAACTTGCGTCGGGTTTCGTCGTTGACTTCTATGGATGCCTGAAGGAAAGTTGCTGACAGGCAGTCAGTGAAGAGTGTCCGGTGGATCCCAAGGTGGGGATCAAGAAGGAAGGAACCTGCAAGCAGAAGGGACAGAGTCTAGGTCACCAGCCAGGAGCCGGGAAGGAACCAGGAAGGAACCAGGCGATGTCGTGAAGATGCAGGTGAAGAGGTGAAGCTTGTCGCAGCAGCCACGGGTACCAGGAGACGTCGAGGACGACCGGGACCAGGAGGTGAGCTGTCCCACGAAGGCTCTTGCTGTCGGCGGCGGCGAAGTCGAGTCCGGACCCAACAAGCCTTGGCAAGCGGAACCCACGCAGGATGGAGGACTTGCTTCTGGTGCAGACCAGGAAGGTCTGGGGTGCTTCTCTTTCACAGAGGAGCGGGTGCCAGTCTGGAGGAGCTGGACCAGCAAGATGAAAGTAAAGGTTCGTCGTTGCAGAGGCTACTAGCCAACGTCCAGCAGCCGGACAACGCGTCGAGCAACACAGGTGCAGAAGGGCCCCACGCAGAACACGTGAAGTGTGGGGAGCTGGTCTTCTTTGCAGATGGTGCTCGGGAGTGGTGTTTCTCAATTCCCCAAGCACAGCCTCGAGGGAGCCTCGGAAGTCGCGCTAGTCAGTTACTAGCCACTTTTCCCAAGTCACCGGTCCCACGTCCCTCGTCGCCTCCACGGGTCTCAGCTTCGCTGGAGATGTGGATCTGTGTCAGAGGTGTCTGGAAGTCTTGGCGCTGGTCAGTCTCTGCAATCGTACCTCGTAGGATCAGTCACAAAGCAAGCAGCGGTCGCTGGATGGTGCCTGGTTGCCCAGGGTGGTCACTCCTTGGCCACAAGGGAGATTTCTTCAGTCTTCTTCCTGGGGTCGAATATCGAAGGTCCAGAGTTTCTGTTCAAGTTGCAGATTCAGGTTAATCTAATTTAGCAGGGCTCAGCTAGCTACTAATATACTGGGCTAGTGGGCTGGGCTACCTGCAAGGTCCCTCCTATGGGTGGGACCAGGAAGGGGAGTGGCTACACCCCCTTTCCTTTGTCCAGTTTCGCGCCAGAGCTGGGGCTGGAGTGCCCCAGCACCGGTTTGAACTGGACTATGCATTGGACACCTTGTGTGCCCCAGGCATGTCTCATTCCTTTCAGCCCTCCCTGCCCCAATACACTAACGTCTGTCTGGGGAGGTGCTAGCACCTCCCCAAGCAGGAAACCTATTGTCCAGGCCTCCCTGGCTGGGAGGGCTCCCAGCTGCAGGAGGTCAGACTCGTGTCTGTGGCAGCAGCATCCATTTGGTGAGAGTTAAACAGCATACTAGGATTTTAACATCTCTCCCTCTAGAAGGGAGGAATAATATCGTCATCACCAGAAATCGTATGGGGGTATTATTCCAAAGTGTTAGACACCTTACACGACATGTTTTGATAAAGCCAAACCATAGTTACCATAACCGTTTAAGATTATAAGGTACTTTAAGAGTATATGGTAGGCTATATCATAGAACAGCTATAAGGACATGGTTCCGAAAGCTGCAGACAGGCTCAGCTCATGCTAGAGCACCATCTCACATGTTACCAAGCACTCTGCCTCCAGGATTGTTAAGGCCTGCCATAGGAGTGGCTGATAGGTACACATGTGTCTATATATAAGGTAGGTATAGGAATACCACCCTAAGCAAGGGGTGATTACACGACCTTGCCCCAGCTGAGTGATCAGCCAGTTGTGTCATAATGGAAGGCCAGGCCAGGGGTGGCCTAATACATGTTGCAGCCCCTGGTAGGCCCAGGGTACACCTATGCCCTGGGTAACTAGGGTACACTGTACAGGGTCCAAAAGGTGATCCTTGCCAATTGGGTATGTACCTAGGGTACATGGAGTCCATTTTAAAGAGAGAGCAGACAGCCTGAGACCCTGAATGGCAGGATCTCAGGCCAACTAAGTCGAAAAACCAGCTAGACACTAGGCAAAAAGTTGGGGGTAGCCATAGTCAGATATTCACCTTCCTACACAACCCCCCCCCCCCAAACGAAAGGAGATAAGGCTGTCCTTGACAAAGTAAGCCTATATTGCCTAAGTGGCCATATAAGGAAGAACCAGCACTGGCATGGTTACCCGCTGTCTCATGGTCCACTAAGCAATCCCTCACCCTAAAGGTATCATAGGGTCTCCACCATAGGGAATCTCTACCTTTGGTGTGTCTTTGCAAAGTAAAAGGCTGGTGTTGAGATGGAGTACTGAAGTGAGTGTCCTCAAAGTGAGGCCTCAGCTTCCTCCAATCACCCTCCACCATGGATGCCTTTCTTTCTTTAACTGAGTTGCACTGTGCTCTCAGGGTCATCCTCTGGCTACCTAAAGCTGGAGGCTGGGTCCCTTTTGTGGGCTTACTGGAGGGACCGGTCAGGTTTGGGGCCCTAAGGTCCCATGTTTGCCTGTGCCCAACAGAATCCCTCTGGGGGAGGTCCCTAACTACCTGTAAAGGAGATCCCTCAGGAATGTTTTTAACCATCACCTGGCTAGGGCTACTAGCCAGGCAATCCTCATTCTTTTGATGGGGGGGTTCTTGTGGACAGGGGCCCTCTTGGGGTCCACTGGCCTCCCTGACCTCTGCAGCCCTGGGCTGACTGAGGCAGGGTAGAGAGAGGCAGGCTACCTGCACCAGACTGGGTCCCACCTTGGAAAGGTCCACTGACATCAGAGGCTCTGCCAGGCTAGGCCTGTCTACCTCTGGGGCAGTTCTTTCACAAGGGGTGAGGTCAGATCCTTGAGGAGGCTGACCTTTTCTTAATGTCTGGGGAGAGGGAGACTTTTCTTCCTCCCCACTACTCTCTGTTTGTGTGGAGTGATCCATAGTTTCAGGCTTCACTACACCTATGTCAGTCTGAGTATGGACTGAGACCATTACAGTCCTGCCAACCTTTTCAGGGAGGCACTCAGTTTGGGTTTGAGCTGTGACTGTCTCTGCCAATCTCTACAGGGAAGTCTGTCTTTGCCTGGGCTGTGGCTACCACTGCCCTTCCAACCTTTTCAGGGAGGAAATCTACTTGGACAGGGGTTGTGGCTGGCACAACCCCACTACCCTTTCGTGAAAGGCCTACCATTTTAGAATGGGTGTCTTGTTCAACTTCAGCCCAAGCTGAGAGTTCTAAGTCATTCCCCAGTAAGCAGTCTACAGGCAAGGTTGGGGACACTGCCACCCTTTTAGGGCCAATTACACCGCCCCAGCTGAGACATACCTCTGCCATGGGATGACTGTTCTGTTTGCCATCAATGTTAGTTACCTGGTATGAGAAACCAGGCAAAAGCTGCTCAGAGGGAACTAGCCTATGGGCCACCAAAGTGATGCTAGCTCCAGTGTCTCTGTAGGCCTCAGCTTTTCTACCATTGATGTAGGGCTCCTGTCTGTACCTACCCAAGGTGTTGGGACAGGCAGTGAAGTTGGCAAACCCCATGCCACCATCACAGACAAGAGTAGCTGCTGTAGGGGACTTGGCTAAGCCAGGGTCCCCCTGTGTTCCCCAAGAAAACCCAACCAAATTTTTGGGGGCACTCCCACCACCTGGGGGATTACTGCTGACAGTAATAGGTGGTGTGACAGGAGTAATTGGAGGAACAGGTTTGTTTTTAGCCTTTGGGCAACTGCTGTCGGTTTTCCAATGCCCAGGAATTTTACATTCATGGCAGTAAGGCTTTTTAACTGTGGTAGAGGAGGGAGCTTGGGACCCACCACCCTGTGTGGAGTTTTGGGGCCCTGAGGAAGATTTCTCTTTTGTTTTATCCCCACCCTTCTCTTGAGGCTTGGTGGTATCTTTCTTTTGGTCACCACCCTGATTTTTAGGCCTAATCCTGGTCCTGACCCATTTATCTGCCCTCTTTCCCAATTCTTGGGGAGAGGTCAAATCTGAGTCTACCAGGTGTTGATGGAGAAGCTGGTTCTGACAATTACTAAGGATCTCCCTCATAATCAAGTTGTACAATCCTGCATAGTCCTGCACCTTGCTGCCAGTTAACCAACCTTCCAAAGCCTTAGTGGCACAATCCACAAAATCAGACCAGTCCTGCGTCTGTGTCTTCTGGGTGTCTCTGAACAACAACCTATATTGCTCAGTGGTTAAGCCAAACCCATCTATCAGAGCACTCTTCAGGACTTTGTAATTGTTAGCATCCTCATCACTGACTGTGAGGAGCTTGTCTCTACCTTTGTCAGAAAAGGAGAGCCACAAGATAGCTGCCCACTGACTCTGGGGTACCTGCTGTACTTTGCAGGCCCTCTCCAAAGCAGTCATCCACTTGTGGATGTCATCCCCATTCTGATATGGGGGGACTATCTTGCTTAGGTTTCTATGGTCACAAGACCTATCCCTATCTCTAGGAATGTTGCTGCCACCAGTGGGTTCTGACCCAACCAATTTTTGCTCTCTGGCCAGAGCAAGCTTCTCTTTGGCAAGGGCAAGTTCTTCCCTTTCAATCCTCAATTTGGCTTCCCTCATTCTGGCCTTATGCTCTCTCCTCTGGGGGGAAGTCATCCCCCTGTGGGATGAAGCATTGGAGCTTCTTGAGTGATAGGAGTGGAGAGAGTCTCCTGAGGGAGACCTACCCATCCTATCTCTCTTTTTAAGATGACTTGGGGCCTGTAAGGGAAGCTCCCATGCAAGCTCCCATGCAAGCTTAAGTTAGCCTGACTAAGTCTTCTGACTGGGGTCTTGCTACCTCCCTCTTCCTCTGAGGTCTCTTCTGACTCATCTGTATCAGTTAAGTCAGGGGTCTCTTCTGTGGAGGGGAGGCCCTTATCTACAGCTATGGCACCATACTTGGCAGCTCTTTCAGCATTGTAGGCCTCCAGAAGCTCCACTAGCTGTCTAAGGGTAGGGTTGGAACCCTGTTTTAATCTCCTGGAGGTACACAGTTGTCTCATCTCCTGGAAAGTGAATGCATCATATCTAGAGGGAATCTGTCTAGGATTCTCCTCTCCTGAGGGAGGATCAGTGTGATCTCCATTCAGGGACATGATTCTAGTGAGGGTGTGGTGTGTGCACCTACCTACACTAGTTGTATCTACTAAACCTCTCTAGTAGTTGTAGTCAGGGTGTGTTCAACCTACAACAACTAAGTCCAGTAGGACTTAAGTATTTATAATCTATGTTATATGTACCTAACAATACCTATGTGATCTTTCAATTTAGTATCTCAAGATTACAATGGTATTACAACAGCAAGCTCAGATCCCACCGCTCCCACCAATGTGAGAAGCTGGCCTGATATATGATGTCACTAATTCTAGTGTACACCTTGTATCAGTCCAAACAACCCTTATGGTGATTGGTTGTAAAGTCAACCTTATAGACCAGCTATCTTAGTGGTAGCATGGACAAGAGCAGTCTTAGGCTAAACTCTGAATGGCATGTGAAGCCAGCTGTTATACCATTTGTAATCCCTTGAATACCAAATGAAAGGACACCACAACAGATATATATAAAAATAGAATGTATTTATTCTAGTCAAACCCTCAGCACTCTTTATGAGATTCGAGGTAAGTACAACACAGTCTTATTTAAGCATACATTAAGTCACACAGGTAAGTAATACAGTTAGGCCCTAGGGGCCACGCAAACCATATACTAAGTAAGTGGTATAAGAACCACTGTCATGAACACAGGATAGGTCTAGGCCTAGGGAATCGCTGGGGCTACACTACACTACCAAAGGTTAGGAAGTGGGAGGCCCACGGGATTCAGGTGCAGAGTGGAAACACTCACGCGTAATGCGTAAAAGTCGATAGAATTACTAGCAGTTAGAAACAGTTTTAGGACACTTCTGGTATAGCTAGAAAGTCGAGACTCGGAAACTAGACCCTAGGATAGTCAATACCCTTGTGAGCACCGAAGTACTCAAGTTACCTAGCCCACGGGCTGCGGGTGCATAGGTGTGAATTTGCATTGGGTTTCGTCATTGACTTCTATGGATACCTGAAGGAAAGTTGCTGACAGGCAGTCAGTGAAGAGTGTCCGGTGGATCCCAATGTGGGGACCAAGAACGAAGGAACCTGCAAGCAGAAGGGACAGAGTCTAGGTCACCAGCCAGGAGCCGGGAAGGAACCAGGAAGGAACCAGGCGATGTCGTGAAGATGCAGGTGAAGAGGTGAAGCTTGTCGCAGCAGCCACGGTTACCAGGAGACGTCGAGGACGACCAGGACCAGGAGGTGAGCTGTCCCACGAAGGCTCTTGCTGTCGGCGGCGTCGGAGTCGAGTCAGGACGCAACAAGCCTTGGCAAGCGGAACCCACGCAGGATGGAGGACTTGCTTCTGGTGCAGACCAGGAAGGTCTGGGGTGCTTCTCTTTCACAGAGGAGCGGGTGCCAGTCTGGAGGAGCCGGACCAGCAAGATGAAAGTAAAGGTTCGTTGTCGCAGAGGCTACTAGCCAACGGGCCAGCAGCCGGACAACGCGTCGAGCAACACAGGTGCAGAAGGGCCCCACGCAGAACACGTGAAGTGTGGGGAGCTGGTCTTCTTTGCAGATGGTGCTCGGGAGTGGGGTTTCTCAATTCCCCAAGCACAGCCTCGAGGGAGCCTTGGAAGTTGCGCTAGTCAGTTACTAGCCACTTTTCCCAAGTCGCCAGTCCCACGTCCCTCGTCGCCTCCACGGGTCTCAGATGTGGATCTGGGTCAGAGGTGTCTGGAAGTTTCAGCGCTGGTCAGTCTCTGCAGTCGTCCCTCACAGGATCAGTCGCAAAGCAAGCAGCGGTCGCTGGATGGTGCCTGGTTGCCCAGGGTGGTCACTCCTTGGCCACAAGGGAGATTTCTTCAGTCTTCTTCCTGGGGTCGAATGTCGAAGGTCCAGAGTTTCTGTTCAAGTTGCAGATTCAGGTTAATCTAATTTAGCAGGGCTCAGCTAGCTACTAATATACTGGGATAGTGGGCTGGGCTACCTGCAAGGTCCCTCCTATGGGTGGGACCAGGAAGGGGAGTGGCTACACCCCCTTTCCTTTGTCCAGTTTCGCGCCAGAGCTGGGGCTGGAGTGCCCCAGCTCCGGTTTGAACTGGACTATGCATGGGACACCTTGTGTGCCCCAGGCATGTCTCATTCCTTTCAGCCCTCCCTGCCCCAATACACTAAAGTCTGTCTGGGGAGGTGCTAGCACCTCCCCAAGCAGGAAACCTATTGTCCAGGCCTCCCTGGCTGGGAGGGCTCCCAGCTGCAGGAGGTCAGACTCGTGTCTGTGGCAGCAGCATCCATTTTGTTATGCTGAGGCTTTGGTGAGAGTTAAACAGCAAAGTAGGATTTTAACATGTCTCTCCCTTTAGAAGGGAGGAATAATATCCTCATCACCAGAAATGGTATGGGGGTATTATTCCAAAGTGTTAGAAACCTTACACGACATGTTTTGATAAAGCCAAACCTTAGTTACCATAACCGTTTAAGATTATAAGGTACTTGAAGAGTATAAGGTAGGCTATTATATCATAGAACTGCTATAACGACATGGTTCCGAAAGCTGCAGACAGGCTCAGCTCATGCTAGAGCACCATTTCACATGTTACCAAGCACTCTGCCTCCAGGATTGTTAAGGCCTGCCATAGGAGTGGCTGATAGGTACACATGTGTCTATATATAAGGTAGGTATAGGAATACTACACCTAAGCAAGGGGTGATTACACGACCTTGCCCCAGCTGAGTGATCAGCCAGTTGTGTCATAATGGGAGGCCAGGCCAGGGGTGGCATAATACATGCTGCAGCCCCTGGTAGGCGTAGGGTACACCTATGCCCTGGGTACCTAGGGTACACTGTACAGGGTCCAATAAGGTGATCCTTACCAATTGGGTATGTACCTAGGGTACATGGAGTCCATTTTAAAGAGAGAGCAGACAGCCTGAGACCCTGAATGGCAGGATCCTAGGCCAACTAAGTTGAAAAACCAGCTAGACACTAGGCAAAAAGTTGAGGGTAACCATAGTCGGATATTCACCTTCCTACAGCTCCCTCTAAAAGACAGCAAGATTACAAGAAAGAAGAGAAGCAAGGCATATGCAGGACCGTCGTACATCCAGACTCGGATGAAATAACACACTAAATTCAGTTAAAATAATAGTAGTCAAAGGTCATCACTGGGTGTCAAACCACAAGAGTGCCTCTAGCACTACATTCCACCACATGACCTTTGACTATCATTACCTCGATATATAAACTAGACGTCTTAACTGAAAGCACAACTATGTTTGAAATACATGTTGAAGCAGTAACATTATAAACTAATGTGCTGAACAGAAAGCACAAGTGTAAAACTGTGAAATCATAAAAGCATGTAATAATCATTTCAAAGCATGTAGAAATAGCTCATGCATATCTGGATACTCAGCACGAATAAATGTTTGATGGATACACAAAATAAAAGATGAAATAGAATCAAGCATATGAACTCAGTAATGCTCCTAATGTTTCAAATGGCTAATACTGGAACTTCTACTGTTGAAGCTGCCACACCTATATATTTTGTGCTCGAAATACAGGCAACATCATCGTTTTCTTTTTACCTTTAACTAAATTTCACAACATCTTTGTTGTTCTTTTTCTTTTTAAACAAACAGTCCTTCTGTGTGAAAGACACACAGCCTTCTTGCATTTTGTTTTAACTTCATGTGTATGAAATCAGTTCCTCGGTCTTGGGGGTCTGTCTGGTTTGTTCAGCCACAGGATGTCAGCTTGCATCGTCTGGTGAATACTCCAGGGTTGGGGAGGGGAGGGGTACACCTTCACAGGGTACACATACACGGAATGATGACCTGGAAAAGAAACAAGCATCACTCTTCTTGCAATTATGTTTTTCAAAAATCGCACGTTTTCCTGTCCCTGTTTTGAGTTTGAAGCCACAATATTATCATTCCTGTCTGCACGGTTCTCTGCTGGCTCTGGAGAATTATCAGAGAGTTCTACCCACACTATAGCCTCTGAATTCTTGGTATTAGGATGAAACTCTCTTTTTCCCTGCACAGTAAGAAGGGCTGGGGCAGTCTCCTTCCTTATTATTTTTCCACTCACTGCTGAATACGTGCTCCCTTTATCAATTGGCAGAAGCCCAAGGCAATCCATCTGCTCTGGTAATTTTCCTTTCTTCAACTCGTCCCCCACCTTCCGTGAGACTGGTCTGGCTTGTGCATACTGGCACTTAAGAATCACAGTTTTAGGTAAATCTAGGGGAATATGTGCACCTTCATACTCTGCCCACCTGTTTGTATGGTCTTTATCTCCTAGGTGCCCGCATTTAGTCATGTACACCAAATCTGAATCGTGTGTCACCACGTCTGTCTCCAACATTTTAGCCTTTTCATCTGTAAGGGAATTAAATGTTCTGTCATGCACAGTAGCTGCGCTTTACAGTCAATCTGCCACTTCACTGGGGAATCCTGTGTCTCAAACACCACCCCTGGGACCTGCACCAACTGTTAATGCAAAACTGCAGTTTCTGTCTGTATATGCCATTCTATCACGTTTGCTTCATCCCATTGACAAATCACATTTTGCCTTATTGTCATCTACCAAGTGTCTTTCAATGTGCAAAAGCACAAAAGCATCCGTATTTGTCTAGCTACGGTCCACAACTTTAAAAGCATACTTTTCTTTACCTGTGTTTCACAAGTACTGAAAATAGCACACTGCTCTTGGACTGGCACACAAGATACACTGTCACATTTCTGAATTGACCATATTTTAAAAACATTCTGCACAGTCTGTTGTGCAGATACAAAAGCACATTGTTGCATTTCTTTTTTCAAAATAGCGTCTTTCCATGTAGAGCAAGATTCATCATTCACTGACATGTCTGGTTTATACCTGCAACCAGCGATCGCTAAGTCTACCTGCACATTCACATTTTCTCGGTTCAAATTCATTTCTGGCTGAGGAATGTCCTCAAAAGAATTAATTAAGACCTTCCGTGAGGCCTGTAGATTTACTGGCTTCACATTTTTCACATATGACTCATACTGATTATCGGAATAGCTGGTCAACACAAACGGCATCGGAGATTGGTACGTGTTTAACTCTTTTTTCAAAGACTTGTTTTCAAACTGAGCCTCACCCAACTCTCGTTTCAGCTCACTACATTCTTTTTCTAAATGTTCACATTTTTGATACATGCTAAACAATGCATTCAAAATGACACCACTGTTTCTGTCTGAAATACCAAGTTATTTTCCCTCTTCAAATAAGTCAGATGGCATCTGTGACTCTGAAAACATAGGCATTTTAGAGAGCATTTTCCCCTTTTAATTTTCTGTTTGAATCCTGTGAAAGTGACGCCAAGATGTTTTGATTGCGCCTATCAGATAATACAGAATCTTCCACACGGTAGCCCGACACGCGGCGCAGTCAAAACACTTTAACACAGCACCTTTAGAAAAGGGTTTTATTTTACAAAATGCAAGGACTCTCTCTTTAGAATAAGGCTTGGGGTTTTATTTTACACAATGCTGTCAAAAGCTTCCCAGATGCCAAATGCAAAAGATTCAAATATACAAAGAGATACATATATGTTTATATGCAAGCAATAATAACACACTTGGTAAATATAATGCATGAATAATACTGATGAATAAACAAGCAGCAAATAATATGAGATAAGTCTCAAGCAAATATACTAGACGTCCTGCAAGAGATCAGAAAGCTATATATACATCAAATGAGTACTTTGGAGGTGCACCTTGACTCACTCACACATCACAAAGAAAACACACTCACTCACACATCAAATGATCACAGCCACTGGCTCACATCACAATGGCAATAACCAAAACTCAATACATCACCTGGTGCAAAAACACCTCATCTCAGACTGGGGAAGTAAACAGCCGTGATTGAGAGCCTCAGCAACCAGGGTGCACGCTCCGAGATAGACGCGTCCGTCCTCGCTCGGATTCCAAACTCCAAGTTTCCAAGTACACAACCCTCAGCTTTAAACACACTAGAAGGTTCAAGAAAGACCTCCACCTGGGCCAGAGGAATCATACCAGAACTGGCCAGGTTCCAAGCAAGCATTCCCACGGCAGGAAGGAGCTCTCACGTCCCCTTCTCTGAATCTCGCATGTTCCAGCCTCAATCTTGACGAAGCTCACAGAACACCTCACAAAAACAGAAAGACCTTGAATGTGAATAACCCAAGCAACTTGCAATCACTGCTGTGCACACAGAAAAGCTGAAGCAAGGCAAAGTCAGGTAAAAGGATGACATGAGGCTATGTCAAAGCCAAAAGTAAGCACTTCCTAATTCTCATTAATGTACACATGTGTGCATCACTGCCCACAACACTACACCTCGAAACCAAAGAGTACATTCCACACCTCTCTCTCTCTCTCTTTCATGCTTTCAAATGCACAACCCACACGCTCTGCTCTTGGTAAGGCTGTTTTACTCCGTGACAGCTCCCATTGAAAGACAGCAAGATTACAAGAACAAAACTTTTAAAAGAAGCAGGCATATGCAGGACATTGTACATCCAGGCTAGGATGAAATAACACACTAAAGTCAGTTAAAATAATGGTAGTCAAAGGTCATCACAGGGTCTCAAACCACAAGAGTGCCTCTAGCACTACAGTCAGTTGTAAGGTAATTATTTTAAAAACAGGGACATTTTTGTTAACAATCCAGCAATGTTCCACTAACAGACAAGGTAGCACAATTGTTCCTGCGTCACCTAAAACATTTACATTGTGTGGCATTTATTTTACAAAAATACGCATTCTAGTTTTGAAGGCCTTTTTAAATGCATTAGACATAAGTGTTCACCTTTGGCTGCATTGGCAACCACATTCAGATGGTTAAACAGAAAGAGTGAGTCAAACAAAATAACTGTCCAGTACATTCACCGCTACATGCGTCAAGGGAAGAAGAACTCACATAGATTGATAGGAAAATGCACCTACATTGATGCCTCCTTGCAACACACAGCTTTTTATAGAACATATGGCTATAGCCCACAAGTAATTCCTGCTAGAAAAATAAAACATGGCAGTCACACCAGAATTAAGATATGAACAAATCTAGAAAGCCATAACTATCTGTCGTACTTGTTAGAATAAGAGAACATGCAGGCAAGTGACAGAAGGGGTTATTTACCAACCTTCTATATTTACTGGTAGTGGGGAAAATGCGGGAATCCTAGAGGTGCACATGTAATTTTTCATCCTGGGTGCAAACAACCAGTTTCTAATGTACTGTATTCTTTTGTATTGCGGCATTTATATAGCGGTTCCTACTCCTATGTCGGACACTAAAGCATTTGCTTACATGGGCAGCAAGCTACTCTATGTAGGATGTGTGGTTGAAAGGGTGATGTCTTTATTTATTTTTAATCTTACGTGAGAAGAAATTCCATGTTGAGCGTGATGACCACCGAGGTGTGAATATTGTGCTATGGGACGGCGTGCTTAGTTGTGTGTTGGATAAAGAGGTGCGAAACAGATGCCCAGTTTATGGTTTTCAGTAGGCTGGCAGCTTTGAGCAGCTCTGCAAGTCCCTTTATGGTATTTCTGATGATCATAGTCTACTTAGCTGGTTACTGCCCTGGGTTGTTCAACCTGATATTTTGCTTAAAAGTTTTGGTCCTGAGAAGGCATTGTTGGAGAGGGAAAGTGTGAGGAGATATGCTGGTATGGGCCTTGTTACTATCATCTGATGCACAAAGAGAGGGACAGGGAGCTAAGGGAAAAAGAGGTCCAGTACCCGTGCCCCCAAGGTAAAACGTGTCAATAATTGGAGGGTAACTGTTCCTATCAATGATAGCTTGCCCATTCGGCAGCATAAAGTATAGGTAGAGAAGTGCCTATCATGCTTTTTATCTAAAAGTTGGATAGAGGGGAATTCCTCCTAATTAGAGAGTTGCCCTCACACACCCATCAGGGTGTCATGCTTCATCCTTGGGCGTTTTGTCCTCGTGGGGATTGCGTTGCAGTCCCCCACGGGCCCTGCGAGGGGTTCTTTGGCAAAGACCTTTTTTGAGGAACAGCACAGTAGTGAGTGCGGGTGTGTGGGGATTTCATGCGAGTGGGTTTTAAAAGTACCGTGCTGGTACCCCCAAAGGTATTTATTCTTGGGTCCGCACAATATATTAAAAACAGGCAAAGAAGAAACTAGTAACTCTACCGTCAATGAGGAGTGTTTGTTAGTTTTTGCAAATTTGAATGAATGCTACCAGCACGGTACATTTAAAACCCACTTGCACGAAATCCCCACACACCACTTCGGCATTCCTCGAAAAAGATCTCCACCAAAGAGCCCTCTTGCGGGGCCCATGGGGGACTGCAGCGCCACCCCCACGAGGAGCAATACACCCGATGATGAAGTATGACGGATGTGTGAGGGCAACTCTCTAATTAGGAGGACTTCCCTCTATCCAACCTTTAGATAAGGAAGATAGGCACTTCTCTAGCTATACTTTATGCTGCAGAATGAGCAAGCTATCATTGATATGAACATTTACCCTCCAGTGATTGACGCCTTGTTACTATCATCTCATGTCTGAATGCCATTGTTAGATGCAAAGAAGCAGTCATAGAGCGTAGTTAGTTGAGACTTGCAGTAGTGGACTAAATTAGAGTCCTCCAGTTGGCTAGCAGTATGTGACAGCTCTATTTAGTTATTCTATGCCTATTCAGTTGGTGAAGGCTGGTTTACTGGCAGTGACTGACAAGACCCCTAACGTATATGTCTTATATGAGACTAAGATGATTAAGTTATAGCTGGCTGCTGACAAGTGTTATAGGATTAGTATTAATGTGGGTTAGTAGGGTTGTTTATGAATTGACATTACCCAGGCTACCCATATGTCAGCCCTTCTGAACTTACTTGGATATAGAAAGTAGTGTGCTGGTTGAGTTATTACATAGCTGGGGGTTGCAAACGTTAGACTGAACTTGAAGATGCGATTATCTTTCTGGGTTTATTTCCAGAGTTGTGGGATGTTGTAGTTATCTTTAAATAACCAGCTTTTGCACTGTCTTCTGAAGTCTATATGTACCTGGAGGCTTCAAATCTTGGCTGATAGTGAGTTCCAGAGCTTGGCTGCTTGTATTAAGAAAGCAGAGCCTCATACAAATTTCTTATGGTTGAGGGGTTATTATGATTTGTGGTGCAAACCTGGAGCTCCATGTCCTGCTTTGTTTGCATTGCTTGAATTTAACTTGTAGTGTCATATGGTTCCTAATTTCTCAGTAAGTCTGTGTGTTTGGCAACATAAGCTTCAAACCATGTGGAATAAAGTCCGTGCATGCCATCAGAATATGTTGACCTAATTCCTGGCAAGCTCACAGTCTGCAATCCGGGTCCCTAAACTGACAGGGCACCGTATGGTGTCTGCAACCTCAGAAGATGACAACCTGAATTCCCCCAAGGAAATCGTGGAAACAAACCTTGACCTTTCGTTTATGACTCAGGCATGCCCAAAGAGATACACAAGAAATGCACAAGTGACATTTCAAATATTTTTTGAGGCAACCGGGATCTCGTGTATATTATATGTGCTCCAATGATTAATAGTATGAAGCAAACCAACGTCACCAGCATGACAGGAATGGTGAACAGGATGAATAATTCAACCATTATACAATTGCATTCGATTATATGAAAGCATATAATTGTACTTCTACTTAGTTTTGCCTATCCTAATAGGTATAGGTGAGCTAATCTGCCAGATCCCCCAGAGTGGTCTAACTCCCCATATACCTGTGTGTGTATATCATCCAACAGCTGAGTCTGGTGGAAAGCAGGCCGTCGCCATGACAGTCAAAATGCTCCCCTGCCTAAGCAAGGGATCATGAGATTTATAAATTAAACTAAACCCATGCATTCAGTTCCTGAGCTCCGGACTGGCCGCATCTTGTTTATTCTACCCACCCTGTGCTGTCACCTAACAGACAGCAATCCATAACATAGTTTGCGTAGACTACCGGGGACCTTGTACAGAATGTTCTACGAGAAAAAAATGTGCCTACGAAGAAATGTACATGTAAGCAATTATTTTCTGAGCATACTGATGTGCAAGCTAACTGTGTTGCAAAGGTAACTGTTTAAAAAGATGTCAAATTTAAATATGAATATGTAAAATGGGAGTGTTTGTGCCCAGGGTCTATGTAACTAGATGACAGTAGGTATAGTGGTCCTTTTCCTTGGTAGGATCTGTGGATAATGCCGAGTGCTTTGAACATTGCCCTTCTAGCTATATGTAGCCAGTGGAATGATGACAAGACTGGAGTCATGTGTTTTCTTGGGTGAAGGTGGAGAAAGAGTCTTGTTGCAGCATTTTGGATTTATTGTATTTGTGTATGATGAATCTGGGTTCACCGAGGTACAGCCTGTTGGAATAATCAAGCTTGGAGATCGAGAAAGGGAGGATGGCTTGTAGTTTTTGATGATATCCAAGGTATTGGAAGATATGACACAGTGTGTTCATTGTGTAGAAGATCCTCTTTGTGATACTGTTGACATGTACTATCCAGGATAGGTCTGAGTCCATGGTTAACAATATATTTCTGACTCCTCTTGATGTGGGGTCTCGAGTTCCTTGTACCATATGGCGATGGGTTGGTATTTTTGCCATTGTCCGTTGGTCAGGATTTCTACCTTTGCAGGGTTGAGCTCTAGGTGGTTACTCATTATCCACGTGGTTAGGGCACAAAGGCATTTGTCAAGTTTTGGGTTGTTTGGTCTTCCAGACCATCCACTTTTATAAAGATTTTCATATCAAGGGCATTGTTGGACATGAGGTTGGATGATTTAATCAGGTTTGTTAAGGGTGTTAGGTAGATGCTAAATATAAGAGGGAATGTGATGAACCGTGTAGCCTGTTAGTAGCAGATGTGAAAGGTGGTAGGTAAACTACACTTTGTCTCTGATGTATGAAGCAATTAATTTTAAAGCAATAGAGCGGATACTTTGAAGCCAGATCGATGAAAAAGAACTGCCTCAGCTCAACACAGGTAAGATGGAAGTAGTAATTCTATGTCAAGACCGCAGGCTCCGATAATGCTTCTCTATTCTTTACTGCAACTCACAGCAGCTAATGAAAAACAGTAAAACGAAGTACTACAATGTACTACAATACCCAACAATACTTGCAAATCCTGTGATCAACCATAGAGTGTGTCCATATAAAAGCACCCCACAAGGAAACCGTGTCCTCTTTCTTTGCTGCTCCGCAGCCAGTTAAGTACTCAGCTTTCTTTTTCCTTGTATTTGGCTTGCGTGTGTTTATCGCTATTGTACACTTACTGCTTAGCATTCCAGTGCATGTGTGAATCTCACTGCTATTATGGGTTTATTCTTGGGTCTATGCGATAGCTTTGTGTGCTTGGATCGCCTGCCCCTTACCGTGTGGTGACTCGTGGGGATTCTTGCACTCGGAGGCTCCGCGTCGAGTCCACCGCTGTTGGTATTTCCTTTTGTTCCCCTGCACTGCGCTCCGTGCGCCTTTCCCTTCTAGAACCGGGCGCTTTCGCCTGAGTTCCGATCTGTGGAGTGGGTGACCGGGAGCGAGGGCGCGCGTCTTTCTGACACGTAGTCCTCTTTCACTCGGCACTGCTGGGCTGTATCGCGCATGCGCGGCGGCCATTTTGGGGGCGATTTGCTGTCAGTTTTCTGCCAGTTTCACGAGCGCGAGTTTTAAATGAGCGCTACGCTTGGTTAATTACCGTCAGTGCCGGCTCCCAAAGACGTCCCTCGCTGTGGCTGCGTTGGGGCTGCATAAATTAGCATAGGCTCTGCCTAGAGTGGTAGGCAAGCCCTCCCGCCACATTCTAACTTGACCTCCACACCTGTTTGGCTTGCCTGGGGTCCCAATCCACCTAATTTTGGGCTTGTCCCATACCTGATTTATCCCATTTTGTGGATTATTGCCTCCTCAACCATTTTCTGATTATTCACTCCTCATTTGGTGCATTACAATGTCCGAGTATTTTTATGAAGAGGAGTATTATGATGAGGACCCTTCCGGTTCTATGGAGCAGGAGCTGGTTGAAGCTCTGGACGCTGGTGTTCAACACTCAGTTAATCAGGCCACTCAAACGCCACCTATGCTCCTACGCTAAACAACAAGGTTGGCTCCCCCAATCAGGTTCTCGACCGAACCCTGGTGGCAAAAAGATTCTCAATCCTCACTCTGCGGATTTCGCCAGGCTGGCTGAATCCATGGCCTCTGAGCCTGCTCAGGTCCCACCTCACTCACAGGCCACCATCATGGAGCTTCCGGAGAACGATCCCTCTGATTCCTCCTCGGAACAATCCTCCAGCCAAGACGAGGCACCTCGTCCTTCGAAGAGGCCCAAAAAGATGCGCCATGTCCAGGAACCACCTCGCCCTAAACTCCTCACCTTTGATCCCACAACGATTGTACACCCCAACTCTACAGCCTGGCTTCCGCCCCCAAGGTGGCAGAATACATTCAGTCACACCCCCGTCAAGCATTCGATAAAGATGTGCGAGCGCGTCTGCGCTCAGAATGCCCCAGGCCTGATCTTGCGAGCAAGGTGGCCAAGACCCCGGAAGTAGATCCAACGATGGTCACTTACTTGAAGAAATATGCTAAGGACCCTAAGAAAGGGTTGGATAAAGCATGGCGTACCTGCCAGGATAAACTCCTGAACATCACCGGCCCACTTTCTAAAATCCTGGAACTCTGCTTTAGCGTCAAAGAATCAGGGATGGCCATAGACCCCGACGATCTCATCGGTTGGGCCCAATGAGCAATCTGCCTGTTGGGCAACGCTAATTGCGCTATGTCCACTGAGCGCAGGAGATCTATTTTATTGAAACTGGATCCTAAGTTAGCTGAACTCGCCTCGTCGGAGACTGGTCCTCGGGCGCAAGGACTGCTTTTTGGCCAGTCGTTCCTCAAGGAACTTACTACGTTTGTGGCCACTTTCGGCGACCTGGATAAAGCCCAAGGATCCGTCAGGCGTGCCTTCAGACCGGTTTTTGGCAGGGCCGGACGTTTCAGAGGGCGTTTGTTCGGCTGGGGGTACAATCAGTCCGCCCAGAGAGGTCAAAATTAACAGAGAGGTGGCTCCCAGGACCCCACCTACTCCTCGTCCTCCTTCTACCCTACTCGCAGGGGGAACAGGTTCTGAAAAACCAGATATTGTGGCAACCAAGGCACCCAACAGGAGTCTGGAGGTGCAGGTGAGCATTATTCCTTTTTCCTCAGTAATGTTGGGGGGCAGGATTCAATACTTTCTGCAGAAATGGCAGACCATATCTCAGGACGCCTGGGTGTTAGAAACAGTCCGGGGCTTCAAGATAGACTTCTACAGTTCCCCGAAGCAGGACAAAGCCCCCCCCCCATCTCTGTATTTTTCCCTACCAGATCAGTCCTTTATCTCAGACGAAATAGACAATCTGCTTCGCAAAGGCATGATTGTCATTTCAGATCCACACCCCCTGGGATTCCGCAGCAACATCTTTCTGGTGGAAAAGAAAGGAGGCGGCTCCAGGTTGGTTTTGAACCTCAGAGAGTTCAATGGCTGGGTGGAATATCGCCACTTCAAGATGGAGGGAATCAATCTCTTGCGCGATCTTCTTCAGGAAGGCGACTGGTTAGTTTGCCTCGACCTGAAGGACATCTACCTTTCGGTTCCGATCTTCGCCCCTCACAGTTGTTTCCTTCAATTCCTCTGGCAGGGAATTTGCTACGAATACCAAGTTCTCTCCTTCTGTCTCTCGTCGGCACCTTGGTGCTTCACAAAACTCCTCAGGCTGGTAGTGGAGTCTTTGAGAATGAAGGGTGTTCGTCTGATTATCTATCTCGACAACATCCTGATCATGGCTTGTTGTCCCTGTTTACTATTGAAACACCTCGAATGGACAATCGATCTACTCCAAGGTCTGGGGTTCTTAGTGAACCCTCAGAAATCAGTGCTAGTTCCGACTCAATCCATCGAGTTTCTGGGTTTCCAAATAGATTCCCTATCTTGTCAGCTCCGCCTACCTCCCCAGAAAATCTGCGCGATCGAGAGGGAGTTGAGATCACTTTTGTACAAACAAACTGTGTCCTTGAGATTGGTTGCTCGAATCGTTGGTCTTCTGTCCTCCTCGATTCAAGCAATCTCTCCGGGCCCCCTCCATTACAGTGCTCTACAACGGTTAAAAATCCAGCATCTCCGGAAAGGCCTCAGTTATGCAGATCAGATTCCTCTTTCAGAAGAGGCGAGGTGCGAGATGCACTGGTGGTTAGACCATATGGAGGCGTGGAATGGTCGGGCCATTTTCGGTTCCAGCCTGGAGGAAATCATCGAATCGGATGCCAGCAGATGGGGCTGGGGAACCCGTTGCGGTCCGCTCACAACTGGAGGTAGTTGGTCTCTGAACGAACTTACTTTGCACATCAATTGTCTAGAGCTTCTCGCAGGCTCTTTTGCGATTCGTTGTCTGTCTCCCCAGAAGTCTGATTGTTGCATTTTGCTACGCATGGACAACGTTTCTGCAGTCCGCTCCGTGAACAAGTTGGGCGGCACCAAGTCTCGGATCCTGGCAGAAATTGCCAAAGACTTCTGGCATTTTTACCTTCAGCACCGGATCTCGGTGGTTGCAGAGTATCTCTAAGTTCGCAGCAACGAAGTAGCCGACTGGCACTCTTGTTATCGTCAGGACTTCAGCGACTGGAGACTACATCCCAAAATCTTTCAGTCCTTAGTTCATCTTTGGGGCCCATGCGAGGTGGATCTCTTCCCCTTCCGCCTCAACAGGCAGGTTCCGCTGTCCTTCAGCTGGCATCCGGATCCGGAAGCACTAGCTACCGATGCTTTTCTTCAGACGTGGGCAATGTCCATTTGCTAAGCCTTTCCCCCATTTGTGATGATCCCCATGGTCCTAGCGTAGATTCGGCGTCAGCGCTCAGAGTTGATTCTTGTCACCCCCTTTGGAGGGCTCAACCGTGGTTTCCCATGATTCTCGAGTTGGTATGTGCGACCCCAATTCTCCTACCACAACTCTGGAACTTATTGCTAGACCCTCACAAAGCCCCTCATCCTCTGATAACATCGGGGTGTCTCCACCTGGTCGCCTGGCCGGTTTCAGGGATAGATGGAAGATCCCGGGACTTTCAAAGGACGCTGACAGATTCATTTCTGAAGCCTGGTCAGCTACCACACATAAGAGATATTCTTCTGCCTGGGGACTTTGGTGTGGTTGCTGCTCTCAACGGGAAGTCGATCCCGTTAATGTACCTGTCTCCTTAATTGTAATTTTTTTGGCTTCCCTAGCTGCCTCGGGTTTGGCGTACAGGACCGTCAATGACTTTCGGTCGGCCATTTCAGCAGACCACGTTCCCATAGATGGCAACCCAGTGGGAGAGCACCCCTTGGTTTGCAAATTGCTCAGGGGTATTCGATTGGCTAAACCATCCTGTCCCAAGTATTCTACCATATGGGATGTCTCAATCGTGTTAAAATTTCTGGATTCCTGGCCTTCTAATAAGTACTTTTCCAGAAAACAACTCTCGGCTAAGCTGACTATGTTACTGTGTTTGATCTCTTGCAAACGGGTGTCCGATGTCCGAGCCTTAGACCTGGCCGGTTGAAAATTCTCCCCTGAAGGTGTCACCTTTTCCATTTCTAGACGTACAAAGTGTAATACGTCCTCTATCTCTTACCCTGCTTTTCCTTCAAATAAAAAACTGTGTGTGGTTCAGTGCGTCAAGGATTAGGAGGTAAGCACTGCAGAATTTCGTTTTGACATGAATGGTCAACTATTGATTGCATTGCAAAAACCATTTAATCCTGTAACCCCAGCTACCTTGGCTAAATGGGTTCGCTGGTTATTGGCCGAAGCAGGCATTGATGTGTCAAAATTTGGAGCTCATTCAGCTCGAGGAGCTATGGCTTCTAAGTCTTTTGCGTTAGGGACCAGCTTAAGTGATATCATGCATGCCGCTGACTGGTCATCAGAATCTACTTTTAAGTCCTTTTATTATAAACCTATTGTTGATGTAGCCTCTTTGGTGGTCGATAAGCTTTAAACCAGCATAATCGGAGCCTCCGGTCCTGACATAGAATAAAAAATTTGTGAACATACGTGATAAGAATTTTCAATTCTATTAAGGACACGGAGGCGAGGATTATCCCACCCGGATGTATTGATTTGTTTGACATGTTTAATGTTATACTGTATCTATTTTTCTCCCCCCCCCCACCATTTACTATGGTGTAGGTTGGGGTGACCTTTGTTATAGCTTTGTCCTTCTCGTTTCAGGTGCTGAGTCTAAATGAGGCTGGTTTCCTTACGTTTTCTGAAGCTTTTTCCTCTGGAGAGGTGTTGATTTTGCTGGTGCTACTCCCGGTTCACAAGTCTGGCCCCGTTGGGCTATGGAATGGATTATCCGTTTGGAGCAAAATTTTTCTTCTTCTTGCTGATGGTTTATTCAAGTTCTGTGCGATTATCAAGACACTACCTGTTGTTGTTTCCGCAAAGAAAGAGTACACTGTTTCCTTGTGAGGTGCTTTTATATGGACACACTCTATGGTTGATCACTTGATTTGCAATTATTATTGGGTATTGTAGTACATTGTAGTATTTCGTTTTACTGTTTTTCATTGGCTGCTGTGAGTTGCATTAAAGAATAGAGAATAAAGAATAGAGAAGCATAATCCTCGCCTCGGTGTCCTTAATAGAATGGAAAATAATCCTTGGCAAAGACACCTCACTCTGGGACTCCACCTGGTGACCTGCTGAACTCAGACCCACAACCCTATCGACAACCCACACAAAGAACTTCAGAACAGCAGTCGACATCCAATCACGATGACCAGCCAAGAGAAGGCAGTCTCCACCTCTGGGTCTCACACTCCCAAGATGCTCAAAAAGATTTTCAGATGGCTCCCCACCAACACTCGCAGAATCGGCCCCAAGACCTCATGAGCATCAAACTGGACTACAGGAAAGCATTCTATGCCAGAAACAGCGCTCACCTGACCAGAGGACTCCAGAACATATAAATCTCAGTGGTTGAGCTCACCCTCAACCTCCCTCCCTGCTCTCACATAACACTGCACCTCAAAGAGCTCCACGAACGACAACTCTTCAAACTCCTCACACACTCATACAAAGCCTTACCCAACATTGTCCCCAAGTACCTCACAAAACACCCCCACTCAGCTGCACTCTTGTTCACACACACAACCACACATATGCAAAACAAGATCCAGCAGTGGAGCCTTCTCATAGCTTGCTCCTGGAGCCGGGAACAAACCTACCTCTGCACATCAGAGCCGCCTCTTCCTTAAATTCTGCTGAAGATATGGCTCCCTGGCTTAGCCCAGAGAGTTCTAGCTTCAGTACCAGGATACTCTCCAGGGTGAGTTGTGCTCTATATAAATACACTTCCACTCTGAGTGTGAGGTCACCCAAAATGGATATTGTAGCTGACTCTGTGCCTCTGCCTGGTCTGAAATTAAGTCATTTTCTTCTGTAACTTTTGAAAGTTGAGTAAACATTGCTCTTCCAAATATTTTAAATAAGAATGGCCCATTTGATATATTTAGGAATCCAGTATCTTTTCCAAAATGGTGGACAGGCGATGGGTGACATCTTGGGCTTCGTAGTGGATGAATGATTGCAGTTCCTTCTTTTGCTTCCATTCTGAAACAAATATTTTCCCATAAGTATCAGATGACGACACACAGCTCGTCCTTTTCCTCACAGAAGACACCGAAACCACAAGAGCTAACTTCCAAATCACCATGTCCGACGTTGCAATCTGGATGAAGGCCTACTGCCTCCAACTTAACTCTGACAAAATGGAGGTACTCAACTTCAGGAACAAACCCTCTCACCGGGACGACGCCTGGTGGCCCACCTCAGTCTGCCCCACACCAACCCTCTCCAAACACAGATGTAACCTCGGAACTATACTGGACAGCCATCTGACTATGAAGCAACAACTCAACGCCGTGTCCTCGTCCTGCTTCCACACCCTCCGAATGCTATGCAAGATGTTCCGATGGATCCCCATGTCCAACCAGGAAAATGGTCACCCAAGCCCTTGTCTCCAGGCGCCTGGACTACGGTAACACATTCTATGCTGGGACCACCCAACAGCTCCTCAACCACCTCCAGACCATCCAGAACAAAGCAGCAAGATTAATCCTCGACCTCCCCACAAGAACCGGCACCACCCCTCACCTCAAGGACCTCTACTGGATCCCCATCCAGAAAATATGCCTTTTCAAACTCCTGACACGCCTATAAGTCCCTCCACAACTCCAGACCTGCCTAGGCTACATCAACCACCACCAGACATTCTACCAACCGACTAGGGAGCTCCACTCTGCCACCCTCGCCTTGGCACACATCCCACAGAGGTCGTTCCTTCTCCTTGCTTGCCGCCAAATCCTGAAATGACCTCCCCTTTTACCTGTGAATCACTCATTCCCTCGAAGAGTTCAGAAAGAAGCTCAAGACATGGTTTTTCGACCAAGCCTCACGGAACCTCAGCGCCGGAATGACAAACCGGGCTATAAAAGACTGATTGATTGATTGAGAAGTATTTTACCGCATTTCAGTTTGTATTGTAATGAACAATTATTTCGAGCAGAACTGTGGGGAAAACGAGTTGGAAATGCTGCAACTATACCCATCATGCGACGTTCAAGAAGTGAAGCACATACAGGCTCAAATAAATGCAAATAGATACAAAGCCACGGGCATATGAAGAATCAGCTTCTTGAAAGCATGAACACAGACCTCATGAAAGCAGTTCTTCAGCTGAAATTCCAGGAAATGTAGAAACCAGGTAAAAACGTTTTTCCATTTGTCCCAACTCATATGTGGCTCCCTAGGTTGAGTATAGAAGGATGGAGGGCTGTGATGTTTTACATTGTACTAGATGCACAGGCACTGTACTAAACAAGCATTTGCAATGCAATAGGTCTCGCATTTATAAGAGTTTGAGCTATTGGGATTGTAAAATTACAATGCCTTTTATTTTTGTTTTGGTTTTAAAACAAATAAAAGGAATTGTCATTTACAATGTCAGTAGCATAAACTCGCATAAAAGCAGTGTGTGGAGTGCAGCAGTGTGCGGCATGCAGCAGTGTGCGGCGTGCAGCAGTGTGTGGCGTGCAGCAGTGTGAGGCGTGCAGCAGTGTGAGGCGTGCAGCAGTGTGCGGTATGCAGCAGTGTGTGGCGTGCAGCAGTGTGTGGCGTGCAGCAGTGTGCGGCGTGCAGCAGTGTGCGGCGTGCAGCAGTGTTTCGTGTAGCAGTGTGAGGCATGCAGCACTGTGTGGTGTGCAACGGCGTTCAGCAGTGTGTGGCGTGCAGCAGTGTGTGGCGTGCAGCAGTGTGTGGCGTGCAGCAGTGTGCTGCATGCAGCAGTGTCGTGCAGCATGCAGCAGTGAGTAATGCAGCAGTGTGCAGTAGTGTGTGGCGTGCAGCAGTGTGTGGCGTGCAGCAGTGTGGGGCGTGCAGCAGTGTTTCGTGTAGCATTGTGCGGCGTGCAGCAGTGTGTGGCGTGCAGCAGTGTGTGGCGTGCAGCAGTGTGTGGTGTGCAGCAGTGTGCGGAGTGCAGCAGTGTGCGGCGTGCAGCAGTGTGCTGCGTGCAGCAGTGTGGTGTGCAGCAGTGTGGCATGCAGCAGTGTGTGGTGTGCAGCGGCATGCAGCAGTGTGTGGCGTGCAGCAGTGTGTGGCGTGCAGCAGTGTGTGGCGTGCAGCAGTGTGCGGCGTGTAGCAGTGTGCGGCGTGCAGCAGTGTGCGGCGTGCACCAGTGTGAGGCATGCAGCAGTGTGTGGCGTGCAGCAGTGTGTGGCATGCAGCAGTGTGTGGCGTGCAGGTGTGAGGCGTGCAGCAGTGTGAGGCCTGCAGCAGTGTGAGGCCTGCAGCAGTGTGAGGCCTGCAGCAGTGTTTCGTGTAGCAGTGTGAGGTGTGCAGCAGTGTGCGGCGTGCAGCAGTGTGTAATGCAGCAGTGTGTAATGCAGCAGTGTGTAATGCAGCAGTGTGCGCAGCAGTGTGTGGCGTGCGGTAGTGTGCGGCGTGCAGCAGTGTGCGGCGTGCAGCAGTGTGTGGCGTGCAGCAGTGTTTCGTGTAGCAGAGTGAGGCATGCAGCACTGTGGCGTGCAGCGGCGTGCAGCAGTGTACTGCGTGCAGCAGTGTGCTGCGTGCAGCAGTGTCGTGCAGCATGCAGCAGTGAGTAATGCAGCAGTGTGCAGCAGTGTGTGGCGTGCAGCAGTGTGTGGCGTACAGCAGTGTTTCGTGTAGCATTGTGCGGCGTGCAGCAGTGTGCGGCGGGCAGCAGTGTGCGGCGTGCAGCAGTGTGTGGTGTGCAGAGGCATGCAGCAGTGTGTGGCGTGCAGCAGTGTGTGGCATGTAGCAGTGTGCTGCGTGCAGCAGTGTGAGGCATGCAGCAGTGTGAGGCGTGCAGCAGTGTGAGGCGTGCAGCAGTGTGAGGCGTGCAGCAGTGTGAGGCATGCCGCAGTGTGAGGCGTGCAGCAGTGTGAGGCGTGCAGCAGTGTTTCGTGTAGCAGTGTGCGGCGTGCAGCAGTGTGCGGCGTGCAGCAGTGTACTGCGTGCAGCAGTGTGCTGCGTGCAGCAGTGTCGTGCAGCATGCAGCAGTGAGTAATGCAGCAGTGTGCAGCAGTGTGTGGCGTGCAGCAGTGTGTGGCGTACAGCAGTGTTTCGTGTAGCATTGTGCGGCATGCAGCAGTGTGCGGCGGGCAGCAGTGTGCGGCGTGCAGCAGTGTGTGGTGTGCAGAGGCATGCAGCAGTGTGTGGCGTGCAGCAGTGTGTGGCATGTAGCAGTGTGCTGCGTGCAGCAGTGTGAGGCATGCAGCAGTGTGAGGCGTGCAGCAGTGTGAGGCGTGCAGCAGTGTGAGGCGTGCAGCAGTGTGAGGCATGCAGCAGTGTGAGGCGTGCAGCAGTGTGAGGCGTGCAGCAGTGTTTCGTGTAGCAGTGTGCGGCGTGCAGCAGTGTGCGGCGTGCAGCAGTGTGCGGCATGCCGCAGTGTGCGGCATGCAGCAGTTTTTCGGCGTGCAGCAGTGTGTAATGCAGCAGTGTGTAATGCAGCAGTGTGCGCAGCAGTGTGTGGCGTGCGGTAGTGTGCGGCGTGCAGCAGTGTGCGGCGTGCAGCAGTGTGTGGCGTGCAGCAGTGTGCGGCGTGCAGCAGTGTTTCGTGTAGCAGTGTGAGGCATGCAGCACTGTGTGGCGTGCAGCGGCGTGCAGCAGTGTGCGGTGTGCAGCAGTGTGCTGCGTGCAGCAGTGTCATGCAACATGCAGCAGTCAGTAATGCAGCAGTGTGCAGCAGTGTGTGGCGTGCAGCAGTGTGTGGCGTGCAGCAGTGTGCAGCGTGCAGCCGTGTGCTGCGTGCAGCAGTGTGTGGCATGCAGCAGTGTGTGGTGTGCAGCGGCATGCAGCAGTGTGTGGTGTGCAGCAGTGTGTGGCGTGCAGCAGTGTGCGGCGTGCAGCAGTGTGAGGTGTGCAGCAGTGTGAGGTGTGCAGTAGTGTGTGGTGTGCAGCAGTGTGAGTCGTGCAGCAGTGTGAGGCATGCAGCAGTGTGAGGCGTGCAGCAGTGTTTCGTGTAGCAGTGTGAGGCGTGCAGCAGCGTGCGGCGTGCAGCAGTGTGTAATGCAGCAGTGTGTAATGCAGCAGTGTGCGCAGCAGTGTGCGGCGTGCGGCAGTGTGAGGCGTGCAGCAGTGTGTGGCGTGCAGCAGTTTGTGGCGTGCAGCAGTGTGTGGCGTGGTTTGTAAACAACAACAGAACCGGACATCAAAGGAAGGGTGGGAGGGAACGAGCATATGGGGTGTGAGTTATAAAGAAAGTTCTGGCGAAAGCGGTCTGCTGCTTTCAAGTCCGATGCCAGATGCCAGCTTCGCGCTTGAATGCCTCACATGCACTGGCCATAAACCGCATTCCTAAGGTCTTGTGCCCCTTACTAAATCTCTCTGAATGCGTCGCACATGCAGGAAGTGGCTGGTGGCAAATGGAATGCGCGTGGTTGTGCGTGTAACTGCCACCTGATTCGCCTGGGAAGCCTTTGGGAGCATTTTCGGAAGCCCCTATATAAGTCTCGCTGAGCAATCGCTTACGCGATAGCCAGGCGAGACCTAAAAATAAGGCAGGTGTGCTTGGCGCTGTGTGAATACTAGGTAAAGCAATGTTATTGCTTCAATTCTGCTTGTGAAGCGCACAACACAATGCAACAGGGTCAATACAACTTAAATGTTCGGTGAGAAAAGTATTTGAGCAGGCTTCCAAATTACAGATTGTCGAGTGTGCCTGTTACTTTGGAATTGCTTGGTTAAAGGAAAAAGTAGAGCCCACCACAATACCGCCCACCCTCCATCCCCCAAAATAGGAAATACGTCAGAGCAGGCAATCTCTAGATGGCAGAAGTGTCTACGGGAAAGGTTCTACAATTACTTTAAAGAGGCTGTATAATAGCAGTGGCGGCTCCTCCATTATGGCGGAGGAGCATCGCCCACTGAAAAATAAAATGATAATAAAACTATCTTATTTTCCTTACTGCCAGCCGAGGTTAGGGCGGGGGTGGGGCCATCCTGACGAGCATCACGCCACAGCAGGGAGTGTGTTGGGCACTTGTAAGTGCACATGTCAGATTGGCCGGGCGTCTTAGGTAGGCCAAACAGACATGCACACGTATGTTTCTCCAACCTGGTTCTGTTGCACAGCCAGGTTGAAGAAAAGCCACAGGCTCCCTGAGCCTGAGTGATCATCAAGTCAGCCCGCTCAGGCCAATTACGGTGCTGCTCTCATGCTGGTATATAGTATTAGCAACATGACAGCAGCACCGTGATTGCCCCCTTGGTGTCTGTGCAGCATGACCAGCGTTAGGAGAGGCGCACCGAGGCGCCGGCCGCAGGGGCAGGTAAGTGTTTTTATTTATTATCTTACCTCCCCCCCCTTGTGTTCGCGTTGCCCCACCACCCCAAAATTAAAGCAGCTGCCACTGGCCACAATGCAAGATGGTGAGAAGGGCCTAGCGTTGTCCACTATCTCACAGCATCTAGATTTCCTCGAGGTGACACTCAAGCGCTCAGGGTCATGTAGGATGAACAACATCTGAGGTTACATAAAGGCATGTGTATGCTTGTGTCACAGTGAGCCCATTGAAACATATAACCAACCACATTTAGGGTAACCAGATTTTCAAAACAACAAGAATTTGCAATGCATTAGGTCTCGCATTTATGCAAGTTTAAGCTATTGGCATTGTAAATGACAATGCCTTTTATTTATGTTTTAAAAACGGAAAAAAATAAAAAAGCATTGCTATTTGCAATGTTAATAGCTAAAAATTACGTAAATGCGAGACCTATTGCATTGCAAATGCTTGTTGATGTGTGTCTGCAAAGGTAAGAGGGTGAAAACAGAGGGCAAGGAAGAGAGTGCTAATGGGGTGTTAAAAAAAATGCCCAAGGTATGATAGTGAAGGATTAAAACCACTTTAAAATAGGTATCAGACAGAAACGAGCACGAAGGGCCACGGACACACCTGGAGCAAGATGCCATGGCGCTGATGTTGGCAGTACCTTAATGCACACAGCTCCCTGCGCTCCCTCCCCCCCCCCCCGAATATTGGTGCCTGGCACACGCGAGGAGGGGACACACGCAGATGGGGAGCCCAAACCAACGGAACACCGGCCCTGCTTGGAATGATACATTTTCAGAAGTAATATAGATTGCTGCCTATATGTCCGTTCTGTGGTTCTGTAGAGCTCGTGTTTATTTAAGACTGAGTTCTGTATTAATCTATATATATTTTACATTTGTTTTGGACAGTTTTCATAAATTCTTGGAAGTCACGTGGTCTGTTGCCATTCACGTCACAAGTTGCACTGCTCAATTTCTTGTGAACTGTGACAGCATCACACAAATTAGAACTCACGCCGAAGAATTTTCAAAAACTGATATATGACGTACAGCACCGGCAGCAGAGCTGCGCACGCTCAGTTCACACACAGTCTGTTTTACTTTACAAGTTACCAGGATATTCACATGCACGTCTCCACTCAGGTCCATGACTGAGACACTCTAGTCGTACTTCCCTCGCACAGGTGAGTTCAGAGCCTTCCATACAAAACCGAAAGAGCCCGCACACGGCACACACAGGGAGGTGGAGGCACAGGCACACCCACTTGACAGAGGGAGAGAAAACTTCAAGAACATAAACAGCGGGAGTTAGAGAGGAAATATGGAGGGGAAACAGCAAGGGAGTGGGGATATTTGAATGTGGAGAGAGAAACTGAGGGCAAATATGGAGAAGGCAGAACGCGAAAAGAAAGATGGCAGAGGAAAGAATAGGGAAAATGGTAAGGACAGAACAACTGCAAAGAGGGAGAAGGGATGGAGGGGATAGAAGACACGATATGGAATACAGAAAAGATGTAAAGAAACTATGAGAGAACAGAAGAGCTGGGGCATAGATAGAATGAGAAAGAACAACCAAAGAAAATAAGAACAATGAGTGGAAAAAGAAGGCTTTTGGAGAGGAAGCCTTGTGAGAGGAAACAATACAAGATAACAAGCCCGGGAGTTCTGAGCGCGTGGCGGCTAGAGTGGAAGCAGCTGCAGCGTCCCGCGTGTGTAAGGGTGCCCGCGAGCGATGTGCTTAATGAGCCATGACGAGAGAGGAAAGCCAGAGGGCGCTTGTGCGCGTAACCGTGCGCATAACCGCACGCTTTAGGCCACACAAAAAGCGTGTGGTCGGATTTTTGAAGCCCACTAACTAAAAGTCTCGCCAGAGCAACGCATGTGCTGGCTCAGGCGAGACCTGAAAAACGGGGACAGGTCATAGACATAGAAGTAGGACTACGGTTTGCAGTAACCATCGACATAAAAGTAGGACTATTTGACAGCTGTCATAGACTTAGACTACAATGACAGCTCCCTCCACAGACCGAGATGAAGCATTACAGATGACAAATCAGAGGTCTTTTATAGGTTTTAAAGCCAGGAGGAGGGAGAGTAGTGGGAACCTCTGTCTAGTAACACGGAGCAAGCCACAAAGTCTGCTGCAGTTAATTTGTTATGTTAGTTTTCGATGAACCCATCACACTTGAGAGATAAAAGACCGACCAAGACCCCAGAAAAACCAACTTCAATACATTTGGCAGGTTTTCACCATCGGGATATGTACATGTTAGCAGTAATCCACTCCGCCAGTCAGAGAATCCTCGACAGTATGAGGCACAGTCTTGAGGAAGAAAAAAACCCTCAACTCGTGGCTTCAGCAGCTGTGCGAAGGTGTGTTATGCTCCACAAGGCCTCGTCCGCTAGTGTAGAATCATGGAAAAAGCCTTCCAGTTCACATGAAGAGTAATCTTGTCAGTAGGACCTTTTTTCAATACACCCCAGCCACTCCACCTCGACCAACCATCTCCCGTAGAAGCTCCCTCCTGCAACCACATTCCAGAATCCGGACACAGAACCCCCAGGGAATACCAGGCAGGTACACAGAAGGGACCTGAGCACTACCAAGACACCACGCCACTATATCTGGGCACAAAGACCATCAGGGAAGAAAAAACCTAGTGGGCAGCCCACTGGTGTGCCAGATGAGCAGAGACTTTGGCCTCCACCCCCCTGGTGGAGGACCACCCACAATATTTAGAGATCCATTCCATGTAGGTGGAGATCTCTGTGCCTTCAGTGAAAGGACCAATGAGGCAGCATCATTCAAAGTACTGAATATTGCAGAGTGGGTGTCATGTTTGTTGCACCAGCTCAGCAAAGTGTTTTGTTTTCAAAAACAGACTCCCAAAGTAGGATCTTATTTCCTTCAAAACAAAAACTCAGTGACCCTGATGTGCCGGACGTTTTCTCTCTGCGCTTCAAGGCGATCCTTGACTGGTGCAGGGACATCCAGTGACTATCTTCCCGCTCTAACTAGTGTGGGGCACCCACCACTATGACTACCAGCCAGTGTTGGATAAGCTGCCAAGCAAACTCTAAATTAACCCCTGCATATTCTGCCTCTCCTCTGACAGTGGAAAGGCAAGTCCTGTATTCGGGGGCTGTGCCTGTCCCATGGACATTCTCACCCATAAGCCAGCAGCCAAGTCATATAGGGGCATATTAGCAAGGGCATTCGATAAATATCGCAAATCGCGCTTAGCGCATATTTTTCTATCGCCGTCTATCGCTGGATCCTATCGCAGAGATAGCGCGTTATTACCAACGTATATCTCCAATGCGATAAGAGATCCAGCGATAGCGGCAAAATCCACCAAAAACACAAGTAAAACAGCTATAAAACTTTTTACCGCTAACGTAAAGCTTGCTAATAGGCAGGGGAGGATTCAGCCTTAGAATCCACCCACCTTTGAGGATAATGGCTAAGTCAGGATTTTAGCAGGTGTAAAAATTCCTGCGCTAACCCCGGTTAGCGCGACATTTGTCATCGCTGACCGGGGCCTCATTGCTAATAGGCGTTGGGTCTGTTAGCGGCTGTTTCCGTGGTCTTTTGGTCGGGAACGCCTACTTTGCATGTCATTAGCGATGAATATCGCTGACATGCAAAGCGACCCCCAAAACGGTCGCTTTCGCCAGAAAGCTGTCGCTAACAGCTGTTAGCGACAGCTTGCTGATAGGGCGATTAAAATATCGCCACTTTAGCGGCAAAAAGTGCCGCTAAAGCGGCGAAGATGCCCTTTCTAATATGCCCCTTAGTTCGTACCAAAGTATGCAGGGAAACGTTTAGATAGCTCGGCAGATCTGAGAATAAATTTAGGCTAGTAATCTCACAAACTATAATGCTTGGTATTTTTATTATTTTGTTTGCCTTCACTAGTGTTTGAGTTATACTCATGATGATTCAAATCCATGTTTTCTACAGTATATTAGGGTATAAAAAATCCACACTTACATAATTGACTATTGAATGTGTAATGATTTGGAGAGATGCAAAATGGAGTAGGCTCCTCTTAGCCGCTGCAAGTCCTGTGGCAGGTCTGTTGCCTTCCATCCAAAGCGTATCGCCCACAGTGAGAGGTGTGAGATGCCTGTCCATTTTAGCTTTCCTCAAAGATGCATGGCTATAGCCACAGATCTGGGGGCCAGGGAGATATTACTGCGCGTGCTCCCTAAAGGTGAGTAAGCAACAGTGCTAGCCAATACAAGGCTGCTCCATTCAGACTCCTTTAGGGCCAGAACCCCAATTTTTAGTTACGTATTGGTACCATGTCAGAGACGTCTATAGGTACTATTACATCCTTCTTAGTATGGGGTAAAGAGTTTTCTTGTTCCACCAAGGTGTGATAAAGTTATCAGATACAAATGTCAGAAACCTGAAATTCGGATCCAACTGGAGTAAACAAAAAACGTTTCTACACTTCTCTATCCACAGCCAACAATACACAATAAGAATTTGCTGATTAGCAGATGACCCAGGGATAGAGGAATGGGTTAAGAGAGAAAATACAATGTATGTCACAGCTCAAACTCTGCTGGGTGATGACGCCTACTGCGTATTAGTGGATAACTACAGAATATATCTATGCCTCCGACTTCCTAGGATATTGGTGGAACTCTGGCATTCCTGGAGCTTCTATTTCGTATTCAAGGTTGTTTCTTTAACCTAAATGCAAAATATACATTGCGAAAATTTCAACTAACTTTTAAGATGAGGTTACTTCCAGTTTCTCATGTAGCTTAGTTCTAAGATGTGCAACATAAAATAAATGTATATTCCCTCAAGTTATCTCTGAAACAGTACTTTTAGTTTGTATCCAAATATGATTAAATTCCTTAGAATACGTCTGTGTAATTACCTTTCACTTTAAACAAGAGTCCAAAATACTCGAATCATCCAATAGTTCCACATGTCTAGTAGTAACAAGGCCCCCCCTCCAACCACACATGCTCTTATTCACCAGGCAGGGGCGCTCTGAACCTTATAGTCGATATTTCAGTATGGCCGCTGACGTTTTCAAATATTGTGAGAACTTGGTGGCCTAATGGGAATTGCGGTTTCTGAATTGCATATAGCTACCTACACATAGGGCATCCCTCAAAGCCTTTCGCCAAGTGATACCGGCGCTCTGAGTGTGCCCTTAGCATTTTGTTCCCGGTACTAGTGGAAAGTGTGCGAGTTCAGAGTATTGTGCTTGTACGCCTACCAGTTGTAAAAAGATAAGTCTGTGCCACAGATGATGACAACAAAGGAGACCTAATATAGTGACTAATACCCATTAGGATTACAGCGCTTGATTGATAGATTTTCTACCTTTATTAAGGATAGGAAGTTGACTATCAATAAGGGGAAAACGTACATTATGACATGTGGGGCTAAAAGCAAAAAGAGAAGCAAAGTTTTAAATTCCTTTTTTATAGATAAAGACAAGGTGCATCAAGTGGATACTTTTTGCTATCTTGGTATAACCTTCTCTAATGATAGAAAGTGGCTCAACCAATTTAAAAATATTCGTATTAAAATGGCAAAAAATGCCCATGGTGTCTTTAGATTTGCTGCGAAGATTGGGGACCGACGTACCAGGGACATGCTTAAGATTTATCAAGCTAGGTGTGTTAGTATTGCTCTGTATGGGGCGGGTGTTTGGGGACACTTTCATGCCCATACTTTGCAGTTGGAGGAAAATGCTTTTTTTTAAAAACTCCTGTTACTACCATCTACTGCCTGTACTGAGCTTACCCATCGAGAGCCGGACATTAATTTTCTTACTGATCAATTATCTTTGAGGCCACTCATAATCTGGCGTTCTATCTGGCTCGAGGAAGAAAAATCTTTCAATAGATCTGTCATTGAGGATTGTCTCTCGTTGGATAAATTTCTATATATACCCTGGTTAAATTATGTTGTCAGATGTTTTTCAGAGATTTTTAATTTAAACATCTTGGTGGACCCTAATGCAGCATCTTTAATACCGAAACAAGAGTTGAAAATACATTTTTTGGCATTTGCTGCAAGGAAACAGGCTATTGCTAATGGCTCTCTATCTACTGTTATGTTTTATAATAAACATAACATTGTTGAAGGTTTTCCCATTTACCTAGTATGGGTGACTAGGCCATCCCATAAGTTTGTTCTGACCAGACTGAGGTTTGGTATAGCCCATCACTTAGTGGCACTGCCAATACTTAAGAAACATCCGCAGGGGCCCTGTATGTGCGATGGCGTCTCCAAACAGAGCACTATGCACTTCCTCTTAATTTGTAAACTGTATATGAATTTCCGTATTGCCTATTTAAAACCTATGTTTTTTAAATATGGTGTACGTACAGTTAACCAGGTTATGAGCTTAATTTTTAACTTACAACATGTCGATATCTGTTTTTTTACTGCTATGTTTTTAACCCAATCTATTAAGGCCAGGAAAAGTATGTGTTTTTAACTTAACTTATATGTAATATTTAGGTTTTGTCTGCAAACTCGTTGTACCTGACACCCAAATATGTTTTATTCTTTTTTGTTGTGCTTTTATGGTCATTTTATATGTACCGAATAAAGCTTCATGAATTGAATTGAATTGAATTGACTAATACCCAAGACTTTGTAGACAATGGATAATGAAGCAAATATTCCTGATTAAGTGAACCTTGCGTTTACTGTCCACTTTTCCAAGAAGAGGGTTACCGGCGATAGCGAGGTCACGTACAGTATATGGGCAGATTCCTTCTTCACTACGAAAATCCATTGCTCATGGGTAACCCCAGCTGCAGTAGATGGTAACATGGGATTCTTTCAACAGTACACACCTGCAAGTCCACCAGCCCTATACGATCCATGCCAATACAAAAAGGTGGTCTTACCATATTAAGAACATGAATTAGTTCCCAGATAGGCTACCACTTGTCATATACCTTTTTTGGATGGGTCCCTTAATGTTAGCGGGGCAACCATGACCAACATTAGTAGAACTCTATTGACAGGTAGAGCCCTGGATAGCTATAGGTAAGACAGTATTGTACTGTAGGTACAGGGAACTTAGACCTCAGTAGGTCCAACTCTTTCTATGACCCTACTCTGGAAATCAATTCACAAAATGTAATAATAATAACGGGGTATTGCACAGATCAATGAGACAAGATTTCGTGTTGAGTAGCTCACAAAACACATCATTTAGATGTTTTATGCTCTCACTCTACACAGAGAACTGGCTATATGCAGAACTTTGGGGGTTTAGGATATCTAATGACGTGTGTCCCCTAAAAGGGGTATATTCAATACTCCATCATATGAAAGTAATACGCGAGTACATATGCTCAAGTAGGTTGTAACTCCTTGGGCATATGATGCTAATACTTGGTCTGTGGTTACTGGGCAAATAACCGGGATACCTGCATGGGCATGACATGAGTCTACTTAGGTATATGAGGAGGCTATCTAACTAAGCCTAAAATGACAGTGCCTGGCATGTGAGCACATAGGCAAAGGAATAGCACATAGGCAAAGGAATAGCACATAGGCATGCAACTGGAATAACTGACACATGACTACCTGGACATATTATGAGGGTACTTTTCTGGCCAGAAATGTCCAGCTTGATATGATGGTTTATGAAGCTAGACATTTGATGCCAATGCTGGGGTGTCTTCTGGGGCAGCATTTAAAACTTATTTGCATTTTTCTTTGCAATAAAAGGGGCAACTTGTTCTTGAATTTGGGATGAACAAACCAAGTGGTACAGGATCTGTGGACCAACAAATTTCTGAAAAGTGAAGAAATCCACACAGTACTCTTTGTTCGGTGATTAAGAAGGTGACAGCCCAATGTTGTGGGTGCCGACTGTTTGGTCGGCCCCAGGGCCGACCACACCAGTCATGCACACTCTCCCGTTTGTTTTCTCCATGTATGCAGCCTGCATGGAGAAAACGGCCTCCCCATAGACGCCTTTGTGGTCGGCATCCCAGTCAATCACAACGCTGCCATTGCAGAGTTGTGATTGGCTATGGGGAGGGGAGGCTGTCTGCGGCTGCTTCCTGTGAGGACAGACGACGCGACGCCGGACTGGACCGCCTGATTGTAAGTTTTTATTTCTTTTTTATTTAAAATTAACCCCTCTGCGACCCCCACCCCACCCCCGCGACTCCCCCCGTGAGTCATGCTGGCTACGACTGTGCGCTGGTGCCGTTTCGGCAGCCTAGCGCCAACATAGGCACTCTTGCACCATGGGTGCTACGGTGCAAGGGTGCCTTCGTTACATGCAGCAATGTGTTTGTGCAGGAAGGGGCACCTTCCTGCACAGAAACAATCATCCTAAAAGGCATTTTCCTCTTTCTGTGTGCTGCACAGAGACAGAGGAAAAAAACAAGGAGAAATAAAGACATTTCTCCTTGTTACGCCTCACCTCCTGAGGCATAAGGATTTGGTGCTTCCCCAGGTTCCCCAGATTTATGTGGCTACTCAAACACAGCAATGGCCTTGTGTGGCTTCATAAATCTGATTCAGAGTCTAGCGTTATGCATGTACCACTTTACGTGGTGCAAAAGTGACGCAAAGCTCTCATAAATAAACACCCAAGTGCATCACTTCAGAACTAGACCCACAGTGCAGCAAAGTCATGCAGTCCAAGCTTACTCAGGGAGGTGGAGTGGGCAGAAGCTTAGGACTGTGTGAGCTATATAATGGTAGTCAATAAATCAATATCGAGTCTGGGCTTTTACATAGAAAGCACATTGTGCAATGTTGCATATACAAAATCCAGAGAGAATAAATGGCACGTGTCTGGGTATCAATCACTGTGCAGGCAAACCAGATGGAATTAATTTAGGCTGCTACCAATTGATAAGGAAAATACAGTGTGTGCAAAGTAGGGCACATTAGCCTCTGGGGAGACTCGATGGCCTTGCCTCTATTGAACACCCTCTGGGTTCACACTTAATTCAAAATATTTGTTAGGGCTAGTTTTCACGAAGCGTTTAAAAATGGTTGCACTGTATCTTCTGGGGCTGATTTATCAAGGGTTCATGCAGTGCAACAAGACACCTTGCTGCACTGTGAAGTGTGAAAGGGAGAAGGCAGGAATGCACCATATTTAACATTTTATGGCGCATTTCTTTCCTCTCCTTGCACCAGAGCAGAATCCAGCACACTTGGAGGAAACAGTGTTGGTAAATCCAGAAATCCACCAGAATAAAACAGTGGATGTGTGAGAACACCTACTCTCCACCTATGTAACGCCCCACCATGTGTTGTAACATAAGGCAGCGCAAGTCGCTCCCTTGCGCTATACAAAATTTACCAAACCAAGAAAGGCCACGTAGGGTGGCCTCATGTGGCTCGATAAATCTGAATCTAGGTTTTGCATCACTTTGTGTGGCACAAGGACGATGCAAAACATTGATAAGTTTGGCCCTATGTTTTTAGTCATTAGCAGGTTGATCTACTTCTATGCGCCGAGACTAGAGACACTGGGGCATATTATCAAGACAGGCAATAAAATTATCGCCGCTTTAGCGGCAGAAAAGTGCCACTAAAGCGGCGATAATGGGCTTGATAATATGCCCTTAAGAATTCCAATAGAAGCCCATGTTAGATGTGAAGGACATCTAACCTGAGCTTCAATTGGGATTCCATAGAGCAAATTATCAAGCCCATTATCGCCGTTTTAGCGGCAGAAACTGCCGCTAAAGCGGCGATAATTTTATCGCCTGTCTTGATAATATGCCCCACTGTTCCCCTGGTGGTGTGTTTTCCTACACAGCCCACCAATAGCAAGCACACTGACTCGGCCCAGTCCCAGCTGACCAGATGGTGGACCAGCCCTGTTTCTAGTGTGCTGGCAGGCCTTCACACTGAGGAGGTAGGGTGGTACACTCACATGAAAGGTAAAGGCAGCACGTCACAGAAGAGGCTCAGGGTCAGATGGGGCTTCATGAATGGTGAATCCTCAGGTCCAAACACAAACCCACCGCCCAAACACATGAAGAGCTAACCCAAGATTGCTGAAGTAATCCAATGTAGATCTATGAAAAACGCTGATTGCAGTATTCGATCTAGTTATATCTCTAACCTTCGCTAGGCACTTTGGCTTCATTTGATGCAACTGCTAATGTGTGGCCATGGTACATCAGCCGCCACGCAGCCTTAGGTGATTTTCTGAATAAAGGTGTGGTTGTGGCCTCTGTGAGCACCAAGCCATCATAAGCACTTCAGCTTCTGGGCATGTTGCAGGGGCTGGAGTGACTCACCAAAAGCCCTGATAGTGAAGATCTTTCCCTGGATTTCATTCGGCTTCTGCTCCTCGCCGTCCTCTACCTCTGGGTAACACCTTTTTCGTGCCAGGGCATCTTCAGCACCCCTCCTCAGCAGCGAGTCAGCACCTTCCCTCAAATCAAGCCCAAGGCAGCTCCTCCTAGCAGGGTGCAAAATTCCCAGTTCCCTGTTACGAAACCTGGTGAAGAGGAGTTGGCAGTCATCAACACCCAAACCTGAACCAAAGAAGAGTTTTTCGGTCACCTCTGGTGGGGAACACGGGTTCTCATCGCGAAATCTTAATACATGGGCAGATAGTTTATAATCCACACATATCAAGGTTGCAGACAGAGTTTGTTTATTCGACAAGTCCAGCTCTCAAACTGGTTTCCGGCAATTCCTGACTTTTGCGTATTAATCCCAGTCTGGTCCAGCCAACATCTTTGTCTCACAGTGACAGCGGGTAGGTGGGGTGGATCTGAGAGACCTCAGTCAGGGAAGACACCAGCCACAAAGAGCGAAGGGCTTCCCCATTTAACTACCACTCAACCTGGTGGGGGTAACACTTCTGTGGAAGAATTGAGCACGAAATGGCAGGGTATTTCCTTGTCACCTATAAAAAAACCTCTATCTGTTATCCTTCGCACCCTACAGTCTGGTCACTGCAATTCACTTGGCTGTCTGGCCTCTCTCTCTAGCGTAAATCTTATGTGCTACTCTAGTGCAGGAAATCAAAATAGATTCCTGGGTTGCTGCAGTCACTACTAGCATAGTCACTCCACACACAATCTGCTGCACTTGTATAATCTGCATACACATGCATTCCATGACCAGCACGAAGGGAATGCAAAACCTGTTGATAGGGACTTGACAGAACAACTTAAACAAGGGAGAGGCTACTAGGTAACTCTCCTTGGCAGTGACTGGTATAAAAGGCCTATCCGACCACTATAATTCACTGCTGCTACCATTGTAAATCTTGTACAGCCCAGTGAGTTGATGGCAGCCATGCTCAGAACTGAAGAGGGCACGTGGCATGTGACCGCCAATTCACAGAGCTCAGTTCTGGACCTAAATCTGTGTCACGTGGAGCCGTCTGGGCACACATCCAATTGACATGTGTGCTGAGTCCAAATAAATGCAAAAACAAACAGAAACTTGCAAAGGGAACTCGAGGTAGGGGTGCACTCTCCCCAGAGCCGTACAAGGGACCGTTTCCATCCCAACAAGCAGTGAATCTGCATATTTCAATAGCATGCTTCTAAATTGACACCCAGGATATTTGATAAGCATCCTGGTGTGATTGACAGTACATTGGAATCAAAGAGCAACTCTGAGAAATATATATTACAAAGACTGTAGAATACAATCAGGGCCGACTTTAGAGCAGTGCAACTGGTGCGACCGCATTGGGCGCAGACTTGTGGAGGGGGGCGCTGACCTATGGAGGGGGCGTAACCTAAGGGGGGGCGCTGTGTTTAGTACTAACATATGATTGGAGAGATGAGGGGCACTTTTGCCTGGTGGCACCGAGAGAATCCGAGGAGGCGGTCATGGGGTGTGGGGGCACCAAACATTATTGTCGCACCGGGTGCCACCAGCGCTAAAGACGGCCCTGAATACAATGGCAACACCAAGGCATTTCTAGCAGCCGATCTTTTGATATTTTATTTTCTGGCAGACCAATGTTGAAGTACTCTTAGCTGGGACATCAGTGACATACATCTCACCGTGCAGTACTTAAAACTGATGTTAGATGTCACAGTAAATGATTTATGAATTGCATTTTCTTGCAGAGAAGGGACACTGTGCATTAGATATACTGTAGAGGTTGTATGTGAATCTGGGAAAGCAAACTCGATGGCAAAGGTTGTGATACTCTGTCCTCGAATTTTCACAAAGAATCACATTGAACTGAACCAAACTAGAACCAAAACCGGTAAATGCCTTCTTGTCAAATTTGTATTAGGTCATGTTTGATTCTTCCTAAGTCTGGACAGCCTAATCTTCTTTACCTCTTTTTCAGAGGGATCTCCCAAACTACCCTTTTTCAGCAGGCTCACAAAGATCATGTTTGGCCTATTTTTTTCTTCCTTTTGGGAAAAGTACTTGCTGAATTAATTGCCCCATTCGCAATTGACTCCAAGCAATACATCTTCCTCTGTGACCTCAACGTCCACCTCGATGACCCCATAGACTCAGACTCCATCAACCTCCTGAAAAGCATGAGTACCACCAGCCTCACCCAACTGATTACCAACCCGAAACACAGCAAAGGCCACACGCTTGACCCAATCTTCACTAGTAGCAACAGTCAATTACAGTCATGTCACCGAACTCACTTAGCCCAACCAGGCCATCTTCCACTTCACCATTGCAGGATCACCATGCACTGCATCCAGGCTCCCTGGCTCCTCCCACCGCATTTGGAACAAAGTGACAGAGAACCAATGGATGGACGCCCTCAACACCACCCAGATCATCCCCGCAACAAACCTTTAACAGGCCGAACAAAAATTCCCTACCTGAATCACCAATTGCGTGGACAGTCATCACCCCCATCAAGACAGGCAAGACCAACCGATCCACCTAACAAGCCAGTTGGTATACACCAGAACTTAGGACTATAAAACGGAACTGCAAAGGGCTAGAAAGAAGATGGGGCACCAGCAGAGACCCCACAGGATAATCCACCTTCAAGTCAACAAATACCACCAATGCCTACAAGATACGAAAGGAGGCGCCCTGATAGGCCACATTAAAGCAAGCCTCAACCACAGCAAGGAACTCTTCAGTATTGTCAGAGAGTTCTCAAGACCATCAGCCACCCCTTCTCAGGAACTCTGCAACCCTGTCAGACTATTTCCACAACAAGATATCCACCAGCTACAGTATTCGAACCCCAACCCACTGACCTTTACAACTCCATCACACTGACAGACACCACCCACAACCACCTCCTCACCGCATAGGAAAAGCTCACCACTCAAGACACCACAGCCACCATGAACTCTATCCACTCTGGAGCACCCGTGGACCCCTACCCCACCACATCTTCAACCTCTGGAGCAAACTCACCTCCATTCTCAACACATCCATCACTAAGGCCACCTTCCTCAATGGATGGAAACACTCAAAGGTCAGACCCTCCTCAAGAAACCTTCCGCCAACTCTCGCAAACTCAAGACCTACCACCCTATCTTTCTGCACCCATTCCCCACCAGAGTCCTTGAGAAGGTCATCAACCGACAACTTACCAAACACCTGGAGAGAAACAATTTGCTGGACACCTCCCAATGCAGTTTCTGCGCCACCACACCACTGAGACTGCCCTGATTGCTGTTACTGACGACATCAGAACCCTCCTCGACCGGGGAGAAACAGCAGTCCTGATCCTCCTCGACCTCTCAGCAGCATTCAACACCATATTCCACCACACACTCATCAAGAGACTCCACCACATTGGGATCCCGGGAGACGCCCTCAATTGGATCGCATCCTTTCTCACAGGATGAACCCAGAGAATCCGCCTACCACCCATCACTTTGGAACTCAACAGCAGCATCTGCGACATCCCTCAAGGTTCGTCCCTCAGCCCCACCCTGCTCAACACCTACATGATGCCCCAGGCCAACATCGTCAGAACCCATGGCCTCAACATCATATCCTACGCAGACGACACTCAGATCATCCTTTCGTTCTCAGAAGACCCCATCACCACTAGTACCAAATTCCACAACTGCATGACGAGTGTCACTGACTGGATGAAGACCAACCGCCTGAAGCTCAAAACGGACAAGACTGAAGTGCTGATTTTTGGGAACAACACCTCCTGATGGAGCAACACATCAGAACTCAGACCCACACCGACAGAACCCGCCCGCAACCTTGGCACCAACCTGGACGCCAAACTCACCATGAAATGCCAGATCAACACATTCTCCTCCACCTGCTTCCACACCCTCTGCATGCTCCAAAAGAACTTCAGATGGCTGCCTGTCAACACGAGGAAAACCGTCACTCAAGCCCCAGTCACCAGCAGGCTGGACTACAGCAATGCGCTCTATGCAGGAATCACCACCAGACTCATTAAGAGACTCCAGATGATTTAGAACTCAGCTGGCACGGACTACGCTAATGATAGATCTAATCCTCCTCGACGAAGTGCAAGGATTAAATCTGCAGAGGAAATACCATGTCAAAACTCAGCTATGCAGGTAGATCAAGAAATTTGCAAAGCTAAAACCCCCGAACCCTCGCTGAGTCAGGTGCTTTGCTCAATAAAATTTTTTCATGAGGATGTAAAAAAAGAGAGTCAAAAGAATCGTATAGCAATCGAAAAATTACAAGGTGCTATTAAAAAAGTGGGTAGTATTTGTTCTGAGATCTCGGAAAGAATGGTTATGGTAGAAACTCGCACGGAGAATCTTGAAACTGATGTGGCAACGCTTCAAAAAAAAGAAACAGAACATGACGGAATAATAAGGGATCTCATGGCCAAAGTGGAGGATCATGAAAACAGATCCAGAAGAAACAATTTAAGGTTTCTTGGAATCCCGGAAAACTTTGAAGGAAATGATGCCAGAGCGGCCATGGTCACCTTACTAAAAACTTCATTCCCAGAACTGGATACATGGGATATGGAGAGGGAAGTCCAGCGAGCCCATCGCTTCCCCTTAATGCTACCAAGAAACTCTAACAAACAAAATAAATTTCCAAGAGCAATGTTGGTCTACTTTGGGAATTTTCTCCTTCGTGAAAAAATTTACGATCTTGCCAGACCTACTACCCAAAGAGAACATAAAGGGTTTAATTTTTTTGTCAGACCAGATTTCGCTCATGCCACTGTGGAGCGAAGGTGGAGAATGCGCCAACTATTTGAACCATTTGAAAAAGCTGGAGCTAAAATATTCCTTCAAAACCCAGCACGATTGAAAATTATATTTAAGGGTGTTACAAGAAATTTTAATAGTGAAATACTGGCGGAGAACTATCTTCGGGAAATCTCAGAGACAGTCTCCCGACACTCAGGGAAATAACCTAAATCAAGCATTATCTTGTAGTAAAAAAGAGGACATTTAAGATTAATTAATCATTATAATTCTTATTTTGTAATAGATACATGTTGTGGAACATGTGGAACTTAGCTTGATTGGCTCGGGGAATTTAAATGTCTTAGGATGCGGATTATCCATAAAAGTAAGCATCGTATTTATCTCAAAATAGCCCAGCTCACAGGGCCTGCTTGCGCAGATGTCACACCCCTGGACCAGACTGGCCCAGGTAACCTTCAAAGGTGGTGGCGGGTGGGGGGAGGGCAAAGGGGAGGGGGGAAATTCGGACAGGTTAGACACAAAGGATAGTAAATTTATGTTAAAAAGGAACAAGGAAACAGTTCTAGGGACCACAGGAAATCAGAACACATGTGAAATAAAATACGGCATGCTTGTTCTACCAGCATGGCTGCGATAAAGGTATTATCTTTGAACATAGGTGGTTTAAACGACTTAAAAAAAAGGCAAATGGTTACTTTTGGGTTACAAAACTGGGGAGCTAATGTCGTGTGCATGCAGGAAACGCATATTGAAGGATCCCAGAGACAGCTGTTAAACACACTAGGCTATAAATTGGTTTGCGCTACTTCACAAGGGGTTAAAAATCGTGGTGTGGCTATCCTGGCTAAAGGGAGTGGATTGGTGTTCAATAATTCTAAAACCGACAAGTTTGGCCGTTGGGCTATCACCGAATGTAATCATCAAATAGGGCAAAAAATAACAATTTGTGCCATTTATGGGAACAATATAGATGACCCCGCGGTCTTCTATGAGGTCTCCAATGAATTAACACACTGGCCTCTTCCGGCCCTGGTATGTGGAGACTTCAATATAAACCTTCCCATTAATTGGTCCGTAAATGATGATTGGGTATATAAAGGGCGAAAACCGAAAGTATTCCGCTCGCTTAAAGATTTATGTCTTGTACATGGACTTGTGGATAGCTGGCAGATTGCTAATTTTAATACTGGTGACCCTGGATATACCTTTTATTCAAACCCACATCGTACACATACCAGAATTGATTACATTTTACTCTCAAGTTCATTAATTAGGACCTCCCAAACTGTCAAACTGCCCCGGATATTATCTGATCACAACCCCCTTTTTTGCACCTTGACTACTAGCCTAGCCAAATCAGAGCCTAACATGTGGTCATTTGAAAAAGCATTATTATATGATCCTCAGTATCTTACCCACATGAAAGACTGGATACCAAAATTCCTCACAGAAAATATTAATAGCTCATCAATAGAGGTTGTGTGGGATACGCTGAAAGCAGGGATCCGGGGCGAGACTATGTCATATTCGCTTCGAATAAATAAAAGAGAGAAAGAGAAATTAAGGAGGTTACAGGATGAACTTATATCAGCAGAAATCGATCTCATTAGTGCTACTAGTAATATAGATATGACCAGAGATATTTCTAGCGCTTTAGCCCAAGTAGCAGTTGCCAAGGCAGCTATCACTAATATCTTTACAGATAAAGCAATTCGGAAAGCTACTGCACGAAAAGAACTAGTCTATGAAGTGAACGAGCTAGTGGGACATCAACTGGCGATGCAATTACGACAACAGGCCAATGCTAATTTAATAAGGGAAATTGTAGATCCAGTAGAAGGACTGTTAAAGGACCCAGAGCTGATCACGCAAGCATTTTGGAGGTTTTATAAAGAATTATACACTGACAGCAGCCATGGAGATACCATAGAAATAAAAAGATACCTAGAGAATTGTGAAACCACAAAACTCGAGGTAAATATACAGATGGCTCTGGAGGAAACACCAAATATGGAAGAGGTCCTAACAGCTGTTAAGAGCCTCCCTAAAGGAAAGGCAACAGGGCTGGACTGCATCCCATCAGAATTTTATAGAATATTTCTGGAAGAAATAAAACATACATTTATTGATCTAATTACACATATCTTTTCTGGGGGGGAACCTCCCGGCTCCTGGGCTAAGGCAAGAATTGTTATTTTTGCTAAAAAAGGGAAACCCCCAGAACAATTAGGATCCTATCGCCCAATAACCCTTATAAACGCGGACTCCAAAATATACTCTAAAATTCTGGCAAATTGAATGGCGCCTATAATACATAAAGTCATCGTCAAAAGCCAACATGGTTTCGTCCCTGGAAGGTCAACTATAAATCACATTCAGAGGGTTATTACACTTTTTGATGGAACAGAAACCACCGGAGACCCTATGGCCCTGATACTTTTGGATGCGGAAAAGGCTTTTGATAGGGTTTCCTGGCCGTTTCTTTGGAAAGCAATGGCGAAGTTGGGATTTAGAACCAAGTTTATTCAAGCGATACAAAAAATGTATTATAATCCTAGAGCCGTCGTATCTGTTAATGGAAGTCTAACTAAGGAAATCGTTGTTTCGAGAGGAACTCGCCAGGGATGCCCTTGCTCGCCATTGCTTTTCGCAATATATATAGATTTTTTCATCCGCTACTTAGAGAAAAACACCCATATAATCCCCATTATATCACAGGGATACGTAACAAAAATATTAGCATATGCGGATGACATTGCTATAGTTACCGCAGACCCTAAGATAGCAATGCCGGTTATTGAGACCGAGGCCAGAAAATTTGGACTGGTCTCTGGCTATGCGCTAAACCAAGGAAAGACACAAATTGTTTTAAACCAAAAAATTTGGATGGATGATCCTAGGGTCGTGCTGGGAGCTACATACCTGGGGGTGACTATCTCTTCTAAATTAGAGGAAGTGGTGGATTTAAATCTTAAGCCATTACTCAATACAATACAAAAAGATTTACAACGGGTAAATAATCTCCATCTTTCCATTATTGGAAGGACTAATGCAATTAAAATGGTGTACTTTCCAAAGATTTTGTATGTATTCAGGGCAGTCTGCCAAGAAATTACAAACCGGTGGTTCAAAGTAATGGAACGTATCTTCTCTAGATTTATATGGTCATACGCACAACCCCGGCGAGCATACAAATTTCTTACTCTTCCCAAGGATAGAGGTGGGCTAGCGCTACCCAATTTAAGGAGATACTACTGGTCCTGTGTACTACTATACAGCAAGGAATTATTACAAGGATGTAATACTACAGAGGAAAACACCGCCTCAATCTTTCAGTTACTGGTCGGGGAATCCTGCTATGGATATTTCTGGATACACACACATGATAGCTACTACAAAAAGGTTAAATTTAAGACTCTGTATAGCTGCTTTAAGGTATGGAAGGCCGTAAGAAAAGAGTTAGGGATAGGACGATTTTCATACTACACTCCTGTATTAAATAACCCAACTCTCCCATTAACCATCTTCAAAGATAACTGTGTTAAAAAATGGTATAACCTGGGAATAACACAACTAGGAGATTTCTATACTAATCAAGGGATTAAATCTTTTGAACTCTTGAAAGGAGAATTTGGCCTAGACTGGCGGGACTTTTTTAAGTTTCTTCAAATTAGAACCTTTCTGACTCATAAATTTGGATTAAGAAACATCTGGGAAAAATCTATGACTATAGAGATAATTATACATTCTAAGAAACAGTCGATTGGGGGAGTGTATGAGGCGTTGCTGGATAAACTTCCGGATGATTTAGATAAAATGGCAATAAACTGGCAAAACAACCTGAGTATTTCTAAAGAAGGATCTCTAGACTCTTATAAATTAGCTCAAACGCTTCTTATCTCCACCAAACTTCAGACACAATTTTATAAAACCTTTTTCTGTCTCTACTATACACCGAATAAGATTGCAAAATGGGGAACTGGTAATGGGACCTGCTGCCCCAGGTGTAATCTATTTAAAGCAGATTCTATCCATATATTTGCCACCTGCCCAGTGCTAATGCCTCTTATACAAAACATAGAAAGGTTTTTAACCTCTGTCCTTCATAGAAAGGTTGTTTTACCTCCAGAGGCAATGGTACTTGGGGTTGTTGATACAGAAAAACTTGAGGATGGCTATGACCTAGTATTTGTGGCCATGGCCGTCTGGAGGCTATGTTTAGCATCGGCCTGGCTAGACCCGATACCGCCTACCTTTCAACAATGGCTAGCAAGGCTCTTAGCGTTGCACAACATCGAGATAGCTATTTACAAACGGAAAAACAGAAGGCGACGGGAAAGGGGTATGAATATCTGGACTCCACTTACACTTTGGCGAGATTTACAAATCTGATTTACTATCAATGCCGTAACATGTTTATGCTATCTTTGCCTTATTTCCTTTTATTTATCTATTTTTTATTGATTTCTTTTTCATTTTCTTTTTATTATTATTATTTTTTCTTTGGAATATTTCCTGCAAGATTTCCTATAATAGTCATATAAATGTGATAAACATAAAAATGTATGATGTAAAAATACAAACTGTCTACTTGTCGGGGGGGGATTAAAAATATGTTAAAATCAATAAAAACATTTAAAAAAAAAAAAAGAACTCAGCTGGCAGACTCATCCTCGACCTCCTCAAACGGACCACATCACACCCCATCTCAGGAAACTCCACTGGCTCCCCATCCAGAAAAGATGCCAATTCAATATAATGATGCACGCCTACAAGCTCTCCATGACCAAAGACCAGCATATATCAACCACCGCCTGAACCTCCACCAACCCTCCAGACACCTGCACTCTGTATCCCCCTGCCGTCGCACACACTCCCTGCATCTGCCGGAACATTGGAGGACGTTCTTTCTCCTACCTCGCCACCAAGTCGTGGAACGACCATCCCCTTCACCTCCAAACTTCATCCTCTCTCCCCGAATTCAGAAAGAGACTCAAGACCTGGCTCTTCAACTGATCTCAGCAACAACATAGCGCTTGAATACCCTCACGGGTGAGTAGCCGCGCTTAATTAATCTGAGTTGATTGATTGAATTCCTCCTCCTCCACCGATTTGCTTTCTCTTCTACCTATCCCTGTATGCTGAATCACCAGTGCACTATCCCGTTTCAGTCCTCATGTCCTCCCCACACCATCTTCTCGCTTACTTTTGGAAAGCACACCTCCTTTTCTATATCAACCCTTTGCTATTCTGCCCTCTCCGAATTCAGTGGTGTTTCTTTTTTATTGTTCTAGGTCATTTCTCTCTCTCCTACCTGGACTTTTATCTATAAGACCCTCCTTTTCTCAATTCACCCATACCATCTTGCCTATTAATAGAATTACTGTCCCCCTTTCCCTTCTAGAGGGTTTCCGTGCTTATTTGTTTGGCCTGCCCTCGATCGGTCCTAGCAAAAATGGTACACACAAAATTGAGGTCATTATCGTACTAGGTCCTATTACTATGTTCCTTATATTTTCTTGTGACTGTTTTATCTTACCGTTCTCTTTTGTTAGGAATTCTGGCTAGTTCAAACTTTTTATTTATTTTTCTCTAAAAAATATTGTTTACATATGAACCCGGGATTCTGTACTGGGTCTTTGTTTTATTGCTATTGCTGTCATTTGAATAACTTGCCAAAATAGCTTTTCACCGGGCCTTAGTAAGCCTGTTTTCATCATGCCATAGTAATGGAATCCTTCCGCTTTACAACTGCTTTCGACCCTGGTGTATATGGAATAGCGTTATGTAAAATTCACTGTTTGGTCTGTTTTTCTTTCCAAGACATTTTTAGAGGGACTTCTCTCTTCACCCACATTGCCCCTGATAGGTCTATGCCAGCACGCATATTTTGGGATTGCTCGTCATGTTACCTGCTCTGCTCGTTCGGTTCAGTTAGGGCCGGTGTCAGGCACCATTTCCCGCAAAGTTCGCTGGCGGCGGTATCCTTTTTCAGGGGCTGTATCTATTTTTACTTCACTAGAAAGTGAGCTGTCCCTGCGGCCCGTATATTAGTGGCCGCCCTGCTCTCTCCCCTCCTTAACTTACAAAGTTGCCGATGCGAGGCCCGAGGGGCTATATTTGAATGCAGTATTACTAGAAGTCTGTTTCTTGCTTTTCTTTAACATGTAGGATTCTGCTTTGTACATATTTCGGTTCTGTTTTTATGCAGTTTACTGAATTTTTGAACATTCCTCTTTTTTTCGCAAATATTCTCTTTATGTTGCGGATTACTTTTAGCTTGCTTTCTTAGAAGCAGGAAACTGAACCGGAAGAAATATTAGGACGAACACTAATGTGCTGAACGGTGCACATATCTTGTCTTGGGACCCTTGGAGGGCAAGGAAAAGACGTCCACCTCCTGCAGATTGATGTAGCCATTAGCATCCTCCCATGTCTACGGGTTTTAGGAAGAGGATGCATTCCGCAGACTCACTCTGTGAGGACCCCAGGGTGTTCATGATGGTTAAGGGATCCGGGTTGATGAATCCGCAACAGAGTCCCCAGAGTGTGTTGCAGCTCCGATCCCAGCTAGAGAACCTGTGGAACGAGAACATGTTAGGACATAGAATCATTGGACTGATTTAAAGACAGCTCAATAGGTGCCAAGACTGATATGTTTTCCAAAATCTACGCAAGGAGGCACGAGTCCCCTAATAAGTGATTACCTTTAAGACGAGTTGCAAGGGTTTGTGGTCAGAGCTTGGATTTATACTTTTGAATCTAAATCTAGAACAGGTTCAAACAAAAAAAGCTGGAGTTAGGTACCTTCCAACTGCAACCTGCATCCCCGGCATACTGAATTTTACTATTTAGATAAAGGGTGGATTTCTTACTTCTGCCCTTTTCTGTTGTGTTGACAACGAGGTTTAACCGCGGGTAAATTCAATCACTCACACCTAAAGCATCTCCTTAAATTCAATAGACTTGGGGGCATATTATCAAGCACGGCGTTAAAATGATCGCCGCTTTAGCGGCAGAGAATTCCAAAGGAAGCCCATGTTGACACCAGAACATGGGTTTCTATGGGAATTCTCAAGGGCATATTTTCAAGTCCATTATCGCCGCTTTAGTAGGCAATCATTTTAACGCCGTTTCTTGATAATATGCCCCCAAGTCATGCCAAGAATCTTATATAAAAAACAATTGGAGATACTTGAGTTAGTCAATAAAAGGTATTGAGTTGTATTCTCCAATAACATCACATTTACCCAACAGAATTTGCTTAAGGGAAAGCACTTTTTCACCAGTCTAACCCAATAAAATATTATTATGGCGCACAAATCAAGGGTGAGGTAAGGGTACAAATAGATTGGTGCAAAATCCTCTGTGTCAGTATCACAGGCCCACCCACTCATCATATTTATTTATTTGTTTGTTCTGTTAAGCACTGGTCTGTGGCGGGAGCCACTTTGACATATGGTTGATGGTAGGAGAGATATTTGTGTGTACCTGTGTCCCCTTCCTCAGTGCAGGAGGAACAGTTCCTTCGGTGGGACGAGGTAACCCTTTGCTCAGTCAGGGGAATATTATCAAGAAACGGCGTTAAAATTATCACCGCTTTAGCGGCAGAAAACTGCTGCTAAAGCGGCGATAATGGGCTTGATAATATGCCCTTGAGAATTCCCATAGAAGCCCATGTTCTGGTGTCAACATGAGCTTCTATGGGAATTCTCTGCGACATACTATCAAGCCCATTATCGCCGCTTCAGCGGCTGTTTTCTGCCGCTAAGGCGGCGATAATTTTAACACTGTGCTTGATAATGTGCCCCTCAGTTCTTGGAACTCCTATGGGGTGTTTCTGAAGTCTTCAGGCCGGTCCCTTGGGAACAGCAGATACCCAAAAGTTTTGATGAGCGATGGGAAAGCTTCTTTTAAATGGACAGATTCTCAGTGTGTTGATCAACAAAGTCAGGTTGTAAGAGATCCTGAGTTCTGGGCGCATTGTATTCCAAAGCTAAGTACCCTGCACCCAGATCAACCTCCCTCTGCGCTTCTTGTGACAGTTCTGGGCTTGTTCAATCCTCTGTGATTTACTAGGTCTCAGTTTGAGTTTTGGTGTTTACTGCAGGAAACTTCCCAGCCCTCCTGTGCTTTGAAGGCTGGGCGGGGAAGTTTGAATTTTATTCTCAGTGCAACAGAGGGATGAACCTTCTTATTAGCATGATATAGAAACTTGGGGGCATATTATCAAGAAACGGCGTTAAAATTATCGCCGCTTTAGCGCCAGAAAACTGCAGCTAAAGCGGCGATAATGGGCTTGATAATATGCCCTTGAGAATTCCAATAGAAGCCCATCTTCTGGTGTCAACATGGGCTTCTATTGGAATTCTCCAGGGCATATTATCAAGCCCATTATCGCCACTTTAGCGTCAGTTTTCTGCCGCTAAACCGGCGATAATTTTAACACCGTCCTTGATAATATGCCCCTTGTGTTTTTAACTACCATTGAGATTTCTTGATGGAAAGAAGGATATGGTCGACTATGCTCCAGGGTTCTTTACTGGCTCTGTAGGCGCTGAATGGCCAAATGAATTTCAGACTGACATCTATTGTTCTGCCACGCTCAGAATTTCCCTCTAAACACTGTTTGGACAACAATAGCTCTTCTTTGTCCAAGGATGGATGTGTCTTAGTGGTGATATTGAGCCCTGTACCTCATGTTTGCCCAAAAATTTGAGGAGTTGGATACTGTCCGTATACTTTTTGAAAACACGGTGCTGCTGAACCATCAGCTGTTCCAGTGGCCTCGAATAAATACTGTACAGTAAGGGTGACTGTGGGGATCCCCGTGGAAACCCACATGATACCTGAAGACAGTACATGGTCTTTTTCAATCAGTTCACCGCTGTTTGATAAAAAGGATCGTAAGCATTTAAGGGAAGTAGGAATGACTCTCTAACAAGTCTCCACTTACCTGGCAGCGTTGTGTGGTGCACCGTGTCGTATGCTGCTGAAAGGTCAAGAAGCATCAGAGTTTCTGTTTGTATAGCTTCATATGAGGCAACCATTTCTTCCCTAATATGAACAATCACAGGCTCCATTCCTCTTCCTAATCTAAAACCAGTTTGTCAGCTAAACAAACTCTTGCACTTGATGTGCAGCCCAGAATCAGTGTCCCCGATTTTACTGATCTAGGGGAAGGTGGAAATGGATCAGTTATTGGCATGTCTTGTAGATAGGCTGAATGCCACTTCAGTAGGGGTGATAGTATGTTCTATAGCATTTGCACTATTCTTTGGATGTGTGGTGTAATATCAAGACCTGTGTTTATCAATATTACATACAACGCAGCAAGCTACCTTGCTGAGCTGTGTGAAAGGGAGAGGGCAGTAATGCACCACTTTTATACAGCGCATTCCTGTTCTCTGCCTGTGCTGGCGCTCAAACTGCAGCATAGCATCAAAGCAGGCACCCTTGCACCATGGTGCAGGAAGGGGCACCCTCCTGCACAAATCAATCCTCTGTGGAATTTTCATCTAAGTGCGCGGCAAAATGAAACAATGATGAGAAATAAGCATTGAAAAGCCATCTGGGGTTGCTGAAATATTGCCTGAGTCTTCACATGTCACAGTACCAGTCCACAGGCACCCAGGTGAGCTTGTCAGCTCGATGGCTCAGGGAAGATTTTTAAACACGTGTCTAGATATAACAGCACTACCTGCACCAGCTTTGGTAAAAAACTACAGCAACTTTGAAGTAAGCATACTGCATTTACCACAATACCAAGGGGTGAACTGTGATGGGATAGAGACAGTGTGCTCCCTCTCCCCTTGTGTTTAAAAGGCTCCCTTGAGCCAATGAGCTGAAGAGCTCACCTGTGAAACGCCTGTGTGCATGTCGAGCAGTAATGTGGGAAGCATTTCAGCAGCCCCATATGACTTTTTTCTGTTCTCTACTACTTCTGCTCTCTACAGATGAGCTAAACCCAGAAACACGTGTCTAGAGATAAGAGCACTACCTGCACCAACTTTGGTGAAAAACAACAGCAACTTTGAAGTAAGCATACTGCATTTACCAGAATGCAATGGGGTGAACTGTGCTGGGATGAGAGCCAGTGTGCTCCCTCCCCCATTGTGTTTAGAAGGACCCCTTGAGCCAACGAGCTGATGAGCTCATCTGGGATGCACCTGTGTGCCTGTGGAGTGATACTATGACCTGTGAAGACTAGGGCAGCATTGCAGCAGCCCCAAATACATTTTTCCATACTCTACTACTTCTGCTCTCTACTGACGAAGGACTAAACCCAGAAACACGCGTCTAAAGATAACAGCACTACCTGCACTAACTTTAGTGAAAAACGACAGCAACTTTGAATTAAGCATACTGCATTTACCAGAATGCAATGGGGTGAACTGTGCTGGGATGAGTGGCAGTGTGCTCCCTGTATGAGCACTTATTTACGTGAGGCAACTTACACTAATCCAGACAACCATTATGGTGATTTTAGTGGTCTTTGATAACCATAGAAAGCTCTCAAAGTGGAAGCTGTGGAGAGAAGCCTTCAGGCTTATCTTGAAGGAGTGTAACGTTTACTCTATAGCATAGGTTAAATGAAAGGAAAGCACACAGTGTGTATATAAAAATACTTCTATTTAATACACAGGAATGCGTAAAAAGCTACCAGGTAAGTAGCACAAAATACAGTGGTCTCCAGGGGGAGACCAAGCCATATACTAAGAAAGTGAATTGCGAACTGCAACCGAGGAGCTGGGGACACAAGGAATCACCCAAGGTTAGTACTCAGGAGCCCCACAGAGGCTGAGTGGAAACACAGCTGCGTGTCCGATAAAAATCAATGGGCAAGTCATGGTTGCAGTTTTGCAGAGGAATGACCCTTCTGTGAAGACCCAGAAGAATTCCCTTGGAAGATGGAAGGTTGGAAAGTCACCCCACCCGTGGTTGCCCCGGGAACCAGGTTACCTAAACCAGGGAAGCCAGGTGGATAGGGGTGAAGAGAAGTCAGAAACCCCGTAGACAACAATGGAAGACTTTGAAGAAAATGCCTTTGGGGAAGACGATGAAGAAGTCCGGTGGAATCCAACAGTGGATTCTGGAAGTGAAGATCCTGCAAGCAGAGGGGACAGAGTCTATGTCACTTGGAAAGGACCAGGAGGCATGAAAACACAATGCCTACCGATCTCGGGAGGTTCAGGAGAGTCAACTGTGACCAGGCAATGCTGAGGAAGACCTGGAGCTCTGCACAAGCTGTCCCACATCGGATGTCGGTGACTAGGTGGTTGGTGTCCCACGGGAGCACCAACAAGCCTTGGTAGCTACAACTGGTGTGGAGAACGAAGAAGGAGCAACGTTAGGACCAGCAAGGTCCAAGGGACTAACCAACAGCAGGAGAGATGCAGAGCAGGCCCTGAGCAAGCAGGGAGCCCACCGAGGCAGTAGAAGACCCTCAGGAGGACCCACAAGCCAAAAGCATAGGAGACGCCAGAGGACCTCGAGCAGCTCACTAAAGATGAAGGCCTACGGTGCAGAGAATACAGTAAAGATGCCAATCTTGGAGAGAAGAGATGCTGGAGGCTGGAGTTTCTCATAGCCTGAAGATCTCTGAAGTGTAGAGTTAACAATGGCAAGTCGACGCGGTGAACAGGAGTTCAGTCCCAGTGGTTCTGACAAGGGATACTGGCCCCAAAATTGTAGAGAGAACAGGTCAAGCCTTCAGGGAGTTGCAGGGCCACCACCTGTGTTTCTGAGCATCAGGAAGTCCATAGGATGATAGGAGCAGCAGGCCGGTCAGCTTCGTTGCGGTGCCTGCAGACTCAGGGGAGTGACTCCTTCACTCCAAGGGAGATTTCTTCTTGTGTCCTTGATGCCCACAGGTCTGTTGAAGAACCTGGAAGAAGCACAGATGCAGACGACGAAGAAGATTTGAAGAACAGCAAGACCAGGAGCAGCAGGAGTCTTCCGTGGTGCAGTCTCAGGTTCTAGTCAAAGTCCAACGAAGTCCAAGTGTCCAGACAGTCTAAGATCGACATAGTTTCAGGCTTGAGTCTTGTCCCACAATGAATCTAAAGACCCACCCACAGTAAGCCCTTAAGTACCCTACGGGGTGGGTTGGAACAACTCTGGGGTATCTCCCAGAGGAGGGGCTGGACAGAGGTGAGGATACTCCTGTGTCCACTGTCCAATTTCACGCCAGAGCGGGAACCAAGGGCTCCCTGAAGTGGCTCAAACTGGAGTATGCAAAGAGGGCACCAAATGTGCCCTTCAAAGCAGCCTGGTGGTGCTGGCAAGCGCCCCAGCCCAATAGACCAAGTCCTGTCTAGGAGTGGGACACACATCCCTGCAACAGGAAACCTATTGTTCTACCTTCCCCTACTTGAGCTTGGCTGAGCATTCAGGAGGGCAGAATCATGTCTGTGGTCGTCAGCAGCACTAGCTTGCTGTCAGACCCTGAAAGGCTGTTACCGGGAGTACAAAGGGGTACCCCAAGGGAGCCCCCCAGTACATGTGATCATACCTCCAACACTGGAATCGGTGCTGGGGTATGATTCCAACATGTCTGATACCAAACATGACCGGGTTTGGTGCAGCCACTAAAAAGTAAGATATTTCGTAATGACTGATGTCCACAATATGTATTAAAATGGCGGACCGCATTTACAAAGCCTAGAGTTTGTAGGGGTGTCCTGCTCATGCAGGGCACCCTCACACTTATAACCATGCACCCTGCCATTAGGGCTGAAGAGCCTGCCAATGGTTTATAAGTGCAGTGACCTCAGATATAACAAACTCTATATCTGTAATGAGAGGCGCAAGAATCAACTCACACAGGCTGCAATGGCAGGCCCTGATGTCACAGTTGAGGGGAACTCCCTTGGGTGGCACAATACATGCCGCAGCCTATGGGAGACCCTTGGTGTACCTATGCCCTAGGTACCTCAGTACCATACACTAGGGACTTACAAAGTCAATTTAGGGGAGAAAGCACAGTGACTCGCGGTCCTGATTAGCAAAACTACAGCCAGACTAGGTCAAATACACACTGACACCAGGCAAAAAGTGGGGGTAACCTTGCTAGAAGGATCCTACCTACTTACACTCCCTCTCCCCTATTGTGTTTAAAAGGCTCCCTTGAGCCAACAAGCTGATTACCTCACCTGGGATGCACCTGTGTGCCTGTGGAGAGGTACTGCGACCTGTGAAATATTGGGCAGTATTTCAGCAACCCCAGATGACTTTTTTCTGCTGTCTACTACTTCTGCTCTCTACTGATGAAGGGCTAAACCCAGAAACACTTGTCTACGGATAACAGCACTACCTGCACCAACTTTGGTGAATAACTGCAGCAACTTTGAAGTAAGCACACTGCATTTACAAGAATGCAATAGGGTGAACTGTGCTGGGATGAGAGGCAGCGTGCTCCCTCCCTCATGTTTAAAAGGCTTCCTTGAGCCAAAACGCTGACAAGCTCACCTAGTGTGCACCTGTGTGTCTGAGGAGCGGTACTGTGACCTGTGAAGACTTGGGTAGCATTTCAGGTGCCCTGGATTACTTTTCTCTCCTCTCTACTACTTCTGCTCTCTACTGATGAAGGGCTAAACCCAAAAAGACGTTTCTAGAGAAAACAGCACTACCTGCACCACATTTGGTGAAAAACTACAGCAACTTTGAAGTAAGCTTACTGTATTTACTATAACGCAATGGGGTGAACTTTTCTGGGATGAGAGGCAGACTTAAGAGCAGGCCAAAAACTTTCATAAATAAATGCTAAAGCTCGCACACTGCTTACCTAATCTATTCTTCATTGTATTTTAATATCTGGCACACTCCTTTTCCTTGAGCTCACTGTTAGGTGGATATTGATTAGGCTAAATGTAGGTGTTTTATAGCTTGACATGGTGGGTTTGGCACACAGAGCTGTTGGTATCAACCGACTGGTTTGGTCAGATTTGACCACAGAGTTTGTCTTAGAGGTCTGATCAGATGCTTTTGAGGTGAGAGGGAGTTGCACAGCAGCATATATAATTAACATTGTTGACACAGGTTTTAGTTGGTGTTTTGATATTGGTTGACCACCTTAGTACAATTAGCATTGCTAGATGTCCTACGGTGGTTTGTCCTGCTTGAATTGTGCCTCAATTGGGTATGGGGTCACGAGTGGTGATATCAAGGAAGAGATCCCTGGGCTACGATAGGAGCAATTTTTTATCTAAGATAACTGGATGGGGTCATTTGCCCTGCATTCTTGTTTTGTGGCATCACCTGACATGAGTAATTGCATCAAAATGTGCCAACTGCTTTTGCTCTGCTTCATGTTTAGAGTATATGTCAATCTCTGATATTAGTTTTTTGGGTGAGGAGCACTGTCACTCTAGGAATTTTTATTGTACTTGATAGTCTTCTTGATATCTTGAGGAGGTCAGAGAAGGTATTATCCCAATAATGCAAATTTTCAGTGTGGAAGAGGAGTCCAATTCTCTTTTTCCCCTTTATCGCTTGTAAACAGTGATCTGCAAACAGTTGTTCAAGGTGAGCGCCAAGGGCATGGTTGTAAAATCTGGAAGCTGGGGGTGTGATCAAGATGGTGACGGAGTAGGAGCTCTCTCCTGCTGCTCAACACTGATTCTATGCAGCACTAACCCCCTCTCTCCATGAGCAGGAACCAGCAGAGGTGCAACCAATCGTCCAGGGCTGGTTGGAGGCCCGGTCATGGCAGCCACCCAAATAAAGAGCCAAAATAGTGGCCCGGTGGTCTTTGGCCCAAAGGAGCCAGGGCCCCATTTATTGATCTCATGAGATAAAGCAAGAGTCATCCCCTAGACCCGAGACAAGCACAGAGGAGGCCAGGCCCCAGTCATATGAGCAAGCCACTAAGAGGGATGTGGTGAGGCAGCTCAGAGATGTGACACCCATAGGAGGAATGATAATGGCTGCCCACAGCCTTAATGCTTGAATCACCCCCTGAAAGACAACAAGCCTGAGAAGAAAACGGACAACGCAAGCAACAGCTCTTCACAGTGGGTGTTGCACAAGACTCCTGAAGCCCCACTCACCCACTTATTGATCAAGATCCTGTTTAACAAGTTTTTTGTTTTTTTAAACTGTATTTATTGAGGTTTTTTTACCAACAACAAACATACAGTGCACATTGGCAATTCTGTATAGGATCCAGTGTCTGACATATAGCAAAGATATATACAATCCAGTGAGACATAAAATTCACATGTGGAATTATTCAAAGGTTCAAAGTTATTGCAAGACATTAACAGATAGAACCAAGACAGTGAGATGTTTATCACACAGTAACATATTAATGGCCACTTGGTTGTCCGGGAACAACAGATAAAGTATTTCAATTTCCCTTCAATCTCCTCTGTCTGACCCATCCTCTGTGGACTGATCCCCATTATCTTGGAACATACCTATCAATTGGGCCCATTGCCTTATAGCCTCATCAGTGCGTGATAGCCACATGTGTTGTTCTTCCGCAGCCCCAATTCCCATAGGTCTCTCAGTCAGTGTGTCAGTAACAGGGCCTTCACCCCCATCCATTCGATGGCCACACACCTTTTTGCCAATAATAAGGCCAACTGGGTTAATCTGTAGGATATTTTGCGACCCCTAGGGCACACCACCACTCCCAGGAGACAGGTAAGTGGTGTCAGTGGAACACTGATCCTCGTGGCCGCTCCTATGCGAGGTACCACAAGTGTCCTGTATGTTTGAACTTGAGCACACTCCCAAGCTAGATGTAGAAAAGTGGCTCCAACTGCCTCACAATGAGCACAAGTAGCAGCCCTCGTGGGGTCTATTTTGTTGAGGCTATATGGAGTGACATATGTACAATGCAGAAAATAGAAGTGCCAGAGTTTTAAACGGTTATTACAGGACACAGTAAGAACAAGGTTAACGCAGTTTCCCAGTTTGCATCAGAGATGGGCGCTCCCACGTCTCTCTCCCAGGCTCTCCGCACAGGGTACTGCCGTGGTTGCATATCACTCCCAAGGGCTTTGTAAAAATGGGTAATTAAATAGCGCCCCTCTCCCAATCCAATGAGACCATCAAGGATCCCCAAGGGTGGAGGGGCCACTGGGAAGTCCACCCAGAGAACTTTTGCCATACTCTCCATCTTGGCATAATTGAGAAAATGAGCTGGTTCCGTCCCAAAGGAGTCATTTTGAAAGGACATAAAGGCGTTCCCCTGGTAAAGGTCACCCGCCTTCAGACATCCCCCTCCTGCCACTTTTCCATAGACATGGTGGAGTCAATTCTCATGAAGAGCGCCAGGTCCCATATCTTCAATTCCTTACTGAAGGGAGCCCTGCAAATAATTTTCTGGACCACTTTTTTCCATATCCACGCAGTGTGAGTGACCAGATACAGAATCAGGAATTCTGATCTTCCCCCGCATCAGCAACTGGGGTAGGGCCCCCCCAAACTCGGCCCCCAGTAGCCACTTCTTACAGTTATCTGACTCTCTAAGCCAGCAGGCAACTTTTGAGGGCCAGGACTCGGTCTCCCAGGCTGCACAATGGAGGTCAGCGACGGACAGGTGTTCTTGGATACCAACTCGCCAATGCAGGCTTCTTTAGCTTTTGTGGCACTGTAGCTGTAAAAGAAAGTCACCCAACTAACTCTTGGAGTGACTTTTTCTATCTGAGGCTTGGCAATGACTTTTCCTCGAACAGGACACCACAGGCACCTTCCTCTCTTTGCTAGCCTAAGAAGCAGCAGGTGTAGTCCAGTCTTGGTGCAGCCTCTTTTTGCTAGGTCCAGGCAACAGCATGACAATCCTTCTTCGGTCCACTCTTCAGTAAGATGTGATCTGATGTCTGGGTGCCAGGGGTGCCACTTTTATGCCCAGTTTGTGCCCTCTGGGATGTGGCAATTTCTAGCCAATGGGCTTCCATGTTCCCTCCCATCTGGTAACGACTTCCTGTGACATATGGCATCTATCTAGCGCAGAATGCACTGTTCTGCCCAACCTAAGATGGCAGATACCTTCTCTTGGTGTGTGGAGCTCTCTAACCTACCTCAGAGATGTGGCTCCCTGGGGGCTACATGGCCACAGAAAAATGGTTTGAATGTAGCTTCCCCCTCTCTGTCCTCAATGCCAATCTGTTTGCAAGAACAAAAGAGCAGCCCCTCTTGTGTGTGCCCACCATTTGCCCTTCAAAGGCGGAAGGACTGGAAACAAACCATCCTAGGACCGGTTTCAGGGTATCACCCTCATCAGCCATTCTTGCTTGAATTCAATGGCATAGTGAGCACAGAAACCCATGTCTGGGCATACCCTTCCCAATTGGACTGAATATAGCAACACAAATAGAAGGTAGACTGGTCCCAGGATGCTTGTTTATGGTTCAGAGAGGACCTGGCCTGGCAGTTCGGGATGGACTCTTCCCATGTGGAGCAGGGTCAAGATTGATTTGCATATGGCTGGGTCAAAACTGGGGTGGCATAGTGAGCAAAAAAACAATGGCTTTAACCCAGATCTGTGCCGGTCTACACTAGATTTCTTTATCTGGCCTACAGTGTCCAAGACTATCTCTTCCCAAGGGCCAGAATGTAGCTTGCATAGACATATGGGTTAAGAGTGACATCTCAAGATTTAGGGCCAGATGTATGAACCGTTTTTGCATGCGCAAACGGGTTTGCGAACCCTTTTGCGCATGCAAATACCTATTGGGCCAAGTATATAACCTATTTAGCGAGTCGCAATTTTTTAGCGACTTGCTAAATAGGTTTTGCGACTCGCTATTTGGAAGGGGCGTTCCCTTTCAAATAGCGAGTCTCAAAACCATGTACAAATGTTTTGTGACTGCAATTGTGGTCGCAAAACACTTGCAATTGCCACCTACTTCAAGTAGGTGGTAATGCATTCGCAAATGGTTAGGGGTCTCCAGGGAACTCCTTCCCCTTTGCAAATACATACGAAATAATGCATAACGTTTCATTTTTTCTTTTTTTAAATGCAGCCCTTTTTCCTTTAAGGAAAACGGGCTGCATTTAAAAAAAACTGCTTTATTTAAAAGCAGTCCCAGACATGGTGGTCTGCTGAGCCCAGCAGGCCACCATCCTTGGGAGGGCTGGCATTCCCAATGGGCTTGCAACTTGTGAGAGGCTCATTAATATTAATGAGCCTCGCAATTTGCGACCCCATTGGGAATCGCAAACAGTGTTAAATACACTGTTGTACATTTCATTTAGCACCTCTCAATTTGCGACTCGCAATGTGTCGCAAATTGCGAGGAACTAAATGAAATGGTCATACATCTGGCCCCTTGTCATTACACATACATTCACTGCAATCTCTCACTTTCCTCTCAAGAATTAAATCCATTCCAGGCCACAAATAATCTTTCATGCATTCGCTCTTTGGTCTTGGAAACTCTTCCAAGCTCTAATATGTGAGCACAAGCATCTTTGAGTACCATTATATGTGATCACAAATAAATGTGAGAATCGACAAACATGAGCACCGATGTATGTGAGTGCAAACATATGTGAGTACAAACCAACGTGAGCACCAATCTATGTGAGCATAAACGAAGGTGAGCACTGATATATGTGAGCACCAATCAATGTGAGCACAAACATATGTGAGCATCTATCTGCATGAGCACCAATCTGTGTGAGCACAAACTTATGCAAGGATAAACCTGTGCAAGCACCATTCTGTGAGAGCACAAACCTTTGGGAGGGACACTTTTTGGAAGCATAAATTTGTGTGACCATCATTCTATGAGAGCACAATCCTGTACAAGCACCCTTCTATGATTGCATAAATCTGGGTGAACATCCATCCCTGTAAACACCATTCCTCCTGTTCACCAACCTCTAGGAGAACCCATCTGTGTAAACACAAGTCTCTGGGAGCACTTCTCTGGAATCACCAGGTACAGTGACTTTGTGCTGAAGGGTCAAGTGTAGCGCTGTTTATACACTGAAGGAAGTGACCCGATTAGGGTCACCCGGGTCTCTTGCGACCACCTCTAAGCCTTCCATACAAATGAAGAGTCGGTCAGACAGTAGAAATTACAAACCAAGTATATTTTATTCAGGTACACTCGAGCGGAGTCCGGTTTGACCTGCCTCCTTGGATTTTTTTGTTTTTGTTGCATATTTATATAGCGCGAACTCGACCCGAAGGTATTGGAGCGCTATACATAGCACCGTATTTACATTACACATTCAGGCACGGGGAGATTAAGTGATTTGCTCAGAATCACAGGATGTGGACGCGACCTCGAGGCTCGAACCCTGGTTTCCTGCACCAGAGGCGGCAGCGCAGCCGACGGACCACATCCTCTCCCCAAAAATGGATTGCTGTGGAGGGACTGACTTCTGCAAACATAGAGATACAATATGTACGCTTTCTGAACCAATAATGTCCTGCCTCTAATGGAAATCTACTAACAGGTGCAGCTAAAACAAAGGAGAACAGTAAGATGAGTTTCGACTATAGGATCAGGCACACGTTATCTTCTTACCAAGGTTATTCTGTTCATGTCTACAGCTAGGCTAATGTGATAAAGCCTCTATCTATGGGAAAGGAATGCATTAATAAGAACAGTGTATTCGTTAGCAGAGCAAGGCCTAACCTTGGTGAAACGAAAATTTCCACAGCCTGCCTCTCGAGTTAGGGGATACATAGGTAACAACATGATTCAAAATGGCAGCTGAACCTAAAATGGTGCTACAAATGCTAACTGAACACATGCAATGCATGAACAGTACATCTAAAACATTTTCATTCCAACAACACTGCAAGCACACTCTGTGTAACCAGATTCAACATGTGCCTTTTAGGTCTCGCCTAGCGAGAGCAGCGCATGCACTGCTCTCACTATTCTGGGTACTTTTTGGAATCAATTCAGCGGAGGGCTTGCATGACCGCGTCTGCATGGACAAACATGGCTGCTCATGCCATGTGTCCATAGCAAACAACAGCATGCGCATATCCATAGTCGTAGCGACTGTCGACAGTCCGACGCCATCTTGCGGCATTTTCGTCGCTATGATAACTAAGCTTCTTTCGTTGTCATAGCAACGAAAATGCCGCTTCATGAAAAAATTGACTTTCTGATTCCAAGTGCTCCTCCAGCTAAGAAGTATAGCAACCCCGATGGCTGTTCTCGGAAAGGCTTTCATTTAATTTCTGGCATGCTTGAGGGGTACAATAGAGGTATCCTGTCTTGTTCCGGGTCATTTATTTCGAGCAGTATTTTTCCGTCAAAATTTATTTTTACCAGTCAGGATTTCCATATGCCAATACCGAGTGGGCTCCAACACGAGCAACCGTTTTAGTTTAATCTACTAAATGGAGCAGTTCTGTCCAAAATATTCCAGCCATTCTACCTGGTGGCTATGAAAATGTAAAATGTGCGTAGGTTATTCAGATGTGTTGCGGTGTTTATCTCCGTTACCTGACGTCGTTTTCCGCGTGTGCTCGGTGCATTGCTGCATCCTCCGCAAGCGCGCGACAATGCAATGTGTCGAGCTGAGTTCTTTCTTATTCATATCATTTCCATATTCCATAATGATGGTAATTGACTGGGATTCCACGAGTATGCTCAGTGCCGGGAATAAATTATGCATTCGCTCTTTTCTTTTAGATCTTTTTTTTGCTGGGCTCAGCTAGAATTCCGACAAAGCACACTTATAATTGAGTGCGAGAATGCAATCTATCTAACACAGGACCAAAATAAAGGAAACATTTTCAGCGAATTATTCATCCGAATAAATAATAGCAGTGGTATCGTAATGCGCATTAGCTGCTCTGCATAAAGGACTATTTTTATGAGGCCCATAAGTTTTGCGTCAGAGGGTCCTAAAACGTGCACGCTGATTAACTGAGGGAGCTACGCAAATTAGGCAATGTGATCCAAAGTGCACACATAACTCTGGACATGTGCAATGTACTCCATTTCTCTAGAGATTCCCCCTCCCTCACAGATAAATTTAGGCTTGTCATCCGGATTTTGTTTAATTGAAAGCGACCGCCCAATGATTTTTGTGGTGCATCTGCAAAAAAGCAGAACAACTCATTGTGTAGGGTGGCTCATAAAAAAATCCCCTGAAATTAACTGTCTGGGGGGTGTCTACTGTACTAAAACAGAATTAATTAATCTGTGCTTTGCTACTGCGAAAGCACAAAGGAGGGGACTAGGACAGCTGCTTGCATGGGCTCATCCTCATTAGAGCTACTATATGACACTGGGATTCTGTGTCCCAGTCTTGTGCTTTTTTAAATAACATAATGCATTCTGGGATCTGTAGTCTTTTCACAATACAATTGAGCCATTGCTTGCCATTGCATTTCTCTAAGGGAAAGAATGTAAGGCGTATTTTAGCAGGCGCATCCCTAACACTTTGGTCTATGGCAGACTGGCAACCCCTTGGCCTAGGATGAAAGTACTTCAGTTCAGGTCACCGAGGAACAAAAGGGTCCAGAAGCTTGGCTTTGGGTTAGCGATGATTAGAAAAATGTCCATAGGCCTACATCTGTGTCTTGTGGGATTATACATGTTAATTCATTCTTGCCTGGCCACAATCATTGTACATTGGAAGTCATTATGAATGGGGACCAAGCCATGAGGCCTCGGATGGCACTCGGATGTCAGAGTGTTGGGTTATAGGCAGCCGAGCTCTATTGAGGGGAGGCTCATGTCCCTTTTCAAGGCGATATTTATATAGTATGGACCCGACACCCATTCTAACCTCCTTGCCTATCTCTTTGGTTTTAAGACCACTATCCCCTAGGAACGCACAAACTCTTGGTCTCTTTCACATTCTGTCTCACTGCCTTTCTGTTACATTCACTCTTTCTGTCTCACCCTCACGGTTTTCCACATACTCCCTTTCACTCTTTCTCCTGCTCTCTTTCTCACGTTTCCTCTCAAACTCTCTCTCTCTCTCTCTCTCTCTCTCTCTCTCTCTCTCTCTCTCTCTCTCTCTCTCTCTCTTTCTTTCTTTCTTTCTTTCTTTCTTTCTTTCTTTCTTTCTTTCTTTCTTTCTTTCCCCCTTTCTCTCCCTCAGTCCCCCGTTCTCTAATTCTGCTTTATGTTTTTCTATTCTGTCTTTCTCAACCTCACACTCTTTTCTGTGCGCTCTCATTCTCGCACCGTTCCTCTCGCATAAAGCGATTGATGAACATTCCCCGGAAGTCTGTGCGTCACCTGCAAATCACTGAACCGAATCCGGGCAGGACAACTCCCCCTTTTAACATTCCCAAGCTCGATAAAATGAGTGTCATTGACTTAGCACATGCTCCTTACAGTGCTGCGAAGCAATAACACTGTGGCATCAAGTGTTACATACAGATACATTACTATGAAGAATCGTGCTTGCCAATTCTTCACTTATTGTTCCTTAAAGTTCACAGCAATACGTATTGAGTTCAGCTCGCAGTTTATTATACTGTTCTCACTACCCTTCTAATTCAAGCGGGAGTGCATGCCTCACCCTCTATACCTTTTACTTAGCTTGAAAACGCCAAGAAGAGCCCCGACGGCAAAGATCATGTCTGCTGAAGCTGAGCCCCCTCCGGCGCACTCCCGCCTGGCGCAGTGCCTCTCTGGCCAGTCGAGCTATGTGGTCGGTTTTGCATACGTTCCCATTCTGCAGTTTCCAAATACCCTAAATGAGAACTGCAAGCACCCCTATTTGCATCTATTAATTCAAGTTAAAAAACACGAGCACTTCTGGCAGTCACAAGTCACCAGCATGTCACAGCTCTTTTGGGACCTTATAAGTGTTTAGCCATGCAACAGTTAATATTGCACCAAGGATATTGCGCTGGATAACTAAACACTTATAAGGTCCCAAAGGCGAGAACTATTGGCTATGCCAATGCTTGTTTGAGCATACAAACATTCCACCACAAAGGGGACAGTGGAATCTATCAGGAGTTTTGCGTTTCCCGTGTAGTGCGGAGTTCCTAAATTCCCTATACACGGCATGCACACTTGGTATGTCTATAAAAAGCGCCCATATCTCTCTAGTGTACAGCACTGTACACACTGCAAGTGCAAGCACGTCAGTGTAACCTGATAAAACCGTGCTTCACTCTACTTTACAGCACACTCTGTACATCTGAGTGTCCCCGGCTGGTACGGTACAGCACCCAGAGCTTTAAGTGGGCCAGGTCCTGCCGGTGCTTGATCACCGGCAGTTCTAACAAGCATTTACAATGCAACGGTCTCGGCATTGTTAAAGTTAGAGCTATTGGCAGTGCTCATGACAATGCCGTTTCTTTAAATGTTTTAAACTCAGCTGCTTCTTTCGCTGACACAAAGTATCAGGTAAATGCCAAACAAAGTAAGTATCTTTCATGTGGGAAAGCACACATGCAAAAATATAGATTGTGGCTCGAAGGAGATATTAAAACAATTAGCAATCTGTAACGTGGCATTCATTTACATAAAACAAAACGGAGGATTCGAAACAGCACAGTGGAAAAACAAGTAAAGAGGAACGAGGGCACCGGAAGACACCACCGCCTTTCTCCGAGGCAGAAATGCCTCGGAGAAACGCAGCGTCCTTTTCGGATTCGGGGGCGTGTTTTGCTGTTGTCTCCTCCTTGAGACTTCTCGCTAAAAACACGCCCCCCGATCCGAAAAGGACGGGGCCTAATCGGAGTGACTGACCTCTTCTCCAGTGGCTGGCCAGCATTTACGAGGCCAGCCAATGGAGAACAGGGGAGAAGAGGGGCGGTTTCAAGCCCCTCTTCTCCAAGTCATTAAATCTCCGACTTCCGGTTCTGCCTTTCGGCAGACCGGTAGTCCTCGACCTAAAAAGCAAGTGCCGAGATGGGTCCCTACGGGCTCTCCATATTTGCCCTCACTCTCGGGTGTAAAAAAAAATCTTACATTTGCAGCAAAACCACCCTTCTCTGCCCTGGATATTACTTCAAAGAGACTCGTTATCGTTCTTTCACAGTCTCATCATGTCAGAACTGAAGATTTTTCAACGTTATATACAAGGAAGCCTTAGTTGTTGCTTATTTATCTTATGCAGCCTTTGACAAATCAAATAGTCCTGACTTGTTGTAGGTGTATTGTTACTTGTTGTAATATATCTTGATCTAATGACAGAAGCAGCAAAATATCAGTCGGGCAGCACACTAACCTTAGCATAGATTTTTGGTTTACATGCTTTAAAAGCCACGCCCTGAATTACATAGGCCACGCCCCTTTGAGAGACATCCCCCAGTTTTTTCATCCCACTTAAAGCCCTGAATGCATGTCTATACTGTAAGCCCAATCAGTAGCTCTGGGGTATGTCTGGATAAATATTTCACTGTTCTCTCATGTACAGTAAATGTAAACGCCTGTGTAAGAAGAATTCTTTAAGCTCCTAAAAACTGAAATTTTCCTTGTGGCGTTCACCTGTAGGCTACCGTCACGTACACCTCGGAAAGAAAATGGAGTATTCCCGAGGCAGGGCTTTCCCTTACAGGAGGCTGAGTTCTAATGCGCTTGACCTTTTTTCACTCTCTGGGGCAGATTTACAAGCCCCTTGCACCTCTTTTATGCCACCGTTGCGTCACTTTTGTGACGCAGCGGCTGCGCAAAGCCAGCGCCATTGTGCAAGGTACTTACAACGTGACGCATCTGGGAGATGCGTCACGTTGTAAAGCCCTGCGCCACATGTAGGCGTTCCGGCGCAGGGGGGGGGCATTCCGGCGCAGGAACGCCTCCTAAAAGTTGCTGAGTGAAATCTTTAAGATTTCACTCAGCCACTTTTAAGGCCATGCTGCGTCAAAACCCTGTGCCTGCTTGAAGCAGGCGTAAGGATTAACACAGTATTTTAAAGATAGGGCACCCCCGAGCCTTGCTGGAGCTGCATCGCGCTTGCGACGCAACCCCAGCAATGCGCCGCCTTTACGGCAGCAGATGCGTCACGCATCTGTCCATTTTTGCCCCATGGTGCGCCGCATTGTAAATGCGGCGCATCCATGGTGGCGGAGCCGTGACGCACAATAACTGGCGCATCCCTGCTGATATGCAGGATTCGCCAGTTATTGTAAATCTGCCCCATCGTGTTTTGCTTCGTTCGTACACCAGCCACTGCTCACTAGTGCCTAGCACTGTATGTATTGTGAGCTCACCAATTATACATGAATACAGTCTCTGCAAAGTTGTGATGTGAAGCAGCATGTATCTATACTGTACAGTGAACCCAAGTTATCTGGATAAACCCTCTGTCGAGTTATAGTGCACAGTACCATATACCCTGTGGGTGTGCTTAATAATATTAATAATATTTTGCTAAACCCTCCGCTACTCTCGAATGTACAGCGCTGTGTACACTATGAGCAGGATTTGCATGCATGGCTAAAACCTCGTACACAACACTGTGCACATCGTGAGAACACTCTGTATGTCTGTCTGAAATGTCTGCTAGTGTCTGGTGGACAGCAATGTGTATACTGTGAGTGCACTTTTATGTCTGGCTAAACCCTCCTCTACTATAAAGTGTACAGCAAAGTGCACACTGTGGGCGCTTTCAGTATGCCTAGCTAAACTCTCTGCTGTTTTGTAATGTACAGCACTGTGTATGTTGTGGGCACACTCAGTATGTCTGGATAGGCCCTTTGCTGCATTCTAGGTGTCTAGTGCAAGCAAGGAATATGAGCATTCTGTCCCCTGGTTGGCCGTGTCCCAGTGCTTTTTTGTCTGGCGGGACAGGTGGAGCAAGCAACACAAAGTGGGAGGGGCGGGGATGGGGCAAGCAACACAATGCGGGTGGAACAGTGCAAGCCACATAACACAGGAGGGGGGCGGGAGGGACAGGCCAGGCAACAACACCGGTGCAAGCAACAATGCGGTGTGGGAAGGGGGTGGGGGGAAGATGGCCTGCAAACACCTGCACTCTTATAGAGTGCTGTTAAATGCAAATAGGAAGAAAGTACTTCAGTAGTATATCATGAGCAGTGGAAGAACAGACATTGGGCAAGAAAGGGACACTTAAACCATGCTCCTGGGGAGGGACAAACGCATGGAGAGGAAGTCATATCGGTACGAGTCGACCGAAGAGAAGCACGGAAATGAGAATGATGATGAAGCCAACCAATGGGAAGGCACTAAGCGATTTGAAGGTAAACAAAATGTCTTGGACGAGACAGCACATGATCTTTTTCAGGCCACACCCTGATTTAGTTAGTCTGATTTGGGTAGTAAAAGACAAGTATAATTGTGGGAGCTGTTGTCCCCTCACGTCCCTAGGCTCCAGTGCTGCTGCAATAGTGACAACTACACTCGTGTCGCTGACCTGCACTAAAACTGGGTAGTCATGTGAGGAAGGAATTGCACAACTAGCGGCAGCTCCTCCACTGAGGAATTGGAGCGTCACCCCACTGTTCACCCCACTGTTCAATAGGAAATATAAAACAATAACGCAACGTTATTATCATTTTATTTTTCCTACCGCAGTGGCTCTGTTCATTTCATGCAGACGGGGCTGGGTTCGGTGATGCCAGAGCACTGCAGAAGGAGGAGTGGAGGCACTCTCCAAGTGCGCATGATGGTTTGGCTGGCAGGCATATGCACTTTGCATATTCGCATGCGACAAGTGGTGCGGTATATCTTGGTACTCTGCCTTGTCAGCTATGTGAATAGCCTCATCTCTGGGTCTTTTATCACTGGAACACTGGGTTCTCTAAGTGATCTCCTTTTTCCACCCGGATGTAGACCATCTGTTTTTTTGATAAAAAGTGCGAAAGTGTTCTAGCGTAGTGTGAGTTAAAAATGCCTCCGGTACTCAGCTTTAATTACTGAGGATGGGGCAAGATTAAAAAGTGTAGGGTGATGCTTTGGTTGAAGTGCTACTGTTCCACTGCACCTGGTGATCGTTCGTGGAAGGTCTACATGTTACGGCCCTTGGTAGCCCTCACGGGTCTGTGGGCCTTCTTCAGGACCAAATCAAAATTGGCTATTATCAAAATAGCCTGTGGCAGGTAAGTACGTTACTCACCAATCCTCATTGAGCTCATTCGCTCGTCTTCATTTGATCATTTTATCATTTAATTATTTTTATTGCTTTTTCCAATAAAGAAAACCAAAATGAAAACAAGAAGACAGTCAACAAACAACCTGGCACAGTTCTGGACTGCGCAGAGCCCAGTGTTAAAATCAAAGCATTCAGCCAATAACTTTTAGACAAACGAAACCCTCGCCTATCCACCCCCCACCCTTCCTCCATTCAACCTTGTTCTAAACTTGGAAAGTTTTTAGAATCCCTATGCACCATTGCTACTCCGAGGCCGTTGGCACTCCATCTTCTGGTAACCGTAGCAAGCGCAAATATCTGGAGCACGTAAGCTCACGGAACCCATGTGTCAATAGGGACAGAAAGGGAAGCCAGACCTCGCAAAAGTCTGCGCCATTTCCGGCAAGTGTAAGTGTTATTTTTTCCATTCCCAGAACGTGCCATAAACGAGTCACAAGGAACTCATTTCTAGTAGATGATCTATAGTTTGCGACTTCAGTCGTCACTACGATTTAATCACAATTATATATTTCAAATATGACCTTGTAAAGAACGCAGTGTCAATCATATAAAAGCATTCATAATGAGCCCACACAAAGCCTTTTTCCTTTCGGAATATACCTAACCTCAGCCGAGGAAGGTATTTTTAATCTACAGTTGTCTATATCACAGACTCATTGTAAAAAATATACAAACTATAGATCATCTACTAGAAATGAGTTCCTTGTGAATATTGTTGTGTACTTTGTACTTACCCGGTTGCTCTTGTTACTTATGCTATATGATATAAACGAGTCAACCAGCCTGTGTGTGTGGGTATTTGATGGGTTCCCCAATGAGCAAGGATGTTTTGCATGGCAGAACCCAAAGCTATACCTATCAGATGCGCTCTCCGAGACTTCAGTGGGTAGGCCAATGGATCTGGTACTCCCAACAAAATGTGTGCAGGAAATCTAAGTAATTGAGTCTCAAGATGTTTGTCAATTTCATCCAGTACTTGGGTCCAGCAGTTCTGAATTTGGGGAGATTCCCAAAGTAGGTGTACCAGTGTGCCTCTCTTACCACAGTTTCTCCAGGTAGCTGATGGGTTGAACTTGTGTACTCTCTCTGGCGTGTAGTGGCAGTAAGTTGCCACTTTTGTGAGAGTGTATGTCAGGGCCATATTACTAGCAGTGTGGCGTGCTCTGTGACAGATGCCTTCCCACTTCTTATTGCTTAGGGCTCTCCCTATGTCCTTTTCCCATCTACCCCGTCCTGCGTTGTGTGTATGTGTGTTTCATGTGTTCAGCAACTTATATAAGTTGGAGATCATTCCCTTGTCTGAGGACTTTGACAAAAGTAACCTCTCGTAGAGAGTGGGGTGTTGTTATGCGGCATCTCTCCTTTGTGGCAGCATGACCCAATGTCTAAGTTGTAAGTACCATAAACGCTCTGTTTCTGGAATGCCATAGTTGTTTTGATTTGTTGTAATGAGAGTACCCCCTCAAAATTAAAAAGTGACCCAAGCCATGACACTGAGTGACGCCACGACATAAACTTTGTATCACCTACTCCTGGTTTGAAATCCGGGTTGTCAAATGGTGGGATCAGAGGTGACAGGAACGTCGTGAGGTTGTGTTTAACATTGGTCTGTTCCATGGCATCATTGTCGTCTGTGTGATGTCAGACAATTAAAGGCTCCGTGGTCCGTGGGCTTTCTTTAAAAAGGGGATTTTCATCAATGATGTACCCGCCACTGCCCTATCTTGGAATAGCCAATGTTTTTCTGATTCTGTTCGATTCCATTCCACTAAATGCCTTAACTGTGCTGCTTGATAGTACAGCTGGAGATCGGGGATTCCCAGCCTACATTCGCCAGTTGGTAAAAAGCTGAGGCTTTTTTTCATTCTAGGTTTACGACCCTGCCATATGAATTCCATGATGTCCGTTTGTAGTTTGGGAATCATGACCGGTGGTGGGCACAGTGGAAGTGTCTGGAACAAATATAGACTTTTGGGTAGGATCATCATCTTCATAGCTGCTATTCTGCCTAGCCAAGAGATCGGATGGCGTTTCCATCTAAGTAGATCGGCACAAACTTGACTGAGTAGGTTGGTATAATTAGTGGTGGTGGTAGTGTGTGTAGACGCGGCTATTTGATTTCCCAGGTAAGGAATTGTGTTGTGTGGCCATTCAAATGGGTCTTTTCCCTTAAGTCGTTCCACCATCTGAGGGGAGAGAGAGAGGTTAAGAGCCACAGATTTCCCTACATTGACTTTGTATCCGGATGCTCTGCCAACATTTTCTAATTCTGTGAGAAAGGCCCCTAGTGATGTATCAGGTTCGTTAAGGGTAACTAAAACATCATCCGCATAAAGACTTATGGTATGTTTGTCCCCCCCAAACGGGACTTCAAGAATCTGTGGGTGTGTCTGCACTCTATACGCCAATGGCTCCATGCATAGTGCCAATATTGGGGGCGACAGAGGACATCTCTGTCTTGTACCTTGGGCAATCTGGAGTGGGGCTGACCTATGACCATTGACTCTCACAGTTACTGTGGGAAAGCAATAACAGTTTAGAATCTGAGTGCGAAATCATTCTATGAGGCCAAAATGGGACAAGACTTGTTCCAGATAGGGCCACTGTACTCTGTCAATTGCTTTTTCAGCATCAATTGTCATCATCATATAACTGCCTGGGAATCTGGAAGCCTTATCTACTATGTGTAAGACCCTCCTGGTGTTATCACTGGTCTATCTTTGGGGGATGAAGCCAGCTTGGTCGGGGCCGACTGAGGCTGGCATATATATCGACTCAGTCTGTGTGCCAATATACCAGTGTATAGCTTTAGGTCTATATTGAGCAATGAGATGGGCCGGTACAAGCTGCAGTGTGTTTTATCTTTCCCTGGTTTGGGAATGATCTTTATAACAGCTTTTAGCATGGAGGCTGGAATATCTTTGGGACATTGTCCCATAACCGGGAAGGCTACTAAGTGATGAGCAATTCCTAACCGTAGGCGAGATAATACAAAACGATGCAAGGGTCTAGTCACATCAACCAGATGCTGTTGGAACCCTCTTTTAAGTTCAAGTTGTTTATAGAACACAAATGTACTTTGAGTCCCTACTAATTTGCTACCTCGTTTCCCCCCCTTATAGAGCAGGAAAGACTCTTTTATCTCTTTTTTGGACAATATTATTGGGTATTTGCACTCGTCAAAGATATTAAAATCAAATAAAAAAGTGTACCAGTGGTTAATGTAACTTATCCATGGTATAGACATTCAAAAATCCAACTTTAAACAATCCTTTATGATAGTCTGGGTAAACTCAGTTTCGCTCTTGGACCAGATGGAACGCCACAAAAGTAAAGGCCGCAAAGCAGCCAAATCAGAAATATAAGTGAGACCAGTTTCCAAGTGAATTAACTCCGTGGAGGCCGATCCCGGGGCACTTAACAATAGTTTAAGGAAACTATTTTCTTCTAGTTGGAGTTGGTCAGCAGGATAATGGCCCCATATTCCAGCCCCATACAGGGCTGAGGAAACACATCTAGCGTTGCATATGTTCACCATGTCCTTTACCCTCCGGTCCCCTAATTTGGCTGCAAACCTAAATATACCATTCGTGTTCTTAATCATTTTATATCTAATATTTTCTTGTTCAGTGGTCCATTTACCGCTTCCGGCAAAGGTAATACCTAAATAACAAAAGGAAGTGACAGAGTGAATTTTAAAGCCATCTAAAAAGAAAGACCTTGACGATTTCAACTTTTTGCCACATGTCATAGTATAAGTTTTTGATTTGTTAATTAAGAGTTTCCTGCCTTTAATAAAACCAACAAATTTATTAATTAGTCGTTGAAGGCCTATTGGGGTACAAGACAACAGGACGGCGTCATCAGCATATAATAATACTGGTACTGCCTTTTTGTCTATCATAGGTGCATCTGCTGAAATCTGGCTTAAAACCGTGCCTATTTGATTAATGAAAAGGGAAAATAACAAGGGGGCCAAAACACACCCCTGTCTGATACCTCTTCTTACATCAAAAAAGAGGGTTCGTTCACCGGTTGGCCCATAGCGTACACTACAAGAAAGTCTCTCATACACTTGTGCCAAAAAGAATATAATCTCTTTCGGGGCCCCAGAGTCAAGCAATACGGTCCATAGGAGAGAGTGGTCCACTAGATCAAAAGCACTGCTCAAATCAGCAAAGCATAAAAACAAATTGCCCCCTTTGACTAATGTATATTTACTAATTAATAAATCGAGGTTCACACATTGTTCAAGGGTACCTATGCCTTTCCTGAATCCATATTGGACGGGGGTTAAGATCTTATGGTCCGAGGCCCAGGTTTCTAATCTTTTTAAAAGGACTCTGCTCATGACCTTAATGGAAGAATCCAATAAAGATATTGGACGATAGTTACAGGCTTCAGAGCGAGAGCCCCTTTTAAAAAGTGGAATGATTAGTGATTGACCCCAAGATTTTGGAAAATTCCCTGTAGCCGCGATATTAAAAACTCTCGTCAGAATTGTGGCCCATAAATCCATTTCATTCTTGTATAGGTCAATCGGAACACCATCCGGGCCTGGTGCTTTTCCCCCTTTACTATCAATTAGCCCTTCATGTACTTCTACCACATCAATTAACAAAGGCAATGTAGGCCATGTGAAATTATTATTTAACGGTGTGGTTGAGGGCACCTTGACTGGATTAAAAATGTTGGTAAAATGTTCAACCCATTCTGTGCAATTCACTTGGGACGTTAATTCTGGGGTACATTCTTCTCTTAAAAAAGGACTATTTACAGTTTGCCAGAAGAGTCTACTGTTATTGGTGTTGGCTGCCAAATTTAAGTTGTCCCATGCAGCCGCTTGAAGCTCTTTTTTATGGACCAGTAAAATTTGCTTATATGCGACTCGCAACTCATGTATGTGCAGTTGGTTTCGGGGCAAAATCCCTAGTGCCAATTTCAATTTCTGTAATGCTTCAGTACATTTTGAGTCAAACCATCTCGAACCTACCTTTTTCGGATTTGTTATACTTTTGGTTAATAGGATCTTTATTGATCTATTAATATCGAAAAAGGCTTCTAGCAAAATATCAGGGAGGATCTCGTCACCTAGACAGTAATCAATTTTGTTCCTACAGTTAGTAATCTCCTCCTTTTGGACTTTCAATGGGTCCACTCCAATCCATTTAATTCTTGTACCATTAGATCTAACAGGTAAAATATTTAAATGCGATCCTCGGAATTCACCAGTTTGTTGCCCCAATCTAAAATAGCTATGGAAATACTATTATGATCACTAACAACCTGTTTGGATATCCATAAGTCAGTATAAAAACTATTTGTTGAAATTAGAATATGATCTATATTACTAAAGGCATTCCGTCCAGTAAAAGTTGGCCATTTAATATGCCCCTTTCTAAATGAACAGTCTAATAGATCAAGATCAAATTTTGCCATCATCATATTTAAAATCATGCCATATCTACAGTGAGGAAAATGTAACGGGTCATTATCATTTTTGTTGTTATTAACTTTCATATAGCCACAAGAGTTAGTTTGAGTCAAAGAACAAGCATGTATATTAAAATCACCTAACCAGAGAATTATGGCTAGTTTACCAGAAAGTGCCAAAACCCTATCTATCTCTGTTCCCAAGGCTTCTAGTAAATCTCCCCTATCGTTGGAAAAAATAGAGTTATAATAATTAATTAATATCAGGTCTTTACCCTTAGGAAGCTCAATTCTCATTACCTGGCTATAGTTGTGTATAGATGAATAACTTATAATTTTACACCCAAGTAATTTGTTAGATATGAGCAGCAGCAATCCTCCCTTGGCTCTGCCTATTGTAGATGGTATCGCATTCAAACAATATGAAGAGTATCCTTCGACCACAACAGAGACTGTACTCCATGTTTCCTGTAGGCAGATAAAATCATTGCCACAGGAAATAAAATCCTGCCAAAACGGGGTATCCAATTTTTTGCCAATACCTGCAATATTCCAGGTTACAAATGTATAACCTCCTTGTATTGTAGATTGCATTATTTGACTTGTGGTAGGAGTCGTTGTTACCATTTCATTTATTGCGGTCTCGACATTCTGTAACCCAATGACTCGTTCAATAACATTATTTGTAACAGCAGGATCATTACTCCCAATGCTAGCATGTACTGTAACCACCTGCTCGGAGTTTGAATATTGGGATTGATGTCTACTGATTCCACTTCCTCCTTCAATAGGCCTGTGAACTACCCCACTGTCAATTTCATCATATGGGGGTACAGCCACAAGGCTCTCTCGTCAATCATTGTCCTCCAATGTGCCCAGGGGTTGAAATCTGTTATGCAATGGGATAGAAAAGCATGTGGGTCGGGGTACTAGTTGTGGCCTTGGGTTAAAATTTGGAAAATAGGTATTTTGAGTTGCAACGTAATCGTTTGCTAGCAAATGTCTGTAAAAGAAGCCCAGTGGCAATAATGTTGTGTTAGGATCCCAACGGGAGGGTAGAGGAGCATTACTTATGGATTTGTGCGCCCAACCTGATGACTTAAAATTAATTATTTTACAGTCACCGTCAAAATTCTTTACAAGTGGACCAATCCAACCAACTCTTTGGGTGAGTATTATCTGGTCCGCCCTCATTGTGGGAAAACCGCAATATTTAGATAACCAATGCAGGGTTTTATTTTTTAGAGTTTCGTTATTTTCTGATTGTCCTTCCCGTAGTTTAGGTACATTAGAGAGGACAGCGACTTACGCCCCACATTCAGGTGGCAAATTAATAACCGCTGGGATGTAAATACTATTGGGTTTATCCATATTGCGTAATTTTTTTGCCTGCTCCAGGGTTTCTTTACTTAAATTACCTTTATCGTTTGATGGCATAATATTTCCAACAAGGGGTGATTTCTGTGTAGCCTCTACATTTTTCCTATTTTCTAAATTACTAACTACAGTTATACCTATATTGGGGTCGACCAATAGTGCATTTGACAAATTACTAGTTGCTGGGTTAACGGGGACAGTATTTGTTAACACATTGGTCTGATCATTTAAATTAGTTAGTTGATCTTGTAATCTGTAATTGGCCATGTACCCATCGAGTCTGTGGACCTCTCTAGTTAGAATGTCAATTTTCTCATGTAGTGGCCGGATTAGCTCAGTGATTTTTTCAATAAGGATCTCCATATTAAAAGAGCAATTAAATTGCTCTTTGTTCGATGTAATTTTCTGTTTTACCGACGCCTCTTTTGTAACTATTTGCTTTGCGTTGGTTGACCTATTACCTTTGCATATATTCCTCTTTTTGACCCCTTTGTTAGAATTTGTAGGTCGGGGTAATACGGCAGAATCGGATGGGTGTGATGTAGTTGAGACCCGGGAACTATGTAAGTTCTCCAAGTCAATCATTGCTATCTCAGAAATTGTAGCCGGTACCCAATCCACAGGGGACGGTCCTTCTTCCCCAGTTGTATGGACCTCAGCCACCACTTCAATTAGATCCCCGTCCCTTGTGCCTGTCCCCATAGAGATTTGTCTCTCTGTACGATCAATTTCGTCTGCCAAGGCGCTAACTGCTTTAGTCAAATATATATCTAAAGTGTTATGTGTTTTATCCGCTACAGGTTTTGCTCGGCGTCTGGACATAATTGAATGGTCAATGTGAGAAGTTGGCCTGGTATATGCTGTTCACTAGTTAAAGTGACCACCTTGTACCATGCCAAGCAACCCTTATGGTGTGGTTGTAAGTCAACCTTTTCGGACTAGCTGCCCTAGTGGTAGCGTAGGCTAAGCAGTCTTTGAGGCTAAACTCGTTAAAGCGTGTTAAGCAAGCTGTTTTACCATATGTAATCCCCCTTTATACCAATGAAAGGACACCACACAGATATATATTCAAAATATATATGTATTTATTACTCAAAGTATCCCCTAGGCTCTTTATGAGCACAGGAGCACAAATCGTTAAACAAGACAGTGTTATAATATACAGAAGTTGCACTTTATATGGATAGGCCCTGGTGGCCGATCAAACCATATACTAAAATAGTGGTATAAGTACCACGAACAGGAAAGGGAAAAGGCCTAGGACCTCTAGAATCACTGGGCCTACAAGGAGCTAACTTCAGTTAGTGACCAGGAGGTCCACGGGTCGCGTGTGCAGTGAGGAAAGTTACACGCGTGCTCCCATAGGTTTTCAATGGGTGCGTAAAAGTTCAAAAGTTACTGCTAGAAGGGTCTTCTGGATGGACTACGAACTTAAGACTTAAAACACAGACACTAGAGATGTTTCTCTACACTTGGGCACCGGAGTGCCAGCTTTACCTCACCCACAGGAAGCGGGTGCATAGGTCTCGAAGTGCGTCGGGTTTCGTCTATCGATTCAATGGAGCCTGATGACAAAGATGCTGCAGGCGGTCGGTCCAGAAGAGATGCTGCAGGCGGTCGGTCCAGAAGAGATGCGGTGGATCCAAGAGTGGATCGGAGTTCTAGAAGACCTGAAAGCAGAGGGGACAGTGTTCACAGTCACTAGCCAGTGACCGGCGTGGCACCAGGTAGGTACCAGGCGATGTCGGGTGCAAATAGGTGATGAGGTGTAGCTTGTCTCCACAGCCACGTGGTCCCTGAAGGTCGACGACATCCAGGAGTTGGTTCACGAGCTGTCCCACGCAGGCTCTCGCTGTCGGCGGTGTTGGCGACTCAAAGGAAGCAAACAAGCCTTGGCAAAGGCAGGAGTTGTGGAAAGTAAAGAAAGCTGTTTGTTCTGACCAGCAAGGTCAGAGGGGCTGCTCCTTTGGAGAGCAGCTGGGGCCAGTCTGGAGCAGCCAGACCAGCATCATAGATTTCAAGTTAGGTCGCCAAAATGGCCACTAGCCAACGGGCCAGGGACCGGGCAGGCGTGTCTAGATGCAAAGTGCAGAGGGGCCCCACGCAGATCGTGGAGATGCTGGAGGGCTCACCTTTGGTGCAGAAGCTGCTCGGATGTTGGGCTTCTCAGGACCCAAAGCACAACTTGGAGGGAGCCTCTGTTGTCGCGCTTGCAGCTTGTCGTCGGTCTTTCAAGATGGCCGGCTCCACGTGTCTCGGTGCCTCCACGGGTTCCTTCTTTGCAGGGACTGTGGATCGGGCTGTGAGAGGTCTGGAGGTTCAGGTCTTGTCGGGCTCTGGGCTCGGGCTCCGGCGGGAGGTGGCGGCAAAGCAGACGTCGAATAGCTGGTTGGTGCTTGCGTTAGCAAGATGGTCACTCCCTGACCATAGGGGAGATTTCCTTCTGTCCTTTGTGCAGCAGAGCGTCGAAGTTCCTGTCTTCTTCTTGTAGCTAAGTTGATTCCAGGATGTCTGAAGTCTTAGGACACAGCTCCTACCTTTAAGCGGATTCTAGGGGCCGGACTACCTGCTAGGTCCCTCCCTAAGGGTGGGACCAGGAAGGGGGGTGGTTACACCCCCAATCCTTTGTCCAGCTCGCCCCAGGTCCGGGGCTGGTGTGCCCCAGGACCGGTTTGAACTGGCATATGCACCGAGGCTCCTTGTGAGCCTCAGGCATGTCTGACTCCATTCAAGCCCTACCTGACCAATACACAAAATCCTGTCTGGGGTGGTGCACGCACCTCCCCTGGCAGGAAACCCTTTGTCCACGTCTCCCAAGCTGGAAGGACTCCCAGCAGCAGGAGGGCAGACTTGTGTCTGTGGTGGCAGCATCCATTTTGTGGAGCTGAGGCTATGTCTGATTTTACCCGGGTTTCAGGTACTGTACATGTCGTGTCCCTCTAGAAGGGTGGAATGCTAACCCCGTCGCCAGAATTGGCGAGGGGTTAGTATTCCAATTCGTATGACACCTTACTCGACATGTTTTGATAAAGCCAAACCAAAGATAGCATTTAACCGCGAGGTTCATAATGCACTTAAGAGTATATGGTATGACGATATCTGGAAACGGTAGAAGGAAGTTGTTCCGACCACTGCAGACAGGCTCAGCTCATGCCAGAGCACCATCTCACATGGAACCAAGCACTCTGCCTTCAGGATTGTTAAGGCCTGCCATAGGAGTGACTTATAGGTTACCAGGTGTCCCATTTAAGGTTAGGTATAGGTATACTACACCTAAGTAAGAGGTGGTTACACCAACTTACCCCAGCTGAGTGATCAGCCAGTTGTGTCAAATTTGTTAGGCCAGGCCTGGGGTGGCATAATACATGCTTCAGACCCTGGTAGGCCTTAGATACACCAATGCCCTGGGTACCTAGTGTACACTGGTACAGGGGCTCACAGGGTGATCTGATTCCAATTGGTTATGCACCTATGGTGCATAGTGTCAATTTAGTTAGAGAGAACAGCAGGCTGGGGGTCTGATTAGCAGGCCCACAGCCTCAATATGTCAAAAACCAGTGAAGCAAAAAGCAAAAATTTGGGGTGACCATAGGATAGCAGACCCTACTCTCCTACAGTCAATAACTGTTTGCTAAATACCAAAATTTAGGACCAACATATGTGAACTAATATGTATGGACGCAAATCACATGTGACGCACATATAATACACTTAACACTGGACGCTCTTACTCAGTTTGTAAATGTCAATAAGGTAGCCCGGCCTGACCTCCTCTGGCCTCGGACGGCCGCAGACGGCCCCCACTTGTCCCGGGCTTCTCCCGGCGCGTCCCGCGCGCGTCCTCGTGGGGCGAGGGAGAAGGCGGACCTTTAAGCGCCTCCTGGCGCGTGTTGAACTCGCGTCGTAGCCCAGGTGATCCTGGGTGTTGTCGTTTTCCGGGGCTGGCGGAGCCAAGCCCGGCCGGTCCCTCGTTGCTGGCAGGGGAGGCGAAGCAAAGCCCAGCCACAGGAACAGCAAAGCAACTGGAGGCAATTGGGACAACGATATCCTCGCAGGTGAGCACCAGGGGAAACAGGGGAAAACCCTTGGACTATCTTAACTACCATCCTGTAACTACCATCTTCCATCCAAGCTTAAATAAACCTTTACTTATTTTGTATACCTCATGGCTTCGTCTGGAGTTCCTACAATTCATCTTTGTAACAATAGGCTAGTGGACACACCTGATATTGTAAAGCACATCATGCGCAGTGAGTCCATGGGCCGTATTCATTCAGACCATAACCCGCAGTATGTGCCATTGACGTTGACCGCGGTACGCCCCCCCCCCGATCCCAACTTGGCGGTTGCAGCCAGCGGCATTGGCGTGCCCTCAGTTCCATGCATCGGTGAGTACAGCCATTATGGATTATTTTGACACTAACTCTGCCACTACAAGGACACGCTCTCTAGAATGGGATGCATTTTAAGTTTGATTACGAGAATATGCCTAGGCCTCAATTTGAACATGTGCAAGGTGCTAGACACAGATCTGACTCTTGTAGAGCGTTAACTATTGCGGATGGAAACTGCGGCAGCAGACAGCCCCGCTGGGAGGCAGTGCCTGGCACAGGCTCACGCTCAAAGTGCAACTCTTTTAGAGAGCCTGCACTGCAACAATTACGCAGTCCACTCAGACAAAACCCATGCGATGGCAGAGAGAGCTTTACTCCCTACTTGCCTGGCTGATCCATCAGGATCGCCCTGGTGTAGCTGTCAGTGGTTTGCACTCAGCCAGTTGTTATCTTCTACACTCTCAGAATGACATTCACACTGAACTGCCCCCCACTACACATCCATGTATTGCTCACTTACACTAGTGACCCTGGAGGATGTCTCCTCCTTCCTAACTGTTGTAATACTGCCCACGCCTACGCCAGAACAGAGGCAGGAATTAGATGAGTACATTACGCCCTTTGACGCAATACGTGCATTGGCAACGGGCAGAACCCCGGTCCCAGATGACTTGCCTGCAGAGTTCTGTAAAGCCTATGCCCCGTTGCTGGTGCTCCGTCTGCAGGCTGTGTACACTAAGGCTTTAGAAACATCATGCCTGCTGGTTTCCCTACATGAGCGAACTTAATTTCACTGCCTAATCCTGGGAGAGAGCTGGAAGCCCTAAATTCATACAGGCCACCAGCTCTTCATAACACAGCTTATAAGATTTTGGCGAAAGTCCTTGCGGATAGGCTCTCCCTGCTGACACCTGCATTAATACATGTGGACCAAAACACATTTGTTCCGACCCGCACCACCTCTTTTAATTTGAGACAATTCTTTTGTATACTGTAATATGCCCCAGTGGCTTGCCCTCGCTCTGGGTGCTGGATCTGGAGCGAGCATTCGACTGGTTGGAGTGACCCATCTGCTGGCAGTGTTGCCTCACAATGGATTTGGTCTCCAGTTTCTCAGATATATTAGACTGTTGTACACACTATCAATCGGTTGGGTGAAGACGGAATCCCTTATATCTGAGCCCATTCACATAGCACGCTGCACCAGGCAGGGGTGCCCTCTTTCGTTGTTGCTTTTTTCCGTAGCCGTGGAACCTCTGGTAGGTCACCTGCGTGCTTGCGGATCTGAATGGGGCTTATCGTTGGGTGACGGTACGCGTTCTGTCTCTTTACATGAGGACCATTTGGTCATATACTTATGAGATGTCACCACTGTCCCCGCAGAACTGGTGTGCATTCTTTAGCAGTTCGCTTCTATCTCTGGACTGCAGGTTACTGGAACAAACCCTGTTCCTTCCCGTTTGTTCCCAATCCACCAGACCCATGCGTTACTATTGACACAATTCCACTTACCTTGTAGCCTCGTGTGTTCCATTATTTGGGGATGCAAATTTATCATTCCCCGTGGAGCCTTTTTGAAGGTAACTTGGGGCATGCGGTCAAGTCATTACAGGCCCAGATGTTTTTCTGGAGAACGCTTCCTTTGGCAGTGATGGGTCGTGTGGCACTACTTAAGATGGTGGTGCTCCCTCGCCTCTTGAATTATTTTGCGAACCTGCCCCTATATATTAATGCATCATGTTTTCAATCGTTTGAGAGGGTGATGCAGGAATTTATCTGGAACAAATCCCGATGCCAGGTGGCACTCGTAAAATTATATCAATCGACAGATCATGGTGGGCTTGCAGTGCCCAACTTTGAACAATAGTATTTAGCAGCGCAACTACAGTGTGTGGCACGTTGGCTCGGTGCATTGCACTTACCAGACCTGGCCACAATACTACCAGCCTGAAAGCCAATCTGATCTATTGCAACTTTTCACCCATGTGCTCAGTCCGCATTACCACAACCTATGCTAGTTGAAGTTGCCTACCGCTGCTACAGCTGGTGCCTACATATCACACGCTGCACTATTCCCTATGCCCTAGCGCTGGTGATACTTGGTACACCACAAAGCAACAGATTCACCACTGGAGAGGAACTCACAGAATGGGAGGCGGCTAGCGTCAGTCGGTGGGCAACCTTTACAAAGATGGTACACTCTTACCCTACGGTACTCTGGTTGAGGAAGATGGACTCCCTTCAGGACACTTCCTGTTGCATGCTTCACTCCTAAAGGCCCTGAGTCACAGTTGGGGAGACATAGCGAATGAATTGCCCACACACTTAACCATAGAGTATCTACATGTTCTAGGGCGTGGTAAGCACTTAATCCGCTTGATAGCAGGATCATTGCGCACCAATGCAGCGTTCTCCCTTGCGCAATTGCGTGGCGTGGGAGACTGCCCTGGGCCGTTCCTATACCAATAAGGAATGGGATGCTATACTGGAGAGCCCCATCGTAATCCCCCGTAATACCAGATTCCATTTGATTCAATTATACGTTGTATAGAGGTCCTATCTTACCCCTGAAAAAATCAATCGCTATTTTGGGAGCACTGACACCGCCTGCCCCCGCTGTCAATTGACAAATGGCAATTTACTGCATATGCCATGGGTCTGTCCCTGACTCGCAAACTACTGTAAAGCTGTAACGGGCCGATTGTTACATTGCACGGAAAGGGCTCTCACGTTCACGTGGGAGGTATGCATCTTACGGAGGTATTTTAAGGGTAAGAAATACAAAGTCATACCCCGATTCATTGATCTTTGGCTGATCCTGGACAAACCCCTCATTACCCGCAGGTGGAAATCCCCTGATCCCCCGCATGCTACGGCCTGGTTGCACTCATTTACAAATTGGACGCGGGCAGAGAGCATAGTGTTGTGATCTGTGCTTGGAACACTCTCCATGTAATGGAATGGAGTGATGTACATGATGATGTTCACGCATTCCAGGGGGAGAGAGATCGACTGAAAAACGTTGGTGCTGTGCTGTTCTGCTGATCGTTTCGTCAAATAAACTTCTGACATTTAAGCTACTGAAGAACAGACCCTTCTTTACACTGGCGACGAGTTGTTGAATGCCTGATTGGGGACAGGTAACGAGCTGAAGCACCAATTCCCCTGCCTTTTTGGACTTTGGATCTAAATACGAATCGTATCGTATTTCTCCCACCATCGGGTGTAGCGAGAGGATGTTTTCAACCCGATGACATTGGCCTGGTGACATTGGTGAGATTTCTCTGGATTAGTAACTTTTTTAAAGTTATCCTTACCGTCGTGCTCCGGCCGTTGGTCTTCGCGAGCCTTGCTTCGGTTCACGAGCCTTCCGCGAGCCTCCCCTGCTGTTGGAACGCATTCCGGAACTTGTGTGGAACGCGCGTCTCACGCTACGTTACGCGCTGTGTCATCGTGCCCATTTTGTTTGTAATCTCCATGACAACGCTTACACGGAGTGAATGAAACGCGGAAAGGTCACGAACAACGTTTTTTTTTACCCAGGAACTTTATTTAACTGAACAAACAAGGAAATAACTGGTTTAATTCCTGTTTTAAAGTCATCTGAGTGGATTATAAGTTCATTTATTGGGACTGAAAAGCAAAGGAATGATCAGCTGTTTTTGTTCATCAAGGGAAAAATAAAAAGACACTTGGATGCATATTATATAATTCAAGTGAATTTCTAAGTGAGCAAGATGGCGTTGGCCTCATCTTCGAGTATGTCACAACCGCCACCATTTCTTTCTGAAGAAGGTGATCCTATCCTACCTTGGAAAAGATGGAAGAATCTCTTTGATTCATACATTGTGGCCATTGGAGGAGAAAAATTTTCTGCGGTCAGGAAGCAGGCAATTCTTCTTCACAACTTGGGCGTAGAGGGAAGGAATACCTATGATAGTATGGATTTACTTCCCATTGGCGAGGGTGATGGTTCTCCTGGTGATGTGTATGAAATGTCTCTGCTTATGCTTGAAAGATACTTTGGCCCTTGCATCAATGTAGTCTTGGAAAGGCATAAGTTTTTTACCAGAATCCAAGGTCCGGTGGAACGTGTTGGCAGTTATGTTGCGGCATTGAAAACTTTTGCTCGCACATGTGAATTTGGTGACCTTTCGGATTCGTTGGTAAGAGATCAATTGGTAAGGTGCACCAACAGTGTTCGAGTTCAGGAGAAGCTTCTGTCAAAAAACCCTTCTTTATCTGAAGCTGTTGCTATTGTGGAGGGGATGGAGAACACTTCCAAATGGGTGAAGGAAATTAGGAAAAACAAGGAGGAAAAAACTCTAAAGCCTAATGATGTACATGCTATTGAGGAAGAGGAAAGTCATGAGGGTTGCAATACATTGGCGAAGATTTCTTCTTCTTCCACCAATAGCAAAACACCAGTGGGAAAGGACGCACGTGTACGTACTCCTTTTAAGAGTGTTAACACCAAAGGTGAACGTGACAATCATCCTGCTGAGGGGAGTAATGATTTCAATGATAAACCCGTTCCTTCCACCTCTAAGCCTAAATGTATGAGATGTGGGAGTTTTTCACACTTTTCCAACTACCCACATTGTTTTGCTAGAGAAGCTGTGTGCAATAAGTGTGGCGTGAAGGGACATTACGCTAGGGTGTGCAAGGGGTTTGATAAGAACCGCAATTTGCAGAAAAGTGCTGAGGTTGTACGCACCATTCTTTTGAACGTGAAGGCTGAGGGTGGGGAGGTAGATGCGGACAGGGTGATTATGCCGGAATGTAACATCATGGTGGATGGATATGATTTTACTGTACTAGCGGATTCTGGTTCGCCTTTTACCATGATTGGAAATAAGCAATGGGATGAATGTGTGGGTCTTGATAATATGACCTTGTTGGCACCTGATATCAACCCTGTTAGTTATGGTGGTGCCAAGATCGATGTCCTTGGGTATGTTCAAGCTTGCATCAGATTTAAAGATAGGCATACTATAGGGAAAGTCTATGTGGCTGTAAGAGGGGACAATTTGCTTGGATGGAGGCACCAGCGAGATCTGGGCATAATGCTTAACCCTTGTGCAAAGGATCCCAAGGATCAGGTCATGTTGATAAACTCTTTGAGTGTAAGCGATGATTGTTATGATAAATTCCCTGAAGTCTTTTCAGACGCTTTAGGGTGTCTTAAAGGATTTGAACATCGCATTGTCTTAAAAGAGAGAGCAGTACCGTGTGTGCACAAAGTAAGAAGGGTGCCGAACATGATGATTGAACCGCTAAAAGCGGAGTTGCAGAGGTTGCTTAAGTTAAAAGTCATCGAAGAGATTGAAGCTTCAGAATGGCTTGCACCCATTGTTCTTGCTCCTAAGGATGGTGGGGCAAGTGTTAGGATGTGTGTGGACTTGAGAGGGTTAAATGAGTGGATTTGGGTTGACCGTCAACCGTTACCCAACATTTCCGAGTCGATAAGCATGTTAAAAGGGGCCAAGATTTTCAGTGTACTAGATTTATCTTCGGCCTACCACCAAGTTGTACTGCACAAAGACTCAAGACACCTTACATCTTTTGTGACGCCTTTGGGGGCTTATCGCTTCCTACGAATGCCTTTTGGGCTGGCTTCGGCGGCGGCCTGTTTTCAAAGGGTCATGAAGATGGTTCTTGGGAAAATACCCAACGTGATGTTTTTCCAAGATGACATCTTGATCTATGGGGAGAATGAAGAGGAACATCGTGGGACTCTTTATGCTGTGTTGGAGAAGTTGAGAGATGCAGGACTCACAGTTAAAAAACAAAAATGTCGTGTGGGTTTGAGCTCTGTGACATATTTAGGGCATGTAATCTCGGGGGAGGGCATACAACCCAAGTTGGAGTTGGCCGAAGCTGTAGAGAAGGCTCCTGTCCCCCAAGATAAAGATCAGGTGAGATCATTTTTAGGTCTCGCCGAGTTTTACTCTAAGTTTGTTCCAGGGTTCGCTAGTGTAGCTGAGCCGATTAGATCTCTACTCAAAAAGGGGACACAGTTCACATGGTCGGGGGAGTGCCAGGAGGCCTTTGCATGCATAAAAGCTGAGATTGGTAGAATGCCCACCTTAGGTCATTTTGATGTGAATTGCAAAACGGTTTTGACGACAGATGCCAGTCTGAAAGGTTTGGGAGCAGTGCTCTCCCAAGTAGTGGATGGTGAAGACAGAGCAATAGCGTTTGCTTCCAGGGCCCTCAAAGATGCGGAGGCTAATTACTCGTGCATTGAGAGAGAAGCGTTGAGTGTCTTTTGGGCAATTCAACACTTTAAGTTTTATCTCTGGGGCATACCATTTCTGGTTCGGACAGATCATCGGCCTTTAGTCCAAGTTTTCTCGTGTCGTCCTAATGAGAATGTTACACCTAGACTCAAACGCTGGAGTGAAGGACTCCAGGAATACAATTTTGTGGTCCGTTACATTCCTGGTTTGTGTAACAAATCTGCGGATTGTCTTTCACGTCTACCGGTAGGACAAGTCTCAGACTGTGGTGTGGAGGAAGGTGTGCTGTGGGTAGCGGAATCTGCTTTTTCGTCTAAGGAGTGGGCGGACGGTGTAGATAATGACAGTGACTTTGTTCTCCTTAGAGAGTGGATAAGTCATGGTTGGCCTGACTACAAGACTTTGGATTTGGAAATGAGACCTTTTTGGGGTGTGAGGGAGGAGTTATCTTTTTGTTATAACAACCTTATGAGAGGTGACAGAGTGATCCCTCCGAATGTTTTTAGGGAAAGAGTAGTTAACCTTGCTCATGAAGGTCATTTGGGGAGGAGTTTAACCAAAGCTAGGGTGAGGGAGAAGTATTGGTGGCCTAGTATGGATCACATGATCGAGGCTGTGGTTAAAGACTGTTTGTCTTGTGCTGCTAATGACAAGTCACATACTCCTAGCAAGGTTCCTTTGTCTCCTGTTGAAGTTCCTGAGAGGGTTTGGACGAAGTTGGGTTTAGATATAGTGGGTCCATTTGAATTGTTACCTTCTTCTGAACGTTTTGTTATTTTACTAGTGGACTATACTTCGAAGTGGGTTGTCACCAAATGTGTGTCTCTGGCTAGCACTAAAACGGTGTTGAACTTCCTTAGGGATGTTTTTGCGGCAGAAGGAGTCCCAAGTTTTTTGGTTACGGATAATGGGGTGCAATTTGTTTCCCATGAAATGTGCAATTTTTTGAAAGACCTCAACATTGTTCATCAGAAGACAGCTTTGTACTCTCCCCAGGCTAACGGTTTAGCTGAAAGAATGAACAGGGTGGTTAAGAGTTGTGCTCAGCGGGCTCTGGAGTTGAGGTTACCTTTTGATGTTGTTTTAAGGGACACCTGGTGGGCTCACCGCACCACACCTAGTGCTGTCACGCTTAAGTCTCCTTTTGAGGATTTGAGGGGGAGGAAGGCTTCTTCCAAGTTGAATCCTAGTTGGCTACCTCCTAGTTTTGATAACAGTTTATCTGCAGACATGAGACGCACTAGGGTTGCAGATTATCAGAGGAGATATAAATCAAGTTATGATTCTAGGATGAATGTAAGATACAAGAAGTGGTGTGTTGGTGATCGAGTACTTGTGAAAAATCCTAGACATACTTTAAAAGGTAGATCTGGTTTTCTAGGTCCTTTTACCATTATGGTCATCAAAAAAAATGTGGTCAAAGTTGACTCTGGTTCCTGGTGGAGCATGTCTAGGTTGGTCAAGTACGCTGGTGGGTTTCGTGATGAAGGTGTTCCCAGACCTGCGTCGATGGGGGCAGAGGGTTCTGATGGCAGTAGTGTTTCTGGCGGCAGGGAATCCAGAATTCCTTCTGCTAGGTGCAGGAATATGCCCGTCAAACTGAGGGATTATGTGTTGCATTAGGGTCAATTTTCATCTTTTTGTAACCGCCTTAGTGTAGTCGTTATGCTATTTTGTGCTCATCTTTTATTTTTCTTGTTTAAACTTATGTTGTCATGTAGGGTTATCTTTCACATTGTTTTATTGTTGTTTTCTTATTTTGAATGTTATTATTAATATGCTGGTGTTGTTTATTGGGAGGGGGATGTGTTGTGATCTGTGCTTGGAACACTCTCCATGTAATGGAATGGAGTGATGTACATGATGATGTTCACGCATTCCAGGGGGAGAGAGATCGACTGAAAAACGTTGGTGCTGTGCTGTTCTGCTGATCGTTTCGTCAAATAAACTTCTGACATTTAAGCTACTGAAGAACAGACCCTTCTTTACACATAGCTCTACATAGAGAGGACAGTGTGGGTCTCAGGAAACACCCCATTGCTGCACACTGAGACGCTTTAATGGCTGATTTGCACACTGAAATGCCCTCTATCCCACTGACTAATGACTCCAATATGGATGGGGGCGACGTGGCAGTGGACGAACATCACCAAGCGCCTCTTGACAGCGGGGCATTTCTATTGCACACCTTTCTTAGTTGCGCTAAGCTATCCATAGACAAATAGCACATTAGTAGGGACACCATTGGGAGAGCCTATCCTTACCCACATGTACATGTATGCTGCACACAGCAATAGAGAGATGCAACTGACTGCTGGGACAATGATGATTTTCATTGGTAGTCATATACAAAGTGTATGTTGTAGAATGTTGCTATGTAGGAAAATTGTTTAACTCTGTACTCAAAATATGTTGAAAACTGGAGCATTTGCCGGTGTTTACCAACAGCAATTACCGCATACATACTGGCACTATACTATTAAAATCTGTGTCATGGCAAAGAAGGTAGTACAATGTACTTGTATATGATTTTATGTTATCAACAATTCATACAGCCATTTCTAAAGCTGCATGTATTATATATGTGCTCAATACTATCTGAAAAACAATAAAACAAATGTAAACAAAACAAAAAAAATATGAAAAGATACAAGTCATCCAATCAAAAGGATGGTAAAGACCCTTTGCTCCACGGGTAGGACAAACACATGAAGAGAAAAAGAAAGCCACCAACTAAGAATCAATCAAATGATATTGACAAGAAAGCCAACCAATGGTGAGTTGAAGCAAAGCCCAGTCTAAGTATTGGTATTATTCACAATAGATCGTAGGCGAGACCTAAAAATGATCAGTTTAACAGTTGTATTAATTTACAGAACGTGCAAAATGTGTTAATTTAAAACATGTGGAAATGCCTTGCTTGCGTGTGGCCTATTTTCGACGCATGACTCTCTCTGAACCGCCCTCATTAACCTTGTGAAACTTCTGACATTTCCCTTCAAATATAATTCATAATGCTGGATCAATGCCTTTCTTTTTGGTATCAGTTATATTTGCTTCTATAATTTCCCTATACAGTCCAGCTCTTTCTTGCGACTATCAGAATTAGAGGTGCTCTTGCATCCCTGGAGAGAAGGGGCTTTTTAACTCTTGAAATGCCAGTGTTACGTCTAGCTTGCACTTCATAACGCACCAATGATGGCCGTGACCCGCTGTGGGTAGAGGTTTATCCGAAGAATACCTTTACATTTTGAAATACAGAATTAAATCCCTAGTGCACGATGCCACGGGGTTATATAATCTACTACTACTGCTAATATTAACACATATACTACTACTGCTAAAAATACTATCGTCCCTATGTGCTTTAACACTGGAGGGAGATTCTCAAACATTCTGTTAGCGGCACGAAGGTGATGCTAACCAGCACAAAATGCTTTTTTCCTGATTCACTTTCCAGTGCAAAATTTGTTTTGCCCTGGAAACTACAAAAAAATAACACAAAGCAGCGCAAAGCACTTTGCGTTACTTAGCGCCAGTGCTTTAAATGGCCCGGTATTGTCCGGTACTGGCGATTTTTTTATTTTGAGAGGGAAAGTGCCTGCACTTCTCAAGAGTGACATAATGCTTTTCATTGGAGAGTACCGGCACTTCTCTGCAGCAAGCAGGTACTCTGGTACAGGGTGTCTGCACTTCTATTTTCCCATTTCAAGCACTGCTTAGCATCACGGGGGTGTTACATGCGTGGTACATGAGCGTTCCCATGTAACCACCCATGCATTGCGGCACAACCTTATCAACAAACAATGGGGCATATTATCAAGACAGGCGATAAAATTATCGCCGCTTTAGCGGCAGAAAACTGCCGCTAAAACTGCGATAATGGGCTTGATAATATGCTCTATGGAATCCCAATTGAAGCCCATGTTAGACGTCCTTCACATCTAACATGGGCTTTAATTGGGATTCCATAGAGCATATTATCAAGCCCATTATCGCCGTTTTAGCGGCAGTTTTCTGCCGTTAAAGCGGCGATAATTTTATTGCCTGGCTTGATAATATACCCCTATAGTAGACAGGGTTTAGCACCAAAAGTTAACGCTATTTGAAAGGAGGCGCTAAAAGGAGAAATGTTTTTATATCTCCTTTCTTTTCGGACTTTGCATGCGTGCTGCACAGTGCAGCACACATACAAAGTAGGAAAAGTTTGAAAGTGTGTCTAAGCATAGTATTTTGCACTGGAAGGGTACCCTTCTAATACAAAACCTATGGTAGACTCAGGCACGCACCTTGTCGCTATGGGGCTAAGGTGGGTGCCTGGCGCATGGCAGCTAAATTCGATGCTGGCCGGCGCTAAAGAGTGGGGAGGAGCCACACATATATCTGTAGATATGGCGCTCTCCTGCACCCTCCCTCTCACACCACGCAGCGCAGCATTTTTGGCTGCTACGCTGTGTTCCGTGATCTTTTTGTAGGTCTTATCATTGCGGACCTAGGCAGGGCTTTAAGTGGGCCGGGTCTCACCGGATCTGAGCACCAGCAGTTTTTTTAAAGGGGGTCTCGAAAAGGGTCTCTATCGGGCTCTGTTTTGTGCCCTGGCACAGGCGGTCCGTTTTTTCTGGACTGCAGTGACAGCAGGCACATCGATATGCGCGTGCTCACACTGCTCACTTCTCAGTAGGGGAGAAGTTATGGCATGACGTCATGCCAGGTGAGCGTTGTAGGGGAAGGGAAATCCTTTAAAGAGAGTCATTTTCTCTCTGGATTTCCCTTCTCTTTTTGAAACTAAGGAGCAGCAACATTGTCGTGGTGTCACCAGGGCTTTAAGTAGAAGCTTTCTCAATATTATATACAAGCCATAGCTGCTGCTTATTTATCTTTTGCAACTAACTACCATTGACAAAGCCAATAGTCTTGACTTGTAGGTATGGTGTTACTTGTTGTAAAATATATCTAGATGCAATGACAGAACCAGCAAAATACAAGTCGGGAGGCACACTGTGCTAATCACAGATTTTTGGCCTACGTGTTTTAAGCCACGCCCCTTTGAGAGACGCCCCAATTGGTTTGATCCCACTTACAGCCCTGGACCTAGGCACTACTCATTTAATCATTTTCCATCATGTGGGGCTGATTGCTCCTGACAAAATGAGAACTTCTGACCTACCTGCATGTGTGCCCGTGTTCAGCCCACTGAGCTATTACAGTTTATCTGAGGTACAGTACTCTCAAAATGGGATGCGCGTCCAAAAGGAAAACAAAAATCGAGCGTACGGAGAGGTTTGTATCGTGGTGTGTGTTTTTTTTATAAGCGCGATGATGCCTTTGACTAGATGAATTCCTGTGCACGCATTACGTACGCATAGACTCTCCATAAATAATTGGAGTTGTCATTCTTTTAAATCACCCCACCCTATTCCAAGTGGATGCGCCCTTCCACCTCTCCGCGTTCCTCCCACCTCTCCGCGTTCCTCCCTTCCCTATGTGCAGGCTGCTTCTGTAATTGTTTCACTCCTGCACTGTCCACTCTCGGGATTTTTGCTTGCCTGGTTTGGTTATAAATAAAGACACCGGAGCTGCTTGGGTTTTTCTCCAAACATGTGCCTCTGGGCCTTGAAGTAGCCAATGCAGTTCCTTCAGCTGTTCCTATACTTGGTGTGGCTTTTTTTGCCCCAGCCTGGCTCCTGGTTCCTTGGCTGGGAGGGGCGATGGAGCGCTTACCAATCAGCTTCCTCGGAAGATCAAATGTCACTATAATTTGAGGACTTAATCACCTTGCGCGACGTTTGCAGACCCCACAGCCAGTCCCAGCCACCCGGGCAGCACGCTACTTCTCTCTGCTTTTGGACCTCAGGTAAGACGCCGCTGGACACCAAGGGAAGTCTTGGGCCTTCGGGAAAAGCCATCAGCGTGGCCTGGAAGGACAGGTGCAGTCCCACCACAGCCTGCGAAATGAGGAGGGGGCGGTGAGGGGTCACACGGTAGGTCTGTGCCCCCCTCAGCCACCACGGCCCCATGAGAGGACCTCAAGGGGTGAAAGTCCTCCAGTGCTGTGGCGCCTGGTGTGTATTCACAAGGCGAGGGCTGGAAATCAGAAGCTCATGCCGGTTACGCACCACGTTCTCCCCTCTCTGCTGGCACGTGGTCCACGCAGAGAACACCCACGCGCTGTCATGTGTGGAGCCTTCCAGTGTACCATAATCTTTACTTCAGAAGAGGATTCATTTGGCTCTGAACCTATTTGTGGTGGTGGGGGAGGGAGTGGGGGTTGCGGGGCATTGGGTGTGCAGTCGCACAGATTCATGGGGTCACACGAGAATAGACGAGGGGCTCAGGGCGAGTCAATGGTGCCTGAAGCCTCAGGAGCCCCCTTCTCTCCCGTCTCCTGGACCGGTGTAGAGAATGAGGGAAGCAGAGGGGAGTGCGCTGCTACAGGAAAACCCAGCACCAAGGAGTGAAGAGGATGGTTGTGAGCCTCAAGAATCTCCACGAGGAGAGACTGAGGGAAGGGGTGAGCCACCGGACCTTCCTGCTCCAAGGAGGGGTGCGGAGCGGAATGAGCATCAAGAATCTCCACCAGGAGAGACTGAGGGAAGGGATGAGTCACGGACATTTCTGCTCCAAGGAGGGATTTGATGGATTTTAGCCTCGAAAATCTCCACGAGGACAGAATGACAAAAGTGGAAGGGGGTGAGCCACGCTAGCCTCGAGCACAGAGGAGGGGAGTGGAGGGCGAGTCTCCAGCACCAAAGAGGGGAGGGTGTGTGCACCAAGAGTATCCAGTCTCCTTTCTTCAGACCTACGAGAGAACGAGGACAGATGATGCGGCTGTGACCCGGGTATTACACATCTTTAGTGTAGCCTCGAGACGTGAATGAGAGAAACCGAGGCTTTTGTGCTCTGGTTATCACCATTCTCTCCTCTAGTGTCAAGAAAAGAATGAGGGGCGAGCAGGGCTGTGTATCCGGAGTTTCCGGGGTCCGACGCCGAGGAGAGAGTGGATTCGAGAAGCGCCTTGAAACATCAGCGCACACGTCTAATTGCATGAGGGGTGGGGGCTAGGACTTGGAGTCCTCTGTATACCCGTGGTCCCTGGGAGCAGAGTGGTGGAGTTGGCGGTGTGTCAAGGGAGACTCAGTGTACCTGGAAAGAGTGTTTGGGAGGGGGCGGGTGAGCCCGAGAGCCACCTTGCTCAGTTCAGTAAGTTGCAGATATATATAAAAAGGGCGGGTTTCATGCTTTTTTAAGTGGGGGGGAGGGGGGGGCGGGGGGATCATGATTCCGAGGGTTTAGTGCGAGATGCACTGCAGTGTGTCTCTTGAGGTGTGTGGGTTTACAGCCTGCACACCTGATCAGATACATCCCAGTGTGATTTGTGTCCCCGTTGCACTGCGTGTGAAACAACTGTAGAGCATTAGCACCGTCTTGGTACTGCGCAGCGGGTGGAGCCCAGCGGCAGAGCTTTTTGTCAGTGTATAACCTGCGGGTCATAGGTTCGAGTCGCTGAACAGCCACGTGCACCATTCACTCTTGAGAGGGAGGGTACATTAGTAATTGGAGTTGGTTGGGCTCAGTAACACTAAGAGACTGACTGCAGGAACATAGTCAGCGTTTGTGAATGGTTGTTATACAAACTCGCTAACGTATACCTTTCGGGGGACACGCTGCAGATCAGGGTCGCAGCTATCTGCCACCGGGCACGGTTTGGGCCTAATAGTACTGGGGTGTGTGAGGGGCCTAGAACCTTGGTAGGCTCCAGGATCGGGAGCTCTCAGGTGATACGCTGTGCTTTTTGTTGTTTTATAGCATACAGCGTGCTGCGCAACTTTATTTCAGGACCCGTTTAGTCTGTTGCTCAGACTGAGGCCTGGCACCAGATTGTGCGGTACGCACACCCCACTCCGTCCCTTGGGTGTCACTATGCCATGGCTCTTGGTATGAAGTAGGTCTGTAGAAACCCACCTGGGCTGGTGCCGCTGAAGGAATACCTGTGCAGAGTCAGGCGCGCCTGAAATGGCGATGATCTTGCCTGACCCCCCTCTCTCTCCCCCGACTTTCCTAGGCTCAGGCTCAATGGCTGTTTCTCCAACTCTATCACTGTCTCCTAAGGGCGAGTGTGGCTTCCTGCGGGGAGAGACATTCCGCTCCGCGGAGGGGGTCTCGTCTTCTGCCCTGCTGGTGGAATGCCAGCTGTCGCGGGCGCCAGGTGCGCAGTGGCGAGCATCTATTCTGAGCCCACTGCTGGCACAAGGGCTTCAGAGACAAGCAGGCCGGCTCTGAACCCGTGAATTTTCCGGGGTGAAGGGGTCGTGAATGCGACCTCAGTGTGGAGCGAAGAGGCATTCTGGGGACCTCGCTAATGAAGGTGCGAGCTGTCAGTCAAGCTGCCGAGAGGGCGGGACACAGCATCTGGCAGTAGCACAAATACTTAATGGCCAGGACAAGAGGGGCGGGTGTTTGCAACAAAAACAGAGTGGGTACCGTAATACAGGCAAACCAGCTGTGTGCATTGGAGGTGCCAGGCTCCTCTGTACACAGGACCCTTGTATGTATTACGGATCCTGAGGCGACGGGTGCCCGCGCATTCTGCTGCCCAGGGCAACCGGTGCTAGCAGCGGGTAGAGTGCTTAAGAGCTGGCAGCGTTGCACCCGGCAGCCCTGTGAGCCACAGTGTTAGCCGCATATGCATGCATCCTTAACCGGACATAGTGCCAATATCGGCAACACTCCCCATCCCTCCCACAGCAATATCTTAGAGCAATAAACAGACAAGACACATTTTTAGTGGAGAAAATTGCTGCAGGTTTATTTGCATAACAAATATGCCAACATGGTGGGTTATCTTACGGGCGATCCCAGGGCAGGCAGCCCCTCGCCGCCTGCCCCCCTGATGAGCCAAAATTCACCGTGGCCCTCGCCAACCGGTGTTTGTTAGATTTGGGGGAGGGAATAGCCCCTCCCACCGGTGGACCCCCAGTCCACCCCCTTACTCACGCCCCCCCCCCTAAGAGGGGCGGAGCGTAGAGGCAACCCCCGGTTGCTCAGGTCCACAACCGCCCTTAGGACTAACTGGGCGCTGTCGCTCCTCCAGGGTCCAACGCGAGGACCTCCCTGGGGAAATTTGGCTTCAGCACCCTTACTGTGCTCCTGCTGAGGGTACCCTTACTGTACCTTACAGCCAATTGATAACTATGGGTTGTATGCTGGTCTTGAAGTGCACTGGTAACGGTGTTAACTGGGCTGTGCACGCTGGTCAGGGTGGCAGTGTTAACCGTGGGCTATACTGGCCCGTCAGGACCTGCCAGAGATAAGTGTCAATAAAATGGACTCCAACAAGCTGCGGGTACATCACTTCCCGTCTCGATAAAATGGAATCTATAAAGCTGCGATAATGCTTCTGGCCTTAAACACCATGGACTCCAATGAAATGAGCATTGACAGCTAATGTTTTCTCTCTCGACAGAAAGGCATTGACAAAAGTACTGAAGTGATATCACCTCCTGTCTCAATATAAGGAAGGAACTCTAAGGAGACAAGCACTGCAGTCACGTCATCTCCTGTCTCAATATATTGGACTCTAAAAAGCCATGCTTCAAGTCCCATTACTCCCCGTCTCAACAAAATGCACTCGAAAAAGATGAGCTGTCCCGCGACACACTTATAGTCTCAATTAAATGCCTTTACTTTACTCCGAGATATGCGCACAGAGTGACACCAGTTCCTGTCTCAAATAAACCTACTATTTTACCTGACCAGTGGACTTGCAGGTGGCTTTTTCTTTTTGCTTACCGAATGCAAAATAGGCCGTCTAATTGTCAAAGTTGCAAGAGACAGGTTCCAACCCGACAAGATGCCACTCCGGGTTACTTCCTGCACGTGTCTTCTACCAGTTCACTATCACATCTCGGTATTCGCCATCATAGTAGGCCTTCCTATTACCTGCTTATAATATGCTGCTCCATATGTGCAATGTAGAAGGCATGTCTTTGCAGTGTACAGCAGATAGGTATTGTTAACCATGAGGGCAATCAAATTACCACGGTGGATGCATTCTTACTGCACACTACGGGCTCCATCTACTGGTGGCTTTGGAGTACTGCAACACTATATACAAATATTATACTTTTCTCAACACCGTTGCTCTTCAGTCCCTGCGGTTCTAGTAAACACGCGTGCACGTACATATGCACACCCCCATTTTTTGCTGGAAGAGCTCTTTACAAGACTGTAATATGACTCGGCAAATGATCTCCGACAGCTCAGTCCAGTTCCACAGCTCCACGTTTAAATGATGTGGCGTAACAGACAGAGCGGCCTACTTTGGAACTGGGGACCAGGCGGGGGCTCATCCTGCGATTCTGGGCAAATCACTTAATCCACAGCATGCATAAAAACACAAAAATGAATGTGCCCCTATGTAATATAATTGGTGGTTATGTAAAGCACCCCAAAGCCTTCGGGTCGAGTTTGGGCTGTATAAAACTGAAAACAAAGGAAAATAGTTAGAGCTTGCCTAGTGACATCGCTTCCCGTCTATGTGAAATATATTTCATTGAGCTAATTACCCCAAAGACATTGCGCCGTAATTGACACAATTGACTACAATGAAAAGGTCATTATAGTAACCTCATTCCAAAGAGATGACTGTTGCATGACATCACTTCCTGTCTCAAAACATGACCCACCAACCTCCTCAAAAGACGAGCAGCCGGGCCACGTCATATCTGGGTTCCAGAACTTGTGCCCAGCCTGGGAGGGCCACTTTGACAGGAGTTTCTATGGGTGTCTGTCCAAGTGCCGAACCTCCCTCCCCTTTCATGGGTAGGACTTGTGGGCCTAGGATCACGGCACGGACCTTAAATAGAAGGCGCAGCTGTCTCTTATAGATGTAAACGAGCCAACCCTTTGCTCAGGGCTCCTCTCACATGTCGCCTTAACCACGCAGGCCCTGCGGACCATGTCTGGAGTTTCTTCAAGTGTACTCCGTTGCAGGGCAAGGAATTTCTATTCTGGGACCTGACTGCGCTTTTCGGAGAGGTGCCCAAGAGGCAAGAATGCCTCCCACCCGGGTGTCCGGTCTCCAATCCAACAAAGGGAGACCAGAAATAATGCCCTCCCCCCGGCGTCCGCCCCTCCCTGCCTGCTATAAAGAGGTTTCAAGGTGCTTGACTCTTGCTCGTCCTCGCACACAGTGGAAGTCAGGCGGCCCCTAACTACATGTAATAAACCAATGCGAGCTGTACAAGCAGCCAGTACTTGGGGGAGGGGCTTCCTTACCTTTCTCTTGCTTACTCCTTAAGTTCTCTCTCTTTCACTATGCTTGTATTTCTCTATTGTTCTCTCTATATTTCTCTTTCGTCCACCGATCCCTTCTCTCTCTCTGGAACACTGTCTCCCTCTATTTTCATTCTTCCTGTATTTGTTTCTCTGCTCCTTCCTTTCTCAGTGCCAAAGTATGTTTTTCCATTGTATTCTGAGTTCCTTTGCTTTGCTTTTTTTTAATTATTCTTGCAGCGGATGTGCTGCTAAGCTGGTGCCCTCTCATTAATTCCGACCATCTATCTTTTCTTTTACAGCAGTAAACAGCCATCATGTCTGACACCGAAGAAGTGTAAGTACCGAGATCCTTTGCTCAGCTCCTGCTGTGTATTTACCGCTCACCCCAGTGCCAGTCTGCCTCTACTAACCCTATAGATAAAAGGCCGCCTAGTAGACGCTGCGTAGTAGAACATTAATAACCCTGGGATGACATGTGTGGTGCTCAGCAGCGTCAGTATACATTAAAGCATGACTCCTTCGCCCCTACTCTCTTCGTTTTTCATAAATTCCAGTACAGAGTTGTAAAGTTTCCCGTGCATAGTCAATTTTTGGCTTTGCTTTGCGTTAATGGAATAATATGCTTTTTGCAAAATCAAACGTTGTTAAAAAACAAAGAATTGTGCCTGAAATTACAGTATTCTTTGTATTCACACCGCTTTCCCCTTTGTGAGATCCCTCTATGCGGAAAGCGGAAGTTCTCTGCCCTCTGTACAGTTCCTGCATTTTGTAGTCTTACTTGTTGCTAATCTATAGTTGCGTCTGTGTAATGTGTAAAAAGAGGAAGGATGTTATCATTATTTGCAGTGTACTCACTGTACTTTGGTATCTGCAATGTTTTAACGTAGGCTGATTTATAACATTTTTTCTTTGTCTCTTTTTTCCTTGTTTACCCATCTCTCCTTTCTTTCTTTCCATTCATGTTTCCCCAATCATTTTCCATCTTGACTTCGTTTCCCTCAAAATCTTTCTCATGTTCCCCACTCTCTAATCTGTCCCTCATCTACCCCCTCTCTCTCCCTCTCTCCTCCCTTCTTTCTCTCTCTCCGCCCTTCTCTCTCCCTCTCTCTTCACACTCTCTCACCGCTGTCTGTGTTCCATCCTCCTTTATATGCCCCCTTCCGCTTAACTTTCCCTTCCCTCTTTTGCCCTCGTGCTTTTAATCCTCTGCAGTGAACAGGGTAAGCCCTAAAATGTCTTACTTATGCACACTATCTGTTATAATGTCCTTGAAATGGAATATGAGCGCATAGCCTTGCAGTCGCCTTTCTGTTGTTATTTGGTGTATATGGGATTCGTATTTTGTGGCTGATACTGCTGGTGCCTGGCCCTTTTTTTTGCTTTAGTGAAGTCTATGTTTTTAGAAGTAGAGTAACACTGGGAGGAAAGGGCCTTCAGTACTTAATGCAGGATAAGGGGCGGTGGTGGGCAATTCAGGGAGAAAGCAAAAAAAAACACATGTACTCTCATGAAGGGCTGAATGAAAAAGAAAAAGCAGATTCCTGAATGTGAGCAGTGAGAGGATACAAGCCATGTAAGCAAAGGGATGATAAAGAGTCTCTGTTCCAGTGCAGGAACAGAAACCTGAAGAGGAAGGGAGACCATTGTATAACATACGAGCAAATGAGAGCAATAAGAAAGCCAAGCAATGCTAAGCAAAGGCCTGCCACAAAGCCCCCTGCAAGATTCTGGTAGGGTGCACAAGTGGTCTTTCATCAACAGCATAGGTGAGACCTAAACAGGAGCAGAGTCAAAGGGCGAGTGGGACACAGTGATCGTGAGACAGATACACAGACTCTTTCTATTTCACATATGCACACACCACTTTCTCCAGATGACTTCCATAACCTTATTGTAGATTACTGTAACTCAGCTGTCCCTTGGCTACTGAGCTAAGGTGTTTAGGATCAAAGTAAAGGTTTCTGCATTAAATTATTGGCGAAGCACGACATTAAGGTAGTTATAGTATGAAAAAGTGTTAGGCTGACTGGTCCACATAGTACACCATCTGCACCCGGATGGTGACTGCAGGGGTGTAATGCAGGACCTTGCTACACCTGTGGTGCAGAGAGGCCTCAACCCTTCAGGGGGCCCTAAGTCCTCCAAGGGGACCCCATTCAATGAATATTTGTGAGATATTAGGCCCCCCCTCATCACTTTCTACAAGGAGGCATCCTTTGGCGTGATGACACTGGGTGTTTGTGTGGGTCACTCAGACTTTACCCCACTTCTGAAGACGAGTCCAGTAGCCATAGTGTGGTTAGGTTCACACAGCGTGGACTAAACATGCCCACATGTTCACACAGTAGAAAATAAAGACAGTGAAAGCGACAGAAGAAAAGTTAGTGAATGATTTTGTGAGAGAAATTAAAAGAGAGCAGGAAGTAGGGCATTGGGAGGTAAATGGAGATCTCAGTAAAACTAAAAGTACTCGGGGTAGAGATAAGGAGTGAAATATTATAGAGAGAGGGGAGACTAAAGTACGCAAAGCCAAGAATGGAGGAAGACCAGGAACAAAGATTGATGGGATGGAGTGGGAGTCCCTAAGATAGAGTGACAGTCCTGGATGAATAGAAGAGCTGAGGATATTGAGAGGGGTAAATGGCTTTCAAACACACATCACACTCAATTGAGGGAGTAGTGGTCCAGTTTCTCACTGCTTAAGCCCACCGGGGTGTCCTGCACTTCATAACAGTGGCATTTTTGTTTAATCTATGAGGTCACCTTGGAGGAAAAGTCTGATCCACACTCTAGCGCTTTCTATCTATTTGCTGATGCTTTGTCCAGTCTCAATTCAGTGCCAAGGCTTTGTATATTTGTATTTATTTGTGTAGAGTCTGTGCCAAGGCTTCATGGTGCAGCATCAAAGGCTGTATGTGCATCTGTGTCTTTTTATGATATTGTTTGGCTTTTTCTTATTTTTCCATCTCTTCCATCTGATTGACACCGTGAAGAATACGAAGAAGAAGGTAAACGGGTGACCACTCACTACCCCACTCACTACCAACCTTTTCAGCAAACCCTTCCATTTCTACCCCTAATCTCATAATCCTTCTGAATCACTTCTCATTGGCTCTCTTTCCATCCCACACGTTACTAGTCAGTCAGGGGTTAGTGAGATGGGTACAGTAAACTCCCCCCCAAACTTTTGAAAGTTGGTAGATGTGCAGAGTACAGTTCATACATGAACATGTTCCATATATAATACTGAAGCTCCTAGGTATCAAGCTCTATGTGACCTCATCTCATGGGCTAGTTAGAGGAGGTGGTGGGGGGTTAGAGCAATGGGACGCTGAAACTGTATAATTTCACAGATTTTGGCTTGCTCTGTCCAAGTGCTCGTTCTCTTAAAAACTGTCACCCTATACTTTTTGAGTTAGCTGACAATTCTGGAAATGCTCTGCACTCGAACGCTAAGAATGACATGGCAACAGGACATGCTCTTTATTAGGATGTCTTGCATATGTCATGGGTATTTGTTTTTGCTAAATTGAAGGAATATGCATGATGTACAAGCTGAAATGTTATTGCCTTCATGTGCTTCCCATCAAAGAGAAACTGAAGACCAAGGATTCAAAGCTCAAAAACAGGACTAGAATAAATAAGATGGCGTTTATTGGGTACCCTAAAGTCATTATGATGGCGATAATGTCAATTTATTCCATGGATATTTTATTGCCTGCCTCCGCAGCCTTAGCAGGATGATCCCCGTGGCAGACAATAGTCTTCTAATGTGATCAAGTGATTATGTTTCCCACCTCACTGCTCCTCTCACATTCAGGTGTATTTAATGTGAAGGGTGGAGAAAAGGTTAATGAGAAGGATCTATTCCCCACTGACCCCAAAAGTTGACATTATCCTTTCCCCATCCTTTCATCTCGTGTGCCCCTCATTCTGCTCTAACCATCTTTTTATTCTTCATGTATAAAAAATCCCCTATACTCATCCATGAACATTAATGTATATTTACTGTGCATGAGATTTCAGCTTGACTCTTGCTTTAAATACATGTGGTCACACTAGTGGGGACCCTTCCCCCAAACAAAGGTGGATACAAACATACAGGCAGCGAAACATGTAAACTGTGGTATACAGCATTATAACTCTAGCACACATATAGCGATAGTATACATATTAACACAGTTGACACACACACACAAGTGACAGATACAATGACAAACAAACAAACTGACATACATCCAAAATTGGTATAGGCACACTGACTTAACTATAGGTCACCCACAACTCTCGTTCTAACTTCAATGGGAAAAACTCTTCATTTGGGAGGCCGTTTAGACACTGGCAGATGTAAGCATCCGCCAAAAAAACAGCAGGTACACTATTTGCCAATCTCGTGTTTCCCTTGCTCAATTTAAAGATTTGGAGCTACCGGGTTTCCTCTGTAGAAGTCTCCATTGGTTCCACCGACAGAAAACTTTGCCCTGGCAGAATTTCTGGTACTTCTCTGTCAGAACACAGAGATGGATATGCTGCTGTATGTGGGGTGGGCAAACAGGACTGCAGCCTTGGGCATGGTAAACAATTACAAGTCTTCACACTTCAGGACCATTGATGTACACAAAGAGTCATTCTAATTCAGTGAGTGTGAATCAAGTAAAGACACCACTGGCCTATCTCATCAAATGAATGTGATGCCAGTGATGTCATTGCACTCCCATCTATTTCAATGAACACTATGTGGGCAATGACATCACTAATCATCATGGATCAACCTAATCCAGTTGGCCAATCCTGTACAGTGAGTGTGAAGTTAGTAAAGATAATTCTATTGAGGGTGGGCCAATCTCATCCAGCAATTGTCATGTCAATGATGTCAGCAGTTTAAAGTATAAATTCCCCTCTAGTGATTCTGACGCCCCCTTTCTAACATAGGGAAGTCAAATCCATTATGGAGTCAAATCCTTTATGCACTGTCATTAGTGGTATTCCTTCCCAGAACTCAAAAGCCCAAGTAGTGGCTCTTCGATAAAGCTGGCCCTGCAGTCTGCCAGGAGCTCACATAAAGAGTGAAGGACTTGTGGTTACAACTGCAAAAAGTAACACATACCAATTCAGAGTTCCTTTTACACACCATCCACCTTTCACCTTGACCCGGGAGAAGTAGGACAACAACTTTATTATCTTTTTCTTTACTCGAGTAGTACCTACCCTCCCTATCTGCAAGCACTGGTGCTACGCCAGCTTGTTCCATTATTTCAACCAGTCTTAGAGTGGCTAATGTTTGTTGTTCTAACATCTTCTGTAACCACTCCACTTGCCTCTAAAGAGATTCAAGTTTCACAGCGTGTTGTGTCTCTTTCTCTCTCTCCCCTCTTTTGTTTTCCTTTCTCCTTGTCAATCCGGTGACACCTCCCGTCTGCAGAAGTGGTAGAAGGTACGTCTCTTTTTGTCTTCCCCATTCCTTCCTGGAGGTCCCTTGGCTTGCTTCTGCTGGGCTAGGGAATCCTAAGGATATGGAGGAGAAGGAAGGAAAATACCTGATGGTCAGCTGGCTTCCATGACGCGCACAGCTATAGGAACTGCAATTGATTTAAACCTATCCGATATATGTAGGGCATCAGAGATCGGCTAAGTGCATTCTGGTACTTGTTTAGCTATTTTAAACATCTGGAAAAGAGATAGCCTTCACGGCCCTATTGCTTTAGATTTTTTTTATATGCAGGAAGGTCAGGAGTGGGAAAGAGTTTGTAATTTGATAGTTATACTAATGTCCAAGCAACAAGAGCAGTAGATCCCTTAAGGTGGAAGATGCTTATGCAAGCCCCTAACTCCGTGACACCCAATTTGTAGGCAAAGCAATGAGCTTGTTTTGTAACAGAGCAAATGTAGTGTTTGTAAAAAGAATTTGGAAGCAATCAAAGGTGTTTTTAACAAAGCATTTCCTGAGCACTAGTAACTCTCATCAAATGTTGACACCACATGAACAGTACCAGACTGCAGGGGGGGCTTGGATTTAGTACAATAATGTTCCTTGCGTCATGGCGCCAGCTTGCTGATGGACATACGGCAACAAATACGGCTTGTCCCTACCACCCGCATGTTGTGTTCTCACACTCACTGCTTGCTCATCTCTCTTGCTCCTCTTTGACTCCTTCAGTCACACCATTGCCTGTATCGTTGGGAAATAATCTTCACTTATTTTCACCATAATTGATAACTTTCTTTCATTTTCTACTTTGACTCATTCTGTGAGCTCCTCAGATGCAGCAAAACCTTCTTCTGTTTTTTAACAATCTTCTTCTTTGCCCCCTGCCGCTGTTTCCCACTGTGCTTGCCTGCAGAAGTCCACGAGGAAGGTATGTGGACTTTAACTGGTTATTTTATTTCTTCTTTCCTCCTCGTGGCTGATGGTGATGTGGCATTGTTCTCCACCCACTGAATGACCGGCGTAATATCACAGACGCAGGGACACCCCTACCGTGTGTAGTTGCAAAGACTCTTCCATAATGCCCCAATCACACACATCCACTGAATATGGGGTAGCACTTACAGTGTCGTAGTGGAACATTTCTGTGGGTTTGGCACTCAGTGGCAGAATGGTATGTCAGTATATTAGTATGTTTCCTGACAGAATATTTTCTCTGAATGACATCAGGGCTTATTAAGAGTCAGACCTGGCAGACATGCATGAAGTGTGGCTGACTCTGCAGTCCTAATTACCTCTTGGAGATGCTAGTCTGCAGGAAAATCTCTAGTTATCCATATGGTCCAGTCACCCCTGTTTGTGCATTGGAATTGCTTGGGGATATCATTGATGGGGTGTCAATGGAAGTTGCCCTCACAAACAGTATGATTGCTAGCCATATTGTCAAGCAAGTTAAGTACCCCAAAAACGTAAGCAGAGTTAGGGAGGGAAATCTCCCCGGCCTCTTTAAAACACACCATTGATTGTGAGCCCACTCCTAACAATGACACATGTTCCATAAAGCGGGCATGGTTTATCCATAGACTCTCATATGGAAGGAATACTCAAGGACTAGCCATACATGCACATTGCTCACTCATCAGAATCTCTGGACAACTGGATGTTATTGATGGCACTTACCACAAGGTGATGCCTGGTCCTGTAACAGATGTAATTTCCTGCTGTTTTGTGGACTCTCCGGCATGGCAGATGGCAGAGCATTCATACACAGACTGCACAATAGAGTCTGACTAACGTGCCGCAGTCCATTATCCTCAGCCAAGTATCTAAAGGCGGTACTGAGAGCGGCTCTGTCCCTCCATATGTGCTTCTCTCAATGAGAAGTGGATTCAGAGTTCAGATTGAGCTCAGTGGGGGAGGCTTGGGCAGATCAGCTTCTTCTGTCCTCAGGAAGACTGCTCCAAGATGCTCGTTGTGCATGTCCCTGGGCTTGGTTCTCACAGGATATGGTCTTGACAGCCGCATTGTTACATTCTTATGCTGGGTCCCTTGCCAGTAGATTCTAACCAGGTAAGCACCACACGTTTATATATCTCAAAGGAGGACAATGATATGCACTTTAGGTCATTCTCCAAAGCACAAATTCCAACTACAAAATAACCATGAGTGGAAAGATTTTTTGCATTGGGGTAACTTTAATGTACCTATCAGGCAAGAGACCAAAAATGTGCCTTCTTGGTTGAATTAATCCCCAGTATTTCCTATACCTAATCCTGTCCAGATGGCAAATGGGCTTATTTTGTATGCCACCTGTACAAGATAAGGTATAGGAAATACTGGAGATTAATTCAACCAATAAGTGACATTTTTAACCTCTTCACTTTTCGGGATATTAAAGATATCCCTACAATTATTCCAACACAGGTTCTTTTATAGTTCGTTCACATAACTTTGCCTTGTGGTGGAAGAATCCAGTAGTAGTGGTGTTGGAGAGAGATGGTTAGAATGCCACTGGTGAGGACTGTGTTTTTGCCAAAACAAAAGAACTGAGGAGTGCAACCTGCTTTGTTTAAGTGATAAAACATGGAGTCAATTTGATGAAGCTGATAAGATTGTAACAACTTGTGTTAGAGCATGACATTATGAGATTACTCCGCGTCCTTTTTCTCTTGGGCTTTAAGTTAGCTCAAGATGTCCAATAGTTCCCAAGGAGAATGTAGTTTAACCTCACGAAATGTACAGCCAGCTCTCTGTGTGGGACATGACATTTCAGGGCTCACGGAGAAGCTCTATGCCTTCTTTGCACTGATCACAAGCTACTGTAGTGATCAGTGATTGTATTCCTTTACACTACACATGCATGCTACCTTTGCAGCTTCCCAATAGAGGTGGGCTTCTTAACAGAGTCATTTTGAGATTTACCAGTGTATGCTGTTTCAGAAAACCTGATATAGACTGGGAAGGATCAGTCACTTTTCTGTGATTGACTTTGTTGTATCACAAATTCAGATGTTCTACCTCACAAAGACATTTCTATAAAGACAGGGGATCGGAACCTGGATCACATAGTTGAAAATGATATTAATTATTATATAGGATAATGTGGGAATGTGGGCGATGTTAAATGGAGGGATACGGGGGTGGTGGTCTTGTGAAGCTGCCCTGGGTTGCACAGGTGGACCAGAAAGGGAGTGTCGGGTTTGGACGAACCCGCAGAGGGTTTGTGTCAGTGCTATGGCAGGCCATGCACTTGTTTGTTTGTGTGCTCTTGTTTGTGCCATGTGACCTCTCTGGTTCATGTAAGCCTCTGTTCTTGGCTATGTCTGCGATTTCGTGAAAGTCTGCTTACCATCCCTGCCCCCTCGCAGAAGGGTTGTCAAGGGAAAGGCATGCCAGCTTGAGTCTCAGTGGCCCATGGAACACAGACATGTGTGTCCATGTTACAAAGTTGATGACTAAACCTCCCCTCCTTCTCCTCCCTCTAATCATAAAACAGACTTCCATAGTCCACGTCCTTCTTACAAGGGGTACCCATTTATTGAGGACGCCATGGAGCAGGTGGAAAGTAAGAACCTCACAAGAGGTTTTTATTGTCAGAAGGCTGCCCATTGCTCTGAAAAATGAGTGTCCTGCTCCATGGCAGAGCAGCCTTTGCTTTTAAAGCACAGTCTGCTTGGTTCCAAAAATGGAATGTACTGCACTAGATGAGCATCTTATGCACTTCTTCCCATCCTGGTGGCTTTAAAATATTGTCTAGCCTTTAGAACCTTGAGTTTTTGTATCCTTGAATGCTTGCCATTGTAAACAACATGTACATATGTTTCCTTCACCATTGTTATGGCAAACATATGCAGCATTTAATCAAAAATCGTCCTGCCGGCTCATGTAAAATGGGCCAAGCTACTGACAGGTCGAAGTATAAATAAAAGGAGTTGCATCCAATATATTTTCATGTCATTAATTTAACGCAAGGAACAGCAAACTTGTCGCAGTGAAAATAACTGACCAGAAAAATACTTATTTCTTATTAAATAAAATTGCTTCCAGGCCTTCAAAAATGAAAATAAACCTAGCCATTGTTGAATCCATCAAGGCATGACATTCCACGTCTTGCTGCTACTTCTGAAGAATGATGGTCACCTTGAGGTTTATCTCGGGGATGACAAGAAGGGAACGATGTGCCGAGCTAAGTCTTCGGTTATAAATGACGAGCGCTGTCCTCCTCACTTGTTGAAAGATAACAAGGTCATGCAGTCACTTATAGATGATACATAATGGCCTGAAGAACACCCTTCCCTCCACAAAGAGTCCCCGGAGAGCTTACCTCACAACTAAGAAGTGGTGTTATTTTTGGAGACCATAAATTGAATTGACCATATAATTTTGTTCAACCTAGAGATGCTTCAGCTACTCGCATAGTAGTAAGGAAGAACATTGATGTACTATGTTGTACTGTCCAATCGTAGAAGAGTGCCGGAGGTACTCTTGCAATAGGCTTTTGGAAAACAGATGATGTGTGTCCAGAACTATTCTGTATGATGCATTACATAAGTGAGAGTAGTTTGTTCGGCTGGGATTAGTCCATCATTGCTAAAACCTGTGAAGAGGTGGGGGAAAAACATCCAAACTCAGGAGAAGTAGCTTTTCCTGAGGAATTCGATCAGTCAATGTCTATAATCTTCCATTATGTCTGATTGCTCTCTCCATTACCCTAGAGATTCTGTCTTCTCCATCCTCCCTGTCGTCTAATATTTGTTTTGCTTCCTTGCATTCGCTTTCTCTCTTGCATGTATCTGTGTTTTGCCCTCAAGAGGAGGCCCAAGAAGAGGAGGAAGAAGTAGAAGAGGACCATGTATTAGCCTATGAGGAAGGTAAGATGGGACTGTCCAATTCTTTCTGTTTGCTTTTTGTGCTAAAAGCTTGGGGGGTTTGGGGTGCTTTCCAGGGTAGCCTAGGGTATCAATCACATCTCCATTTATATATAGAGAAGAAAGATTAAGTTTAGGAGGGAGATGATATGACTAGCGAGAAGGTGCGAGTTAAAGTACAAGTCAACTTCTAAGGAGCATGAGCTTGTGGGCACTCCTTAGGTGAGTTCAGCTTCTCCTCAAGGCCCAGAGTTCATGTACACTCACTACTGGGAGTGTAAGGATGGGGGTTAGAAGATAGGTGACTGCTTGGAGATGTGGCTTAAACCATATCTATTGCTTGGGTTGGGAGAGGGCATCACTAAAAGCTGAGTGATGGAAGCTATGGTTGGAACATCACACATTTTCACACACAATATAATTATGGTACTTCTTACACAGGCCCATATCTCCGTGTCAGAATTCTCTCCAGGCAAAGTCAGGTATTTGTTTTGGCAACACCACATGAGCCTCACCCACCCACTTTGACAGTTGCTCAAACACTGATGAGCTGCTAAGCATTAAGGGCTACAATAGGCTGTCTGTTCCATGACAGCCACAAGTTCACATGAGCTCTCAAGGTGTACCTGGGAAAGAATGAATGAACACACAGATTTTCTAAAATGTAGTGAGTGTATTTCAGATGTGAGAAGAAAGCATGTCGTGAGGGAACAGATTCCAGTCCTGGTTGTGTTCTTGGCCATGAAACATTTTTTAAGGATAGCGGAGATGCCAAAATGGCGAAAATGGAGCACTCCTGTATCTTTTTGGCCTCTTAAGGCCTCATGTACCTTTCATTATGAATGGCATTAGCCATGCTCTTTTGTTCCAAGAAGTACCTTTAAAAGGATGCTTGAGAGGAGAATGTGGGTCTGGAAAGGGTGACTGGAGCGTTGCAGGCGTACCACTTTGGGCACCAGCATGACTTCGGAGTGACCCATCCTAAATGCTTTCTTTGATATGCTTTCGCTCTTTGATCCACAGAACACGGAGGAGACTATGATGGTAGTTTGTCTTGGACTTTCAGATAACATAACTGTTTTTCTTTTATCTAACTCCATTTTCTCTTTCCCTCTTGTGTTAATACCTAATTTTTACCATAACGAGCATTCCTCTCTAACTCAGGGACTGGGCCAGTCTTCACTGTTTCCAACGTGCAACCACTTCTCCCTTTCCCCGTCTGACTGAGCATCCTTTCCAGAGGCCAGCTGCCCAACAGGGACATTGGGAGGCTTTCCCAACAGATCAGCATCTCTGAAAGTCCATAGTGCTAGCACACATTCACTCACATGTCGCACTGACACGTGAATGACTCTGGCACAATCTTACCAAGATTTTAGAGGCACCTGCCTATCACCAAATCTCCTAATTTTGTTAAAGCGCATTCCACTTCTACTTCTAGTCCGAAGCGTCTACCAACCTGGGTATCTGCTCCCTGTCTCCAGACAATCCATGTGCTTCTGACTCCAAAACTCAGTTGGACAACCTTATGGTGGCCCAGTTGCCCTCTCCTACCCACTCACTTGCCACTTTTTGGAGAAACAGTAGTCTTTCTAACATTTAGTCTGACTTAGATATGTTGCGCTCCCAACCACAGTTGACCGCTAAAATCTTAAGGTGGTCACAAAGCCAGGAAGAAGTCTTTGCCCATTTCCAGAGGTTAATTAATGGGGTCAAATTGCACCTTTACTATTAAAATATATATAACCTGAGCTCTGTTGTCAAATGCCTGAGACTGCTTCATGTGCATAATTTCAGGTCAGCTCAATGGTCTGACTGTAAGATTTGTAAGTTAATGGTCTCACTGTGACAGTGTCAACAGTAGGACTGTTGTCTATATTTTAAACCTAGAAATCTGTGCAACAGAAGTGTAAAGTATATTGTGATAGACGATACGGGTGTGGAAGCCTGTGAGATAGCTGTACTGCCCATTGTCTTTGTTCACAGACTGGTTGATGTTGGACTTTCTTACACTGTACAGTTTTAACAATGAGAATACAGCTATCACACCACCGGTAGCAGTGACACCCATCATGTGGTCCAGTCGTACAAGTTCAAGCTTCAAACAACACTTTTGTTTACCGGGACTAAGCATATGCTTTTCAGTGAGCTCCCCACATACACAGCAGCCATTTGAAAGACTACTGTCTCTCTAACACCCAACCATTTTTGAGTTTTACTTCCCTTTTAACTTCTGGTCTACTCCCAAATTTCCTGCCCTTGAAATAACTAACCTTTTTTCTTTTTCTAGCACACCCTAACCTAAATATCTAATGTTACTTTCACGGCACGCTAGAGGGGCCATGAGTCTCTTCCGAATGTGTGGGTTTGATCAGGGGAAACAGGATAGACTGACTGTCTCATTTTGAACCCCTCGCCTGCTTCTGCCGTACAAATATCTGAGTTGGGGTTTGCCAAACTGTCCAGTGCTCTGGGATATGAAAGACTGACCAGTCACTTGCTGCTCGTCAACCGGCTCATAGTTTCTAGGTGTCTAAGGAGTCTTTTTGGCTTTCTAAGGGTAGGGGGAGGCTGCCGATTCTGCAAGGACCACCCATCGATGGTCACAAACGTATATGTTCCTAAGAATTTAGGCTACTTCTAGTAGACACATATCTGTGAATTCCATTATTAACAGCAGTGTGATGTTGGTTCACTTAGGGTTCCGCACCAGGGAGATATAAGGACCACTTGTTTTCTGTTCTGTTTATTAGTTTATGGTCCATAGCACTGTGAATGTAATCAAACCTGGTGCAAAAGGCATCGCTGAATGGAATTATTGGCCAAAAATTATTTCAAAACCTTCCTATAGCCCATGAGAAAGAATGGATGCCCAGTTCATGGCATTACAAGCCATTCACTCCATCAGCTAGAGGCACCAGTCCTCCCTGCCTTTGCATTCTGAGATGGCAGAGAATACTACATAGATTTGATGATCTGAGTGTTCATTTGGGACTTACAGTTGAGCTGCTCTTTAAAGAAGGGGATGATTCTGCCTAGTATTAAAGACAATCACACCCAAAGTGAGTTTCCACAGGCTGCCTGAACATAGGCTTTAATGCCAAAAGGTAATGACACAATGGCAACTTTCATTACTACATTACTCCAGACGGTCTTCAACAATGGATTAGCCCCATTCCTATACAGAAAAGAAATACTGGAGTATTTGCACCTTAATGGGAATTACTGGCCAATCACACCTTCCTAAGAAATCCAGACAGATGAATGCAAACTCGTAAAAACCAAAGACAGCTGCCTTGAGTGCCAGTTCTATGTCTGCCTGATGCGGGTCCCTGCAGACTCCCACAGGATACGTCTCTCCAGGGGTTAAGCTTCTCCTTACATGGCATGGAGAGAATAAACACCAGGTGCAGTTTCATCTGTGAGACTTAACGCTTCTTGACTAAGTGACCTCGGAAGAGAGGATGCATTGAAGGGTGTTGTTATGCGATGGGAATTTAACCTATTTCTGTAAAAGTCGCATGCCCACCAAGTGGATTAGTAGCTCCGTAACCTGCAGAATCAAAGTGGACGCAGCCATAAGATTTCAGCTTTCTTGAAGGAGACTTAGCACTGTCTTGACTTTTACAGCAAAGCAATCTTCCCTCATAGCCTTCCAGCATCCTCGATGACTGAGTAGCATGGTTCAAGAGTTGGCATCCAAACAGTTTACTGATACAAGTTCCTTTCCTTTCCGCTGCAGCCAGGGCAGTGCAGCTTCCAGAGTCATCTCCCAGCATGTTCTGGCCCTTGCTTCGAGCCCATCAATAGAATCAGATGGGGCCAGTCTGCCAGGAAAAGCTTAAAGTCAAACATGGCAGACTCAAGCTGGTGACTTTGAAGAGGCATGAGAGTTGCAAGAGCTGACAGGGGCCACATGCCAAGCTTGAGCATGCCTATTAGTTTTTCAGAAACCCAGATATCCTACAAAATCTACACATTTCGCTGTATTACAGCATCAAAAAACTCTCAGGCAGAACAAGGAGCCGACCAGTGAGCTGGGGCTGCTGGGGGCTGCCATGACAGCACTGGGGATTGCTTTACCGAACTGTCATAAGTCTTAAACCATGGTCTTGAACTTCTAGAACATTCTATAAAGTTCTGAAGCTTAAGACACTGAAACACTAAATACCCTTGGCGTCTATATCTCTCTCCAGCCGTGTTTTACTGGAGCGTGGGAATCAATGTGCACGCAGCATCCTTACAGCAACGAGCAAGATTTGTAGCTGAGGTCGAGGTATCATATACCTTTGTCCTCTCCCCTTTTTTAGACAGGTGTAAGACCTGTAATGAATTGAATCAGAAGAATTTTTAGAGTAAACCTTCAAAATCTGTATTATTTACATTCTTTCATTTTCGTTCATTCTTGTTTCATCTTCATCCCCTTCCTCTAACTTCCTCCTTCCATCCCTACTTTCTCTTTCTACATTTTTACTTTCCATCCAATTATCCCAATCTTTGTTTCAATGTTCCTTACTTCCTGCCTTTCCGCACATATCTCAATTGTCTAGCTTTCTCCCGGATCCCTTTTATACTTCACAATTAAACATCACCTATTAATCATTGCAGTGCTCTTTTTCATCTTCTTAACCTCCTCCTCGCTTACCTTTATTCCCTTAACCAGGTTTTGCCTTTTCGCTTCTGCCCTTCCCAAGTCTGATGTGTGCTGTGCTCACCTTTACTCACCATTTCTTCTTTTTCTATCTCGTTCTGTGCTCTGTGTTTCCTGCAAACAGAAGAGAAGCCCAGACCAAAGTGAGTGTTCTGCATGTTTTGAATTTGAGATATTGATTTGGCTGGTGTATAGCATTGAATATAGAGTCTCCCCAGGGTTGGCACTGGGTCCTGGTGAGCGACACTCTCCAAGGTCACAACAGAAGTGTGCATTGTGAGCCCACAGGCCCATAAATACTCCCGATTCATGGTGTGTCAAGAATGTGTACTCCACCATCGTGATCCCCACCATCCATGCCCATCAATAGAGTGAGTCATAGAGAGCTCAAAGAGTGATCCATATTTATTGCTGATGGAGGGTCAGTGAGTGGAGCGTAGCCATTATCAGCCTCACCTTCCACAAACCAACCCAATCAACTCCCCACTACTGAAATAATTCCTCGTTAACTGGCATTATGTTATGGATCCCTCTCCCACTCCAGCAACTGGTACACGCCCTCCCATGCCCAAAGCTGTCACTCGGCTACAGAAATCCTCCCCGCCCAGCCCCACTACAGGCACTCAGCTATAGAAAGCCCCTGCCTCGCCTTTGCCGAGGTCCAGAGCTGGAATAGTTGACCTCCCTGGCCTCTGTCTGCGCATGAGGCATGTGAAACCTCCACAACTTCCTCCCCAAGTGCACAATCAGAAATCAGTCATTGTGAACCACCTCTGCCTCACTAACACCCACAGATAGCACTGAGATAGGGTAAAACGTCAACCCTCCCCAACCTCAACTCTTCCAGTGCCGCTGGTTCCCACATGCCACCAGGCCCTTGCCTCTCTGCAGCTTCCGTGGGAGGTGTCTGGGGATTAAGTAGTGTGTTCTGGCTCTTGCTTGTTAGTCAGTGCTACTCTACCTTCTCCTACATCTCTGACGTGGGACCTAAAAGGTGCACTCCCCACACTCTCTGGCGCTCTCAGCTCCCTGCGGAGCAGAGACCTCTTCCACCACTCTTGCATGAACTTAGGGTGGCGAAAAGACTGTTACAGGTTCTGCCAGCTCACAGGGTCTTCCCAACCTGCACATTCCTAATGTGCCGCGACTTATCGCTCACACTGCTGATGTCCAGTATCTGAACTCTGACTTATATGTTCCAAATTTCTCAAATAAGACAACATACTGAACGCTTTTGTATTGTGCTTTTCCTTTACAGACTGACTGCCCCAAAGATCCCAGATGGAGAGAAAGTGGACTTTGATGTGAGTAGACACTAAGAACCGCTCTTTGATACAATGCAGAACTGCTCTCGCCCTGCCCACATACTTTTCAGAGCATCTCTAAACCCCAGGTGCAGCATTGCTCAAATATTGCCCATTAAACATCACCTTTCCACAAGTACCTGCTCTTGTGCGGCACAACTGCTGGACCAAGAATTCCTGGTTTAGGCATAACTTTCTAAGGTTGGATAGACTCAGTGGAATCTCAGGAGATCTTCCCAACAAAAGTATGTACCTGATATGCACGTGGGGCTGGGGCAGAGCCTTCCTTGCATAACATGTGAATTACTTTCCCCAGCCTTCTTTCACTTTCAAAAGCACTGACCTAATGTGACAACACGGTTCTAAGCGAGTAGTCCATTCACTGTGTTGATTTAAGCTCGTGGCAATATGGCGGCCCTTTGTGTCTCTCTATGACATAATATAAGATACTGAACCCCCATATTTAATGAGGAACATGAATGGAGTCATGTGAAGTTACTGTCTTTAATTCTTTCCAGTCAGACACTTCTTTGTACCAGTGATTAGGTTTGGTAAGAGGCCTGAGGATAATGGTGCTAGGTTTATTTATAGCATAGGGGCATATGGAGAAGGAAGTATTGTCTGCCCGTAACCATTTTTCCCCTCCTTTTATAGGATATCCAGAAGAAGAGGCAGAACAAGGACTTGATTGAGCTTCAGTCGCTGATCGATGCTCACTTTGAGGGGCGCAAGAAGGAGGAGCAGGAGATCATCGCCCTCAAGGAGAGGATTGTGAGTCTGGCTTTGGGACAGGACGGGATGGTGGGGAGGGACTTGTGATCGGCCAATACAAAAGGAAACAGGAGGATCCTCTTACCTGCTACACAAACTCTCCTCGTGAATTGAGACTCCATGAATCAGCTGTTTTAAATTCCTCTAACTCCACACAAGAAATCCCTTGTGCATTTGGGGGTAGATGTACAAAATAAGTCACGCAATGCAGCGCAGCCCCCTGCGAGGCTGCGCTGCATTGCGCGACAATGAGGGAGCAGGAGAGCGCCATATCTTTAGGGATATGGCTCTCTCCTCCCCTTTGCCTTGTGCTGATTTCAGCTGCAGTTCGCCATACACACACCTTAGCGTCACCGCGCTAGGGTGTGCGCATGAGTCTAACTTAGGTTTTTCTACAGGAAGGGTACCCTTCTTGTATAAAATACTATGCCAAGACACGATGGAATGCTTTTCCCACTTTGTATGCTTTCTGCACAGTGCAGCACGTATGCAAAGTCGGAAAACCACGGAGAAATTAAAGCATTTCTCCTGTTAGCGCCTACTTTGAAGGGGCATTATTAATTGGTACAAAACCATGTCTACAAATGTTTGTAAATATGGTTTTGCATCAAAAGGCATGGGGGGGTTGCATGGGAACGCCCATGTTTCACCCATGTAACGCCCCTTCGGCGCTAAGTAGCGCAAAGCAGTGCTTTGCGCTGCTTTTCGCTACTTTGAGTGTGCTTTACAGTGCAAAACAAGTTAAAAACCAAATGAAAAATTTGCATTGGTTGACGCTAACACAGCTCAAAATGTTTGTAAATCTCCCCCTGAGTATTCGAGGAAAGGCCTCTAACCTCACAGGAGGTGTCCCTCTTGCCTGGATTCTCCATGAAAAGTCAGCCCAAATGTTTGTAAATCACCCCTGAGTTTTCAAGGAAATGCCTCTAACCTCACAGGAGGTGTCCCTCTTGCCTGGATTCTCCATGAAAAGTCAGCTGGGTATTCTCTTCCCTCCTGCAAAAAGTGTCCTTGTCCATAAAGTCCCCATTGAGAGGTAGCTGAAGTGTCCTTTTACTACCATGATATGTGCATGGAGACTCTGATAAGGGAGCGGAGGGATCTCCGTTCTCCACAGAAGGCTTCTCATGCACAGAAGGTATGAGAAGGGAAGACAGTCAGGGGTCTCTTATTTCCTGAGCTGTCTCCTTGTGCGGAGACTATGAGAAGACAGTGAACGGTCTTTGCTTCTTGAGCTGTCTCCTCGTGCACAGAGGCTGAGGCAGTTGAGGGTCTCTTGCCTCCTAATAGGTATGCTTATGCACAGAGACTTTAAAGGCGGAGGCACGGGACCCTCCTGTCTGCTGAGATGTTTCATCATGTGCAGAGACTACAGACAACGGAAATGAAAGGCCCCTCACACTTTCTGTAAGATGTCTTTTTGCACACTAGAGGTCTTCTTGATTAATCGAAGTTCAACAACCATATTTTTCAAGGCAGAGGGCTGAAACGCGCTTGTTTCATCGTTTTCAAAGTTTTGGAAAGCCCATGCATGATTAAGAGTTTTCAAGTAGATGTGAGAACCAAGGTACTTTCTTGGTCCCTTCTTGGTCAACCTGAGGCCAAACCTGAAACCTTGTCCTATTCCAGTTTCACTGATGGGAATTCCGGTTGACCTCTACTAATTTCAATACAAAAAAACTACCAGATGTCTGCATTTCCATCATGGAACTAGTTGTCCTTCTCAAATTGTGTCTGTCAGAAGCGCTCAAACTCCGTAGTACACCAATGGACAGAGAATAAACCATTTGAAACTAGTCAACTGGAGTTTTCACCAGGGGTTTGGTTGTTATTTCCAAAGGCTTTCAGTGCAACCAGGGTTAAAACTAGAGCAGTGCCAACTAGGACAGTGCCGGCCGAATGGGACGCCATAGACCTCCACTGTGCGTCAGCAGGCCAGACCCACAAGAAGCGGTTTTACTATGATCATAGCCACGAAAGGGGGCGGCATGGCTAAAATTCTAGGATTTTCTTTTTTCCTGCAAAAAATACATAGATTTTGGCGTCACAAAAGATGCACAGATCAGCCGTTATTCAGCAGTCAGGATGCGGAAAACTGGGCTGACCCTGATATGTGTGTGATTGGGCCACAAACGCTCATTCCTGAAGGTAGAACCTGTTCTCTAGTGTATCAATGTCGATAATGCAGAGGAAGCATTTATTTGGGCAGGGTCTGGTGAGTTAACTTTAAGGAAGCATTGCAACATAAAACACAGTCCCAGAATGTATCTTTAGGAAAATAGGCGCCCAAATGTCTACATGTTTAATTGTGTTGTCCCGAGAAAAAGAAAAGAATCTTGTTGAGTACTTTAAAAAAACATGTTATGCACTGTCCGTATTTGTACCCAACCGAAACAGTGGCAGCCACTACAAGAGAGGTTCTCAAGGCAGAGGCCGACGGGAGCTTAAAGAAAACAACCACTTTTTTGAGAGACTAATACCTCTGAAAGTCTGCTAGGGTGAGTTTGACTGAAATGTGATTGGCTGATGTCAGCCACACTCCCTCACTGACCCAAGTGTACCTTTCAGAGGGTTGTATGATGGAACCGTGCATGCATTTACCCCACATGCCTTTACAATGCAGTCACAACCCCCACTGCGTCGTAACCACATGTTATTTTACCACCCAAGTCTTTACCAAGTCTTTACAGCGACTTGCCTTATGGGGGCGCTGGGCTTTGGAATAGTATAGATTACTATTCCAACTCCAGTATACACAACAGTAGGGAAGGTGTTGGACTCAAAACCCAACACCAGTCTAACAGTGCGCCCACTAAAGCAAGTCGCTGTAACAACTTGTGGGTTAAAGGAACGCGTTGTAACGTCGCAGTCGGGGTAGTGACTGCGTAGTAAAGGCAGGATCGTTGTTCTGACTGCGGGGTAAAATATGTTTCCCTTTTCAGAGTGTCAACCCCTCTAAATTGTGTCTGTCGATGCCCCCATGGTAGATGTGAAGGGACCGGCTGTGTAGAAGCCCCTAGCCTCAGGTGAACATGTGTGAATTATGAACCCAGCCCCTTGCTCACCTGCCCACCTGTCTCTTGCAGGAGAAGCGCAGAACTGAGAGGGCCGACCAGCAGAGGATCCGGGCGGAGAAAGAGAAGGAGCGCCAGGCCAGGATGGCTGTGAGTGACACCCAGCTCTACCCAACACTGACTCGCTCGACACAACTACAATTCATGGCCACCGGGGACTCGTGCACACTCCTAAGCATCTTCACGCCAGCATTACACAGCGCCTAACAGCCAACACCAGGGCACTACTCAGCGCTCCACCCACCCCATCCAGAACAAGCAGCCTTGTACCATTCCTTACAGCTCCTCCAGACCCAACACTCCTACACTATTCACTACAGCGCCACACTCCCTATAGACAGCAAACCACCCAACTCCCACGCAGCCATTCCATCTTCACAACACTCCCCACAGCCTCCTCCCCCGAACTACTGCACTACTCCCAATGGCACCCCAGATCCAGCACCCCTGCACTAAACCTCTATGGCAGCCCTTAAAATGTCCCCTGCAATACTTCAGACTGCCACCACACCTGCCCTGTCCCATACTCACCCCCGCTGCACTACTATCTATAGCGACACATAGCCCTGACCATGTGGCGACACAGGCTCTCCTGCACTGCTAGCATCATTCACCTACTTCCCACTGCCAGCATCTCCTGCACTTCACCCTGCAGCCCTCTCCCCAGCCAGCATTCTCCACACCACCCCATCAAAACTCGCAGCCAGTAGTACCCTTGCACCACTCCCTTCATCCATGTTCTCAGTTAGTATCCCCTGCACTATTCCCTGCACCCACCAACAACCGGCACTCCTGCACTGCTACTTACAGCGCCCGCACCGCGAGCACCCCCTGAACTGCTCCCTGCAGTTTCTTCCCACCCAGTACCCCCTGCATGGCTCCCTACAGCCCCCAGAACCAGAACCAGAACCACTGCACTAGTCCCTGTAGCCCCCGAGCCTGCCTCCCTACAACTGCCACTGCCTGCATATCTGCACTGCTCCCTACAGCTCCCAGCCAGTATCCCCGCAATGCCCATCGCGCTCGCAGTGGGGGCCCCTGGGCGATGCCAGGCCCGGCCTCACCCTCTGTGCTGTGTTTCTGCAGGAGGAGAAGCAGAGACGAGAGGAGATGGACGCCCAGAGGAGAATGGACGATGACATGAAGAAGAAGAAGGCCCTGTCCAGCATGGGCGCCTCCTACAGCAGCTACCTGGCCAAGGTATGTATAGTTTTTCTTGCAGTTTGACACAGCGCGAAATTGAGAACCAGATTACAGCACCCGCCTTGAAGTCCTGTCCCAGTCCCCCTTCAGCGCTGTATCCACAGCCAAAGCAGGCCCTGGGCGACTGCACGAGACACAGCAATAGGTGGGAGGGTATTGGAAACAGAACAACCCGTGAGGCCAGAGCTGTTTTTGGGAAGGGTCGTAATGTTTGAGCGGAAGAGGGCTTGTGGCTACCTTGATGAGAGACCTGCGTTCTTATCACAGCTTCCCCAATTGGTCACTCTTCGTGTCCCTGCGCTCCAACTTGTAACTATGGGTGATCTAAATACTCAAAACACAAATGAATAGCATACTGCCGCAGGTGCACGTTCTCCTTGTCCAGTGACATTCTGGACTGGACCCCACACGCCATGGTACACTGTATACAGCCCCCCATGTCTGAGTTGTTCTTGGTACAGTAAAATGGCCTCTGTATAGCGCCCAATTCTCGAAGCTAGCTCTGCACTATATCAAATAATAAGAAACAAGATGGCGTAGGCCACCACATCGGAGCCCACCGAGCACTAATTTAACGACGAGTGGGCCCAGTTTGACCCCATCCTTTCTCTCTTATGTCCAGGCTGACCAGAAGAGGGGCAAGAAGCAGACCGCCCGCGAGATGAAGAAGAAGATCCTGGCTGACAGGCGCAAGCCCCTCAACGTAGATCACATGAATGACGACAAGCTCAGGTGAGGGTGGTCGCCCCTCTCTCTCCCTCCGCGTGCTGCACCTCACTGCCCTGCGTCAGAGCTGGTGCACGGGTCAGCAGGGGGGCATCATTAAATACACGTGATTTAAGTGTAAAGGACCCAGTAAGATGCACGCTATCAGGAGGCTGCGTACTGATCACATTAATAATACATTTTTGGCATATCAACATGGAGCAACATAAAAAGGGGGTACAGGGTACCGGAGTGTTACATGCAGCGGGGATAGGACGCCGGAAGTTACATACAGAGGGAATATAGGACGCCGGGGAATTTAAACATCAGGCGGAAACAGGGCCCTTTAAGAGTATGGTGCATCGAAAGCTATCAAAGAGTTAAGTGGAGCAGAATTCATGCTGAGAGAGAGTTACACACTGTGGGACTAGAGGGTACAGGGCAGAGACCGAGGCAGCACCGGGGAGTCATGGCAGGGCAGAGGCCACGCGAATTACAGCCTGGGACACACAACTTTGTGAGTTACATATGGAGGGGTGGGGGTCCATGACAGTACGTTACATTGAGCCAGCATATTGAGGGATTGCAAAGGGCAGGCTATAGTTTATTGGGAATGTAAACACTGGGGGATTCCAGGTTCGGGAGCTGTCAGGTGATGGGGGGCACATGGCATCCGGGACCTCTGTGCATTAGGTGAACAGGGCATCACGAGTTGCACAGAGCAGAGCATTGAAGGGTTTCCTTGGGTGTGATAGACAGCCTCAGGGCGCTATCTGCAGTGTCGAGCAGGGCCCTACAGTGTTGCACACGGTAGGGTCCATTGTTCCAAGCAATATCAGAACCATAAGACGACTTGAGGAACAACGGAGCAGGCTGCCAGGCTCATACTTTCATCTGTCTTCCTCCATAAACCAGGGAAAAGGCTAAGGAAATGTGGGACTGGCTGTACCAGCTGGAATCCGAGAAGTTTGAAATGAGCGAGAAGCTGAAGAAACAGAAATATGAGGTACGTTTAAAAGGAAGTTCTGCTGGAGAGGAGATGTGTGTGTGGGGGGGATCTACTTTGAAAGACTCATTAAGAGATAATGGGAAGCGTAGGACTGGTTTCTGGTAGCCGTGGCCTTTGCGGTCTTCAACCATCTCGAGTCCAGTGATGGCCGGTGCCGGTAAGAGCGGTGGGGTGGGGGAATCGATAGACGATGATGAGGGAGAAGAAAAATAGAAAACCACCTACCTTGTGCTCGAGCGCAAGGTAAGTGATTTTCTTTTTTAAATTTTCCCTTGTCAGTGTCTGTCGACTCTCCACCTCACCGCTCTTATCTGCACCGGCCGTCACTACTTGAGTCTCAGACCTCATGACGCAGTACAGGACGAGAACTCATTTCCATGTGTGTGTGTGTGTCACTGAGGACCAGGGAAAGTCGTGGTCTCTTGAGACGGGCGAAGATGAATTCCCCAGGCAGGACCAGTTATTTACCTGTGGACAGACAGTTTGATGGTTTAAAGAGAAGCGTGGGGTTGGAATACTCATGCTGAAGGGACGCCCAATACCTAACAGGATTGGATAAGCATTGATTTAATGGAAAAAAGCTGTAAATTAGTCGTATGGAAGTCAATATGTGAATGTCTTGTGGAGATAGACCTCTCATGTGTACTGCTATATCCTCACAGCACTAGACATATGAAGGCTTCTTGAAAATATCTATAAATTAAATTCATGGAACAAGACAAGACAAGTGCTTTAGTCCCATAGAGCTAGACGTGATAGCTTTATGGGACTAGACATGTGATGGCTTCATGGGACTATTACATGGTGGCCTCACACGAGTGACAATGTGATTGATTCATACAAAGAGGCTTGTGTTGACTTCCTAGAACTGTACATTTGGGGAGGGACAGAATGAGCAGAGCACATGGCGACCAATGTAATTGGATAGCAATTAACTTCATAGGAATGCACATGTAACTGTCTCTTAAATGAACTGTATGATGATGTCATGGAATTAAAGATGAGAACCTCAAAGGGCGAATATATTTGACTGCCACAGCAATAGGCATGAAGTGACGTCAATAGATGGGGCATTTTAGAACATTATCAAATTATCAGTGTGGTGGCTACATGGGACTGTATGTGATATGGTCTGAATGAATGACTGTGCAATGGCATCACTGGAACAGAACATTTTGTGGTCCCATGAATAAATCTATTTTGACTTCAATGGACCGGGCACGCCAGTGCTTGGTAGAATGATCATGTGTGGTTTCATGGAATGGAACATGTGCTCTACGTATTGGGGCATTTGATAGCTTCATGGAAAGAACATTTGATGGCTTTGCCTGGGTTTGTGACTGGACTACGCTAAACTGTGATTGTTATGTGGAAGGGAAACATGATATTCTCATTAGATGGATGATGCAAAGCACTTTTAGGGCTGGGGTTATGAGAGATCTCACACTGCAAAATGTTAATGCGCTCATATGATACACACAGGTATTCTCAAGGGGTGCAAGATAGTGGTTTCATGCAACAAAAAGCCCACGGGCCTCATTAGATGAGACTCAATCAACAACGAGTGACAAAGGTTGCTATTTGCCACTTATACACTTGGCATCCCTCTTTCATTCACCTCAGTCCAGAACTCCTCTCAATATGGAAAGACATACTAGAATTGCTTGAACATTTTGAGAGGTACAATAGGAGTCCTTAGTTTCAGGAGACATGGGGCAAAGGAATGATCTGTAACGAGCCATTCTTGGGGGGCATGAATAAACCACACGTCTCCATAAGTTGCTCAAGTATTTTCCAAACTGAAGGTTTTCTCACTGCGTTTTTTGGACCTTTGGTTGCCAAGATCTCATCTCACTTTCTTTTGTAAAGAAAAACCTGCTGAGCCACTAGGTTAATTATCTCAATTTCTCTTAGATTATATCTTTACACGGACGGGTGGAACAACTGGCAAAGTTGTAAGTAAAAACAGTCACTGGCTACAAAAAACAGCAGTGCAAAGGCTGCTGGGAACATGCATGCATCTCTCGCATGGTAGCAATGATGGCGACCCAGGAAGCCATCGGGATCCTCCTTAACAAGTTGGAGGCTCACAAGTGCCTTCGATCTTCCTCCAGTTTGTGGGGGAGGGTGCAGGGTGCAGTGCTGGAAAACTGTACCTGTTCCTAGAGCTGTCCCAGGAGGAGCTAGGAGCTTCTAAGCCTAGTTAGGGGACTTGCTGTCCTTTCTTTCAGGACTATGCCCAAGCAAACTAGGTCAGAAACATGAAGAAACAGGACAGTCTTAAGTCTAACTACAGAATATGGGTAACTTCACAGTTCTGCTGTTTAGGGTATTTTTCCCCAGTTTGGTTCTTTCTACCCATATCACTTCTCATCTGTCAGTATTTAGGTGTGTGTCTTGCTTCTCTATCTCTGGAGGCAGTGTTTTGCATATAGTCTTGGTCGAGGCATAGTGGCATAATAAAAGTCATAAAAATTCCACCTGAAACGCCAAGAGACTTGGGTTAGAATTAGTCACAAGTTTGTTTCACCTGATAAGCGATTGACAGCCCTATACTTTCTGCTATTTCAGGTACCAAGGTCTATTATTTTAATTTCCTATTATCTCAGACCGTCTTTGAAAGGGGGCTCTCTATCAGAAGGTAAAGGGTGCAGGATAGCTTCTGTAAATGTCCAAGGGCTAGCATTCTGATGGGACTATCTTTAGTTACTAAAAAAGGAGTAAAGAAATGGGGACCTAATAAAAGGACAATATTAGCGGGACAGGGGAGTCAAAGGAGAAGGAAGAAAAATGGCTTACAAATGACACAGGGAGAGAGATAAAAGCAAGAAAGGAACCCAAGAAAATGAGATCAAGTAAAACGAGAGATCAGGGGCATGAGAAAGAGCACCAGAGAGAGGGAGTGAGTTGCAAGCATGAGTAGCGACGTAAAGCGCAGGCTATACTACAGAGAAAGGAAGTAGTGGAAACGATAGTTAAAGAGGAGTTAACAGGTTACAGAGGCATAGATGAAGAATGTGGTAGGCTTTGATTTTCCAGCACTGCTCCCTCAGACCCAGTCTTGCGAGCACCAGCACAGGCGCTGAGCCTGAGGTCCTGTGGCATGTCCTCCCATGTCTGTACCAGGCAAGTAGCGCAGGTAAGTGTCAGACTGTCCCGCCAGTTGGTAGGGGCAAGCTTGTTTTGTTGCTTGTTGGTGCTAGAGTCTCCAAACAGGATAACCAGATGACTTGCCAAGTGAGGGGTAGGTAGGTCAGCCTGCCCTGTCGGGTTCATCTTGAGTTTCATTCTGGGTTCTTGGAGGATCCCAATTCAGGTAACACCCTAGAGGAGCAGTGATTATACACGAATGACACCGGAGTGGAAAGTAGGCCTCGGATCTTGTTTTACACGTGGCACTCTTTCAGGAGGATGACAAGTAGCTCATTCCAGTTCTCTGATGTTTCATTAATGTCTTTTTACATGTTTTCTTACTTGTCCAGGTCTGTTTCATGTGTTGCCAATTCCAACCTGCCCCATTGCTGTTTCCCTTCAGTGCCTAATAATACCTCTTTGCATGGGCCTTAACATCGAGTCCATCAACATTGTCTTCACTTGATCATTTGATTCATTCTGCCAGACTACTACAATTATTTCTGGTTCAACCAACCTGTGTGAACATTGCCAACACAGTGTGGAAATTCTGAGACTATTGTCAGTGGCAATATTACTGGCGAATTTCAATGCTACTGGAAAGAGGTGCTCAACAGAAATGACCAGTAGTGTGCAGTTTTGGGACACCCTGTTTGGAACTCAATGAAAGGTTTGATTGGCAACATATCCTTTTTCCCTTGGCACAGTATGATAAATGTGACGTTTCAGCGAAGTACTGGTTAACTCATGAGCCAGCTGCAGGTTATGCCTTACCTCGTACCCACCTTGCCACCACTCAGACACCTGGTGCGATGGTACGGTGGGAGGGTAGGATCTATCCGGGCCTAAACCCCGCTGGAATGCATAACTAAAACAGTCTGGTTCATCTGTGTCAATTTCAGGTTACCACCCTCAGGAACAGAATCGATCAGCTCCAGAAGCAGTAAGTATTACCTGTCCCCACATACAATGGATAGACCCATTCCAACCCCACAAGAATAAATTTGGTTCTTGAAGGTGGTATGGGGTAAGCTTGTTGCTCCACCAAGGGCATTGCTTGCAAAAACTAATATTTGGAGATGGACACTTTTAAAAGCCCCTGGTCTTGTGTAACGCGGGGTACCTATCTGGATTGGATTATACCATGCCATGTTGTAACATCTGAGAACCTAATGCATAATTGGATTTTGAAACGCACATTCAGCTCAATAAAAAGTAAGCACAACATTTTCCAAATAGCATAGGGATTTCAGGCAACATACCAGGGGTATATGGCATTTCGTCTAGGTAATCTGGAAAGTAAGACTTCCTCTTTTTCTCATCCTAACTCTAAATTCCCTCTTGGAATTTCTGTCTTTCTATATAGATTAGTGTTTATTACAAAGACTTGTTCCGTTAGCAAGCATTGGTTGGGGCCATTTTAAAAACAGGTGCTCAGCCTGTTTACAAAGGCAGATAAGTTTATTCCGACACGGCAAAAGCGTGAAAATTTTTCAAATTCTGTTACCCCACTATCATGCCTTGATATTAAAAGGTTCTTTGCAAGCAAACCAAAAGGGGCTGGAGCATCAAGACTACCATTTGTGGAGGACACTACTGTTGTGAAAGGTAGGGGAGAGTGTCGCCCCTTTAATACATGTGACCTCTTCGGACTGTCCTTTTTAACAGTACTATGATCACTTGTTTGGTGTTTTTATCACATGACATTTGTCCAACCCAGTGTCCATCTAGATACCTTCCATGTCTGTCTGTGTGTGTTCTACAGCAGAGACAAAGGTGAAGAAAGTAATCTCAAGGTTCCACCTTTTAAAGGGGGGTGATTTCACGTATGATACTAATATGGCCGCCTACTTATGTCATGTATTGAGTTGCTTCAAGATATGAGGGGAATGCTTCTAGCCACACCATCCTCATGCATTTGAGTCAGTGTGAGTCCCATTTAGTGCAAGACAATTGAATGAGAAAAATTACATGTCCTTTGTTTGAGTGGGTGAAGGTTAGCATTATCACAATAGCAACTTGGGGTTTAAATACCCCATGAATGCTCAGACTTGAGGAGCAAGGACAACCTCACCTTTGTCTCTGCTAGCGAAAGGTGATTAAATGATATTGAATGCTTCTGAACATATATGATCCTGGTGCCCTACTCTCACAGACACTTTTAAAGTCCTGTGTGAAGCCATTGTGTAAAATATAAGGGGGCAGAGCAACTTATATTAATAATTGTGAGTATCCACCCCACTTTGAAATTCAAAAGTCGCTGCTTCCTTCAGAGAGGACGGGCCTTTTCTGCCTTTTAACTAGAAACACAATGTCCTCTTTTATTTAAGAACCCTGATCCCACCATCAAAGCAATCACGGTAGGTGGTTCTGCTCTTTTTATGGTGCATGAACCAGGGCCATAAAAGTCAGTTGCTGAATTGGGCCCTTACAGGGACTAGGCCTTTTCGGTATGGATCAGGACAGGGAGGGTAGCTCTCACCTAGGACACATGAACAATGGCTTCATCACACAAGGTCACTTTTCAGTGTGGGTAGCCGGCACAATGCTCAGGTGAGAGATGTGCGTTACACATGACATACATATGACACTGTGCTCAGTCGCTAACAACCCTCTCTGGGAAACACTATGTAGGTCTCATAGATGCAGGTAAGTGTCTGCATGTGCTGCATGCACAACTGTTTTGACATTCTAATGGCCGTCATTGTTAAACCTTGTTAAACCACTCATCTAGGAGTGTGTGTGGGCACAGTGGGTAGAAGGGGCTTCCTAGTAATCCAGTGAGCTACAGATTCCTTCAGCTTGTAGGACAGGGTGTTTCCTCACCTCCAACCCTCAACCCTCAGTTTCCTTTTTGGGGCAGTTCCACTCTCTTTCGATTCGCTTAAGACCTATGTGTTGCTTATCATGTTGACCGGCCTTCCAATTGTGTGGGTCTGATCATCCACCCTCCAAATCCCAAGCTACAGCTCTTGCTTCCTTTTCCTTGCTGCCATCTATTATCTTTCATTACACAATTTTCTTCCACCTGCACTTATATATAATTTAATTATTCTCTTCTCTCTGGTACCTCTTTTTGTCACCTCATCCACTTCTTCTTTACCTTTCATCTGTAACCTCGCCTTTGTTTTCCTCTCTATCTACTCTATCTTCAGGATAGATTGACTCCCTAAAGTTGCTTTTAGGAGATTAGCATTGCACCACCCCTGCCTGGAAATCTCCTGATTTCGTAATAGGCAATTCCAAGATGCAACAGTAAGCCCTTTTCAATCCCAATTGTTAGCAGCAAGCTGGCTTTGGACTCATAACAGGAGCTCACAGCTTGAAGTACTCAGTCTGTTGGTACATGGACCAGTTGTTCATTGAGTGAACCCCAATAAGGGAACCTTTGCTCAGTAAAGCTTATGAAACAAACCCACTGAAATGTAAAGCCTGACATTTTATGTCAAATAACCTGAACAGAAAATGTCAAATAACACGAATAGTGCTGACATAGGCAATGATGCAGCCTTCACAGGCAACCTGGAACTACTAAAGTGTAGCAGAGTAAAGGTTTTCTGCAGAAACTGAAGGGTTTATTATTTAGTAGCACCTAAAGTAAGAGGAAAATGGCGAATGCTTTGGCAATGCTGACTACCTCTTTTCTCTTCCTACTTACAGCAGCAAGAAGGGAGCAGCAGGAGGCAAGGGCAAAGTTGGTGGCCGCTGGAAGTAAAGAAACCACGGACCCTCATCAACAGGCAGAATCTCTGGCGGTACCTCCAAACTCCGTCGCTCACCTCCCCGTCTCCTCTCCAGCCTCCCAAACTTCTCCGTGCACACATGAGTACATTCTCCTCGGTTCTGGGATGCCAGCTGGCCCAGGCACCAGTGTTGAGCCGAGAGATGCCCATACAAACATTGACCATCCTGCGCACAGACTCCACCTTTGCAGGTGCCATTCCATCACAGCTGCTCGCCTTCTGTGCCTGGGCACTTCCCTCAGTTACTGGACATCTGGCCTGCTACCATGTGGATTACTGTGCACGATGATTCCCTGTTTATCTTTTGTAAATAAAGTGTGACACGCTACCTATTTCAACATATCCCTCTGCCTCGTCAATGCAGTCTTGACATTGAATTTCTTTCTCCTGCCCATTGACAAATGCATGCAGTAACGTGTAGAGGTTTACACAGATTTCCCAGTGGATACTTTTTGATGACTCAATGAATTTTTGTTGGACATTACATGGTGCTAGTGAACTTGATGCTGCCCAAACATGACCTTTCACTGGGTAACATATGTTAATGCACGTTTTACCATCATTCAATATGTGGTGCATGTACGGCTTTCCATTGGCTGTGGTATGCTTAACATGTGGCTTCCCCTAGGCAAAGAACATAGATAGTATGCCATTCCCTTTGGACAGGATTAGACTCATACTTGACTTTTCTGTGTCCATTGTATAACTGAAGAAAAGGCCTCCCATTGGCTAAGGATAGGGTTAAAGTACATTGCTTATTAGATGGTTAATTTACCATCCACCAGAATATGATTCCTACACAGGTATTCATTGGACAGGATATGGTAGATGTATGACGTCCGATTGGACTGGACACATGGATGACTCTTGAATTGCAGTTGATACACAACTATGTATTTTTAGTGAGAAGAATAGAGACATCACAGTAAACTCGGACTGACATTGAGTTTTAATGGTACTATAATGGGGTTTGTCTGCTCAAGCTTGTGGACCTGTTATTGTGAAGCTATGATCACTGGTTGGCCTCAGACAAGTGAAGGCTCTTTGGATTCAACAGCAGATGCTCTGCTGCTTGCAGGCTCTGCTCCCCTCCTGGCTTTGCAACATGAAGTGTCTTTGTGCAAGTGTAGAATTCAGAGTTGAATTAGGAGCCAATATGGGAAACCAGGATGTGTTTTTTGAAAGAAAGTTGGAAATATTTGCCTGTGGTTCATCAAGCAGTTATGAGAGGCTGCGGGAAGAAGGGTATCGTGCTAAACCATCCACGAAAGGGCCACAAAGCATGAGGAAGATGGTTTTAGAAGCAGGAATTATTTAGTGATAGCCAGTGTCAGAGGCATGGATTGTATAGAAAGGACAAATCATGCAATAGCGGACTGCTGATACCCCCCTGAAAACAATAGATGTAAGCCATAAACCATATAATGTAAAAGTTTCATTTCTTGTCTTGTTTTTCAGCGAGCTCCTTGTGGTTTGCATTTGTTGCATTGTCATGTCTCTCTGTAATGACGTATAGACACTTGTGCATATCGGCCTTGCCTGAAGGTCATGCCCAATAAAGACATTTAAGAGAATTGTCTTCCTGTCAGACATCTTGGCACATCAAGAGTTAAATATGTCATTTCTTTAAGATTATCCCACCATCTGATTTCCAGACAATACCACAAGGTGCATGCCAGACATTTTACTGACACTTGTCGATGAGTGGCTGGTCTCCGAGTTAGGCGGCACACATTTGATGCAATGAATGACTGCCTGATCAGTACATTGTACGATTGGACTAGGACTTCTCACTGAGAAACAGACGAGCACCTCTGGGCTTCCAATTGCATACTTTAAGGCTGATCTATGGTGTTCTTTGGACGTTCCATGGCTGTTTACGATATTCTGTCTGCTATTTTGAGGAGTTTATGCAGCATCACGTTTAATATTGTTGGTTTTGCGCAAGACTTCCTCCTGAATAGCATACGATGTGTTTAGGGCATGTCAAAGGACATCTGCAAACATTGTTCACTGCATAAGTTCAGGCTGAATCCAAGCCTTTTCCCTGGCTAGCAATAGACAGCAGCATGTGTTTCAAACTGGCCTCTTGATATTGCTGTATGACTTGCATGATCTGGTATGAGTTTGCTGTAGAGCAGGTCTAAGGGGGGTCAATTTCAGATTTTCATGTTAGCCGCATACAATAATTTTACGTACAATTAATTTAAATGGGAAACACTGCATTGTCAATTGCTGTCCTCAAAATCTGCTGTGAATCTGGCCCTTCTCGACCTACAGTCAACTCCACTTATGTAGGGCGAGTGATTGGGAATTAATGGAGTGGGCTGGGATTCATGGTACGGCTGATACTGGGGTCCTGTTGAGATGCTAAGAGGTCAGCGCAGATCTCCTAAGAGGAGATAGAGGTGGGCCTGTGACTTCTCAAGCACCGGCGGTGCAGTAGTAATATCTTGTATGGTTGAGGTTGGACATCCCATCAGACACTGGAATATTCCTGGGACATCAGATGGTTGGATGATACCGCCTTATTGAACAATATAATTGGTGTATGCCTTGTGCAAGCGATAAGTGCAATAAGGCTGATAGCTACTTTTCTACCCTAAGCCATAACATTTAAACTTTCCTTTAAACATGAATCTGGCACAACTTATACTAGGGTATTGTCACACAGATTTTCACAAAGATACATTGAGAACTCTAATACAAAGACAGAAGGTATCCCATGCAGGCACGTTCACCACACTGCCAAGCGCAAGAGGACTTAGTGGAGTGCTATCGAAGACGGGATTCGGTGGGAGACCGCAGCGATGTGAACATGCATAAAATAACTACGTCAGAGCCACAATTGTCATTGTACACATAAAATGAACTTATTACTGGAAAGGATAACATGAGGCTTTCCCACGGTCAGGCTGGGACAAAAAATACGTCTGGGCACCAAAATAAAAGTGCCCCCCTATAGCGAACCAGATGTTTAAAAAAGTGGCCTACATTTGGAAATGACACGAGTTTGGAACTTGTAAAGGCACGCTGTGTAATTGGTTTGCAAGGTATGGGACACTGCATGTGTTTCTGCTTGCTGCAGGTAATAACTTAGAAATCAAAAGTAAAAACCGTCCCACCAGGCTATAACACAGGCCCACAAACTGCTAAAAACCGGGCCACACACTGATCTGTCAGACTAGCCCATTGGGCACTACCCAACTGCCCCTTAGGCCAGTCCGACCCTGTGTTTTCCATTATACAAATCCAAAGTTTAAAAGCGAAAAAAAGAATCTATAAAAATGTTTTTGTAAATATGTACGGACATGCGCTCTCTGGATTGTGGGACTTCGAAGGGCCCTAGTAACAAACAAAAAAAAAGATCAAGTTATGTTCAAAGATTTGCTCTCTCACTTGAACAAACTTTCAAGCTGTTTTGCAACTCATAGAATTTTTCACGAAAAGGCTTGGACATCTGCAGGCGGACGCAGGTTTCTAGTTGCACACCTGGGAAAGTCAAGTGGCATCTTTTAGAATTGTATGCACAGCTCAAAGGCCGCCCAGCCAAGCAATTATACCTTTTTTCTTTTGTGTTTTTTTTTTCTCCACAGGGACAACATTTTTTTCTCCATGGAGAAACCCTTTCTCATACCTCCACAAAGTTTTGGCTATTCCATAGTTTTTTAAGTCGTGGTCTTCGCGATATGTTTTATTCACTATATGAGCTTCCAGCCCACCCATAAGCCTGTGATTAGCTGGTTCCTTTGTCATTCTCGTAATCTTGCTTTCTATTGTTTTGGCATGCATTTGGCCGACTCGGCGATGCTGCGAGCGCAAAGTAAGTGCTTTTAATCATTTATTTCTTTACTCTCCACTTTCCCGTCGTATGGCACACTCCACTATCCCGCCCACCAAGACCCACCCCTGCCTCCCCGCCCCACAGCGTTACCTGTGTGAGCCGCCACTGTCTACGAGGAATGAGCCTCTAGACTCTCAAGAGACTGAAGTTGCAATCAGCTTACACATTACTCCATTCGCAAATGTGATAATGAGAGAGTATCGGTCAGTGGGCCAAGTATCAAACATGATGATATGTAGTCCGGAGCTAGGAAGGAGGATGTAAAATCAATCTTCAAAGGGTTTTCGGAGAAGCTAAAACATAGCTTACTGTATCAGAGAGGAATCAGTTAGATATCAGTGATGGATGAGCTAGCTACCCGAACAGCATCCTTGGAAACTACTTTGGTAAAATTATACAGAAGGTGGAGAAGAGATTTGACTGTGCTAAAAGCCAGAGATAGATCTGTTCAAGGAACATTACAGAGGCTACAAAATCAGGTCAGGCACACCAACATCAAAATATAGGCAGGGGTACCGGCACTTATTTTGGGGGGCAGCCACTTATTTTTCTGCATCAGACATTTACAGAGAGCAAGAGACGGAAAAATTTAAAAAGCAGAAAGTCAGAGGTAGAGGAAGATGCAAAAAGTGTCACAAAGGAAGACAGCAGGGCCCGTATTATGTACATTGTGCCTCTTCATTATTTGAATGGGTGTACAATTTTAAATTTGCGCCAAGCGCAAATAATAATAAGGCGTCCTAATATGGGGAATGTGCTGCCCCCAGGGCAGCCGCGAACTCGTGCTGCCCCCAGGGCAGTGCATTGCAGTGAAAAACAGAGCGGCTGCTTTGAAGCCGCTCTGTGTTTTCACTGTATAGGAGGCAACCCACCTGCACTTTTAAAGGGTGTGTCTGGGGGGTTTATAGAACCCCTTTACACTGCAAAGGGCTTCTGTCAGGAGGCGCACTGACAGTGCACCACCTTCTAGGCGGCGCACTCCTGACAGCTTCTTAGCCTCTGCGCCTGTAATACGGCGAGGGAGAAGAGGCAAAGTGAAAGCCCCCTGCAGATAGTGCTGGCGCTTCATGTGCGCCAGCGCAATCGGTAATACAGAAGGGGCCCCATTAGCGTCTGTGGCCCTTCTGTAATACCAAAGTGCCCGGGGTATGCAAAGCAGGCTCAAACGCCTATTGCGCCCCCCGGGGCACTTTCTGTAATACGGCCCATGGTACCTACAGGGTTGAGATAAAGGGAATGGAGGTGCCTGGTAGTGGATTAAAGAAGTAGGAGGCGGATTTAGGACTACGCTGCCTTGGCATTCCATGAGTGCACCTGACCGGGTGTTTCAGAGCTTTGGGCACCGTCACTCTTTCATTTACAAATTAAGCACTGATTTAGGGATCTAACGAGCACCATTCGGTCTGACCTGTGTCATTTGACAGAAGAAAGATGACAGCTTCTTACAAAAACAAAGGCAGATCAACAAGAACAGGGGGCCAAAGTGCAGCTGAAATTTCCAGCCTTTTTGAAGATCATGTGGAACAATAAGATGCGGATAGTGCTGTAATACAGATAAGAAAACTAGTAAGAAAGCATGAAGAATAATCCGAAAATAAAGAGGGACGTGCAGGGTCCTGCAGTAGGGTATAATCAGTACAACCAGTTACTACATTGCCATCCTAGGATAAGTGGGACAATGCTAAGAATAAGGCTTAGATGGACACGTGTTGGGGGGAGAGTAGGGGGTGCAGGACACTCAAATGGGCAACCAAGGTGCGGCAATGGCTGTGACGATATGGGAGGTTTCCCAAGGGGGTTGTACTGGATGGGGAGCAAGTTCGGAAAAGTATAAAAGTTCTGTCCTCATCACTCAAGTTTGCTACCATAGAGGCGTGATACTTATTTAGTCAGGGATTCTAAGGATTAGCCAGAATGGGTAAATATCCTTTAAAGTGAGCAGCCAGAAATGCGAATGGGATGAGGTCTTACATGAAAAAAAAGAGAATAACTGAGCGCCTGAAAACAAGGGTCAGCAGAACCGCTCTAGAGCCAGAGAACCAGGTCAGCAGAGCTGCTGTACTGCCTGAGAACCAGGTCAGCAACGCTGCTCTAGAGCCAGAGAACCAGGTCAGCAAAGCTGCTCTGGAGCCAGACAACCGGGTCAGCAGCAAAGCTGCTGTAGAGCCAGAGAAACAGGTCAGCAGAGCCGTTGCTGAGCCAGAGAACCAGGTCAGCAGAGCTGCTCTAGAGCCAGAGAAACTAGGTCAGCAGAGCTGCATTAGAGGGAGAGAACCAAATCAGAAGAGCTGCTTCAGAGCGAGAGAACCAGGTCAGCAGAGCTGCATTAGAGGGAGACAACCAGGTCAGCAGAGCTGCTTTAGAGCCAGAGAACCAGGTCAGCAGAGCTGCTGTAGAGCCAGAGAACCAGGTCAGCAGAGTTGCTGTAGAGCCAGAGAACCAGGTCAGCAGAGCCGTTGCTGAGCCAGAGAACCAGGTCAGCAGAGCTGCTGTAGAGCCAGAGAACCAGGTCAGCAGAGCTGCTCTAGAGCCAGAGGGTGTGGCTTTGTTGGTAAGGAGCAATGCAAATATAGAGATTAGCCATGCGGAGGTCAATTTATGTAGGAGGTGCGAAATAGCAAAGCTTCAATTAGTGCAGACTTGGATTCTATGGCTCCAACTTAGGTGATCCAACTGTTTTAAGATCTTTTTGATAAACTCTTAGACGATAATGCTCCATTCCTATGTGGCGGGTGGGGGGTAACATTCTGTTGAATGATAAACTAGACCGATCAGCTAGTAGATCACACTGTAACTCTCCTAGGATGATAGGCTGCCTGAAAAATATAATGGAGGACTTGGTACTGGTTGATGTGTGGAGAGCAAGAAAGACCGTGTAGAGGACACACTTATTTTATAGCAAACAATATGGCCAGCTCTCGATTAGATTCCTGGATCAGAGGGTTTCAGAGCGGGTGACACACTAACGGGCTTATTACCCCGGAACAGGAGCTTCTTAGATGCCCTATCTGCACCTACAGGGCTACGCCCTTATCCCACTCCGAACCTGCCTGCCTGGAGATGGCCCTGCTGAATTGCAGGTCACTCCCTAAACACCACATTGAAATTAACCTACTATTAACAGAGTCAAACTTGGACGTTCTGTTTTTAACAGAAACTTGGCTGTCCGTGAGCTCCGACCCGGACATCATCCAAGCACTACCTCCTGGGTACCTCATTAAAACCCTCAATAGACCGACAGGAACGGGAGGGGGCATCGCGATTATCTATCGTGACAACCTCGCATGTCTATTCAAAGACAGCCCCATTCTCGACAGTGAAAATGTCCTCTTTTCTTTACACCTGCCACCTTCTACTACACTAACTGGGGTGTTAATCTACCGTCCGCCAGGACAGGTAGGGAGTTTCATAAACTCACTCATTGATGCCATCTCCTCCCTGGCGTGCGGGACGCCAAACTTTACAATCCTCAGGGACTTAAATCTCCACTTCGATGATCAAGGCAATAAACTTGCCACAGACTTAAAAACTGATCTAAATTCCCTGAATCTACAACTACTCAGTAATGATCCCACCCACATGAAAGGACACCTATTGGATCCCATCTTCTCTAACCTCTCCAAACTCTCTGTTCAAACTCCTCTCCCTCTCCCCTGGTCTGACCACTTCTTGGTTCCTCTCAAATTCCAACTTCCAGGGAAGATCTCGGATACTCCTCGCCCCCGGGCCCCGTCACGCCCATGGAAAAAACTAGACACTAGCCTATGGGAACGCTCTCTGTCCTCCACTCTACCCACAATCGACCCCGACCCCTCCAAAGCCGAAATTCAATTACATAATTGGATTAGCGACTCTCTCAATACAGTCCTGCCACTCAAAGTCCTCCCTCCCAACAGGAAATCCTCCAAACTACCGTGGTTCACTGAGGAATTACGTGAATTAAGACGGAAAGGCAAAAGGCTTGAACGCCAATGGAGAAAGCACTGGAACACAGAAGACAGAAGTGGATACAAAGCCCACATTAGGCTCTACAAAAATGCATTAAAAGCGGCACAGGCCGCCTACTTTGAGGATCAAATAGCAGCCGCGACCAACTCCGCAAAAGAGACCTATCGGATAGTCAAACTCCTCTCCAAAATACAGGAACCCCCTCCACCGCCAGACCTGGATGGCACAAAATGCAACCAGATGGCCGAATTCTTTTCGAAAAAAATCGAAACAATCCTCAACTCCCTCCCGGCGGCGCCAACTGCACTAAGAGGCCCTTACCACCCGGCCTCCCAAGACACCCCGAGGTTGCTCTCCTTTCCCCAAATCACCACCGAAACGTTTCTCAACGTCCTGCACAAAGTCAAAAGCGGCGCCCCGTCAGATCCAGCTCCGATCAGTAAATTGAAGCAAGTTGCTTCCACTATAGCCCCTCCTCTCACCAACCTGATCAACGCCTCTTTCGAACATGGCACAGTCCCAGCAAACTGAAAAAAAGCCACTGTGAAGGCTCTCATAAAAAAAACGCATCTTGACCCCACAGACCCATCAAACTTTAGACCGATCTCACTGCTACCGGCGATGAGCAAAATCGCCGAGAGAGTAGCGAATCAACACCTTTCTGAGTTCCTAGAGACCAACCATCTCCTCCGCCAAACCCAGACAGGTTTCAGACCAGGACAAGGGACGGATACCGCATTGTTAGCCGTGGTCGAAGAAGCTAGGGGCATACTAGACATAGGAGGATCAGTGGCAGTGATCCTCCTCGACCTGAGTGCCGCCTTCGACACGGTGGACCACGCAACCCTTGTTCACCGTCTTGAACTGATAGGAGTGGCGGATTCCGCTTTAGCCTGGATCTCATCCTTCCTTGAAGACAGGTCTTTTCAAGTGACAGATGGGAACTCCATCTCCAAGGCTCAGGCACTCAAGTGTGGGGTGCCCCAGGGGTCCTCCCTGAGCCCCACACTTTTTAACGTGTACATGGCTCCCCTCGAGGATGTTGTCAAACCTTTTGGGATTAAATCAATAATGTACGCCGATGACACTCAGCTCGTCGTTTCCCTCAACCAATCAGACAACGCCCTCACCAATTTATTTAGTTGTCTGGAAAAAGTGCACCAATGGATGTGCGAGTCCCGGTTGAAACTGAACGGGGAAAAATCAGAAATACTCCTCCTAGGAAACCCAAATAAAATCCCCACACCTCTTCCCTGGCCACCATGCATGGGATCTCCACCATCCCCAAAATCCGAAGTAAAAAGCCTAGGGATATGGCTGGACCAGGATCTCAGTTTTAAAACACAAGCGAGGAAAACTGCGGGAACGTGCTTCGGCCTTATGAAGATGGCACGAAAGATCCTCCATCTACTCCCCCCTCAATCCAGGAAGCTCTTGATGCAGGGGCTGGTGAACTCCAGATTGGACTATGGGAATGTCCTATATCTGGGGGCCCCAGTCTCTGTAGTCCACAGACTTCAATGCGCACAAAATGCGGCGGCAAGAATACTCACAGGAACCGCAGCAAGGAACTCGGCCAAGCCAGCCCTCAGAAGTCTGCACTGGCTGCCAGTCAAGGAACGGGTCAACTTCAAGACCCTGTGCATTGCCCATAGAATACTGCACAATGAAGGCCCTCCCATCCTCAGGCCTCTTGTGTCCCATCAACAATCAAGCAGACAACTTAGATCCAACTCCCTCTCCCTGGCAAAAGTCACCAGAATTAGGAAGGCCAGAACAGGTAGTCGCCTGTTTTCGTACAATGCCCCCAGACTATGGAATGCCCTCCCACTCTCCCTGAGGCAGGAACAAAACCACCTCAGATTTAGGAAAATACTGAAGACCCTACTCTTCCCCTGAGCACTCCCCCACATGACTTCCCACCCTACAGGACTGTGTTCACTAGCGCCGGGATGCCTAAGGGTAGCTGTGCGCTCTACAAAACCCAAAATCAAATCAAATCAAATCACACATCTCATATAAGCCATCCTACCTTGGGGATCATGCCTCTGTTGTGTTAGTTTTGGAGTTGAAGGGGAAAGCTTTGGCTAAAAGATGAACAACCCTCCCTCGTTCAATATTTAGAAGTTAATACACACCTTTTTAAAACAACCTGGGAAGTTGCTGGTTGAATACAGTCTGGGATGCGTCTGAAGCGTATCTGAAGATCATTATCAGCAAGTGGGTTGTTAGATTCAATAAAAGCAAAAGCGAAGAGAACTCGATCCTCAGACAACAAGCATTAAAAATGCAATAGGTCTCACCTTTTATTAACTTAAAGCCATTTTCTTTGCTATACAATACCATTAGCAAATCAAATGGCTTTAACTTAATCAAATGCGAGACCTATTTCATTTTCAATGCTTGTTTAGGACTTGAGCCCTGGTTAGAGCTATTGGCATTGTAAATGATGATCTTTTTTGTTTGCAGTGGAGTAACGTAACCGGTAAAGCAGCTGACTTTGGAATTGGTGAAATAAATTCAAGTTTTAAGATTGATTCCGTCCTGTGCTTTATGTAAATAACCTTTTTTTTTTTTTACTAACGGATGACTATCACTGTTAATTAATAGATGTTGTTACTATTCAGCTTAGCAGTACTCAATTCATCAGCATCAGAAAGATGAAATGCTGAGACATTCCTACTGGGATGCAATAACGAAAATCACAAACTACACCAGGTTTAGCAGATGATGCGATGTCAGTAGAGACAGCGTTTTCAATGCCGTGTGTTCAGTTAACACAACAATGCACCTAGGGACTTGTATTCTTGCTTCAGTTCAATTGAACCAATACATCTGCAAATACATTTTTTCTAAAGATCCAGAGCTGCAAAAGTGGCATCTTGGACAGTGGTGAGAACTGCTTTATATACAACACTGAGTTACAAACGTATATAGGCAGCAGATACATTAACTCACTATGCTGCCTTATTGTCTGCAAGTGATGCCCGAGGAGCTGCTGCTTTGTGCTCCGCATAAGCCATTTATATTCATTACTCAGCCATTGCTGTCTGAAAATCACCTGGTCACCACCAGGTAGTCAGTGTGCTGCCGGACAGACTGCCACAGTCTCATTAAAATAGAGTAGCCACGTGCACCATCCCTTACACGCGGGAACAGGCTCAACCAGGGTCAGTGCATGGCTACGTGACAAAGCGATACCTCTTGTGCAATAACAAAACGTTTCATCTCTTTGTATCCCTGCCTTCGAGATCACCCGGTGTCTTCGCCATCAAGAACACACCCGAAAACACTCTTTTCTCACCACATTATAGACACCTGGACACGTGCCCAGCCTGACATTGCCCAAACGCACGCGCTGGTGTGGGCACTGTGATTTATGTATTCCACTGCATACATCAAACGCCGTGTAGAATACTTGGTTTGGTTTTGCAGAACCCTGAACCCAAAACCATGCCGCCGTTTGACATTCGTTCTCAATCCACATTTTAGCACAACAAACTTCACGTTTTTAAAAGAGCACGCCATCTCGGTTCTTCGGTGCAAGCAGGGATTTTATTGACATTTTAGAAACGTAGAAGTCGGAAAGGAGAAACATTGAGAGAACCGTGTGTGTGGAGGTGGAGTGGGGGCAAAGTAAGAGACAGATGGATGAATGGGTGGAGGGCTCTGTAGGGTGAGGTGGTGAGGTGGTGTGGTGGATTTGGACGGCTGTAAGGCTCAGTGAGGTGAGTGATAGATGACGTTGATGAATGTACTGGATGAATGAATTCATGGTGTGGACGGATGCATGGGAGGACTGATTGTCTGGATGGATCAGGTGTGTGGGGTAGATGCATTAATGGGTAGATGGCAGAGTGGATGGAGGGATGGCTGGACAGATAGATATATTCCGAGAGCATGAGAGGGAAACCTAAACGGTGTATGTCCCTATAACTAGCTAGAGAATTCAGACACTTCCAAAAGAAAGGAACTCGCCGTTTCTTTTAATCACAACTTACCCCGGAGATGGTCAGAGGAGTGCTGAAATCCTTGCCACCCACCAATGTAAAGCCTCAAGGCGAGGAGCTGTTTATAGTGACCGTCCGCACAATGTATTTTTCTAAAGTTAGCTGCTTATCCTGCGGAGGTGGCATTGCAAACAGCATGTGACGAGACTGGAACTTCGCACACTGCTGCCCTGCTCCTGCCGAAGTGAGGTACATCGCTGGAGTGGAGGCAGCCTCCCTCGTCTTGTTACAGGAAACCATAAGCGGCACAGTAACAGATTCAAAACGTGGAAGTTTGAGGTTTGTTTAGACTAGCGTTGCCTGTGTGCGGTGGCCATTTTAGAATGGGATGGCAATTAGATGCAACTATTTTAGGGTGGCTGTGCATGGCATGGTAAGTTGGAAGCAAGCAGCGCCAGCGGCATCCTGCGTTTACAGAATTGGAACTTCGATTTTCATGGAAGAAAAAACACAGAACAATTTCTAGGGTTGCCACTTTCCCAGAAATAAATACAGGACACCTATGAACAGGTCAAATGTCCTAAACTACAGGAGAAACAAGCATTGGCCGCGCGGCCGTTAAAGTGACACGGTCGCGCGGCCCGTGAAAGTGATCGCGATCAAAGACAGATGGCAGCTGCGCGCGTGCACGCTCGAGTGAACGCAAGCACTAAGCCACCAAAAGCCTGTGGCAGCACTTTAAAAACCCACACACTAAATTTCTCGTAGAGCAGCGCATGTGCTGGCTCAGCGAGACCTAAAAAGGGTCTGGAAGATCAACTGTTTTATTTATTTATTAATCTTATAAGGCGCATAGCTACCAAAAAGGTTTCCCAGCGCCACTATACAGGAAAAAATACAAGTAGCCAAGCTAGCCACAATCTATTAGTTGAATAACCACGCCTTTACATGTCTGCGAAAATTGCTGAAAACAGCTTCCTTCCTAAGAAATAGGGGAAGGGAATTCCAGAGAAGGGGGCCCAGATAAGCAAAGGACCGACCACCCAGACAAGACCGTTTGATCCTTGGCACTAACAACTTAGCCTGAGTAGAGAAATGAAGAGAACGTGGAGGTAGATAAGAATGAACGATGGCCCTTAAATATTGAGGGGCACTGCCAGACTTCACTTTAAACATATAGCTCAGGGTCTTGAACTTTACACGGCACTCAACCCTGAGCCAGTGAAGCTCACTAAGGGCCATATGTAGGTAGCTAAATACCGGTCGGTAACGGCCGAAAATCGGTAAATATCCCGTTACCGACCGGTATTTAGCTATTTGAGATGTATGGGGCTGATTTCTGGATTCGGTATTTACCGAATCGGAAATTAAGAAATCGGTAAAATACCGATTCGGTAAATACCGAATCCAGAAATGCTATGTAGGGGGAGTGCATCTTCGGTGTGTGGATTCGTTATTTACCACCAACTACAAGTTGATGGTAAATGACGAAGACCTTTAAAAAAGCATTATTGTGCTATTTGAAAAGTGCAATGTGGCAGACATACATGCCCTTAGGGCATGTATGTGCGCCACATGTGCACACATGCACGAATCAGGGGTGCAACAGGGTGTCAATGTGACACCCTGCCACCCATGATAATGCCTCCCCTATTACCGATTCGGTATTTACCGAATCGGTAATGGCAACTGGCTTCCCATTCATTCCTATGGGCCTGGAGGCCCATAGGAATGAATGGGAAGGGATGCATTATTACCGATTCGGTAAATACCGATTCTTAAATACCGATATTTACCGAATCGGTAATAATTTACCTACATTACATTTACCGATTCATAAATACCGAATCGGTAAAATTCGGTATTTAAGAATCGGTAAATATGATTTACCTACATATGGCCCTAAGAGAGCTAGAAACAGAAGTCATACGCGGGATCTGGCAAAGCAACCTAGCCGCCGCGTTCTGCACCACTTGCAGTCTGCGTATCACATCCTTATTGGCTCCCAAATATAGGATGCTGCCGTAACCCAGTCTAGATGTGATAAGTGCTTGGACTACCATTTTTTGGGTAGAACTAGGCAACATCCAAAGGATCTTCCTGAGCCATTTCAGGATTGTGAAGCAGATAGAAGCCACTTTTACTGATTACTGCTTCATTGAAAGTTGATTGTCGATAATCATACCCAGATTGCGACCTTGAGTGGTGGGTATAGGGAAAATTCCAATTTCAGGCGGCCAGTGCCGAGGGCCCCAGAGGTCTCTATTCTTTCCCAAAATAAGGACCTCTGTTTTATCCCCATTAAGTTTCAGTGAGTTGGCCTCCATCCATCCAGCAATTTTCCTAAGACCTGTCTGAAGAGAAGATGACTTAGAAAACCTATTTGCCGACAAGGAAAAGATTATTTGAGTATCATCGGCATAGGAGAAGATAGACAGTCCTGCTTCTTCGGCAATATTTGCCAGCGGCTTAACATAAATGTTAAACAATAAAGGGCTCAAAATGGAGCCTTGAGGAACGCCGTAAGGAGATAAATGAATTTTCGATGCTGCCTCAGAAGAAAAGACCTGAAAAGTTTGATTGGTCAGAAAGTCACTGAGCCAATTAAGGGCTGGGCCAACAACCCCCAGTGAACGCAGAGCTGTCAGTAACACCGAATGAGACACCGTGTCAAAGGCGGCGCATAAGTCAAGCGGAATAAGCGCTGCTGTCTCCCCGGCATCCAAGTGACCATGTAACTTCTCTGTGACCCCCAAAAGCGCTGTCTCAGTCGAGAAATCTTCCCGGAAGCCTGACTGCAAAGGATGTAAAAAATTCTGGGTGGCAACACATTTAGTTAGTTGAATGTTAATATGTTTTTCCAAAATTTTGGAATACACTGGAAGCAGAGAAATAGGGCGATAGTTGGACAACTGCTCTGGGTCAGCATTAGCTTTTTTTAAAAGCGGGAGAACCATGGCATGCTTCCACTCAGCAGGTATAGTAGATTCACGAATGGAAGCATTCAGTAACTCCATAAGCACTTTCAACGCTAATGAATCCAATTTCTGCATAGCCATAACAGGAAGTAGATCTCTTGGTGAACCCGATTTAAGGCTATCTAAAGTTTGCTTAAAAGTGGTAGCATCGGAGAGGAGCCAAGATGGTGACCGGGACGGCAGCGTAGACTCCCGGCTCCGTGAACCTCCGCATCCCGCACGGATATCCTGCAAGAGATCCTCAGTCTGCGCTATGCGATCGTGTTTGTGAATGAGAGTGGCACCCGATCGTGTGACTCCGAGGTTTCTGGCTGCGGTACCGCCGGAGAAATGTGCATTTGAACTTTGCGGCCCGTGCAGCCCTGGAGCCTGGACCTCGAGTGGACGCCTTGGCCGGGTGGCAGTTCAACAACAGCGGCCTGTGGTGACTGGGTGGAGTCGGTCCACCGGAGCGGTGCTAACCCCGGCCTGCATTTCGCCGTGGTCGCTCCCACTGCTAAGCGTAGCGGACCGAGGGCATGCCCGGGGGTGCAATTCTCAGATTCTCCGGTGATTGCCCCTGCCTTTGACGGTGAGCTGCCCGGACGCCGCCCGTAGCTCGCCCTGATCCCTGCGGGCTGCTCCCGGATTTTCGCGGGAGCTGGTCCGTGGTGGGGACGACTGTTGCCCGTGACCACGCAACGGATAATTTTTGCCTGCCCCCGGAACCCTGTCTCCAGCGACGTGGACCTCGAGGCGCTTGTCCCTGGGTCCCGGCCCCAATACGGGTCGGGCCTCCCCGGCGGCCATCTTGTTGCGATGCAGCCTACCATCCTGTCCACTGGGTCGCAGCGGGATTGGGAGTGTGGGACTTTTGGGAGTGTGGCGGAGCGCTCGCGGAGAGCTGTGCTGGGGTACGGCGACCTCCTAGAGGCCCTTGGTGCCCTTCATTTCTCCTTGGTTCGTGGCGTCGGGGTCTTGGGGAGTAAGCTCGATGGTGTGGCATCAGTGTTGGGACAGTGGCGGCCTGCCTGTCCTCAGGTACACAGGGACTTCCCACACTGCACACAGGAGGACAATGTCGCGGCCACCCCTGCGATTAGTGCACAGCTGGACACTCCGGACAGTATGCTACCGTGTGATCGGCTGGCTGAGGGTTTGATCTGTTCCGGAGGTATTGGACCTGAGTGGGAGGTGGTGGCCTCGTCCCGTGCACGGCCTCCGGCGACCCAGGGACAATTCCAGCAACAGTTGTCTACTTTGGCTGATTCCGCCTTCCTGGACCTTGTGTGCAGTGCAGATCCTGGGGCAGCACTGGGAAAGACGTCCCTCCATGATGCGGACTGTGTTGGTACTCAGAGACTTCCACCCCACCTGTGTGCGTCGCTTCCCGGTCGTTTTTGGACACTTCTATACCTGGGAACATCAGACATGGCGCTGGGTCGAGGGGTAGGCATGGGCAGAATTGCAAAGAGAGGTCAAGGATAAGGCTGATCCTTCGGGGGTGGTCATCTAGTAGACGGGCGGACTCAGGGGTTGCGTACTCTCATGACATAGCTATTAGCATATTAGGTGCATATATGCTCCCCATCTCTCTTTGATATGGTCGCTTTTGTGCTGCTTATTGTTTGCTGTGGGGAGACCTCACCGTGCGGGAGGGAGAAGCCGGGGGTATGTTTTGAAGGCCCTCCTCCAGTTTATTATACTTTCTCTACCCCCCCGTCTGGTGGGGTTCTTTTCTTACTCCTTTTTCCCTGTTTCTTCTATATTTCGGGTCTAGTTCCAGGGCGACAGGCACACTGCTGGGGGGGGGGGGCCGTACTCATTTGCAGAGGTGCAGGGTGGGGGGTTGGGGGAGGGGATTCTTTAGTCTTTCATCTCTTTTTCCATGGCCTCCTTTTTCTTCTCCGTTTCTTCTTGTTTTTTTTTTCTTTTCTGGGATCAGCGTGGTACACCTCCTTTGTTGTGAATCGTTGCCTTCTCCTGTGTGCCACAGTTTCCGGGGTGTTCTCTGGGCGTTAGGGCGGGGGCCTGCAGGCGCAACTGTTTATGATATTCTTCCCCATCCTGAATTTCCTGTGTCTGCGCCATTGATCCAATAGATTGCTGTTTATTGCTTACGTCTATTATTCTGCCTGCCTCTTATCGCTGTTGGGAAATTGTTTGGCACCTGATCCTACTGTCTCGTTCCATTATAAAATGAAAAACCCTTTTTCTCCTGGTGTCCTACCTGGGCTGCTCACTGGCTGGACTATACTAGCATGAAGATTCTGCTCTCCGAGGTGCCGCCTGTGTTCACATTTGATTTTTATTGTTCTGATTGCTTAGCGGCCGGCCCCGGGGGGTTGTAGGCCCATACTTGTTATTGATTGAAATGTCAATAAAGGTTTTAAAAAAAAAAAAAAGTGGTAGCATCAAAAAGTGCCCAATTTTCAAGTAAGGAACTAGGTTGCACATGTGTATCTTTCAACTGTTCCGCTATATTGGATGTTAAAAAAGTATGGTTAGTCGACAATGGGGTATTATCTCGATTAACCTTCAAAGCAGCATAGATTTGTTCTATTTTATCAAGAAAGAATCCCGCCAGATCCTCGTATTGTATTTCGGTAAGAATAGGAGGGCTGGTAAGGTTATCAGTGCCAGACAAATTTCTAACTACTTTGAATAAAGTCTTGGGATTATTTTGAGAATTTTTTTTAGTGATATTCACATATTCAGCTTTGGCAGTATTGCACAGAGAGTGATAGGCTCGTATTGCCGTTTTATAAGCGATTTTAGAGTCGATTGAATAATCCTTCCTCCAGCGTCTTTCGAGCGCTTTGCATTTACTTTTTTCTTACTTTAGTTTCTCCGAGAACCAAGGGGCAGGGGGGCGATGATTATTTAATTTCTACGTAGAGAGAGGAAGACATATATTAATAGATTTTTCAAGCCAACAGTGAACGTTTTGCATGTCAGCTAAAGAAATCTGATTAGTATCAGGAGAATTATTTGCTAAAACCTGGTTAAAAACTTCAAAATTCAACTTCCCCCAGTTCCTACATTTAACTTTACCGCCCAGAGCAAGAGTAGGAGGATTAGACAGAGTTTGCTTAAAACTAAAGCCAGTTAAATAGGTGTCTGACCACGTCACAGGGAGAGCTGGGGAACAATCAATGTTTAAAAGATTAGAAAAAATGGGATCAAGTAAATGCCAAGCCAAATGGGTGGCACCAGAATTGTGAAGTAAAATGTTCATAGCCACTAAATTTGAAATCAGAGTAGTACTGATCCCACAGGTAGAGTCATCTAGATGCAAATTTAAATCGCCCAAGATGGTAAAATTGGCAGTGGGTAAAAGATAAGGGGCAATTAAATCAGGGAGGGCAGCAGCCCATGGGCCAGCAGGCCCAAGAGGACGATAAATTAAGAACCCCAAAAAGGTGTATTGGGGATTAAGGATCAGTCTAAATAAAGCAGCTTCACAACCTGTAAAGATTAGATCTTCAAATTTACACGTGTAAATGTTTTTATGAATAATAGCAATGCCACCACCTGATTGCTCTTTCCTATCCTTCCTCATTATTGTGTAATTACCAGGCAGAGCGATAGCTACATCAGGTCCAGAGCTATCCTTTGGCCAAGTTTCTGTAAGGAACATGGCATCCGGCTGCTCGACTGTTGGACCTGAAGCATGAGCTGGAACATGATCTCATAGGGAAAGAGTTACATAAATGCAAAGGAAGTTATAATAACAAGTGAGGACAGAAAATATATGGAAAATGCCAATGACAAGCTAAACATTTTGCAACATTAGGAGTATGGTGCAAAAGTTGAAAAATTCTTGCAGGGAAAATAAAGACACGAGAAGCCCAGAATAATATACTTAACATGCAAAGTTCCATAGACGATACCATGGCTTGTCTGAGTGAAGAGATAGGGAAGGTATTCCAGAGATTTGATCAAACCTTACACAGCAAACATTTAGCCGCAAGTGATCAAGAAACAGGGGGCCTGGCTTGAGTCTCTGCAATTACCTACTCTAATTACCTAGTCTCAATCTTGATGATTAGGGACTTTTCATGCAGGAGATCTCAGAGGAGGAAATACAAATGGCTACTGCCAGTATAAAGAAAGGCACAGCGGCAGGCCCAGATGGGATTCCTGGGGTAGTGTGCAAGGTATCATTTGGATACCTGATAATTTACACACCACCCCAGGAATCCCATCTGAGCCTGCCGCTTTGCCTTTCTTCACGCTAATAATAATGATTGTGTATAGTAGAATCCTGTGTAAGCTTGAATGAAGATTCTGCTGCTCTGATTGATTTGATTCTTTCAATGTAATCTCCATTGGTTATGCCTCGCAAATTTGGGAATATGTATTTGTTTTTTGTTTTTTTCTCTCCTTTTTTTCCCCTTTGTCTCCTTTTTCTTTGACTATGTATGAACTTGTATTTATATTTTCTGGATATGTTTAATAAAAAAATATTTAAATAAATAAATAAATAATACTGATATGGCAAGATTTATTAACCCCTTCAGTGCCCGCCCCTTTCCCCGCCCTGTGCCGGCCGTTGTATTAGCGGGCGGGGTTTATGACGAGCTGGTCTCGTCATGGGCACAGCGCGACCGCGGCCCATGACGAGACCAGCTCGTCACGGGCATTGAAGAGGTTAAATAGTATTTTGCTTAAAGGGAAAAATCCAGCTGGATCTTGGGTAGAGGGAATTGCAGTAGTTATATTAAAGTTGAATAAGGATCCAACTAAGTGCAAGTCATATAGACCAATGTCATTGTTAAATAATGATTATCAGCTTTTTGCTGCCATACTGGCTACAAGGATCTTAGAGGTAGTGTGGAAATTAGTTGGGAGGGACCAGAAAGGTGTTACACCTGGATGACAACTTGGAGAGTTGGTTCAACAAGTGATAAGAGCTATAGATTTTGTAATTTATATTAACTCGTCTCTTACAATAGAAGTGATTGATGCAGACAAGGTATTTGATCAGACATTGTGGAAATATCTTTGATCGTGTTGTATTTTTACATTTGGATTTATATGGCGCATTAAACCAAGATGGCATCAAAGCACTAACATTGGTCAGAAAGCTAGCCGGAAAGACAAAAAGAGAGAGTAATCTGGTTTTGAGATGCTGATGGAATACAGAGTACGCATTCAGACTCACAATATGTGCAGGTAACTTATTCCATATAGTGGCAGCAGCCACGGAGAATATGTGATGACCCCATTTGGCGTTTTGCCACGTAGGGGTGATGACCCTCCTCCGTGTTGCTGATCCGAGCTGTCTGCTTGGCAAATACCAATTAAAAGCTGTTCTCAAGTACTAAGAGCTCTCCTGATGGAGGGCCTTGAGAACTAAACATATGTCTTTAAAGGTTACCCGCTTTCTCACAGGTAACCAATGCAGCAACCGCAATCCCTCCCTACCTGAAAGATGTTTGGGGACATTCAAGATCAACCATGCAGGGGCATTTTGGATGATCTGAAGTTTTTTTAGGGAGTACTGGTTGGCATTTAAATATAAAGCGTTACAGTAGTCAAGTCGAGATGTACTAAGGGCTATGACTACTGAAACTCGTAGTTCCCCAGGTAAATAGGGAAAAGTCTTTTTCAAGATCTTAATAATGAAGAAGCAGGATTTCACCATCCTGTTGACCTGAGAGTCGAGCGTAAGAGTATTGTCAAAAACACACCAAGATTTTTGGCAGCGGTCACTGGGATGGATAACGGACTTTGTAGGAGCTTTGGTATCCCGCCTCCTTTTATAGAGTCTATAAAAGCTTTATACCTGCATCCCTCTGCCAGTTATCTTAAAAATAACCTTCCCCATGTATAGTTTGTACACAAAGAGGTACTCGGTAGGGTAGTCCCCTCTCACCCATTTTATTTGATTTATTTATTGAACCAGTTGCCAAATAATAGGGGTCGGGGAACAAATAATGCCATTTGAAGAACTGGCTCTTCAGAAGAAAGTCACTCTCTACACAGACAATGTCTTAGTATACACCAGTATGCTTAGCACTTCAATATGGAGATTTGAACAAATAGTTATGGCAGTTGGTGCTTTATCAGGTTACAGTATTAGTCAACGTAAGACTAAGAGTATGACGTGGAATATAGGTACCAGATTTGAAGCTGAAATAGGATAGCTCCTCTTGTTAATGGTCACACCGCGCGCTTATATTTTACCTATTTCAACTTATGACTGTACCTATTCGCTTTGATTAATCAAATGTTTTAATGCTCTTAACCACCTGAATGTTTTAATTGCTTTTACATTATCGCTGCTTTTATCACAATTTGCACAGTTACTCATTGTACTGTATGAATGTGAAACAGGCTGAATTTATTTTTTTTAAACCTATATTTTGTGATTAACTTAATGGCTGGTTAGCAGCGCCACTTCTCTCTGCTTTTTGCTGCACTCGTACTTTGCTCCTGGGTTGAATCTGGTGTATTGAGGCTCACCTCACTTCCGGGAGTGCTGAATACACACAGGGGAGGGGAGGGGAAGCCGGTCAGCGGTCTAGATGCTGATCACGGGGGGCTTGAAAAACAAGGCGCTGCTCGGCCGTGCAGCGGGTGCGCCACCGGCACGCTGAAGGCGCACCAAAGGCAAGCCCGTCTGCGCCAGTCTGCACCCGTCAACGCACCGGCCACACACAGCGCCAGCCACGCTGGCAATTTTGGTCCAAATTCCGTGGCAAATACCCACCTGAGTTATACCAGGGAACAGCTCCTGAAGTTAGGTGAGCACAGGGGTGCTGCTCCCCACCACAACAATTCACCGCGGGCGAGAATACTCCCCGAAGAAAATGCAATGGATAACCTTAAATGTGTATCTCCTGGTGATGCTTCACAAGATCCCTAGTGAAGCATCACCAGGAGATATATATTCTGGTTTAATCACTTAACTTAGATGCCCTGTTTCTTACGGAGACTTGGACACGCCCTGATTTCGAGGTCGAACTAGGACTGGCTTGTTCACCTGGCTATAAGGTGCTGCATAAACCCAGGATTAACGGGAGAGGGGGAGGAGTTGGACTCATTTTTAATGACAGTTGGAATTTTAGGGCTACGAGCTCGTGGGATTTTCTCTGAAGGACCCTAAGGGGTACCTGCTATCTGGCATGGTATGTTATGGCCCCCCGGGATCAGTCAATCCCCTATATCAGAAGTTTATTGACATACTCTACAATTTGTCCCTCTCTCATTCCAGAATGATTATCTTGGGAGATTTTAACCTTTGGGCCAATGGGAACTTAGGTTCGATAACAAACATCTCCTACAGTCTTGCGAGAATTCGAATCTGTTGCAGTTGGTGAAGGAACCTACACGTCAGGGTGGACATATTCTAGATCTAATTTTCTCAGAACAAAATGTGGCTAAAGTGGAAGCAATTTCACCTCTTTGCTGGACTGATCATTTCCTTTTCACTTTCTTAGTGTCCATTTCCAGAAAGAGTATTGACTCTCCTGCCATGTGCAATTATCGCCAAGGTAGGGAATGGAACAGACTGCCTGACACATCTAATCAATACCCAGTATTCACTGTTGCTAATGGTTTTGACGGAAACAAACCTGTGGAGGAAAACTATTCGGAATTATGTAATCAGATCACCAAAGTCCTCTATCGTGTCATTCTGGTGAAAAAACTTAGGAATAAGTGTAAGGTTTCTGCTCTCTGGTTTAATGAGAACTTAAAAAATTTAACGAAGGGCTGTAAACAAGTGGAAAGAAAATGGAGGAACTGTTATTCAGAAGATGATGAGGCTGGGCAATTATAAATGTGAGATTGCTTCAGCAAAAGCAGATTACTATGCCAATACTGTTCTAGAGGCACACAACAAGCCAGAAGTGTCTTTAAAATTGTAAATGATCTGTTTAAACCTAATTGCTTACTAAATAAGACCACTGCATCTCAAGACTTATGCAACAGTCTAGCAACCTTTTTTGAGGAAAAAATAACCAAAATAATTAATGGTCTAGCAGTTGATCAGGAACACAAGAATGGTAGTGGAACCAATGTGGTGATACAGGTGCCAGTCAGGCAGAAGGAGGAAGAGGTAAGCGAGGCTGTACCAGCTATTTTAGATCATTTTAATATACCTTCAGATGAAGAATTTCTCAAACTGGCTATGAGCCCTACATCTGGTTCCCCCTTGGATCCCCTTCAGCACAGGGTCTAGAAGGAGCATGGCGAGGAGCTCTTCCCACACCTCCGCCAGATTTGTTGTCAATCCTTAAGCAGTGGGATAGCTCCTACATGTTGGAAACAGTCAATTGTGTCACCCTTGCTGAAGAAAGCTACTCTTGATCCCCAGTGCCCAAACAGCTACTGACCTATTTCCCTTCTCCCCTGTCCTGTGAGAATCTTGGAACGCTTGGTCAGCAAAACTTTCTCACAATTTTTGGAAACTAATTGTGGGCTGGAAGACGTACAATTTGGTTTCCGTCCAGGTCACGGTACTGAGACGGCACTGGTAACAGTCTTGGATGAGCTTAGAATGCGTGCAGACAGGGGGCAGCCGGTGATACTGATCCTACTGGACATGTCTGCCGCGTTCGACACAGTCAATCACAAGATTCTTCTGAGACTGCTCGCGGAAATTGGGGTGGAAGGTATGGCACTAAAATGGTTTCAATCGTACCTTAAGAATAGGCAGCAAGCAGTGTCCCTTCCCCCTTTTCTTTCAAAGTTTCGTTCCATTCAGCACAGTGTTCCCCAGGGTTCATCAATCAGTCCGATTCTATTTAATATAATACATGAGTCAGTTGATTCCGATCATTAATTCTTACAAAATCAATCTTGTGAATTTTGCGGATGACACGCAACTCATTTTGACTTTAGAGGGAAATTAGTCTATTTCACTTAAAAGTTTCCATGAATGTATGCAAACTACTGCCAGATAGCTTTCGGACAATTCCCTGCAGTTCAACAGGGAAAAGACGGAAATCTTGTACTGTACGGCCAAGAAAGTTCCTCGACCTCTCCCAGTTAATGTCTGGTCTATTTCCTCGGACAAACCACCCCTCCCCCCTTTCTGCTGAAGCTGTGCGTAACTTGGGAGCAGTGTTTGATGACAAGCTGAGTCTGGAAAATCATGTTAACAAAATGGTTGGGACATGTGTCTCCCTCATTAAAGCATTGTGGAAAATCCTTCCTATGCTACCTATGACAGCCAGGGCTCTTGTGGTGAGAAGTGTTATTTTGAGGTGCCTGGACTATTGTAATGCCCTGCTACTAGGTGCTCCTAAATTTCTGATCGTGAAATTACAAGAAAATCAAACAATAGCTGCAAAACTTGCCGTAAAGCAGCCGCGTGGAGTCTCTGCCTCTCTGTCCCTCAAAGAGCTCCACTGGCTCTCAGTACTACCGAGAACTCAGTTCAAGTCACTCTGTATGTATTGTTTTCAAGGCGCTGCATGGTCTAGGACCGGTGCCACTGCAGGAAAAATGTGCCCGGTATTCCACCTTAAGAAGGTTGCGTTCTTCTGTAGCTCATCAAGTTTGCACACCCAGAATCAAAACCTCCAGGTTTGGAGGTAGAGCCTTTAGTTATGCGGCTGCCCGCTTATGGAACGATCTCCCATACAGTCTTAGACAAACAGAAGAATTCCTACACTGTAGGAAGAAGCTTAAAACCTGGCTCTTCCCTAGGGTGTAGGCGGTACAGTCATCCTTGTTGGTATATACGTGCTTACTGGAGAGCTAACTTCAGCGCCAGGATACCCGTGGGGTGATAGTGCGCTTTATAAGTCTGTTATACAATACAACACAACACAAATAAAATTTAACAAGAGTGGCTCTGGAGCTCAATATAGCTCAAATTAAAATGTGTTTCCTACCTAAAGTTACAGTTCTATTTCAATAACATACCTCTAGAGTTTGAACAGTAGACATTCAAAACACCCAAAGCACTTATCAATAGTTTTATCCTCAAAAGATATGAGAATTGCTTGGAAAAAACATGCTTTTTTAACTTACAATTTTTGTATGCTTCTACGGATGCTTGATATGCCAGATAGAAGCATTATATTTCAGGCTATGACACAAACCCTTAAAGCTAAGGTGAGCTTCCCCCATAAATTTGGGTCTCCCAAGTTTAAAAAAAAGATCAGATAACAAATTGCTGAGGTTGGAGCAAGATTATGGGCGAAGGGTATGGCAGATGAGGAATCTTATTCAATAAAACACCTATGCACTGATCTGGGCGTCTCCTGGCACTCTGGAATGCTTAAGAGGTGCTCAGAGCTTCCCGTGGAAGCAAGCAAATATCAAGCAACCGGGTGACCCGTTAAATGGAAAAGATCTGGAATCATGGGATGACATAAAATGTAGGGCGAATGGAAATCTTTCCAGATTTAATATATCCAGCTTGCCTCGTGTATTGCTGCAAAAGGTGGTAAAGAAACAAGGAACAATTTATGGAGGAAATACATTCTTCACATGAAGTGAAAAAAGAGGTGACTGAATAGTAAGGATATATTATGTGAAGCTGAGGAAAAGAAGATACCCCCATCAAGTTCTGAATGCATACTTGCTGGATGAGATGCTGATGGAGCATCCAAGCATCTTTAACATGCTTTATTCTACTGTCACTCCACCCTCTCCGAAAAGGAAGCATCTTTATACTTTACACACACCATGCTGGACCCCCACCCCCTATAACATGTAAAATTGGGTATAGCAGTGTATGTCAGCCTGTAAGAAATGTGACAGCCCCAAGACAGATGATGAACATATGTTCCCAAAATGTGCAGCCCTAATAACGTTCTGGGGAGGCATAAATAGAATTGTTTCAGCCGCTATTAGGCATGACATATAGGTAAGCCCCACTTTATGTTTGGTGTTTGCCTAGAAACTATAGATGAATTTGGTGTCCAGGAAAGGAAGGCTTATCTGGGACACAGGTGGTAACGTGGAGGAGCTGCAGGGGCAACATCCGGCAGTGGTGGCACAGCAGGCAAAAGAGGTAAATGCTAAGAGTTTGACCTGCCAGTTGGCAGTGGGATGGCAGCGGAAGCAGTTGCAGCAGAGGGTACCGGCCCGGTGTCAGGCACAGATCCAGACGTAGATGCAAAGATGCTGTCATCTTGGGAATAACCCTGAATTCGAGTATGGCAGATGGGTACTTCGTCACAAACGTGACTATTATCCCAGCCATCTTTTTACAAGTGAATTACATACCAATTCACTTGTAATAATGTTTGTGTAACCATCTGCCAAATATCAAAGTAGGAACACATTTCCTGAGTAATCACTTGGCAACTGTGATTGCATCTGCATGGGTACAGGGGTATGTCTGCACCTACCCCGAAAACATACAGACTATACCAAGGCTTAGGAATAATTTGCACACCTTGGCATGTGCATAAAGTCTAGCGGAATGTGCACAAAGAAGCCCGGGGGGAAGGGTGATCAGCAACAGGTGGTTTTAATGTCTTTCTCCCATTATGTGACATGCAAATGACACAGGACTGGCAATACATTTGGGCTATGGAAAAAAACAATGACAGTGGCATGCAGCATGTCATCCCAAGCAACCCGAGAAGCTCCATTATAGCAGTTGGCCCGAGGTTGGAAATAGGAATTTTGGTACAACCACCCGCTCAGTGCTGTCCCCCATACACCTCGTGGTCTCTTTTACCTTTCCGTTTGATCCAAAAGGTTTTTTAATATTTGGAGCCCGGCTCCTGTAATTGAGGCAAATCTTTTAGTGGACACTGTAAATAGATCAGTGCTCATAACATGCATAGTAGCATCGGCAGTTTTAGGGGATTGAGGTCGCCCACACCATATAAAAATGGAAGCAATGTAACATAGATGGGGTGACGGAGGGGTTGGCTCCTTCAGTCTCCTTCTGGAACACGCTCCCCTTATCGGCCGCATGGCGGTGGCCAAACTGGTGTTCCTGCCGAGATGCCTTCACGCCCTTCAGCATTCACTGGACACAGTACTGAGGTCAGTGTTCAAAAGACTTCACTCCTTGCTATTAAAATCAGTGTGGGCGGTTGGCAGGAACAAAGTAAGCCGAGAGATACTGCAGCTACCAATGGAAGAGCCGGGGTTGGCACTACCTACTTCGGAAATGTATTACATGGCATCGCAGCTACAGCACGCAACACATTGGCTGACCGAAGAGAATTACAGGGACAAAGACCTCCTGGTAGATTATACAAGAGAAAGAACCCAACTGCTGCATGGAGGTGCGAGAGGGCACGGAGTGGTTCAATATTTGATCAGACACACAGCAGTACTGTGGGAAAGAGCAGTGAGGGTGGTTCTGCAGCGCGCCCACTTTGCAAGAGAGTTTGTGCTCTGGGACCTCCCAACATTGCTGCACCTAGCATCAGAGGTGGATGTCACTGGTTGGAAGGATGGGGGATGCATGTCATTAGCAGACATATTCCCCAACGACACATTGATCACTTTCGAGACGGCACAGGAAAACTTTGGGGTGGGAAGGGGGCAATTCCTTCTTTATGAGAGCATCACGAACATAGTCCGGGATATTTGGCCTGCATGCCCCCGACTCCTCGGCCCTATTCAGGGCACTACTGGAGCTTGGAGGGGGAAGACATTTGATATCCCAATTATACAAAGCCATGATTACGGATATGCCCAGAACAGAGTCACAAGCAAGAGTAGCCTGGGTGGAGGACGTAGGTATGCCGATAGCAGACTCAAGATGGAAGGAGGCCTGTACACTGGTAAAGAAGACCTCATGTAATGTGCGGTTTAAACTGGTTCACTTTAATTACTTGCACCGCACATATGCCACTTCGGTTTGGCTACACCGCATAAACCAAACAAACCCAGACACATGCCCCAGATGGAACGCTACCCTGGCATCCTTCATACACTTAGCCTGGCACTGTCCAACGGTCCACACTTATTGGAGTCAAGTGGTTGAAACACCACAGACTATAGGAAACCTGACGCTGAGGCTAGAGCCTATCACGTTTACTGGGGATATTGAAACAATGCTAGGGTGGGAAAATGCAGTCAAGATTCGTACAATTGGTACTACTACTGGCAAAAAGACGAGCAGCCATAGTATGGATGGGCACTACGGGTCACAATAAGCAAAGATGGGAGAAAGATGTCAAAGAATGGGTGATAGCAGAGGAAGTCAGGCTACGGGGGTGTAGGGTGGATGAAAACCCAGATGAGGATTTGACAACATGGAGGGAGGCCATAGTGATTTTCGAGCCTGCAGTGGGAGGGCGAGATCCAGTGGACTCTGGATCTGAATAGGGAGGTGCTCCAAACATCAGAGAGGACTCAGGTATAGGGAAAAAGGTACTAGCAATATTACCCATGCAGAAAATAGAGCCGGAAAAACAAGGTGTTATAATTACGTTTCCTTTTACTGTATTTTCCTAAAAGAAGGACAATACTCACTACCGATGCTAGTAATAAGGCTCTTGGTGCCACTATGTCACAGGTAATTGACGGTAAGGAGCATATAGTAGCATTTGCATCACACACCCATAGCAACTCTGAAAAAAACTACTCCGTACTTGAAAAAGAGGCTCTCTCCTGCTTCTCGGCCATTAAACACTTCAAATTCTATTTATGGGGAATCAAATTTACGGTGCAAACTGACCACAAACCCCTCATATTCATGTTCAACCCTAAAGGAACTTTTAACAGCACCCCAAGAGTAGCAAGGTGGGTGTTGGGTCTAGAGGGTTTCTGTTTCAAGGTCAAGTATGTTGCAGGAGAACACAACTCAGCCGCAGACTTCCTTTCAAGAGCAACCTTAAGCGTGGAAGAACAGTTTGAAATCACAGAGTACCCAATCCTGCAAATACACTCGTCCACCATAAGCTCCGCTGAATGGTGTGCTTTCCAAAACCAAGATGTGGTATTGACTCAATTAAAGAACTACATGTTGCAGGGGTGGCCAGACACACATGATGAAGTCAACCAAGAAATTAGAAAATTTTGGGTGGTGAGACATGAAATTAATCTACACCAAGACCGTGTTTGGAGGAATGACAAAATCATACCACCGTCAGGGTTAAGGAATAAAATTATCGACCTAGTTCACGAAGGACATCTGGGGTGTAGTTTGACAAAGTCCAGACTCAGGGAGGGATATTGGTTTCCTGGGATGGATTCTTTGGTAGAAAATAAGGTAAAAAATTGCAACGTGTGCGCAAATAATGACAAATCCAAGGTTACAAATAAAGCACCGTTGTCTCCGGTATCTATATCTTGCAAACCATGGGACAAACTAGCCCTTGATATCATAGGTCCCATCAACAAAAAAGGAGTTACTAAACGATTTGCATTTGTTTTAACGGATTACCATTCTTACTGGGTGGTCATCAAGATGGTCAACCAAACAACTACAGAGACACTTATACATTTCTTGAGAGACACATTTGCATCTGAAGGCATCCCTTCGACCATTGTAACAGATAATGGGGTGCAATTCACTTCATCAGCCATGTCGTCATTCTTGTCAAAATTAGGAATCACACAGTCGAAGACAGCTCTTTATTGTCCCAGGGCCAACGGCATGGTTGAAAGGGTCAACAGAATGGTCAAAGAACACATCCAACTTGCATGCACATACCAGTTGCCACTTGAGAAAGTTTTGCAAGACATGTTATGAGCATACCATACTACTCCTAATCAAATCACTGGCACCTCTCCATTTTTGTCCCTCAGAGGGAGGAAACCTGGTTCTAAATTCTTCCCCAATTGGATTGGTGGGGGAGAAACTGTGGAGCAGGATGAGGAAGAGAGAAGTAGAAGAGTTGTTGCAAACCAAAATAGATATAAACGTTACTATGACATCAAACATGGTACAAAAGAACAGAAATGGGCGATTGGAGACTGGGTGTCAGTAAAAAGACCCACACGTAGTGGGGAGAGTGAATCAAAATTCTTTGAACCGATGAAGATTGTGGAGGTAAAGCAGAATACTGTCACTCTTGAGAATGGTCAAAGCTGGAGCATGGATAGGCTGTCAAGATCCCCTGATCCTGTATTGAAACACTGACAGGTCCCACCTGCTCAACTAACTCAGTAACCAATCTCATACTAAATAGCAAGGAGGCATATTGAGTTTGGGCTTCCATTCAGACTTCCATAATTCGAACTTTTGTTAGGTTGACTGTATGATTACTATGTTTTCCCTCTTCTTTTAGGGGAAAGATGTGTTATAATTACGTTCCCTTTTACTGTATTTTCCTTCTACCTTCTAATACACTTTACTTCCTTTGGAACCTTCCTGCCTTCTCCTTCTTCTCTTTACCCCTCCTCCCTCTGCCACTGTTGGTATATTCCTACTGTTGGCCGAGAGGCTACCTTAGAATGTTGGTGAGAGAACCTTCTCTGGCAGAGTAGCTGCTGGATGTGAACTGTGGAGGTGGAATAAAGACGTTCTTACCTGTACCCGCGTCCTCCTCATCTTTGTAACACAAGGGATCTCGAGGGCGGGGGGCGACTTCTCTGACAACTGCGGGGGAAGGGGTGGGATGGCTACAGAGTTTGTTATTTTTTCATAAACGTTGTAAAGTATAACATTATAGATGTAATCTTAACAATTGTGAAACGGAAAAAATTAAAAAAACTGGCAGTTTTTGACAAGACGTCATGCTGAGTTGCTGTGATGGCAAGGGCATTACCCTGAGAGACATCATTTTGAGGATGCTGGTGGAAATAACGATTTACTACTGCCACCTTCCTACATAATTATTAAGCATTCTTAAGATTTTTGGACTTATTGCCCATTCTTTATGGTATCCACGAAAGTCCAAAGCATACTTCGAATCAGTGTACACAGTCGCAATCTTTTCCTAAGCGAAATTTCAAGCACTAGTGAGAGCAATAAGCGCTGCAACCAGAGCCGACCACACATTTGACAAGTGATAATATTCAACTATCTTAAAGATACTACACACTGCAACCAGGACGCCATCAGTATTTCTGAGGCATGAACGCCAACAAAATATATTGGCTCCCAATCAATAATATTTAAACAAGGAACAAGAGCAACCCATATGTCCCTGTGAACTGGGTATAGCTAATCAGCCAAAAAACAATGTTCACAAGGAACTCATATGAACAACAGATATAAAGAGAAGGCAAAGCGTGTTACTTCCTTTGTACCAAAATTAGAGTTTGTAGATAGAATTGGGAGTTATGTCCTTCTAACTTTGTTATTATATTGGATCAATATAGAATCAATCAATTCTATATTGATCAAATATAATAACAGAGTTAGAAGGACATAACTTCCTATTCAAACTACAAACTCTAATTTTGGTATAAAGGAAGTAACACGCTTTGCCTTATCTTCATATATGTTGTTCAAAAGAGTTCCTTGTGAACATTGCTTGTTGCCGAATCAATAATAGGCATGCATGTTAAAATAATACAAGGTTTGATTACATGGGCAGCAATAAGAATGCAAACATGGAGCCCCCCCACCCTCATTAGTATTCAAGGTTTGACCAGGGTAATGTGAGAGGCGGGCAGTAGCAGAATCTGATACTGGGACAATCAGACTGTGGAGATGCGTTGGGTTTTTATAGTGAATGCAACTACAGACCAAGGAGAACTCAACACAGTATTTTCGGAAGCTTCAGCAAGATTTGCAGCAGCTGCCATAGATCATAAACACAGCTGTTAATGGGCCGAAAGCTGAAAAGTAATATGCTACAGGCTTTTCCAGATCCTAATGACTGTACTAAAACCCAAAATGCAAATCTGCCACGTTCATGGCATTACAAGGTAAAAGGTTTAGCATAATCAGGGGGTCCCAAATTAGGAGCAGAAGTTAATGACTGTTTTATTTTCACAAATGCATTTTCGGCGTCACTAGACTAGTGTAAGTGTTCAGAGGTGTCTTTTTGACATACTCTTGTGTGGGCTTTGCTATCTTGGCATAACGCTAGATTAATTCTCGACAATCCAGCCATTCCCAACATATTATGCAAATGGGAAACAGCCACAGGGTGGGGCAACTCACGGATGGCTTCTGCTTATTTGGAAGACAACTGGTGCCATCTGCTGAAATTTCATTACCAAGATATCATGCGCGGGAAGACAAAACTGTATTTTTCCCTTCCAAACCTTTTGATCTTAATTTGCCAATTCAGTTAGCACTTAAATTTTTGCTTTTTCACATTTACACATACATGCCCCCCACACATTATATACATATATATATATATATATATATATACATGCATATATATGTATATATACATATATATATACATACATACACACACATAAATAAAATAATATATATATGTGTGTATATATATATAAATGACCTTTCGAGATGAACTGCCATGCCCGTTGCTTGCTAGTCACTGCCCTTACAGCTGCCAAGAATTGTATTCTCCACATTTGCCGTCACATGAGTAATGGTTTGCGGAGATGTACAAGACCGTGTCCTACGAAAAGGTAATTTACAATTTAATGAATAAAGCAGATATTTTTCTTTTCACATGGTCCCCTTTTCTGCAGGATGCCCCTGCAATTCGCTTTGACCCTTGATTCTTCCTCATCACTGTCATTGCGATCACTGTCATTGCACCCTCTCCACCCACTTCCCCCCTGCATTACTATACTTAGGCTTTGCCTGCCCAGCTCTCGTCTCTGCTTTGTAGTTTCGTCTTCCCTCCCTTTGTTTCATTCTGTCCTTCTTCTATTCTTCTCCTTACTTTCCTCCTTCTACAGCTTATTTTCTCATCCCTCTCTTTCCCTTTTCTCCCTGTCTTATATATTAGTATTGTTTGTTATTGGTGCATGTATAGCAATCAACATTTATATCTTATGCTGGACACTGTCACTGTTTTTGCTGTTATTTTTCAGTACTTCATTTATTTTACCCAGGAGACATTTTTTGCAAACCGTTTTAGGCTATTTATGTACAACCATAAAATAATACAGACCATGCAAAGCAAGCAAGCAGATGTATGGTAAACACATTAAGGTCCAGATGTACGACCATTCCATCTTGCGAGTCACAAATTGCGACGTTTTGTGACACACAATTTGCAACTTGCAAAATGGAATGTACAACAGTGTTTCAGACAAAAGTGGAGTAGACAGGACTAAGCTCCGCTTCCATGGCATAGACGTTGCCTTAAATAACAAAAGAGGAGGGGTAGAGCAATGGCACTCAGACAACTCTAAGCCAGATGGACATGCACTCTGCGATCCTCTACACTAGGTCTCAACACGGATAAGGAAATGCATTATTTCCTATACTGATCCACACGCCTAGACCGTTTCTTGCCATTAGGTAACTCCCCCAATCCTGGCTGTACCTTGGTCTTTAACTTCCTGTATTTCCCATTTGATTTACGCATTACATACTTCACTGCCTTATGCCGATGTCCAGATCTTTAGACATTACTAGCCTCTCCTGCTTTCCACCTTAGGATGTGAGGCACTGTAACCTTATTGCTCACATACCCAAGGCACACAATGATTCTAATGCTTAGGATAGGAGGCACTGTAACCCCATTGCTCGTACACCTTAGGATGTGAGGCACTGTAACCTTACTGCCCACATACCCATGGGACTTAAAGCTTCCGATGTTTCGTATGTGATGCACTGTAACCATATTGCCCACATACCCTAGGTACTTATTGCTTCCTATACTTAATATGCGAGGCACTGTAACCTCATTGCTCGCACACACAGGCTGTACAATCGCACATACTTATGATGTGAGGCTCATATACTAATGGCTTTCGAACACTCACGTGTCTGTCATTGCATATGTGGGTTACAATGAACAATAGATAACCCAGTATTGTATTGTAGTTTCTACAATAGTTGTGTCAATATCGCTGGAGTGTATTAGTTAGCTTTAACCGGCGATGACTGGATTACTCAATTTTGAATAAATACAACTTTATATCTGCACAGACCATAGTGTGCCATACTGATGTTTTCCCATGTACTGTCAACGTGACTCTCTCCTCCTCCACGCTATCCTTGTCTTCACCATCTACATAGATTCTGGTACCTTCCAGCTTCAACTACTACCTCTCTTTGGCTTCTCCTTTTAATCCTTTAGTCGTTATACTGCACTACCACGGTTATTACTTTGATCTGGGTCAGACATTACACTGTCTTATCCAATGCACCACTTGCTACAAACACTACGATTCTCTCTGCAGTGCATCACTTTTCGGGCTGCACTATAGCCCAACTTAACATCTTTGGCCAGACTTTGCAAGGTTTCTTTGACAATCTTTATATTAATATACTTTGCGTAGCCCTTGCCTCTACCGATAAGTATGCTCCCAACTATCGCGAGGCTTACCCAACTCCGCCACCAGAGGCGAGTACTAACAATACTACAGGTTCACAGTCTAGCCTCCGAGAGGCTACACTCTGCCTTTCATCCAGCAGACCACAGGACTACATCCGGACACGGCTCCTTCCAGACAACACTTCGATCGATAAACGAGTAAGTATTAAGGCTAACTTGCTCTGGAGGCTGTATTTGCCCGCGATTTCTCTTTGACTCGCACACAGACAAACATTTTTCAAGCAGTAGCCAGGCATTGGGAGATTAAGGGGGGAGAGGGGGGCAAGCCGACACCAGACCACCTTATTGTGTGTGAAAAAGGCTGCTTTATTGAAACAGGTGCATATCACAATTTAACTCCTTGGCCACTGCCTTACAAAACTAACGCCTCGCTATACAATAACTTCCTGACCCCTTGTGTCTTCCCCCACCCCTACGATCCCCACATCATTTCCCCCATCCCCCAAAATACAACATAACATTCCATAACTAACATATAACCCAAACCTACACCATGTAGCCTTTCCCAACTCCCAAACTCCCCTGACCTGACCCCTACCTGCCTTCTGTGCAACTGTAACTATCCAACCTTTAATCTAAACTTATCCAACCTGTATACCCTTTACCTGTCCCTGGACCCAAATTATCAAACCTATAACAACAAACTCTAGCCAATCCCGGCCAACTGTCCACCACCCCGCCACCCAGAAAAAAGGTGGAAGTGTGAGTGGCTATACCTCTTCCTCCCTTTTTTCTGCCCCCCCCCCCGCCGCCGCGCGTGAAAACTTAACGCCTGCAAACTCCCAACATCCGTGCCAAAACTTCCCGCAACTCCAAGAGATACAGGTCCATCCCCATCCGTGACAAGTGCACCCCATCGTCCCTGAACATTTCCTGCGCGTCATAGCGAATGTCCCTATGCGCCAAGCGGCCTATCCCTAAGTGTCGGCCCAACCTCACCATCTCCGTGATAAGCTTTCTCCGCGCCTTGTCTACCGCACCCGGGTTGACCGCCCCCCTCCAACTCCTCCGGGGGACAAATTCCGTCCATACAACAAAACAACCTGCCCATTTCTCCTTAATCAAAGCCAAGTCCTTTTTCATTGCCCGCATCAGCGCCAAACCCGTCTCCCTAACCATGTCGTTCTCTCCCAAATGGAGCACCAACACATCTGGGCACCGTCCTGCCCGCAAAATCCCGTTCAACACCGGTACCAACTCCTTCCAGCGCATACCTCCTCTACCCCTCCATCCCACAGAGAACAAATCTTTATTAAACCCCAAACATTCCCCAAAATAGCTCTCCTACGCCTGGATTTGCGCCCTCCTCACAAACGAATGCCCCACAATCCAAATGGACATTTCTCTGGCGAGGGGTCCCATGACCGAACCTGAAACGAAAAACAAGAATGAAATCCAAGCAAAAAACCCCACTGAGACCTACTTCATTCTGCTATTCCCCCTCTTTTTTTTTAAAAGGACCCCGCCCCCTGTCTCGCTGCGCACATAACGCCGATAGCAATTTGATGACCACCTCCCCAACTTCATGATATCCCCACTGTCCCAACCCCTCGCATGCGCCTCGGACGCTGCCCCAATACGGAAAGAATGCGTGCCAAAACCCTTCTCCTCAACCCCCAATTTCCTAAGCGCTTTTCGCAGCACTGACAGCAATTGCGAAGCCTTAACGCCCCGCCCCTGCCTATGGGCAAAAACCAATTCCCCCAGCCCTCCAGAGCATGATTTCCACCGCAGACCCTACCGAAAAGGACAAACCGTCGGAGAGCGCCCTCTCTTCAGGGCGACCCATTTCCCCCGACCTTTTTGGTCTGTTTTCGCCTTCCGCAGCCAAATACTCACTACCTGCTCCCCGAATGAGACCTCCCCCCAAGTCAGACCCCGCTCCCCTTTGGACCCCAGCAATTCCGACACCCAAAAGGCCCCGAAAAACATCCAAGACATGAGTGTGGCGAACAGCACGGCCTCCCCTACATCCCAGCACACCTCGGGCAGGACCCCCAGCACCCTGTCTAACAGCTCCCAAGACAGTGGTTTCCTCACCCGGGCCCGTCTCCCGCATTCCCGTGCCCAGCCTTCCAAAATCCGAGCCCCCAGCTCCCCCGCGGATGGCGCATAGCCCCACAACAACTTCCTGACGAACGCAACCCCTGCCAACTTGCCCACTATCGTCAACTTCGTCAGCCCTTTTTCCACCAGGTCCAGTATGAATTGCACGACGTCCTCCCGTCTTTCCACCCCGGAAGCCCGCCACCTCGCCCCAGAACGGACAAATTCTTCCCAAGCCGCCCGATATGCAAGCCTCGTCGACTGTGCTAAAGAGCCTAGAACCAATTGTAGCATCCTGAGTTGCCTACTTCCCATAGTTGTTTCGGCATTCTGGTCGGGTTCACGTCCGCATCCTTGGCGAGCCCACGGAATCTCCCCCACTGTGAACGAGACAAGGCATCCGCAATGTCATTGTCCACTCCTGGCACATGCACCGCGCGATACGCAATATCATGTCTCAAACACCCCAACACAAAGACCCTCAACAGCTTAGGCACCTGCGCATCCCGCGCCGACTGCCTGTTAACCACCTGCACCACTGCCATGTTGTCGATCCTGAACGTGACCTTCTTGTGGGCTAACAACACCCCCCACAGCGTGACCGCCACCACTAAGGGGAAGAATTCCAGAATGCAATGCTCCTGCCGCCCTCCAACCATTCCGCGGGCCAGGGCTCTGCACACCACCTCCCCTGCCAATAGAGTCCAAACCCCTTACTTCCCGCTGCATCGAGAAAATCTGCACGTCCCACACCATGTCCACCTCTCTCATCAAAGGCACCCCGTTAAACTGGTGCAGGAAAAACTGCCACATCCGCAAGTCCTCCCTCACCCCGGCCGACAGCCGCACATGATGGTGTGGAGGCCTCTGCCCCTCCAACGCTCTCCCCAGTCGTCTACAGAAAGTCCGCCCTACTCTGACCACCCTACAGGCAAAATTGAGATGCCCCAGCAACACTTGGATGTCCCTGACCGTCACCTTCTGTCGTGCCAACACACTTGTCAGCAGACCCAACATGTTTTGCTTTTTATCCGCCGGGAGGCGCGCCTCCATCAGGACGGAATCCAGTTCAATACCTAGAAAAGCCAATGCCGTACTGGGACCCTGTGTTTTCTCCGGGGCCAGTGGCACGCCCATGTCCCCCATGATCTCATGGAAACTGTCCAGCGCCCTCTGGCAGTCCGCGGAGTCTGAGGTGCCGACAAAAAAGAAGTCATCCAAGTAATGCGTCACGCCTTGGTGACCCGTCCGTTCCGTAAACAACCATTGTAGGAACGTGCTGAAACATTCAAAAAGTGCGCAAGACATTGAGCAGCCCATCGGCAATGCCTTGTCCACATACCAGTGACCGCCGAATTGTATGCCCAACAAATCCCAGTCATCTGGATGAACTGGCAGCAGCCGGAAAGCCGACTTGATGTCGCACTTTGCCATCTGCGCCGTTGCGCCCGCGGTCACCACCAGTGACATAGCCACGTCAACGGATGAGTAAGAGACAGTGGCCGCACTTTCAGCAATAAAGTCATTGACCGACCCACCTTCTGGCCACGACAAATGCTGTATCAAGCGGAACTGACCCACCTCTTTCTTGGGCACCACTCCAATGGGTGACACAATCAAATTAGGCAGCGGCCAATCCTGAAAGGGTCCCGCCATGCAGCCCTCCTGCACCTCCTTGTCCAGTTTCGCTTGTACCACCTGTGGGTGTTCCCGTGCCGATCTCAAATTGTCAGCCCACCTCCGGACCCTCGGACCCTCGTACCCCAACCTGAATCCGTCCAGAAACCCCCGATGCAGCTGCTCCGCCGCCTCCCTGTCCGGATAACCCCCCAGAGCCCCTACCAACTTCTCCACTCTAACCGGAGTATAAGCCCTTTGGCCCAGGCCCCTTAGCACCCCTCCCGCCTGCTGTGACTGCTGCTGGGCCCCAGCCTTATGGGCTCCGGACTGCCACTGCTGACTGGTGTGCGCCTGGCCTTGGGCCCCCCCAACACTTGACCAATGGATGTCGCTTGCCGCAGCCCGAGCATTCGTGCCTAAACTTGCAATACTCCCTCATGCATAGTCCTTTGTTATAATCCCAGCAAGCCCCCTTGTCTCCTGTCGCCCCCTTGCCGGCTCCCCCCACGCCCCCTCGGGTGGGACCCCCTCGAAAGGGCTGATACACGAGCAGCAGCCCGCTGGCCGTAAAAATAGTCTTCCCCGACCCGGCAAGTCCCATGGTATGCTGCCACAGATCCGTGTCCAGCTCTCCCCACTTCGCTTCCGTGTCCCATGCCATGCGCGCCCGGAATTCCTCATCATACTGAGCCCAGGCATATCCACCCCCTGTAATCTGCGCTTTCCGAATGACGTCCATGTATTTAAACATGGCCACTGACCTCTCCGGAAACTTCTCACAGTACACACTGGCATATATAAGAAAAGCCGCTGTCCAGTTCTCTATTGTCAGAGGTACCTTAGGCCTCTTTGCCAGCTCAAATTCCTCCTCCTTAGAGCCCTCCTTCGCCCTGACCTCCCTGTGCAAGAGTTTGAGCATCTCCACATACTCCTTTCCTTCATTGCCAACATTAAGTGCGCCCCCAAGGGCTTGGTTACCCCATATACGGTAACCGTTTGATCTTTAATTCCTTACTCTCCAATTTGGTCTCCCCCGCCTTTGAGTCACCCGTCACTTTCACATCCGTCACCTCCTTATTGGTCTTACTTCCTTCCCCCTTCTCCGTGCCTTCCGTGCCCACTGCCACATCCACCACGTACGCACCCTTGCGCAACCGTTCTCCTACCCCCCCTCCTCCCCAGCCCCCCCCACTCCTCTGGAAACCATCACTGGGCGCCCGAGCAAATGTTTGTTACCTGGCGCCAGTGTCTCCGTCCGTCGCTCCTCCCGGTGTCCTGTCCTTGAGGCCGAGCTGCTTTCCCACCTTGATGTCCTTTTTTTTACCTTCCTTTCCACTTTCACTGATCCACACTGATATTTCCGTTCTCTCCTCTTACTGCGCACCTACCGCCCGGGCATACCTTCCCTATTCAGCCGTCATTCGGGATCACTTAATTCCCAGTCACACTTTCATTCCTACTTCTCTTCCTTCCCTATCTGCTCTCTCTCTTACTCTCCTGTACTACTCCTCTTCAACTCACACACTGAACACTGTAGTCTTTGATCTACGGTTTTTTAAAACACCTTTATATTGTATGCCATTACAGCCCTGAAGAAGCCCTTGTTTGGGTGAAAAGCGTTGGCTCTTTCCAAAGAATGCAAACCAAGCGTACCTGAAATAAAGCTACACAAAGATTTTCACCTACTTTTTTTATTGCTTGTCAACTTGTATACGTTGCATCTCTTTACCTGTTACTCGTTTGTATTGCCTCTTCATCCACCCTATATAAGTGTCTCAGACACTGTTTGCGATTCCCAATGGGGTCGCAAACGACCTGCCTCTTTAATCTTCGTGAGGCAGGTCGCAATTTGCTACTTCATTGGGAATAACCAGCACTCAGAGGGATGGTGGCCTGCTGGGGTCAGTGACTGCTTTTTAAATAAAGCAGTTTTTTTTTTAAAACATGCAGCCCGCTTTCCTTAAAGTAAAATGGGATGCATTTATAAAAGAAAATTGAAACGTTTCTGTTTCATTTTTAGGTCGAGCTTGGGCAGCGCATGCGCTGCTCTGCGAGGCATGCTGTATTCAGGTATGGACTTGAAGCTCCGCCCACTCTCCAACCATATTTTTCATTGGCTTGTGTCCTTTGTAAATGTTGGCTTCTGATTTGTTGATAGGCTTATTAGTCCCTGCTTAGTACCTACGTGTTTTCTGTTGTTACCTCCCATTAGGACTGGCCCTTTTACATGTGTCCTAACTCGTGAGCTTTCATTAGAAGTTTGGAGAACGTTTTATTAAATTAATATAGACAGGACTCACAGTACGCCAGTAATGGTGGCCGCTTCTATGTATTAGCAGCACTCCATGCGCGCTTTCACTGTGGCTGCCCCCCCAGTACTCGCAGGACGCCGGCAATGGTGGCTGCTTCTATGTATTAGCAGCGTGCTATGCGCCCTTTCACTGTGGCTGCCTCCCCCCAGCACTCGCAGGACGCCGGCAATGGTGGCCGCTTCTAAATAGTAGCGACACGCCTTGGGCGCTTTCACTGTGGCAATGCAAGAGGTCTTGCACTTGCAAGGGTTTGAGCTATTGGCATTGTAAATGACAATGCCTTTTATTTATGCGTTGGCATTTAAAACATAAATATAAGGCATTGTCATTTACAATGCCAATAGCTTAAACTCTCCCAAATGCAAGACCTATGGCATTGCAAATGCTTGTTTAAGAGTAGGCAGTGGTCCGTAGGACGATTGCCTGCTGTTAAAAAATATTTTTGCTGCCAGTCATAAAGGGGAAGGGGTCCCCTGGTGACCCCTTACTGTTTGCGAGTTGCTTACAATCCTACTTGAAGTAGGTGGTAAACTGCGAGTGTTTGCAACCGCAATTGCAAAACAATTGTACATAGAAGCGTGACTCGCTATTAGGAAGGGAGGCCCTGGCACGCCCCTTCCTAATAGCGAGTCGCAAACCTATTTTCCAAGTCGGTAATAGGTTACATACTCGCAAAATAGGGTTTGTACATTGCACAGACCTATTTAGCGGTCGGAAATGGGCCGATTTCCCCTTTGTGACAACTAAAAAAGGTTGTATATCTGGCCCTTAGACTTTACCTATAAATTTGGTTCATCCAAATTAACGCTTTAGCCAACTCAGCGAGTCTAGTGCTGGGTTCTTCTCCTCCTCAGTTCGCCTGGAGAAACTTCTCCTTTACCTCTAAGTCCTGCGGTCCAGCGCTCGCCCAACTTTCGATCTGTGGAATCTTCTTCCTGCTCCATCTGATATAAAATAAAAAAAGAACACGTTGGAAATCTTAATAGGGTAATTTGCATTTAATGGACAAATAGCAGCAGCATGGCAAAGTAATTAAAAGACAATTGTAATTTCAAGCGACCAGACCTTCAGCTCAAAATGAGGTGAGTTGCTAATGCTCCTGGCAATGACTAACCCTGAGTGTAGCTGGTGTAGCGGGACTACGCAGAGGTCCACGGAGTTGGGAAGAAACAATGAATTAGACATTAATGAAAACTAAAACAAAAAACACGTACCTGTACTGCGGCGTCCGCGGCCTGCACTCCTCCTCTTGCTTGCCGACTCTGGGTGATCCTATCAGAAACTGCGCATTTCTTGCAAAATAATGTGCATGCGCGCGAGTGCGCGAATGCGCAGTTTTCGCAAGGATCACACAGAGACAGCGAGGAAGAGGATGAGGGCAGCCTGGGGACGCCGCAGTACAGGTAAGTGTTTTTGTTTTAGTTTTCATTAATGTCTATTTAATTGTTAATAGATGGGGTGGAGGCGGGGGCTGACCAACTCCGCTCCACTGTGGAGATTTGCCTACTCTGCGTTCTCCGCGGAATGCGGAGTAGGCAAATCTCTGCACACTCCGCGGGCAGAGAGGAGTTCTCCACGCGTGCCTAGCAATGACCATAAAATTTAGACAGTTTATATACATTTTGCTCTATAAAAGTCTATGGACATGAAATGGCTGTCGAAACTTGAAACATTTAATGAAACTTTCCTAATGAAACAGGTGGTTGAACGCACACGAAGAAGGTACGAGATGTCCTTGAAAAGAAAACAGAATTTACAGGAACAATGCTGACTTCATTAATGTTTTTAAATCACGCTTGTAGTTGCCAACTTTCCTAAATTAGACTATGCTTCTACAATAATAAGCGAGAAATGTGCAAATGTACAGCTTTGAATAAAATGGCCCCTGGGCCTACTAGAGTCCTAGAATTTATCATGTTCGTTAAGGCCAACAAACTCTTCAAATTAATAAAAACACAACGTGCAAATATGGTCACATAACATATATGTGTGATGCGATGTCACAAGATATGAAAGCAATAGGAGCACTCAATTATGTTTTCACTTATTACAAATACAATGAATCATAATGTGGAAATTTAGCTTGTATCTGAACATTATCTGCGCCATCTGGCCTCTCCCCAGCGCCACGCACAGCGAACGCACGATCGCCATTTTAGGCACCCCACTCTCTCTCCCACTCATTGTCGATCGCCAGCGCGTTCCCCTGGCGCTGCGAGCCTCCCCCGCGCACCGGCCACCCCCGCTCTCTCATACACGGGCCATAAACCCTCTCTTTCTGCGCGACCCTGCCATGGAACCACATCCCACGCCTGACCGACATCCCATACATGGTCATGCATCTCTTTGATAACCCCCTTCCTCTGCGCCCCATTGTCCGAACCGATCCCAGGCCATCACCTAGCCCTGCGGATGCAGTTTATTGCCCCTACTGTAAGGGAAACACCCCACATCAAAGGGATTACAGTGGATCAAAGCCCCTACCCCCTGAGACCCGGCCGGTTGCACACACCCCCGGGAATTGGCGGAATGTCCAGCTGTGCGATAGCCATCTCCTACTGTAGATGGGGTGGGGACTTCCACTGTAGATACGTGTGGGAACGAGCTCGAAGTGGGGATTCCGAGGATGTTCTTTCATGTTCCAAAACAATCTCAAGAATGTGCCATGTATGATAACCCTGCAATAAAGTCATAAACCTGTGTATAAGAGGCCAGGCCTCAGAGATGCAGTTAGAGCACCTCGTGACGATACCTTGCTGTCGGATCTGATGTGTTCTGCTCCGACGGAATAAAAACTTTGTTTCCTGCCTTCCAGTCTCCGGCGCCTGCCTCTTTCATTGGTAAATTATCGAGTGGTATGAGAGGCGATTACCGCCGGGCAATACTTGAAAGGTTATCGACTGAAACTGCCGCTACCATTTAACAATTGGCGTCCCAAGCGTGGGGCCCATCAGCGACACGTGGATCCAGTGGGAGAGGTCCTGACGACAGAGTGAACGACTGCAACGATCGGGAGAGCTCCTGCCCGATAGACCCTCGTCTGGCAGCCGATCATCCGAACTTCACTGGTTCCGAGCAGACCTCTCTCGAGTGATCTACGGTCCTGACTGGGAACCATCAGGAGTGCCGCGGCAAATACGGAGAGTAGAGGACGATCGGGCGCTGGAGGCGGAAGACGAGAAACTGTCCACGCGGTCCGGGTAAGGTCGTGAAACACGACAAATTGCGAAATAATTGATTGATTGTTTTGAAATACTAGTATTGCTCATTGATTGTTCTCTTTGAGATATTCGCTGTCTACAAACGGGGAGGAGTAGAAACACTCCCTCTCTCTCCCTTTGCAGATAGTGAAGGGTAGGTAACGCAGACTTTTGTCCCCGTTGAAACCCGTCGTGCCTATCTTTATCTCCCCACTGATTGATTGTCCGAACATTGATTGTTTTGAAGAATAGTGCTCTTTGAGATATTCTCTGTTTGCAAATAACGTAGAATAGAAATATTCTGTCTAGTCTTTGCAAATAGTGAAGGGTAGGTAACGCAGACTTTTGTCCCCGTTGAAACCCGTCGTGCCTATCTTTATCTCCCCATTGATTGATTGATTGATTGTCCGAACACTAGTTGTTCGATATTGGTTCTCTGGAGGTATTCTCTGCTTACAAATAACGAGGAATAGAGATATTCTGTCTAGTCTTTGCAAGCAGTGAAAAGATAGGTAGTGCTGACATTTGTCCCCGTTGAAACCCGTCATGCCTATCTTCTCCCCACTGATTGGTAGTTGGTTCTGCCCGGACCGCTTATTAGAGGTGGACCATCCGGCTCCACTGGAAGGCACCCCTAATAAGGACATGTTCACTAAATATGGACTAGTCGCCGTAGCTTATAGCAAGCTGTGGCATAAATATACAAGGAAGGACCCCGAGAGTCAGTGGCCACTGATGGGATCCTTCGACGACCATAAGATAGAAGTGCTAGAAATGGCTCTGCGTAGCAATAAGACGACGCCTACTATGCTTGACAGTATCGGCATGTGGCGCAAAGAAGCAACGCAACGGAAAAAGAGGGAAGAAGTAAAAGCAGAAAAGGAATTACGAAAGGCAGCTCACCTTGCCGCTAGAAAGTTAGAAGAAGAAATAAAGGAGAGAAGGGAAACTAAACTAAGACAGGAGCCCGAAACCTCAGGCCAGTACGCTGTTAGGACCCCCTCTATGCTCTACCCTGAGTTGTCCTCTAAGCAACGAACGAATGACGAATTACTATTAGGTCCCCCGATCATTTACATGCCCCCTCCATACGCACCCTCCCAATCGGTAGTACAACACCCACAACCCCCAAACACGAGCGAAAGCAGTATAGGGGCCTCGGTCCTCACGGCCTCCGCGCCGGCCGAGCCTCTTGTACTGAACACAACGTCGGCAATGACGTTGGATGACCCTGAGATGAGAAAGAAAGATTCCACCAGAATGAATCGACTAACAAAGGACGAACGAGCAGGAATCGACAAGATAGTAGGGACACTGGTGGAACGGAAGGAAAGTGAGGAGTATATAACAGACGTGTATAACTCGTATGCTGACAGCCGCAGACGACACTTTGTCGTACGACTTTGTTATCACGCCCTGAATGCATATGAGGATAGGTACCGCGATAAAGGTCCCGAAGGCTTAGCGGCCCTATATAGGAAGGTAGACATTGGGGAAGAAGGAGAGGGCGATGTGACGAACCTCTTCACTCGTACACTCGAGGTCTATCGACACCTTAAAGAACACAGGCAGACAACCAAAGCAGAAACCCCTATAGCGACTAAGCCCCAGGAAGGAAGGACTGATAGGCCGCCCCCTACTGGGTCCCCCCACGAGGTCAGGGAACACATGACGACATCAACCACCAAGATGCGAAGGGGAGGGTTGTATATAATTGGGTCTACCAGCCATGGGACCGACAAGATATCTTGACCTTTAGAAAAACTCTACCCGACTTAAGAAAGAACCCGACTGCCTTCTACACCGAACTAGGTACAGTCTTAGGCTCAACAATAATGACTTTAGCAGATATCGACTTGTTCTTCGGATTATGTCTGCCGGCTGATGTGTGGAAACAAATCCGGAAAGTTGACCACGCTGAGCCGTTCGGATATACCTGGGTACAACTCGATACCATAGATAAACAGCGAGAACCAGGACAGAAACCCCCGAAAGCCATATTAGAACTCCCAGACAAGATTGTACAGAAGCTGAAGACTCTAATCCCAGAAAGAAAAGTAGACTGGTCGATAGTGACGGCTTGCCGCCAGAAACCCCAGGAGGATGTGTCTGAATACTTCTCTAGGTTCGAGACTGTGTTTTCCGATTATAGTGGCCAAGACATGACCACCGCAACCGGACATCACCTTTTTGTCCAGAATTATGTGAAGGGTCTGTCACAAGAAGTCTCCCAGAAGCTACAGACCAGCGAGAGTAGTTGGGCAGCCTCCAAGCCCGCAGCAATCCTCCAGATGGCCCAATACTACGAAAACCAAAAGAACGAGAACGATAGGGCGTCAGAGAGGAAGAAAAAGGAACTGAAGGAGAGGGTAATGATAGCACAGTTGCAAGGGGTGACCATAGGAAGGGAACCCCCGAAAGGGAATTACCAACCAACCGCCCCTAGAAAGCTACCCCCTAGAGACCATACACCTGCACCCTACAACGGACGGAGGGACTTAGATGGGAACCAATGTGCGTTCTGTAGAGGGATCGGACACTGGAAATCCCAGTGCCCGGTCCTTCTGGAATTGAACAAAAATAGGGACCCCAGAGACACAGCATATGATCCCAGAAATAGAGGACAGGGACGAGGGTACACGAACGACGCCATCAACGACAGGCCAGGCAGACCCAACACCTTTGATCGCCCCCGACAAAACCAGTGTCAGCAGTCCGACTACGAAAGCACCCATGACTTCGCATAGGACCGCCAGGGGCAAGGGAGGGATCCAGTCGAACTCAGTGTTGACCAGCAAGGTCCTTACGTCACCGCTAAGGTCTTGGGCACAAAATCTCAATTCCTGGTAGATACTGGGGCGACACGTAGTGCGTTATCTAAACGACTGATTCCTAGGGCACCCTTGTCTGGCTCACACGTAACCTCAATAGGCTTTGATGGAACGCCCTCCACTAACCCCTTATCAGCACCAATCTCCTTTGACTTAGAAGATAACACCACTGACACGACCTTTCTGCTCTCCTCCAACACCCCCGATGCTATTATGGGACTTGATTTGCTAAAACATTTCCGAGCTACCATCAGATGCTCCCCAGACGGAGTTCGAGTCATCCTGCACGATAACCCAGATCTGTCCAGACCCTGTCACACACGGCGTATGCTCTCTATAACCGATGCTGACATGTCCCTACTCGACACATTACCTTCACATCTATGGGCTCAAACCGACTCAGATGTAGGGCGCATGGTGATCGACCCGGTACACATAACCGTCCGACCGGACGCAGTGCTCCCAAAGCTTCCACAGTATCGGATATCGCCCGAAGGCGAGAAGGCATTGGTGGAAATCATCGAGTCCCTAGTCGAGGCAGGAGTGGTAGAAGAAGTAGTCAGTAATGTTTGCAACAGCCCTATCCTACCCATTGTAAAGAAGCAAGGCGAGGGAGATGAGAAAGCATACCGTTTCATTGTTGCCTTGCGAGAGGTTAACAAAGTAGTCATACCTCAGTACCCCGTGGTCTCAGACATCACCACCATCCTCACCCTGATTCCATCCACTGCCACCACCTTTACTGTTATTGATCTCAAGAACGCATTCTTTTCCATCCCCATCCACCCAGACAACCGCTACCTGTTCGGCTTCACTTTAAAAGCCCGTTCGTACAGATTCTGTAGGGCACCCCAAGGCTACACTGAGAGTCCCAGCATTTATAGCCAAGCCCTCAAGAGGCAACTAGATGCAGTCCAACTACCCGATGGAGTGGTGTTAATACAGTACGTCGATGACATTCTTTTGGCGGCCGACACCACTCCACTTGCCGTCACAGCCACCATTCACCTCCTCCGCTTCCTCGCGGAGAACGGTCACAAGGTCTCCAGGAAGAAATTGCAATTCTGCCAACCACAAGTAACATATCTAGGCCACCTACTATCCAAAGACGGGAGAAAACTTACCCCTGACCAAATTCAGACCATCCTAGAAACCCCTGTTCCCAAAACTCAGAAGCAAGTGCGGTCTCTAGTAGGCCTCACCTCCTTTTGTCGACAATGGTTGCCAAACTTCAGTCTTATCGTAAAACCTCTGCTTTCCCTACTGGCTAAAGATGTCCCCTTCCCCCTCCCCTGGACACCCGAATGTCAATCCTCCTTCAAAGAATTACGAGACGCCCTCTGCTCGGCCCCAGTCCTAGGAACCCCAGACTACACTAAACCTTTCTCCCTCTACACCCACGAAAGGGAGGGATGTGCGTTGTCTGTCCTAACCCAGTCCATAGGCCCTAAACAACGCCCTTGTGCCTACTTCTCTGCCACTCTTGACCCTGTAGCCAGAGCTTTGCCCGCCTGCCTTCGAGCAGTAGCCGCCGCTGCTGTCTCTATCCGGCAAAGTGAGGGGATCGTGCTCTCGAACCCCCTCACAGTATTGGTACCCCATGCGGTTGACACCCTCCTGAACCAAACCAAGACTCAACACCTGACTAGCGCACGACTGACTGGTTACGAACTGACTCTGCTTGCACCCCACATCACATTGAAACGATGCACCACTCTGAATCCAGCTACTCTACTACCTCTCCCTGACGCTGACCCCAATGCGTCCCCTATACATGACTGCGTGACCCTCACCGACGAACAGACCAAGAGTAGGGTTGACCTCCGGGATACTGCCTTCCCGGACCCTGACGGAGAACTGTGGGTGGATGGCTCATGCATCAAGCTCCCCGATGGCACCACCTCAGCTGCCTATGCAGTCACCACGGCCCGAACAGTTGTTGAGACAGCCCGCATCACACAGCGATCCGCACAGGCGGCGGAACTAATTGCTCTCACACGAGCCTGCATCCTGGCAGCAGGGACAACCGCAAACATTTACACAGACAGTCAGTACGCCTTCGGGGTAGTTCACCACTTTGGGCTCTTGTGGAAAGAGAGGGGATTCTTGACTTCTCATGGCACACCCATCCTGCATGGAGATCTAGTCTCTGCCCTGACCGAAGCAGTCCTCCTCCCCACACGGTTAGCTGTGATCAAATGCCAGGCACACAAGAAGGTGACAGACATTATAGGACAGGGAAATGCACTAGCTGACATTACTGCCCGAACTACAGCCGAGAATAGGTCCACGACCCGTATGTACGTGACCAGGTCACAAACCGAGAAATGGAAGGATGCTAGGGAAACGATTAGGGATATCCAACTAGCCAGCACACCACACGAATTAACTGAATGGGCCCGGGTGGGATTGAAGGACGATGACGGTTGCTGGCGAACTAAAGACTTGAACAAATGGTTGCTACCAGACTCATACTTGATCCCCATGCTGACCATGGCACACTCCCCCGCACACATAGGGTCTGCCCCCATGATCGAACTCATCTCCAAAGTCTGGCACAACGACAAAATCCCAGACTCAGCTAAACGTCTGGTCCAACAATGCCTGGTATGCCTCCAACACAACCCTGGGAAAGGAACTGCTGTACCCCGGGGAGGGTTTGGGGTCCCCAATCACCCCTTTGAAGTCCTACAAATGGACTATGTCCAGTTAGAAAGGTGCCAAGGTTTGAAGTACGTACTTGTCGTTGTGTGTGCCTTCAGCAAGTGGGTGGAAGCCTACCCAACCCATGACAACACCGCTATGACTACCGCAAAAGTACTACTGAAAGAATTCTTCCCCCGATACGGCCTTTGTCGAATTTTGTGGAGCGACAACGGCCCCCACTTCGTAGCCGAAGTTATCCAACTCATCCTAAAAGGGTTGGGTGTAAAACAGAAATTCCATGCGGTCTTCCATCCCCAATCTGCAGGCTTGGTTGAGCGACACAATGCCACATTGAAGCTTAAGATAGCAAAAATAGTTGCCACCACAGGACTGAGATGGCCAGACGCTCTCACCTTTTTCTGTCCATGGCTCCTGCCTCGCCTGGCTAATCCTCCTGACATTGGCCCTATCCGTCATCAACATCACTGGATTGTGTGCCTCGAAGGCCTGGGAACGCAGCTGGTGGGCCACAGCTCCTGCCTCATCACCCGAACATTGGACTCAGTTGATCACCCTCCTTTGTTGCCTCCCCGAATATGTACTTCGTCTGTGGTACTAAGGCCTACACCTGGCTTCCGAAAGGTTGGGGAGGCACCTGCTACATCGCCTTTGTCCTTCCTCCGACATATGTGGCTCCAGCAAACCATCACCGACAGAAACGTGCCAAAGACATTGTACAAGCCGACTCCGCCGGAGCGCAGTTCATGGACGCAGTAAAAGGTCTTGTTCCACTCTGGGGTCCAATGGCAAACAGCCGTGCCATCCGCCACTTAACCCAGGCAGTCGAAACGGCGATGAACATTACGGCCGGCATCCTCGCCAACAACACCGCCGAGCTCCAGGCCGTCCGCCTAGTGGCTCTTCAGAACCGCCTCGTTCTAGATGTGGTCCTGGCTGATCGTGGAGGAGCATGCCGCATCATTGGGTCCAGCTGTTGTACCTACGTACCGGATAACTCACCCTCAGTCTACAAAGCAATTGAACACCTCCACAGACTATCCGCAGAGGTCCATCAAGAACAAGAAGAATGGTCACTGGGGAGTTGGTTTTGGGACACTATTAAAAGTTGGGGATGGAGGCTGTTTTCATTTATCCTAATACCGATTGTGATACTATGTGGATGTTGCTTGGGGATTCAGTGTCTGCCACCTTTATGTTCGCTTTTTATGAACTGCATCTGCCCTAAGACTTTGAACTTTGAAACGGAGCGAATGAAAGCTTTGTATGAGGTGGAAGTTCGTAATATTATGGGGATAGATCCGAACTAAACAAGCTGGCGAGATATGTTAAAAGGGAGGACTGTGGAAATTTAGCTTGTATCTGAACATTATCTGCGCCATCTTGCCTCTCCCCAGCGCCACGCACAGCGAACGCACGATCGCCATTTTAGGCACCCCACTCTCTCTCCCACTCATTGTCGATCGCCAGCGCGTTCCCCTGGCGCTGCGAGCATCCCCCGCGCGCCGGCCACCCCCGCTCTCTCATACACGGGCCATAAACCCTCTCTTTCTGCGCGACCCTGCCATGGAACCACATCCCACGCCTGACCGACATCCCATACATGGTCATGCATCTCTTTGATAACCCCCTTCCTCTGCGCCCCATTGTCCGAACCGATCCCAGGCCATCACCTAGCCCTGCGGATGCAGTTTATTGCCCCTACTGTAAGGGAAACACCCCACATCAAAGGGATTACAGTGGATCAAAGCCCCTACCTCCTGAGACCCGGCCGGTTGCACACACCCCCGGGAATTGGCGGAATGTCCAGCTGTGTGATAGCCATCTCCTACTGTAGATGGGGTGGGGACTTCCACTGTAGATACGTGTGGGAACGAGCTCGAAGTGGGGATTCCGAGGATGTTCTTTCATGTTCCAAAACAATCTCAAGAATGTGCCATGTATGATAACCCTGCAATAAAGTCATAAACCTGTGTATAAGAGGCCAGGCCTCAGAGATGCAGTTAGAGCACCTCGTGACGATACCTTGCTGTCTGATCTGATGTGTTCTGCTCCGACGGAATAAAAACTTTGTTTCCTGCCTTCCAGTCTCCGGCGCCTGCCTCTTTCATTGGTAAATTATCGAGTGGTATGAGAGGCGATTACCGCCGGGCAATACTTGAAAGGTTATCGACTGAAACTGCCGCTACCATTTAACAATAAGATAGATGGAACACCAAAGGAACTTCCATTGTAAAAACAGTGCTGAGAAAGTGCCATGGACCACTAAATGATGCACACATTTTACGAAATTCAAATTACTACACACTTTTTACAGTAGATCCATAATCAATAATTAAAATCGCTCTCTTAAAACAGCAAACGTGTTTATATACAAATAACGGCATTTCATTACAAAGAACACTGGAGCTACTCATGGGGAATCCTGACTGCTCTTTGCTTTTCAGGGCGAAATGTAACCAAGCACAGAGCCCTGTACTTGCCATGGCAAAATTAGAAATGGAAATCAGCATGGACTTAAGATGATGAGGACGTGAGGGATGAGAGTATTTGACACACTCTACAGAAAGTTCTTCAAGCTCACTTCCAGAACTGATGGGGTATGACTACTGCTGCAAGAACCGCGCGATGGAGATATGGCTGTGGGCAAAATAAAAAGTTTGAGGAGGCCACAACTCCTGGCACAAGAATTGTGTAAAGAGGGGGCTTGTCAGCAACATGGCCATGTAGCCGCGTCTGTCGGAAGCTCCGACAGCCCATGCCAAATCCTGTACTGAATCCTTTCCTTCGACCGCCATCTGACACCGACAAGCGGCACCGCCGATTGCTGGGAGCCCAGCGGTGGCAGAGAGACCGATGAGGAGCGGATCCGGGCCTGGGGTGGCCCCGACAACGAAACAAAGTAGTGACGGAGCACAAAGCCTCAAGATGGCGGTGCCCTGGGGTCGTCGCCACTTTGAAGTGGAGAGGAACGAGGGGAAAGAGTGGGACTGGCGCCTGCATGAGGGCCTCCCCCTAATCCTGCTGCCGGACAGAGGGATAAACAAAAACAATGGTTCTGTCAGGTATGCACAACTATTTCTTAATACCAACAATTCAATTTTCTAAATTATTTTATGCAATTCTTAGATCATTATTGGCATAAGGAACACACACAGGACACATATAAAAGATCGACAACAAGTTAAGGGGTATCACGTTATTTAATATAAATTGTATAATTTATATATACCCACATGTCGATATAGAAGCTGTCAACACAACGTGAAATTCAAGGTGATACGTGATTGGCTGACATATTGTACTCAGTGATGAAGTGTATTATGTACAAGGTGATTAAAATATGTACAAGGGAAAGGAGGGCCAGAGTAAACAATGACTGTGCTGCTTTATCCAAGTTTGTTCGTTAACAAGCAAAGCCTTGATCTGAACCGAGAAGTGTCGTCGAAGTTTCAACCCAATATATGCACTTTTGAACAGTCAATGCGGGTCTTCATCAGGACTGGGGAAGGGGGGAAGACAGCCTGCGAATTAGATAGAGCGTGATTTAGGGGTGTCGCTACAATGTGTGTTGCAATAGCTCACCATGAATCGTCCTTTAATTGGTGAAAATGAAGGGTGGCAATGACTCACCTACGGTTAACCAGAGTGAATCCTAGTTGGCTTATCCTTATTGGCAGGTTGGGATCGAGTTAGCGTGGTAAATGCCCCATCATGTCAGTTCTGAAAACAAACGGGGGGAGGATATTGAATAGGGATAGGATTTCACGCTTTGACCAATCTGTGAGTGGCGGCCCAAGTGTAAACGCCCTACATTGACATGCCCTTTGTGTAAAGTTAAAACTCACCAAATTATGCTGACAACGTGGAAGCGGGAGAAATGTTTAAAACCCAGACAGAGGGAAGCTAGTTTCCCTCACTGGATCGGCCTGTGACTCTTCAGCTACTGGTCCTTTCTACTGTCTGCCCCAGAGGGAGCTACGGAGTGCCCGCACTTATGCATAGGTGAGAGGGGCTGTGCGAACACAGGTGACTCCAGTGGCGGCGGCTTACTGGCATCCCTACAAGGGTGCTGCCACCAAGGGGGGCCACGCCATGGGAGGAGCCAGGTTACCTCTACATCCCCCTGGAAGAGGGGGTCTGGTGCTGACGGAGGTGTGGAGGCCCGACTCGCAACCGCACTGGGGCTGGTGTGAGAGTCCTACGGTCGAGGCCTAGTGGGGAGAGGGGAGCTGGGAAGCTCCTGAAGGCCGCCAGCCGTGGGACACGATCAGAGACCTGAGAAATGCCTTGTTACCCCCCTCACCCACACTCACAAGTTGCTGATGCAGTGGCAGGATGGAGTTGGTAACTCCTTGACTCCTTAACCGACGCCTGGGCTTAATACACCTGAGAAGCCACACAGAACTGCTGTAATGAGGCGAGACATCAGGCTGATCCCCTCCATCTGAAGAAACCAAGTAAGACAGCGAGGGAGTCTAGAGGGCGCCGGGGGGAGGTAAGTGTGGGGGCATATGACCCACTGCATCAGGAGGTGCAATACACCGGGAGGTAGACATCGAACGGTGAGAGCCCCCCCTATGGTGCATGGTGGGCTCCCTACTTCCTGAGATCCTGAGGCAGTTACAAGGTAATCGGAAGGGTCCCCGTTCCTGTGGTCCCTACCCAGTGAAACAGTGGATCTATATGAGATGGAGTGGGGAGAGCGCAACCACGAAGCACCCTAGCGGCTGCTCGAGGGACCGAATACCGCACATTGGACCACAAAACTATCTCAAGTAATAGACAGTCAAGTGGACACAGGCCCCTGAGGCACACGAAGGCCGGGTCCATTGACCCCATGTGGAGGCATTCATTTTCACAATGGCCAGAGACAAGAACCTCAGACCGCCGAAACAGGGGAAGATGGGCAGATGTGCGAAAGTGGTGCCCCCTCCATCTGAAGCAGAGGGGGAAGAATCAGCCTACCTGACAATGTAGCCCTCCTACAGGCGATACATGCATCCAGGGAGGTCCTAGAGGGAAACATGGCGGAGATACGCACTGAGGTGACCCTGTTGCGCCAAGACATACGCAATGTCTCTGAGAGGGTGACCCAGGCTGAAAATCGTATATCTGAAGTAGAAGACGTATCCAACACTCTGCGTAGAGAAGTCACTGGTCTTATTGCCTCCCTGAATGAGTTAACCTGGAGGGTGGATGACGCAGAAAACAGGGCGCGCAGATACAACCTACGCTTCATAGGATTCCCGGAAGGAATGGAGGGAGCAGACTAGGGACTTTTCCTGACCGCATGGCTTAGAGATTCCCTCCCGGCTGCGCAGTTTTCACCCTGCTTTATAATTGAACAAGTGTACACGTACAGGATGCCCAGCTTCAGGCCGCCGCCTGGAGCGCCCCCACGGCCTTTGATTGCTCGGTTTCTTAACTTTCAAGACGACGACCTAATACTCTGGGAGCTGAGACAAATTGGGGAAATTAGACATGCCAGTGCCAAGATAATGGTGTTCCCTGACTACTCCTGAGAGGTGCAAAAGCAACGGAGAACTTTCAACTCTGTTAAGGCGAAACTGAGAACTCTCCATATCCAATATATGCAACTCTTCCTGGCAAAGCTCAAGGTCATCTTCCAGAGCAACTCTCTTTTCTTCCAGACGCCGGAGAGGGCATGGACTTGGATCGAAAAGCACCCTCCTCCGAGACGCCAGTTGGACTCAATGGGGACTTCCCACCCTGGTACTCCTTAGAGCATGGGTCCCAAACAACGGAAAGAGAAAAGGGTACGTGGGTAGTGGGAAGAGAGTGGGGAGTGGGGATATGTTGGGGGCCTGGGGATATAAAGATATATGTAGGGGAGTTCTTTTCTTACCAGACGTTAGACTGGTGATGCTGGGATCATAGGCAGGGACACGAGCAGCAAGAGTCGGCACAGGACACACTCGAGTCATCGCAGGGAACTTAGAATCACGTGGTGGGTGAGGGGGTCTACTCAGTACTGATGTGGAATGTCAATGGACTAGGAAACAAAATCAAGAGGGGGCTGGTAACAAGATATTTAAGGAAAGAAAAAAACAGATACAATCCTCCGGCAGGAAAAACACCTGATAGGTATATACTGCGCCTTACTGGGGAAGGGTGCATACAGCACACTTGCACATGCTGGATTCTCCTCTGGATCCAGGCGAGTTGCCATATCAATAAAAAAAAAACCTTTCGCACTAATAAAACCTGGATAGATCCCAATGGCACATTTGTTGTGGTACAGGGGATGTGAGGCCCGGACAGAACTCACCCTGATTAGCGTCTATGAACCCCCCACGGTTGCAAAAACAGATGCTGGATAAGGTAGCTGGGGTACTGCTGGAGTACGGACCCTCGACGCACATAGTGGGAGGTGACTTTAATGACGTGATAGACCCACATATAGGCCATACACATAAAAGTCTGGGAACGTGTGGGCCTACCCTCTTGACTGAGTTTCTACACTTTGCTGGGCCCTATTGACCTTTAGCGCTGACACCACCCTACCGATCGCACCTACTCATTCTTTTTTTTTTTTTTGTAAATCTTTTTATTAACAAAAGCTCGACCACATCATACAGAGACAATAGCATGAGAACAGTAGTTGCCATATACAGGAAATCATAGTTAACACATTCTCGGGTTGAGTAGGCCCCTTTGTTATCACGCGTCTTACTACAATTCTGGCCCCCACAGCCCTCTGTACCTCCTCCACGGCATCCACACCCTTTCCCATTTCTTAACACACCCCTACTCTTATACACTGTTTCCTCTGCCCTCTGACACCAATCGAGGTCGCGTTTCCATTCCTCAAGCATGGGAGATGCCGGAGCCACCCAGTTTCTGGCAATGTTGCGCTTCGCCACCCCCCCTGCCAGCCATATGCCCACATATCTGGTCCAGTCAGTCTCACCTCTAATCATCAGAAGCACCTACTCATTCTTCTTGCTCACTCAGAAGGTATTTTCTAGACTAGACTACCTCCTCGCTCCGGCGGGAGAGGCACAAATGATAGAAAAGGCAGAATAGTTGGCGAGGGGCATATTAGACCACTCACCTGTCTGGCTGACAGTTGGAGGGAGACCACACGGACAGCGGCAAGGGTGGAAGCTGAATGCATGGAACATACAAGACAGGGCCACCGCCTGCGAGATTCGGACAGACTCAGAGTTGTACTTGCGCGAAAATGAGGGCAGGGTGCCATCAGCGGTCACCTTATGGGAGGCCAAGACTGTGCTACGAGATAGGGCACAAAATACAATAGCTCACAAGAGGATGGAAGAGACCCGCGAGATTGAGGCATTGGGGTACAGGCTCTTAGAACTGGAGGGGCACTTAGGTTCTAGGGCTGACCCACTTACACTTTGCCAGATCGCAGTAACCTGCAGGGACTATCGGGGTTTGGCTAACCAAGAAGTAAATACCCAGCTCTGAGCCGTCCAACACCATCCAAATTAGATGGGAGACAGAGCAGGGAGACTGTTGGCTTGGCTCGGTAGTAAGGAGAGGGAAATGAGGTGCGAAGCCTCCATACTCGAAAACGAGGTGATGCACACTACAGCTCAAACCATAGCAGACGTCTTTGTGCGCTACTATGCAGACCTCTATGAAGCCAGGTCACTAGCAGATGACCCCAAATTTGAAGTTACCTATGCACAATTAACAACCCCACTCTCTCATGAGATGACCGAGCAACCCTTGAGAAGGACCTTACCCTGGCAGAAGTTATGGATGCCATTGGTATGCAGGAATCCAGAAAGCCCTTGGTCCCAATGGATTGCCTGCAGAATTCTTCAAGGTCAATGCTAGCTTTCTGGGCCCATACCTCTTGAATATGTACCTGGCGGCATGGATAGAGGGGACACTTCTGCCAGACCTCCGTAACACTACAGTGGTAGTGATTCATAAGCCAGGGGTGCCCGCCATGAATTGTGGGTCTTTATCTACCTATTTCGTTATTAAATGTAGAAATGAAGATTTGGGCCACCATCCAGTCTCAACGCCTCATGCTGGTTATTGCATCCCTCATCCATTGTGATCAATCAGGCTGTATGTCAAAACGAGTGATGAGATTCAATCTCCGTTGCCTAGCTAACTGGTTAAACACGGTGAAAAATAGTTCCAGCCCGCACGTGTTCCTATCACTAGACGCTAAAAAAACATTTGAAGCAGTTCAATAAAAATTCATGTGGCAAGCCCTGCTGAGGTTTGGATTCATTCCCGTTGTGGCCTGGGTAGAGTTATTGTCACTAATCCTAGGGCCCGAGTTCGAGTTAATGGTGTGGAGTCGGCAGACTTTCCAGTGCGCAGGGGTACTAAACAGGGCTGACCTCTGTCTCCCTTGCTGTTCGTTCTCATATTGGAACCACTGGCATGCTTGGTCAGAACACACCCAGACATGAGAGGCTTACGAGATGACATGGGGCTGCTCAGTGACATGCGGATCTCACTCTACGCTGACGATATCCTTATGTATGTCACTGACCCCACCGAGAATATGGAAAGCATGCAGGGTACAACATAAATTGGGACAAATCAAGCCACTACTCTGTGGGTGGAACCCTGGATACTCAAGAGCTACCGGGGCAACTCTGTGTGGTCAGAGAGGTGTTCCGCTATCTAGGTCTTTATATAACCATCAATGACACTGCGTGCCATAACCATAGTATCAGGCGGGTTCTAGCAGAATTCAAGGAGGACATGTAAAGGTGGAGGAGACTTCCCCTGTCGCTATTGAGCAGAGCCGCCATGTGCAAAATGATTACAATCCCAAAACGACTCTACATATTACAAAATACAAACTGTAGGCTACCCGAGGCGATTTTCAAAACAATTGATATTGAACTATGCACACTCGTAAGGAATGGGGGCCACCCGAGGGTGGCATTACAGACGCTTCAGCACAATCAATATAATGGTGGAATCCCTTTCCTGGACAGACAATCATACTACAGGGCTGCGCACCAAGTTGTAATTAATGAATGGGGACATATACCAGGAGATCACCCCCTTACACCCTGGAGAGGCTACAATTCCCAAAACACACACATCTCCACTACATCTATGGGGGTAGGGGAGTCCGACGGCTACTGCTGGCAACCCAGAGGACTATAGAGGCTTGAAAGGGGGCACAACAACAAAATCAATGAGAAAAGAGACTTACAAGAGAGGCTCCACTGTTGGAGGGGACAAGACTGCCAGAGGTGGGTAGGCTCCAGGGCTTCTAGGCTGGGTGACATCCTGGAAGAGGGCGCCCTGTTTTTTTCGACACACTTCAATCTGAATATCCGTTGAACGACACCCAAAGATATAAATATCTTCAACTGAAACAAGCATGGAGGGCAGAGAAGATAGGTACCTCTGATGTCCCCGAGTTTGCGCCTGTAGGAGGCTGGCTTAGTAATGGTGCACACTTATGTAAGTGTAGAACCTCGCACTAATCCAGATGACCCTTATGGTGATTTTAGTGGTCTTAGACAACCTTAGAAAGCTTTCTAAGTGGTAGCTGTGGAGAGCAGCCTTCAGGCTTAGTCCAGAAGGAGTGTAAAGCAGCTTGTTTTACCAATACTTAATCTTATGGTGTAAGTTAAGTATTATAAACACTCACTAACACATTGCAATATCTCCTACCTAGAGATAACCACAATACTTTGATAATAGAACACGTAAGTAGCACAAATACACAGTGGTCTCCAGTGGGGGACCATACCATATACTAAAATAGTGGAATGCGAACCATGACCTTAGTCGAGACTGGACCCAGAAGACCTAGAAGAGTCGGGGACCCAAGAAACCACCCAAGGTATGTAGCCAGGAACCCCATAGAGGCCGTGTGCAGAGTGGGAACACAACCGCAAACTCAATACAAGTCAATGAGTAAGTTGCGGTTGCAGTTTTAAAGAAGAAGGGGCCCTTCCCAGAGTACCCTGAAGAAACCCCGTAGATGATGGAAGGTTGGAGAGTCACCTCACCTGTGGATACCCCAGGAACCAGAATACCTACACCAGGGAAGCCGGGTGCATAGGTGTGAAGTGACATCAAAAACCACCATAGACCACAATGGAGGACTTAAGTGAAAATGCTGCAGGCAAAGAAGGTGAAAAAGTCTGGTGGAACCCAAAGATGCATTCAAGATGAGAGGTACCTGCAAGCAGAGAGGACAGAGTCTATGCCACTCAGGAGTGACCAGGAGGCACGGAATACGAATGCCCACCGATGTCGGAGATGCAGGAGAGTTGATGGTGCCCTTGAAGTTGTAGCTGTGTGGACCAGGTGATGCTGTGGAAGAACAGGAGCCGATTACGAGTTGTCCCATGTCGGCTGCAAACAGCCAGGGGGTCGGTGTCCGGCAGGAGCACCACCAAGCCTTAGCAATGGCAACCAACGTAGTATGTGAAAAAGGTGCGATGTTGGGACCAGCAAGTTCCAAGTGACTCACCACGAGCAGGTAAGTCAGAGCAGGCCCGAGCAAGCAGGGGAGCCCCCTGGAGTCAAAGAGACCTTCATGAGGACCCATGGGGTGAAGGCACAGGAGTCGCAAGAGAACCTCGAGCAGCTCACCAAAGGATGAAGGTACACGGTGCAGAGGATACGGTGCAGGCAAAGATCTTGGCTGCAGTAGATGCTGGAGGCTGGAGCTTGTTGGAACCCGAAGATCTCTGGTGAAGAGAGTTAACAAGCCTTGAAAAATCAAAGATCAAAGATCCCAAGTGGGGTATAAAAACGTTCTGGGGTGCATTTGGGTCATTGGGGAGGCGAAGGTCCTGAGACCTGCCCTGAGTGCCACAGATTCCCAAACTTTGAGTGTAGAGCTCGCCAAAGGCAAGGAGTAGAGGCTTCAAGCCCTAAGTTTACAGGGTAACCAGACTTCTTTCTATATGTTGGAACCAGCGACTGTTTGATCCATAAAAAGGACCAATGTTTTTCAGAGAGTGGGTGGTTCCACTCTACCAGAAATCTGTGTTGGGCAGCTTGGTAGTAGCGGAATAGTAAAGGAACCGCTAGTCCTCCATCACGCTTCGAGATGAGAAGCACTTGTTGATGCAGCTGAGGTTTTCTGCTGTCCCATAGGAATCTGTTAATGTCCAGTTGAAGGGAACAAAGGGCCATGTGCTGGGGGGTGTCAGCGGCAGTGCCAGGAACAGATGAAGTATAGGCAGCAGAATGGTTATTTTACCCGCAACTATTCTACCCATCCAAGAGAGGCGACGACAACTCCATGTGGACAGATTCCTGCATACATGAGAGGTGGAGTAATTGGAGGCTAAAGTCTTGGGGAGAATCTGAGCCACCTTAATACCCAAATAAGGCAAGGAGTCCTTTGCCCACTCAAAGGGAACCATGGAGCGCAGGACACTTTTTTGAGAGGGAATGACTAAGATATACAAAATATGGGATTTCTGCAGCATTACTTTGAATCCCAAGGTCTTCCTGAAGGTCCAGAGATCTGCCACCAGCACATTAAGTGAGGATATCGGGTCAGTGATTGCCAAATGACATCATCAGCGTAGAGGCTGACTAGGTGCTTATCTCCTCCAAAGGGAATCCCAGTGATGCCCAGGTTGTCTCTCAGCCGTTGCACCAGAGGCTCCATGTATAGAGCGAAAAGGAGAGGGGACAAGGGGCCCCCTTGGCGTGTGCCCCGTTGTATAGGAAAGGCAGGGGATAAGAAACCGTTGACCCTCACTGAAGCTCAGGGGTCTCTATTGACACATTTGACCCACCTGCAGAATTTCTCACCTAGGCCGAATTGCTGCAGTGTCTCAAAAAGGTAGGGCCAATGAACACGATCGAAGGACTTTTCAGCATCAATGGAAAGGAGCAGTGCCTCCTTCCATGACCTTCCATGATTTTTTTATCTAGGAGGTGCAGGAGTCTTTCGGTGTTATCACCACACTGGCACACCGGTATGGATCCTGTCAATCAGGCTTGGCATGATTGAGTTCAGATGATGTGCCAAGATACTGGTGAACAACTTGTTCAAGAGAGAGATGGGTCTAGACGACCCAGAGAGGACCGGATCCTTGCCCAGCTTCGGAATAACCAAAATAGCAGCCTCCAGCATGGAATCAGTGAGGGAGGCGGAATTGGCAAAGAAGTTGTACAGACAGGTAAGCAGGGGAGCTAACTCATGGCAGAAGACTTTATAGAATTGTGCACTAAAACCATCGGGCCCCGGTGATTTCATTGGGTTTAGGTGAGTGATAGCTGAGATCACCTCTTCTATTCGTATGGGTTGTTCAAGAACCTCAGCTTCCATATCGGGAAGGGAGGTATGGGTGACCTCGCGAAGATAGCCCAAGGGGTCACCGCTAGGCCTATCAGAAGTAGACTTGAGGAAACCATAAAAGGCCTAAAAGGCCGATGCTATCTCTGGCTTCTGAGTGGACCTCAGTAGGGGGTCCACTGCATATCTCTGTCACACCCTCAGAATGGATTTTACTATGGAGGTGATATGTCAGCATATGCCCACAGCAGTTACTCCTAAGGTATAATCTGTGCTTAGGGTGTATCATAGCATATTCCACCCTGTCAAGGTGAAGACGTCTAAGAAGGCGCAGCGTTTTTTCAAGTTCCCCGCCATATTCTGTGGGCATCTGTCCGTTTGTGGATGGCCTCGAATTCTACAACCAATTCCTCCAAGTGCTGTCGTTTGTCCTGACGTCTGCAGTTTTCCACCACGTAGACCGCTATGAAGTCTCCACTCACAACCAGCTTCAAGGCTTCCCAGACCGATACCAGGGGTATCTCCCCAGGGTTGTTAACTTGGAGATAGTCCGTATTGCCTTTTAGAGAGAACCAATCGTAGTGGGGGACTGTAACAGGGAGTCTCTAAGGCACCAGCATGAAGTCCGAGGTTGGGTGACATCCAATCTGAGAGACATAGATAGGGGGGCATCGTCAGAAAGATACCAAGGAGCAATGTCAGCATCTAAAATAAGGACTAATAGGGTCGTAAGGAAATGGTCAATGCATAGCGGCATCAGTAGATCTATGTGTAGGGGTCAAGGAGATGGTAATAAAAGACCCTGACACTTGTTAGGGGCATAAATGTTCACAAGGGTGAAGTGAAAGTAGTAATAACAACAGAACAATGTGGGAAAAGGTCCAAGGGAAAAGGATTTTAAAGACCAGCAGGTTGTATATCCCTTAAATTGAATCACTATAACACTGGTCAACCCGGGTCCAATGCTGTGTCAACAAAGAAAAAAAGAAAGCATATCTACTGATTCCGACATCTCTTGTTAGAAGAGAACCCTTCTTGGAACAGAACCCATCAATCACCGAGGAGTCAGTGCGTTTGTCATCATCTGGGTCTGTGTCTCTTGATACAACGCCCCAGGTCCTGATGGAACGACCCGGTTGTGAGTAAAGAGAAGTGGCATACAAGGGTTGCTGTCAGATCTCCACCAATGATAACAAGAGAAATTTAGTAAGCTCTCGCTCACGTGAGAGGGGTTCTAAAAGTGCAGCACTAAATCATAAAAAGTGACTAAAAATGGCTAGGGGAACTCAAAAGTGCTTTAATTGGTAGAGTACCTCTGCCAACATTAAAAAGCAAAATGGCAACTCAGCATAAATACTTTGTCATTATGCTCATTGTCCATAGTATCTGGTCGACATGTTTCTGCCCATTGGGATCTGTGTAGTATCAAGGGCATTCATCAGGACCTAAATTGCTGCTACTATGTAAAAGTGTGTGAAAATATAATAAAAATTACAGACATTCCTACCACCGGTTGAACTCTACAGATGTCAAAACCGGATACCTAGGAAAGCAAAGAGAAACGAATAAGAAATGCGACAAATCATCAATGTTGACAGAGACAGCAAAACAACAGTAATCAAATACCGTCTTTAGAAGCACATATTAATGCTTCATGCATCCAATCATGTATTAGATTGCACTTACCCCAGGACTCTGGGTGATACCCTCACCTCAACCTGGTCTCTGCTCAGGGAAAGGGGCCCCGCTCTAATAGAGGGGAGAAGAAAAAAAGAAGAAAGGCTGCTGACTAACATGCCAAAATCTTTTTACTCCCCATCAGGATGGCTAAAAGAGTATAGACAACGTCCATGTACTACAAAAATGTGATGGCAGGCAGCATGGCTTTAAAATGGTATTAACCCTTGCTGGGAATCATAGGAACTCTGAAAGTTTCAAAAAGGATTTTAATTTCAGTGTCAAGCAAGGATAAATGGCGAGACCCAATACTTAGTCTTCGAAATCACTCGCAAGTATGCGAGTGTTGTCAGGCTACTGTATTGTTTAAGTATAGAAAGAATCTAAATTCAAAAAGCAGTCATCGAGCACGAGTTGCGCTTACCTCTCCGTCGGTACCCCGGGGCGGTCTATGAGTAAAGACCGGAGGTACCGACGTGAGAGGGAAGGAGTGCTTTATAGGGAACTTGATTCTACACAGCTGAGTCTGTTTCACCGGGGTGACTACGGCAAAGCCTGTTGCATTTGAAGCGGCGTGAGGACCCAACCTGGCTCACAGCCGTAGTGAACTGCGCATGTGTAAATAGTGCGCTGACTCTGCCCCTGAACAGTGCGCATGTGTCGATTTGTGTACACTAGTCAGACACAGCTCGTATGCCATGACAGTGCTTGAACCAGACTTGTCTCACTTAATAAAATAACAAATTAGAGTGTTGTCTATACTCTTTTAGCCATCCTGATGGGGAGTAAAAAGATTTTGGCATGTTAGTCAGCAGCCTTTCTTCTTTTTTTCTTCTCCCCTCTATTAGAGCGGGGCCCCTTTCCCTGAGCAGAGACCAGGTTGAGGTGAGGGTATCACCCAGAGTCCTGGGGTAAGTGCAATCTAATACATGATTGGATGCATGAAGCATTAATATGTGCTTCTAAAGACGGTATTTGATTACTGTTGTTTTGCTGTCTCTGTCAACATTGATGATTTGTCTCATTTCTTATTCGTTTCTCTTTGCTTTCCTAGGTATCCGGTTTTGACATCTGTAGAGTTCAACCGGTGGTAGGAATGTCTGTAATTTTTATTATATTTTCACACACTTTTACATAGTAGCAGCAATTTAGGTCCTGATGAATGCCCTTGATACTACACAGATCCCAATGGGCAGAAACATGTCGACCAGATACTATGGACAATGAGCATAATGACAAAGTATTTATGCTGAGTTGCCATTTTGCTTTTTAATGTTGGCAGAGGTACTCTACCAATTAAAGCACTTTTGAGTTCCCCTAGCCATTTTTAGTCACTTTTTATGATTTAGTGCTGCACTTTTAGAACCCCTCTCACGTGAGCGAGAGCTTACTAAATTTCTCTTGTTATCATTGGTGGAGATCTGACAGCAACCCTTGTATGCCACTTCTCTTTACTCACAACCGGGTCATTCCATCAGGACCTGGGGCGTTGTATCAAGAGACACAGACCCAGATGATGACAAACGCACTGACTCCTCGGTGATTGATGGGTTCTGTTCCAAGAAGGGTTCTCTTCTAACAAGAGATGTCGGAATCAGTAGATATGCTTTCTTTTTTTCTTTGTTGACACATCATTAGACCCGGGTTGACCAGTGTTATAGTGAAGTGAAAGTAGCCCATTTTAAGCCACACTGCTAGGAGGTGTCCCTTAACCTCTGTAACTGTGGATAGTATTCCCCCCTAGCACCCTTGTGAAAAGAGAATGGCCACCACCCCTCCTTTCTTAGTGGGGCACGCAGACCAGAGTTGACTTGGGAACCAGCGGGATTACATTCTGGAAACATCTTTAGAGAGTCAGTGGGTCTCCCGTAGGAGGCATATGTCACTACCGGATTGTTCTAAAAGTGAGAGAATGGCAGACTGTTTAGTGTGATTGCTCAGGCCCCTTACATTGAGGCTGGTGACCTTAAAATCATGGAAAACAGGGCAGGGAGGAGGAAAGCTGTGAAAAATCCCTTAAGACATGTGGCAAAGAGACATCCCTGAAGAAATAAAAACTTTTTGAGGGGTTCACTGATACACCTGGTCATTTAAACCAACAAAGAAGAGATTGGCACGGAAGCTGTAATCTTATAAGGGAGTATTTATTAACCTCACATGAGGGAGACTGCGTCATACAGTACCCTCAGGCCACTGTAGGAGACAGTCTAAGGAGTGCAGAGAACAGGGGCCTTTTATACAAACACAGGGGCTCAAAAGGAAGCGGTACATGTACACATAAGAAGAGTTACACACATAGATGGTCATATAGAAAATACACAGTCAATAAGTAGGAGGAGTAATGAGTTGCTGACATCAGTTAGAGCAGCCTGACAGTTACAGTCTAAGGTAGGTGCATGAGCAGCTACAGACTCTTCTGAGCATGTGCAAGGCTCTGGCTCAGTGCTGAAAGAGTTAACTATATCACATGACACAAGCAGAATACAAGGGCAGTCAACAGCGAAGAGGGAAAAAGCACATGGCCAACTAAAATGGCCGCCACAAACAAAATGGCTTCAGCAGATGCTAACAGTTATTGCAGCTCGTTTTCCACATCCCCAGTGGAGATAAGCCCAAAAGGTGCATAGTGAAGGGCCCAAAGTCGGCCAGCTACAGAGAAGAAGTAAGAACCCACATAAAATAACCCTTAAAAACCAACAGGAATAACATAAAACCAATAACAAGAAAAGTTCCTTGTGGAAAGCTGCGGGTCGTAGAGCACGGACCAGGCAGACGGGAACATGATCAATCAAATTCTCGAAGGTAGGAAACGTCCCTGAGAAGGGGACCTGCAGAGCCGGAGCATGTCCCAAAGATATCTCGTCCCCGTCCGCACCTAGCCCCTTGCCGCAGGGAACAAAACAGTGCTTCTCGTGCTTTGTGCAGGATGCAGGATGCTCTCCTACAGCTGAAAATCACGGACACATAGTAAAATGTCTGAACTAGGGCCTTTTTCTGGTTTTGGTGGTCCCACGTGGTGGACTCAGTCTAGCTTTATGTCTTTGTCAGCCGAGGCCCTCCAAGATGTGTCGAAAGAGGGCCCCATTATACTTTCCTAGGTCCGCACCTTTTGGATTTGTCAGAACTCCGTTGATGCGTATAATGTTACACCTTGAGCAATTTTCCAAGTCCTCCTCTTGCTTGGAGGTCAAGCTGCTGTTCCTTGAGGTGGCAAACTTCTTGTTGCAGCCACTCCAGCTCTTCAATCTGTTCAGATTCCTGTTGCTACAGAGCAGAGACCCTGTCACCCACCTCCTCCAGGTCCCGGCAAACTTTGTGCAAATCGGCCGAAAGGTCTTTCTTCACCGCTTGTAGATCATTGTGTAGTGACACGAATAAGGCCTTCAGGATGGACAGTCATCAGCCCCTCCGCGTCATCAGGCTCTGGGAGATAATCCATACCAGTTGCAGTTACCTTCTCTCCTCAGCTCCCCAGGGGGTTACATCAGCTTATCCTTCAGGGAGCAGCCCTTCTCCGTCCTGGCTGATGGCATAGTGGTGTTCCCTATGAAGAAGAAGCCAGAAATTGGTGTCCAGTCAGTGATGATCTAGTTGAGGGGGCGTGTGAGTGAGTGCCCCCCCCACTAAAGCAATGGATATGGCCGGTACAAGATCCAGCTGGCTAGACGTTGTTTCTTCTCACCCCGGGGATCCAGCCAAGGCGGGGCATCTATATGCGGCAGCCCGGCTGCTGACAACAGTGGGAAGCCTGCGGGCAGTTCAAACTATACCTCTACAGTAGTATCAGGATGTGTTAACCGTGAGGGGGCAATCAGGATGGGCTTATAGGTGCTCTGCAGGAGCGCAGCATCCAGGGACTCAAGCAGAGCAGACCAAGCCCCAAACTAGTCCAGTTGATGAGAAGCAGCTAACACTGTAACAAGAGGGAGCCAGGTCCCCCGTATCGCGTCACGTAGAGGGCTTATCAAGTTGAGCCCCAGTAGGGTGCAGGCCAAGGTAAGTCGTGAGTTCTATATCATCCCTGCAGATGAGGCCCACCCACAACTCCAAGTCCCTGGCTGGGGAGAGCAAAGTGGCCTGAGGGTTGGTCACAACATTATCACGTGAAGTTATCAGGGGGCCCACTGGAAGGAGGGCAGGTTGCCCAGAAGTTCCCAGATTTCTAGGCCAGCAATGGCGTACTGCAAACCTTCACATGCCCTAAGAGGGGCCAAAATTCACACGTCCTTGGGGAGGCCCCCTGACACCTGCTCCTCTAGAACAGTTCATGGGGAGGGGGCACCCTCTGGCCGTCCTCCTGCCTTCCCCCCTCTGGAAGACGGCTATGGTATGGCCAAGGACGTGTGGTTACTCAAGGCCCCATGCAGCAACCGCCTGGAATCAGCAGCTCGATTAATCTTAGATCAGGGGCCAAGTTGGGCAGGCCTTATGTAGGGGGGGCACTTTGCAGACAAGTGTCCAGTTACCATCCAGGGTACTGCTGAGGGCTCTGCATGAGGGGCCGCAGGGACAGACGATGGGCAGCGGCTGGGTACGGGCCACTGCAGAAATGCCAAGGGCAGCTCAATGGTGGCTGGATCAGGGCCCGGTCCAGTGGGGCCCAGTCCCCGGCCAGGGCCAAGGACATCCAGAGGGCTGGCAGCCACGTGGATGGGCGAACGATCTCAGCGGGAAGGCCGGCCAGGCCGGAAGGAGGCTGCCCATTGGACCCATGTTTTCCAGGCCCTCCTAGGCTGGACAGTGGTGCTGCAGGATTCCTAAGTGGCTCCTATCGCTTCCTCTGGGATCTCGGAGGGAGGGCAATCAGTGTCTGCACCTCTTTAGTAAGCTGCGGGGGAGACCACAGGTATCCACTCCCCACCCCGGAAAAAATGTCAATGAGGGCGCTGGGTATGTGCCGCTGACCTGGCCTTGCACAGCTAATCAGGCCCGAAGGCCAGCTGCTCCCCAATGAGGCGGGCGAGGCACCCGCGGCGCAGCAGGCTCACCTTGCAGTCGCAGTGGAGTCGCTCACAAACTACAGTTTCTGCAAGGCGCAGTGGGCTGCAAGCTTGGAGGTACAACTGTACGGGCCACAACACCTCAGCCCGGGTCGGCAGTTGCCATCTTGCCACCGAATGTGCCCTCGCCTCCAGCATCCGCAACCAGGAGGATCGGCCACCTATGTCCGACGGGGTCTTCGGTCTCCCTCTCAGTGTCCCCCAGTAGTCGCCGTCTGGACAACGCCAACGGAATGTTCAAGGCTGGCAGGAAAGGCGCTTAATGGAGCAAATTAAGTGGCAGGATGGAGAGACAAAGAAACATGTCTCAGCCATCTCCCATCTTGGCCACGCTCCACAGGCTGCAATTTAAAATACCTCAAGAGATTAAGGCCCCTGCTGCAGAGATCTTTGTATGCCTGGCAAATTTCAGGGGATATTAATAACTGTATGTTAACTAGTGATTAATGCAATTGCTGGAGAGATCTGTGTCTAGTCTAGTCAGAGCTTTGACTCATCATAAAGTAACATTGTGGGTTAATGTGCCTGCTGCATGGAACATGCAGATCACAGTTTGCATTTTATGTAGACACCTCATTGGTTTACTACTTTTTTCACACAGAGCATTTTGTCACTTGCAGATCATAAGTTCTTTCTGATATAGCCCAGTGAACTGTGATTAAGCATCAAGGAACTGCATGCACACTGCAAGGCATAGGTTTAGAACCTTGTTTTTTCCACGGCATTGTGTTTTAAATCTTGACTCTGTGTTTCTCCAGACCACGCCCTCTTAACATATAATGTCTACCTCATTGCTTTATGAACAACTCATGGACACTGAGATATACAACTGAATGATTAATTGCCTTTGTATAATATGTGTGTGTGTGATGTAAAGCACTCTGACACCCAACATTGGGATGATAGTGCTATAAAACTTTTTTTTAAAACAATTATTAAGTGCTATTTAAATTGTTATTAGTGTGATTACTCATACAATTTCATCTGACATTCTTACAGTGCATATGTATATCTTACATATAGGGGCTGAACAAAGTCAAAGACCTGCCTACAAATCATAGTTTGTCTTAAGTACTTATGAAAGTAAAACAATTATTTGAAAGTTTTATTAAGTGTGTAAATGACCTGAGGGTATCACAGCACTGCACGGTGCACACAGAACTGACCATTGCGACTATGCTTATAGAGATCATAAGGTTACCTCAAATTGTATACTGCCTACATTATGTGCAGATTGCATCAATAAAAATGGTTATGTTAATCGTTCTCAATGTAGTGTTGGCTGGTGATGTGGTAAAGTTTTCAAGCAAAAATGGTTTTATATTTCTCATACAGGCAGCAGTGGAGGGGCTTGCACATGTCTTCGGCAAAAGGGAATTCCAGATCCTGGGAGCATTTCCTGTGAAGGAGCACGAGTGTGATCTTTCTTCTTGAATCTGGCGTTGGCATCTACGTGTTAGGAACCGAGTTAGCTCCCAGGCATGAAAAGATTTCAACAAAAGGAGGGTTGATGGTCCTTTAAGTGAGGTATTTGTGTTGGGCCCAGATGGAATTGAAAATAAGAAACGCCCCTCACATCCTAGGTTGCTGAGCAAAGGATAAGCAGACAAAGTATGGGTGCTACTGAATGTGTCCCGGTCTCATATCCGGTGTCAAAATATGGCACTGGGATAAATTCGGCATATTTCCCTGAGACAGGTGATATCTTGGAACCGACTCAATTATTTGTGCCAGATCCAGGTGGATCCCCTTCATCTCCTGCATTGATTATTTGTAATTTATGTAAAAGGTTGCCAACTGGCTACTTTTTTACTGGCATGGATAGTATGTTCAGGTCTATGAAGGAAGAAAATGCACGAAATACAACAAAGCCAGTATTTTTTTTTGTTTTCAGTACATACTTAAAGGAGCAAATATAAGAAGAAATCACTCGAAAAGTGCACTTATGTTTGTTTGTTATTTGTATTTGTACACTATCACCTGCAAAAGTATCCTGGCATTGACTAAATTATTAATGAATCATAACTGGGGTGAACTAAGGGAAAAACTATATTTTTTTAATAAATTACTGCAAAAGAGTTTGCATACATTTATGTGGCGTTCCTACAGAAACTTAGGTTTAGTCTTGTGTGCCTACTCTGTATCGAAAGTTTTCAATAGTTCTTCGTTTGTGGTTTTTTACTCCGACTGCCGAAATTCTTCAACTTAAGTGTCACTGGGGAAGTCTCCGGTGCTGTGAAACCGAGGGAGGGGCAGACAGCCAAACAAACCTTCTCGCCAGGGTGCTGCTTTCCTGAAAGAGTAAATGTGCACAACTGTTTAATCTGCAAATATAAATTACATCTGGAAACAGGCATTGGCTTTAATTGGTGGAATCACTTGAAGCTTCCTGATGACACAGATATATTCTTTTTTAGCGGTATTGCAAGGGAGCTACCAGCAAAGCTGTGAAGTGTGTCCTTTTAAAAGACAGTTACCAAAATATATTGCTTCCTGACGGCACACATTTATTCTTTTTGAGGGGTATTGTAAGGGAGCTACCAGCTTAGCTGTGTAGGGTGTGCTTTTAAAAGACAGTTATAAAAAGAAAATGCACTACATACAGCTTGCAATAAATCTAAAGTTTGGAAACACTTTTTTTCTTAAACCATTTTGCGCATTCTGTAGCAGCCTATCTTATACTGTGTGTAATACAAGTTTAAAATAATGGCTTATATGCTCGCAATGCTTTGTCACAAGCTGGGACACTGCAGCATTAAACATACACAAGTCACTATTCTCCACTGCACCAAACAGGATTTTGTGCAGTGCATTAACTAATGAAGGTTTCATAATGTACGATAGTGCATTTCCCACTAATTAACATAACTTGTATTTAGTTTTTAGGTCTCGCCTACGCAGCGCACATGTGCTGCATAGGAGGGGACCTCTTGGAATCGATTCGCTTTTTCGCCCAAAAACGTGCACGCTTTGCATTGCTTTCAATGGAAACGTGTGCACGTTTGGCGTTTCCCTTGCGGGAGCGAGCTTTGGCAACATCTGTTTGTAATTAACTTGCAAACAGATGGTGCCCTTGCTCGCTCCCGCAAGGGAAACGCTTCGTGGGTCGTTTTTTTTTTTTTTGCTCATCAGTTTCTGCAGGCACACTTCCCCCACTTCAAATAAACTTTACCTAACGGCAGACTTTACCCCAAATGTAATCATGGCCTTGGGCGCTCTATTATTTCTTTCAAAGCTGCTAACATGATTCTTGGTGAGTATCTTGTTTTCGGAGAGTGTTTGTACACATGCTCTCGTCTTCTATTGGACTCTGTTAAAGGGATGCTGTTTTAGGAGTAACAGAGACTGGTTTCCAGGCCGCGCGAGTATTATAGTATTTCTTATTCTGTACCCCTGGGTAATGGGATGGACGCCCACCTTTAATCGTAAATGTTTGTGTTCAGAAATGTAAGTTTGAATCCGTGTTCCATCTCGTACTTATTAAAATATTGTCACCCACAGCTTTGATTTTGGTTTAAGCTAAAAATCCAATTTTTTATTTTAAAAGTAGTTTCCTGAAAAAATGTGTATAGTGAATTTAACGGCGAGTTGCCTTAAAGCTCGAGATGAGAATGGGTGTATGTGGGGACGGGTGGGGTAGGGGTTCAGGGGGAGAATGCAATTCTTTACCAGGCCAATTTTTCTCTCAAGTTAATGGTAGGCCGCATTCAGTGTGACTGAGGCAGGCTGCTCGTCAGGCTGCGAGGGAGAGCCCTGGCTGGGGTGAAACGCAGGTCAGCGCATATCATAAATATGAAAATCCTGTAGGGAAGAAACGACACGCCTAGCTGTTTAACAAAGACTGCCAAGGCTGAGTTTGTACAGTTTCTCCCTCTGTCACCCTCTCCGTTTGAAGTGGAGATTGGGAACTGCAATAAACAGATCGCCCTTGCCTTCCAAATAAGCAGGCGTTTTATGGCCCTAATAAAAAAAGTAGATCGGGCTATGGGTTCTTGAGGAGACGGGGGCTGGAAGGGGCGCTGCCAGGCCAGGCCAGAAGAAAGGGTCGGAAATTGCGATAGGTCCTTTATGTACCTTAGCGACACCAGGGAAGAGGCTTCAGAAGCAGGCACGAAAGGGCAGTGCGGGCAGCGCAGGCCCCCCCTGAAGGTGTGACTCTATGTGTGAGAGTAAACATGATGTCTGTAACCACTGCTCCGTCGTTATGTGCTGGGTACTGCGAGTATCAGCGTTAAATCCATGCTGTCTCTATAAAAGAGTAAATATTTGAGTTACGTTGCCTATGTGGAGTCCGTGATTGCGAGTCAGTGTGCACACATACATAGGGAGCACACACCAGTGTGAAGCTAACAGGTGACCTCGTGTTGTGCATAACAAGGTGAGAGACTTGTCAGTACACTCTACTAAATGCAACATACACCCCACATAATACCACTCAATACCACATAATTACGTGCCACATAATTACACTCTACTCAATACAACATAAATACAAACCACATAATATCAATCAGTGTCACATAATAACACACCACATAGTTACACTTTACGCAATACAATATAAATACACTCCACACAAAACCACATAATCACACCACATAATTAAACACTACTAAATGCAACATACACTCCACATAATACCACTAACTGCCACATAATTACATGCCACATACTTACACTCTACTCAATGCAACATAAATACACTCCACCTAATACCAATCAGTGCCACATAATTACAATCCACATAATTACAATATCCTCTATGCAACACAAAATACCATTCAATACCACATAATTATATTATACTAAATCTAACACACACCTCACATAATACCACTCAGTGCCATATAATTACATATCACATATTTACACTCTACTCAATACAGCATTAATACAATCCACATAATATCACTCATATTAACACGCAAAATAATAACACTCTACTCAATACAATATAAATTCACTACAGATAACAACACTCAAAACAACATAATTAAACAACATAATTACACTCTACTAAATGCAACATACACTCCACATAATACCACTTACTAACACATAATTAAAAAAAAAAAAAAAATTATTGTCCTCATCTGCCACTCAGGTTTCAATGTGCAATATTGTAGGTTTACACACATTGTGCTGCCTCAGTTACTATAACTGGTTGGGGCAGTAATGGAATGGAAAAACTCACCCCTCAGCAACAATGTTTCAACCAGCAATGATCGCTAATATAAAACCAAACAGAAATTGCTAGAACCCAGCCAAGGTACTAATGATAGCACCAAGAGACAACTGTCCCTCAGAATGGGATTAATGGCTTAATCATTGGATCTGGGAGGAAAATAAATAAATAAATAAATAAATAAATAAATACCCCAGACACTCAATGGTCCCAATTCAGAAGATGCCAGAAGGATCTTATATCTGGGTTACTGGTTCTAGCCAGGTCCAACTTAGAGACCAGCAGAGTAGAAGCATACCAGTCATTGATAGAAGGAGATGAAGAGTCCTTCCACTTCTTGCATATCTCCCTCCTGGCAAGCAGTATGGCATAAAAAATAAGCTTTTTTGCCAAGGAAGGGACACCTTGATAGCAACCAAATATTACTGATGTAAGGTCCAAGGTGATGTTAACACCAACAGAAAGTGAAAGAGTCTTACTGATGGCTTCCCAAAATGGGGACAAATGCGGACACTCAAAGAACATGTGAATGTCAGAAGCAGCCACCAAACCACAATTCGCGCAAGCCACACTACTCCCCTCGGTAAATTTAGAGAGACGAAGGGGTGAATAATATGCTCGATGAATGGTGAAAAGATGGTTCCTGCGTAACCATGCAGGTTTGACAATGTCCCACATCAACGTACAAGACGAATTCCAAAGGTGTTGTAGATCGGGATTGGTGACATGCAAAGACCAAAGCTCCTCTGGCAATGTAAATATTCCATCCATTTCCTCCAGGATTAGATTATACCACAGTGAAATGTCCTTCTTGGCAGGCAGTTTATCTGCCAAAAGCGTTATAAGATAACTATACGCACCCAAGGGATATTTAATACCATGTGGAGGTTGAACAGAATATGCACGAGACCAACTCGATATTTGAAGATATTTAAGCCTAGAGAAGTTTGGGCCAATTTTAGTGCAAAGATATTCCCAAGGTAACAAATCCCCGTCAACAAATAGGTCACCCCACTCCTCTAGTCCCGCCTCTCTCATAGACATAGCTAGTGCATCCCCTAACCAAGTTGGGCTGTCGGGAAGATCCCACAACGGTGTCCTGCTTCCATAATACCCAACTTTAATGGCCTTAGACATCTGAGCCCATAATCTAGCCATACCCCATAAAATTTTCAGTTTAATTTTTTTGAAAAACTTGGGGTTTCCAAATTTAAAAAGAAACCCTGACTGACTTACCCCTTCTGCATCCAATAAGATAGAATAAATGGACCCCACTCCATAACCTGCTGGACTCTTTAATAGGATCCTGGCGTGAGAAAGCTGGAAAGCCCAGGCATAAGCCTGGAGATCAGGGGCAGCGAGCCCTCCTTTTTCCCTACGCCTCCTGATTTTTTTCCAGGAGATTCTTGGAAGATGTTTATTCCAAATAAAGGAACTAATGTCAGACTGCAATTTTCTGATAGAGGCGGGATCAAAATATAGAGGTATCGTATTAAACAAAAAAGAAACTTTGGGCAAAATAAACATTTTAACAAGGCTGACCCTACCCAGTAGGGAGAGCGGAAGATGGGCCCAGGTCTGGAGCAACTTACGACACTCTTTTGCAACTTTTGAGAAGTTAGTAATAGTGATCTGATCGAGGTCAGCTACAATATCCAAACCTAGATACCTCATCTGACTCCCCGGCCGGATTTCGGAATTGAAGGTACTATAGTCAATATTCCAGGTCATCATCTCGGTCTTTAAAGTATTAATTTCGGAGCCAGAGACCCTCCCGAACTCCGAAGCTAACTTAAATATTGCGGGAAGGGCCTCATGCGGTTCAGGGGTATATATAAGGATATCGTCAGCATAGAGGGCCACCTTTCTCTCCTAGCCCCCGTATGCAAATGCCTTGATGTTCACACTATCCCTCAAACTCTGGGCAAATGGTTCAGCATACAGATCGAACAGGATCGGGGAGAGAGGGCAGCCCTGTCTGGTACCCCACAAGATGTCAAATGGGTCAGATAAAATACCATTAATCAATACACGGGCACTAGGGTTCCGATAAAGAAGACCAATCGCCTGACGAAATCTACCCCCCAAGCCAAACTTTGCCAAGGCCTCCGACAGATACAGCCAATTGACTCTGTCGAAGGCCTTGGTGGCGTCCAGCGTGAGAACCGCCAAGGGCAAAGACTTCAAACATGCCAAATCTATTGATCCAATCAAATCAAAAGTCAGTTTAAAAAGCTGTCGTCCCTTAATAAATCCTTTCTGATCTGTGTGTAAAATAGTGGGAGCGACTAGAGCCAATCTCTTTGCAAGAATGGAGGCAAAGATCTTATAGTCCCCATTCAAAATAGAGATTGGTCTATAAGAACCGCAGGCTGTTGGGGACTTCCCTGGCTTCAAAATAACAGTTATAGATGCGTTATCCCATGACACGGGTGGTCGCACTCCATCCAGCAAGATCTGATTAAACAGTGTAACCAGGAAGGGGACAAGTTCCTGCTCCAAAGTTCTATATATTTCAGCAGGCAGGCCATCAGGCCCAGACGCCTTGCCTTTCTTGGCTTCCTGGATGGCTTTCCTTACCTCTTCTTCCGAGATTTTACTATCTAGCATTACTGACTGATCGGCGGAAAGACTTGGTAAATCTGTTTTCCTAAGCCAATCATTGATAGTAACAGTATCCAATTTCTTATCTTCATGGTAAATGGCTTGATAGTAATCTCTAAATGCTGCTCTAATATCTGCATCTGAAGAAAGAGGGACGTTATTGACATTGATCTGGTTGATGTTATTACAAACCTGATCAGTTTTTGCTTTCCATGCCAATAATTTACCAGCACTTTCTCCATACTGGAAATGTGCGATTTTACTGGCCTCCCATCTTTCCTGAAGCCACCGGTTAAGAATCGAGGTCAGTTGGCCCCTTAGAGTAAGTAGTTTAGCCCGCAAAGGTAATAAGACAACATCTGTAGAGGCTAAGTTGGCATCAATATCAGTCTGCGTTTTAGACAGAGTCGCCTCTACAGAGGCAATGGCCTCTCTGTATTCCCTCCTTCTATATGACACCTTGCCCGTAATAAGACCTCTCAAAAAGGCTTTAAGTGAGTGCCAGACCACACCGGGTCCTGCAGAGCCCACATTTACCTCTAAGAAGGACCTCACTTCAGTTTTTAAAAAGGTGACATCTTCAGGTTGAGAGAGTAAAGTTCGGTCAAAAGACCAAGTCCTTGCTACGGCAAGAGTAGGTACCGTAAGTTCCAGGAATACAGCAGAATGATCGGATAGATGTAACGGGAAATATCGAATGTCCTTAACAGCGTCGATTAAATTATGATTGATTAATATAAAATCTATCCTCGACTGATGATTATATTTATAATTTCTAAAAGAGACCCCCTGCTGCTGCCCGGCCCTTAATCTCCAAATGTCCACATATCCGTACTGTTTCATTACATTCAACAAAAAAGATCTTGATTTAGAAGGGACACGAGATCTACTGTTATGAGATTTGTCCAGGATCGGATCTAAAATGATGTTGAAATCACCAGCTAATATAACCGGTTCCGGGAAGGACAAAAGATGGGAAAAAATCACTTCCAAAGAAGTAGGATCGTCAAGGTAACACATAATTACATGCAACATAATTACAAGCTACTCAAAGCAACATAAATACACTACATATAAAACAAATCAGTGCCACATAATTACACTCCACATAATTACACTCTCCTCAATACAACACAAAATCACTCTGCATAATACAACTCAGTGCCACATAATGATATGCTCCAGAATTATACTGCACTCAATGCAAGATACACTCCAAATAATACCACTCACTGCCACATAATTACATACCACATAATTACACTCTACTAAATGCAACATACACCCCACATAATATCACTCAATAACACATAATTACATACCACATAATTACACTCAACTCAGTACAACATTAATACAATCCAGATATTATCACTCAGTGCCACGTAATAACACACCACAAATGTATATCTACACTCAATGCAATATACATACACTACACATAACAACACTCAGTACCACATAATTACACACCACATAATTTACACTATACTCAATGCAACATCAATACACTCCACATAATACCACTAAGTACCACATATAACACTTTTTATTAGAACTTTTCTACATAAAACACATCAGCAACAATACTCTACAACATAGCCAAAACTTCAAAATAAACACATAAGGCCCTAAAAGCGAGACCTATTGACTATGCCAATGCTTGTTATTTAAGTTATGTATTTGTAGGTATGTAGTGACACTCTGGAACAGCTGATTTGCAATATTTTTCTTTATTGACAATCTCGTACAGCTTCGGTGTGTAGGTGTGAGTGCAACCGCTGCCACACCGCATCTGATATACCAACATTCCTTAACATCAGAAAAGAACATCTAAACACTGTAATTCTACAATGACTACATCATTCATTCATTCTACCAACTTACCACATTACTAAAAGGTACATGAGGATGAAAAACCGAAAAAAAGTTGAATAATTTGTTTTTAGCCCCGCCCCCTTCCGCGCAATATCAGTTCCTATACTTTTTTGATGCACTTCGACCACTGCATGTACCTAACAGTCCAGATACATCGAAAATAAATTCTACATAGAGTATGCAAAGTACAGCTCTGAACATTATATTTGAGAACGGGGTCCCTCTGAGCAAGATTGCATTATTGTGCTCTCTGTAACGCATGACCTAATGGCAACATACTACGAATACCTGCAAATACTATCTAGACTCTTCTGTCACTTCCGCATTTCAGGTAAGGTGTTTCTTCCACGAAAGAGAATTATTTTTGTCCTTTGTTTATTTCCATGTCTTAGTCCTTTCTTTGTGTTCTCAACCGCCTGTCCTCTCTCTCTTTCCATGCGCGGTGGAGCGTTTCTCTTTGCTTACAGGTCACACGTTCCGAAGTGTTTCGGTGTCCACGTTGAAGAACCTCCAGACAGCAGTGGACATCGGAGGTCATGGCACGGCACGTTTTGTAAGTTCAAACAGACTCTGGAATAAAACAGTCCGTGGCAAGCTGTATACTGCTCGCGGTTGTATATGGTTAGCATGCTCTGCAAGCATAACGGAAGCGACCTGGGTAGAAGACTAGAATACGTAAAACTGTCGAATTTAATACGCACTTTTTACAATATTACAGCCAGCGGTCGGGATGGTAAATATTTATTCTGGGAACCCACAAGTAATACTCGGCAATGGCAGAAAAGGACTGAGACGCAATGAGCTATTCAGTGACGTGTGGCATACGTTACGCCTTATTTCCAGGGCTCAGATCCTAAAAAAATAGAAGTGGGGGAACTCACCAAGTTAGGCATAATTGGTGTGAGATCACAGAAAGTGACATCACAGCGTGACCTCACGTGGCATCACAACCCATGACCTCACAGGATGTGACATTCGATCTTGAGACCTCACAATTGTTTAGTAGGTCCATCATTAGTACATTTGAGCGCATTACAATATTTCTAAAATTAGATTTTGCATTGGGGTTCTGCCAAAAGAGTGATGCAACCCTGACGCAAAATCTGGGCCTCAACTTATAGGGTTAAGGCACCTGCAGCAGAGATCTTTATGTGCCAGCAAAATCTCGGGGAGTAGTATTAATGGTAAGATAACTATGGAGGATAACATATTTGCTGAAGAAATCTGTGTTTTGCCTGTTCCTAGTTTTGAATCAAAGTAGCATAGATGCTGTCCTGCAAAGCACATAACCGGTTTTAAGGTCTCGTCCAGGCAGTGCTTGCGCTGTCTCTTCGAGACATGTTGTTCTCAGCATATGGACGTTAACCTCCAACCATGTTTTTAATTGACTACTTTGACTGTCTTTTGGAAATTCTCTTTACCTTTGGTTAATGTCTTTAGTAGTACCTCCTTTTCTACTTTTGTAACCTCCCAGGAGGACTGCCCGTTACATGTGGCTTTACTCGGTTCATTTTGGTTTCTGAGCACTCTTTTCTTAATGACTTCTTCATGGAGTTGCAGGCACAACAGCTATGCACTTCCCTGACACGCCCCTCTTTGGGCTGCAGCTGCCTTCTCCGCCTCCACCATGCTTGTTATTATTTGCTAATATTTATTTCCTATTTGTTCTTTGGCGTGGATTACATTTGATTCTATCTTGTTCCCCCACCACCACCTCCTGCCCGTCAAGTATTTTGGACCGTTTTTGATTATATTATGCACATGGGCTGCACAGTTTATTTGGAATCCTGTTTTGTTGTTGCGCATAATATAACAAAAGTTCCAAAATCTGAAACTTACTTTTCAGCCCCTCCCACTTATCCTTGGTGGTGTTGTCCTCTACAGCAGGAACAACGCAACCACTATTCTGGAATGGGTGGGTAACGGCTAATTCTGCACCATGTTTCCTTTCACCGTTCGCCGTGCACATCGTCTAGCAGGTACGTGTTTTTCCCCCGGACAGAGTCAGTCCCTCACATATTAGCGCCACTATACAGAGTTTGCCAGTGAAGCGCTACTTCGTTTTCCTTCTTAGAACAACTTTGTTTTTGCCCGGTTCGGGAAGTGCACCATTCCTGGATGTACTGCAATACCTGATTGATGCGTACAGTGGAAAATGTTTAATGTGATCCTTATCAGCTCTTTTTCTTTGCCATGAGTTTAAATGCTTTACAACTTCCTGCTTACTTAATGTTCCATGCTCTTCTGCACATGCATTCAGATGGTAATACCCTTGCTTTGAAACACAAAGAAGAGTTTCAGCGCTGCAAAAATGAGGACGCATGCCGTCTGCTACCCTAACCCCACCTCGCCTACAGCATTTGATTTGTAAAAAAAGTTTTATTAGGCAGTGGTGGGGTAACAAGTGAAATGGGCGCTGTAACCACATTTTCTTCCCCGACCCCCAAATGTACATGTAACTTGTTAACAGAAAAAAAGACTCAAAGTCTTAAATCTACAAGCAAGAATGTTTTATTTGTATATGTTTGGTCCCAATGCATGTCTTTGGTCCACTTGCAATAAATCCAACCGATCTCGTGGATTTATGCTCACCACGGTGTAAGGGCCCCCTTCTCAATATAATGAACACCACCTCCCTCCTCTTGCCACACACCTCTCTCTCCACCCACCTCCCTACAGTTTTCAATTCTCCTGCTCTGCCGCTGGCAGCTGCTCCACACCCCTCTTTTCATCCTCTTATTCCCTCTTTTTCCGTCTGTCTCGCTCCTCCACAGTTGCTGAAAAACATTACTTCAACAAACGGCTTTTACCCTCTCTTTCCTCTCCTTTCTTTTATTTGTGACCCTGTGAAATGGATCCAGAAAAGAAAGAAACACTTTTACTGGAAATGGCATCCTTTTCTGCCATTTTTCCTATTCCAAAGTGCAGCCTAGGACAGAGAGGGGAAAAAAAAGGTTCAAAATATGAAGAATAAATAAAAAACAAAATAAAGCAAGATGGATTGGTTGCAAACTGGCCACATTGGGGTTAATTACACCCACACACATTAGCACAGCTTTAAAGAGTTTGCCAGTGAAACGCTACTTTTTTCCCCCCGTCTTTCTTTGAACAACATTGTTTTCCCCAGGTGGGGAAGTGCACCATTCCTGGAGGTATTGCAATACCTGGTTGATGGGTAGAGTGGAAAACGTTTATTGTGATCCTTAGCAGCTGTTTTCCTTATTTTACTTTATAAAATGTGAACCATGGCTCTGTGTACAGGGATGTGGTCTTTTTAAGCCATACTGCTTACGTTTTGTAAGGATATAAGCAATGGACATTGAAACGGTTTCCTTCCGGGCCCTGTCGTCGTGTCCTTAACTTTTCAGGCAAAAACACTCATTGATTATTAATTGTAAAAGCGTTAAGTTAACAACGTTGTTCCTGCTCACATTCTTAACTTAATCTTGCATTGCCTACTAGTGTTTGCTTTTTCCGTTATGTTGTTACTTTTTTTTCCATGCAGCATATTACTCTTGTCATCCCTCCCTTATAACCAATTTCTCATTTTCTCGTTCTCAGTGCCGGGAGGTCATACGAATGGGAATAGCGATATGCAAATATGATTACTCCACTGCAAATATAAACAACAAAAGTAAAAGACATTGTCATTTTCAACGCCAAAAGCTCTAACTTTCACAAATGCGAGACTGATTACATTGCAAATGCTTGTTATTGTATATAAATGGGTATGTGATTTACTGCTTTTAAGACGGAGCCTTTTGTTGCTTGCAGTTAATAAACTGTAATCCTTATAATATAGCCCAGTGAGGTATGAATGACAAGTGACTCATACATTTTATAACCCTCACTGTCTTATGTAACACATCCTTTATATTGTTATACAGACATTAATTATTGCCAATGTATAATCTGTACGTGTGATGTATAGCGCTCTTGATGCCCTCCATTGGATTGAGTAGTGCTAAAGTGCTATAAATAAACAAAACGTAATAGTGGTATTTAAATTATTTGTGTAAATCCTGGGGCGACCAACACATTTGACATTCTTACAGTGTATCAGGTGCGCAACACCCATTGGGCTCACTGGGCTTTACCCCCCCCCAACCCCCCCGTCGTGTGTGTCAGCCCGGCTGAGACAGCTATGCGGGCTGGTGACCCTCTTATTGCAGCCGCACCCGAGTACTTCACAGGTCTTTAAAAGACCATTTACTTGTTAATGAGGCTTTTGTTGTGTTCTCTCCCCTTCTTAGAGCCTTTCCGCCTATGGCTGGAAGAATTGGCCCCCCCTCCCCCGAAATCATTTTCAGCCCCCCATCCCCCGAAATTAGGCTCTAGTGGCCCGCAGTGTATGCATATCTTACAGTGTATGCATATGGGGAGAGGAGTTGGCCTTATGGCTAGGGCGGTCGACCTCGAATCTGGGGAACTGGGTTTGTGTCTCGGTAACTCACATGCCCATTTATATAAAATAACAAGCATTTGCAATGTAATCAGTCTCGCATTTGTGAAAGTTAGAGCTTTTGGCGTTGAAAATGACAACGTCTTTTACTTTTGTTTTTTATATTTGCAGTGGAGTAATCATATTTGCATATTGCTATTCCCATTCGTATGACCTCGCAGCACTGATTCTGGGCAAGTCACTAAATCTTCCTGTGCCTAACAAAAATGAATGTGTCCTCTTGTAACGCAACTGGTGCTATTTAAAGCACTATGATACCCGATTTAGGTCCAGTTTGCGCTATATAAAACTCTGTAAAATAATATAAAAACATCTCTTATATACAGGGACTGAACAAAGTCCAAATAATTCTCCCTTCAGTACTTGTGAAGTGATCAGATGTGAGCCTTTGTTCTCCCTCCATTGCATCTAGGTGTGAGGCTCCTGATAGCTCCCAGCCAGAGTACTCCAACAAAAAGAATCCTAATGGCCCCTTAACTCCGGCTTTTGTTATGGGCGAAGCTGGAAGCTGATAAGCCCCTTCCCCGCCTGCACATTGCTGCTTGGAAAAAAGCAGACAACGTGCAGGCGGTGCTGAAAGTGTACCGGTGTGAGAAAATTACACTGAGATGAGCTCTGCAAATTTCTGTGAATTCAGGAAATGTATGAAAGGAAGGTGGCACTCCGCTGAAAGTGTATACTTATTGGTATTACCGCTGAGCACTCCTTTTATTAATAAGTTATGTCAATTTGTTGAAAGTTGCCAGCTTTGCAACAGAGTAGCTGGCATTTACACTTTGAAAATAGTGGGTAGACCTCATCTACACTCGACTCCAGCCCTACTTATATCTGCAGATTAACCACCACAAATGAAATCGGCAACATGGAAAACAAGCATTTACAATGCAATGGTCTCGGCATTGTTAAAGTTAGAGCTATTGGCATTGCTCATGACATTCTTTTTGTTTATGTTTTTGTTTTTAAAACATTTAAAGAAACTGCATTGTTATTTACAATGTCAATAGCTTAATCACTCTCCAATGCGAGACCTATTGCATTTGCACCCACCCACAAACCCACCCACCCACCCACACACACACACACACAGTTACCCACACACAGACCCAACACGCATAGAGCCACCTACAAAAAAAGCCACCCACACACAGAGCCACACACACAGACCCTCCCCCTCACACACAGACCCTCCCCCACACACACAGACCCTCCCCCACACACACAGACCCTCCCCCACACACACAGAGCCACCCACAAACAGAGCCACCCACACACACACACAGCCACCCCCCACACACAAAGCCACCCCCACACACACAGAGCCACCCCTACACACACACAGCCCCCCACACACACACAGAGCCACCCCCACACACACAGAGCCACCCCCACACACACCGAGCCACCCCCACAGAGAGCCACCCCCACACACAGAGCCACACAGTAACCTCAAAATGTAACACATATTTACTTTTTTAAAGAAAGTGACTTCATTCGTTAAGATTAAATAAAAGACGTACAATGATACAAAGTCCATTGGCCAGAACTTCTGATTGCGAAGGATGGCAACGTAAAAGCAGGCCATTTGCGCCTGGAAATGTGCTCCTTTGTACGAAGTCTTCGTGTTTAGTGTGGGGACGTGTCAGTTCATAATGCCAGACCGCACCTTCTTTCATTGTTGCGCGAATACCCGAGCTATATATTACCGCCAGTAGAGTACTCTGTGGTTAGAGGCCACATAAGAAGACGAAAGTCAACATGTACATCTCGCACTAAATTCTCCTGCAGGGGGCGGCTGCCTAGCAACGGCTCTGTTCATCAATATGCAAGAGCCGCGCTGCTGCTGGGCGCCCGCTCCCCGCAGCAGCTCCACATCTCGCGCTAGAGGCCACATAAGAAGACGAAAGTCAACATGTACATCTCGCACTAAATTCTCCTGCAGGGGGCGGCTGCCTAGCAACGACTCTGTTCATCAATATGCAAGAGCCGCGCTGCCTGTGGCGCCGACTCGTCTCTGCTGATGCCGCTCTCCAGCAGAGCCCGGCCGGACCGGCCCCGCCTCGCTGTCAGCGATGATTGACACTTCAGGCTCCGTCTCCCTGCCGCGATGTCCTGCGGGCCGGGGCTGGAGAAGAAAAGAGGGCGGAGATAGCCTGCTGCCACTCCGTGGTGTCTGCAGAAGGGGAGGACGTGCCAGCCTGAGCAGCAGAGAGTACTGCTGGATCTGAAGAGCATTGTTAAAATGCGGCCAAGCCCATTAATGGGGGATTCGTGGTCGGACTGCATAGGAGAAAAGCGTGCAGGGGCACTTACTCGCAAATGGAAATACTGGGCACCGAGTGTGGGTGCAGGACAATGACACCGAAAGGGGTGAGGGAGGGGCACACCAAAGCGGTCCACACGAAATCTGGCCTAGGGCTGTAGTTCAGTGACCTCCATAGGTGGAGCGTACGGAAGTTACAGGTTTTCCACCGTTCCCAGTCCCCGCCGCGCACGAAATGGCCGAATCTTCGGATGGAAAAAAACAAAAACAAACACGCCCACCAGCGAAAAAAGGGCCGGGCTGCGATAATGAGAAAAGTTGCAAAAAACACACCCCCGAATCCGAAAAGGACGGGGCCTGTTCGGAGTGACGGACCTCTTCTCCAATGGCTGGCCAGCATTCAAGAGGCCAGCCAATGGAGAACAGGGGAGAAGAGAGGCGGGTTCAAGCCCCTCTTCTCCAAGTCATTATGTCTCGCGAGCGAGACTGCGCAAGCGCAGCCTTCGCTAGACGAGACCTAAAAAGGGATAGTAAAACAGTCTGGCATACTGTGGTATTGTGTCTTTCCTTTATCTCTATTATAGTGTTTAGAGTTACTTATGTCACTGCCTTATTGTTTGTCATTTGGAATATGTATGTGTAATATGGAATTCACTGATGCAGGAGCTTGGGTTTGAAAGGCTCGGAAGCGGTTGGAGGTTGACTGAGTTGGATGCCTTGGCTCTTGCACCAGTGGGTACTTTCATGGCACTTTGAATAAAAAAGAATAATTTTTCATATAAACCTCGGATTCCTCGCTTTATTACAATGGCGACGATTGGTTTTTTTATAATCTGTGCTGACCCACTGTGTTTTTTTTTAAAAAAATTTTTTTTTACAAAGAATCTCTGAAGTTACCTTTTACTACAATTTTGGAATATATTCGTTGATGTATTCTTCATGATTCTACCCTTTCTTCACGGCTACTTCCTCGTCTAAACTCAAGGTACTGTACTTTAAAATTGTTTGGCTGCTTGAAGGATCCGTTGCTTGCTTGTGACATTGCTCGCGCTTAAGTCTTGTAACACGCCTTGAGCTGTTCACGCAAGTGATCCTTGTGACGTCTCTCCCTGACGATTGTTGCCAAGTTACCTATGCGCTGACGTGTCAGACGTGCTTCTACGCAACTCACGTCACTGGCGGCCATCTTGGGAGGACGTGTTGCACGTTTTACGTCACGTGGAGGCCATATTGATATTGTTGGATTTTCTCTAACCAGCTTTGTATTTGGAAACGCTTTGATCCGTTACAACAAGGCTTACTGCAGCTTCTTCTGGATCATTTGAGTTCTTCGCGTTGCTTCACTTCAGTTGTGGAGTGTTTTTAATCTTATTTGCGGATCCAGTGATTCGCACACTTTAAGTACAGTCAGTGATTCGCTCACTTTCAAGAAGGTTGGAGATTTTTAGTACAATTCTAATGGTACCATATTGAGGTACATGTTTAATAAGTACATTTCTTTTTAAGATTTACAACAGTGATTTGCACACTTTAAAGATATTACTTGTGCATGTCCTGTATAATTAATTGTCTATACTTCTTCTACAGTGATATGCACACTTTATTCATGTATATATTTTAAAAGCAGTATTTAAGTGATATGTGTACTTTAGTCTGACAGATTAATACTTTATTCACTATACAGTGTGGTTAAAATATATATATATATATGTATATGTTTCTTTTTAATTTTCATGTTCTTAATTTTCATTTGAAATTTCCAGCTTTTCAAATCTTTAATCAGCCTGCCATATTTTTGCAGATTCCTGGCAAACCAAAATTGGCATGGAAGAAATGGTTTGAACCATTTGAAAATTACATAATAGCCATTGATGGCACACAATTTTCACCTGAAAGGTTGAAAGCAATTTTATTTAGTTTTCTAGGCACGGCAGCAATAGAAATATTCAAGAATCTCATTCCCATAGCACCACCCAGTAGTGGAGGAGATGGATGGAATGTTTATAAGGAAGCTGTAGCAAGACTAGAGAAACAATTCGAGGATGAACCTAATGTTTTTATTGAAAGACATTCTTTTCACAAAAGGAAACAACTTCCTGATGAAACCATCGAAGAATATGTTGCAGCTCTTAGAGTTTTGGCTGCGAACTGTGAGTATGGAGCAAATGTCGATTTCTTCATTAGAGATCAATTTGTGTTCAACTGTGAGTCAAAAAAGGTACAAGAAAGACCCCTTGCCTGTCGCAATCCCACATTAGGTGAAGGGTTAGATTTGGCTAAAGGAATTGAAAGGTCTATTTTATCCTCGAAGGTCATCACTGCTGAAGAATCTAGAAATGCTGCTTCCTCTTCTCCTGTTTGTGCCATACAATCTTTCAATAAGGGAAACGCCCAAAATAACAGACAGTAAGCTAAGTTGTTACAGATGCAGTGCCAAAACACACTTGGCGAATTGGTTTGACTGTCCTGCTGTAAAAAAAAAATGCATTAAATGTGGCAAAGTTGGTCAATTTTCATCGGTGTGCAAAGCACCAAAGAAAATTTCAAATTCTAGTGTTAATAATATTTCTAGTGTAGAGCATGACTTAGAAAATATACATCTTACTGTTTATGATGATTTGTTTGATGATTCTGTAAACAATATTTCCATTCCTTTTAAGGCTCCTTTGGGCACTGTATTAGTTGGTGACGTGGCTTTTCAAGCCATGGCAGATTCAGGTTCACCGATTACCACCCTATCCGATATTTTTTTTCAAAGAGGGGTGTTAAACTCAAGAAAACTGATGTTAACCTAAAGGCGTTTGGTAATTTTGATATTTCTATGTTAGGCTTCTTTGAAGATACCTTGGAATTTGAAGGACGCAGGGTGCTTACAAAAATTTATGTGGCTATTGATGGTAAAAACATAGTAGGATGGTTTGATTTGGGGAAATTGGGTGTGATTTTATGTCCAGGCTCAGATCGCCCTATTCAATTAAGAGATTTAGCTGTCAATAGTATTTCTATTGAAAAGTCTTCTTTGGAGATATCCTGAAGAAACACAGTGATATTTTTAAAGATGAAGTTGGGCAGGTAAAAGGTTATACACACAAAATCAAACTAAAACAAGCATTGGCATAGCCAATAGGTCTCGCTTTTGGGACCTTATAAATGTTTAGCCATGCAACCGTTGCATAACTAAATACTTATAAGGTCCCAAAAGCGAGACCTGTTGGCTATGCCAAGCGGTCGTGCGGCCGTGAAAGTGTTCGCGATCAAACATCAAAGCGGCCCTGCGGCCGCGAAAGTGAGAGTAATCGCGGTAAAGCGCGGCGCGCCCGCTCACATGCACTGTAGCTCTAGGCTGGCCTGGTAGCACTTTTTGGAGCCCTCTCAATAAGTCTCACCAGACCAGCGCATGCGCTGGGTTAGGCGAGACCTAAAAAGGAGCTGTGCCAATTCAACATAAAGTACGCATGGTTCCTCTAGGTATTCGGCAAAAATTAAAATCTTACCTAGATACTCTGTGTTCTGAGGGCATCATCGAATTCACTGATAGTTCTGAGTGGGTTTCTGCTATAGTTATTGCCCTTAAAAAAATCAAGATTTGAGATTGTGTGTGGACCTTAGGTCTCTTAATAAAAATATTGTGGTAGACACTTATCCCTTGCCCAGAATTCAAGAAATGTTGGCAGCTGTTAATGGTGCAAAGTTTTTCTCCATAATCGATCTTAAATCAGCGTACCATCAAGTGCTTCTTGATGAGTCTTCAAAATTTGGTCTTTACAGGTTTTTGAGAATGCCGTTTGGGTTGGCCTCAGCGGCCAGTGTTTTTCAAAAATTAATTGAGTCTGTTTCAGGGTTTGAGTGGTGTGCAGTCATTTCAGGATGACATTTTAATTTTTGCTTAAGTTTGTGAGCAACACAACAAGATTCTTGACAATGTTTTGAAAATTTTAGAAAGCAAGGGGATGACAGTGAGTAAAGACAAATGCAAGGTTCTTGTAGCGGAAATTAATTATTTGGGCCACAGTATCACTCCTGATGGCATTTTTCCCAAGGAAGATCTCATTAATACTTTGGAGAAAGCTAGCAGACCTCAAGATAAAGATTCTTTGCATTCTTTTCTGGGGTTGGGCGAGTATTATTCAAGATGTGTTAAGGGTTATGCTCTTGTGGTTGAGCCTCTCAGACAACTTTTAAAAAAAGGGTCTCCATTTACTTGGACAGATATTCATGATGAAGCCTTTGATAATGTTAAAAAACTTAAAGCTAAAGCACCTGGTCTCAATACTTTTGATCCTCAAGGAAGATCTTATGTTACTGTGGATGCCAGTGCTATTGGGCTAGGTGCTGTGTTTACACAGATTGTGGATGGCAAAGAAAGAGTCATTTCGTTCATTTCAAGAGGGATTCGAGGGGCTGAAAGGCATTATAGTACCTGTGTATGGGCAGTAGAAAAACGTAATTATTTTTTGTTGGGGCAACCTTTTGTTCTTGTTACTGATCACAAGCCTCTTGTTTACATGATGGATGGAGTCAGAAGCGGTAAAACTTCATCCAGGCTTGTAAGGCTTATTGCGAGATTGCAAGAGTTTGATTTTGAAATTCAGCACATTCCTGGAGGTAAAAAGTTTACTGCACACTGTTTATCTAGACTTCCTCCTGTGGAGGAGTGTGAAAATGAGATCATTGACCAGCATGAATGTGTTGTGGCATTGGTAGATGCCGTTGATTCGTGTAATTCTGCTATTTCTGAAAAAGAATGGAATGATTCTGTAGCAAAGTGTACACAAGAACTGGGTTACTAACATGGGAACTCATTATCTGATGTTTCTCATATGTGGTTTTTCTTAGGCTCTTTGATTATTCTTTTTTTCATATTTGTATTTGTACTTATACATGCACTGTTTGGTTTTTCTGTTTTGTTTTTTTTAGGCGGAGTGAGGGGGGCTAGAGGGAGCTATCCGCTGTTGCCTCTCAACTAGGCTGCCCAAACAACGGCAGCATGGAACAAGGGGGTGCTCTCCCCCAGGGGATCTGGGGGAAGTTCTAGGTTGGGGTGGGTTTGGAACAAGGGTTCACGGGTGGTAGGTAAGAATGTTAAAAATGACAACACAATAGTAATATTCATTGAAAATAATAAAAAAGAAAAGCTGTTATATTTGATTAGTTATTATTAGAATAGCTGATTTTTTAAAAATGATTAGACTTAGCTGCTTAGTATGGAATGTCGCTGGCCTCAACAGCAAGAATAAGAGACGATTAGTACAGGAAGAGCTTAAATTGTATAATCCCCATTTAGTTTTACTTACTGAGACACATATCTGTTACAAAGATAGGAATTTGTTAAGGTCATTAGGGTATGAGGTTGTCGCCTGTACAACTTTAAACGCCACTATTAGAGGGGTTGCCATCTTAAAGTTAAGACAATTGAAACTAAATATTATTAAACCTGCTGTAGACAAGAGGGGTCGATGGATAATCACTCAAGTTGACTTGGAAAGTTGTAAATATGTTATATGTTCTGTATACGGATCTAATATTGACGATCCTTATATTTTTGATTGGTTAAACATTGAATTATTGGAATGGGAGGGAGAACTCTTAATCGGGGGAGATTTTAACTGCATAATTGATTATGATATAGATACTACTAAACATAGGGGGTTTCAACGTATGCGGAAGACACGTGCGGCCATTTTGGAACTAGGTCGTTTACACAACCTAAAAGATGCTTGGTGAACTCTTTATCCCAAAATACCAGGTTTCACGTACTATTCTGCACCTCATAAACTATGCTCTCGCATAGATATGATCTGGGCTTCTGATAAGATTTTAGAATTTAGTACTATTGATATTTGCCCAAGACTCACCTCAGACCACAATCCCATTCTTTTTATTTTTAGTACAGTTTCAAGAAGGCAAGATATAAGACTATTCTCATTTCCTAGATATCTTCTCTCAGATTTAGAATTTATACTACAACTTAAAGAACATATTTCCGAATTTATGGATATAAATTTTCACTCTACTTCTCCAATCCATGTATGGGATGCTTGTAAGGCCAGTATAAGAGGATTTACCCAACAATTTATTTTTGCACAAAACTCAAAACTTCGCAAAGAGGATAAGACTATTACGTCCAAAATTCTGCTCTTAGAAAATCAGCTAGCAGACGCTCTTATACAAGGCTCATTAGATGCGGATAAACTAGGACTAGAGCTAATTAGTCTTTGATCTGCTACTAAAAATGTTCTTAGAGAACAAGCTAGTGCAAAATTACATAAATATAAAATCTCTCAATATGAGAGTGGCGATAAAATTGGTAAGATTTTGGCTTATAGAACTGCAGATGACAAAGCCAATACAATAATTAAATTCATTAAGGGACCTAATAATACTATTTATGATCAAACCCCGCAGATTATAGAACAATTTGTCAAGTACTATAGTCATTTATATACTCCAGAAAATAACCCTACATTACACAATATTCCAGCATACATCGGTAATAACGTGACCAACAATATAGTAATTGAACATAATAGGCAATTAGTGGAGAATGTTACCAATGCCGAAATCAGAATGGCTATTACTTCTCTCCCGTCTGGCAAAGCTGCAGGGGAAGATACACTTCCTATAGAACTTTATAAAATCTGTATTGATGAAATACTTCCCCTTTTTTTCTCAGTAATCAATTCGATTGGTCAAACAGGAAAGGTTCCAAATTCTTGGAACTCTGCTAAAATTGTTTTTTTTCTTAAAAAAAATAAGCCTGCTGAGGAATGCGGCTCTTATAGGCCTATTTCACTTATCAACGTAGACGCCAAAATATTCTCTAAAATTCTTGCACTTCGGTTGGCTCCTTATATGCCTAAGCTAGTTAATCCACAACAACATGGATTTATTACCGGCCGAGACACTACAGCCCATGCTAATATGGCAATTACTGCTTTCGACGTAGCAGCGGTTAATTCCACCCGACTCGGTATGATACTTTTGGATGCTGAAAAGGCATTTGATCGAGTCGGGTGGGATTACCTCTGGGCCGTAATGAGGGCCTACGGCTTTAAAGGCCAATATTTAAGATGGATACAAGCCCTATATGACTCCCCAACTGCTAAAATTAGCTATGCAGGCATGATCTCCCCAGGTTTTAAAATACTTAGGGGTACGAGGCAGGGATGTCCGCTTTCAACCCTGCTGTTCGCGCTCTCTATGGAACCGTTTATAAATTCATTACTAACTAAATCTCACATTACCCCACTCGAATTCGGCCCTAACTCTTTGAAAATCACTGCTTATGCCGATGATATTACCATATACTCCACTGATGTAGAAAAAGCTCTCTCAACGATAATTGAAGAATCTAACACTTTTGGATCAATTTCAGGATACAAACTAAATCTAAGTAAAACACAGGTAATATTAAACTACAAACCACTGACTTTTGTCCAAGGTACTTGTCGGGTGGCGGCGTATCTAGGTGTTAAAATATCAGCCAAAGTAAGTGACATAAATACTCTTAATTATGATGTTTTATTCAAAGAAACAGCTGGCCTACTTAAAAAATGGCACAAAATACCTTTACGTTTTATAGGCCGGATTAACTTAATCAAAATGAAGATTTTGCCCAAATTTCTGTATTTATTTAGGTCTATACCCTTACGCGTTAACAACTCCTTTTTTAAGAAACTAGATGGGATTCTAAGTAGTTATATCTCGGGGTACAAGAAAGCTAGAAGATCGCTTGCCCTGCTTAAATTACCAACTAACAAAGGCGGTTTAAACTTCCCTGACTTCAAATTATATTTTCTGGCAACCTTTCTTGGCCGTCTCCGTAGTTTATCTAACCCTAATAGTCAATACTATTACCACCAATTTATGCTGGGCACTGACTCTAAGAGTAAATGACCCTAATTATTTCAAAAGGGTCAAGTACAAGACTGCGAGAGAGACAGTTGCAGTTTGGAAATCTTTATTAACTACATGTAAGACTTCTTTTTTCATTCAAAGCTTTCTTTGTGTGGTAACCCTGGGCTACCAGGAATATTTAATGACGGACTTGGGATCGTCTGGGCCAATCTGGGAATTAACTCTTTGGGGGACCTTTATGGCAACCAGGCATTTTTAAATTTTACAACGCTTAAACTTCTCTTTAATTTAACTGAGGCTATGCGATTCAAATATATGCAAATTAGAGATTATCTGGTTTGCAAGATGAAAATCAACCAAATTTCGGACTCAGATTTATGGACGTGCTCCTATTCGGAAAATCAGAAATCACTAATTAGCAGGGGTTATAAATGTTTGAATAATTTCAAAGAGGATAACTGTCCAAAAATTGCTTTGAAATGGACATCTAGACTAGGGATTAATATCACCTCTACCAAAATCTCTGCGTCACTCTGTAATATTAATAAAGTGGTACAATCTTCGAGCCTGAGGATTCAGTTATACAAAACTATCTGTTTTTTATACTATACCCCGCTTAGAATTTCCAACTGGTCTCAAAACTCTTCATCAAGTTTACGCTCTAAGTGCCCCAAATGCGACCTTGTAGCGGCCGATATTACTCATATATTTTTTTCATGTCCAGCCTTGTCTGAGTTTTGGTCCGGATTTAAAAATATCTTATCGCAAAAACGAATTGTCTTTGGTTCTCTTTTGCCATTGTCTGTACTATTAGACATACAATCTGAGAATTGCTTACATAAAGATTTATTAACTATATTATTTTCTTGTGCTCGATTGACAATTGCTAGGGCTTGGATCTCCCAGAAACCTCCACATATTCTGGAATGGTGGTTCTTGATTAATGAAATTTACACTATGGAGCGTGCTATTGCCAAAATGAGGGGATTGAAATCAATGAAACAATTTGATAACATTTGGGGAACTTTTCTTTAAATTTTTTGTTTACCTATTTGAATGCCCTACTCGATATCAAATGTATATGTTACTATTATCAGCTAATCTTTGGTTTTTGATTTACTTGTGTTAATAAAAATACTTTAAAAAAAAAAAAAAAAAAAAAAAGATTCTGTAGCATGTGGATACCATTTTGTCCAAAGTCAAGCATTTTGTTATCAATGGGTGGCCGCCATGTAAAAATTTAGAGATTCCTCTCAGAAGCTTTGCTCAGGTTGCCGATGAATTTAGCATCGAAAATGGCATTTTGTTGAGGCAGGATTTGTTTGTGCCACCGGCTGTCAGGAATAGACTTATCAAGTTAGCTCATTCGGGACATCCTGGAGTGTCTGGTACTAAGACATTGCTCAAGGTTCACTATTGGTGGCCGGGCATGGAGGCATGTGTTGAGAGATTGGTGGATACTTGCTCTGTATGTGTCAAATCTGACAAACATTGGAAAGTATCTACTCGGCCCTTATCAGTTCAAGAAGATCCTGCTGGGCCGTGGGAGAAAGTTTCTATAGATTTTTCTGGTCCGTATGAGTGTTTAGGCAGGGAGAAGAGATTTTTAATTGTTGTCATTGACAATTTTTCAAAGTGGATGTATTACACTTTTGTAGAACATCCAGTTACTGATGAAGTTATTGTATTCTTGGAGCATATCTTCAGAATTGAAGGTGCGCCTGTTACCCTTTTGTCTGACAATGGTGTGCAATTCATTTCCACTAAGATTAAATTGTTTTTGAATAAATTTGGTGTGCATTCTGAGAGAGCGCCACTATATTGTCCCCGCGCCAATGGTCAAGTCGAGAGGGCCAACAGGTTTTTAAAAGAAGGGATCCAAGCTGCTTTGGAGAGCAATCTTGATGTTTTTGACTTTTTAATGGAAAAGGTTTGGAGTTACCACATAACCCCGAATGCATGTACTGGTGTATCTCCATACTTGTTAATGAGAGGTAGACAGGCCAAATCCTTGTTGACACCTCTGTTTAAAAAGAAACTGGAGGGGAAACTTATGAATTCTCCATTGCCAAAGGAATATAACAGATTCTCGCATTTCTGGTAAAAATTATCATGATTTGTGTCATAAAACAAAGAGTAAAAGTGTAGAAATTGGGAACTGGGTACGTATTAATAAACCAACATTGAATCGTAAGGGTTCATCCAAATTCACTCTTCCCCTCAAAGTTGAAAGAGTGACTGATACTGCTGTTCTATTAAAGGACAAGGGCTGGTGGAGCAAAAGCTCTGTTGTGGTTCTTAAACCGGGGCAAGAATGTTTTTGGGGAAAAATGAAGATGGTGATGTGTGGTTTGATGATGAGATTGGCACCTATAATTCCTCAAGATCACATGAGTATTGAAGAATTCAATATACCTGGTGCATGTTAGGCTGAATCTAACGTGTCTGAATTCAATGTACAAGAAAGTGTGGATTCCTCGATTGAAGAAAATTCTGTGTTACAAAAGAGGAATTCTAGGATGCCTAAGAAATTTGATGATTATATTTTGGAATAATTGTTTTATTTGGTTTTGTTAAAAGGATACATGTGGTATTGTGTCTTTTCTTTATCTCTATTATAGAGTTTAGAGTTACTTATGTCACTACCTTATGGTTTGTCATTTGGAATATGTATGTGTAATATTGAATTCACTGATGTAGGAGCTTGGGTTTGAAAGGCTCAGAAGCGGTTGGAGGTTGACTGAGTTGGATGCCTTGGCTCTTGCACCAGTGGGTCCTTTCATGGCACTTTGAATAAAGAAGAATACGTTTTTATATAAACCTCGGATTCCTCGCTTTATTACACATACTTAAATCGTGACAAACTGGATTGTAAAATTGGTTAGGCTCACGTTTCAGTTGCAGTGCATAAAGCTGATAAGTTGGTTAATGAACTTGCTGGAAAGATATGTTCAGAGGTGTGGGTTTTTACGCCTGGACATTAACATGTGTACTGTAGAGGGTTGTCTTCAATGTGCAGGTCACGTATTTCTATTTTATGTGAGATAGCTCAGTGGGTTAATGCTTTTGTTTGAAAAATCCTTATTCAACCTGAAGGTTGACGTTAACATCAGGTTAAATAACTCATTATGCGCCGACAGTAAACATCTTAAAGTAATCTGCAAGGCACAAGTTAAAATCCTTGTAGGGTTTAACTCCATCTTTTGCCATTTAAAGTTGATAAAAATGGATTTGGTTTGGTAGTAATAAGTTTTTTAAAAAAAACAGTTTGTATGTGGGGGTTATGAGTGTAATTGCAGCCAGAGACTCACATATCTGGCACTGCTACAAAGAATACATTCTTATATAAATAGCTTGAGTCAAAACACACACTGAAATCTCAGTGTATCCCTTGGTAATTTGTTGGGTGTTACCTGAGCGTGTCTTTGGCTGCTGTACCTGATGGCAGGGTTCTAGCTGCGCAACACTTAAACCCCCACCCCAACTGCTCCAGGCAAATCACTCAAATCTGACAAAGGGAATTAGTAAACGTAAAGTGAGCCATTTATGGTCGGTCATTTAATGCAACGGAAAATAAAAGCCTTCAGTTCTATGTCGGGACTGGAGGCTCCGATTTATGCTTCTCATTTTCTTTACTGCAAACTCAGCAGCCAATGAAAATAAAAGTAAACGAAACACTACAATATCCATGAACACTTGCATGTCACTTGATCAACCATAGAGTCTGTCTCTATATAAACTCTGCGCAAGGAAACCGCATCCTCTTTCTTTGTTGCTCCGCAGCCAGTTATGTGCTTACTCACTTTCATTGATATTCTAATGCCATTGTTATGCTGATAAATGGTCTATTCCTTATTTATTAAGAGCTAATTGTTATCTTTATTGTGTCAGGGCATTTCATTTCATTGGTTACGTTTGCAGGTTTTACTTGCCTATGATTTGCATTGGCGCAAGTTGAGCCGATTCGTATTACCGAATTGTAACGCGCCTGTTCACAAGCACGATTGGGAGCGCTCTGCCTCCCGAACCGGGCGCATTCCGCTCGCGTTCTACTTATAGTGGAGCAGGAGACCAGGGAGCGAGGACACGCTTGCATGCGCGGCGGCCATTTTTGATGACTAAAGTTTCACGTTTGCATCATTTTGAACGCAAGTGCAGCGTTCACGGCTCCGTGTTCATTCTCGGCTGGTGCAAGCTCCCGGTGACGTCCCAAACGTGCTGCTGTGTTGGGGCTGCATAATTTGGCACAGGCACTGCCTAGAATGCTGCTGGCAAGCCCTCCCTCCACAATTTAACATTTTTGTATCCAGCTTGGCTTGCCTGGGGTTGTTCCACTCCCCCCGAATTTTGGTTTATCCACTGCTTGGAGCCCTTATTTGTGGGATATTCCCATTGGACCCAATTATTCACTCTTCCGAACAGCCTAACTTCAGGGGCATGATGTCAGAATTTTACTATGAGGAGGGATATGGGGAGGAGGATCCCTCTGGATCCTTCGAGCAGGACCTAGTAGAAGCCCTAGCCGCAGGAGTGCAACACTCAGTAAACAAAGCCTTAGTCAAGGCGATAGAGCCCCTGAAGCATCATCTTTCTACCTATGCTCAACAGCAAGGCTGGCTCCCCAACCCGAGTACCCGTCCCAGGGCCGGGGGGGAAAGGGGGAAAAAATCCCCACTGAGCTGATTTTTGCAAAGCTATCCAAATCCATGTCTATGGACCATGATTATGGGGCCACCACAAATGAAGTAACTATTACAGAGATCCCTCAGGAGGATGAAACTGATACCTCCTCAGACCAACTCTCGGAGCAGGAGGAAGCTCCCCATCCCTCTAAGAAAGCGTAAAAGGAGCACCATTTGGAATCTCCTTCTCAACCTAAACTCCTGACTTTCGAACCGACGGAGATAGTGCACCCCAATTCTATGGCCTGGCTCCCGCCGCAAGAAGTGGCCTACTATGTCCAATCGCACCTCCGTCTCGCTGTTGACAAAGATGTAAGAGCGCGACTTCGCTCGGAATGCCCCAGACTGGACCTCGCAGGCAAAGTAGCTGAGACGCGTGAGGTAGACCCCTCTATTTATTTATTTGATTAATTTTATATAGCGCTGGCTAGACCCGTAGGTATCAGAGCGCATTACATGGGGTTAGCATTTTTACACACGTTACAGCTGTTACATGAAAGAGCGTTGTGAAGAGAATAAAACATAATTACTTCTGTTATAAGCTTATTACAGAGACGGGTACTATGGTACCAAGGGAGTGAAGGGGAAAATGAAGGAGGAAGGGATGAGGATCAGGACTGGAAGGAGCAGCCAAGGAGAATAGTACAAAGAGGGAACGTAAAAATAGAGAAAGCGAGTCAACAAACCAGTAGGGTCCAGTAGATCAACAAAATCCAAGGCCATGCCTCCTACCCTGTTTCAGGTAGCGTTAGGAAGGGAACGGGACAGGGGGAGGGGGCAAATGAAAGTATCCACGGTGAAATAGCAAGGAAAGGGGGGTGAAGAGGTCCAAGAGGCGATCCTTAAGATGCGATTACGAGTCTAGAGGGTACAAGGCGTGGACTGGTGGCTGGATTCGACCTGAGAGTCTGTAGAGAGGACAAGATGGCGGATCCGGTCAAGAACCCCAGACTTAGTGAGAAAATGGCGATAGGAAGAGGAGGAAAACAGTCAGTTCGAAAAATAAACAAAGGGAAGCAAAACCTATCTTAAACAATACTCAAAGGACCCCAAAAAGGGTATTGTTAGGGCCTGGAGAACAAGGCAGACAGTAGGAGTCTGGCAACTCAGGTGAGGTTAACTCATTTTACAGAAGTTATCTTGGGGGGCAGGATACAATATTCTGAGCACTTGGCAAACAATATCGCAAGATACATGGGTTCTGGAGACGGTGCAAGGGTTCAAGATTGATCTTTACAATTCTCCGAGTCAGGTCTCACTCCCCCCTCAACTGTATTTTTCCCAACAAGATTACGACTTTATTTCAGAAGAAATAGACTTTCTTCTTCAGAAAGGGGCGATAGTGTCCACACACCCCCATCCATGCGGCTTCATCAGCAGCATTTTTCTAGTGGGCAAGAGGGGGGTGGATCCAGGCTAGTGTTACATTTAAAATATTTCAATGTATGGGTAGTTTATCGTCATTTCAAGATGGAGGGCATCCATCTATTGCGCGATCTTCTTCAGGAGGGGGATTGGCTAGTACGCCTGGACTTAAAAGATGCGTACCTTTTGGTTCCCATCTTTGCGCTTCCTACAATTCCTCTGGAGGGTAAATTGCTTTGAGTATCAAGTCCTCCCTTTCGGTCTTTTGTCAGCCCCATGGTGCTTCATGAAACTCCTGTGGCCAGTGGTGGATCTCTGAGAGCAAAAGATGTCCGTCTGATCATTTATTTAGACAACATCATTCTTATGGCTCGCTGCCCTCGCCTCGTGGTAACCCATTTAGAATGGACGATCGATCTTTTTCAGAGTCTCGGATTCCTGGTGAATCCTCAGAAGTCGGTCCTTGTCCTGACTCAATCGATTGAGTTCTTAGGCTTTCAGATCGATTCCCGGACTTTTCAACTTCTCCTTCCCTCTCAGAAATTCCGGTCAATCAAGAGAGAGTTGAGGTTGATCTTGAACAAGCAGATTGTGTCATTGGGATCGGTAGCCCGAGTTGTAGGACTCCTTTCGTCATCCATTCAAGCGATCTTCTCGGGTCCCCTCCACTACGGAGTACTTCAACGGCTAAAGATTAAACATCTCCGGAAAGGCCTCCGGTACGCAGATTGGATTCCCCTCTCAGAGGAGGCGAGGTTGGAGATGCAATGGTGGTTAGACCACATGGAGGCTTGGGATGGTCGAGCCCTCTTCTGATCCAACCTGGATGTGGTGAAAGAATCGATGCCAGCCGGTGGGGTTTGGGAGCCTGCTGGGGCCAGGTCTCGACTGGGAGGACGATGGTCACAAGAGGAGCTTTTGTCAACTGTCTATAGCTCCTAGCTGGATCGTTTGTGATTCGTTGTCTCTCTCCTCAGAAGACAGATTGCTGCATCCTGCTCTGCATGGACAACGTCTCTGCTGTGAGATATGTGAACAAACTGGGGGCGACCAAGTCCTGGATTCTGGCAGAAATCGCCAAGGACTTCTGGCATTTTTGCCTTCAACACAGAATTTCAGTGATAGCGGAATATCTTCTGGGTTGCAACAACGAGGTGGCCGATTGGCATCTGAGAGACTTCAGCGATTGGAGACTCCATCTCAGAGCCTTCCAATGATTGACTCGTCTCTGGGGTCAATGCAAGATAGATCTGTTTGCATCTCATTTCAACAGACAGTTGGCGCCCGGACCCGGAGGCGTTAGCTACGGATGCGTTTCTGCAGGCCTGGCCAGAGTCCCTCTGTTATGCCTTCCTACTGTTTGTGATGATTCCCAGAGTTCTGGCTCTCACCCGACACCAGCACTCGGAATTAATTCTAGTCACCCCACTCTGGAGAGCTCAGCCGTGGTTTCCTATGATTCTAGAGATGCTTTGTGCAGTTCCGATCCTTCTTTCACCGCGATGGAACCTATTCCTGGATCCTCAAATAGCCCCTCATCTGCTGATAGAGGCGGAGCTTCTTCCTCTGGTAGCCTAGCGGGTTTCAAGGACAGATGGAAGGTCCCGGGCCTTTTAGGAGATGCTGACAGATTCATTAATAAGGCCTGGTCAGCTAACGCGCATAAGAGACATTCCTCTGCCTGGAAACAAGGGTGTAGCTGGTGTTCTCAACGGGAGGTGGATCGCGCTAAAGCACATGTCTCTTTAGTATTGAAATACCTCGCTGCCTCAGGATTGGCTTACAGGACTGTCAACAATTTTCGATCGGCCATCTCAGCGGGTCACATAACAGTGGATGGCAAACCCGTGGGTGAACATCCTTTGGTAAGTAAACTGCTCAGGGGCATCAGAATGGTAAAGCCCTCTTGTCTGAAATATTCGGAATTGTGGGATGTCTCTTCGGTTCTAAGATTTCTTGAAGCCTGGCCCCCTAATAAATACTTATCCAGAAAACAATTGTCAGCCAAATTGACTATGTTGCATTGCTTATTGTCATGCAAGAGAGTTTCTGATGTTAGGGCGTTAGATCTTGTGGGACGCAGATTCTCTCCGGAGGGTGTGACTTTTAATATCACAAGATGGACTAAATGTAATACCTCTTCGGTATCTTATCCAGCCTTTCATAATAACCCTAATCTGTGTGGTGTTCAGTGGCTGAAGGACCACGAGGTATGTACTGCTGGGTTTATTTCAAACATGTCTGGTCAAGTGTTGATTGCGTTACAAAAACCATTTCGTCCAGTGACCCCCCAGCTACTCTGTCAAGGTGGGTGCGCTGGCTCTCGGGGGAAGCTGGTATTGACGTATCGAAATTTGAAGCTCATTCAGCTCGTGGAGTGATGGCTTCAAAGTCTTTCTCTTTGGGGGTCAGTCTGACTGATATTATGAATGCGGCTGATTGGTCAACAGAGACCGATTGTGGATGTGGCATCTGTAGTGGTGGCTAAGCTTTGAACAAGCATAATCGGAGCCTCTGGTCCTGACATAGAATTAAAAATTTGCATTCTGCATTATGTATAAATATTGTTATGTATCATATTTTTATACTGCATATATGTTTCTATGTTTCCCTTCCTTTGTTTCTGATTGACTTGAAGACCATATCAGATATGGTGAATGGTGTTACGGTGTATACTTTGCATTTCAGGCGCAGATAGCAAATGATGCATGATGAATCATTAAAGGTTTGCCTCTTCCAAGGAGGCTTTGGAATTTCTCTGGTTCAGGATCCAGGTCCCGAGATCAAGCCCGTTGGGTTACTGGTGATCGCTTCTGGAGACGTTTTTTCATCTCAATATGATGGGTTTCAAGAGCAAGTTTCTGGTTATGAATTTAACTGTTTGATTTCGTTCAAAGAAAGAGGATGCTGTTTACTTGCGCAGAGTTTATATAGAGACGGACTCTATGGTTGATTATGTGACATGCAAGTGTTCATGGATATTGTTGTGTTTTTGTTTACTTTTATTGGCTGCTGAGTTTGCTGTAAAGAGAATGAGAAGCATAATCCTCGCCTCTGTGTCCTAATAGAATTGAAAATAAATTCTTGTTACAAATGTTTGCGAATTTTTAATTCTTTACTGTGGATAGAACAGAAAGTGGTTGACACGCCTTCTCAAAAGCGTCCTTCTGTTAGCATTCACCATATGTACGCATTCAAAAAGATGCAGTGGGACCGGCCCGAAACCTGTTAACTGCTCAGAAATATCTGGCAGAACCAGAATCCAGCTGGTCCCCACTGTGTTTCAGCATTGACTACAGTTTCTGGTTTTTAGAGAGACCAATTACAAGTCCTGGCATCATGGGCGTAGGAAGTGTGGGGGACGCGGGGGATATATCCCCCCCAGATTTTGGAGTGGGGGGGATACGGGGGACAAGGATGGGGGGGACGAGGGGACAAAGGAGTTTCCTCTCTCCCTTCTGTTATCACAGGGCCATTAGCACGCGAAAGCGCTACCTAATGGCCCTGCACTTGACCTGCCTGGAGTCAGAGGCCACCCGCCCTCTGCCTTTTGTTATGCTGCAGGAAGGCTCAGCCGTTCTGTGAAGGGCAGAGAACGGAGAAAAAATAAACGCTGTCTCTTTTCCTTCATGGCAAGGACCGTGTCCACTACTCCTGATCTGCCTCTGGCGGCTGCCCTCCTCTCTTTATTCCTCCATCTCTTTCTGTCTCTGTCTCGCTCCTGCTTACGTGCTGATTTCAAGAGGCAGCTCTTAAGGTACTCTCTCTTGCCTCTCCTTTTCTTTATTTGTTCCCCTGTGAAATTGATCCAAAAAAGGCTGAACACTTTGGCTGTAAATGTCCTCATTTTCTGACCGTTTTCTATTGAAAAGAAAAACCTCGGAATGGAGAGAAAAAATAGTTAAATACCTAAATAAAGCAGTACAGAGTGGACAGCAGACAGGCCAGACTGTTATTTACACCCACACACATTAGCGCCACTTTACAGAGTTTGCCAGTGAAAGCGCTACTTTCTTTTTATCTTCTTTCTTTGAACAACATTGTTTTCCCAGGGTGGGTAAGTGCGCCATTCCTAAAGGGACTGCAATACCTGGTTGATGGGTAGAGTGGAAACGTTTAATATGATCGTTTTCAACTTTTTAATTATTTTAGCTTATAAAATGCGGCTCTTGTGTTTGGGGATGTGGTCTTTTTTAAACCAAATTGCATACATTTTGAAAGGATATAAGCAATGGACATTGAAAGGGGTCCCTTCCTGGTCCTGTAGCCATGTCTTGAACTTTTCAGGCAAAATCACTTACTGATTTCTGAATAATGAGTTTAAAACCGTTAAGGTAACCATGTTTTTTTCTGATTATAGTTCACATGTTTTGCTTATTCTTGCATTCCCTATACGTGTTTGCTTTTTCCAGGGTGTTATTCATTTTTTTCAGGCAGCATTTTACTTTTGTCTAGTGCATAATTTGAATTTAGTCGCAGCACAATTGAGTTGTGCTGAAGGCAGTGCGAGTTTCTCTCAGTGGGGCAGTATGGTGTTCAGTGTGGGAGAGAATGTGGCACTCTGGCCAGAGCTGCTGAATTTGGAACTGGAGAACCATGTTCAGACCTTCATGACCAGTTCACCATACCACACTCCTGATGGAACTTATTCCGATGCTACACCTTAGAAGGCCCGATAGACCTTAGAAGCCCAGGTGTCTTAGCACCCGCAGGTGGACCTGTCCACCACAATCCATACTGCAGTTCACTTCCAGTCTTACGGGCAGGCATATGAAGAAGCACATCCTAGATCGACAGTGAATCTGTCACTGAGGTCACAAGACCCTTGAGGCCAGTCCACCTCACCCATTGGTACCTCCATTGGCCTTTTTCAGCACTAGCAGTGCAACTTGCCAGGGGTTGGCAATGTAGGATTTGCATGCACACCAAACTTAGGGGGTGATTATAATGGCACTGGGACCGTCACGTCACCCCGTCGGTCCCACCGCCATTGGTGACTGCATCACAGCCCGCCATATTACAATGGCGGGTGGTTACCTGGCGGTCGGAAAGACCAACCACCACGCACCCGACGGGCTTCTTGAGCCCGCCGGTGTGGTGGAGGGGCTCGTGGTTCCTACAATGCTGGTGGTGCCTACCATGCTCCGCAGCAGGGATTACGATGTCCCTTACCCGCCAGCTTATCAATAGCGGTTCACCTGCCATGGAAATGCTGGCGAAAGGGACATTGGGGGCCCGTAGCAGGTTTCTTTACCCCTGGCCCCCAGACATGGGTCACCGATATATTTAACATGTTCCTTTTTTTTTTTACTTTGCGGCGGATGATGCAGCCAGTAGCACCTGCTGCAATGTATAAGATAGGCACTGCGAACACCGTAGTGGCAGTCGCATTGTAATGCCTATTGTGGAGCCTCCACCTTGAAGGCCAGCGGTCCCATTCCCGTATTCGATGGCGGTGGTACTGAAGTCCGCCTGCCATCGTAGTCAGCCCCTAAGTTTGCATTTTATGAATATGATTCAGTGAGAAATAAATTGATGTTTGCAATTTAATTGACTTTGGTTGGCCTCTTATCTATGAGATTTCCCTGTTGAATGTGCCTTTACATTATACATTTTCGGTTGTATGAATTGATTGCATACTACACTCTCTAACCGGTATTAATTTGAGTGTCATTAGTAGTGTCTGGGACCAATTGTTTTCTTAGGAATTGTTTTCTTTACTAACCTTTGCAAAGGGCCCTAAACTTCACAGCAACACAAGTCACATTTCTTTTAGTAATTTGGGATCCGTTTGAGCTACAAAATTGTTTTGGAGGAAATCGTTAGATTATGCAGCAGATGATGTATTATGTGGCAAATATGATACAGCCATAGTTAAGTGGAAAACATTTTTCCACTTAATTTTGCCCCAACATTGTAGTTGATCAATTTGTAAGTTACCCAAACCCAAAAGTCGAGTTTGGGCACAATTTGCATTTTAAAAGCAGCCCTATAACACAGGGCTACTTTTAAACTGACCTCAGGCTTCAGCAGTGCACACATGCAAGCGCAGAAAGGGCTGCTGGCCTCTAAACTGCCATGCCTTATTATATTCTAGGGGCTTAAAAGTAGTTCTTATCCCCCTGCCCTATTATGTACTAGGGCCTTATAGGAGAGGTCATGCCAGTCATAGGGGTACCCTAACCCATAGTGCACCCTAGTGTATGTAGGTGTTTTCACTGTATTTGTAAGTGCCTCTTTCAGAATAGCACTGGCTGTTTAGGCAGAGGCCAGGGTCAGTCAGTCAGGTACCACCAGTACCAGTCAGCAAAAAGTTGGGGAGTGCCTAGGGCGGCTTTGCAACACTAGAGAAACACAAACTCAGAATGTAAAACATAACACCATGGTTGGGGGGTTCTCTTCAATAATCAGAATTGATTTCTATCCTAATGAACCCATTTTCCAACATTAGGATAGGGAAAGACTGGGGGAAAATCATAACGTTCTAATCTATACATTGACGTTTTTATGCAGCTCTTTGATGACGGTTAATAGCTCACTGTTCAATGTTAGGATTTTAACTTATAAACTTCAAATACCAAAAGAATATCTCAGACAAAAGCAGTAACTCACTGACCTTTTGAATTAAAACTTTCACTAGACAAGCCTTCGATCTCTCTCAAAAAAAGAACATTAATCACCAAAGTTATCTTCACATTTTTATTGTTGCCTGAAAATTGCGGGAGACCAGGAATGCAGCAGCAGGTACTTTTCAAACCATAATGCACTTGCAAACACGATGCCTCCACCCTAAGTCAGCGGCCTTTGTTTGCTTTGTGCATTAAGATGCAAGATTCATATATGTTTTTTTTTAAACATTTGGTCTCATTACTATATGAATGTACATAACAATAAAGCATACATGCAAACTGTGACTACATGCCTGCTTTTCTCAATATTTCACTTCGAAAGTATGCAATTGTATTTGTTTAACGGGGGGTGATTTGTATAGGGTCACTGGAAAGTGCACAAGGTTGTCCCTGTCCCCCCCAGAATTTTAGTGTCTCCTACGCCCCTGCCTGGCATGTATTTCATCCTGCAGGACAGCAAGGCCTAGCATGTGGATCCAATCTCTTCGCATGTACTGTGAGCATGCCTTTTTTCTCCTCCTAACTGGTGAGCCAGACAATATGTTCCAGTGTGCACATTGAACAAATCTGTTGCTCCCTGTACGCTCCGTGGATAGGCCTACAACACCAGTAAGAGCAGTACAAAACTGCCACACTGCTTGGGACTGCAGTGTCCAGCATGCGTTGTGGCATAGCTACTAAGTGCTCCCATGTCCGATGATACTTTCAAAGCAAAAACCAAAGGAAATGATGGACGGAGTGTTGAACATTGCAAGCACTCACCCCCAGTCAACTGATCTGGGTTTAATCCAACACCGTTCTTTATCCCACTCTACCACCCCAGTTCAGACATGGCCATATGCAAATCAGTCTGACCCTGTGCCCGAACTGCCAAGCCATGTCTTCCCTGGACCGGAAACAAGCTTCTTAGGACCGGTTTCTGGCATTTCAGCCGTCTTCAGCCAGACTTGCTTGAATCCAGTGGCAAAGTGAGCAAGGGACTCACGTCTGAGCATACCCTGCCAACTTATGGCGATGATACTTTCAGCCAGTTCTTTTCTATTTTAATACAAACGAATTGCTCTAAATGCAGTTACAATTACATGTACTGGATAAGAAAATTCACATTTGCCATTGAAACGATGGACTTGGATGTCCTAGTAGCCAAGAGTTATTTGTTATATGTTATTGTAAGAGCTTTATCTATGGCTTTTTCAGGATTCACTTTCAGAGTAACTGACAGTCTAATCTAAGGTACATGATCGGACAGTCCTCATGTTGTTAATCATGCTTATAGGTTACAATGCTCCACTCTTATCATCACTGCCTACAAATGCACTGTGGGAACAACTATACTGGTGATTGTGGGTATGTGGAGGATTTTAATATTCAGGAGGGAATGGTAGTCAAGTGGCAATAAAACTCTTACTCTGCTGCATATTATGTGATTAAAGGTTAGTAATGCATCGCTTTATATGGATTTATTATAGCCCTTATTACTGTTTAACAAACATTGATAGAAAATAAATTTTAAAAAAACCATGACAAATGCACCGTTTTCTTTAGGAAGAAACATATACAGATATTGCTAAAACTATTAAAATATTATTCCCTGTGAATCATTCTTTCTGTCATCAAATTGCATGATTGCCAATTTGTTAACACTGCCCTCTCTGGAGCTCCTGACTTGCCTCTCGGTTTACTAATAGCATTGACATCAGGGCAGAAGTGTTTCTCAATTCATGTTTAAACACTCGCTTTTAATAAATATATTACTAAGGCATTATGTGGTAGTGCACTGGCATTTACAGACAGTAAATGTCCAAGAAATGATCAAAATTCTTCCCACTACCTTGCAGCTTCACTGATGAAACTATTAGTAAATAGTGTATTAACAATCTGTGAAAATTGGGTTTCTGAAAATATTTCATTTGCATATCACCAAGTAAAGTGTTTGAATTTGTTTTACATTGTATTAAAATATTTTTCTTAACACAGATATACAAAAAATGGGCTTTCACAACTACTTAAATATATTTTCAAATGTTTGTACAGTTGACTTATTAGCTATTCAAATGTGTTAGGAAAAACTGCTACCCTACAGCCTTTCATTTTACACTTCGTACAGCAGGTCAGACAGTTCACTTTACAATATCCTGGAACTCTGCAGTCAGAGAAGGAAAAGTAATTGTAAATTGACTTTTGACCTCTGTCTCTGAAAACAGAGCAAATGTGACAAGATAAAAACAAGATTTAAAAGCATCTTTATTGCTCCCTCACTATCTGAGCTGAACCCCCCCCCTTTTTTTGTTGCAGTTTTAAATGGCACGATCTCGACCCAAAGGTATTGAAGTGCTTTACATGAGCACCAGCTACATTACATAAGGGCACATTCAATTTTGCTTAGCACGGAGAGATTAAGGGATTTGCCTAGAATCACAGGATATTGAGCTGACGCTGAGGCTCAAATCTGGTTCCCCAGTTCCAAAGTTGGCAGCTCTGGCTGTTACACCACATTCTCTTCATTAACTTGCAGAACGGGCAAGTAGATCCTAAATATAGCTCAGCTTGATAAAATCTGACTCGCCATAGTGAGTGTGCGAGTAGATTTATTTTAGGTCTTGTCATGTTGGGTGGCAAATACATATAAATCTACATCTCCTGTTATGTCTGTGCTAGATCCTGGTGTAAGTTTATTTTTTTACCAGTTGCGTTTGTCTGTGTCTCTCTCTAGTCTCCATGTCTTAGCAGAGATGTTTATTATTCTGTACATTGCTGCACCATTCTGATTAATTTGTGTGCCTTCTCTTACTGCCCAGTCAAACCAAAGATTGGGAAAGGCTGCTTTTTCATGGCAGCGTGGGCTCGGAAAACAGTGCATTGTCATGGTAGTGCAGGGCGTCCCCATACTGCTCTGCTTCTTCGAGTCCTAATGTCCAGACCTTACCAGTCCAATCTATTCCAATAGTATTTTGGGTATAATGGATGCAACATTACTTATCATAAAACTAAAATATAAGGCTTTTTTGCTAACAATGAAGGTAGATCATTTATATATTTGGCCAAGAATGATGACAATCACATGATTCCAAAGGTTTCAAAGGGTTTTGTAGGAGTACTGAGAATTCTAGTTGAGGTCACTGGGACCCAGAATCTCTGTTTGAAGGATGTAATGACTACAATTAAACAATGATAAAGGTTTGAAGAGTAGTATGGTATTTAACTCAGCCAACAAAATAATATCTCTTAACCTGAATTAACATTTATTCTTCTTGTTTGGTAAAAGAGACACTTTTAACACAAATTCCATTAGATCATCTTGCACAAAATTCGTAGATTCATGTTGACTTTAAACAGCATAAATTCTTAATATTCACAGTTCATAAGAAAAACGGGCATGTACAGCCAACATGTTTTTCGCTGTAATAACACCGCTTCTTCAGGGCTCTAAAAATTATCTTTGATATAACAGTTGTTTATCATTAATAAACAGCAATTGCAAGGTCAATGTGTCGCGCTCAGTAAAAAAAAAATATATTCTTCTGAGTTTTATATAGCGCAAACTTGACCCGAAGGATCGGGTATCAGAACGCTTTACATGAGCACCAGTTGCGTTCCATGAGGACACATTCATTTTTTTTTTTAGATTAAGCGATTTGCCCAGAATCACAGGCTGTTGAGTTTCATTGCCCAGACTTGAACCTGGTTCCCCAGCTTTGAGGTCCCCCGTCCTAGCTATTAGACCACATCCTCCCCCCCCAGATTTCTGATGATATCTGCACATCACTGGTTCAGTTCACACAAACACTTCCACATCTAGTCATTTCTGCATCTAGTCACTCAACAAACACCATGTCGCTACAAATGTGCTTACAGTCACTCCAAATACTGAAGAACCCAGTCAGGATTGTAAGTATGCCAAGTCTTAAAAAATAATCATCCCTGGTTCCTGAACTTCCAAAGCGCATTTTTTTCCAATATGATCTCATGTAAATTGTGTTAAAAGATTCTCTTTTCCCAAACAAGAACAATAAATGTCAATGTAAATGTTCTTAGTAATTTATGAAGGAAAGTCTTAATTTTATTAAAAAGTGATTGTCACACCTTATTCAGGGATGTAAGGGTGGTGACATATTTACTGAGTTCCTTGATAAAAGAGTTGCCGAACAGTAAACCGTCTGCCTTTATTCCGGTGTCCATTGTTGTAAGATTTGCCAACTTGGTGCCTAGTTTGAGTAATAAACCTTTGCGTCGTTCGTGGGTAATTGCGGAATTGGCATTCCCCTGAAGACAGAAGGCTCTTTGTGTCAACATAGATAACTCTTCAGCGTCAATGCATGCTTTATCCAGCCTGGCTGTTTCTGATATATCATAAATACGTGATAAAGGACCAACAATGTCTAGCATCTTCTCCTGACAGGTAGACCATGCCTTATTGACTCCTTTACAAGGATCATTGCCGAATTTGGAGAAAAGGGTTAGCATATTAGAGTCAATTGAAGGTGTAAAGGTAATATTAAAAGGATGAGAAGGTCTAGGGCACACAAATTTCGCTCTTGTTTGTTTGTCTAAGGGTAAACAAAGTTTGACAGAGCTATATTCCCCCACATGTTCTGAAGGGAGCAAGTCCGTGGAATTGGGATGGTGAATTTAATTTGGGTTCGAACATGGGGTGAGCTTCAGCATCTAATATTGTCTTGGTATGGAATGGCTCATGAGAGGAAGGGACCCATTTCTTTTCTTTGCCTGAGAACCAGACCAGACATCTGAATAATCTCCCACATTTGAATCATTGTCCGTATCGAGGTCACCCATATTATCATCTGTAGCTTGGATATTGGATATAATAATCTTAGGGTTACTTGTCTCTAAATGTTTTCATTTATGTTTGTGTTTAACCCCAGAAGAATACCCCTTGTTAGAAGGCCCTGGAGGAACATTGCCCCCAAACCCATGTGAGGAATCCTCACCAGCCAATAGTGTAGTAATATTTTTTTGAAGTGCTCTTTAGTGACTGAGCTAATGGTTGGGCTACAGTGGCCTTGCGCTTACTATCTCTCCCCTCCCTCCCCCCCGCAGCTCCAGCCAAGTTGGACTGAGACATCCAACTAAGAGCAGTGTTTTCAAATGTTTTAGTTACTTTGGTCAAGGAAGCTCCTCCAAAGAGAAATAATTGCTTGATTCCACATTGAAAATTAGAGGGAAACTGAATTGAGTAAATCTGTGTGCAATTAGCAGGGCTGGAAAGGGTTATATTGAATAGCATGCCTGAAAAGGTTCCCTTCCCGGGAGAGGAGACACGTGGTTGTCATGCAGCGGCAGAGGGGGGAGCAAGGCCGTGCCCCTAAGGCGTGTCTGTGAAGCACTCTCAAAAAAGGGAGCCTAGGGGGTCAAAGGGTAGGTAGCCCCCCTCTCAGGACCATGTAACAAAACGAGACCTACCCCGGGAAAGAAATTAATATTTTATATTTTATTTTTGCTCTAGGTACCCAATACTTGTGATGCCTATCTCACTCACACCCTCTGGTGTTTCTGCCACGTAAGTGGAAAATCTAATATTATACACAGACCGTGTCTGTTATTACAGGCTGTGAGAAGGGAAGCTCCTAAGTGTCTATGTGTTTCCCTGCACTATTGTGCTGTAAAATACTGTTAATGGTAATGCCAAAAGTACAAAACCAAAAAAAGTGTGATAGGCCGGCAGTGCCTCACGGAAGCAGCCCCAACGAGGTTTGTGTAGACAGGTACTCGCCTACTACCTCCTGTTATCATCATCGGCTACTACCGCCCAAACAGAAACAAGAAAGAAAGGAAACAATAAGGAGTGCTGGAACCCTCATACTAATCCTAATATCTAGTGTCTAAAAAACAATTTATATGGTGACATGTGTCTAATAATATAGAGAAAAAGAGGAAATGTCGACCCAACAGCGGGGGGACTGAGTCTGATCAGGACCCAAGTCACTCCAATTAAAACCGAGCAGCACTACACTAGCTGTGTGAAACTTTATTCTATGCTGTGTAGCTGCTCATTAAAACCAACATGTTTCGTTGCCCAATTACATTTGGCGGCAACTTCTTCAGGGCTAGGGTCGACAGGTCTCTCTGCGTCGCTAGTACAGACCAGCGATTACTTTATCAGCACCATCATAGATGATGTCTGTCAGCATACCTGAACCTTTGGTATGTGTGGATATATGTGGTATCTTAAAAACCTGGACTGCTTGTTCAGAGGCTGCTGAACCGCGTTTCTCGTCAGCCTGCTCGTCTGGTAGTAGCTCATCCTCCTATTGTTTCCTTTCATTCTTGTTTCTGTTTGGGCGGCAGTAGCCGATGATGATAACAGGAGGTAGTAGGCGAGTACCTGTCTACACAAACCTCGTTGGGGCTGCTTCCGTGAGGCACTGCCGGCCTATCACACTTTTTTTGGTTTTGTACTTTTGGCTTTACCATTAACAGTATTTTACAGCACAATAGTGCAGGGAAACACATAGACACTTAGGAGCTTCCCTTCTCACAGCCTGTAATAACAGACACGGTCTGTGTATAATATTAGATTTTCCACTTACGTGGCAGAAACACCAGAGGGTGTGAGTGAGATAGGCATCACAAGTATTGGGTACCTAGAGCAAAAATAAAATATAAAATATTAATTTCTTTCCCGTGTCTGTGAAGCAACCTTGATGGAGAAGCCAACCGAAGAAAGGACGGAGAAAGTGGTGGTCCGCGATATGGAAGGAAACTGTGTAAAACAATGGGCGTTTTGTGAGTAGGATAAAAAGGAATGCCGTGCTGCACCACAAGAAATGGCAGGCCCTACCACACAAGCAGGGAATATAAATGGAAACGTTCTCAAGCGCGCACCGCTGAGTGAAAAGCTTAGAGCAATAAACTGAGTGAAAAGGTTAGAGCAATAAGCAGATAAACCAACCGCTTATGCACTAAATATGAAAACATATTAAAAAACAATACATGCCTAAATTAAAACAGGTATGAACAAAGTATAAGGGTACTTATCTTGCCTGCGAGCAGCAAGAAAGGAGGGCTGCTTGCAGTCAAGGTAGCTATAATAGACTATTCTTTAAACCTGATTGGTGCATTGCACTACTGCTGTTCTTTGGTCCCATTGCCCTGTTGTTCCTTGGCCTCATTGCACAGGTAGTTTCTTGACTGCTGCTGTTAAATAAAGCAAGATAAGAGACTGTATAATATGAGCCTAGGGTCTTGCCATAAAATTTAGTTTAAAAGGTATTACCTTGTTGGTTGTGTTAAATACTATATTACTTCCCACATTTTCATAATTCACGGGTGTGGAATTCCTGTAGCCCGATCTCCAGGACATATTGTTTGGGGTCAAGGACAACAAGTTTTCAGGTTTTATTTGTCCTTGGGACAAGTAGGCCCAACCACCTGCAACACAAACCCTTTGACTGCCAGTTTACAGTACCACATTATGGGTCAGTAAAGGGTACTGTCGGCAGTTAAGGTAATATGTGTGTCCATATGATAATGCTGTTCAAACTTGTATTTATGGTTCATTAATACAAAAATAAGATGTTCACAAAAAACGCAACTAGGATAAAAGCATTTAGCGTAACTACTGTGAAATTGTAGGTGACATGACTTTAAAGCATCATTTAGTAAAATGTGTTGATGCATGCTAGTATTTCCCCAAAAATATAATGATAAATCAGTGCAACAACAAAATAATGGGTAATGTGAAAATAAACAAGCAATGACCAAAACCAATAGGTCTGATATTGGTGGTCAGCCTTTTGGTTTTGTCAGTGAGTGTCTTGTCTTGATATGGTTTTAATAAAACCTGGTGGGAGCTGCCAGGTCCTCCCCATTATAACATACTTTGGCTAAAAGCAATAATATGTTTGGTCACAAAAAGCACAGATTACCACAGTAGCTCCTGGCACAGAACAAAACTATTTAGTGTGCCGATATGCTCCTTGTGAAAAAGCAGAAGCCATTTGATAGATAGATAGCTAGATAGATAGGGATAGTTTTTATAACAACTAAAGGTCTTGATTTTCTCCAGGCCTAACTAGGTGCCAAATTCATAAAGAAAGTCACAAAATTGCACCCATGGTATATGTCCTTGCTTTAGTGCAGATGTATGGGTTTAATGAATGGACAAGAATTTACAGAAGGAGGACAGGAAATCGTGCTCCTAGAAACATTTGTGAACTGCTTTTTAACAGGAGCCAATATGAAGGTGTTGATTTGCTCATGAAAAAATCTGTTGAGCGATGACAAATTCACTTTTCCTCCAACCAATTTTTCCCCAACCCTGTAAGAAGTTTTACTTTTGCTATTGTCAGGAGTAAATTTCCAACTTTTCTCAGTATTGGAAACAATTGGAGAAAAGCTGGTGAAAACCCCTAAAAGACGCAATTTAGCAGGTTTTCACAGACTCAAAAGGGCGTTCCAGCCCTGGAAATATTGTTTTACACTACCTCCAGCCACAGTATGTAGATCTGCAAAAAGGTGGCAAAAAAAGGAAATTGCTAGAATTCAAACCCTACTGTAGTATGAGCCCTGACATAATCAGGCTAATATCAGAGCTTTTATACAATGAGATTGCTACCATATTATGTTGCTGCTCTACATAGCACCTAAGGGACACGTGGAGTTTTTTTTTACAGAACAGAGTTTTAAAGATTTACGAAGCAACCTCTTCCATGGATAAGTAGATATTTGTATTAAATTCCACACCCCTGATAATCCGTTCAGAGAGGAAACTGCTCTAGTGGGTGGAGTGCGCAGTGCCAGATGTTCAGTGATCCCCAAATTTTAAATTAAATGACACATGGTCACTTTACTTTATCTTAGCAAATGGGGCTCCAGGAAGATTGAGAGATACTACAGCATTGAATATGCAGGGCGTATAAGGGTCCATCTATATGCCAATGTTTCCTAAATAAGTGATACAAGAATGCAAATCATTAACAGTAGCCAGAAGAGGTTTAACATCTGGTGATTAGCCAAATTACAAACCCTCAGCTGTTTGCTTTGTGGAAAGGTTCCACAAAATATGCTGATTTGGGCTACAACTGTCACTTGTCTGCTTAACGCCCCATCTCCAGATTTCTCCAGAACAGAAAAGTAACCAGAGTAAAGCTCCAGACCCTTATAAAGATTATATTATATCTTTTTTTTTTTTTTTTTTTTTTTTGAAACCGTTTATTGCAATCTCAAATATATACAGGTATGGGCCTACAACCTTCCGGCCGGCCGCTAAAGTGACAGAAGCAAATGACATACATACAATGAGGCACTTGGCTTTGCAGAGACGATAAAGCAGGAGGTATCAACAACGCGGGCCACATGACTCTGAGCCCACAATACGGTTTCGTTTTATACAACACAACAACATAAAACCACACCCGCAAGGCAACCCGCGATCGAAAATGACGACCCGTGCTCCTCAAGTGGGGGACCCCAACCATCCAAAGAAATCCAGAGAGGGGAAGGGAAACAGATCCGGGACTGGGAGAACAATGTGCCCGGGGCTGAGGGAGGGGGTCAACTAGGGGGATGGAGCTGGTGAAGCGGGAGGCAACAACGGCGGCTCGCAAATACCCCCGCGGTAGGCGTTCCAGGGGCCCCATATCTTCACCCATGCCCCAGGCTTACCCCGCGCCACATACACCACCTTTTCTCGGAACATGCACCAATCCATGTGTTCTTTCCAGGCCGACACCGCCGGGGGCCTCTGGGATCCCCACAGTTGAGCAATGTCACGTTTAGCTATCATATATCCCAGAGTCACCCATCGCGTCTGCGGAACCGAGTAATCGGTCGGTTCCCACACATTCAGCAAGCATCTCCTCGCTTCAGGCAACAGCGCGACATGTGTAACCGCTCGCAGGACCTCATGCACACCACGCCAGAATCGCTCCACCCTCGGACATTCCCACAGAATGTGCAAAAAAGTCGCCAAAGCACCACACCCACGCTTACACAATCCATCCTCGGCATAGCCCATACGCAGAAGCCTTGGCCCCGTCATATACACCCGGTGGAGTATCTTAAGCTGGACGAAGCGAAGGTGAGCCGGGATGGCCACCTCCTTCGGAGAGGCCACCGCGGAAATCCAGTCCTCGTCGTCCAACTCCAGCCCATCGGCAACCCAAGCCTCGCGGAGGCCAGTCAGTAAGCCCGAGCGGTCATTTATCAATTTCTTGTAAATGAGGGAGATCGTGCTGTCCGAAACGTGGCCATCTAGCACTCTATCCTCCAGGGGGGAGGACTCCGGGATGGAGGCCACGTCTGGGAAGACGGAACCCAGTGCGTGACGGACCTGCAGGTAGCGAAAGTATTCACTGCCCTGCAGCTGAAACTCCGCCTGCAGCGTCTCGAATGTTTTGAATCCTCCCCTCGTCCAGAGATCTCCCACTGTACTGATGCCTATCATGTCCCACCTCTCGAAGCCCTTCGAGGTCCACAAAGAGCCCAGCCTCTCCGACGCATACAACGGTGACGCCCGGGTCAAACGGTCCTTCCATCCCATAGCTGCATTAGCCGCGTGCCATACTCGCACCATGACACGCGTGGGTCCCGTCAAGCGGGAATCGGGCACGCTAGTGTAGAGCGCTCGATTGTAGTCGCCACCGGGCAGGAGCATTTTGTCCATTTCAAATGCCGGGTTTAGGGCGGGCCCATAGAAGCCGTGATTAATTGCAGCTAACTGGGAGGCCCAGTAATACCGCTTAATATCCGGGAGGGCAATCCCTCCGTCGTACCACGGGAGCGTCAATTTTGCCAGGGCTATACGCGGCCTCCCGTCCCAAAACAGACGGCGCTGTAAGCTTTCCACCTCACGGAAGTAGCGCGCCGGGACCAAGTCCATAGTGTTCTGGAGAGCGTACAGAAAGTGCGGCAATGACATCATCTTGAACAATGCCGCCCGGCCGAGCGGCGAAAGCGGCAAGCGCCGCCAGCGCGCGACGTCCTCCTTCAAGCGCTGGAGGGGGGGAAGCAAATTTCGCTCGTAGCGGGCCACCGGGTCCAGCGTAATATAGACCCCCAGGTATCGAAATCCCTGCGAGGCAATCTGGATCGGACAGCCCCGAGGGAGGACAGGAGCCTCCCCGGAAAGCACATAGACACAGGATTTAGCCCAGTTGATGACAAGGCCTGAATTACGGCCAAAGGAGCGCAGAACATCGACCAGGACAATCAGTGATTTGCGCGGGGAGGCTAAGTACAAAAGGATATCGTCAGCGTAGAGGGACACGCGGTCCTCATACTCGGGGGTCCAACGGAGACCTCGGATAGAAGGGTGCCACCGCAGCCACTCCGCCAGGGGTTCCAAGGCCAGTACAAAAAGGAGCGGCGACAGGGGACAACCCTGTCGCGTGCCCCGTCCCAGCACGAATGGGGCCGAGACTCGACCATTCACCACCACCTGTGCCAATGGGTCCGAGTACAACAATTTGACCCAACTGATGAATCCCGGGCCAAATCCAAATTTCGCCAGCATCGCCCAGATGTAGGGCCATTCGAGCGTGTCGAACGCCATGGTGGCGTCCAAGGACGCCAAGATGGCCGGCTCCCGCACGAACGGAACACGCGCGAGCACCCCGTGCAAGCGCCGCAGATTAAGGGCCGTATTGCGATGGGGAATAAAGCCGGACTGGTCTTGGTGGACCAAATCGCCCACCACGCCGACCAGCCGGTTGGCGAGCACCTTGGCGAGGATTTTAGGCTCCGCGTTCAAGAGCGAGATAGGCCGGTAGGATGTAACCCGGTCTCGCGGTCTCCCCTCCTTGTGGATAACCACGATGGTAGCCAGACGCTGGTCCGGCGGGAGGGAGCCCCGCGAGTGGGCCGCAAGGAACATTGCGCGGAGGTGGGGTGCCAGTACATCCGGTCGCAGTTTATACAACTCTATAGGAATGCCGTTCGGGCCCATGGCCTTGCCAGAAGCGACCGAGCGGATGGCGAGGGCAATTTCGTCCGAGGTGGGGGCGGCATCCATCAACTCCCTGTCCTCCATTGAGAGGGAGGGCAGCGCGATGTCACGCAGCAGGGCATGGGAATCCTCCTCCGGGCAGGGAGAAACCGGAGAATATACCTCGCGGAAATAATCAGCGAAGCAAGAGACAATGCCTTCCGGCTCAGTAACACGTACACCATCCATTCTCTCAATCAGCGGGACCACACGACTAGCTCTCTCCTTCTTATCCAACCACGCAATCAACTTGCCAGCCTTATCACCCACATCATACAATCGCCCCTGTTGCTCTCTGCTGAGGCCCCTGGCCGCCTCCGTGACGAGGGACCTATAGGCCGCCTGCTTAAGGTGTAGAACGTGCAGCGCAGCGTCAGTCACCCCACTCCCCAGATCACCCTCCAGTTCAGTAATTTCGGCCTCCACCCGGGTCACCTCCTCCTGTGCGCGCCTCCGGGCATGGGAAATAAAGGAGAGGGCCTCCCCTCTAAGCACTGTCTTGAAAGCCTCCCACAGGGAGATGGCCGACGGGACAGACCCCACATTCTCCTCAAAATACCGTTGCAAGGATTTAATCAAGTCAGCACGAATAGTGGGGTCGCGCAGGTACCAGGCATTGATTGGGGCTACCCTGCCCTCCCCCCTCGGGAAGACATCAAAGTGCAACAGGAGTGGGGAATGATCTGAAATACCCCGCGCCAGATGGGGCACCTCCCCCACTCTCCCGGCATAGGCCGCAGGGACAAGGACATGATCAAGCCGCGAAAGGCTACCATGGGCCCCCGAATGGAAGGTGTATTGCAGCTGAGTGGGATGCTTTAGACGCCAACAGTCCACCAATCCCAGTGTGTCCAAAAGGCCAGACAGCCAAGCTTGTGCCCGGGGGAGGTCCCTAGGGGGATAGCGATCCAGAGTCCCAGAGGCCACCGCATTGAAGTCCCCCCCAACCACCAGAAGCCCCCCCGGAAGGTCAAGCAGGAGGCGTCCCAGGTCCGCAAAGGTGGTGGACTGTAACCCCGGTGGGACGTACACTGAGACAAAGACGACTACTTTGCCCTCCATTCTCCCCACCAAGACAGTGTAGCGTCCCCTCTCATCATGGCGCACCTCGTCTATTTCTAGCGGGAGCGAGGTCTTGACCATAATGCCCACCCCTCGTGAGCCTGATGTGAAGCCCGAGTGGGCCACCAAACGATAGCCACGTCGATTCATGGCACAAAAGGAGTTACCAATGAGGTGTGTCTCCTGCAAAAAGACCACATCAGGCGAAATCCGTTTCAGATATTGCAGGACCACACCCCGCTTAATCCTATCACCCAGTCCGTTAACGTTCCAGGACAACAAAGTCAGGTCCCTACCCCCCATCACATACAGAAGCCATCATTTGTCCCCCCGAGAGCATCTCAAAAACTCCAATACAATGAAGGGTTTGCCTTGCGGTAGAAACGAACCACACCGCACCCCAACCCACCCATCCCAACAGAACTCCCCCCACCCTGCACCCCTGCATGAGCCCAAACAGCCCCCCCAAAGTGCAGTGTGCCTGTCGCCCCATAGAAAGAAAACTAACTAGTCCCCCAGAGGAGGAGGGAGATCCCCCAAGAGACCCCACACGACCTCCACAGGAGGGGAACTTACCCTAACAGTCAATGGTGACAATAACACAGTCCAGAGCAAGGCCTACCATTAGTCCCTCAGTCCTGATCCGGCGGGCCCTCCCCACCAACCGCTCCCCCCCCACCCCCCCGGCCCCGATCTCCGGGCAAAGTGTCCAGCCAGTCCCCGGCCGCCTCGGGACGATCAAAAAAGTGCGTGCGGCCATCCACCTCCACCCTCAGCTTAGCCGGAAAAAGCATTGCATATTTGAGATTCAGGTCCCGTAGGCGACGTTTGACACCGAGAAAGCTCAGTCTCTGCTTTTGGACCGCCGGAGTAAAGTCAGGATAGAAATTTATATCCATATTGTCAAGTCTGACCGGCCCTTGTAGCCTGGAAGTCTGCAGGATAGCGTCCCTGTCCCGAAAATTGAAAATCCGGGCGATGAGAGGCCTCGGAGGGGCTCTGGCCTTAGGCCTACCCCCGGGGACCCTGTGGGCACGTTCCACTGCAAAGAATTTACTCAGCCCCCGAGGCTGGAGATGGGTGAGGACCAAGTCCTCCACAAACAGATCCGCTGCCTCTGCCTCGCGTCCCTCCGGCACCCCGATAATGCGGACGTTATTTCTCCGGGCCCGACCCTCGGAATCCTCCAGTCGACGATGCATCAGGGCGCTCGCCTGGCCAAGCCTGCGCACCTCCTGTTGGAGGGCCGCCACGTCAGATGTGAGGCCCGAGGTAGAGTGGGCCAAAGAATCGACCCGGTCATTTGTTTTTGACAGATCGGCTCTCACGAGGCCCACGTCCACGAGGACCGAGTCGATCTTCTGCGCCAGAGTGTCAAAGCGCTGGTCCACCGAGGCCTTCATCTCGGCGATGGCGCACATGACGTCTCGGAGGGTCAGGTCCGTGGGCAGAGCAGGAGCATCAGTCGGGCCCGTAGGGGATCTACGCAGCGCCTCTGGAGATCCCTTCTGGAGGGTGTAGCGGTCCATGTTGTTGGATTGATGGGCCGCGCCACGACGGGTCGACTTCACCTTAGCCCGGTCGCCATCTTGTTTTGTGGCCATGGTCGCGGTCCCCAAATCGAGCCAATCTCCTCAAAAAGGGGGTAGACAATCCCGTTCAAGGGCTCTGGGGGGGGGCGACCACCGCTCCGCAGGACGGACCGCAGCCGGCGGGCCGGCGGGGCACCCCAACGAGGCCACACCACCGCACACCGCTTCGCGACCCTACCTCGCCTGGCAGCAAGGAGGGCGCAAAGCGAAAGTGAAAGTGCGGGGTGCGCGAGTCGCCCAGCCTTGCCCGCCGCTGTTATTCACTTTGTCGCCGGATCGCCCCACAACTCCAGTACGGGGGGCCGGTGTGGAGAAGGCCGCAAACCTTAATCGGTGCTCCCGCCGGTGTCCGAAGTCCGAATTGAAAACGGAAAACGGGCGTCACCTCAACTCGGGTTCACAAACACAGTCCCCTCATCTAGGACAGGATTCGGTCAGGATTTATGCAGGAGGTCGCGGAGGTCCTCGGGAGCCTCGCACCTACGCGGCCATCTTGGGTGCGCGCTAGGCTCCTCCTCCTATATTATATCTTATAATTGAAGTTATTTGGATCTCGCAGAGAACATCCAAGACAGAATTTTGATACTGTGGGAGATTTGAAGATGGATTCTAGGTAAGGAGGGATACATGTTAACTGACAAGCACCTAAAAACTTGATAATGTCATTGATGATCTTAAGATTTGAGTAACTGTATACATTGATGTAGATTTCTCATTACAGCGAGCATTGTGTTTGCATATAGGAAGAAAAGTATTGTACGTTTTTTAAAAGGGTACATTATAGTCTGATCATCAACAACACTTAATTTCCCAAGTCAGTTCAGTTAAGTAGGACAGTCCTACTTGTCTGTGCGGCTAAATGTACACCGCACAACCCATACATTGTAATTATCATAAACTTAAACCATTTTTAGGAATGTTTGCTCCATGCACTCTACTTAGCAGCGTTATTGTTTGACCCTGTATATATATATTTTTACGTTACTCAAACCTCCGGGTGGTATTTGTTGAAGCATCTAATTGTTTTTCCGAATTTTCTGTAATGGGGCTTTGAAAAGCTGTAAACTCATATTTTTGAGCGGCAGAGTTGTGTGGTATGGTGGTTCCTATGTGTTTGATGATCAAGTATTTTGCTAGATGGAAGCAGTTAGGTTTACCAGTCGTATTATGGTAAGGTCATTGAACATCTGGTTATAAGATCAACGTTTACATTGTTCTGATATGGGCATATTACATTTGTTATACTTGATATCATAGAAAAATGGTAGCATGATGCAGGTTATGCAGTATTATTTGTTAAATGCTGGATGACATCCTTTTCCACTGTGTCACTGTTAGTAAACTCTTTTAGTGTGACATCTGTCCTTCATTGTTGAAAACAACCGAGTCGTATGCAATAATATAAAAAATGCTTTTGTTAATGACGTTTTAATTTGTATTTGTGCATGAATGCGGAAAAATGATTAAAAACATATGGGGTTAATACATTTATAAGATATTTAATAACAAACTATTTATGTAACTAAATGTAACTTAGATTTTTTTTAATGTTTCCATTTAATCATGCACATAATACTAGCTCCAAAATAACGTATATCTATTTACCTTGAATGATTAATGATTTTATTTAAACACCAGAAGAAAAATCCAAATGAAAATTGTCTGTCTTTAAACATTTTTCAAAAGAAGGTTTTGTTAGGGTACCCAGAAGTAGGGTTAGGGAGATATAGGATCAGTACTTGCCACCATAATTTGCATTAAATCTACCTTATCAGCCAGTTATGGTGGAGCACCCATCATAATTGTGCTGTAGCCTGAGTCTAGAGAATTATCATTGTTTTTCAAGGCACTGTCTGTTAGGTTCTTCCCACACATTTAATGCAATGAGATGAACCAGATCTGGCCCTGGAGTGGCCGTCATGCTTAGTAAATGATCTTAAAAGAGCCAACACTGTATTGTTATACTTCTTTAATATCTAGAAATCTTAGACTGTTCATCAAATGCCCACATCAGCTCTAAGATATTGATATATTTTTTATAGCGCGTGAATGCCAAAGGGTGTCTTGGCGTTACCGTCTGCACTTAGATGTACTGGGGCACCGACAATGTTAACGGGAAAGTGAAAATAGCCAGGTTTTGAGATCTTTTCTAAAGCAGGACAGATTTGGTTCACATTTGAGATGCCAAGGCAGATTATTCCAGAGTTGGCAGGTGGAGTAGATAAAACTCCTACCACCCCATGACGTTTTATTGATTTTTAGGGACGATGACTGTCTTAGTGCTTGCTGACCGCTAAGATCTTCTAGGTATGTACCGTGTAAATTTCTTCCTCAATTACTCAGGGCCTCTACTATTGTAGTTATTGAAATGGGGGTGCGCCAGGTCATGAATCCAGTAGTCAAATAGTGGTATGAAAACAGTTCTTTATTTCAAATTCATAAATCATCAATATGAAAAGCTCAGCCAACGCGTTTCATTTCCTCACTGGGAACTTTATCAGTTTATCAATTTAGGAATTCTCATCAGGAGGCGGGCAGCAGCATTCTGCAGTATTTTAGGTTTATTTAATGAGCGTTTGATGTATGTCCAAATAAAGGGCATTGCAGTAATCTAGCCTGAACACCAGCACGGTGATAACTGATTTATGTGAATCAAAAGGATTCTCAACAGAAAGAAACAAGATGAAGTAAGTTAATCAATCTGATCGACAAAGGAGAGTTTGGGATCAAAAATCACCCCCAAATTCCTGACTGTAGATACTGAAGTGGGAGGGAGGTCCAAAGTCTTGGCCACCAGGCTTGGTTCCAAAAGTAGGTGCACTTACCACAGATGAGAACCTTAGTTTTCTCTGAATTCAACTTGAGACTGTTGCTACTCATCCAACTGACAACTGCATGCATACAGCTATTTAAGCGGTGCACGACCTCAGCTACATCACTGGAAATTGGCACTGCAATATGAGTGTGGTTAAAGGGGCTACATGTATGATGAAGAGTGTAGGGCACTGTTATGACCCCTGAGGGACACTACAAGGCAAAGAGAAGGGTTTTTAAGTATTTCTTCAAAAGGGACAGTCTGTTCTCTGTCAGTGAGAAATAAGAGTAGAAGATTGAAATCCGATCCGCCAATCCCAATCTCCCTTAATCTCTCCAACAGGACAGAATGGCTCACGGTATCGATGGCTGTGGGAAAATCCAAAAGGATCACCACAGCCTTCCCACCGATGTCCATGATGCTTTGTATCTCTTCAGTACCACTACAAGAACTGATTCAGGATCTAAAGCCAAATTGCACGCCATCCAGAATTTCATTTTCATCTAAAAACTCTGAGAGTGTGGTATCCAAATGCTTTAAAATAATTTTTGCCGCAAATGGTAGGCGAGAAATTGGGCAGTAGTTTTTCTCGTCATCTGAGTTAAGGGAGGTTTTTTTTTTTTTTTAAAGCAGGGGGAGACTGGGATGCCTGTTTCCACTCAGAAGAAAAATGACCTGAGTTGATAATAGTTTTGAGTAAAATGGTAAGCAGAAAAGCTACCATACCTGCTATGTCATGAATGATTTTCGTTAGGCAGGGGTCGGACGGAGCCCCTGACTTAGTGTGTCCAATTAGTTCTAAAACTCCTTCTGTAGTGAGGAGAGGAACATTTTCGAAATTTGTTATGAAGAGCTGAAAAATCCAACCCAGAAACCAGGACTTTGGCGGTACAGCTAGAGTCCAATTCTCCATGTATTATCTCTACTTTGTTTTTAAAGAATTCCGCTAGCTTATCACATAGCAAATGGCTGGGAGTCACAGCATTGATATTGTTTGGGCTAGAAAGCACCTGAACTGATTTGAAAAGTTCTCTGGTGGAATGTTTTGCTAAGTTGATTTTATCAGTAAAATGTTTGGCTTTCTCAGCGATAAGCAGTTTTTTTATACTCCTGGATATATTGTTCATGTCTAATTCTTTCCTCTGTATCGTTGTTAGAGGGACTCATTAGGATCTCTTATTTATGCCAGGGCATACCTAGGTTTATATTTTAATCAACGTATTTGTAATTCTAGCTGAGAAGTAATTTATTATTATCTACAATAGTAGATATTGTGCTACGAAAACTAGAGTAGAAAATGGGCAGCATTTCCTTGTTTGGCAATAAAGGTTAATAGGAGTATACATCGTCTGCATTTGTTTTGGTTTGACCTCTTGTTTTCAGATGTTAGTGCATTTTGACTGAACAAGTCCTAGTGGCAATTCTGTAACATTTTATTCTGGCATATTAATCGATTGGTTGCTCTTCGCTAGGATTAACTGGGTGTATATTGCCCATCCAAATCTAGACCTAGTTAATGGCTTTTTTCTGTTTCTCATGGCTCCTTTTCTCCTCCCATTCATTCTACATTTTGCAAAGCTTCTCAATTACTTCAGTGAAAGCTATCTAATTATTGATCTTGAATTTTTTGCCAAGCTTCCTTCAGAAATTTAATGGATAAAGATTTGAGCCGGTTTGGTGTATTCTGTGCCTCTTAAGAAGTTGAGGGTTTCACCTTCAGTATGAAGAAGCAGAACATCTGGTCTCCCAAGCAAGTATCTTTGCAGACGTGCATCAAGCATCTAACCAAAGCAATGATTGGATTGATGTCATGCTCTGAGAATGTGGGCTAAGTCCTCACTCCTAAAAATCGGCCAGTGAATGGTATTGATGCTCTTTTGGGAACAATGTATTGTCTGACAAGGTACCATATGTCCTACATACCAATGTGTGTTTTTTAGTATTGTGTACTGAATGATAACGCTTTTGTGAATGCTTTAGACCCCTCACTTTATGTTCAAGCAAGTGTTATATATTGTTCATGGGCCATGTAGTACCTTGGAGCACCTTATGAATATTGGATCTAGCCGCTAATCTGATTACTGCATGCCTTGTATCTCCTTCCAGTAGTGTATTGCCCTGAAGCTGGGCTTTCAGTGATGCTCCTGTTACATCTGTCACGGTTAGTTGTTGATTCCTTCTCAATATTGTGTAAACAGATTGATACTTTCCCCTTGCCGTTATCTAGTATGAGCTGTCCTTGACCCAATCATGTGTTTGACTGCTTAGTCACTGGAAAGTGAGTCTTCTCTGTTAAGATTGAGGCATTTGTCATGTGCTTAATTGATTGGGGTTTATCCTTTACTTTCACAGGTATAACTACACACACATATTCATTTGAGCAATCATACGTGTAACTTGTCTTGTATTCTTGTGTAAGTGAAGAGGTGTCTGCAGGCTCCTTCCTTTACCAATCCACACTTCATTCTTTTTTATTCATATCTTTGTGGATTAAACCCGGTGTCTTACTTGTTAAAACCGAAGCAATAAAACTGCGGGGAAAGTAAAGCTGACCCAATTTCTTCTACCATCAGAGAGCTGCACGGCCACCTAGCGAAGGAGAACCCAATAATATTCATTAGACATACCTGCACAAAGTTTGTTCACCTTCAAGGAAAAGGAGAAACAATGATGGGGGGCATAGCTGAACCTATCTCCTTCAGGGGCAAAGAAGTAGTGATGGAAAATTTAAAGAATCTGTCACTGTCCCTGGGTGTTTGAACAACTATATTGAACTAGTGTAGGAGAGTGGCATCGACTGCATAGTTGCCCCCAACTTTTTGCTGATGTTTTGACTGTTTTTATGACTTTAGCCAGGCTGTGGCCCTACTCTCCAGGACCCCAGCCTATCTGCTTCCTCTGTTAAACAATGTGAGTACCCTAGGTACAAACCAATTGGATGCTGAGGGTGCCCTGACAGTCCCTTGTAGATGGTACCCTAGGTACCCAGGGCATGGGTCCCTCAGTAGGCCTACCAGGGCTGCAGCACTTATTGTGCCACCCTGGGACAGCCATACAAACTGACACCACCAGACCACTACTGTAGTCTGGGTAAGGTGGTGCTAGCACCCCTTACAGGGATAGAGGTACTCTATATCCCACCCCATTACAACACATGTACTCTCATAGGTCACCCCTATAGCAGGCCTTGCTAATCCTACAGGGCAGGGTGCTGAGGTATGTGTGAGGGGGACCCCTACCTGAGTAGGGCCTCTCTGCAACCCTCGTAAAATCATTGCTGGGTTGTTTGTAGTGTAGCCATACCATATACTCTTAACCGCATTATAAGTCTATCGCGATAGCGTGATAACTTGAGAATGGCTACACAGAACCATATCGTGTTTGGTGTCAAACATGTAGGAATCGTACCCCCAGTCCAGCCATGGGCATGAGGGCACGATTCCCCCCGGGTAGAGGGGCGATATGGGAAAAGCGGCAGAATTCGGACACCAATTTAAAAGTGAACATGTAGTACAAAATGGCTACTACCCGCCACCCACACGACTCTGGCTGGCTGTTGCTTGGGAAAACCCCAGCCTCGCCAGCTGGACAATAGGGCTCCTGTGGCAGGGAGGTGCTAGCATCTCCCCAGACAGGATATGTGGATTGGAACAGGGTGGATGCACCAAATGTCCTTTCATAGTTGCAGGTAGGCAGCTGCAGTGCCTTCATTCTGCATACACCGCTTGGAACCGGTTCAGGGGCATCCTGCCCCTTGCCCAGGCGGGAAACACACAAAGGGGAGAGGGTGTAGCCACCCTTTCCCGCCTCACCACTCATTGGTGGACACTACTCTGGACACTCCCCTAATCTTGGGGATAAAGGTGAATAACGTGGCCCCAGAGCCTCAGATTAATCTTGGACTTTACAGACTTGACCTTCGAGCTGCTGCCCAGCTGACTGAAAAAATCTCCCTTGGGATAAAGGAGTTATACCCCTGCTTGGCAGGCACCTGAAACACTGCAAGTGACCCGGTTGGAACTTCGCTGCTCTCACGAACTTCGTCGACTTCCAGCACCCTTGAGGTGGGTTTCCTAAGCATCCCAGAGGCCAGTGAGTGTGCACAGCAAACCTATGTACCGTGGACCGCGTGGGTGCCGAGATTCCAATACCCCAGGACACCGGCCACCTCTTGTGTAGCACACGACCCTGACCAGTGGGGAAGTTGTGCTTTGGCCCATTATCGAGCCAACCACCAAGCAGCATCCGTGCCAAAGATCAGCGCCCTACCCCCCTCCGGTGGCCCGTGGGCTCCCTTTTACGCACTCCATTTTGCTGCCTTCCGCGGTCCCTTGCGTGGGTTGCGGTTGCCAAGGCTTAGTGGATCCAATCCGGACACTAACACCGCAGCGACCCTCATCCGACGTGGGACAGTCGCCCTCCCGAAGCTGGCCTTCCTTGAAGCCTCCCAGAGCCCGTGGCTGCAGATCCAAGCAACACCTCTTTCCACTTGCAGCACCCGACATTAAAGGGCTCTTTGCTTTGAGCTCCCTGGTCACTGTGCCGTGACCCAGACTCTGTCCCCTCTGCTTTCAGGTTCTTCTCTACAAGTTCTACAACTTCAATCTTCACGGCATCATCGACGCTTTTGGCTAGCAGCACTTTTGAACATTTCTCCATTGAAAATCAGCCCGCGACCCGACATCGAAAACGACCTATGCACCCGGCTTTCCTGGGGCAGGTAACAGTGGTACCTCGGTATTCTCGTGGTAGTGGGCTCTTCAAAAGCTTAACTCTAAAGTTTTAACTTTGTACTCCTGCTAGAAGTGACTTTAATCTGTTTAAATCAAACCGCAACATTCTCCATAGGCTTTAATAGAGATCCCGATGGCAGCTATTTCCACTGCACGCGCCTCCCGTGGGTCCCCTTCCTCATAGCCTAGGGTGGATTCTTAAGGGGCCAGCGATCCTAAATGCCCTAGGCATTGTCTGTAGAATTGTCGTGGTTCTTATACCACTTTTTTAATATATGGTTTGGTCCCGCCCTGGGGCCCTATCATTCCAGTGCTATTTTATTGTATCTATCAATGCTTGTTTGAATTGTAACTTTGCCTCAGCCTCATAAAGAGACTTGTGGGATTCTGTTTAGAATAAATACATATATTTTATATATATACCTGTGTGGACTACTCTTTCATTTGGTCATTCAAGAGGTTATCTATGGTAAAACAATAAGCTTAACACTCCTTCAAGACTTAGCCTGAAGTCTGCTCTCCACAGCTACCACTAGGATAGCTTTCTTTAAAGGTTGTCTTAAACCTATCATCAATAAGAGTCGAATTGGACTGGTGCAAGGTGTCCCCTATAACTAGGAGACAGCATATGCCAGGCCAACTTCTCACAACTAGCATTGGCATAACCAATAGTTCTCGCCTTTGGGATCTTATAAGTGTTTAGCCATGCAACAGTTGATGCTGTTGTACCAATGATATTGTGCTGCATAACTAAATACTTATAAGGTCCCAAAGGCGAGACTTATTGGCTATGCCAATGCTTTTTAAAAATGGGCACTATAACTGCCATAGACCAGGAGGAAGGAGGATTCCCACATCGCTGACAAACCGACCCAGGGAGATTCCACCAAGGGCCTTTTGTCTAGTAGGACCCAAGACACCCTGTGTAGTCTCCTCCAGGGAGATTTTGAGGTTTGGCCTTTCCCGGGTTGAGATTCCTGTGTCAATGATAGCTGAGGGAATAATTATGTATACTCTCAAAATGAGTAACCCATTGATTGGCCCTGATGTGATGAGTCAAACCAGTTAAGAGCAGATGAAGAGGGTTTAGTAATTAGGGAATTTAGGAGTTTGGCTATCTTTTTAGAAAAGCATCTAGGAGCGCTTGATCTAGTGCACTAGGATCAAGGCAGATTAGAATTTCCTGGGTGCAGCTATGAAACAAGGTATGTTTAAAACGCTCGTGTTCTACCGTTGTCCATCTTAGGTTTCTACCCTGATAATCTGTCAAAAGCGCACCCGAGGCCCTATCCAACCTCCCAATAGACAAACATAATACACTCAAGGCTAGGGAAACCGGATTGTGGTCACTAAACACACTACGGGAGATACTGAAATTAGAAATCATGCGGTATGTAGGTGCTGAAATAAAAATATAATCAATAATGGATGCACAGCCCTTTCCAGTGAAGGTGGGGATAACTTCAGGCCCCTTAGGATTAATCAGCTTATCCAGGGTAAATACAAGATTAAAATCATTTACCAGAGTGTTTACATCTTACCCCTCTTTAGAGTGTTCCATATGTAGCCCGACAATAGCATCCACCTGGGGGAATTACTCAGATCCTCAATGGGACTTTCACATAGGTGTGTATTGAAGTCCCCAGCGGTGATTAGGTTCACCTGCCCCACCTCAATCAATCAATCAACAATAGCTTTATTCGGTTAATAATTAAAACCATCAAAGCATACAGAAAATTTCATTTGCAAATAGTTACATATAAAGATAATCAACAAAGAAAATTCAAAAAATGCAAAGTACACAAATATACATAAAAATATGTTTAAACAAATAATTGGCGAAAGTGAGCATTAAAAGATATAAAACAGGCCAAAATTTAAAAGACTATTTCATGATTTCAAAAGGAAAAAGATAAAAAAGGCCTGGTCTCGGACTCTCCAACATTATAAAAAGAATAGAGCTAAAATATATTAAACTACATTCGATTTCTACTTCTAATAGCCCCTGAAAGATAACTGGCAACTCCAAAACAGACAAAAGGAGAGCCCAGCATTTGCAGAAATACCAAGGCGGGCCTTACTTGGTCAAAGTGACAGTTCTTAAAAATTGGGCAAATAAATTTCTTACGTAACAGAGTGTAAAATTTGCAGCAAAAAATCATATGCAGCGTATTTTGTTCGGAGGCGTTATCACATGGACAGGGGCCCAAAGTGCCCTCTTTAAAAAAGCCCTTCGGGTGTGCTAGGAGCCAGGGTAACATGTCATGTTTAAACCTAATCAGTAAAAACAAATGAAAAGGGTTATTTATATAAGTCAAGTATGGCTGAATCTCATTGCCCATACTTAACATGACAAATCTCCTAACAGACGGTTTACACACTTCCTCGCCTTCTCTCTGCAACTTTGCCCTGCACATGAACTGAGACTTTAAGTCTTTTATTTTCATTTTGGACAGCTCGCATGGTCTCTCAAATAATTCTAGGCAGCCAAGAGTCTCCATCTTAGATTTAATATATCGTAGCCAGGGAATGCACATGGCTTTGTCAAGGACCAGACAATCTTGTATAATGAGCTGATTTAGGGTTGGTGGGTGCTGCGCCCAAACCCTTAGCCAACCCATTAAAGGGGCAACGGCAATCTGGTCCACTAGATATTCAGCCCCCAAATCTTCATGGATATTAAAAATTGAAGTAGAAACAGGCAATGACAAAAGTTTCCGGAAAAAGGCATTCTCAATTAGTTGAATCTCCACTGCGGGTGCATAGCCCCAGACCTCACTACCGTACAGGGCCATAGGCACACACTTAGCGTTGTATATTTTCAAAATCGCGGGCAAGGGCTTGCATCCCAGCCGTTTTGCAAAACCCAACAACGCGCCAGTTGCCCTGGCGAGGATATTCTGTTTCAGCGCGCGTTGCGCGACCCATGATCCTCGATCATCAAAAGTGACCCCCAAATATGGAAAGGTCTGGACTTTTGTTAGCACCTGCTTATTGCAGAAGAATTTAACCTTTTTTGCAGCTCCATCTCCTATTGTCATAGAATGGGATTTCTTAAAATTTATTACTAAGTCCAAAGAGACCATAAAATCGTTAAAACCATTTAAAAGGGCTTGAAGGCCTCTTGCAGTTCTAGCCAATAGGACCGTGTCATCCGCATACAGCAACGCGGGAATCAACTTAGTACCTACTCTTGGGATGTCTTTACAAGATGAAGACAAAACATCCCCCAGGTTATTAATATAGAGTGAGAAAAGCAGGGGGGCAAGAATGCACCCCTGTCTCACCCCACGCTTCACCTGCCAGGCATCAGTTAGATTCCCGTCCTTATTATAACGGACCGCCGCAGTAGTATCTTCATGTATAAGTGCCAAAAAGGAAAGCAGCACAGGGTCAAGACCCATGGTTGCCAGGGAAGCCCATAGTTTTTGGCGATTAACCAAATCAAAAGCAGTCGATAGGTCCATGAATGCTAAATGTAAGACCCCCTGCTTCGCAATCGTATACTTCCCAATGATGAGATGCAAATTAAGGCATTGGCCAACCGTGCTCATTCCCTTTCTGAAACCATACTGTAGGTCCGAAATAATGGAGTTATCCTCCAGCCATGATGTTAACCGTGCTAGGACAATTTTACCCATTATTTTTATTGCGGAGTCAAGAAGAGAAATAGGCCGATAACATGCCGGATCCTCTCTTGCACCTTTTTTAAATATTGGTACTATCACGGCCTTACCCCAAGAACGAGGGACACCCTCCTTTGCTGCCGCATTAAAAACTAAGGTTAGAAGTTTCGCCCAGTAAATGGAATCTGCCTTGTACAGATCCGCCGGGACACCATCGGGGCCGGGTGCTTTGCCCTTTGCCATTGATTCAATGGCGTCTTGGACTTCAGTCTCAGTAAAATTAATTTTCGATGACAGATTTGTATCCCCAAAATTTACAGGATTCTGGTCAGGAATCTCAGAATAAAGCCCACTAAAATGAGACACCCATTTATCTGGGGCGATAAGACAATCATTAATAATATTTTCCGTTTCATTAAAAAGTGGGCTGTTAATTACTTTCCAAAATTGGGAACTACTTTTTAAGACACTAGCGTCTGACAATTCTTCCCACGCCAGTTTTTTCAGGCAAGATTTCCTTGCCTTTAGTGCTTTCTTGAAGGATCTTCTTGCTTCCACAATCCTACTGGTATCTTTAGCGCCGTCTTTTAAGGCCAGTAAGAGAGTAGAGTGCGCACTACTACATGCCTGATCAAACCAGTTTTTGTGCTTCTTAGGTCTTGGTTTCCCAACTAGAGTTAAATTGTCCATAACCTGGCTGGTTATTCGCTCAAAGGCACCAAGAATATCCCCTGGTTTAGATTCTCTCGCTAGGCAAATATTAAAATCCTCCAGATTACTGTGATACAATTTCTCAAGAAAATCACTAGGAGTAATAACCTCCCATCTCAAACGAGTTCCCTGTTTAGTGGGGACTATGTTTGAATTAGAAATTGTAGACATATGAATAGGCCTAAAGACATCATTAATATTTAAATCCAAAGATAGTGGGTTGTGGTCACTAAGAACATTAGCCGTGACACAAAAAGGTCCTATCAGTCCCTTCATAGTACAGGAAATTAATATATGATCAATAATACTGTTGTTACCCTGACCAGTAAATGTAGGCACAGGAGATACTAAATTCTGCAATGGCATAAATAAATTAAAAGCAGATACAATAGTGTCTAGAAACATCCCACCTTTTGAAAAATCAAAAAGGGCTTCCTCCTGCGGGCAATAAGCCTGCTCAAAATTTCCAAAACAATTGGATTGTCTTAAATGAATATTAAAATCGCCAAACAATAACAAATAATAAGGGGTAACATTATTTGCATCGAAATCCTCTAAAAAGGTAAATAAAGCCTTTAAATGCTCCAATTCGTCCGTCCTCGTAAATGAATTATAAAAGTTCACAACTAACATTGATGGGAGGTTGACACCTACAACCTTAACCGCCAGAATATTGGGTGAACTAGTCTTAACAAGTTCTGTGCTATACAATAGCTTAAGACTAAATAATAACAAGAGACCACCACTGGGCCTCCCCGAAGAAGAAGGGACAGCGTATTTAATAAAGGACTGGAACCCATCCAGGTAAAAGGGATCTCTGGCCTCCCACGTCTCTTGTAAAGCAATTATATGGTAGGAAGAGAGAAATGACTTCCAAACTGTATCCTCTCTTTTTGTTCTCAACCCCGCTATATTCCAAGACAAAGCAGTAACCCTGTTTGCTAATACATTGGCCACACTATTACCCATAGCCAAAGGTTGGTGGGAGGAGTCCGTAACCTCCTCCGTAGCCATAGCCCTTACAGGCGGATAATTAAGTGTGCCAGCGGAAGCGTTAACCTTGTTATCTGGAATGAGCTTAATTTTTAGCCGATTAATACCCTTATCCCGATCAGTCAATCGGGTAACGGAACTAACACCCGAACCATAAGAACCGGTATTAACATTTGTAGGCATCGCACTTCCATCGTTTTCCATACACACTCCGCTGACTTCAATATCCAAAGTCTGGCTGTGCGCTACATGAAGTCAGTCATTAGTGTCCAGAGAACTAAGGACCTCATATCTGTTACTCAAGGCCAGAGGTCTAATCGCAGGGACAGGTTGGGCATTGTAGCCACTATTCCCGCCCCGTCTCTGTAAGTGAGGTGGATAGAAGAACCCCAATGGGAGGATGTTCACATAATCATCATGTAATCTAGATGTTCCTGCCTGCCTAAAGATGTTAGCTACCAAATCCGGAGAGCTAAAACTCACGACTACACCTGATTCTCAGACAATGTGCGAATATATGAACGCAAAGTGTGTATGTTAGAAGAAACCTGTGGCTATGATTTTGCATTATAGAAGTTCAGCAAATATGTAACAAAAAAAATTAGAGGGTTATTCTTAAGGCTTGTAAGAAAAGTGTCCCTGGATACAATTCTTTGAGCCGCCCACCAATATCCACCGAAAGAAAAATTTTCAATCCACCCTTTGCCCTGCCAGAAGCTGAGTGAATTGCCGGGACGAAGAATGTATTATAGACCTCCAAGAAAAAGGAGTTTGTGGTCTCACAACCAGTTTGAGTACCTGAATTTAGAAGTGAGTTCTGCTATGTTCCAGCTCAGTAGCTTAAGGTTGATGCAGTTACCAGTGATTGGATCAACATGGGCGGGAACAGGAGTGCTAACTGGAGTAGGAAGGGCTGGAGCTGGTAATGGAGCAGAAGTCCTGAGTCAGTCACAAGAGTCCAACTGACTCAAAGGGGCAAATCTATTGGTAATCTCCACTGGGTAAAAAGAGGCTGCTTGACAAAGTGACCATGACTCTGGGGCACAACCATGGTCTATGATGGATGACAGACTGTTTCAGGTCTATAGAAAGATCCTAAAGGGAACCACCTGGATTGAAGATGAAGTGGCTGGTCTAAAGGAACTTAATGCACAAGTACTTGCTCCGCCACGTTGGAGCGGTTGAAATTAATTATAACACAGTCCCACTGAGTGTCTTTTTGCCTTTTCTAAGCCAGCTAACCCTTTTAACCATGTTAATTCAATCATAAATGGCAGAGCCCAGATTGGAATGTGTGCCAATCTAGTAGGGCACTTTGTTTTTTAACCGGGGCATAGGATTCAGACGAGCGAGCAGTCAAAGGGGGCACATTTCCAAGGATTATGGTATAGGGGATTGCTTCTGGGATAGGTTAATAATGGGGCCAGAGTTTGGGGTGGATTGACCGTCACAATTAACAGGAACAGAGCTGGCAGAGGAGACCTGGGAGCCTACAGCGGTTAATCTTTCTGTAGGGTGAGTCTGCACCTATCCACATGGGGCTCTTGGCTAAATAAATATGCATCACACTTCGTGGGGTTAATCACAGATGTACAATCTGTCACCTTTTCCGGCACACCTGCCAGTGGTCCAGCTACAAGTGGTGTAAATCTAGTTGACGGGTCGAAAGCCATTGATTCTCGCAATAGCTTGTGCAGTGTTCCCACAGCACACCTCTAGTGGGTGAAGTAGCCCCTTGATTAATAGTTGTAGCTTTGAAATTAATAAAACTTGAATTTTGTTACTGATGGAAGTCCTCAATAGGCTTGATAAGAGAGACATCCTTCGTTTGGACCAGCGGGACATGGCTCTTTTGGAGCGGCCAATTCCCTCTATTTTCCATTTACGCGACAACGGGAGGGGATCAGCCACTTGCTCAGACCCACTGTAGATCTCAGTTGGGGCTCCATCACATGTCAGCGGATCTAGATGATGAATCTACGCATGAGTGATGTTGGGGAGACCACCCCTCGTTACAGGAGCTGAAGAGGCTGTGATGGGTAAACATGCACTGTCTGTTAGTTCGCCCCCTCTGTATCTGTGGGGGGGGATTCATCAACCCTCCCATGTTGAGCCAATTCATCCTCCACATTTGTAATTTCCTCTTCTAAACCCCCACAGCAGAGGTTTAGAAGGTTAAAACACTAGTTTTATCCTGACGTGACTAAGCAGAAATGGCTCCTTACGTAGGGCAGAGTCCCCACCCAACTTTTGTTTCCCCATCTGCGGGTTTTGTATTGTGCCGGCTGAAGAAGAGGTAGAAGTTAAGAGCCCTCAAACCAGCCCCCAGTGTGCACTACAGAGAGGAACAGATTGCACAAGTGGTAATCCTCCTCATATCGCACTTATTAACCGCCACAGAGTATTCCTGAAGTTGGATATATAGAGACCTCCACCAATCGATATTCAGAGTTAAAAAAGATTGGGGCTGTATTTCCGGCCCTATAAACTGATCAGTCCGTCCTAACCGATTACCGAGCGTGTGGACTCCCAGATCGGAGAGCTGCTGCGCTCTTCTAGCGCCTAGAGGGAGCGGAGCAGCAGAGAAGCTATGCTGCTCGATGAATGCTGCCGAGGGAGTGAGTTTCAAGAGACACAGCGTCAAAGCCTTTGGAAGAGAGCTCCTTCGTTGCTCCTGAAAAACCTGATTCCTTTGAATCCTGAACGCGAGACTAAGCAGCGTCTGGCTCTAAAATACCATATGACCCGGATGTCAAACCCGGCCTGCATTGTCCCCGCGTTGCACCGATGTCAGAAGGGCTGGACATCTGGCCTGCAGAGGTTCGGCATACTTCCACATCACACAGTCAACTGGTCCGGAATGATGTCATGGTGTGAAGCCCCCGCTCTCAGTCATACAACATTCGCTCTTCTGCGTGTGTTATAGGGAACTTTAAAGAGGGCAAAAGAGGTGCCGTGACAGTTGCTGCATAAAATATGGCAAGAGTTCACAGTGAGAACGTTGAGTAACGAATGTATGACCACCTCGAAAACACCAGAAACACCGTTTATTAACAAGTTTGAGGAGGAGGTAGCAGGGGGAGGGGAGAGAGGAGGGGGCCTGCACCTGTTTCCCTTGCGGGAGCGAGCAGGAACCAAATGTTAATTACAAACACATGGTTTCAAAGCTCGCTCCCGCAAGGGAACCGCCAAACGTGCACGTGTTGTATTCAAAGCAATGCAATGCGTGCACGTTTTTGCCGGAAAAAAGGCAATCGATTGCTAACGGTCTTTTTCCTATGCAGCGCATGCGCACTGTGTAGGCGAGACCTAAAAATGGCCTCCGCACCTGTAGGTTGATGAGGAAATCTGTGGGTCTCTGTGGAAAGCCACAAAACCACAGTTGAAAAGTATAAGGAAAGGATACCTAGCTCAGGTTTCATCAGCAACTGAAACTTTGCAAGCACCCGTAGTACTCATTTAGGCTGGTAGTCTGAATGGTCGTTCTGTGGCCATAAGAAAGATAAACAAATTTCCATAGGCAAGTATGTCATGTACTGGTTGGCAGCCCATCAGCCCAAAAGCAGTATTTCTTCAAACCCATGCATCGATCACCGTCCCATGGTAGGTGGTCAGGACCGACTGTCTTTTGAGAGGAAAACTACTCTTTAGGGATAGACGTGAAAACTGAATAATATTGGCTCTCGTGAATTAGATTGCCAGACTTCAGAAATGGATCATAATAAGTTTACACTTGCAAGGGTCTCTAATGGTACCTTTAGCTCTGAGGCAAGGTCTGCTTGTTGTTTTTCACCTTTGAGAATGATAGTGAATTTACTGGTACACTGGGATGAGAGCAGGATTGCAGGCCTCAACATGCATGGAGAGGGAGGAGGATAAAAAGTCTTTGCTTGATGGAAGGGTAGGCTAAAGATTTAAAAAACAGCTTTGGTAAAGCCAATAGATCTCGCCTACTAAAGAGCTATTGGCTTTGTCATTATGTTTTAGCCATGTTGCACACCAGCGTGGCTGCTGTTCAGCATGACTAAAAGAGAGTGTCGTAAAGCAGAGTGGAGTGTCGTAAAGTGGAGTGTTGTGGAGTGGATTTGAATGTTATTGAGTGGTATAGAGTGGTGTAGAGTTGAGTGGCATGAAGTGGAGTGTCATAGAGTGATGCAGAGTAGTATAGAGTGTTGTGGAGGGAGTAGAGTGTGGTAGAGGTGAGTGTCATGCAGTAGAGTGTCTTGGAGTGTCGTAGAGGGTGTTGCCTAGAGTGGAGTAGAGTGACCTAGAGCAGAGTAGATTATCGTAGAGTGGAGTAGTGTAGAGTGGAATGTCAAAAGGTGGAGTGTTGTGGAGTAGCATTGAATGGAGTAGTGTGTCGTAGAATAAAGTGTCATGGAGTGGCGTATAGGGAGTTGCGTAGAGCATCAGAGAGGAGTAGTGCTGTAGTGTGGCAGAGTAGATTAGAGTGTCTGAGTGGAGTAGAGTTTAATGCAGTAGAGCATCGAAGTGGAGTATCATGGAGTAGAGTGTTTTGGAGTAGAGTGGCCTAGAGCGAAGTGGCTCAAAGTACAGTGGTACAGAGTAGATTGGTGCTGGGTAGAGTGGCATAGGGTGGATTGTTGCAGAGTGGAGTGGTGCAGAGTGCTGTTGAGTGGTGCAGAGTAGAGTACAGTGGCGCATAGTTCAGCGGTGCAGAGTACCGTAGAATGCAGTGGCATAGAGTTTTGTAGAGTATAGTGGCGTAGAGTGCAGTGGTGCAGAGTAGTTGACGTAGTGCATTGGTTTTGAGTAAAGTAGTGTAGAGTGCACTGTCATAAAGTGAAGTGGTTTAGAGTAGAGTGGTGTAGAGTAGATTGCAGTGGCGTGGCATAGAGTGCAGTAGCGTAGAGTAGATTGTTTTAGAGTAGAGTGAAGTGGCGTAGAGTTGAGTGGTACAGAGTAGAGTGCAGTATTGTGGAGTGGTGCAGAGTAGACTGGAGTTGTGTAAAGTGCAGTGGTGGTAATTAGAGTGGGATAGGGTGCACTGGCATACAATAGTCTGGTGCAGAGTAGAGAGGAATATAGTGAAGTGATGTAGAGTGCAGTGGTGCTCAGTAGATTAGAGTGGCGAAGAGTGCAGTGGCATAGAGTAGAGTGGGGTGCAGTGTTGCAGAGTGGGGAGCAGTGGTGCAAGGTGTAGTGTTGGTGCAGAGTAGAACAGAGTGCCACAAAATAAATTAGCTTAGAGTGCGCTGGCGTAGAGTGTACTGGTTTTGAAGAAAGAGTTGTAGAGTGCATTGGCATAGAGTGTAGCGGCATAGAATAGAAGGGCGTGGAGTAGCACATGGTAGATTGAAGTAGCATAGCATAGAGTGGCATAGTGTAGATTGTTTCAGAGTAGAGCGAAGTTGCTTAGAGTGCAGTGGTGCAGAGTAGATTAGAGTGGAGCGATGCAGAGTAAAGTAGCATAGTGTAGTGGCGTATAGTGTATTGGCGTAGCAGCACAGAGGAGTGCAGTGGTGGAGAGTGGAGTGATGCTGAGTGTAGTGGCGTAGAGTGCATTGATGCAGAGTAGAGTGTTGCATTGACGTAGAGTTACAGAGTAGTGTGCAGTGTTGTAGAGTATTGCATACAGTGGTGCAGAGTAGAGGGGCATAGAGAGCAGTTGTAAAGTACAGGGGTGCAAAGTAGACTAGAGTGACACAGAGTATAATGGTGTGTAGTGTAGTGGATAGAGTTGAGTATAGTGGCGTAGAGTGCAGTGGTGCAGAGTAGATTATCGTAGAGTGCATTGATTTGAGTAAAGTGGTTTAGAGTGCATTGGCATAGAGTGTAGTGCAATGGTTTGGAGTGGAGTGGCGTAGAGTGGATTGGCATATACTGAACTGGTGCAGAATGGAGTGGTACAGAGTTATGTAATGTTAATTAAATTTATTATAGCGTTCAAATCACCCATGGGCATCTCTGCGCTGCAGACAGTACCAGGGAAGAATCTACAAAAGAGATCTCATTGGAAAAGGGAGGCTTTCAATAGTTTCCTACATTTGCAATAATTCGAACAGGTACGAATATGCACTGGGAGTCTGTGCCAATAGACAGGGGCCAGGTAAGAAATGGTTCTCCCTCCACATCTAGTCGGGCGGATGTAGGGGACACACAGCAGGGCTTTGTCCTTGGATCTTAGACTTCTGGTGGACACATACAATTTAACTTTCTCTTGGAGATAGCTGGGGCCATAGCCCCTTACAACCTTGAATGTGAGGTAGCAGGTCTTAAAAATGCGTGTGTTTCTTACCGGCAGTTAGTGCCAAGACTTTTAATAATGGAGCCAACAGGGTACCTGGAGGAAGATTTAGAATAATTCTGGCTGCCGTCTCATTAGTTGCGGCCAATAGAGCGTTCCCATAATCTATGCGACTCACTACTAGGTTTGAACAAAGGTTCTTCTCGCAGAGAGCAGTAGAAAGGTGAATATTCTGCGTAGGAGGTGCATATTATGGTAGCACCTGCCAGTAGTATCCATGATATGATCTTTCATAGAGAGGGCATGATCAATTTTTATGCCAAGATTTTTCACAGATTGTTTGAGAGATGGGACTGATCTGAGTTAGGAGGGCCACCACTCATTAGACCATAGAGTGATGGCTTTGCCGAACAGCATGATCTCGGTCTTGTCTGCGTTCAGTTGTAGATAATTGTCCGTTATCCAACAGGAAGTGGCTAACAGAAGAGCGCATTGGGTAGAGTGTATTGGTGCAGAGTAGAGAGGCATAAAGTGAAGTGGCTAGGGTGGAGTGGTGCAGAGTAAAGTAGAGTGGAGTCACCTAGTATATTGATTTGATAGTGTTAAAATGTGTTTAGACCACACTTCAAAAATGACGCAAAATGTGCTTCATTTGTGCTTTCCTAATTCTGATATATTCTGAAATATCTGCGCAGTTAATTTTCAAACATTTAATTTTTGTTGTGTTATACAAAAAAGCAACCTTGTACAGCCTTCTTCCAGCACACTCTCAGTAGCCAGCATGCTTGTTACATAAATCCTCTCACTTTGAAGTCGGAGAAAGAAAAGTAAATACCAAGATCCCTGGAAGACATAATTTGACAGTTGACCTCTGTGTTTGAATGCACAGTAAATGTGACAAGATAAGAACAAGATTTAAAGGCTTGTTTACAGAAATCTAACACTGGTGGAAGGATAAAGTAAATAAGGTCTGGCCACAAAAGCGACACACTCAAGCTGGCCAGCCTAAACCAAATAAAGCCTGCAAATAGAAAGCAAGCAAATGTGAGTTACAAACCATAAAGCCAATGGTAAGCTATGGATGGAATTTATTCCAAGGAAGCTTTCCAAATGTCGCCAAGATGTGGTTAGCAAAGCAGACAGCTGTGCTGTCTATTAAGCTTAGACCCAATTATAGACAGTGTTTTTGCTGTTCATCAAGTTTACGCAGGAATTAAGATTGCTGACTTCCACTGCTTTGGATTTCCAGAACCATAAAACAGGATTAAATTAAGTTCCCTATTTACAACAGTCTAACAGTTTGCATTTTCTTCCCCTTCACAGATATCCAATCTACCAGCATGGAAACCCACAGCTACGCGTCTTCAGGACCAACTTCTTCATGACACTGGTGAGGCCAGGAAGGGAACAACCTGAAGACACCGTACAATTCCGCACTGCCCTGGAGTAAGTAGATGCCGTCAAGAATGGTGTTTTCAAGCAATACGTAAGCGTGTGTAGACCGAAGAGCATTTTGTGGGCTGCAGCCAGAGAAGGGCCCACTGAGCCAACACCTTAGAGAGAAATTTCAGAGCATGTATTGTGGAATATGTGCTCACTGCAGCTAGTGTATTCCGAGAACGAAGCCCTAAAGCAAGCGCATGGACATTGAAACCCTGGAGTATATTGATAGCTTAGGGTGATTTTATGGTAGGGAGATGGCTCAAGAAACTGCAGGCACATGTTATTTAGAGGATGCAACTATGGAGGAAGTGGGCACTGAAGAGTGTTTTAGTGCAGGATGGTGACTGAAATAAATCCACACTGCTGGGAATGTGGATTCAGGGGAGCGAAGTATGTGCACACCAGTTGCAGGGTACATCAGAACTGAAAAGCTTGGCTTAGGAACAATAAATTAAGGGAGTGCATCCCACACAGTATGTTCATAGGGTGCCCTGCGGTGTATTTAGTGAGGGTGAATGCATTTGAAGGCTGCAACCCTGAAAATAGTGAAAACTGGCAGGCCCTTGTGTTTACATGTGGAGGTGCTCATGGCCCTGGGTGGCTGCATTGTGTCTTACATTGGACTCTTCATTGCTCTTGGCAGAATGACTAAATTTGATATCCAGAACTATCTTCAGAAGATCTACAATGTGCCTGTGGCTGCGGTGAGGACTCGCATTCAGTATGGTACGTGCATTTATTGTATGTGGTCAAGGTGTTGATTTGTGAACCATATTGCTCTATTTGTCAGTCAGACTAGGGAATGTATAATGTGCTGACCTTGGCTAGCCATTAGATACCGCCTATGTGCTGCACATAGGCAAAGCTATATTTACGCCGAAGTTGTAACACTGGGGTGCATGGGCATGCACCTATGAATTGTGAAGATTTCCATGCCAAACCACTTCACAAGACATACACTTATGGTTTGGTCCCGAAATGAAGAAACTCCAGTTCATTTAAACAGTTTCTTCCTTACCAATTTGTCTAACGCTGAATGTGGTTGTGTGTAAAGTTCGCATTTCAGAAAATCTGCATGAATTGGGTTAGAAAATTTGACAAACTGTTTTCGGTATTATGTTTTCCTCACTTGAAAAGCATTTTTCCAGGTTAAGTATTTTCTTGTCTCGCCCTACCGATGCAAAATGAGGGAAGTGTGTGCACTTTGCCGCATTTTCTGAAACACTTAAACCTAAGCCGTTCCACTTTCAAGTTTTGAAGTGCAGATTAGTGTGAGAAAAAAGCAAACGCAAAAACAAAATCTTCCACTGATTAAGAACACTGCCTGTTCATCTCATTCGTATTGCTCTTTTCTGGCCACATCCTGATACTGTGGAAAACCCGCAATTGATTTTCTAGGTATTATTTACAAATACGTAAAATCCACATGATCTGCTGCTGCATTCTTCCCGAGGTAAAGTGGATTATGAATTGCTGGTTAGATGTCCATGCTGTGTCTGATTTTTTCCACTGTAAGCCTAACGTATAATGATGAAATGTTTCAAATCCAGAAAGTTCTCAAAGAGGGAAAGCACTGTTGTTTTAGCAGCTGCACGGGCTTGGAGACACAGCTTGGAAGTACACAGCTTGGAAGTTCACATCATCGGTCACTACTCATTCAAGGGGAACACTGCTGCTTTGGGGTGGGTTCATTCAAGCTAAACAGTGACCATGTGCATAGCCTCAGTTTTTGCCTTGATGTTGGGTAATGACGGCTTAAAAAGAACTGCAGAGCTCTTTGCAATGAGTAGAGGGTTCTGAAACATGCTTCTATTTTACTTCGAGAATAAAAAGTGTTGGAATCAAAATGCGCTGTTACAGAAGGACACTCGCTAGTTGTCATGACTTTAATGACCCCACTGGCAAGACAAAATTGTGCTAGTTTTGGCTGGTGTTCGTTACCACACACTTCAGTCAGAGGTATACCTTCTCAGTGATAGTGTATGACCTACACACCTTTGCCAAGGGGACCCATCCCACAATCTGAGCACAAGAATAGCCTTCTCATATTCAGAAACCAATCCCTCTAATTGTATTAGTTGATTGTCTCTACTTCTTCAAGAGAAGTCGTTAGTAACAGGAAAAAGCATAGAAACCGATGTGGTGTTTCTATGTGGTTTCTCTTCTTTAGCTAGCTGCAGAGTGAACAGTTTCTTTCAGTTTTGGCATAGTGGTACTTTCCATAGATGAAAAGGTTTGTATTGTATGTACAAGAGGGACGCATAATGCACCAAGTTAAACAAAACTTCTCATTTGCTCATCTTTGTGTGTGGCCCAATGATCCTGTCTTGTGCAAATCAGTTTTGTTTAGTAAGCACTGCAGAGCTTTGATCTGTCATTTTTGAAGCATCCATAATCTTACTGAAAATTGATGTATTGCATATTCTGATCGTGCTCTCCAAACATACCCTTGTGTATTTACGTGATACTGGTACAGTACAAACCTATATTAAGGGAGTAAAGCACTGTACACGGTCCAATGCAAAAACACAGTCTGTATTTGGAGGAGTAGCTGGTTTGTGGACTGTTACACTGTCTGCATTATAATCTAGATTAGTTCAAAGAGTTGCCTAAGCAGTTTTGGGACAATCCTGATGGAGCACTGACAAAAATAGTCACACGAGCTCCTTGTTCTGCCTCCCAGATGCACACTAATTTTGTAATTGTAGGGAATGACCATGGCAAGTTGGTTCGTGGTTTACTCGTGAAGCCTAAGTACATGCTCCTTAAAATAAATGCTTCGAACAGGTCATAAATATTTTTTAGGACAAAGTCAAGAAGACCAAGAATAAAACCTTCAAAACTACAGCTAATGCCAGTAAAGCAGTTACAACTGCTTCTGTTCACGAAGTGACTTGTATTGTCCAAAACTGAGAAAGGTTTGCAACTTTACATTCACTGAAGTCCTCAATGTAAAAGTCCTCAATTTCCTTTTGTCTCCCCATTGCATCACTCAAAGTGCTGTCTTGGTTTCACCTTCTCTGCCCCATTGAACATTGCAATTTTCCTTTTTTTGTTGCACACTGGAAAAAGATTGAAATACAGGGAGTGGAGAGGAGTCGTTTGCGTTATCAAGTATTTCACATTTTCTCTTATATGCATTGTGGGCCAGATGAAACCAGATCTTGTAGAACCACTCATTACAAAATCAGAGACAACCACTGGTATTGCTAGAATCAGACCCGGTAATCCTAATTTTTAGGGATTTACTCTCAGCATACATCAAAGAAGTAGTTTCTACAAACACCCAGATTTCAACTTCTAGCCGAGGAATGCAGCTTCCCCCAATACTGATCACATAGGCTGCTCAAGCTACATAGCGATCTAGTAGCTCAATGTCACTTTTCATACCTTTGAGTTTACACTGCTGCCACCTTTTTCTACACCAGGTATGTGAGGCAAGCTTGCCTTGCTGATACTTGTGCAGTATTTCGTCTGCAGGAGTGAACTAAGCTTTATTTCACAACTGTTGCATGTGCTGGACACATTATATAAACTAAGCTGTGTGAGTGGGAGGGGAGTGGGGAAGTTTGGACTACTCCTCTGCCTGTTCTGCGTGTTTGTGATGGTCATATTTTCCCGTCGCTTTACTTCACCAGCACTCATCTCGCCCTGAACCACGCTCCTGAAGTGCTGGGCCATTTGAAGCTGCAAATGAACAAAACTGACTATCTTCTTTTATGCAGGCAATAACCGGAAGAAGAATCACAAAAACCAGCGGGTAAAGCGTCCGGATTACAAAGTCGCCTACGTTCAGCTGGTTAGTATAGCTCTCCTGGTGGAGTGCAAATCCACCAAAATCTTTCCTCCTTGGTTAATTACTATTACAAGAACATTCAGTTGATTTTAAAAGTATGTCTTGTTGTAAACACTTCTTTCACCTGCGTTCATTACCTATGGAAGTAACACATTTACAAATGTAGTTCTATTTCTTTTTTTTTGTTCTTTTTAGGTCTCGCGACCTACGTTGCACTGCGCAGCAGTGCTCGTGCAGGCGAGAGTCCTTTTGTCCAGGTTCAGAAATGGACCCTGGAATCACACACGCTCGTGTGTGTGCATTTTCTTTTCAGCTCCCCCATTGGCCTTTGCGTGCGTCTTATTCTAAAAGAATGCACGCTATTGGCCGGAGGCGCGCGCATAGCTCCTCCCATGGCCTATTGGTGTCTATTACGCGCACCAAGCACGTAATAGACACCAATAGGCCATGGGAGGAGCTATGATCGTGTCCAGACACAGGCGTGACGCGCGCGCCGCTTGTTTTAAATAGCGATCGCTTTTGGCGATCGCTTTCAGTGCCGCTTGTTTTTAATTATCGTGTCCTTAGCGCGATCGGTTTAGTTTGTTTTCTTTTTATTTTGTACATATTGCCCTAGTGTGCAGACTTCTTATAACAACGTATATTTCTCTGGGCTTGTTTAACTTTTTTTTCAGCGCTTGTTTAACTTGCTGGAATGAATAACTTTACTAAACGGAATAAATTACTTTACAAAAAAATCGTGGAAAGCCCTCTGAACGTACTGGGGAACCATGTACTGAGGACACCACCACCACCAAAAGGGGTGAAGAGGCAGTCACCAGAGCCACACCCAGGGACACCCCAAATATCCTGTCAGCTCCAGCCCAGGCGAAGGCTGCGCCCCCAAACACTAACCAGGGCAACCGCTCCTATCCCCGCTACACCCATGAAGGATGAACCCCTCTCCACTCAATTCACTCCTGGACGGAGACTTCCTGCACTACTCAAGAGGGGAGGGGGGTGACAACCCTCTGACGCCCCCATCGCTACTCTTGTACCATGTAACGCACACAGCCCGGCATTCACCCAACTCATCCAGGTAAAGTGAGGTCCCCCACCCACAGGCAGCAACATGTGCCCGACATGCAAAGCAAAGGCAACCGGTGCCCCCGTCCGGAGCCAGGGAGCACTGCCCCAACCTCCCCACCCCCCACAGTGCAGCTGGCAACGAGAACCAATGAAAGGCAGCACCTCCCGCCTGGACAACGACTGCCCCCATCCGAAGCCAGTAAGAGACCCCCTTCCCAGCAAGTACAGCTGCCAATGAGACGCGATGAAAGGCAACACCCTCCAGCCCTGGCAACTACATCCCCCCTTCAGAACCAGTGACCGGTAACAACCCGCTCATGGGGGCCACCCAGAAGCAGTGACAGTAACAAGCCCTCCGCATTCCCCTCACACAGGACTACGCCCCCCCCCTCCCCCCCCAGCAAGTACTGCTACCAATAGCAAGCACGACTGAAAGATAACACCCCATAGCCTGGCAACTACTGCCCTCACCCAGAACCAGTGAATGGTGACACCCCCACCCCTCCCAGACAACTGCCTCCACCACCACTCAGAACCCGGAAACAGTACCCCACCACTCACAGGCAGCCCCAGTAAACCGTTACCCCGCTCCCGAAACTACTACCTCTGCCCGAACCAGAGACCTGTGACAACACCCCAACCGAGATCTAGTGAACTGTGACACCCAACCGCCCCCTGAGAACAAGCGAACTGTGACGATACCCAGCTGCCGCCAGCGCACCGGAGCAGTGCAAGGCGACCCCCGCCTGCACCCCTGTCCATACATAGGAGCTCCAGGGCAACTGGTGCCCACAACCAGACACCGAATGTGACTAAACTGCCACCAGCCTCCTCCCCCCCACCCACCCCCCGGCAGCACCCCACCGTGCCCGAACCGGATGCTAGCAACGAGAGTCCACATATTATACCCCTCTCTACTGGGACGGACAGACTAAATACAGGCCCGGACACCAAAATGAGCGTTTTCCCCCTTCCCCCAACTCCTTAGTGAATTAGACAACTAAAAAATGGAGCATGTTAGCAAAGCGGGCAGTGTTTACTTAAAGACATTCACACACACCCTGTAGAAGTGTTTTGAGAGCTATGCAAGGCTGCATGGATTGGAGCTTGCTTCACAAAATAATTGTTGTAAGATCAGGGCTATTCACTGTAAAAACCGACCCACGAGATAATAGAACAGCCACACAAACATAAACCAGCACTGGCATAGCCAATAGGTCTCACTTTTGGGACCTTGTACGTATTTTGTTATGCAGCACAATCTCCTTGGTGCAACAACATTAACTGTTGCATGGTTAAACACTTATAAGGTCCCAAAGGCGAGACCTATTGGCTATGCCAATGCTTGTTTAATTGTTGTCCTCATATCACCATGGTGTCTGCAAAATCTTGCATCATTTTTAACGCACACTATCCGCCTCGTGGCTCGTTGCAGTTGCTCGCTTCGAGCTTCCATCGCTCTGATCACACCCCATCAGCCAACCCCAAGTACGGTGACCTGGTGTAATCATAGGACAGTGATGTTATGTTCGTAAACCGCCCCTCAGTGCCGCTCGGTGCCTTGCCACTTATGAGATCCACCTAATGAGATCGTCCCATACCTCCGCCGATCTTCCTGGTTTACATTCTACCTCCATGCAACTCGTCCACTTAGCTCCTTTAAACCACTCCATAACATGTGGTGGGGATCGATCAGTCCAGCGTTCTCAGATCTCCCACCTGGCTAAGAGCTGCAGATAGAAGACCAGCGCCCTTTGCTTACTGCTCAGAGTACTACATATAGTTTTGTCAACCCCAAAAAGAACTTAGACAGAATTCAGGACAATAGACATCCCCATGATGCCCGTTATAGTGGTTTCTACTACATTCCAATATTCTTTGATCTGAGGGCATGTAAAGCAGATGTGTTCATTGTTGGCTTTTAGGCTGTCACATCTTTTCCACCTGTGGATGGGCTGCAGCCCAAACTTAGATATTTTTGAGGAGTCCAATACAGCCTATTGATGGGAAAGAAATTATGTCCTTTTAGGTTTGCAGGAGTGACAACAGAGTATAACCGATTCAAAGAGTCCTTCCATAATGATTGTATATTCTCTCCCTGGGATACGTCTGTCCAAAACACGTGGGGTGCCAACAATTTCTTATCCTCTGCCTCCAAGAATTGCCAGTACCAGTTGCCTACCCCTTGTTCTTTGGTCTGACGTCCTGAAGAGGGGCCTCAAAATCCCACACCCCTCCGATCTCCAGGGAAGATATCGAAAACCAGGACATAAGCTGGATGTATTGGAACCTAGATAATCTATCCCCAGTTTTTGCTCTCAACACTTCCCATGGAAATAAACCTTCTACGGTCATCAGGTCCCCCCACATAGATACTCCTACCTGTCTCAGAGGAAGGCTAAGTCTATCCTTCATACACTTTGGTGTGCCTGGGGAGTCCCAAATTGGTGCAAATTCTGAGTAATACCTGATGTGAAGCATCCTTCTCCCCCCATACCAGAGTCTTAATGCTGTCTTTAAAATCTTCAACCATACATTTTTGAAGAACTCCAAACTTATAAAAAAGCTGTTGGTCCGAGCTCATTAATCCTCTCCCCATAAGTGTTCCCCAGGTAGTAGAGTTGGGCTCCCCCCAAAAGCATTCGAAAGTTTTTCAATTGAAATACCATGCAATATAGAATGTGTACTTCTATTTCTGCAGTCATGTCCACGAAGTATTCATATACAGACAATCCTGGCTCATGTTGATTGTTCTAGACATAACCCCAACATTGCACACAAATACCTCTATCGTTTATAAATGACTAATTTTGAAAAAGCGGATGCATATAGCCCTCCAAACCAGCAGGATTAGAGTACAGACTTTGGACTTATTTTAGCCTCCCCTGAAGGACTGACTGCAAACCGCTCACCTGCCATATTAAGAGATTCTTACCTGTATGGTGGTGATTTTTCACCGAAGTACTTTCGTCAACATGGTGACAGCACTGCAGCATTTTGCTTAAAGTTCTATCTGCTTAGCCACAGCGGCATGACTGACTGACCAATGTGATCCCAACCTGACCCCCCCCCCCCGCCCTCCCAGAGCTGTTCCCCCCCCCCCTCTCCCCTGGGAAACCTCAAGGAGGGGGGTATATTTCTGTAAAAAGAAAGAAAAATCTATGTTCCTGATGAGCTGGAAGATGTCTAATGTAGCCTTGTAGTCCGCCGTAGCAGGCTATGCCGGCTATTAAAGGCCCGAGCCGAAGGCGAGGGACTTTAACAAGTAAGCAGGACTTTAATAGCCGGTATAGCACAGCTACGAAGGGCTATAAGGTTATTAGAACATTCTGCCACTTGAGGGCAGAATGTTCCAACAAATAAAACAAAGGCCTCTCGGAGTTCGAGGGGTTTAAATTCCCTCGAGCTCCGAGAGGCCTTTGAAAACAACTTTGGAATGTTGCTTTGCGGGCCTTTACCGGCCCGTAAAAGCATGGAGCACTCTATTCCCAACATTCCAAAGGTGCATGGAGAGCATTTATAATTATCTATTTCGGGAATTCCAGCCAGGCATCAGAAGGGCTTCCCAAATGAAGTGAACTTTACATCGTAATGTCTGCCTGAGAATAGTGGTGGTTGACCCACCAAGGGAATATTTCGTAGTCAAGCTGGCCAAACTCTTGTCAGAGACCATATTGTTCCCCCACCTTTAAATTAGGCATTGAAAACTAAGAGTTGGGTAAGGCATCAATTTGATGAACACTACATGAATCCATATGTTCAATTAATCATTTTGAAATGCCTACCATGCAGCATTTCTGTAAGTAGGGTTTTCTTTTGCCCATTTTCCACACATCTGTCCTTTATGTTAGATTGGGTGCGTGCATGCAAATATGTTAAAGAAACTGAAACTGGAGAACTAAGGGCCTCGTCCACAGTGATTTTACTGTGGTTCACATATTGCATACACGAGGAGATGTTCACTACTAAATTGACAAGAAACGTCAACACTACAACTCAGCTGTTTGTGTCCTTTTTCCCCAATTCTAAATGTGGCACGTTGTCACGGCTGATGAGTACTTTAATATCACAATAAAACGAAATACTATACACAATAATGGGGTTCAGTACAGGGTTTGGGATTCCCAGCATCCTGCTGCCCCACAATGACCATAGGCAGGCCTTTGCAAACACGCTAGAGTAGCATGCCAATAAAAAGACGGGAGTCAACTCTCCCAGGTAATTGAGTCACTGAGGGCAAGGAAGATTCCTGTTCTAACTATATACACCCGGGAAGTATAAAGATCTTTTTAGGGGACACAAAGGGGATTTCCCGCTTTCCCTTAAAAAAAAAAAAAAAAACTACAAGGAGGGTTTTCGTTTGGCTCTCCCATTGCTACTAAAAACATTGGAACTACATGGAGAACCAAACGAATTTCTTGTGCTCACCCCTTCTCTCTGCAGCAAAAGTATTTGGCATTCTATGTTTGATAGTCTCCAAGTAGATGATCAAAGAACAATAGGCGAAACGTTCTCTTCTCAGGCCACAAAATAGGGTGGTGGACGGTAGTAGCACATAAAAAAAAAGTGTCACTTTATTAAATGGGCATCCCGGAATATGTGGGTGGGGGGGGGAAGAGTTGTGCTTTCCCCAGATGTTCTCGGACTGGAATAATAAATTTGACCTTTCCCATGTCTGCCACGCCCGCTGCTTCTCTACCGGTGCTGTTCAGAGCAAGAATTACGAAAATGCATTTTATGCTGATAATTATCATTCTCTTCCTTTGCTGATTGTAATCTTCCTCCTGTCCAACACTGGATGTTATTGTGCTTGTTGAAATGCAAACGTAACAAAACTGAGGTTCTATTCTTCCCTGTTTCCTCACCTATTAATGCCCCGCATCCTATTCACTCTTCTTAGAGCCCTAGTCCATTTTCTTTTTTCGGTAGGAATCGTGGAATCATTTTAACTCATCAATAAGTCATCTGTGGTCAACGGCTGTCACTTGTATCTATCTAATATCTATGAATTCATACTCTTTTCTTTCTCTTCTCTCAAACTGCCTCTTCAGTGCTTGTTTCCCCACACATCTTCTATTGCCCTTCACCTCACTTTGGTCTGCTTAAATATCTTGTTACTCCCATTCAGTAAATTAAAAACTCCTGTATCTGTATTCTGTTTTCTCAACTATCGGTCTGCTGCTTCTTCAGGCCGAGTACAGATTTGGTGGCTTCCGATCACTAGTCGGCTCAGATTCAGTTTTTTCCCCTATTGTCTTAAAACGTTCACACTCGCTTCTCCCACCTTATCTATGATCATTGATCTCTTTCCGCACCTTGCTGTCTTCGCTCTGGTTCAAAATTCCGCCTTTGTGTCTCTCAACCTATGTGTCTTTTTTTTGCTTTTGCTCTCCTTGCACTACATCTCTGGAACAACCTCACTATCGCTCTGCACCTACTCTCCCTTCAGGCAACGCTGAAAGGAACAGCTGCTGACTGGCAAAAGGGTGTCTTTTTGGACCTTTTGAGACTTTTTATTATTAATTCAGGTTGTACCGTTAATACTATTCGTATGTGAAGAACCTTAAATAAAGTTAATAAATAAAAATAGGTACTTGGACATGAGACTGAAGTCTCCAAGATAATTAAGTTGTTCAGGAAATGTGTTCCTTCTTCAGAAAAGGATGAAATTATGCCGGGAACTATCTGTTATGACGTGTTGGAGGAGTTGTTTCTTTAGTGTCCACTGCCAATTCGAGGAAGCATATGTTTTACATTGAGTAGATTGTATTATTGTTGTGCAAGAATGGTGAAAATGTTAGCAGTGAATGCCAGGAATTTTCATTTCTTGGTAATGTTCCTAGAAAATTTCCAATTCTGGTATTTTGTGAACCTAATAGTTTATTTCAGCCAAGACATTTTGGTTAAGCCCATGTTTAATAATTATATGTATACAACTAATATAGTTAAGTACTTAAAGAAGAGCAACTTTTAATGTTATCTGATTTGAACGGCAAGATTTTACATTGTGAAACTGGGGGTATCTGAGAGACTGAGTGCTCCACAATTAATCTTTTGCGTGAAAAATGCAATGTCTATAGATCTGGTCATTTTATAGAACTGTTGCTCTACTTTAAGGCCGCTGACCCTGGACGGAGAGAGTTGATTTCATTTTAATGTTGATAAGGCTTAAAAAGTTTTAATTGTCTTGCAGATAGTTGTTAACGGTATAGGTACTTGTGATTCTGTGACTGGTGCCTTACGGATCTTTAACAATTACTGAATATGTTTGGATTCATGGAAATCCCACGATAACATTGATCATAGCTGCTAACGCTGGCTTCACATGTAAAGCACAGCACTGGTATTGTGTGGGAACTTGCTGGATCCTGGTGGCAACAGTTATTCTTGCGCCGGAACCGTATTGTCGACCAGGGGCTTAGCTGAAAGTTCCAGCAGTTGGAAATCTGGTGCTAAGAAGCCAAAGACCTCGATCCGTTTGTTCTGGAGTTTTGCCAGGGATCAGCAACCCTTCATGTGCTTGTGGTTTAATTTAATTTTTTTTTATCTGCTACTACCTTCCACTACCCTTTTTTATGGCCTGAAAAGAACTTTCGCCTGTTTTTTGATCCTCTACTTGGAGGCTGTCAGACATAGAATGGCAAATATTTTTGCTGCAGTAAGAAGGTGTGAGCACTGCAGTTACACCGTTTTTAGTAGAAATGGGAGAGCCAAACGAATACACAAGAATCCTCCTTGTATTTTGTTGTAGGGAAAGCGGGAAATCTGCTTTGTGTCGTCTGAAATATCTTTATACTTCTCAGATGTATATAGTTAGAACAGAAATCTTCCTTGCCCTCAGTGACTCAATTACCTGGGAAAGTTGTATCCTGTCTTTTTGTTGTCCTAACTAGCATGGTGCTCTAGAGTGTTTTCAGAGGTCTAGGCCTGTCCATGGTCAATGTGGGGAAGCAGGATGCTGGGAATCTCAAACCTTGTACTGAACCCCATTATTGTTTGAAGTATTTCGTTTTGCTGTGACATTAAAGTACGTTCGAGGCATATGAGCTGCAGATCACACACTAAGGATAAGATCGCCATCTGGTGTTGGGCTCGGATGATTGCAGGTTGTTGTTGTCTTCGGAAGAAGTCTTTGGTCACGAGATTGGTGACTCCTCCCCTGGACAACAGTGCGCATGGGCATCCACTCCATCCTCAGATTGTTTTTTTCCGCCATTAGGTTCGGATGAACTTTTTTCCGCTCCAGCAGAAAACTTATTACAATCACTACAACTCTCAAATTTGAATACTCAACGTCGAACTCGATATCGGACCGACTCCGGACGCGGCTGATGGAAAGGACACCTTTTAAAAAATGCCCCCAATGTGGAGCAAAGTTCCCTCATAGCGATCACCATGAGGTCTGTAATTTGTGCCTTTCACCAGACCACAACGAATCCAGCTGTCCAGCCTGCGCCGTATTCCGTTCGAAGAAAACCACCCGGGACCGGAGAGCTCAACGCCATATCATGGCCAAGCCGGTTCCGGAACCAGAAGACATCTTTGCACAGGACGTCCCTGATGATGACTCCGAAGATCTCCAAATCGTGTCCGAGGCCGACGATTCAGATCCGGGACAGCCTGTGAGTACCAGCCCCCCTACCCCAACACCACCCAAAAAGACATTGGTCAAGACTCTGCCAACTGGGCCCAGTCGCGATCCAAAAAGCCCCGCCCTCGGGTCCGGCTCCGAAGAAAAGTAAGCCTGCAGGTAGCTCGGGCTCGAGCAAACCTCACGTCATTGTGCCTTCGGCACCAAAGCAGGCTTCGGGACCGAAAACTCCATCGGACCCGAAACGTCACTCGGTCCCGACATCTCCACCGGCACCGAAACGTTCTTCGGCGCCGAAATCTCCACTGACACCAAAAGGCTCGTCGGCACCGAAAGGCTCGTCGGCACCGAAAACATCGTCGGCACCGAAAGGTTCTTCGGCACCGAAAAATCCACCGGAACCGAAAAGTTCTTCGGCACCCAAAACATCTTCGGTGCCCAAACACGTCCAGAAAGACACGAAAAAGTCGGCGCCACAGCCGCCTTCGGACACTGAGGAACTCTTTCGACCTGATCCTAAGCAACAACGGATTTACATAAATCCAAAAACTGGACATGTCACAGCGGTGCCCTACAAGAAAAGGAAGCTGGACTCACCTCCTCCAGCACCTCCAAAGAAGAAGGACTGTGCCACATCACCCTTACGTCCTTCCTCTCCTACATTACCTCCTATTCCATCCCCCCCACCGCCTGCACCTCTACCATCTCCTTCTCATACACCACCTCCACAGGATGATGATGATTTTGGGGGAGGGGGAGACCCAGATTTCTTTACCTATCCCACTGATCCTACTGATCCCTTTACTCTCCCGGACACAGCACCAGTAGATGACTGGACTTACCCTATGCCTGACCCCGCTCCATACCCCTCAAAACCCTCCCCTCCTGATGACCATTTAGGGTTCGGTCAGCTTATTAACAGAACAGCGTCATTTCATGGTGTCACCATGCACACCGACACTCCTGAGGAGGATTTTCTACTTGACACTTTTGAGCAGTCCCAGAAAACAGTCCACATTCTACCCATGATTAAGGGAGTGATAAAACATGCCAATGAGGTTTTTAAAGACCCTGTCAGGGCCAGGGTTCTCAACCCCCGAATAGACAAAAAATACAGACCAGCGTCACAAGATCCTGCGTACATCAAGGCGCAACTCTCCCTAGACTCACTAGTCGTCTCCAATGCCAGAAAAAGGGCCAACTCCCAAACAACCGGAGATACGCTGCCCCCAGACAAGGAGTCTAAACTCCTGGAGGCTTCCGGCAAAAGGGTTGCCGCTCAAGCGGCTAACCACTGGCGTATCGCAAATACACAAGCCCTATTGGCTCGTTATGATAGAGCCCATTATGATCAACTGGAGGATCTCTTGCAACACCTGCCTGAACCTTTCAAAACACAGGCCACTGACCTCATACAAGAAGGCAAACTAATATCCAATGCCTCCATTAAATGTGCATTAGACGCAGCGGACACCGCCTCTAGGGCAGTCAACACAAGCGTATTGCTTAGACCCCACGCATGGCTGCGCATCTCCGGCTTCAAGCCGGAAGTACAAACCTCCATTCTTGCTCAACCCTTTAATCAGGAGCAACTATTCGGACCGGCAGTGGACACTGCCCTAGAAAAAATGAAGAAAGATAATGAAACTGCAAAATCTATGGGAGCATTGCAGTCCACTCAACCCAGAGGCTCCTTTCGTCGCTCCTTTTATAGAGGAGCTTCCACAAATGTGGGAACAGACAACTCTTCCACATTCAAAACTTCAGGTCAAACATCCCCTAACAAAGGATATTTTAGAGGAGGGTATCGGGGAAACAATAATAAAGGCCGGGGACGGGGCAACAACAACAACACCCGTTCCTCTACAGCCACCAAACAGTGACTTGCCACCACTCCCCCCAGACCATTCCACTCCAGTCGGGTGCAGACTTCAACAGTTCCTACCTGTCTGGAATACCATCACTACAGACAGATGGGTAAGACAAATTATCCAATATGGCTACTGCCTCGAACTCATAAACCCGCCCCCAAACATACCACCCAGACACCGTCCCATGACGTCTCTCAAACAGGAAATACAGTCTTTGCTTCAGAAAAACGCAATAGAACCTGTTCCACTACAACATCAGGGCACAGGAGTATATTCTCTATACTTCCTCATTCCCAAAAAGGACAAAACCTTGAGACCCATACTGGACCTCAGACTACTGTACCAGTACATACAATCAGATCATTTCCACATGATCACTCTCCAACAGGTCCTTCCATTACTTCAACAAGGAGACTTCCTTGCCACATTAGACCTCAAGGACGCATATTTTCACATCCCTATGCATCCCGCTCACAGGAAGTATCTACGATTCGTGGTAGACGGTCAACACTATCAGTTTACAGTTCTCCCATTCGGAGTAACAACTGCACCAAGGGTGTTCACAAAGTGCTTGGCAGTTGTGGCAGCATATCTCTGGAGACAACAAATCCACGTCTTCCCCTACCTGGACGACTGGCTCATCAAAGCCAATACTCTAGACAAATGCGTTCACCACACCCACCGCACTATTCAAACCCTGCACAACTTGGGATTTACCATCAACTATCCCAAATCTCAACTACAACCCTCCCAAGTACAACAATACCTGGAGCCACCATAGACACAGCCAAAGCCGTAGCTTATCCCAGCATAGCCAACATACAAAGTCTGATAGAAACATTTCAAACACAACACTCTCTTCCCGCAAGAGTGTTCATGCAACTCTTAGGCATGATGGCGTCATGTATCTCCATAGTACCCTACGCACGCCTTCAAATGCGTCCCTTACAGGAATGTCTAGCACAGCAGTGGAATCAGGCCCACGGACAACTTACCGATCTGGTGTTGGTGGACAGCCGCTCACTGAAGTGGTGGAACACCATCAACCTGTCCAAAGGGCGGCCGTTCTTGGAGCCCCTTCCACAAGTTGTGCTGACCACCGACACATCTCTCACAGGGTGGGGAGCCCACCTCCTTCAACACACCACTCAGGGACGGTGGACCATTCAACAAAAACCGTTCCACATCAATCACCTAGAACTTCTAGCGGTGTTCCTAGCACTGAAATCTTTCCAAGTGCATCTCCAGAACAAAACTGTCCTCATCCGCATGGACAACATGACCACAATGTATTACATACAGAAACAAGGAGGGACACATTCTCTACAACTGTCCCAAGTGGCGCAACAAATTTGGAGATGGGCAATTCCCCGCAACATCTACCTGCTAGCAGAACACCTCCCAGGGGTTCAGAACCAGGTGGCAGACCTCTTAAGTCGCCACACACAGCAGATACACGAATGGGAACTACACCCCAAAGTCTTACTCCCATTCTTCCAAAAGTGGGGACAACCAGACATAGACCTGTTCGCCACACCAGAAAACGCAAAATGCCCAACCTTCGCCGCCAGGTTCCCACACCCACGGTCAAAGGGCAATGCAATATGGATGAACTGGTCAGGCAGATTTGCGTACGCTTTTCCGCCTCTCCCTCCCATTCCATTTGTGGTACGCAAACTGAAACAACAGTCGCTGACACTCATCCTAGTGGCTCCCACTTGGGCACGTCAACCATGGTTCACCACACTTTTGGAACTATCGCTAGTTCCACATCAAAAACTGCATCTCTCCCCGGATCTCTTAACCCAGAACCATGGAGAAATCAGACACCCAGACCCTCAAACACTGAACTTGGCAATCTGGCTCCTGAAGTCTTAGAGTTCGGGTACCTCAACCTTCCTCCAGACTGTATGAATATCATTAAAGAAGCCAGGAGACCTACTACTAGGGCATGCTATGCTGCAAAATGGAAACGATTTGCCATTTACTGCGCTAACAATGACATACAACCACTGGATGCTTCCATCCAAAACATCATTTGCTATTTATTGCACTTGCAAAGATGCAATTTAGCGTATTCCTCTATACGCCTACATCTAGCGGCATTAGGTGCCTATTTGCAAAATAGACAACACCTGTCCCTCTTCAAGGTACCAGCCATTAAAGCATTTATGGAGGGTCTTAAAAGAATCATTCCTCCAAGGTTACCACCTTCCCCGGTGTGAAACCTTAATATTGTTCTAACAAGGCTCATGGGTCCCCCATTTGAACCAATGCACAAATGCGAACTGCAGTTCCTAACATGGAAAGTGGCTTTCCTCATCGCAATCACATCCCTGCGAAGAGTAAGTGAGATACAAGCCTTAACTCTCGAAGAACCCTTCCTACAACTACATCGGAACAAAGTGGTTCTTAGGACGAATCCAAAATTCCTCCCTAAAGTCATTTCCCCTTTCCATCTAAACCAGTCAGTGGAACTGCCAGTCTTCTTCCCTAATCCAGACTCAGTAGCCGAGAGGGCACTTCATACCTTAGATGTTAAAAGAGCCTTGCTCTATTACATCGACAGAACCAAACCTTTTCGGAAAACCAAGCAACTGTTTGGTGCTTTCGCTCCACCACACAAAGGCAACCCTATTTCCAAATCGGATATCGCCAGATGGATAGTGAAATGTATCCAAATATGTTACCAAAAAGCTAAACGTACTCTTACCGTTCCCCCTAGGGCGCACTCCACGCGTAAAATAGGGGCCTCTGGCATTCTTAGGGAACGTCCCTTTAGAAGACATTTGCAAAGCAGCAACATGGTCTACTACACACACCTTCACTAAGCATTACTGTGTTGATGTGCAATCCAAACAACAAGCTTCAGTAGGCCAAGCTGTCCTAAAAACTCTATTCCAAACTGCTGCAACTGATACAGGTGACCACCGCTAGGGGAGACACTGCTATATAGTCTATCCTTAGTGTGTGATCTGCAGCTCATATGCCTCGAACGGAATATGCTACTTACCAGTATGCATCTGTTCTTGGCATGTAGAGCTGCAGAGCCACACACGCCCACCCGCCTCCCCGGGACCTGTATCTGTTCCAGCATTGTCTTACTTAGACACTACACATGGACATCCTTTCTCTTTACTTCTTACACACTCCATCATTTCCCATCATGGCGAAAAACAATCTGAGGATGGAGTGGATGCCCATGCGCACTGTTGTCCAGGGGAGGAGTCACCAATCTCGTGACCAAAGACTTCTTCCGAAGACAACAACAACCTGCAATCATCCGAGCCCAACACCAGATGGCGATCTTATCCTTAGTGTGTGGCTCTGCAGCTCTACATGCCAAGAACAGATGCATATTGGTAAGTAGCATATTCCTTATCTTTTATGAAGGCAAGCACTCCGCTGAACATTAAGTTACTGTGGCTGGTGGTCGACTGTTGAGTACTGAGTCTTTACCTTAACACCACCTTCCCTAAAATACTTTGACTGCTTTCCCTTGCTACCCTGAGAGCCATGCGTGGAAGTGGTTTACTTTGTCCAGTTTGCAAAACCATGACAGACCCTAAGACCCCCTTCCCCCCCAAAGGGGTCTGACATATGTTCATGTTTCCCAGCTGTTCCACTTTAGCAAGTTGGCCCTGAATCTCAGGCCTGGAGGAATTTTGTAAGCACTGTACTTAAATATAGTTTGCTTAATGTTAGAAGGGCTTTTTTTTCTTTTGTTGGCTAGTGTAGTGTTGTGGGAAGGCGGTGGAGATATAGTATATAGTATTCTGTCTCCCTGCAAAGGAACAGCTGTTATCACTACCATATTTAAATGTACCCATTTTAACAATGGAACCTGCAGAATTCAATTCTAGTCCCTGCTTTTGCAGTGTGATTGTGTCCAAGTCCTCTGTATTTAGTCACCTTTTAATTGTAACTATGTGTAACGTAAGAATACAGTTCTCTACTACTGTCCCATTTGCATCTTGCTTTCCCCTGCCATCTTAAAACAAATGTTGTAAAATATTTTCAACCATATCCGACATATGCAATACTGTTCTGTGTTCATCACCTTAAGTTTGAGTTGCTCGTGCTGTCATACTTTGTCAGTAGAGGACTGAGATTGCATTCTTATGTTTTAAGTCACAAAATACAGCATTTTGTAAAATGTGGTCTGTTTGAAAAGCCAGGCCAGCTTTGTCAAAACATTTGGGTACGGAATTTGTATATAAAATGTATCTGTACTTGCAGAGAAAAGCTGTCACTGAATATGCTCCTCCTCCTGCACTAACCTTGCCCCCTCCCCAAAATACCCTACCCCTCAGAATAAATCTCTAGGTTTTTGTTATATTTTGTTCCCTTTTCAGTACTGATGGCCATTTAAATGGAAACCCAGCAGTGGTAGTTTTGAAATAGCGACAGAGTAATAGCTCCAGAGTTGAATGCAAAGAACACAACCGCCTAATTGCTAAAGGGGGTAACAAAGGGAGGACGGTGATCCGGTGGGCGCCTCGACAAGACACCCTGAAAGCAGGTTAAATCGAGAAGGATTGCAAAGCTGCAAAGTGTTTAGAATGCTTATTTATGACATTGCCATAATTGTAACATTCCCATCCTTTATATGTGAAACTACATTGAGTGACGTGGCCAGGAGCGTCAAGATGGCGGTCGCACTTTAGAAGTGCTCTAGACCCCTCCGTCATCTGCTCTCTTAATCCGCCACCATTGAGAGCACCCACCTTCCATCCTGCTGCCCAGGGTTCCCGATCCATGCCTGGGAGTGGTGTTTCTGGCGTCTAGGCGCTGCGAGTGAGCCCTGAGTCTGAGCTCCGGCGGCTGCGGACCTAAGATGGCGGCCCTCGCCGAGGGTAGTCCCTGGTCCTTCCTACAGTCCCGGTGGTGCCTGACGGTTCCAGCTGCCGCGTGAGAAGTGGCCCCACCAGGTTTTTGGCGCCGGTCCCGCTGCGGCCCGGATCGCCGCTCAGCACTGAGAGGCACGCCCGGGCTCTCGAGGGTGAAAGATACTGGAGGCGGCTGGGGCAGGTCTGCTTGCTCAGCTGAGCGCCGGAGGTGGCTGGGGCAGAGGCCTGACAGGGTGTTCGGCCGTTGCCTCGGGTGGCGTTAGCTCCGGGGGCCTGTTCCTCCCCGCCCAGCACTAAGAGGTGCGCCTGGGCTCCTGAAGGTGGGAGGCGGCTGGGGCGGGCCCAGTCACCCGACCAAACTGTTGATCTCGTGGGGGGCGAAGGCCGGAGAGGGCGTTCGGCCGTCGCTTTGGGCGGCATTGGCCCCTGAGGCCTGTCCCTCCCCGCCCATCCCCCCCTCATCCTGTGGCGGCTGCGGCCCTCTCGACACCGTGGCTGCCCTGCGTCCTGACCGCTGCCAAACCCTGGCCTACTACCGGCGCATATCGCGCCCCTTGACCTCCACGCTCCTTCCTTAAGTGCGGCGGAGAAGGACTAGGGGCGTCTCGGCTTTCATTTTCGGACAGCGGCCGAGGAGCTGAGTGGCACTTCTGCCCCTTTCCCCCCACTCCTTCTCACTGGCACTATTACTGTGGGGCCTTCTGCAGGTCAACTGAGGCCTTCCTCCTTCTCCCGCTCCGGATGGCCTGCGGCCTGCCTTTCTTCTGGGCGCCATCCCTCTGATCCGGATTGGTCTGGACTTGGCCCCTCGAACCCGAGGCTCCGCCCTGTCACGAGTGGCGTGCGCTTTACTCTGGCCAAGAGGTGCGTGACAATCTCGCCGAGAGGGGGTGTCGGCCGTCGAACTGGCAGCGGGGACTGGGTGGATTGCCCTCCCCCCTCTCTTTCTGTGCCGTCTCCTCTCCTCCGTTGGCCTGTCGGGCGAGACCTTCGGCTAGGGGGCCCCCGTAGTGGACCTGTTGCTGTGCTCCACATGGCCGCTCCGACCTCCGTTGGGGCGCTGAGGGCTGAGAATCCTGAGACTGACTGCAACTGCGGCGGCTACGCCCAGCCTCCTCGGCAACCGCTTGGCCCCACTGCACTTCGCCGTGGATATCGGGAGGCTGGCGGCGGACCTACGTGGTGACCTGAGCTGCGAAAAGCCCTAAACCATCAGCGCTCTGTGTGATTCTGGGACGCTGCACCTCCTCTGAACGTCTGCGTGGTGAGTGAGGAGCCCTGCGACAACTGACCTTGCCATCCCCTCTCCTCCTGCCTTGGGATGTCCAGTGGCTGCTAACCGCCCACCTTCCGCTTCCTTTATCCTCTGAGCGGGCATATCCGAAGTCCCGGCTTCGCTTGCTGGCCTGTGACCATGGGGAGGGACCAGGCATCAAAAACCCCGGCCACACAGACTAAAATGGACCAATTTACGACCACAGAACCCGGCCCAGCGGGAGGAGCCACGGGAAGCGATGCCCCCACCACTACGGACCTGACCACTATCCTTCAGGCCATCCGTACCTCCCAATCCTCTGTGAAAGGCAAGATTGAGGAAATCCGGGTCGATATGACTCTTATCCGTCAAAACCTCCGCAATGCCACAGCCTGGCTCAAGGAAACCAAATCCCGCATCTCCATGGCGGAGGACGATGTCCAGCAGCTCAAAACCCAGGTCACCCGCCTTTAGACTCATTCCCAGGAACTACACAGATGAGCCGAGGATGCCGAGAACAGGTCACGGCGGAACAACCTCCGCCTGGTGGGATTCCCAGAGGGCCCGGAGCAGGGCCGAACAGCGGACTTCATTGAAAACTGGCGGCGCTCATGGATGCCCGAGGGCTCCCTCTCCCCATGGTTTGTCATCGAACGGGCCCACCGCTCTCTTGCCCCTAGGCCGCTGCCAGGCCCACCACTCTCTTGCCCCTAGGCCGCTGCCAGGCGCACCCCACCGCTCCATATTAGTGCAGATCCTCAACTTCAGGGACCCGGATTCCGTTCTGACTGAAGCACGCAAGAAGCAACACCTCAGATATCAAAACCAGACAATTATGATTTTTCCTGACTACACTCGTGAGGTTCAGGGCCAACGTCGCTCTTATGGGGAAGTCCAACAAAAGCTGCGTGCCCTTAACATCCAATACAGGCTTCTTTTCCCGGCTCGCCTCCAGGTGGTGTTCCAAAACACCCTTTTCTTTGAATCCCCTGAGGAAGCCCGGACATGGCTAACTAAAGAGCGCCCTTTGCGACTCGGTGCCCGTGGCCCCTCCTCCGCGGTCCGCACCGGAGATTCTCGCTTGGGCCTGACTGGCCCGCGCCCGGGCCTGCCTGGCCCGCAGCGCACCCGCTCACGAAGGAGGCGAGGCCCGAGAAGGGCTAGATCGGACTCACCATTGGGTCCCCCTAGACTCCCTTTGTCCGGGACACCTCCGAGCGATCTCCCTGCTGTGCGCCGCTCTGGCTCCTCCGGTCGCTCGTACCCAGGAGGCGTCTCACCTCCACCATCTCTGCCGGACCTAGCGGACACAGATCTATCGCGGAGCCCAACTCTTCTCACGGGTCCCCCTGAGCTCCTACTGGCACAACGACTGCAGTACGCCCTGCGGCTCCTGGCACTTTCCTTAACTTGCCCGTCAATTTTTCTCCCGATGTACTTTACAAAGGAACATCCTACTGTGAGCAGGGGTCCTCCACAATTCCCCAGTCCCAAGCGTTTTAGTTTGGTTCTCTTCTAGTTCTCTGCTGTCAGGGTCGACAGATTCTTCCGTTCCCAAAGTATAGGGTGGAGGTACGGGGGGGGGGGACTTGGGGTACGGGGCCGTTTCCCCTGGGTTGTTTGTGTTTCCCTTTGTTTTGTTTTTTCTTGTTGTTTCATCTGTTTTTTGCACCAGCATTCCTTTCCAGCAGCAAGACGAGCGTGCACATGACCAGTCCTATAGAGCTCTACCCACTGCCTTGTATAGGCGCAACACTTCACCCGTACCTGCACCCGCACTGGGTGCTCTATCCTACACTCACACCCCCCCCCCCCCCCCCCCATGTCTGAAAACCACACCATCACGGCATCGCTCGATATAATGTCCTGGAATGTTAATGGCCTGTTAGGGTCAAGCGCACAGCAGTCCTGCGCTATGCACAGCGTCACACTGTAGACATATTGCTGCTTCAGGAAACCCATCTGGTAGGCAATAATTGCCCCTTCCTGGCGAGATACGGCTGTGGTGGAGTCTGGCACTCCGGCTTTAATCGGGGATGGAGAGGGGTCGCCGTCCTGGTGCGCCGTGCCCTCCCATTCGTGATGCGAAAGGTAACTCATGACCCTCAGGGCTGCTTCGTCGCTCTGGAAGGGAGCTTAGGGGACCGAACCCTGAACCCACCCTCCCTGATGACTCCCACACTTCGAGTTGCCACTCTGATTGCCACCCTGCCCCTGGGGATGACCATCATTGGGGGAGATTTCAACGCAGTTATGAACCCCAACCTTGATACCTCTGGGCCCCCTCCGCCTCTAGGATCACCCACTCTAATCTCTTATCGAACTGGGCCGCCGCCCTGGGGCACAGGGACGCTTGGAGACTCTGGCACCCGGCGACCCGACAATACACCCACACATCGGTTTCCCATCAAACTCATGCATGACTTGACTGCGTCTTCATGCCGGCCCTGGATTGTCGGGTGATTTAGGATATCACCATCCTCCCCAGAGGTATATCTGACCACTCCACAGTGGCGATGTGGATGGGTAGCCTCCCTGAATCTTCGCGCCCGATCTGGCGGTTCAACTCCTTGTTTCTCCAGGATAAGGAATTCAGGGACTCAGTGGGCGATGAGCTCCGCCAGTACTTTATCGCCAACCAGGCTGGTAAGGCCACCATTCGTGGCTTCACCAAGGGCCAACTCAAATTGAAACGAACTGCGCAAGACTCCTGACTTATGCTCCTAGAAGCCCAAGCTGTCCTAATCGAAGGTCAACCCCCGGACGAAAGAACTGAAACCCAGGAAAGGAGACTAGCGTTTCTGAGGGTCCAGATTAAGCAGGCCTCCTTGGAGGTCGCCAAGCTGTTGTGGAGGTCCTCTGTAGCACAAGTGTATGGGTGGGGAGATTAAAAGTGGGAAGCTCCTTCACCGATTAGCCACTTACCCTATGGCCAACTGTATCATTCCTGAAGTGCTCGCCTCGGACGGAACGGTCCAACGATCCACAGTGGCGGTGGCCCAATGCTTCGCTGCATACTATGCCACCCTCTACTCAGCGCAATCTCCCAGTCTCTCACTCTCGGTCTTACCTCAACTGTTCCCTCTTCCGTGACTCCGCGAACCTGAGGCGGGGGCGCGGGACCATCCCATCGCTCCAGAGGAGGTCCACGACACCATATCACGCATGGCCTCTGGTAAGACGCCGGGGCCAGATGGCTCCCGCAGGAGTTTTATGTGACCTACCGCGACATGCTGGTTCCCCACCTTCTGGAAATGTATCAGGAAGTGACTGACAAAGGCTCGTTCTGCTCTGAAACTGATCTAGCCACCATCGTGGTGATCCCCAAGTCTCAGCCTCCCTCAAAGCACTGTTCCGACTATCGCCCCATCTCTCTCAATAATTCGGAACTCAAAAGTGTTTGCCTCTGTCTTAGCCAACCGCATACGCCCGTACCTGGCCAAGATGGTCCATCCCGACCAGTGCAGTTTCATGCCCTCGGGGAACCAGACACTGCCTTAGACGTCTGCACCTCGCTCTAGCAAACCGCCAGCAGCTAACCCCATACTTGTCCCTTCTTCTCGTTGATTTCGAGAAAGCATTTGATTCAGTGGACTGACGGTACCGGGAGGCGGTATTGACAGAGATGGGATTTGGAGCCTTCATCCGCAACCTGGTCAAGACGCTATATTGTAGGCCGCGGGCTCAGGTACTGGTTAATGGATCTCTATTGCAGCCATTTCCTATCAGGAGGGGCACGAGGCAAGGTTGCCCCCTCTCACCCCTCTTCTTCGCTTTGGCGATTGAGACCTTTGCCTGTCTTATCCGATCCAACAAGCACATCACGGGATGGCGATGGCCCGTCCTGGAAGAGGACAAAATCGCCCTTTATGCAGACGACGACGTCCTGTTTTTAGCAGATCCAGCACATTCGGGACCCCAATGCCTCCGGGCGCTGAGTCTCTTCGAGAAAACCTCCGGCCTTCGACTAAACTCTGCTAAATCCGTCTTGGTTCCCCTTCACCTCTCGAGGGAGTGCTTCGACTGGCAGTCCTCAATTCCTCTTCATCGGCAGTCCTGTAGATGCCTAGGTATCTGGGTTGCCCTCCTCCTGGACCTTGCCTGGTCACTCAATGTAACTCCGCTAGTGAAAAAGGCCCGTGCTGATCTCCTCAAATGGCGGGCGTTGCCGCTAAACCCTATGGGCAGAATAGCCTTATTTAAAATGATGATTCTTCCCCGGTTCCTCTACATGCTTTAGAACACGCCCCTCTCCTTCTCATGGTCATGGTTCTGGCAGATGGACGGCTTGGCTGCCGGGTTCCTGTGGTGGGGTTGGAGGCCCCGGCTGGCTCTTGCCCAGTTCCGGGGTCCGCCCTTTGATGGCGCCCTGGTGATGACAAATCTTTACCTTTATTATTTAGCTACCCGGCTCCTTGCATTGCATGACTGGTTTAATGGTGGCTGGTCGGATCCGGCATATCGCTTAGAACTGCACACCCTGGGGTTTGCATAACATCCAGGGGATGCTGTATGGGAACGTCATTCCCCAAACCCTGCCTGAGGTCACCCGTGTGGTGCTTTTGGTCTGGCGGGCTTCTCTGCGCCGCACTCGCAGGTCGGACAAACTGACTCAATATATCCCACTGTGGTGGGGTGCTTGGCCCTGTGAGGGTGCCAACCTATCTGGCTTTAGAGCATGGGACCTCATCCGGATTTCCCAATTGGGAGACGTCTGGGCTGGGGATCACATACGCACCTTTCAGGACTTGCAAAACTGGTACTCCCTCCATGCTTCCCAGTTTTATCGTTATGTACAGTTGTGCCACGCCCTTCACTCACATATCTGAGGGCACCTCCTTACCAGAGTACAGTCCGCCCAAAGCCCAGATCATGACTGGCGACTTGGGGAAGAGGGGGGGGTCTCCCGTATCTATCGCTCCCTTACAAACAACACACCCAACACACTATCCCGGCTCAGGAACAGATGTGAGGGATGGCTTGGGTCCCTGGAGGATGCCTATTGGAGGGATGCTCTCATGGTCCCCAAGACCATCACAACCTCGGCAAGACTTCGCCTAGTCCAAGTATACTACCTCCATGCCGTCTACCTCACACCGCTGCGCCTCCACCGCGCTGGGCTCCGGGCCGATGCTTCCTGTCCCCACTGCAATCACCCACAAGCTTATTTTTACCACATGGTATGGCTTTGCTCTGCAGTTGCACGTTACTGGCAATCAGCGGTGGGGGAACTTACTGAGGTTCTGGGCTAGGAAGTCCCTCGCAGCCCAATGAATGTGCTCCTGGGAATCAAAGAGGGGATGGATGGCTCCAAAGCTGACAAACTCTTTTTGAACACGGCCTTGATGGTGGCCAAAAGTGACATTGCAGCGAACTGGCTGAGCTTGACTGCTCCCACCGTGGCACGTTGGCGCAGGGGGGTGGACTGGTGCACTGCGCAGGAACGACCCTTGTATGAGGCCAGAGGATGCCCAAAGATGTTTTGCAGAGTGTGGGGCAAATGGGTGGGGGTGATAGACGACTGACCTTTTCGTTGAGCAACCAAGGGCTGGAGTGGGTGCTGCTATGTCCTTCCCCCTACGTGTAGGGGTCATGTACGCTGGTGTAATACTGTAATATTTCTGCTTTGCACTGATACGTGTTCAAACTGCTGGTATGCTGTTATTTTTTGTTGCTCTCATAAAATCAATAAATTTGATTATCAAAAAAGAAACTACATTATGAAAAGAACAAAGCAGTTATGTCCGTTGAGTGAGGTAAATGTCATAAAATAGCTCTTTTGTCGGATGTAATTGTGTAAAAGCAGCATTAAAACAGCTGCAGTGCTGATGCAAGCTCCCCAACCTATGTCCCTTTTCTGACGGGCTTTTCTTCGAAACATTTGTTGTGCCTTATGTTGTGCCTTAAACTACTTTTAGGAGCAATATTTGGTGTATTACAGTTCGATGTTATGCCCAGTGCCAACTCCGGTCATCACACAGACATACTATAAAGATAGCAAAAGGAGTAACCGACAACCAAAGTGAAAGACAGCACGGAAGGCCTGTGCACCCCAACTACGCTGTGAAGCCATATTAAAAGCCGAGTGTGTGCTATGCCAGTTGTAAATAACAAAAGCAGCATCACAATCCTCGGAGACTGGCAGCGTAGGCAAGCCCGGTCTCGCACCAGAGAAGGACACCCCTGCCATCGGATCAAAGTGAGGGAAAAGTAAAAAGGTTCATTTCATCTCTTTGAACAAGATGGTGATCTCCTCATGGAGGCCGGGAGAACCCAAGATGTATGCAGTTGTGTAGCTACCAGTGGTGCTGCTGGTGCAGTGGCCCAGAACCCTGATCATTCCTGTATTTTACTACCCCAACAGCGGTCTAGGGGGCAATTTTGCTTGCACCAGTGCCTATGACATCCTTGTTGTGCTCTTGGGCGTGTGACGATCACCAACCAGTCCTGCATTTTTAGACATTCTCTTTGAATTCTTGGACTTATAGACACATTGTTTGTCTCCCAGTAGTCCTCAGCTATGTAGAGGTGCCTGCGAGGGGTCAGTATTTATTTACTTGGTAGACTAACCACTAAGGTGTCAGTCACAAAAGACTTGGCAGCTAACTCAAGGGATTTCTCTGCCGCCTTCTTCCCTCCACAGAGAAATGGGAGGGGAGGATTGACGTTTCCACTTAGTCATCCACCACTCAAATTACTTTCATATTTCACTATGCTAATTCCACACTAATCCTTTATGGGTTTCAGAGTAGTGTGCTACTCGCCAAAGAAGCGCTTCAACGCCTCGTCAGGGATAGTAAGCATTTAATAAATGCAATTACAATACAATATAAAATTTTTGACTGTTGTTCTCCATCCTTTTTTACCAAAGTGTAAGACTCCTTTTCATAAATCAACAAACAAAATAAACCGATAAGATCTACACTGTCCATGTATAATCATGTTTTTTTCATTTTAGAACTACCTAAGGATTCTTAGATATCAGGCTATATGTAACTCATTCCACAGCAGGAAGTTAATTTTCATTGATCAGTGTTTAGAAATCTTTCAGGGCCCATCATGGGCGAATCCTTCATCTAGCTCTAGCTATGTAGCCAGCGGCAAGTTGCATTGTGAGATTGGTAAACAAAAGTCCGATTGGCCGCACTCTGCTCGTCCTACCAGCGTGTTACCCCAAGGCATTGTGGTCCATGAAGTAGCGTCGGCGAATACGCCTGTGCCAAAGTTTTAAGTGAAAGTAAGTGTCGCGTTAGCCATCCCTGGACACGTGTTTCGAGGTAGTTGCCCTACCCTACACATATACCTACTCCCTGCTGACGAGAGGCAACTACCTCGAAACACGTGTCCAGGGATGGCTAATGCGACACTTACTTTCACTTATAACTTTGGCACAGGCGTATTCGCCGACGCTACTTCATGGACCACAATGCCTTGGGGTAACACGCTGGTAGGACGAGCAGAGTGCGGCCAATCGGACTTTTGATTGTGAGTCAGTATTGCAAGTTTAGATTCGTGGCTAAGATGTCCTACCTGGCTAAAAGATTACATGTGTGGCAAAAGTATGTTTCCCAAGCTTCACGACCTGCCGAATTAATGTCAGTTGCTGCGACCTGTATAAACTGTATGCATTTTAGTTTGATGTATTCTTTGAAGAGCACAACTCGTTCGGCATGTTGCTTGTCAATTTTATTCTGCTCTAATATTTGCTGTAAAAAAACAGTTTCAATGTGCGCTGGCGGTGCCATTTTGGCGTGGGTGTCCTAGCAGTGAATGAGCGGAAAAGCAGAAGTCCTGGCCCCACTGCCTGCTTTTCACCGTCTCAGTTCACTTCCCAGCTTCAGCCTTCAGGTACAGTCCGCGGGCGCGTGCGCTGCTTTTACCGCGATTACTTTTACTTTCACTTTCGCGGCCGCACGGCCGCTTTGATGTTTGATCCCAATCGCCATCACTTTCACTTTCGCGGCCGCACGGCCGCTTGGCATAGCCAATAGGTCCAGCTTTTGGGACCTTTATAAGTGTTTAGTTATGCAACTGTTGCATGGCTAAACACTTATAAGGTCCCAAAGGCGAGACCTATTGGCTATGCCAATGCTTGTTAATCTATCTCCTCAGACCTCTGCTTCATAAAATATGCAAAGGGCCAGTGTCAAGCTTTTTTTTGTGCCCCTAAATTCTACTGAAATGTTCCAATTGATTCAGTCTCTGCCGATGAAACACAAAGAATCCTCAGCAGGTCACTTGGGAGGCATCCTAGTCTGACGCGACTGATTGTTGTTACAACACCCACCCACCCAGTGCCAGCATGAGGCCAAGATACAGCTCTCCAGCCTGGGCCGCGGAGAGGGTGATGCCGCTAATGTCCCATTGGTACACCCAGGGGCACGGATCTGGTTTGTGTGTCATATCATAGGCCGGCACCAGGAGGCACCCTGGCCACATGTAGGCAGGCAAGGGGCAAAGTGAAGTCTCAGCTTGGGTGGAATAAATAAACATAGGTGGACTGTGTGAGAAATGTGGAGCCTTGCATGAATGTGGGGAAATTATCAAAATGCGTTAATATAACCCTAAAGGCATGCATGGGCGTCCGCAGAAATTTTTCCAGGGGGGGGCGAACCTGGCAAATGAAGGGGCGTGGCTAATGTTAATCAATAGGGGCGGGGCTAAAATGGCAGACAATCAGGATCGGGTAATGTTCAGGCCAACCTGAGAAAAACAAGCATTGGCATAGCCAATAGGTCTCGCCTTTGGGACCTTATGACTGACTCACTGACTGAAGAACTTATATAGCGCACTTTTGCCAAGGCGTCTTGGCGCTGGGTAAGTATGATGCCGGCAGTATAAGTATTTAGTTCTGCAGCAGGTCCCAAACGAGTCTGTGTACGTTTTAGTGGGATCTGAAATCCGGGCTATGCTGCAACCTCAATTTTAGACTTGGGATAATAATGCATCGACTCCCCCTAGACCTTCATTCAGAAGACCCCTTGCTCTCAAGCTACAGAGTGTTAAAATGAGGTCTTTGTGTCCAGACCTAACCACTCGTGCTTGTGGCGCCCAGCTCAAACTGGCCATTGTCATTCTGTTTGTGATAATCAGCCACAGACAGAATGACAATGGGCGGGAGGGGCTGCGAGGAGGAGTGCGAGGCGCCCCATCAGGGAGTTGGGGCCTCTGGCAGGGAACAGCTCTGCTCCCTGCAGGGCCCGGAATTACTGACAAAAGGCGTCCGTAAAAGCATGGCTGGCCGCAGGGGGGGCAAGGAGGAGCACTCCAGGGGGAGGGGGGGGGGCAAGCGCCCCTCCTTGCCCCCCCCTGCGGACGCCCATGAAGGCATGGCACTTGGCTGGTCTGCGATCAGGCCTTACTTACTCTAGGATTCTTGATCAAGGAGGAAGCATGGGTGGGCCATGAAGATGGATGGCATCGGCTAAAAAAAAATTGGGTCAGCTGATATTTTAGGTGCTCATATTTGTCCAATTTGGACATTTTTAACACCATACCCACCACACAATGAGCAAATGTTACAAGAATTCCTCTTCCAGGGCTTCTGGCTTTGGTGAAGGGGAGGGACGTGCTGCTCGGCCGAACTTTAAAAGATGCAGAAGAAGTGCAGCATGCTCAAATGCAACAGTAGAAATGTTCCTACAGCCACACAGTACCCCTTTCCTGCTTTTCACTTTAAAAAAACAAACGTTTGACAGTTTAACCTTTTTCAAACCATTGAAATTTAACAAAGTTATGCTCTAAACCCTGTACCTATTTTGCACACCCCTATCTAGTGCCATAGTTCACTGTTTGTTATTTATCTTTTTTCAACACACTATTTTCACTATAAAGAACAGATATGGCTCTTGCTGAAATGCAGAAGAATACTGAAATTGACCAGTTATGGTTATTAACACACACACCATAACTCGTATCACCTGCCATGCACAAAATAACAGAACAAAGAAAAGAGCTATTAAGAGAACAACTTGCCGGACAGGTTATATTTGTTGTACTGGTGAATATCCGGAATTTCCAGCATTTGAGCTAGAAATGTAACTCCGTACATTTTTCAGTTAATATAGGCAGTCTTCAGACAACATTTTTGGCTAACTTTTTGAAATATTTGAATAATGTTTACCAAGTTTCAGACAGCATTTTGAAATGTACATTATGTTACACAAAGTTAAGTGAATCTTGATAAGGATTTTATGTATTCATTTTATACACTTTGCTTCATCCTATAATTTATAGGATGAAAAGAAATGTATAAAATGAATACATTTTTAAGGTTTAAACTTTTTTATCTTCATTTAAACAATTAGTAACTTTTCATGACAACACTGCAAAAGGAAATATGAAGTCTACAAGATGTACATATTACAATTATAACCAAATACATGACTAATGCAGGCAAAATGGTTTGATAATCTACCTGTACTCTTATAAGTTGTTTCATCTGCAAAACATTCGTTACAGGGTAGATTTTGAGTTCATTTAATAAGAAATCACTTTGCTAGTGGCTGTATTTGCTACCTGTTCTTTTTGACTTGCTGTCCTGACTTAACCAAGTCTATTATGTTCCTCTGAGGTCCCTTCTTGTCTGCTGCAGTAAACCACTCCATATTGTGAGTCCATTCCTCAGTGACGGGTTGTAATGGGCTGGCTAGCATAGCGCTAAATCTTTCCTTGGTAGGGGAACCCCCAGTGTCGCCTCCAGCCTCCTACCAACTCACTCCCAGTATTTCTCTATGACCAAGCAACTCCGCAATGTCTGGATAAAAGTACCCTCTTGGCATCGGCCTCATAAGCACATTTCGATATTAATTCACCCTGCTGAACCTTTGTGCCCTTCCTTAGTACAATGTATCGAGAATTTTCTTGGACCAAGCGCAAATCATATCTTGCTGATAACTCTCAGGGTGTATGCATATGAATCCTACCATAACCCATTTTCCATTGAGTCGCTCTGTCTTCAGCTGGCTGTGATGCCATCTAGTTTTTTGTGTGTGCACCATTGAGGTGGTAAATATCAGCAATATTGTATTTTTTAGCTGTCCTAGCCTCTAATAACCTTACTTCTTAAGGTGGCACATCAGCCCCTTAATGCGAGAAGTAAGAGTATGCTTAAGCTGCTATTATTTAGATGTATGTGTGTTTTGTTACCTGAACTTGGTCTGCAGCTGTCTGAATGAAAAAGTTTACCAACTGAACTCTGCATATAAGAAGCTTTTTTAATGCAGGAAAACAATACTGCAGTGGCCTAGATTAAACCAACCTGGAAACCATACTGTGCACTCCATTGCTCTGCTTAGCCGTTCATTTAAAATACAACCTTCAACAGTATATAAGGGTACAGTGTGTGCAGACTATGAGCTGTAAAACATACACCTTAATTGCATTGAAATACATCCGTTCGGGGGCTTCTGGAAAATAAAATAATGCTGTGCAAAATAGTTATCTAATTGTGAATGATTATCACTATTACAATATACGCCTTTATAACTTCCACCATATAATTTTGGAATAATGAAGGTATTTTGTATAGTCTTATAATGTATTTTTCTTTTTAAACCTCAACTGATGTTTCAGTAGTTTTTAGATTTTGTTCCTCATGTTGGAGCCTGCTAAATATATAACTTCAACATCTAGTGAAACCTCTGTTTTTTATCTTAATATAATTCTATAATCGCTTGTTTTTAGGTCTCGCTTGAGGCAGAGCATGGGGTAGTGCATGTGTTTTTGCTTTATTCGCATTTTGTTTACTAAAAGGGGCTTGGAGCCGGCCCATTGCTACCTATTAGTTGGCGTTATTGTTACTCATATTTGCTGCCTTCTAATTGGCTTTTGCATGCTGATTTCACTTACTTTTCTTTTGCTTGGAGCATGAACAAAGTAGTTGTCCCCCAGTGTTGCTTCTTCCCATACTGCTTGCTACCCACCACCTACCCTTCCTTTGTCTGTGTAGCTTCTTCCATCACCCGCCTGTTGTCTGTGGCGCTTCTTCCCTGCCACCTCTCATGTTCTTTGTTTTTCCCGTGTTGCTGCTTTCTTCTTTTCCCATATTGCTTGTTCTTTTCCACCTCTCATTTTCTTTATTCTTCCCTCATGATGCTTCTCCCCATGTTGCTTCTTCCCTGCCACCTTCCACCCTCCCGTTTTCCATATTACCTCATTTCCCATGCCGCACAGTGTTTACTTGCTCCATTATTTAATTCCTGACATCCAATCCCCCCAATCACAAGTGGCAGAAATTGCTGTGGTGGTAGTCTCAGGTGAGAGGCCAAAATTTGGTTGGATTTCAGTCTGAATGACGGCAACCATGTGATCTGGTATATTATGTGCTACAGTGAGTATCGAAAGGATTCACCTGCAGTAGAAAGCTGTCCGTGTGTACAGTGCCTACCAAGAACCAGTAGATTGTTGCTCAAAAGATAGTGTATTCAATTCAGATGGTCTCGTCTTATCTACCTTACAAGGATGAACATGTGCTCGACTAGTATTTGAGCCTGAGAACTGGTGCAGTTCACACAAAGATTGCTGCAGCAAGCACGTAACCAACTAGGCGATTTTACATGCCAGTCGAGGATCAGGGCTCCACTTGTTCTTGATTATATTTACACCAGGATCACAAAAAACATGTCAGCCAAATCCATCTTTTAGTTTATATAGCAACGTATACAAAATCCCTTCCTTAAAGACACATTCGCAGGCGGAACCCTAAAATTGTGCAGAAGTGGCTTAATGTGCCTCCTTCCTACCTCTAGTTAATCCGAAGTCTACGCGTACGAATCTCAGTGGGGCCAGCTCAAACTATCTTAGCTGGCAAGTGAGGACAATCTTCTCCGTATCATAAAGTTCTGTCCGACCGATATGGAGAAGATTGTTACTTAGCAGGGTAACAAACAGGGGGGCACCTTGTGGCCCCAGTGGAATCCTCACTTGCCAGCTTATTCTGCTGGAATTATGATGTTGCACGTAACTGGGAAACTATGTACCTTTACAAGAAACTGAGTCCTGATGAAGCCCCAACTGTTTATGGGACGAAACGCGTTGGCTAGACCATGTAAATAAATCATAAAAAGATGAAGAAATAATGAAGAATTGTGGAAAAACGTTTGAATGGACTTCTTTACCTGGTGCACCTTCACACTTTTGGATGATCAAGAATCTGGTATACAGTGGCACTGAACAACGGCAGGTGCCGGAGGATGCTTGCACAGGACCTCTAATTTAACAGAACTAAACGTGAGGTGCTGACTGAAAAGTCAGCTGCTGGGTTCTTTCTTTTGTCACAAGTTGACAGTAACCGACTGTCGCTGTGACCGGCATCACGCCACAAAACAGTGTCAAGGGTAATTCATTTATAGTTTAAGGTCAAATGTATTTTTATTGGCATTTATGTCAGGAAAACAGGAAACAAATCCATAAAGCAACCCCCCCCTCCACCCTCCACCCCTGCTTGCCCACTCTCCAGCACTCTGTAGATCAGGGGTGCAACTAGATCCGAACCTCGTGGGGGGCTAAGACTCCCAGCCAGGACTGGCACTGGCACTGGCACTGGTCGCGCATGGTGAAAAAGTCTTTTTTGGCGCCCCTCCTCCATTTCTTCCTTCTCCATGAATTCCCTTACTGCTACTCGCCAACAATGCATCTCATCTCTCTATAGCCCGTTTATGACAAACATTTAATTTTTTGATAGGGCTACCCGTAGTTTACTCACACTCAGTTCTGTGATCTGCATAGTACCCATTCTTTGTAGCAGGCTGTGGAGGTGTAGCCTCTTCATCAAGTACACGAAGATCAGAAGTAGTTCATTGAGGTTTTATTAGGTACAAGCAAATGAAAAAACCTCATCCAACAGCATCAAGAGTAACAGCTTCTCTCCTATTTGAATATCCTCTGCACATCATTCAGTGTTCTAAACATCTCTAGGCAACCTTACCATATTCTAAGTTCTATATTCTAGGCTTACTAAGAACACACTAATACTAAGAATACCACATCATCTCCCCCCGAATAAACACATTAAAGAATACAAAGTAATAAAAGATACAGAAAAACTAAGGTACACAATCATGTAGACGAAGAGGAATCTTTTTTTACACGTTTTGGTCTATCACAAACAACATCTTTCAGTAAAACAGAGTTAGACACAATTTCTTCATCACATTTACTTGTGATATGTCCTTCTTTAGAGATGTTGGAAGGCAAAACAGCAATCCTGCTAAGATTCCAGATTTTGTGATCACTGGTTTTAACGGCGTTATCAAATATTTAATAATTTGAAAAGGTTTACTAAATTTAGAATTACAACTAGATTTCCTTGGAGGTTTTATCTTTACCCAATCACCTACATGTACAATCGTTTTCTTAACAGCTTTTCTCACATCATAGTGAGATTTACGTTCAAGCATTTTCTTCTTTTCCTTTTCTTTCCAGTCCGGTATGGCATCAGTGTTGTTACCTGCCAAAAATCTTTTGTCACTAACCCAACACGGAAGCAAAGACACATTTTCTATTATCCCTTTAAACAAACGAAAGGGACTGACACCTGTGGAAGAGTGAGGTGAAAACCTATATTCCCTTACTTTTTTTTTTATTGCAAGTTCCCAAGAGTCACCACAAGACCGAGCTTGCTGAATTGTTTCTTTAATTACTTTTATGAACCTCTCCACAACACCATTACATTGTGGATGATAGAGCGCAGCTCTCTTGTGTGTAATTCCCCTCTCTTTTAGGAAAGATTGCATGCTATTAGATATGAATTGTACTCCATTATCTGACAGGATTGTCTTTGGATACCCTTCATGTTCAAATAGTTCACTTAAACATTTAATTACAATACCAGATTCAATAGAATTAACAATTTTTAATTCTGGCCATCTAGAATACAAGTCAATGCATACTATAATGTATTGATCTTGTGATTTTAATTTTATTGGTCCTAAGATATCAATGGAGATGTCAGACCAAGGTCCAGCAGCCTGCTGCCTAATAACCATAGGTTGAGTCCTGCATTTTAATGATTTGTCAGAGTTGCAACAATCAACACAATCACGTACTGCCCTTTCTACATGCGTGTCCATAGCAGGCCACCAGTATGCTTCTCTTAGCCTTTCCTTTGTTTTTGCAATTCCCATGTGTGAAGAGTGTGCATTACTCACCAGTTTATCTCTTAAAGAGTTAGGAGGTACTAGTTTACTGCCACGTAAGAGAAGTGAAGTGACCACAGCCACAACCAGTCAATGGTAGAAGGCGTATTTATTGCTGCTCATCTCATTAACAGCCTCCAGGGAATGAGTCTGTGTTACAAACACAAACATTCTATTACCAAGGAGCCTGTAGAACATTCTCAGTGCTATGACAACACCAGTAAGACTATTACAATATCTCCCTTCTTTGCATAAATAGAAACTACAAATGAAAACACACAAATAGCAACATAAAAATAAATACATAAAAATAAGAAATGAATAAACAAGAAATAAAATCATTGATAATACAGAATAAACTTAATACAATCTAACAAGAAGTAACAAATTACAAATCCATGCGTTTAGGAACAACTCTATGGCGTGTACTCCTCCTAACTGAAACAGAAGTTCCCTCTGGAGATGAATCCCCAGATGACTCATTGCAGGACTGACCATCCCTGTTAGGTTTAACAGGACCACCCTCTGGGAAAGAAAAACCAAAGCCTGGTACAATATTGTTGTTCCTCAAACCCATTTGAACCACAACCTTATCAGGGATTCTATAAACCCTAGACACATTCCACCAATTTTTCCCCTTGACCCTCACAGCATGCCGCGAGACTAAATCAACACACTGGGGTTGACTGAACTTGGAAAAACCTTTGGGAACATTATGCGGAATTTTAATCTTAATCCAATCCCCCACTTTGATGTTGTGAGACCACCCCGCTATAGAAGAACTCCTAGCAAAAGAATCAGAGGTAATCTCATCAACACGACCTTTATGATACACTTGTGAAGATAACAAACCTGAACCAGACATACATCCCCACTGTCTCATCCAAGCCGGACACATGTTGAATGTGGCAATCCTCCCTCTCAGTAATTCAAATGGACTTTTCCCAAACTCCACACCTGGTGTAGTTCGATGTGCCCATAGCATGCTCTGGACATCTCCTCCTATGTCTATATTACCAGAAACAGCCCATTGCACGCAATCCATTAAAATACGATTCATGCGCTCAATGAAACCGTTTCCTTGTGGGTGATAGAGAGCTACACGTTTATGGAGAATACCGGATTGACTTAAAAAACAAGACATTTCCTTGGAGACAAATTGCACTCCATTGTCTGACACTAGTTCTTTAGGAAAACCTTCCCTGGCAAACAAACTCTCCAAAAACTTGATAACTTTTGTAGTATTAGGTTCAGTCATAAAACACACTTCCCACCATTTACTATAATAGTCCGCAACCACCAAAGCGAATCTATATTTGTTGGATAAAACATTGAAAGGACCAATAAAATCCAAAGCCAACTTCATCCAAGGCCCTGAAGGTAATTCAACACTCACTTTAGGAGGAGTCACTGTTTTGATTACTTTGTCACTAGAACAACACGTGTAACAATTTTCAACCATGCTCTCAATATGCCGATCCATTGAGGGCCACCAATACATGGAACGAACTCTGCGCTTAGTACACGTCTGTCCCAAATGACCTTCGTGCCCTGCTTTAATTATGAGATCTCTCAAACTGGTTGGAGGTACAAATTTGTCACCACGTAAGATCATTTCACCTTCCTCCAAGGTCAATTCATCAGCCACTTTAGCAAAAGGTTGTAAATCAGGATCTAGATGTTTCTCTTTTGGCCACCCTTGAATGATGCACCTTTTAACCTCCTTGAGAACTGAATCTGCTTTTAACGCATCAAACCATTCAACCTCCTTGAAACACCCCTCTTTACAAACATCAATGCTTGCAATCAAACATTCCTCATCATCCTCTGCATCACATACACCCTGTACTTCGGGCAACGGCAACCTAGAAAGACAATCTGGTCTAATGTTCTTTCCTCCAGGAATGTGTTCAACCGTAAAATTGTACTGAAGGAGCTTGGAGCTCAGCCTAGCAATCCTGGGCGTGTGATCTTTTACCAATGCCCCATTAAGTATCGGAACAAGAGGTTTATGATCCGTCATAAGTCTGAAGGATCTGCCCCAGAGGAAACCTTTGAACCTCTCCACTGCCCAACAACAAGCCAAAAGCTCCCTCTCGATCACAGAATAATTCCTTTCACTGGGACGCAATGATCTAGATATGAATCCAACTGTGTGTTCTGATCCACTTTTAATTTGAGTCAACATGCCTCCCAGGCCATCCAAACTAGCATCAACAGACACAATAGACTCTAAAGAAGAATCGTATGGAGTCAGAATATTACAGTGATTCAACTCATTCTTGATTTTCTCAAAATCATCTTGACATTCCTGATCCCACCGAAACACAGTACCCCTCTTCAAAAGTTCACGAAGATGTGCAGTCTTAGATGAAAAATTAGAAATGAATTTGGCATAAAATTCACACATTCCAAGAAAAGATTAAACCTGCTCTTTGGATTTAGGGGACGGAACTTTAACAATAGCTTCAATCAACCCAGCCCTAGGAAGAATTCCCTCCCCAGAAATACAATGCCCAAGATACTCTATAGACTGTACTCCGAAAACACATTTGCTTAAGTTCCCTACAATGCCCTTGTTTTGTAGTCTATTCAACACCTCAGCTAAGCTCTTATCATATGAAGATCTGCAAATGCCCGCTACCAAAATGTCATCCTGAAAAACCACTGTGTTCTGCACACCCGACAAAACTTTTTCCATGACCCGCTGGAAAACAGAAGCAGCAGAGGCTAAGCCGAAAGGCATTCGTTTAAACTGAAAAGTCCCAGATGCAGAAACAAAAGCGGTAAGGTGTTTTGATGATGCATCTAACTCCACCTGATGGTATGCAGAAGACAGATCTATCTTAGAGAACCATTTGAAACCTTGAAACTTAGACACTATATCATCAATACGTGGAAGAGGGTGTGAGTCCACCCAGATGTTTTTGTTGAGGCTGCGCAAGTCAATGCAGACTCTGAGGTTGCCATTTTTTTTTCCGTGCAACGACCAACGGACTTAACCAAAGAGACGACTCAACTGGTTCAATCACCCCTGTTTCACACATTTTTTCCAACTCTTTTGCCAAATCATCTCGAACACTCAACGGTACATTTCGTAGTTTATGCTTGCAAGGGATGGCACCGTCCTTCACCTTGATGAGATGTTTAAAACCTTTGATTAGGCCTAGAGATTCAGAAAAAACTTTGGGAAAACTGCTTCCCCAACTGGAACATTCTGTTCCACCTATAGACTCATTCACAATAGAAACTGGTTCTTTGGTGCCTGGCCTTAGAGTCATTTTGAACAAAGCCTGATGATACCACCCTAAAATATCTAGTCCTTTGATGGCTACATAAATCTTCCCCGTGATGGTTTTCCCTCTGAACATTAAAGTCACTTCAAAGAAACCTTTAAGTTGAATCTTTCTCCCTTCATAAGACACAGGATTTCTATCAGGAGGTTCTAAATGTCTGTCACCCCATACAGATTCAAACAACTCTTCCGTAATCATTGTCATCCGTGCCCCTGAATCCACAAGTAATTTTAAAACTTTGCCATCCACAACTATATCTACGATCGGGTCAGCACAATCTTCACAGTCATCCTTTACTACTAACATGTCACAGTCGTCCTTTACTACTAACATGAGATCTCTCATTGAACTCACGACTTCTGTGTTACTTTCTAAACTGTCACTCTCTTCCCATACTACATTGACATTCCTTCTGGAATTACAAACTTTTGCAAAGTGACCCATTTTACCACAGTTCCTGCACAAAGCATTACGAGCTGGACAAATTCGTGAATTAGGAAAATGTGCAGTATAACCACACTTTGAACACACATTCTTTTTCTGAGAATAGAATTGTTTCTTATCTTGTTTTACAACTTGTGATTTCCCTTTGACTTCATTGCAATTTTTTTCACTAGAATTCTTGTCAGACGAACTATTCTTGTCTGCACTACTTTTGCTTTCATTTACAACCCCAATAGTAGCTTTATCAGATCTCAACTCATTGGACGATGACTGCGATAACTCTATGCTTTTGACAATTGAGATAGTTTCTTCCAGAGATGGATTTTTCAATGTAAGTAACTTTTGTTGCACTTTTTTGTCTCTACACCGTACCACAATTTGATCTCTTATGAGTTGAGAGGTAAATGTCTCAAACTCGCAGTCAGATGCCAGAATACGTAGAGAAGCAACATACGATACAATGCTCTCTGAGGTTTGTTGTTCTCTCGTGAAGAACTTATGTCTAGCTACTACTAAGCTCTTTTCCACATCAAATTGCTTTTCTAGCATTTGAATTGCTTGGTCAAACTCATTGAGTGGTTCAGCACCCTCTGCTAACTCCGGCAAAGGTAAATGCTCCAGTACAGCCTGGCCCTCAAAACCCAAGTTATGTTCAAGCATAAATCTTTTACGTTCTGCACTAAATCTGAGACCCCCAATGGCCCCTAGGTACTTTGTGAAGGCTCTGTACCATACCTTCCACTCTACCGGTGGATCCCCTGGAAGCTGTAAAAACGGAGAAGGTGCTTGTACATTTTGCATGATGTAGATTTGGATGAAAAAGCTAATGAACCAATAAACAAATCAACCCACACAAACTACACCAGCAATGTAAATTTCCCCTTCCTCCCTGACTGTCTAAAACATACAATAATGTTACTGCTGTTTCAAAATCTAAGTGTGTGCCTGAATATGTATAAGTTAAATGTCCAAAATGCAATGCTATATGCAATGGGCTGCAACAAAATAGAACACCACTAGATGGTGCTAGAGTACTAAAACAATGACAACGATTATGTCCAGGACAGAACAAAAATGAAGAGAATTGTTCGAGGGTTGAACTTTTACAGTTTTGACTTCATATGTAAGAAATACCCTTTGCACAACTGCCAAACGTCGGTGACTTGTCCGCTTGAAAGTCTGTTCAGGAAAAACTTCGTTCTTTATGTCAAGAGACGAAACCTCTTATTATGTGGTGATGCTGACGTCAGTGCGCACCGAGACGCATGCCGTGTGGCTTAAGGCACGCACCTGCAGCTCTGCGTCGAAGGCGGGCGAAGAGGAGAAGAAACGCTTTGGAATGCTGATGGTGAATACAACACGCGACTCAGCAACGGCCGTGAGTACGCGAGCCAAACCAAAAATAAACAAATGTAATTGAAACTGCCCAAAAATGTTGCTGACACCTCGAGCTTTCAAAAAATGTGTTCATAAAATCACCGAGCATTCATTCACTGTCGAACCGCTACGGCCCTTTTCAGAAGGAAATACGATCGCCGTGCCTGCACCACATCCTGATGATCACCAAACCTCCGTTCACTGTCGGGCCCCCTTAACGCTGCTCACATGCGATCGCTGTACATGCACGACGACATGCGCAAGCATATTCCAGGAGACACTCGTTTTTACAAATACCTCAGCAGGGTCTTGTAGGTAGATGGTCAGGATGTAGAGATACAGTGGAGATCAGACCAGCGCCTCGTTACGTTCCAACACGTTGTCAGTTGTTAGACTTGTACCATTAAGTTTGGATGAGTCCAAAAACCGAGACAGATTATCCCATCGGTTGTAGGATGAATAAAAAAAAATGGTAGTAAACAGCACAGCTCCACACACACACACGTGGGTACGAATTAGAGATGAGCAGAAAATCCCATAAATCGTCGCCAATTGAAGTGACCACAGCCACAACCAGTCAATGGTAGAAGGCGTATTTATTGCTGCTCTTCTCATTAACAGCCTCCAGGGAATGAGTCTGTGTTACAAACACAAACATTCTATTACCAAGGAGCCTGTAGAACATTCTCAGTGCTATGACAACACCAGTAAGACTATTACAAGAAGGTTATCCAAAACAGCCATTTCATCTTTTACATGAAAGAAACCTCATCCAACAGCATCAAGAGTAACAGCTTCTCTCCTATTTGAATATCTATACCCTTATTGGAGTAAACTTCCTTAAGGGGTTTATGATCTGTGAAAACTTTAAACTCCTTCCCCCACAAAAATTTCCTTAATTTCCGTATAGCCCAAAAAACTGCTAAAGCCTGTTTCTCAATTACAGAGTACTGTAATTCTGCCCCTCTTAATGGTCTGGAAATGAAAAGTATAGTGTTATCTTTTCCATTTACCTTTTGTTTCAATACAGCTCCAATGCCGGTTGCACTGGCATCAGTTAAGAGAAACGACATTTTAGAAGGATCAAAACTGTCTAAACTATGAGCATTATGTAAATCATTTTTTATACAATTGAATTCTTCTTCACATTTTTTACACCATAAGAATTCATTACCTTTCTTCATAAGGGTACGGAGTGAGACAGTTTTTTCAGCAAAATTTGGTACAAATTTATGGTAAAATTCAGCCATGCCAAAGAATTTTACCAGCTCGTCTTTGTTAGAAGGGGATCTTAGATTTAAGATGGATTTCACTAGAGAAGGTTTTGGTTTGATACCATCTTGTGAGACCAAATGTCCTAGATATTCTATTTCTTTTACATTAAAGTTACATTTGTCTCGGGGGGCGTGGCCGAGCCGAGCTGCAAGATGGCCGCCGTGTAACGGGGCTCTGCCGGCCGAACAAACAATCCGTTAGCCCATCCGTTCTCTGCCTGACTTTTCGAGCAGTGGAGATGCGGCGGGAGGCGCCCTGTCGCCGAGGATCCCGGCGGTGCTTCTGTGACAGAAATCGGCTGTGGAAATCCGGAGTTACGGGCCCTCGTGACTCCGGCTGCTGGGGCGTTCCGCGCTGGGCGGCGCCGTCTGCTGCGCGAGGCCCTGGTCGGAGGCCGCGGCTCGTGTGGCGAGGTTGGGACCGACGTAGACGCCCGCGGAGTGCTGGATACCCGACGACTGCCACCATAGACGCAGCTGCGGACCCCTGCTGGCCTGAATGCGGCCCTCGCGGCGGCTCCAAGGCACACGGTGTGCGGGCCTGACGATCTGGCTGACTGGCCAGCGGAGACGTGGCCTGGCGCTGCTGGCGGGGCCGGTAAACCTCCTGAGAGACGAGAGGCGTGAAGCCTGATCCATGCCTGCGATGTGACGACCCCAGCGTGCGGGCCTATGCTGATCCGTGCCCAGGCCTCTGACTGACATACGGCACTGCGAGTTGGTGGCAAGTGGAACGTGGCGATGGAGCGACTGGGTGCCCGTTGGGATTGCTACCTGACCGCGGTGCCCCCCCGATAGATGAGTAGCTGCTGCTGACCCGCTGCCTGGGCGAGACGAAGGCTGGCCGGGCCTAGCCTGCCCGGGGACACGTGTTGGCCCTTGCGGTCTAGTGCTGGCTGGGGCCCGGGGCCCACGAGGTGCCGACTGCCCCATTTTTCCCCGGTGCCGGGGTGTGTAGGGCCCAAAGGGCGGCATGGGGAAATCCGACGCCAAGCAGCGGAAGCTCTACTTTGAGAAACAGGCTTCCCGCGGCGCTGTGGCGGCTCCGCCATCGCCACCGGTGGTCCCTGAAACGCAGCTAGACCCACCACCGGAGGACGATGTCAGAAGTATGTTTCGAGACCTTAAAGGGTGCCTCAAGGAAATCGATGGAAAGCTAGACTCCATGGCCCAGCGGCTTGATGGCATATCTCATAAAGTCGACCAGCACGAGGAGAAGATCGCTGCGGCGGAGGCGCGAATTGCCGACTGCGAGGAGAGCATTGGAGACACCCAGGAGCGGCTCCTTCGCATGGATAAGGTCCTGGAGGTGATTAGAGGGCGCAATGAGGATTTGGAGGCCCGCTCCCGAAGGAACAATGTTCGCATTATTGGAATTGCAGAATCCACCAATACTGGTAACATGGAACAATTTATTGAAGGAATGTTCCGCGAACTGTTTGGTGCGGACCTGTCGGCCATGTTCCTGGTCGAGCGGGCGCACCGCACACTGGGGCCGCGGCCCGTGCCTGGGGCGCCACCGAGGCCGATCCTGGCATGTGTTCTGAACTACCGGGACAGGGACACCATCCTGCGGTTGGCGCGTGAAAAAGGTGAGCTCCGATTCCAAAATATGGTCATCTCCTTATTTCCGGATTTTACACAGGCGGTGCAGGCCGCAAGGCGAGAATTTATACCGGCTAAAAAAATATTCCAGAAGGTGGGGACTAAATATGCCATGCTATACCCGGCCAAGCTGCGGATACACCACAAAGGGAAGCCTATGTTCTTTACGACCGCGGCGGATGCCCTCAGGTTTGCCAGGCAGGCGGAGCGCTCGCACCGTGGGCGAGAGGATGACCGGGGCGCTTCTCCGCGTGGCCAGTTGAGTGACACAGAGTGAAATAGCGTGTTATCCCTCTGAGAAGTGAAGAGATGCTGGATAACGTAACTGTAAGATACGTGGCCTGTAGCCGAGTATGGTAATCCAGGGGGCCCTTGAGGGTCGCGGGATGTGTCCCGAACCTATGCGCACTGGCTTGACTTGTCGAGGCCCGCACCGCTCAGGCACTATGGACCGCTGCTGGGGGAGGTCTGTCGGGCCGCCGTACGCTGTGGCTCATTGTACTGTATTTATCTAAGGCAGCACTGTTCGGCCACCCTGTCGTCTTTTCGACGGGGGTGTGAGCCGGCGACCCCACGCCCTGTGGGATGATTCCCGAGACATTGCTATATGAAAGTTCTTGTTGGGTGGGGAGGTGGGGGGGGGTTATTTCTCAACCTGTTTGGGGGGTTGGAGTGGGTGGGGGAGGGTTTTGGTTCTTGTTGGTTGTTGCTTTCTCACTGCGATTTCTTAGTGCACCACGAAATGGCGTCGCACCCGCACAGCAGGCTGATTGTATGATATCGCTCCTCCCGGGGACTGGGTGGCGGGGGGATCCCCGAGGGCCCCTGGTCTGTGGGACGCTGATATCCTTGCCACCGTATGGGACACACACATATAAACCTCCCTGACCGAGTTAAGATGCCTTACATGGAATATCCGCGGTCTTAACGACCACCGCAAGATACGCCTGGCGCAGGCGTATCTGACACGCCACCTCGTTGACATATGTTTCCTGCAGGAAACTCATTTGCCTCGGAGCGCTGGAGACAGGCTGCGAGGCGCTAGATGGGGCGAGGTGCACACTTCAGGCTGCTCCAGCTATTCCCGGGGAGTGGCAATTCTTATCCGTAGAGGCCTTCCCTGGCAAACGTTTAAGGTAAATGCTGACACAGATGGGCGCTACATAATACTGAGTGGGAAACTCTTTCACACGCCGCTGACGCTAGTTAACACGTATGGGCCCAACTCGGATGACCCTGGGTTCTTCCGCCACGTCTGGCACTTGACACAATCACTGGGTGGCGGAGATTGCTTGTGGGGAGGGGATTTCAACGCCGTTCTGTCGCTAGACCTGGATAGGGAAGGGGCAGCCCGCACACATCACCCACAAGCTGCTGGCCTTATACGAGGCCTAATGGCTGATTATAATTTGCTGGATTCGTGGAGGGTATTGCATCCCGCGGTTAGGGAGGGCACCTGCTTCACCCCGCACAAAGGAGCCTGGTCCCGCCTAGACTTCTGGCTCTTGACCCCACAGGCACATGCATGGGTGTCTTCAGTTGCTCACAAGGCGCGCACCCTCTCAGACCATTCCCCTGTCGAGCTGACTTTGAAAGTCCCCAAGCCATACATCACGCCCTTCACGTGGCGCTTACCGCCACAGGCCCTGTCGGACCCGGTGTTTCGGGAGGAAATTCACCAACACATACTAGACTACTTTGAACACAATGAGGGCTCCGGGACATCGCTAGGCACCCTGTGGGACGCATTTAAGGTGGTGATAAGGGGCCACTGCATTGCGGGACAGGCAGCAGTCCTAAAGACCTTAAGGGCTATGCTCGGTAAATTAGAAGAACGTCTGCACTCATTGGAGGTGCAGTACTGCTCGGACCCCTCGGCTGCTACGTTGGCAGCAACTCGCACCACGCTCACTGAATATCAAGCGGAGGCTGACAGAGAGCTCAAATTCCTGACGAAATATGCGACGGCCCGCCGATATGGGGAGGGAGATCGCCCTGGTAAGACGCTGGCCCTCCTGCTGCGCTCGCAGCGGCCCTCGACATTTGTCCCCGCTATGATGACTGGGGGAGGTGAAACCGTATATAGCCCTCCGGAAATACTAGATGCCTTCCGGACTTTCTACAAAGATCTGTACAGATCTAGGGCGGCCCACACTCAGGCGGAGCTGTCTGAATACTTCGATTCCATACAGCTTATATGGTTTAATGCACACCAGAAAGGTTATTTCGATTGACCATTTGAGGCAGAGGATGTGCGGGAGGCCATAGGGTCATTGGCTGCTGGTAAGGCGCCGGGGCCGGACGGCCTCCCGGCGCAGTTCTACAAGGAATATGCGGATCTCCTGGCCCCCCGCCTGCTGGCGGTATATGCGGAAGCGGTTGAGAAGGGTGTGCTTCCGGACTCCATGAGGGAGGCTGTCATCATCACCCTCCTGAAACCAGATAAAGATGCCCAGCAGTGCGACTCTTATAGGCCGCTCTCATTAATCAACACAGACGCCAAGATCTTTGCGAAAATGCTTGCAACTCGCCTGCAGCCGGTGTTACCCCTGATGATCCGCCCGGACCAGTCGGGCTTTATACCGGGCCGCTCAACGTCCCATAACCTCCGCACCCTCTTCGGAGTACTGCACTATTTGGCCCCGCATGTTAAGGCAACGGCTGTGCTACTGGACGCCACCAAAGCGTTTGACTCCCTGGAATGGGGATTCTTGTTCCCTCTGCTGCAGCGCATGGGGGTAAGCGAGGCCTTTATCGGTTACATACGACTACTTTATACAGACATTACTGCAAGGGTAAGGGTCAATGGGTTGATCTCTGAGCCTTTTGCCATTCGGAGAGGCATGAGACAGGGCTGCCCCCTGTCACCTCTGCTGTTTGCCATTGCCACGGAACCTCTGGCTGCCCGTATTAGACAACATCATGCGGCCAGGGGCATTGGCTTCTCGTCAAGGGCGCTGACCATATCGCTATATGCTGATGATGTTACACTGTATGTTTCTGACCCTCAGGTCAACCTCTCCCCTCTGACACAAGAACTACTGGACTATGGACGGCTGTCAGGTGTCACTATCAATTGGGAGAAATCAGTCATTCTGCCCTTGACCACCGGGACTCCCCTCTTTACCCCAGATTGCCCGCTGAAATGGGCGACTGGGCCGGTGCGATACCTGGGGATCTGGGTGAGCACAGATATGCAGCAGATCTGGACAGAAAACTATGGGCGGGTGACCGGCTGGGTGGAGGAGAGAGTTGGCCGCTGGAAGCATTTGCCCCTCTCGCTGGCTGGCCGGATTGCGGTGGCAAAAATGGTGATCCTGCCTAAACTCCTTTACTTATTTGCGAATATCCCGCTGCCCCTTACCGCACACTTTCTGCGACGACTGCGATCATTGATGGTGGAGTTGGCGTGGGGGGGAAAGCAGCCGAGGGTGTCCTGGGAGACCCTCACTCTCCCACAAAGACAGGGTGGCCTGGCTGCGCCAGACTTCTCCTTATATGCATACTGTGCACAGGCACAGTTCTTGCATTACTGGGCGCACCCCACACCGTTTCAACCGCACGTGGCGATCGAGACCGACAGGGCGGCACCGCTGCCGCTGGCGGTTGCCCTATACGCGCCGCACGTCCGACGGTGCACAGAAATCGACCCGGTTCACGCGCTCAGGTGGGCCTGGAATGGTTTGCGAAGCAGGGCCGGCTTAGATGTGCTTTATACCCGTTCGGTGCCCCTGCGTGGGAACCCGATGTGGCCGTCGCTGCGGGCTATGCGAACCGGGGGGCGAGCCGCGGAGCTGGGCCTCCACACCGGAGGCGATCTATTTCCGAGCGATGCCTTCCTAACGATGGAGCAGATGTGTGGATCGGAGGCACCGACGCTACTAGACACGCTTCTGTATTACCAGCTCCGCAACTCAAGTCGTAGGTTGTTCCCCACTTTCCCGGCGCCACCGCCGGATCTGCTTGCTTTGGAGAATGTGTTGTCTGTGGATTCTGGCCGCAAGCTGGTCTCCAGACTGTATGTGCGAATGCAGGCTAACCACCCCGTGATGCTTCCGGCGGCGCGGGGCGTGTGGGAGGCGGAATTGGGAGCTGAAATCTCTGATGTGCACTGGGATCTGAGCTGTCGGCAGCTTGAGCTTCTATCCCCCAACTACAGGCTGCGCCTGATCCACTTCAAGTACATACACATGCTTTACCGCACACCAAGACGGTTGCACCGCATGGGTCTAAGGGATACCGATGAATGCTGGCGCTGTCATGCACCGGGGGCCACCTTTATGCATATGGCGTGGGGCTGTACTGCAATAGCGTTGTTCTGGACAAGGGTGCTGGAGATAATATGCACTATCACGGGCCTACTGATCCCCTGCACTCCCCAGGTTGCACTACTGGGGATTTTACACATGATTGAGCCCAAACACCGTAAACTGCCAGCAATGCTATTATTATTGGCCAAGAGACAGGTTGCTATACACTGGGGGGCGGGCACATCACCTCACATTAAGGTTTGGATTCAAAGCGTTGCCTACTGCCAAACCCAGTTAGCCCTGTACTGGGAGCTTATGCCGGCGCGGTCCAGACCCAGAGACATCTGGGAGCCCTTCATACACTGGCTGGAGCAAAACCCACTACAAATGCTGTAACACGCTGCTCTCCCCTCGGATGGGGGGGAAACGTTAATATTTGCTGCTACTCGTGGGGCGGGTTGGTGGCTGTCGAGGTGGGATACCCAGATGGGCAGATGAGGCTGATAGCCGGTTGGTTTGAAGCGTAGATTGTCATGTAAGACTGCCTGGATATCCAGTACATTCCGCACCCTGTGCCTTGTTGGGGGGGGGGCCTGTCGCCATTGTCTGCAATGCGTACATAGCAGTGTGAAGCAATGTTTTAAGTTTGTTATTGAAAATGTCAATAAAAAGAATTTAAAAAAAAAGTTACATTTGTCTCCACGAAGTGTTAAACCAGCTGATTGCAATTTCTGTAAAACATCTGTTACCCTAGTATCATGTTCCAAGACATCTTTACCATATATTAATATGTCATCTTGATATATTTTTACACCTTTGACATTATGCAAAACACTTTCCATCACCCTTTGGAACACAGAAGCTGCAGATATCAATCCAAAGGGCATCCTTACAAACTTGAATGTGCCAAAGGGTGTGACAAACGCTGTAAGATCTTGAGAAAGTTTATGGAGTTTGACTTGGTGATATGCAGACATTAGGTCCAGCGAAGTAAAATGCTTAGCTTCATTGAGAGAACACAGCATTTCACTAATATTGGTTAAGGGATAGTGATCGACAACAACAGCTTTGTTTAGTTCTCTTAGATCAATGCAGAGACAGGCCTCTCCATTGGCCTTGCGGGCCATCACCACCGGAGAAACCCATTCAGTTGCTTCTACCTCCTGTATGATTCCCTTCACAATCAGTTTGTCTAGTTCATTTTTCATTTGTTCTCTAACGAGCAAAGGAACATTTCTGACTTTTGCTATTTTCGGAATAGCATCCTTTTTCAGAACAATTTGATGAACATATTTTTTTAAACAACCTAAATCATTTCCAAAAAGAATAGGGAATTTTTTGATCCATTCACTGGATTTGTTTTTAACTAAGGATACCTGAGGAATTTCTTTCAAACACACAGAGGGATTTTCATTTGGATCAAGAAAAACATTTAATTCCTTTTGATGTATCCAGCTGATAAGAGAGTTTCCTTTCATAGAAACATAAATCTTCCCAGGAATAATTCTTCCTTTCAAGTCTATGGTCCCTACGAAATATCCTAGAAGATCAATGGTAGTCCCTCCATACCCTTTGGGTCTCACATCCAGTTTATACAGAGTGACTTTATCTTTGAGTTTGTTTTCATAAAAGGACTTTGGAATCAGTGTAATTTTTGCTCCTGAATCAAATAGTATCTTCACTGGGGCATAATTTACTAAAACTTCTTCACACGGCCCCTCGGAGTGATTTTCATGTACTTGTGAAACAACAATTTCATCTAGATCATCTTCAAATAGATCTACCTCTACTTCTCTTATTTGCTTTTTAGGTTTGCTGGTTTTACAGCATTTAGAAAGATGTCCTCTTTTCCCACAAACTTTACAAATAGTTTTCCAACCCGGACAATCCTTATAATTAGCCAAATGTCCGTTGTCGCCGCATCTATAACATTTTCCTTCAAATTTTTTCTCATTGAACGATTTTTGGGGTACAGATGTTTGAGAAGTTTTGGATTTGACTACTTTCTCATCATGTTTACGATCTTTACCTCAGTACAGTTTGATTTTTCACCTGAGTCATTTTTTTTAAGAAGGTCAACACAAGATTTACTGTGTTGATTGCTCTTTGCAATGACAATGACTTCATCCAAGGAAGGATTGTCTTTTTGCCACAACGCATCTCTTGTTTTTTCTTGTACACAACCTAACATGAATTGTTCCCTTAGCCGTTCATCCAGTGTGTTACCGAAATTGCATGTAGATGCTAGTTTCCGAAGAACAGTAATGTATTGTTGTACCGACTCTTCTTGTTTTTGCATGCGCCTACCAAAATGGTATCTCTCCAGTACAGTGCTTATTTTAGGAAGATAGTGAAGATCTAATTTCTTTATACATATCTCATATTCATTTAAAGAATTACTTTCTTGATCTGACAGTTCTGGAAGATGTTCGAAAACCTCCTGTCCTTCCGAACCTAGACAATGCATGAGTAAGGAAGTTTTCCTTTCTGCACTTAAGGAAGTGCCACAAACTCTAGCATAGTGACTGAAAACCTTCTTTCACTTCTACCATGGAATTGGAGGATCTTCTGGTGACGTCAAGAAAAATGGAGGAGTTGTGACGTTTTGCATATTGGATGCGAAGGATTTAAAGATTATATATTTTTAAAATAATCTTGTGGTCTTCTATATCTTAAATACAAAATTCTGTAATTTAGATAAATGTTATATTGTGTTGATGAATTTCTCAAAATACATGAATAAATAAATATATATATATATCCACAGTCACTATTGTTATAATGCAGAGTTTCCTTGTCAATGTAAATTTTGTTGCGCGATGAGGTTACACTTATCTCTAACAAAAAGTAGCGAGAATAATTATGTAGGCCCAAAGCGTCAGGCAAAAGCCCCACAGATCAGGCAATGCATGTGAGACAACTCTTCCAGGAATATAATTACATCATAATGGTGCGTGAACTCTTCCTGGAACGTGATTACATCATAATGGTTTCAGGCCTTTTCCTTGTGCGTGGTAGTAACTAGGCCAAAGGCGTCAGGCACAGGCCTTTAAGGTCAGGCAAGATGCGTATGCAGAGTCTCATTAAATAGAGGCCTTGAATTACCTATGCCGCTAGCAGCTGACGGTCTTAAAAGGTAACATGGAAGATCCTACCGTTGTTTGTAGCATCAAGCTCTCTTGTTACAGGAACATTTCAGAAGAGTCAAAGTTTTCAAGATGTGCTCTGTTGAGATTTCTTCTTGATTTGCGTAGGTAATCGTCGCCAAAATGTGGAGGTGTAGCCTCTTCATCAAGTACACGAAGATCAGAAGTAGTTCATTGAGGTTTTATTAGGTACAAGCAAATGAAGAAACCTCATCCAACAGCATCAAGAGTAACAGCTTCTCTCCTATTTGAATATCCTCTGCACATCATTCAGTGTTCTAAACATCTCTAGGCAACCTTACCATATTCTAAGTTCTATATTCTAGGCTTACTAAGAACACACTAATACTAAGAATACCACACAGGCACATTAACCCTCTGTACTGTGTGGGTGACAGGAGGGCCCATGTAAGTGCATGGTGAGCGATGCAACAGTGTGAGAGCTGGGTGGGAGGAGCGACTGCAGGGTGACTGCAATGACCATATGAATTTGGGTGCGGGTCTAAGTGCAGATTGGGATGAATGAATGAAGGGTTAGTGATGGGCTTGTTAGTGAGGGGGGACAGGCTAGTGAAGTGTCACATGAGTGCAGGGTGAGTAGTGTGCTCTTGTGACTGCAGGTTGAGGTACAGAGTAAACCGCGCAAGTGCATTGTGAGTGCAGAGTGAGCGGTGTGCACGTGTGACCGCAGGGTAAGTGGAGGGAGAACGGTGCGAGTTCATGGCGAGTGGCATAAGTGCAATGTGGTCACTGTGAGTGCAGGGTGAATGGTGTGAGTGCATGGTGATAATCAAAAATAGAATGGATCAATTGTACCTGTTTCCAGGGTTGTGCGGTTTTTCCTTTATTCCTTAAAAAACCCTCATTCACGTTAAGCGGTTTATATGGTGGTACATCTTGATTCTCCGCCTGATTTTCTAAAAACGTGACAGCATCATCATTGGGTTTTCTTTTATGCTTCCTCCACCCGGAGGGAACCACTGGATATTACAGTAGTGATCAGAGATAAAAACAATTGTGAAGTGCTCGTGTTAAGTGAGAGATTATTAAAAAGGTAAATTCCTCATGCTACCTGGACTGCGTTTTATTTTGTCTGGAGCAAGGGAAAAGAATAAAAAAGATGGTGTGCAGACAGGGCGTATAATGAGTCCACTGCACAATCAGTCCGAGTGATTGGTCGACATGTTTCAGCCCTTAATTCGCCCTGAAGGGTCGGGGGCTTTCGTCAGAGCCTAAAGAATGTGTGGTGGGTGGTGAAAAAGAGGGTATTACCCAAAATCATTTCAGGAGTTCAAATTTCATTCTGTAGAGCTCCAAGAAAGGTGTTACCTTCGAGAGTTTGTGTTCAAAGCTTCGGTGATTGGGTACGGACGCGTATCTACTGCGGGATTGCGCAGGCTGCACGACTTGTGCTGACGCTGTCTGATTGGGTACGGACGCGTATCTACTGCGGGATTGCGCAGGCTGCACGACTTGTGCTGACGCTGTCTTCCTAACAGGAAAAATTAACATTTGTAATTGCGTTCTAGGGCTGCCTGAATGAACCATGACTGATAATTAAAGGGAACAAAGACAGAAAAGTCACATTACAAATGAATGCATACTTATTATTATATTATTATTATTATTATTATAATTAAATTTATAAGGCGCGACAGCTACCCAAAAAGGGTTTTCCGGCGCCAAGACAGCAGTGAAACAGACTAATGAGGTAACACAGAAAAGATTATTGGTTGAAAAGCCAGGTCTTTATGGATCTTCGGAAACAGGAGTAGTTGGTTTATTTGCGAATGGTGAGTGGCAAGGAGTTCCAGAGGGAAGGGCCAAGGTAGGAAAAGGATCTACCACCCATTCTGGCAAGACGAAAACGAGGGATCGTGAACTTCTCCTGCGTGGAGGAGCGAAGGTGACGTATGGGAATGTAAGGGCTGACAAGAGAACGCAGATAGGGAGGCGCCAAGCCCTGTTTTAACTTAAACATAAAACTTAATGCTTTAAATTTTATGCGACTAGCCACTCTGAGCCAGTGCAAATCACGAATGTAACCAGAAATGTGCGAACTTCTTGGAATTTTACATAGAAGTCTAACTGCAGCATTTTGCACCAGCTGCAGCTTACGGGTTACAGTCTTATTTGCACCAAGTAACAAGATTTTTCCGTAGTCCAGCCTTGAGGTTATGAGGGCATGGATCACGGTTTTTTGAGTGGTAGGGGGTAGCATCCAAATGATTTTACGCAGCCATCTCAGGATGGCAAAACAAGTTGCTGCGACCCTGACGGCCTGTTGGTGCCAAGACAGAGTGTCGTCAATGTAGACGCCCAGGTTACGCACATGACTAGAGGGTATCGGTGGGGTACCCATCTCAGTAGGCCAATGAGAGGGACCCCAAAGGTCTTTCTCCTTACCAAGTATTAGAACCTCTGTCTTGTCACCATTAAGTTTAAGGTGGTGCTTGGCCATCCATGCGGCGATATTAGTCAGGCCATGTTGAAGGTTAGGTGTCGAATGGGAATTAGAGGAAGAGAGGGAGAAGATGATTTGTGAGTCGTCTGCATAAGAAAAAAGAGTGAGGCCAGCTTGATCGGCTATATCTGCAAGAGGTCTTACATACAGATTAAAAAGCAGAGGGCTAAGTATTGAGCCCTGAGGGACTCCATGAGGGGAAGAGTGAGTGTCAGAGTTGTGAGTGGCTGAGAAAATTTGGAAAGTACGGCCACTCAGAAAAGAGACGATCCAGTTAAGAGCAGAGCCTGCTAGGCCCAGAGATCTTAAGGTTTTAATAAGTGTAGAATGTAGTATGGTGTTGAACGCTCCGCTGAGGTAGAGTAGAACAAGCGCCACGGTTTCTCCACAGTCAAGATGGTGGCGGATCTTCTCTGTGAAGCCTAGGAGAGTAGCTTCCGTGGAGAAGTTGGGCCTAAAGCCGGATTGGGAAGGATGAAAGATATTATTTTGTTCGACAAAGTGGGCAAAATGAGAATGAATGTGTTTCTCTAAAATCTTAGAAAAAATTGGCAAAAGTGAAATCGGGCGGTAGTTAGATAAAATGAGGGGATCAGCAGATGGCTTTTTCAATAAAGGAGTCACCATAGCATGCTTCCAAAGAGTTGGACCTACAGATTCGCTGAGAGGAGCATTAAGAACATTCAGAATAGTATGCATATGGGAAGACTCTAACTGTTTAAGAATAGAGGGAGGTAGAGGGTCGTTGGGTGAACCTGATTTCATTTTTGTTAGAATTCGATTAAGAGATTCCATATTAAGAAGGGGCCAGGTATCAAGACAAGGAGCCATAGTAGTGGGCGCAATCGGTGACCTGGTAGTAGGCTGTTCCTGGGTATCTAGATGCGGGGAATTCTGAGCAGTAGTAGAAAATGGTGTAGTAGAAAAACTGCTATCAGATGTGGAATTCTCAATAACAAGGTGGCTTTTCTCAATCTTTTGCTAAAAAAATTGAGCAAGATCCTCGCATTGGTCACTTCCCAAAGGTGGAGGAACAGCTAAGTTTTCAGATCCGGCGAGACTTTTGACCATGCTAAAAAGTGTCTTAGAACAATTTGTAGCCGAGGTGATAGAATTTGAAACAAATGTAGCCTTGGTTGATTTACATAATTTGTGATCGTTTTTTTGCTTCAATGTATGCTGTCTTGAGTTCTGGCAGATAGTCTCTCCTCCATTTGCGTTCCAGAGACTTACATTTAGACTTTTCAATTTTTAAAATATCATTGAACCAAGGTGCCGGAGGACGATGGTTAGTGAATTTTTTCTGGGTGGGAGGGAGGCAGGAGTCAATGGCATTTGAAATCCACTTATGAACATTATTGGAGAAAGATTCATTATTGGAATCTGGTAAAGGACTATTCAAACGTAGGGCGTCGTTAAAAGCATTCATATCAAGTTTTTTCCTATCTCTTTTGGTGGTCTTCAAAGAATGAAATAGAGATATGGATGTAGAGGGAGTTTGGATAGAAAAAGACAATAGAAAGTGGTCAGACCAATGAATGGGTAGCGCTGGGTCACAATGAAGACTGGGAAGGTTGGAGAAGATGGGGTCGAGGAGATGACCAGCTTTATGAGTAGGACCTGAGTTACATAGAAAGATATTCATAGTGGCAAGATCAGAAATAAAATTGCTACAGGTGACATTGGCAAGATTTTCTAAATGCAAGTTAAAATCGCCGAGCATTGAGAAGTTGTTAGCATTCATGATCAAAGGGGTAAGGTAGTCCGGAAAAGATGTAGCCCAAGAGTTAGGCGGTCCAGGAGAACGATAAATGAGAAGGCCAGAAAAAGTAAAGTGGGGAGGTAAGGTTAAGCTTGAATAAGGCGGCTTCACATTGAGGAATGTCTACCGTAGAAAAATTACATTGAAAATTAATTTTGTGGATAATGGCGATGCCGCCACCGGGGGAAGTCAATCTATCTTTTCTAGAAATGACATAATTGGAAGGTAAGGCTGCTGCGACATCAGGATCTGAGCTATCGTGGAGCCAGGTCTCCGTGAGGAATAAGGCGTCAGGCTTGACATCATGAAGGAGGTCAAAGATGTCGAGTTGATGTTTTGGAAGAGAGCGACAATTCACACTAAGAAAGGAGAAGGTTGTCATAGCATTCCTGCGTGAGGAGCAGCAAGTAAAAGAAAAATTGCATCCGGGACAGATATCTGAAGTGTCGTTCATCACTGAGCAGCAAGTGCAGTCATGTTTCTTAGTAGTTTACTATTTTGTTTATTCCCCTATCATTGTCAAGACGAGGCCTTTGCAGGCTCTTTATACCACAAATGGCTGGTATTTTTCTTTTGGCAACCCTACTTTATTTATAATGGGGGCTCAGGGGGTACTGGAACCAGAAAAAAACTAACCAGTTTACAAAGGTATGTAAATATGCAAATGGTCTTTAAAGACCTGTGAACAATAAGGGCATACCGGAGATAAGACTCCAGACACTGCCCAGCTCAGCCCACAGCAACGAGGGGGGGGGGGATCAGGGGTTTGGGGGGGCTGAAGCCATTTCAGCCCCCTGTTGTTGATTGAATAATCCATGATAAAGACATTTATATCACTGTAACAAGAGAAAACACGCCCTGGAAGATGCGTTAGGTAGTCTGCAACTAAAAGGTGCCAGAAGTAGATGGAGAAATAGTAGGCCTATATCTTGGAGTCCGCCAGAATTTTCTTGACTCCGAGTTCCTTAGGGCACCTCAACTCATAGTCCGAGGCAAAAAGTCCAACAAGGGCTGCCATTGCTTCGTAAACTCCTTGACATTGCCGGTAATTTCACTGGACAATTTTTCCATGCCCAGGCCCCACCATAGCCTCACAGTCCAGCGGATCTCAACCGGAGGCACAGCGTGGCCCCAGAGCGACAGAATGGATTGCTTGGCAGCAAGAAGCACATGGGACATTAAATGGCTCTTCCGTCCCCATAGAGGATATATCTCATTATCAGGTCGACTCAAATTAGTAACCTCTGGGCTTCTAGTGATGTCCGCCCCTGTGATCTGCTTGATGATGGTGAGGACGGAGTCTGAAAAGGGATCAGTGGTCCGTCTGGGCCTTAACAGGTGCAGCAATGTACCCTTATCGCTGCAACCGCCCCAGCTACGCGGGCCCCTTCCTGCCTTCATTTGAGCTAAGTGACTAGGTGTGCAGTGCCACTGGAATAGAATCTTGGCTAGGGTTTCCCTTCCCCCGTGTGTTGTGTGACGTGACTCGCGTGGCTGAGTATTTCGTCCCATTGGGCCTCGTCTAGGGTTATAGGTATATCGTTTCCCCAAGTTTGTTGAAATGGACATTATTTTGTATGCCCCTTGGTGTTTAGCATAACATAACTTTTAGACGTAGCGTGGGCGTCCCCAGTGCAATGAAGTAGATGGTAATTTATACTTTAGACTCAAAAACAATATGGACGAGTTCCCTCTGTCCGAAAGTACTCCCTCATTCTAGGGTTAAAGAACCACAAAGACTCAGGCTGACATCCTTTGCTATGATGAGCATCAGCAACTACACCCTTCCCCCTAGGACAAGGGCGTCCACCAAAGTTCAAGGAGGGTGGAACCCATGCCCGAATAACCACTGGCTAACTGTTTGAACTCTGCATTCATTGTATGTAAATGAAGCGTTGGAGGATTTCCTGATATCTAGCACGGCTTATACCATCCTGGCCCTGTGTTGTTCACCTTTGCCTTGGCACAGCTGTCATTGAAGGGTAGCCAAATTATATAGTTTATAAATCAATTTCCATCCCCCCTCAGGGCCTAGAGGACTTTTCTTGGTGATCCAGTTACATTATTCATATAGTGTTTCTTACCCCGGGCAGGGTCCTGAGGCACTCGGATTTGCATTGGTTTCCTGGGTGCTTTTCAAGTGTATGGTTAAAAGGTGTTTTGTGTTTTTTATGGAACATGGTAAACTGCCTGAGGTTTAAGATGTGAAGGATGCACGCACAGTGCGGTGCATGTCTGTGCGTAAGTATGAGTGTGGTGCAGAGGTGTCCCGGTGTGGAGACTGACCTCCCATTCCCCAAGTAACTGCTAATTCTTTATCTGTTTGGAAGACCGCTGCTTGTAAAGGAGATCTGGAACTTTTCTTAGACCTAGTCAACAGCAGCAGCTGAATAACGGTGTTTTTAACTTAATAATACCTATGATATCAACTTTGTATTACAGCAAAACGCAGAGTGGTTTAGAAATCTTTGCTAGCTATTTTTCTTGAGTCTCACTGCCCTCGTCCTAGTCCCTTTCACTGAGTTTTATGGGCTTGCGTCACTGAGTCCATAGGGCTCAGCACAGCACAGCCCACCACCCCTTTCTCAGACAGGGAATCTCAGCCCCTATACGAATTGCAATCATCGTCCCATAGGCTCGGCTACCTTAACCTGCTCCTATTTACTGAGGCTATAAATCTCAGCTCAATCGGAATCCCGCCCACGTCCTGCTCCCCTTCAGTTAGTCCATAAGCTTCCCAACTTACTCCTGCAGCCCACTAGGGTCGGACTGGCTCACAGGGCAACCAGATAGTGCCCGAAGGGCTGGTCTGACAGATCGGCGTGTTGACTGTTTATTTTTTGGGGTTGTTTGTAGCCCTGTTCTATGGTCTGCTGGATCTGTTATTACTGTAATTTCCTGACATTACAACAAACATTGCCTGCAGCAAGTTCAAATCCGTGCAATCTTACATACCTTGCAAACCACTTACCTAGTTTCTTAAGAAGTTCAAAACTGCCCCGGTTCATAAACGTGCTATTTCAGTAGTGCAGTGAAGACATTTTTGACCCAGCATTCCAAGTGAGATGGTGTGACCGTTGTTTTTCCTTTTCATTCCTCATGAGCCCACACTTCTCTTGAGACCCTTTTGTTGTTGGTCTGCGTTACCTTATTTTGGTTTTGTACACACTTATTTCCTGACTGGAGAGCTTGGATCTTGCCAGCAATAATATTATTTTGTCCAGCTCCCTCTTGGGAAGCTGCTGCCTCACTTCTTGATTTGATGCCGTGCATGGCGAAATATGTAAAAATCCAAGTTATGTAAATTATGTAGCATGATCACACTCATGGGCGTTTGGAATGCCGCTTTATTGCTTTCCAAATGTCGGGAACTCGAGTTAGGTAAAAGTGTTTTATTGATTGTGCAATTTCCCCCATGTCCTTAGAGTTCAGCCTTTGGAAACGACCGAGGAACAGTTCTAGGTCCGAATTGATGCATGTGCAGGACAGGCACCTGCTTGGTGGCCTTTCCCCATCCCCCTCTAGAACGTCAAACTCTAGAACCCCTCCCTTTCACGGGGAGTTCCTGCATGGGAAGTGGAGCTCCCAGTGTTTTAAAGGGAAGTGTTACAGAGATGGTGTTTTCCTCTGAGATATGCACTTACCCTCCATTTCACATTAAAGAAGTTCCTGTACTCCGCAGTGGACAGTATCTACCCACATAAAGCACTGGGAATGTCTGAGTGAAGACTTTTGAAATAGAGCTTCACCTTCAGCGTATCTTTCAGTCCTCCTGGTTCCGCTCTGTCCATCTCTGGAGCTTCCAGTGGTATTTAGTGTGGTTTGACAGTGCCACTGTTGCCAGACAATTAATCGCGTTCATCACCGGAGAGGAGTTTTGTCTTCGCCCACATGTTGGGAACCAGGAGTACATGTTTTAATGGGGCAGAAGTGGTGTGCTTCCACAAAAAGAGTGCTGGCCCTCCTCCCGCTGGGATTATCCAGTTTATTGATTCAGCTGCCTAAACTTGAGCTGCCGGGGGCACATACATGACATTGTAATGCTGTTAAAGTGCATTACAACTAGACCATATATGTTGTTTTTCTCTGGAAGCAGCACAGATGGTAGGATGGCAGTCATTAAGCTACATGGATTTTTAGGTCTGGCTTGATAGAGCAACTGTCACCTGAAATTTTAACCTACACCAATATTATTCTAGTTCTTTGCTTCCACACAAATACATATCTGTTCGCCTGCTATTTACTTGTGGTGCTTCACATTACCATGCAACATTCCTTTAAGGACAGACCTATTGGCATTGCCTGCGTTTGTCCTCAGGTGTTAAGGAGCTGACTCTCTCTTAATTAGAGGCTGGGAATGGCCATGAAGCTGTTCTTAAAGTTTCTGCTTATGCTGCCCCTCCTGCAGTACCGTCCAAAGAGCACAGTTACGTCTCACGTAGTCATATATTGCTATGTGCAATTTTATTCGTTACTGCAATTGCAACTTCTTGTATTTTTGTGCTTCTTCAATTAAAAATGTGCTCCACTTGTGGTTACCAGATGACTTTGTCCAGGGCCGGCTTTAGGGCGGTGCGACCGGTGCCACCGCACCGGGTGCTTGGTTCACAAGGGTGCGCCTGTTTGCTTAAAAGCAGCTGCTGACTCGTTCCTGGCCCCCAGCACTTTTCAGTCACAATTAAAATGTCAAGGAAACTCCAGTGATTAATGTTCTTCCTGGCAAGATCGAAGTTTTGTCTAGTAGAAGTTTTCACTCCTGTAAGTTTTGAAGGTAGCGCAGAGGGTTTAATATGCCTGCTGCAAGAACATATACCATGCAGATCACAAAGTGAATGTAATGCAAACAGGTCAGTGGGTTACTGCTTTTGTCAGAGACTTCCTTTTGTTAGTTGCAGTTTACAGTGAGCTCTTAACTGTCATGATATAACTGCGTGCAGACTTTAAGGTATAGATTGGAGCATATGGATTTTTTGCCTAGACTTTCATCATTGTAATGTTGCAAAAAGGGTTAATTTGGGTACAAGTCAGTTCTGGTTATTAAAGAGAGCCCCAATCCATTGTGTTACATTTTAAATTCAGAGTTTGTGCTTCTCCAGACCAAGTACTCGTCAACTGTACTGCCTACCTGTATGGATGACATGTGAATGCACCCCTTGTTGTCCTCTGTCTTATGTAACATTTACTATATACTGATTTACACACCTATGGTTGAATGTCTCTGTGTAATGCGTGTGAGTGACGCTATAAAATTAATTAAATTCATCTGAGAGAGAGGTTATGGAGAGTGTTAAAGGGTGGTAGTGAGGGTATCTGTGACTGAGGTGGTCTTTGGGGGCGCCAAAAAACATTGTCGCACTGGGCGCCGCAAGTGCTAAAGCCGGCCCTGACTTTGTCAGCAATACTGCGCTGCAGTCGTGTGTTTTCATTTAGCAGTGAAAGCATTCTGGAATGTGCAATCTTTGTTTGCATCACTTGGAGTGAAATATCAGATTACAGTGGTTTGTAAATGAAAGTCGGACGCAGGAGTTTTGTGGTCCCTTTAATGGAGCAATCTAGTGACCCCAACAACACGTTTAACTGATCAAAATGAAAGTTGTTTGTTTATTGCAAACAACGCATGTTGTGTAAGGCCATAATTTTTTTTTTTGTACAACTCGTGATACTCATGTGTAGCGTGTTTCTAAGAAGCAGAAAATGCTTTGCCCAGGATTAGTTTGTTGACGTGAGCAGTCTGGTTCTTCTGGATCCATAGTTAACAGGTTAGCCACCAGACAACTAACCACTTTTGCCATGTTATTGCAACATTATATATCCTTATTTTTACCGCTTCCGTAAAGACTATCTAGCCGCAGAGTCCTCACCTTTTGAATATTCCCCAGGCATCAGATTGGATCGGGAAACTTTTTAGTAGTACCTCTGCGTGTCTGTAGGGAACGCAAGGCAGCTCCACACTGACACCATTCCGCTCCGAAATTTATGTGTGGAATCTATATAGGTGCCCCTCTTGCGATCTGATGTTAATTGCTTTCCAGACTGTCCGTACCCCCAGACTCAGAGCCCCTCCAAATAATTGGTGTGACCAGTGTGCAGAATCCTTGACTTGGGATCTTATTAATGGATAGAGTCCAACCATGGAAGGGAAGGATGGATGGGAGGTTTGGTTGAGAAATCTGCAGCTAAACAAAGTCTTTACCGGAAAGAGCGTTTCTAAAGGTAAGTTACCTGGTTTTCTGATAGATGTCTAGCTGCCGATTCCTTGCCTTTTGAAAATATCAAAGCAATACCTGTTTGCAGGAGGGTCTGCTCATGGGCTCAAATCAGCAAGTCCTGCAGGACTGAGCTGGCAAAATGCTCCTTACTAAGAACCTGACCATCCATACAGTAGTGCTACATGAAAGTATGGAGGAACGCTCGCGTGGCTGCCTGGCATATATCCAGGACAGGTACTCCGCATGCTAACTCAGTAGTAGCAGCTTTGGCCCTGATAGAATGACGATGCAGTTCTTCCGGAGGCTACATTTTAGCCAATGCGTAACAGATCTTAATGCACAGTAAGATCCAGAGGGAGACAGTTCTTCTGCACATGCCCGCTTGTTTTTGCTCCAGAGACGCCCACAAAGAGCTGATTGTCCGCCTGGTGATCTTTGGAACGATCTATATAAAAGTTCAGCGCTCTTTTGGGTTTCAAGCAATGGGGGTCTCTCCTCCTCTATAGAGGGGTGAGGTATAGAATGGAAAGCTGACAAGGTGATGTTTTGACCGATGTGGAACGGCATCACAACTTTAGGCAAAAAAGATTCCCATATCTGTAAAACCAGCTTGTCTGGGGGAAAAAGGTGTTGTACGGTGGGTTGACACAGAGGGCCTGAAGCTCACTCACACGTCATGCCAATGTTATGGTGATGAAGAACACTGTCATGAGGACGACGAGCTGCAGGGAACACCTATGGAGCGGCTCAAATAGAGTATATATCAGAAAAGTGAGGACCAAGTTAAGGTTCGTCTGTGGCATGACATAGGAAGAGGGAGGAAACAAATGTTGTAAGCCTTTCAAAAGCGCTTAATAGCTGGAGACTTAAACAATGAGGACTGAAGAGGCATCCGCAAAAAGGGCCTAACAAGCTGGACGTTACTCTTTAACTGCACCCAGAGCAAGGCCTTGCTGTGATTGGGACAAAACCAGCAACAAAACGTCAGATAAGTTTGCCTGCCTGGCGAGGATCTAACTGCCGAGTACCACACCAAGCCACAAATTTGTCCCATTGTTAGGCATATGCATTTTTTGTCTTGGGATGCCTGGCTGCCAAGATGACATGAACCACCTCCAGAGGAAGGTCGAAGGTGTTCAGCTGTTGCCGCTCAATCTCCAAGCATGAAGGTGGAGATTGCGAAGGCCCGGGTGCAGAACTCTGCCCGCTGCTGCAGCAGCAGGTCCTCTCAGAGGGGCAGACTGATCAGATGAGAGATGCCGAAGCCCAGGAGTTATAGATGCCATACTCTCCATGCCAAAACTGGGACCACTTAGATGACTTGGGCCTGATCAGTCTTGATCTTTTTCACAACTCTGGGCAGGAGTGGTATTGCAGAAAGGCATACAGGAGTCCCAAGTTCCACTTGAGACGGAGCGTGTCTCAGAGCAAAAGATGCCTTGGAAACTCCAACACACAGAAGTGCTGCCAATGAACTTTCTCTACTGGGACTAACAAACTGAGCCAAGGTTCTCCCCATTCATGGAAGAGACCTTGCACCACCTCCATATGTAACTGACACTAGAGATCCGCTAGATGCCGATCGGTAAACTATTACTTCTTGACATTCAGCAATCATGCTAGGTGGTTAACCACCTGAAAGATTGATTAGTGGTCCAGCCATTTCAAGAGGCACCATCCCTCCCTGATTGTTACAATACCACATGGTGGTGGTGGTGTCTGTGAGCATGTGTGACAGCCTCCTATAGATGGATGGAAGTAAGGATTTCAGTGTCAAGTGAATGCTCCCCAGTTCTAGAAGGTTGAGATTGAGATGGAGATGGGACTCTGCCAGAGATCAGAAGCCTCTGAACTTGGCTGTGTTGCAACTGTCCTGTATGCCTGAACAAGGACCGGCCAGAGATCACCATGGACACCTGAGAGGACTTGAGACATCAAGTCCCAAAGCGCGTGAGAATAGCTCTCTCAGTTGGCTTGTACGGACCTGAGCACCAAGCTGGTGGATGAGAAAACTCTCTTCCTGAATGTCACCACCCATTTTGATTCACTTTCGGGCGTAGTAGTCAGTAATGTGTTGGGATTAGTTTTGCTGGCAGACGTCTGCACCACAAAACATTCAGGTTAGGGTTGCTGAGATAAAAATACTGGGTCAGGGCTGTGGTATTGTACAATTTGGTGGTTGGGCCGCTTCAAATAGCAGAAATGGATTTCTGCCCAGGCTAAAGATCTTCAGTATGGGCATTGGTCTTGTCTTCCAAGGTGGGGAGCTGGAGGTCAGGGATTTTGGCCATCCTGCATATAACAATGGCGTAGCAAGTACACTCTGGCAGGTGTGAGAAGAGGTCAGACGTAGGGCAGGTATCAACGCTCCTGATCTCCTGCAGGCCATCAGACCAATTGACTTTGTGGAAAGGTTCGCCAGTCTCATCACCCACATCGTAATCATTATCCAAATTTGTGCCAAACAGGGAATGCAGCATATGTTGTTGTCGCTGTCGAGGCAGATCTAGTGGAGTGAGGGGAGTCACAAAGGTGGCTGGGCATGACTTTGATAGAGGTAGAACTGATGCTGATTCAACATCAGAGAGGACAGTTGGGCTTAGTCACCCAGCGTCGATTTAGTCTACATTGGCTTGTTGTGGCGGAAACCGAAGCTGTGGCGCTAGCGATGTTGTCAAGAGTTGAGTGACACGCTCCCCTGTTATGGGTTCACAGGATCCTGCTAATGATGATGGTGAAACTGCCAGCGTTAACCCAGGTGGGGTAACTCCGCTCCATGGGGCCTGCAGGTCCACCACAGTAAGTCGACAAGGATCAGAAGAGTCGGAGCATGGCTGTTCAGTTGTGGCAGACCGCCCCGGAAACTCAACTTCTGCCAGAACAAGTTGCGGGATTGGCTCCGAAGTCAAACGACTTAGGGAGAGAGATCAAATGTATGGTCCCATGCCTTTTCAGGGAAGTGTGAGTGGTGGGAAGGGACCGAGTCCCGCCTAGAATTTTTGTTGTTTTTCTTCCACTTATCTGTAGAGTTGGATCGAGAAGAAGACCGACCCTGAAACGACTCTGGCATCTTCTGGCTCTCGAATGGGGTCAGGACCAGACCGTTAACTTGGACCAGTCTCATTGCATAGTTTTCTGGTGATTGGAGCTGTAGTTTCGTCTCGAGGCCCAGTATGGCCTTTCTGTTCATCGACCTGCAGTCACTGCAGGCCTCATTCCTGTCTTGACCCTAGGTGCCACAGGCAAATTTGTTGAGGATCTGTTACAGACAGGTGTTTGCAACAGGCTTAAAACCTGTTGTTTTGAGAGGTGGCATGCCCCTTGCACACTGTAAAAAAATAAAATCATTTTGATGTAGCTAAGGGACTCAAAGAGACTGGAAGCAGCTCTGGATCCGCATCTGGTGGCACTCAAAGAAGGGAACTGATGTCCGTGTTCAGTAGTGGTACCTGTATAGGTCCCGTACGTCATTTCCAAATCGGAACGGCGTCAGTGGGAAGCTGCACTGCACCACCTTCCTGATCTAGTCTGACGCCTTGAGAATATTCAAAAGGTGAGGATCTGGGGTTAGAGATTTTTTATCAGAAATCAATGCTCCTGTACCCTAGGCACTTCTTTCACCTCTTGATGAATGTGACGGGCTGGATTGTTGAAAACATTATTTCATATCCAATTTGAGTTGAAAGCGTTCGAGGTAGTTGCGCACTAAAGCTGTATTTGGGAGGGCCTCTGTGACCGGTGTACACAGACTGGGAGATAGGCTTTGTTCTGGTGCTGCTAGCGCACGAGTGCTTCTCTTGTTAATTAAACTCACAAGTTTTCAGACTTTTTTTCAACACTTCCCTCGTGGCAGTATTGTAGGTTTGTTACCTTTTCATCATTTGACAGTTTTTTTGCCAAATATGAACTCTGATTGCACCAGTTCTTTGGTTACGTTCTCTTCAAATGTCGAGTGGTTTACTGATGTTTTGAGCTGAAGTCGCGTGCATAAGTTATTATCCGTGCTCTAGTCAGTTCTTTTGATGTCGGTAATTGATTTTGCAACATAGGAGTTTAAGATTCATGTATTGTTTGAACAAAATGTTTCCACTGCTGATGCAACCTTTCACAGTATGGTCGAGGGTGGTATTTCTGGTTAACCCCTTCCCCGCCAGCGAATTGATTCTTTGTCTAATCTGCTGGTTGTCTGCTGATTTCTTGTCAGTGTGTGCTCTCTCCAATCGACATGACCAGTGCCTTGTGGGCGGAGCTCCTTGTCCCAAGTGTGCCCCAGAGTAATCCCACTCACTCCTCGCAGGTTTCTGCAGGTATGTGAAAGGCACACCACAATGCAAACTCCCGCCCAGAAGTGCCATTTTATGTAGCGCAAACGATACTAAGAAGTGTAGGGGTGCTTTACGTGTGGGGTGTACAGTACACTAGCAGCTGCTGCACATGATACAGTTCTAAATCGGTTTTAACATCATACCCGCACCAGAAACAAAGGAAAGCAGGGACTTGTCATGTGCCGGGTTCAATTAGAAGGAACAAGATGACTGCCATCCTAGCTGTGCTCGGTCTAGGAGCTTTCCTGCCCACAGGCCATGCCCTTCCAGTAGGGAGAGCTTCTTCCACCGCTGCCCATGAACCCAGGAATGGGTTGCAGCCATGTGAGCCTTCCCTTCTCTCAGCAGTACCGCACTTGTTGTACTAGTCGTTGAATCCGGCAGTGTTGACCTCGTCCCAGCAGTACCCCATCAGAGCTAAATGCGGACTCAAGCAGCATGGGCCTCCTCTCAGCAGTACCCTGCACTGCTAATGGAGGAGTTCAGTAGCGGGTGCTTCCTCACAGAAGTACTCCAGCAGTGCAAGCCTCTTCTCAGCAGTACCCCATCAGTGCTAAAGGAGGATTCCAGCAGCGTAGACCTCCTCTCCACGGTACCTTATCAGTTCTAGCACCGCGCTGATGACACTGGCAGCATGGGCATCCTCTGAGCTTTACGCCATCGTCCTGAAGGAGGATTCCAGAACTGTGGGCCTCCTCTTGGCAGTACCTCCATCTGTGCTAAAGGAGGATTCCAGCAGCCTGGGCTTCTACCAGCGGTATTCACCCACTGCTGCGATCTTTGGACAGCACAAGCTTAACAGAGATATCTTTGTTGAAAACTTGTTATGATCCAGTGATATATATGGCGCTCGCGTTCCCCAAGACCTTTTGGAGCGATAACGTCAGTAGAACTAAAAGTGCTGGCGAAAATAGATGCATCTTTTAGAGCTTCTATTTGAGATGTTTTAAAGTGGCAGCAATAGAACATTTCGGATTTGGTGGCCAACTGTCCAGCCGTGTACATTACGGGGATTCCTATCATATATAATGAGTACCTCGTGCTTCTGGTGGTGGCGTTTTTTGCCAGTTTCTTATGTAGAAGATGAAAGATCTGCACCAAAAAAAGATGATTTGAATTGTCTTTTTCATGAAGCGCAACATTCACTCCAAGGTGGTTTCTTGGCTCCAAGCTAAACCGATTTAGGTGCGAGAAGGGGACAAAATCTCATTTAGATAATCAGCTGCCCTATTTGAATAGAAATGATTTGATGGCTTTCCTGAAAGACAAGACATTTGAAATTTTTCAAGAAAATAGGTAGGCCATTCCACAATTTTGCCGTTTAATAGCGAAAAGCTCACCCTTTGTTGCAGGTTAGAAACAGTGCTTAGAAGTACAAAGCTCCAACTGTGCATCTCTGGTCGTGCTAGACTTTTACAAAGTCACAAGTTCTGGCAGACCATGATGGAGCGCGGGCTGCATACAGGAACCGAATTAGGCTCACTGAACAAAGTACCTTAAATCTGGGTTGCGTAGCATTTTGAGGTCCTGCACCGACGATGTGCCACGCGGCGCCTGTTATGAGGTACTGTGTCGGGAATTAATCGCACAGCGACGGCAGCTAGGTCCTGCCTCGAGGATGCATGGCGCATCAACGGTTCCGAGGAGCTGCAGGGCAGGGGTGCGAGGGCCTGTGTCAATGATGCATCATGCAGCGGTGGTTTCAAGGGGATGTAATGCGAGGTCCTGCTTTGAGGATGCATAGCACAGTGTTGGTTCCGAGGAACTACAGAGTCCTGCATCAGGGATGCGTCGTACAGCAGCAGTTCCGATGGAACTCAATGTGTTGTGCTGCGTCGCTTGTCTTCGGCCACAGCTAGGCTGGCATAGCACGTTCAAGCTCACTTCTAAGGGTCCAGGACTAGGCAAGACTCAAAGCACGCAGATTTCAAAAAGACAGCCAGCAATGGTGTTTCTGGATGGCACGGGTCAAATATCAGTCTTCTAGTTCTCCAGAGTTCTGACTGCCCTCAAAACTCAATCCTTGGTAAATGCTTTCACAATATTAAGAGGGCAACCCAATTTCCTTGTTCAATATGAACTCTGTAATTCATATTGTATGTATCTGTAGTCACTCTTTTGTTTTCAATTACTTTCCATATCTCGTTTTTCAATTATTTTCCAGATGTTGGTGTCTTTTTCCATAAAGTTCTGTCTCGGCGCTAGAAACTTTGAAGGTATTCCCGAGGTTAAGCCGGTAACTATTCTTGATCAAACAGCCAGGTCTTTATCTTTCTACGGAAATGCATCAGGGATGGGCTGTCTTTGATGGATGCTGGCAGGGAGTTCCATAACCTGGGAGCTGCCACAAGGAAGCGTCTATCGCCCCAGTTAACTGTTTTTGTTCGTGGTATTTGAAGGATTTTAAGGTTGTTAGATCGGAGCGATCTTATGGAGGACTGGTATCTGAGATGGGATTTCAGGAAATGTGGACCACAGTTGTGCAATGCTTTATAGAGTATGCACAGCGTTTTAAACTTGATCCTGTTTCGAATCTTGAGCCAATGCAAGTCCCTTATAGTCTCAGAGATTGGTGAGAATTTAGGGATTCCAGACAGGAGGCGGGCTGCAGCATTCTGGATGGTCTGCATTTTGTTGGTCACTCTTGCTTGGGCGTTGATGAATAAGCCGTTACAGTAGTCAAGAGATGACAGCACGAGGGCGCTTACCAGCGTCTTACCTGCTGAGGTTGGTAAAAACGGCATGATTTTCTTGATCAACCTAAGTTTGTGATGGGCTGTTGCAGCTATTTTATTTGAGTGGGCCATAAAATTTAATTTATCGTCAAAAATCACCCCCAGATTTCTGATGGTGATGGCTGGTGTTGGTGGTGTTCCGTGCGTGGGGGGCCATCAGGTGTTTGACCATCCTGGGGAGAGATGTCCAAATATGACGACCTCCGTTTTTTCGGCATTTAACTTTAGACAATTAGAGGCCATCCACTCACCGATCGCCCGCATGCCCTCTTGAAAGTTTTCAGCTACCTTGTCTCCATTCCCGTTAATGGCCAACACAAGCTGGGTGTCATCCGCGTACGAAGTAAGGCTCATCCCATAGGCCTTGATGACAGAGGCCAGGTCCGACACGTAGATATTGAATAGTGTCGGACTAAGGGATGAGCCTTGGGGAACCCCACACGGTAGTGACAGCTTGTGCGATTGGAAGGGCCCCAGTGTGACCACCTGTGATCTACCGGCCAAGAAGGAGGAGAGCAGATTTCTAGCCATGTGGCGGATGCCCAGGTTTTCGGCACGGTCGACCAGGATCTTGTGGTCGACCGTGTCGAAGGCTGCCGACAGATCGAGCAGTACGAGTATTGCTGTACCTCCCTGGTCCCGGATCACTCTTATGTCCTCTGTAGCTTTTATTAAGGCAGTTTCGGTTCCGTGGAACTTGCGGAAACCAAATTGGGTGTTGTCCAGTAGTTGATGTTTTTCTATGAACTCTGAGAGTTGTGAGTTCATAGCCTTTTCCACTACCTTTGCTAAAAAGGGGAGACTGGCTATGGGGCGGTAATTTTTTGGTTGGTCCTTGTCCAAATTAACTTTCTTAAGTAGGGGTTTGACCAAGGTATTTTTAAGGGAGTCTGGGTATATCCCAGTTCTGAACATTGTGTTGCAGATTGATACAATGTCAGGGGAGAGATAGTCCATGATCGGACGAATTACTTTTAGAGGACAAGGATCTAATGCTGAGCCTGATTTGATTGTGGCCGTTGTTTCCTTGATTTGTGTTTCTCCAAGGTCTAAGAACTGAGAAAGTTCAATATTGTTGGTGCCGTTGTTAGATATGGGGGTGCTGATTACTGTTTTTGTGGAGAATGCTTGATATATATCATTTACCTTTGTGAAAAAGAAATCAGCCAGAGCATCACAAAAGACTTGGGATTGTGGAGGATTCAGGTCCGGTGCGTTTCCCGCTAAGACCGTAGTTATCTCAAAAAGTTTTTTACTTGAGTTTTTAGCAGAATTGATTTGTTCAGTGAAATAGGATTTTTTTGTCTCGACAATAAGAGCTTTGTATTGTCCGAGTGCTTCCTTATAGCTGGTCTTGCTTTCAGCTCTGTAGGATCTGCGCCAATGTCTCTCCCTGTTTCTACAGAATTGCCTCTTAATACGGAGCTCCTCTGTAAACCATGGGGCTGATGGCGTTGCTCTGTTTCTAGAGAGTTTTCTAGTTGGGGCTAAGGAGTGGGTGGCGGTACCTATCCACTCCTGAAATTGTCGTGTGGCCAAGTATGGATCAAATGTTGAGTCAGGACGAGTTTTTTCAAGTAGACTCGTTAGCTCAGCGTGATCGATGTCCTTCCAAACTTTGATGGTTTGTGGTTTCAGTACAGAGTGGGGTCTGAGTCTATTTAATGTGACTGATATTTTTATAAAAATGGCGAAGTGGTCGGTCCATGGCATTGGTAAGGTTTCTATTATATTAACGCCTTGCATATTAGTAAAAATGCCGTCTAACGTGTGACCGGCTATATGGGTGGGGGTGGTTACCAGTTGCCGAAGACTCTTGGTGTGCATGTCTGATATCAAGGACTGGGTATCTTTGTCAGATGCATTCTCAAGATGGAAGTTCAAGTCGCCCAATAATGTAAATGAGTCTTCCAGCGCTGGAGCTTCTAGTATTGCACCCAGATTTGCTAGAAAGTTGGTGCGAGAGCCTGGTGGTCGATATAGTAGGATGCCTTTAAAACGAAACGATGGGGTGAGTTTAAGATCGAAAAGAAGGGCTTCGCAGGAGGTGGAGTGAGTGTGAGATATTCTGACCGTTATGTGGTCGCGGGCGATGATGGCTAGTCCTCCTCCGCGCTGCCCCACTCTATCTAGGCGATAGGCGTTATAGGCTGGGGGGGGTCGCAACTGTCATGTCAGGATCGGATGCTCCATCCGTCCATGTCTCCGTGAGAAAGAGACAATCAAGGTTGTTGTTGATAATAAGATCGTGTATTTCTTGCCGGTGCTTGACGAGATCGTGCATTGATTAGTGCAGCGGTGATGTCGGAAGACATAGATGCAGTGACAGCATGCGTTTTGATTTTTTCATTCATTATCTGTAGCTTCACGTTACAGTGGGGACATGTAAATTTTGTGGTATCTGACCATAGGTGTGGATTATATTGAGCGCAGTCGGTGTTAGGCGTGCGCAGTGCCATCAATGTAGATTTGGGGTAGATGTGGAGAGCCTGTCGCGGGGATTGATCAGTGGTTCTGGCCCCTGGCCCGGTCTCGGCACGGACGAGCTTGCCTTATGCGCGACTTCGGCGCGCATTTGTCGCGCCCGCTGCGCTCGTCCGCTGCGCTTCCGGAACATGCACATATTTGTAGGGAGGGAGCAATGCGAGAGACGTGGCCTCAAGGTGGGCGTGTCCCAGTCAGGGAGAGGGGAATAAAGTTGGCGGGAAAACGGAGATTTTGCCCTTACCAGTGCTCGTTTTTCAGCAGGAAAGGGTGCCTGCACACTGCAGTGATGTGACAGGGAAGGTGAGTGATTTTAAAAGCAAAGTGAAATTTTACAGTTTTAAAACAGTTATGCTCAGTTTTCCTTGCTACTCCCGGCTGTGCCTCAGGAGGGTTCAAAAGTTATCTAAAGCGCTAGTAGTCAGCGCGTCTTTTATAACTTTGAAGAGGGGGGGCGTGTCCCAGTCAGGGAGAGGGGAATGAAGTTGGCGGGAAAACGGCGATTTTGCCCTTACCAGTGCTCGTTTTTCAGCAGGAAAGGGTGCCTGCACACTGCAGTGATGTGACAGGGAAGGTGAGTGATTTTAAAAGCAAAGTGAAATTTTACAGTTTTAAAACAAAGTTATGCTCAGTTTTCCTTGCTACTCCCGGCTGTGCCTCAGGAGGGTTCAAAAGTTATCTGTTCTCTATTAAGTATCTAATTCCACCACACTTAAAACCGACCCAGCCAGTGCGTTTAATCCCTTATAGGGACTTCATCAGGGCAGTTTGATTTATCTTCCTTGAGCCTGATTTGATTGTGGCCGTTGTTTCCTTGATTTGTGTTTCTCCAAGGTCTAAGAACTGAGAAAGTTCAATATTGTTGGTGCCGTTGTTAGATATGGGGGTGCTGATTACTGTTTTTGTGGAGAATGCTTGATATATATCATTTACCTTTGTGAAAAAGAAATCAGCCAGAGCATCACAAAAGACTTGGGATTGTGGAGGATTCAGGTCCGGTGCGTTTCCCGCTAAGACCGTAGTTATCTCAAAAAGTTTTTTACTTGAGTTTTTAGCAGAATTGATTTGTTCAGTGAAATAGGATTTTTTTGTCTCGACAATAAGAGCTTTGTATTGTCCGAGTGCTTCCTTATAGCTGGTCTTGCTTTCAGCTCTGTAGGATCTGCGCCAATGTCTCTCCCTGTTTCTACAGAATTGCCTCTTAATACGGAGCTCCTCTGTAAACCATGGGGCTGATGGCGTTGCTCTGTTTCTAGAGAGTTTTCTAGTTGGGGCTAAGGAGTGGGTGGCGGTACCTATCCACTCCTGAAATTGTCGTGTGGCCAAGTATGGATCAAATGTTGAGTCAGGACGAGTTTTTTCAAGTAGACTCGTTAGCTCAGCGTGATCGATGTCCTTCCAAACTTTGATGGTTTGTGGTTTCAGTACAGAGTGGGGTCTGAGTCTATTTAATGTGACTGATATTTTTATAAAAATGGCGAAGTGGTCGGTCCATGGCATTGGTAAGGTTTCTATTATATTAACGCCTTGCATATTAGTAAAAATGCCGTCTAACGTGTGACCGGCTATATGGGTGGGGGTGGTTACCAGTTGCCGAAGACTCTTGGTGTGCATGTCTGATATCAAGGACTGGGTATCTTTGTCAGATGCATTCTCAAGATGGAAGTTCAAGTCGCCCAATAATGTAAATGAGTCTTCCAGCGCTGGAGCTTCTAGTATTGCACCCAGATTTGCTAGAAAGTTGGTGCGAGAGCCTGGTGGTCGATATAGTAGGATGCCTTTAAAACGAAACGATGGGGTGAGTTTAAGATCGAAAAGAAGGGCTTCGCAGGAGGTGGAGTGAGTGTGAGATATTCTGACCGTTATGTGGTCGCGGGCGATGATGGCTAGTCCTCCTCCGCGCTGCCCCACTCTATCTAGGCGATAGGCGTTATAGGCTGGGGGGGGTCGCAACTGTCATGTCAGGATCGGATGCTCCATCCGTCCATGTCTCCGTGAGAAAGAGACAATCAAGGTTGTTGTTGATAATAAGATCGTGTATTTCTTGCCGGTGCTTGACGAGATCGTGCATTGATTAGTGCAGCGGTGATGTCGGAAGACATAGATGCAGTGACAGCATGCGTTTTGATTTTTTCATTCATTATCTGTAGCTTCACGTTACAGTGGGGACATGTAAATTTTGTGGTATCTGACCATAGGTGTGGATTATATTGAGCGCAGTCGGTGTTAGGCGTGCGCAGTGCCATCAATGTAGATTTGGGGTAGATGTGGAGAGCCTGTCGCGGGGATTGATCAGTGGTTCTGGCCCCTGGCCCGGTCTCGGCACGGACGAGCTTGCCTTATGCGCGACTTCGGCGCGCATTTGTCGCGCCCGCTGCGCTCGTCCGCTGCGCTTCCGGAACATGCACATATTTGTAGGGAGGGAGCAATGCGAGAGACGTGGCCTCAAGGTGGGCGTGTCCCAGTCAGGGAGAGGGGAATAAAGTTGGCGGGAAAACGGAGATTTTGCCCTTACCAGTGCTCGTTTTTCAGCAGGAAAGGGTGCCTGCACACTGCAGTGATGTGACAGGGAAGGTGAGTGATTTTAAAAGCAAAGTGAAATTTTACAGTTTTAAAACAGTTATGCTCAGTTTTCCTTGCTACTCCCGGCTGTGCCTCAGGAGGGTTCAAAAGTTATCTAAAGCGCTAGTAGTCAGCGCGTCTTTTATAACTTTGAAGAGGGGGGGCGTGTCCCAGTCAGGGAGAGGGGAATGAAGTTGGCGGGAAAACGGCGATTTTGCCCTTACCAGTGCTCGTTTTTCAGCAGGAAAGGGTGCCTGCACACTGCAGTGATGTGACAGGGAAGGTGAGTGATTTTAAAAGCAAAGTGAAATTTTACAGTTTTAAAACAAAGTTATGCTCAGTTTTCCTTGCTACTCCCGGCTGTGCCTCAGGAGGGTTCAAAAGTTATCTGTTCTCTATTAAGTATCTAATTCCACCACACTTAAAACCGACCCAGCCAGTGCGTTTAATCCCTTATAGGGACTTCATCAGGGCAGTTTGATTTATCTTCCTTGAGCCTGATTTGATTGTGGCCGTTGTTTCCTTGATTTGTGTTTCTCCAAGGTCTAAGAACTGAGAAAGTTCAATATTGTTGGTGCCGTTGTTAGATATGGGGGTGCTGATTACTGTTTTTGTGGAGAATGCTTGATATATATCATTTACCTTTGTGAAAAAGAAATCAGCCAGAGCATCACAAAAGACTTGGGATTGTGGAGGATTCAGGTCCGGTGCGTTTCCCGCTAAGACCGTAGTTATCTCAAAAAGTTTTTTACTTGAGTTTTTAGCAGAATTGATTTGTTCAGTGAAATAGGATTTTTTTGTCTCGACAATAAGAGCTTTGTATTGTCCGAGTGCTTCCTTATAGCTGGTCTTGCTTTCAGCTCTGTAGGATCTGCGCCAATGTCTCTCCCTGTTTCTACAGAATTGCCTCTTAATACGGAGCTCCTCTGTAAACCATGGGGCTGATGGCGTTGCTCTGTTTCTAGAGAGTTTTCTAGTTGGGGCTAAGGAGTGGGTGGCGGTACCTATCCACTCCTGAAATTGTCGTGTGGCCAAGTATGGATCAAATGTTGAGTCAGGACGAGTTTTTTCAAGTAGACTCGTTAGCTCAGCGTGATCGATGTCCTTCCAAACTTTGATGGTTTGTGGTTTCAGTACAGAGTGGGGTCTGAGTCTATTTAATGTGACTGATATTTTTATAAAAATGGCGAAGTGGTCGGTCCATGGCATTGGTAAGGTTTCTATTATATTAACGCCTTGCATATTAGTAAAAATGCCGTCTAACGTGTGACCGGCTATATGGGTGGGGGTGGTTACCAGTTGCCGAAGACTCTTGGTGTGCATGTCTGATATCAAGGACTGGGTATCTTTGTCAGATGCATTCTCAAGATGGAAGTTCAAGTCGCCCAATAATGTAAATGAGTCTTCCAGCGCTGGAGCTTCTAGTATTGCACCCAGATTTGCTAGAAAGTTGGTGCGAGAGCCTGGTGGTCGATATAGTAGGATGCCTTTAAAACGAAACGATGGGGTGAGTTTAAGATCGAAAAGAAGGGCTTCGCAGGAGGTGGAGTGAGTGTGAGATATTCTGACCGTTATGTGGTCGCGGGCGATGATGGCTAGTCCTCCTCCGCGCTGCCCCACTCTATCTAGGCGATAGGCGTTATAGGCTGGGGGGGGTCGCAACTGTCATGTCAGGATCGGATGCTCCATCCGTCCATGTCTCCGTGAGAAAGAGACAATCAAGGTTGTTGTTGATAATAAGATCGTGTATTTCTTGCCGGTGCTTGACGAGATCGTGCATTGATTAGTGCAGCGGTGATGTCGGAAGACATAGATGCAGTGACAGCATGCGTTTTGATTTTTTCATTCATTATCTGTAGCTTCACGTTACAGTGGGGACATGTAAATTTTGTGGTATCTGACCATAGGTGTGGATTATATTGAGCGCAGTCGGTGTTAGGCGTGCGCAGTGCCATCAATGTAGATTTGGGGTAGATGTGGAGAGCCTGTCGCGGGGATTGATCAGTGGTTCTGGCCCCTGGCCCGGTCTCGGCACGGACGAGCTTGCCTTATGCGCGACTTCGGCGCGCATTTGTCGCGCCTGCTGCGCTCGTCCGCTGCGCTTCCGGAACATGCACATATTTGTAGGGAGGGAGCAATGCGAGAGACGTGGCCTCAAGGTGGGCGTGTCCCAGTCAGGGAGAGGGGAATAAAGTTGGCGGGAAAACGGAGATTTTGCCCTTACCAGTGCTCGTTTTTCAGCAGGAAAGGGTGCCTGCACACTGCAGTGATGTGACAGGGAAGGTGAGTGATTTTAAAAGCAAAGTGAAATTTTACAGTTTTAAAACAGTTATGCTCAGTTTTCCTTGCTACTCCCGGCTGTGCCTCAGGAGGGTTCAAAAGTTATCTAAAGCGCTAGTAGTCAGCGCGTCTTTTATAACTTTGAAGAGGGGGGGCGTGTCCCAGTCAGGGAGAGGGGAATGAAGTTGGCGGGAAAACGGCGATTTTGCCCTTACCAGTGCTCGTTTTTCAGCAGGAAAGGGTGCCTGCACACTGCAGTGATGTGACAGGGAAGGTGAGTGATTTTAAAAGCAAAGTGAAATTTTACAGTTTTAAAACAAAGTTATGCTCAGTTTTCCTTGCTACTCCCGGCTGTGCCTCAGGAGGGTTCAAAAGTTATCTGTTATCTATTAAGTATCTAATTCCACCACACTTAAAACCGACCCAGCCAGTGCGTTTCATCCCTTATAGGGACTTCATCAGGGCAGTTTGATTTATCTTCCTTCTCAAAATTCTTCTTTTCCATTCATCCCGGTTTAAAGCGGATAGGGCTATGACCCACAGGATAAATTAAATTGCTTCCTAATAGTGTGAAAGTATTTATCAAAGCAAGTAGAGTCCAGGTGCATGGTTCAGGGTGGTTGGAAACGTTTTCTCTCCCTGAGTCATTCATCAGGATGCCAGCCAACTAGCCCTTGGAGTCCTGGGTTCATGTTCCAGGTAGGTCCAGTCCTATATTCCGTGCACTTGGGTTCAGTCCCCTTTCTATGTCGCATTCACCACTGTTTCAAATTCACGGCTTGCTTTACACGCTTCACACACTTCCGTCGAGACATGGTCTCGTTTACATCCATGTAGAAGTACGCACGCATTCACTCCACTTTATATCGTTGAGGCTTCTTGCCGTCAATAACTTGTGCTTACTAAATACTTCGTCTTTAACTTTGCACGCTGTATTACTTCTTGTTCACGCTATTGGTGTACCGCGCAGCTTTTTTTACCGGCGGCTTTCAACGATGGATCACATTGGCTTCTTTCTTACTCCTGTCATACACGCTCTGACTGGCCCCTGTCAACTTCACGGCGGTTCAGGATCTTTAGAAGTTAAAGCATGCATGCTATTTTCATATTTTCATATTTATGGATGTCTGTTTGATTCTATCCTCATTCACCATTGTCGTTTTAGTTTTTTATATCTCGCTCACGTTGCACATTGCACCGTTGTATTCTTTATTGGTCTTCATTTGACTTTAGCCATTCACCGGCATGATATTTATTTGCCTCTCGCACCCCCATACTTACATATGCTTTTTAGCATGTCAGGGTGCACGTTTCAAAATTTGGTGATGATTTCCCTAATTTATGAGTGGTCCTACTCATGTTATCCTTGCTTATTTATCCTCTAGACACTCTTGCCTGACCAAGGGCACTGCGATCCCCAAAATGCATCGGGGGACATGTCGATATTGATTTACATTCATGGATCTATCCTGAGATATACAAGATCGATATGAAATGCACATTATTAAAATTTGAATAAACAAATACTTGGACATACCTACAAGCTTTATTCACATGTTTTATTATATAAAGAAAACAAGAATTTAGACCCCCCCCTCCCTCCCACCGGTTTGGTTGTGGGTCCCCGCAGTGCTCAGAAGGACGCCCCTAAGCTGGGTGACGCCTCCAGTTTTTCAACCTTCTAAAAGTGCCATTTTCAGAATAGTGCCTTAATATCTGATTTTACCATTAACGAGTGTTCTACATTACCATTCTTTAGACATCAAACTCTACTTTCCTACTACCTCCCAATAGAAAATGATCACTTTCTAAAAGTGATAAAGCCATCCACTGCTGTCCTATGTGAGAGGTAGGCCTTGCTGTTGTGAAAAACGAAAGTAGGATTTCCTTTTTTTTTTTTTTTTTGTAAAACTTAAAAGTACATGCCCCACTTTTTTAATACACTGCACCCTGCCTTATGGGTTGTGTATGGCCTACTATATGGGTGACTTAAATGTAGTAAAAAGGAGGGTTTAGGCCTGGGAAAAGGTTTATTTTGCCTGGTCGAAATCGCAGTTTAATACTGCAGACAGGCTGCAATGGCATGCCAGAGAAATATTAAAAGGGCTACTTGGCACAATGAGTGCTACAGGCCCACTAGTAGCATCTCATTTTTAGGCCCTGGGTCATGTTGTACCAATTTGTCAATTGGGTTAAACCAATGTTACCAGGTTTTAGGAAGCGATCACACACACTCTAGCACTGGTCAGCAGTGGTAACATGTACAGAGCCCAAATGGCAACACAAACAAGATCATAAAAAATGGAGGAGTAAGGCAAAATGTTTGGGGGAAGACCACCCTAAGGCTGACCGGTCTAGTAGTGATTGTAGCAAACCGTGCTTGGGTGCACTGGTGTAGAATATAAATGCTGTGGGAGGTTCTCACAGGGGCTGCCAATGGGTCACAAAGGTGTACAGAATACCTGCTCATTCAGTCATGCTTGTCCCTTCTGTAGACTGAGCACAGACAGCAGTGGTAACATGTTTATAGGATTTACTCAAATATATGTGAATGTGTATGGATTAGGAGAGGAGAGGTGGGTCAGTGGAGGAGGGAGCAGCCAGACCAGCATGGCAGGAATCACTCCAGTCTTTATAATTAAAGCTCTATTCTGCAGCTTCAAAGCAAGGAAGTCCCACTCCCCCTGGCCTCTCCGCACTGGATCATGGCTGTGAGGTCCAGGTGTTTGGCCACATTCCCTGGGCGATGCAGCCATCATCCACTGATGCAAGGCCCGGGGCAGGGAGGCACCCAGTCCTCGGCTGTACAGTGCTATACTATAGCTGCGAAGTCCATGGGCTGAAACACCTCGCTCTGAGCCTCACATATCATGAAGTAGCCTAATGATGTGAACAGTCATTGTTGAGCTATCAATCAGTATTTTGCCCTGCAAAGGATGCCAATACAGAGCCAATCCAAACTACAGATGGGCTTGAGACCCAGAGAACCTGCCTTCATAAAAGCCACAGCCCTCGGTTTACACTTAACGTGTCGTGTGCCTATGTGCACACGGACTCTAATGGTCCTTGGTGGGCTCCTTTCAAGTATTTCGTAATCGATTGGGAGGTATCGGAGTGTGGTCGAAAAAGTTCATGATGCATTACTTTCACTTAATGGCTGCATGCAGTTGAATAAAGATGTGCAAACCAAAGCTCCATGTGTGGTGTGGTCCTATGCATGCTCCCGAACTGGGGAGGACGCTACAGCTTGTGACGAGATAGGGGATTTGTGTCTTGAAATACCAGACTGCTCTCCCTGAGAGTTTGAGAGTTTGCTGTGGTCCAGCAAACAGCTTGTGCTTCACACATGCGTCCCAATAAGCATTCCAAGGCTGGTGTATGTGGAGTCAAAGCGGCACTCCAGCTCTCACAAGGCCCTTGAAATAGGTGAAGGTCACACAGAGGAGCACAATTGGAAGGTGCCTCTGAAACTCACTGGTAAAGTAAAAAGAAGAGATCCTGCACCACCAAGCAACGCAGAGCCATTATCGAAGCAAAGCAAAAGACAATAAAGGTAGCGACAACCACGTACCATGGTTCCACTTGGGAGTGGTGATAATCGGGTACAGAAGGTGGAATCCGTACACACCGTTAAGAAATAAGATGATGCCCTACAATCTCTGATAGAGCGTGGTGGCCCAACTGCAAGTACAGGGGTTGTTTGGCAAAGGTACGGTTTGCTTGGTGCAGCGAACGCTGTCCGAAAAGCCCACACTAAGCCAAACGGAGGCTGGAAGAAGCACCATATACAGTGTAGCCCTAATTCCCAGAATTCACCACCATTGTTCCATACCACCAAAAACCAGATGGACTGCCTGGATCGAAACGTTCAATGACTTTATAGACACTGTAAGAAGTAGAAGACACAAATATTGTCAAATACTTAAACAAACTAGGAGGTAATAGAGTAAAAGAAACGATAAAAAGTCACAAACTGATGAACTATCATTCTGTTAAACCAAGAAGAAGTTGGAAGCAGAGTTCAATCAAATGCAGATTATTAAAAAAGTACATATTCAGCCAAGCGAGATGGCAACCAGGTGAGACGATGGATGAGTTTGATGAGAGACTTGACACGCTCTTTAAGCACTGTGAATTTAGTGACGAAGAAGCCATGTGTCTGATAGCCATTGATGGTTGCTTGCAAGGCTCTAGATGGGATGAAAAACTGGGGGGGCGGTCTCAAAGGGGCGTGGTCGATATAATTGAGGGCTTTTTATAAATACCTAATTGAATCTGTGCTTAGCATAGGGTGCCGCACGACTATTTCTTTGTTGTATATAGTATTGAAAATATTTCCATTCGGAAATGACGAGCCTGTGAAAGTACTATAACGAGTCTCTTTGTAGTTAAATCAAAGGCTGTGAAGGTGGGACTGCTGCAGAACTAACACTTTTTCACCCTCATGGTAATGGCAAAAAAAGAAGAGCACAATAGGGACCCGTCTCAGCACCTGCTTTTTAGAACTGCCGGTGCTCTGCACCGGCAAGACCCGGCCCACTTAAAGCCCTGGTTGCTTATCTGATTCGTTCAGAAGACTCATGATACAAGAAAGACTTCGTTTGGAGAAAGTGCTCATGACTGCGAGAGCAGATGAATATGCAGATCGACAAGATGCTGATATGAAGGCCGGAGTAGCTCAGAGTGAATCGGTGTTGAGTGTGAAAAGTATGCAAAAACACGAGAGAGGCCCATAAGGTGATGTCTCCAAAGGAAAAGAAGGTCGGTTTCCGCTGTGGATTCTCCTTTCCACATGAAAGCAAATGTCCCGCTATTTGACAGACGTGCAAAGGCTGCAGGAAGGAAAACCATTCCAGAACAATCTTTCAAGCAAAAGAGAAACTAAGTGCTTCACGACAATAAGAGAAAATGGACACCAGAAAGCTCCAGAAACACTCTAGCCACTCCCACAAGGCCATGCAGCAACATCAGCTGAGGCAAGTGAGAACCAAACAAAGCCGATCATCGTCAAAGTCATCGTCCAAAGATGTGCTATGATATCGGTCTCTGAACGATGTGCACATGTAGGATTAGCCGCTTTCAGAGAGGAACACAAATCTATAATGAATCGCCATGTGAAGCAAACGTGTTCTCTTGAACTTTGCCCTAAGATCACGCTTACAGTAAATGGGGGCCCAATAACGTTTATTATAGAAAGTGGTGTGTCGATAAACATGCCAGCAGAAAAATACAACAAACTGCCCCCGACACCACATCTTACACTGGAAAAACAAAGGTGTACACATGGGCAGCTTCTATGCCATTGCGGAGTCAAGGATCATTTGTCGTGACTGTGTAACATAAAACAACAGTACAAGTGCCAATTCATGTCCTACAAGGTACCCTTTTGAGTGAATACTTCCTTTTCGGCACTGCTGCTGACCTGGGACTGATCTCTATTAACTACAACCTAAATGCACACTTTGAAATAGTAGGTCATTTTCTCTCATTGTTTCATGGACTTCGGCAACTTAAAACAATGAAGATGCAGGCCTTGCAACACCGTTGCTTTGCTTTCCACTTGCAGGAAGCCATTGAGAAGGAACTGAAAGCACTGTTAAAGCATTACATCATTGAACGCTCGACTGGTCCTACGCCTTCGGTCTCACCCATTGTAGTGGTGCCAAAAAAGGACAGTAGAGGATCAGTGAACATCTTTGTTGATATGCGCCAGGCTAATAAAGCAATCAAGAGAGATACACATCCTGGTTACACACAGCGGACATGATAGCACAACTGAATGGTGCCAAAGTCTTTTCCTGTCTTGATTTTAACAAAGGCTACCATCGACTTAAGCTGGAAGAAAATTGTAGGTACGTTACCACTTTTTTGACTCGTGTCGGTTTGTTCAGATGTAAACAACTCCGTTTTGGTGTGTGGTCAGATACAGAAAGCTTTCAGGATGTCACTCCTAGAGTAATTCAAGCTGTCCCATACTTTTAACTTCAGTGGCCATATCCTGGTGTTTGTGGCTACACGAAAGTTGCATGGCAAATCACTCACACACGTGTGTCAAGTGTATAAATATCTTGTGCTTAAATCACAGATCATTGCAGGTTCTACAGCATGCTTTTATAGATTAGATGCGTTAGCAAGATTCTTCAATTCTTGCCAACTGAATGGCACATGCAAGTAGTCGCTGCTTGCATTTTATCCAGAATCGATTATTGCAATATCTTATATTTTGTGCTGCCCAACTAAAGTACAACCAAGTTGCTGAGAAAGAACTTTGCAAGCTGGGCAATTGCACACCTCGGGAAATGTAACCATGTCTCTCAAGCCAGAACTAAACTCTATTGGCATTCTGTCAGGCAATTATTTGAATCCCTCTGCCTAATTTATAAGATTTATTAGGACACTGAAAATCGCATCTTCATGACCGGTTAAGATGTTATATTTTGGGAAGAAATTTGTGCTCCAACCCTAACCTTTTGTTGGTTGTACAAAGTCTCTTACCGGAGGGCATTCCCTCAGTCTCTTGGTCCGCCAGCTTCGGTACATCCTCCAGCTCTATCTTAGAACTATAAACTCAAATGCAACTTTTAGAAAAGTCTTAAATACTTTTTAGTTTGCTAACTCTCTATCTCCCTGCATTGACTCCCACTTTTTTACTCCTCTCCTCAATTTTGTTAATCGTGGCTTTACAAATATGTATATGCTCGTGGTGTGTCCCTGGCACCAAGTCCCTCACTCAGAGTGAACGCAACACTACTAGAATTATACTAAGCCCTTTCTCTTTGGTTATGTTTCGGTCGTAAAATGTATATTTCCCAAAGTTTGGTTATCTATAGTAAAAAATGTTTGGGATTTTCAATACCTGCGTCAGAGAAACACGTGTCCTCTGTAATTGTAACCCAACAAGAAAAGAAACATATGTTAATACAAAGAGAAATCATTACAAGTAAAGGGTCTATAAAGTATCACAAACTAGCTGAATGGCTGTACTGAGGTGAGCAAGTGATAATGGAAGTTATTGGTGAATTTAAAACGATGGCATGAGTTTGGAGACTTGTCAGTATACCTATGAGATAAAGTTCTGAATTGCCACTGTGCAAACTGCGTTGCAGTTTTTTCTTTGCAAGTAAAATAATGTAAACAAAATCTATTTGTATTCACGGGGGGGAGGCAAAGAATAGCTTGCTACATTCACCGGAGACTTCTAGGCTGTGTAAAGGCCTCCGTTAACTGAATGTATGAAGAGGTTTCATCTGGGGTGTGTTTTTGAGAGAGGCTGCCAGAGGACATCTCCTGCTGCACAATTTGTCTGAAAGTACGTGAGGAGGATCTTGAAGATCTGTCCTCGAAATAGGACTGCAGGTTTGTACCCATCAAAGTTAACTGTTTGAATGGGGAAGAAGGAGCTAAGCCAAACGTGAGCGAGCGTGCAGGGGTGCGGTGTGAAAGAGTCTGGTAGAGAGGCAAGTATTCACAGCAACGCTTTCCCTGCTGGTGCAAGACTTTGTGTTCAACTGTGTACGTATATGCTCAATTTGCTTAAAATACGTATATGTTTTCCGCTGTGATTAGAAAAAACATGTTCTATGCTGTGTGCTTCTCTGCAACACCGATGCATAAAGTAGACGGCTAATAACATCAGATGGAGGCGCCCAATTTCCTGGCGTACAGTAAACTGTTTACTGTGAGAAAAAAAACCTCGCTTTTCCACTATGGAACTTTACAGCCCGATTAGGACCTCGTTCTTCTGAATGACAGCGCCACTGCTTAGTCATTTATTTATTTTAGTTTTTGCTTGGTAAGCTCTTCATTTGTAATATCAGTTGCGTGCAGCAGGTGGCGCCGTTGTATTACTTGATCATGTACCTACGTACATGTGATTTAGTTGTCTTCTGAATAAACCGCTGCCTAAACCTTTATTCTGTTTGTGTGTTCTCATAAAATAAGCGTAATCTACGAACATCCACGAATGAGATGCCAATCCATCATGTAGTGCCCCAATCTCTTCCTGTTCGCCGTGTATAGGAAATAGGATGGAATGGTTCGGTTGTAGGAATTGGCAAGGAGTCCGTTAGCGAGCTGTCTGTATCCCCCAGGGACCAGGAAAGCTTGGTTTTGACAGTCGCCTGAGAGTATAATCTGTGCAATTCGTTTTTAGGTCTCGCTGAGCCCAGCGCATGCGCTGGCTCGGAGAGACATTTTGTATGTGTGCTTTTTTAAGTGCTGCTTGCTGGCCTAGCGCTTGCGTGCATGCGAGCGTGCACGCGCGCAGTCGCCATGCGCTAGGCCAGCCAGCAGCACTCAGGAGAGCGTCATCGCGATCACTTTCGCTTTCACAGTGATCGTGATCGCGATGACGTTATAATCACTGCAACCACGCTTTACTTTTAACATTAAAAGTAAAGCGCGGGTGCCGCGATTATACCAAAAGTAAAGTAATAGAAAAAACATCTATTTCTTTACTTTTGGTATAATCGTGGCACCCGCGCTTTACTTTTAGCGTTAAAAGTAAAGCGCGGGTGCCGCGATTATACCAAAAGTAAAGAAATAGATGTTTTTTCTATTACTTTACTTTTGGTATAATCGCGGCACCCGCGCTTTACTTTTAATGTTAAAAGTAAAGCGCGGGTGCCGCGGCTGCCTGGCAAGCGCTTGCTTCCCTTCATGCCTCTTTCTTCTGAATTGTGTTAATGATTCCTCTGCCACTACCAGTATTTCAAAAGCTTTGTAACTACTTTACACACTTTTCAACAGTTTCATTTGCACAGATGCGACCATCGCTCTGTGTGCCCTGCGGACAGGCCAAAGTTTGGATGTGCACACAATCTGCACATCTTTAGGAACCACTGACCGGCACTATGAGGACTTTGTACTGCCGTCAGCTTCCTTTCAGAGCACCCACCCACAACCTGAACTCACTCACCCGGAGACGACTCAAAGTAAGCACTGGGCATGGGTTACCTCAAGAGTTTTTACAATTATGTTGAGAAACTAAAAACAAGCTTTTTTGTTGGTAAAATTAAGGACATGAATTTATGGTGTAGACTTGGCAAGAATCATGTGCACTGTTCTCATGTCAGCTTTCACCACATGAAAGCTTTTAATCGTGCATGAAAGTTTATTGGTGCTACCATTTGCAGAGTGCCTAAGCTCAGCCTTCGTAAACCTGGGCCTGTGCGCCTCGAGGAGCCAGCATGAGAAATGCCATAGTCCCTGCAAGGACACATCTATTATTTTTTTTTTTATTCAGGGACTCGGTCTAGCGCCTAGATAAAGATATAAAGTGATTACCCGAGTCCCCAAGACACCCCAGCCTTTCATAAGGCCCTAGAAAGGAGTAATGCACTCAATCTCTCTGACCTCCTGTTCCCAGCCTGGTCACTTTTAATCCTTGGCAGAAGCTACAGTTTTGTTGTGATTTTAATAATGTTTTGTGTGTAGCACTGATGCTGCCTCTTGTGTGCTTCAAAACGCTTTTCATGCTGGTGGAAAGAGGCAGGGGAAGGACACCAAGAAGAAAACAGTGAGCAGTATGGACAAGGCGTTGTTAGGAAGAGTCCAGGCCACATCCTTGTACTGGGATATAGGTGTGTCCTTTTATTAACTTTTAGTGAGAACCGGGGTGGGTGGGCATGGAGCGCAGTTTCCGATTCCGAGGTTTTTAGGTCTCGCCTACGCAGCGCGCAGGAGCTGCTTAGGAGGACCTTTAGCCGTCGTTCAGCTCTTTTTCGAAGCACATACTCGTGCTTGTGGCGGCATACAGCTTGCGGGAATGCGCAGCGGCGCGCCACAAGCATTTACTTTGAAAAACCACTCCCGGGCTTGTTTATTATTTTTTTCAAGCGCCCCCTTCCGCGTTTTGCATTTGCTGTACGTTGTTAAAGTTCCCACGAAGTCGGAGCCGTCCCGCTGCTCAGTCAGTGCTTGTTTTTACTTGCCCTGACGCGGTAAGGTTTCTGCGGCACAACCTTGGGCTGTTGTGCAGGATGCATCCTTCTTTCTCTCCGCGTGACACATGTTGCTCTCTTTGTTGTTAAGCTTGTTAACTAAATTCTGCAGCAAGAGGAGGCAGAGTGTGTCACGTAATGCAGCACTTGGTATGGCAATATTGTTTTGTCATTTTAATGGCATTCATACTGTCGGACAGGCGTTGAACGCCTGAATCAAGCATTCAGGAACGGAATGTGAGAAGGTATGTTTTGCAGTGGGTCTGCCACCGCGCCGCTGTACGTTGCACATTTTCTTTACATTACAAACGTTTGAACAATTTGAGCTAGAAACTATTGTTACGTTGAAATCTGCAAATTCTGCAAAAGATGGTGTATCATGTGGAAAGGGTCACATCTGCAGAATCGCTTCATTCCGCTGGACCTTACTATAGGACCAGTTACCTTACCTCTTATGAAGCTACCTTTTTGAGCTTTGTATTGCAGTGGTATAAGCAGCAGTTAATTGCTCTTTTTAAAATGATCCGTTACCTTATCTTGCAAGCGGTAGAGATGGGTGCATCACGGTCCTGCTCAGCAGTCCGCATGGATGCCTATCAGATCCAGACTACGGCTGTAGCCTTTTCAAGCTGCACTTGATCCATCTGGGGAATCACAACAGTTGTTAAGACCGCTGCTGGGGCACCTTGAGGTGCAGGGACAGAGGCATGGCTTCCAGCACAAATATGTGAATGGCAGTTGTTCACCATTGAACCCTTCTTTAACGAATTTGTGCTATCAAAGACAAAGTAGGTTTATCTGGAGAAAGGAAAAATCTGAATTGCCTACATTAATAGAAGGACCTCGAGGTCTGGAAGTTCATAACACTGCAGTGTTTTGGAACAAAAATGTTATGATTCCTAGATGACTGAATAAAAAGTGGATTCTTCAGTTGAATTTTGAGATACTTATTTTGATACAGCTTCTTCACTGCCAATCTTCTCAAGTTAATTGCAGGTGGAACTGCGTATGTGCCATAAGCTCTTTATACTCTTGCCACCTCTAAAACACTTATATGATTAGGCTGTTCGGCGAGTATTTCATCTAGTGTAATATATGTATTTATGGACTATTTTGCTTTGGAATATCTTCCCTACAGAATTGCATGTTTAAATATACATTACAAAATCATTACTTAAATATATGAGCATGTTACATAGATATTACGGTTAAAATAGTGTACATCCATTATGTTGCCGTTGCTCAATTTCAGATAAATAGGCCAAATCATAGCCTCACGGAACTTGGTGAGACCTTCATAGATTTTCATTGAGGAAGTGTGAGAGATTCCAATTAGACTGGTGGGTGGCTTAGTTTTTCTAGACCAGCTCTAATGTATGACCATGAGAGAGGTCAGTAGATACCAGTGCATGGCGAGGTGAAAATACCCAGATGCAAAACGCAGGAATGTCAGAATGGGTTGGAGATCCTTGATCATGTGTTATGCTTCAGAGAGTTAGGGTCAAGTGAGATCTTCAGTAGCTGCTTGAGATATTTAGGCTAGATTCAATAAGCTGATGTAGACCAGGATCTGGTCTATACTTTCAAAACCCCAGGCATGTGCCTGTTTAGAAAAAGAGCCGGAGCCTTTCCCAAGGCCGCCTCAAACTTGGTACCTCCTATTCTAATGGTGCTTCTGTGCCTATGCTTATAATCTGCAATCATTTGTACCATTTAGGTTGGAGCACATGGCGCTGTTGGGATTTGTCTAAAGTCCGATTTTATTCATTCCGTGTGAGTGTTCTGGCTATGTGATGTCCAACTGTGTTAATGTGTTGCTTATGTGTCTGTTTGGCTAAATACATGTGAATGGGCGGCTGAGTGCATGTCTGAAGTGACCAGATGCCACTGGGCACCCCTTTTGCAGTCCTCTGATCCATTTGACAAAGTGTGTTCTCGGGGACGTAGTGTCTTTGTGAGGAGCCATGTTATCACCCTATGGATGCCAGGATATTGGATCATGAGTCTGGCTGTCTCTGTGGTGTTGTACTTAAAAGGTGTATATTTTATATAAAAGTGATAGTATTTCTGCTTGACTATAGGGTCTAGCAGTTTAACATATAATAAGTAAAGGAGCACCATGGGGTATTAGTTCCTGTTTGATTAGGTTTGTGTTCTCAATGTTAACAAGCATTGGCATAGCCAATAGGTCTCGCCTTTGGGACCTTATAAGTGCTTAGTTATCCAGCACAATATCCTTGGTGCAACAACATCAAGTGTTGCATGGCTAAACACTTATAAGGTCCCAAAGGCGAGACCTATTGGCTATGCCAATGCTTGTCTTTCTTGGTGACATGGTTGTAACTCCCGGCCTAAGGGTCCTGTTTGTAGGACCTGGACTCAGGGGGCTGGAGATGTGACGTGAGCTCGGCCGTCTGGGTCCAAGGCTGGCCTCCGGTCCCGTGGCCTCACAGAGCTGGTGGTATGACCAGGTCCCATGCGCGGACTGTAGTCACTTGGGCCTGGAGGCATGTATGTGTTTGCTGATCCCATGATGGTGACTGTATCATATAGGGCCTGTTATGGGTGGAACTAGAGCTGTGCCATAAGTTATGGAGCCGGCTGTATCCCTCTGTAACTGACATCAGTTTATGGTTCCAGCAGTCCGACCTGAACTAAAGCAGTCTTTGTGGGCCCAGTTCGGGGAGTCCCCCGTCTTAGGTTGGATACTGTAAAAACTGGGCTCACAAGGCAGCCTGCCAGCTACCACTCCGACTTTGCAAAGGAAATGGATGACAGCTGCAGGCGCTAAGTGGGACCTGCGGAGGTGGTATGTAGACCATCATGGGCATTTCTTTACAGCACATTGAGCTACTTCAATCAACTCCCCCTACAGTCAGTAGTATGTATTTCTCTACTGTTCACCATTTGTCCGTGCTGTTCTGCAATTTCCTGCAGCTTTTGCAAGTCCAAAGCATCAGCCCGTTCCTTTGTCCCTACTCATCACTACATATTTCTCTATGGCTCGAGTGCTACATCACTACCTTTATTAAAATGAACCACTTCAGTAACCTTTCCTCCCTAATTATAACTGGTTGAGAGTAGTGATGGTTAGTGGATGTCCGGATTTCCAAGGCACACCTTGGTGGGATGGAATCAGGTTTACGGATGGAAACAGATAGTTTTTTAAACTTTGAGTGCTTCTAGATAAGAAGAAAGCTGGAGGTCCAGTGATTCCAGACATATAAGACTATGAGGTCTGCCCGGACCTCTCTTTGCAGGACCTGCCCCCCTCTCTCTTACTCGATGCTTACGATCTGTGGAACTGGTAGGCACTCAGCCCTGAGTGGCCGAATGCAGAAGTCTGTACCCTCCTAGGCCTAGGACTCCCATGCAGTCCACTTAAGGCCTATTGTCCCATAAAGATCGATATACTAGAAAGGATTCGAAGAACTTGTTCCTCCTCTTGCCCGACTTGTCCGCGTGGAGGCACAGGTGAGGCAGCCGTTACCCACTTCTCACCACTAGCCTTGCAGTCTAACACCGTTTCTGGACATATCCTCAGCAGCCAGCTCTCTAACCCCTCTCTGCTGCTCCATTCGAGCCAGGGGTCTTCTCTAGTCCCCAAAGTTCATGTGTATTGCTCTAACAACTCTGCCAGAACAAGAGCTTTGCCTCTGCCCAGATGTGACACTCCTGCTGCTGTATTCCTTCTAAAAATGTTAATGCTTTATACGTGACTTTTTTTCTCAAGCTCATTGTGTCTTTTGCTTGGATTTTCCTTTTCACCCCTATGATTCTCTTTGCCCCTCAGGCCCAAGGACAAACATTCCGGTTTCCAGATATTTTCCCTGACACGACTAAGGTGCCGGAGCCGGGCTCCTTCGACGACGTGCAGCAGAAGTTCATGGAGGACGAGAGGCAGAGGCAGAAGAACGACCCGAGACGCGGAGGGGTCCCCGATTGGTTTGGGCTCTGAAACTGTGTCTGGACTCTCGTTAAAGGCGACCAAACAGGAGGACATTTGTAGACTTGACCGGTTTGGCTGTTGTGTAACACATTTCTTCACCTCTGTAGCCAAGTCTGTGGTAGGGGCATGTGCTGGATGTCTATCTCTCGTGACCCAAGATGGCTGCTGGATTCCTGCGACCTGTGGAATGTAATAAATTAATGGAAAACATTGTGGTACTACATCCTGTTCTCTCTCTTGTGAGGTGGTGGTGGTTGTTGTGAAGATGAATGTTGTAATTTGCTTTATTTAGTGAGTTTAACTTTGAAAGAAGATGTAGTGCAGCTTTACTACTTGACAAGGAAGCTCAGATTTTCTGTATGTAGATTTACAAATATACAGGCTGGCTTATTTCACTAATACCAACAGATCCTCCCTCTGTCAGACAAGTCCAGTGTTCTAGACTACTGCAGGCTTCCATTTTCTGGGATAAATAGTCAATGCCTCGGTGCTGGTAGTGACAGCCCCTACAGCTCGAAGAAGGGGGAGGGAGGGGCTGTGCTGCAATTTCAGAACCGACTGTTCCACAGATTGAAAAAACAAATGCCCTTATATTAGTGCTGACAACTCCTCTTGGAATGATGGCCTGTGCCACATCAGTACTCCATCTAAGCAGACCATTTTCTTTTGTGGGTTGAATGTCTGTGTACCTGGACCATTACTTACTTCTATAGTGTGAGAGTGCGTCCTACACCTCCGCTGTGAGAGCCTTTAATTTCTGAGAGATAATCTTTGCCTCTCCATTCTTACAAACATTAACTTACTGTGGGTGAGTCAGAGTGCTCATTTGACATTACTGGGAGTCACTTGAGCTGCGAGATGCCACGTTTTAACAGCAGCAAGAGGCAAATGGTTTGTTGTGTTTGTTGGTGAGCTCTTCTTGTTTTGAATCTCCGACTCCGAATAGGTGCACAAGGGATGTCCGGTTTCAAGGCCTGCCGTTCCTGTAGCCAACTGATGTCGGTGACGGATCCGCACTGTGTGTGCCTCTTATGCCTGGAGCGCGACCACGACCCCCATGTCGTGCTCTGACTGCCAGTCGATGGCACCGAAGGCTTTGCGGGAGCGGTCCCGAAAGCTACTTGAATGCCGGCAGTCGGCTCCATGCCGCTCGAGGTCACGGTCCAGAGGGAGGTCGAGGGACTGGTTGCGGAGCCATTACCTGTCCGGTTCGAAGTCTTCACACTCTGGGTGGGGTAAGTCGATGCATAAGAGGAAGTTGAAGAAGCATCGTCGCTCTTTGACTTCTCCGTGTCGGTCGGCCGATCTGACGAGGGACGCGGGTGGTGCCCCTCCCGCGGCTCTGCGCGCGGAGCCTGCAGGGTCGACTCCGGAGTTCCCTCCCTTCCCGGGACCCTTCTGCAAAGCAATGCATGCCATCTTTGGGTGGACCGACCCCACCGGTGCGCCTTCAGGCCCCGTGGACTCGGTTGGGGGGGCCTAGGTCTTCGCTGCCGGCGGCTCCGGTGCCGCAGGCCCCACTTGGATCCAGGCCTAGAGCCGGATCGGCGCTGGTTGACCTCGTAACACCTCCACCGGCACCGCTTCCACAGGTACCACATCCGTGTTCGACGCCGGTCGGACCCCGGCCGGCGTCGATCCCGGCCTCCATCCTGACGTGGAGCCAGACCGATGTTGCCCGACGCCAGATCCGGCACAGAGAGGGGTTTTTATGCCCCTGTTCACTCCTGGGGTCCCCTCTTCAACCTGATTGGCACCCAGAGGAGGAGGACGAGGACTGGTCGGTTGACCCTCTAGCTGACCAGTTAGGCAGTGAACAGGATTGGAGAGAGGACCTGGGGGATGCCAGTGGTCTCAACACTTCCCCTGACCTTGGCATGTTGTTTCCTCCTACCGTGGCTACGGAGAAGGGAGGGTTATACGCAGTGGTGTTGCGTAGAGGGGCCGAGGCTCTCAACCTCGAGGTTCCTATGGAGGCCATCAGGACTAACCTCCTGACAGAGGTGTTCTAACCGGCTGCGAGCTCTTCAGAGCCCCTGCTGCTGTTTGAGGCCCTCACCGATGTCCTTTTGGGCACGTGGTCCAGGCCCAACATGGCAGCTCCTGTGGACAGGATGATTGCCCGACGCCACTGCCTGACTCCGGGCGACCCCACTTTCCTCTCCCAACACCCCACCCGAAGAGCTTGGTAGTCCAAGCCTCTACTTCCAAAAGCGTCTTCCCTACCACTCCACCGGAAAGGGAATCCAAAAAGCTAAACCACCTTGGCAAGAAAATGTTGTCTTCCGCCAGCTTAGGACTGCGGTCCGTAAACACCGTATGTCTCTTAGGCCGTTATTCCCACTCGGTGTGGGATACAGTGGCGCAGGTGCTTCCTCAGTGTCTGAAGGAGGCCCTGGCAGTGCTCTCCCAGGCTGTTGCCGAAGGGAGGGATGCAGCCAAGTTTACGATCCGATGTGGGCTGGACACCCCCGACTCTCTGGGCAGGACCATTTCAACGTCAGTAGCGCTTCATCGCTACCCCTGGATGAGGTCCACTGGTTTTCCTGGGGATATCCAGAACACTTTGATGGACATGCCCTTTGATGGCCGTCGCCTTTTTGGCGACAAAGCAGACAACGCTCTGGAGCGCTTCAAGGACTCACGGCTATGGCCAAGTCCTTGGGCCTCTGTGGCCGCTCTGCGCAGTCTGCTTTTTGCCTTTTTCATGGCCACGGAAGGGGCGCCCCCTACGTCTGGCCCAGGGCCACAGACCGCAGCAAGTTAGCCAACCTTTGCGCTGCTGGGGACATGGACACAACCGTCGTGGTTCCGGTGGCCAGCGGGGGGCAGGATTCGCCATCAACTCCCCCACTGGCGCATCATCACTTCGGACAGGTGGGTTTTTGCAAATAGTCCAACGGGGCTACTCCCTCTCCTTCGAGACTACCCCTCCAGCCATGACACCGCGTTACCACCGCATGTCGGAGGATCATCTGGCGCTTCTCCAGCAGGAAGTTTCAGCTCTGTTGGCCAAGGGAGCCATCAAGGGCGTTCCTGTCCCAGAAGTAGGTTGTGGTTGCTACTCCCACTACTTTCTGGTCACCAAGAAGGACAAGGGCCTGCGTCCTATCTTGGACCTCAGGGACATCAATCGCTTCCTCCGGAAGGAGAAGTTCAAGATGTTGATGCTTGCTCAGGTCTTGTCTGCCTTCGACCCGCAAGACTGGATGGTAGCGCTGGACTTGCAGGACGCCTATTTTCGTCTTCCCGTCCTGCCGGCCCACCGGCGTTACCTACGGTTCACGGTAGGCCACAAGCACTTTCAGTTCACCGTGCTCCCTTTTGGCCTTACCAGCGCCCCTCGGGTGTTCACAAAAGTGATGGCGGTGGTCGCAGCTCATCTGCGCAGATCAGGGGTTTCAGTCTTTCCCTATCTAGACGATTGGCTGTGAAGACTGGCTCGCCCCAGGCAGTCGTCACCCACCTCCAGACTATGGCCGACCTCGCATGTGCTGGGGTTCTCCATCAATGTGCCAAAGTCGCACCTGATTCCCTCTCAGAAGCTCCTTTTCATCGGAGCGGTTCTGGACAGGACGCAGTTTCGGGTCTATCCTCCCGAACAGCGCGTCCGGAATATTCGGGCTATGATTCCGATCTTTCAGCCTCTATCCCGGGTTTCGGTCAGGATGACCCTGAGGCTGCTGGGCCTCATGGCCTCCTGCATCCTGCTGATCGAGGATGCCAGGTGGCATATGTTTGCTCTGCTGTGGGATCTGAAGTTCCAGTGGGCGCAGCATCAGGGGAATCTGTCCGATTATGTCTAGATCTCGAAGGACACTGCACAACAACTGCAGTGGTGGCTCACAAACCAGGATTGGGTCAACGGCAGATCCCTCTCCCTTCCCCAACCACAACACCCAGTGGTGACGAAAGCATCCCTTCTGGGATGGGGTGGCCACATGGGAGAGGTAGAGATCAGAGGCCCCTGGTCTCCGGCTGAGTCCGGGCTCCATATCAACCTTCTGGAGCTCTGGGCGATTCGTCTTGCACTAAAGGCATTCCTTCCCTCTGTCCGGGGAAGAGTAGTGCAGGTGTTCAGACAACACCACCGCCATGTGGTACTGCAACAAACAAGTCGGGTGGGGTCGTGGACCCTATGTCAGGAGGCACTCCGCCTCTGGATATGACTGGAACATCAGGGCATTTCCCTGGTGGTTCAACACCTGGCAGGTTCACTGAATGCCAGGGCGGACAAACTCAGCCGCAGGTGCATGATGGATCATGAATGGCGTCTTCACTCGGAGGTGGTGCAAGGTCTCTTTCAGTAGTGGGGAGAGCCTTGGATAGATCTATTCACCACCGAAGCGAACGCGCAATGTTAGCAATTCTGCACGTTGGAATTTCCAGGGCGGCACTCGCTCGGCAAGGCTTTTCGTCACGAGTGGAGCTGCGGTCTATTGTACGCCTTCCCGCCTATACCACTTCTGCCCAGAGTGCTGAAGACGATCAAGCGCAACCAGGCCCAAGTCTTTCTTGTGGCTCCGGATTGGGCACTGCGAGTCTGGTATCCTGAGCTGCTCAACATGGCTATCGATCCTCCGATCAGACTGCCTCTTCGGGAGGATCTTCTGTCGCAGCAGCAGGGAACGATCCTCCACCCGAACCTGTCCAGTCTCCACCTCCTTGCGTGGAGATTGAACGGCGGCAGTTGACGTCTTTAGACCTGCTTCCTGAAGTCTGTGATGTAATCTTGGCAGCCAGGCGTACCTTCACAAATACTGTATACGCCTGCCGGTGGAACAAATTTGTGGCATGGTGCACAGCAAAGGCTGTGGATCCCCTTTCTGTCCCTCTTTCTGAAGTACTCTTGTTCCTTCTTTCTTTAGCCCAGCAGGGCTCTGCTCTGGGCAATATCAAGGGTTACATTTCTGCCATCTCTGCTTTCCTTCGGATGCCAGATCATCCTTCTCTTTTCAAGTCCCCGGTAGTTAACCGTTTCTTGAAAGGCTTAACGCAACTTTTTCCTCCAATTACATTCGTTATGCCTCTGTGGGTCTTGAACCTTGTGCTTACTTATTTGATGTGTGCTCCCTTTGAGCCGCTTCATAACTGTCCTTTACGTCTATTAACTCTTAAGACTGCTTTCCTGATAGCCATCACTTCTGCTAGAAGGGTGAATGAGCTACAGGCTCTTTCTTCTAAACCTCCTTTCTTGTCTGTTCATCCGGACAAGGTGGTTCTCAGGACCTGTCCATCTTTTCTTCCTAAGGTAGTCACTACCTTCCGCATCAGGCAGACCATTACTTTGCACACCTTCTTTCCGCCTCCGCATCCTTTAAAGGAAAAGAGCGGCTGCACTGTCTGGACCCAAAACGTGCGCTCTCCTTCTATCTGGATCGCACAAAACAGTTCCGAGTGGATGATCAACTTTTTGTTGGCTACGTGGGTGCAAAGAAGGGTCGGGCCGTACACAGACGCCCCATTTCTCGATGGGTCGTGTTGTGTATTAAGGCTTGTTACTCTCTGGCTAAAAAGGAGCCTCTAGTCGGTCTACGCTCTCACTCCACCAGGGCGACAGCAGCCACTACTGCCTTGGGAAGATGTGTGCCTCTGAATGACATCTGTCAGGCGGCAACGTGGGCATCGCTGCACACGTTCACCAAACACTACTGCCTGGACAGCCAAGTCCGGAGAGACGGCTTCTTTGGCTGTTCTGTTCTCCAGGACTTTCTGGTGTGATCTTGGTTCGCAGACCCACCTCCGGGGTCGGTATTGCTTAGGTATCTATTCTAAGGTATGGAATCTACAGCCAATGTGTTTCTTTCAGATGTACAAGTTACTTACCTTCGGTAACGATATATCTGTAAGAAACATTAGTTAGTTATAGATTCCTTACCGCCCAACCCATTCTCTCCGTTTTGCGAACTGTGGTTTCTAGGGTTAAGGACATCCTTTCAGGGCACTAGTTTTGTGCACCAATGGTCAGTGTCTTGCATGGCTCTGCGTTTCTGGCGCGGAAAGTCGCGTACAGAACTGATGTCAGCGCGCGAGGGCGGCTACTAAGTAGCTGCCGTGACGTCATCCCGGCGACCAAGACGCCGACGACGGACGCGGAGCTGACCGACGCCACCTTCCGACACGCAGAGGTACTGCTGACGAAAAACCTTCCGGATCCATTCTGACGCCTGGGGGTAATTCTAAGGTAAGTGATCTATAACTAACTGTTTCATACAGATATGTCATTACCGAAGGTAAGTAACTTATGCATTACTGGCTCTTGCGTTTTAGCCATGTTGGACACCAGAGTGGCTGTTGTTTAGCATGGCTAAACGTTAGTGGGGTAGAGAAGAGTGGAGTGGAGTGTTGTGGAGTGAAGTGGAGCGGCAAAGAGTGTAGTAGTCATAGATTGAGTATATTCGTAGAGTGGCATAGAGTGAAGTGGCAGAGAGTGAAGTGGAGAGTGGAGTATGCATGGTGTTTTAAAACACTGCAATTACAGACAACACATTTTCAATTGAAAATACTAATGCATTTGCACACAGTTTTACTGATAAAACTATACAGCGCACAATTGATGTGTGGAAATGACATCACCTAGTGAACTGATTTGTTTTGATCGTATTCGAATGTTTGTTTCCACATCAATTCAGAATTACAAAAAAAGGTGCTATATTTGTTCTTTTCTAATTCCGATATATGCTGAAATATTTGCACAGTTCATTTGCAGGCATTTAAATATCGTTGTATGCTAGAAAAAACATTTTTCTTGCCAGTACCCAGCAAGATTGTCAGATACATTTTCTCACTTTGAAGTCGGAGAAGGAAAAGTAAATACCAAGCTCCCTCGGAAGACAAAACCTGACATTTGACCTCTGAATGCACAGCAAATGTGACAAAGTAAGAACAAGATTTAAGGACCTGTTAACAGAAAGCTGGTGGAAGAATTCAGTTAAAACAGGGGATGCTCCACAGGAGGGACTAAGACGTGCTGGATAGCCTAAAACAAATAAATCCAGCAAATAGAAAGCCAGAAAGTTCGAGGCATGTGGGCTGCTGAATTCATATCTGTGCATAGATCGCCGCCTAGTGTTGGGTCCGGATGTTTGCACGTTGTTGTCCTGGAAGAGTCTTCGAAGTATCCTGAGATAGGTGACTCCTCCCCTGGACCACAGTGCGCATGGGCATCCTCTCCATCCTCAGATTGTTTTTTTCCGCCATTGGGTTCGGATGTGCTTATCTTGACTCAAGTTAGGAAAATTTAGTTTTCAGGCCAAAAGGCCTCTAGTTTTCGTCGGTACTGTTCCCGATCGGTATCGACAGTTTACAGGCTAGTTTAGCGATTTTAAAAACTTTTCGGATCCATTCAATCCGACCATCGACCGAACTTCGACGATGGAATCAAGGACCCCATTCAAGCGGTGTCCTGTTTGCCACGCCAAATACCCACATATCGACGTCCACCCGGTGTGTAACAAATGCCTCTCACCGGATCATGACGAATCGAAATGCATGGCCTGTGCCCGATTCAGATCCAAGAAGACTCTCTGGAATCGACGAGCCGCGCGACTGGAAGTGCAGCAAGCGGCACCGGCCCGACCAACATCTTCAGCACCGAGGACGAAGATGTCGAAAGCGTGGAAAATATACCCTCCAGCCCCGCTTCCGAACACGGTTCCAGATCGGAAGACGTAGATGAAGAGCTTTTTCACAGGGAAGAAGCCGACGATGAGGTAGGAGACTACGATGAGGCCTTAGGGGCCGAAGAAGGTAGCTCTGGTGAGGAGCAGGGCCTACCCGTCCAAATGGAGGATATCCCAGTGCGTCAGTCGACGGCTCCGGTCGAGGGATCGCCTTCGGGCCTTACCCAAGACCAATACAGCAGTTCTTCGGCCCCGCCCTCTGGCCCGGCCACGGACATACAGCAAGAACCATTATTACCTAAAAAGACTGGTTTCCCTTCCTCGAAACCGAAACCAATCGTCGTACCGGTTCAACAGAAACCGAAAGTGAAACTGACACTGGTCGGCTCGAGGCCCACCACACCTTCGACGCCAGCCAAACCCGTCGGCTCCGACCGCACCAAAAGGGACTTCGGTACCGAACTCGCTGCAGTCGATGTCGGCGCCGACCCGAAAAGGAAAGCCATCGGTACCGCCAAAGTGCCTCGGCCCCCGGCACCGAAGCAATCGGCACCGACCACCAAGGTGAAAATGGCCACTGCATCGCTATCCACCTCAAAAGCAGCAACTACGGTCCATTCATCGACGCCGTCGACGGCTACTATCTCTCCTCGGCTCGATGACCCAATGACTTTGAAGAAGTCCACACCTGCCTCTACGGAACCACTCGGCGCCAAAGAACCGTCGGCGTTCCAGGTGCGACAAGTGGCAGCGTCCTTGCAACGCATCAGGGAAAAGGCAGCCCTCCAGACCTCGTCGGGCTCCGAACCGAAAAAGGCACTGAAGGCACCTTCGGCACCGGCCAATATCACCTTTGGTTTGCCGCCATCCACGGCGCCGAAAATGTTCGAGATCAGAACACGTGTTACCCAGACAAGGACCCCATCTACCGAACACTCTCCTACTGGGACATCACCGTCCCACTTCATCGACGCCGACACCGGCAGGCTCATGCTCCGAAAGCGGAAGATCACTTCCGGGCAGGCTTTGGACTCTTATAGGATCCCGCTAAAGCAAAAAATGCCGGCGGAATCGGAACCAGTTCTCTACGAACAAATCCACACCTCTTACACAGATCCACAGTCGTTCTCCCTGACGCACTCCGACACAGATGCAGTGGAGGACTACATGGGGGATGACACCACCTACCCCGGGGACATGGACCCTGAGGGCCAGCAAGACCCTGATCAAGTCTGGGATGACCCTGTAGACCCAGGTGCCGCTCTGGATACACAGGACACGCAACTTTATGGCGCAAAAACGTCCCCCACAGAGGACACTGCTGCATTCAACGCCCTCATCGATCGTGCCGCAGCCAATCATGGAGTGCAACTCCACTCAGACACTATCGAGGACGATTTCTTGGTGGACACTTTCGCATCCTCCGAGAGGACTGTAAAGACTCTGCCCATGTTGAAAGGTGTCCTCAAACCAGCAAAGGACATTTTCAAAGAAACCACCAGGGCACGGGTAATAAACCCCAGGATCGAGAAGAAGTACAAACCCGCACCTGGGGACCCCACGTACATTAGAAGCCAGTTGCCTCTGGACTCCATCGTAGTTGCCAATGCTCGCAAACGGGCACACTCGCAGACGACTGGTGATGCTCCTCCCCCGGACAAAGAGTCCAAGGTCCTAGAGACCTCCGGCAAAAGGATTGCAGCCCAGGCAGCAAACATATGGCGCATTGCCAATACACAGGCGCTCCTAGCTCGCTACGACCGCTCACACTATGACACGTTAGAGACCCTACTCCAACACCTACCAGACGAGTACAAAGAGGCAGCGGAGCTCCTCATCAGGGAGGGACAACTTCTCACAAACGCATCCATCAAGTGTGCACTGGATGCCGCAGACACTGCTGCAAGGGCAATAAACACCAGCGTCATGCTACGACGACACGCCTGGTTGCGAATCTCCGGATTCAAACCTGAGGTCCAAAATAACATCCTCAATCAGCCGGTCAACCCCGACTACTTATTCGGACCTGAGGTTGACACCACCTTAGAAAAGATAAAAAAAGACACGGACACTGCGAAGTCAATGGGGGCTCTGCAAACGCAGACTTTTCGTAGTGGCTCCTTTCGTCGCCCCGGAAATAGAGGTGCAGGTAGAGGACAGGGGGCACAGCAAACCTACAATAAAGGGGGCACACAGAGTTCCTACGATAAAAACACCCGAGGTGGATATCGTGGCTCCAGCACCAAAGGCAGAGGACGTGGTACGGCAATACCAGGTCCTCCCCCAAGAACAAACAGTGACGCCCTCTCCCTTCCCCCCGACCACATAACACCTGTCGGGGGAAGGCTCCAGCGGTTCCTGTCCACATGGAATACCATCACCACGGACAGGTGGGTCAAAGATGTTATCCAACACGGTTACTGTCTCGAATTAACCTCCACTCCACCCACCATACCGCCAAAGCACCGTCCTATGTCCTCAGAGCACTTAGCGTTATTACAGCAGGAAGTGCTAAGTATGCTGCAAAAAGGCGCAATAGAGGTCGTGCCCGTCCACCAACAGGGAACAGGGGTGTACTCTCTGTACTTCTTAATACCAAAAAAGGACGGGTCACTCAGACCTATCCTAGACCTGAGACCCCTCAACCGTTACATTCTCTCAGAGCATTTTCACATGCTCACCCTACAGCAGGTTCTCCCGCTCCTCAGACAGGGAGACTTCCTAGCCACGCTAGACCTCAAAGATGCGTATTTCCACATACCCATACACCCATCACACAGAAAATATCTCCGGTTCACCATTCAGGGGCAGCACTACCAATTCAAAGTCCTTCCCTTCGGAGTGACAACAGCACCCAGAGTTTTCACAAAGTGCCTAGCTACTGTGGCTGCACATCTACGGAGGCAACACATTCACGTCTACCCTTACCTGGACGACTGGCTTGTTCAGGCAAAGTCAGCCCAGCAATGTGCCAGCCACATGTCCCGCACCATTCACCTTCTTCACAGTCTGGGATTCTCACTAAATTACCCAAAATCACATCTCCAACCCGCACACGTACAACAGTACCTAGGTGCGACCATAGACACTCTGGCAGCCACAGCTCAGCCAAATTTAGTGAGGATCAACAGCATGCAAATGCTGATTTCCAAGTTCAAACCCCAACACTCCCTTCCTGCGCGAGTGTTCATGCAGCTGATAGGCATGATGGCCTCCTGCATTTTCATAGTACCGCACGCGAGACTACATATGCGCCCGCTCCAGGAGTGCTTGGCACGTCAATGGAATCAGGCTCACGGGCAATTAAAAGACCTAGTGTTGGTGAGCGGTCGAGCATACAACTCTCTGCATTGGTGGAATCCACAAAACCTTTGCAAAGGCCGACCGTTCCACGAGCCTGTTCCACAAATAATACTGACAGCGGACGCGTCTCTCCAGGGATGGGGAGCTCATGTACTCCATTACACAGTGCAGGGACTATGGACAATACAACAAAAGAAGATGCACATCAACGTTCTGGAACTGATGGCAATCTTCCTAGCCATGAAGCCATTCAAAGTACACTTGTGCAACAAAGTCGTGTTGATCCGGACGGACAACATGACTGTCATGTACTACATACAGAAGCAGGGAGGAACGCACTCTCCACAGTTGTCTCATCTGGCTCAGAGCATGTGGAAGTGGGCCATTCAGAGGAACATATTCCTCATGGCGGAACACCTCCCAGGCAAGGACAACCAGATGGTGGATCTGCTCAGCAGACACAGCCACCAGATGCACGAGTGGGAGCTACACCCGTCAGTACTCCAACCGTACTTCCAACAGTGGGGTCATCCAGAGATAGACCTATTCGCCACAAGCGAAAACGCAAGATGCCAAAACTTTGCCGCCAGGTTCCCACATCCGCAGTCGCAGGGCAATGCGATATGGATGAACTGGTCCGGCAGATTTGCGTACGCTTTTCCCCCAGCGCCGTTGATACCGCTGGTGGCACGCAAACTGCGACAACACTCACTGACACTCATCCTGGTCGCTCCAACATGGGCACGCCAGCCATGGTACACCACCTTTCTGGAACTTTCCGTGGTGCCGCATCAAAGGCTGCGGATCACACCCGCGCATTTGACGCAGAACCATGGAGAAATTCAGCACCCAGATCCGCAACAGCTGAACCTGGCGATCTGGCTCCTGAAGTCCTAGAGTTTGGCTACCTAAACCTGCCACCTGACTGTATGAACATCATTAAGGAAGATAGGAGACCCACTACCAGAGCTTGCTATGCAGCCAAATGGAAGAGGTTTGTCATTTATTGCAATAACAATGACATTAACCCGCTAGATGCATCCATTCAAAACATAATCTGTTACCTCTTACACCTATACCGATGCAATCTGGCATACAACTCAATACGTATCCATTTAACCGCAATAGCAGCCTATCTCCAAAACAGGCAGCACCTCTCTTTATTCAGAGTGCCTGCCATCAAAGCCTTCTTGGAGGGACTTAAACGAGTAATTCCCCCAAGACACCCACCAGCGCCAGTGTGGAACCTCAACTTGGTCCTCACCCGACTGATGGGTCCACCCTTCGAACCTCTCCACTCATGTGAGATTCAATTCCTCACCTGGAAAGTGGCTTTTCTAGTAGCAATCACTTCGTTGAGAAGAGTTAGTGAACTCCAGGCACTAACCATTCAAGAGCCATTCATACAGGTTCACGCAAACGGGGTCGTACTACGTACCAACCCCAAATTCATGCCTAAAGTAATATCGCAGTTCCACATCAATCAAACGATTGAACTGCCTGTTTTCTTTCAGAATCCACAAAATGTCGCTGAAAGAATGCTCCATACACTAGACGTCAAAAGAGCCCTCATGTACTATATAGACAGAACCAAAAGCTTTAGGAAGACAAAACAACTTTTCGTTGCCTTTTCCCCACAACACAAAGGCAACGCCATCTCCAAAGCAGGTATAGCCAGATGGATCGTTAAATGTATTCAAATTTGCTATCAAAAGGCTAAACGCACATTAACGATTCCCCCACGAGCCCACTCAACACGTAAGTTAGGGGCCTCCATGGCTTTCCTGGGAAACATTCCTTTACATGATATATGTAGAGCAGCCACATGGTCCACTATACATACATTTACCAAACACTATTGTGTAGATGTACACTCAAAACAGCAGGCAGCTGTAGGACAGGCTGTTCTCAAAACTCTTTTTCAGACCGCTGCAGCTGGCACTGGTAGCCGCCGCTAATTGGAGGTACTGCTATGTATTCTATGCACAGATATGAATTCAGCAGCCCACATGCCTCGAACTGAATATGCTACTTACCAGTATGCATCTGTTCTTGGCATGTAGGGCTGCTGACATTCATATCGCCCACCCTCCTCCCCGGCGCCTGTAGCAGCTGCAGCTCTCAGAATTACTGTATAGCATGGTCATCACTTTCTGTATCTACTCCATCACTGCCACAATGGCGAAAAACAATCTGAGGATGGAGAGGATGCCCATGCGCACTGTGGTCCAGGGGAGGAGTCACCTATCTCAGGATACTTCGAAGACTCTTCCAGGACAACAACGTGCAAACATCCGGACCCAACACTAGGCGGCGATCTATGCACAGATATGAATGTCAGCAGCCCTACATGCCAAGAACAGATACATACTGGTAAGTAGCATATTCAATGTGAATTATAAACCACAAATCCAATGGTAAACAATGGGCGGAATGCATCCTCAGAGAAGCTTTGAGAATGCCCACAAGAATTAGTTTTGCAGTTGTGCTGTCTGGTGGGCTTTGACCTAAAATGCAGGAGCCTGCCAGAGTCCGATAAAGGGGCAGTGAGTGTCTAGTGATTAATTAAAGAGGTGGATTTAAGACTTCCAGCCTTGGTATTCTGTCGTAATGCTGATGCAAAACAATCTATTCAGTAATGATTCGAATAGTTGAATAAAGTACTAGCTAAGTAGGCCAAACCTCATTAATCAGGGGAAACTACAGCTTTTGATGTTCCAAGTCCTCCTATTATCCTGGAGTAGGAATATTCAGTCTGGTCTTAGATTCCAAAATCTCACATTCCCTGCTCTGCTATCCCTCCTGAGATCAGTTTAGACTGGCTCAGTTGGATGTGGAATGGTTGTGTCTGGAAAGCCATTTCAAAGGCGGATGTTGGTCACAGGCAGGAAAGGGGAGGGATTGGTTTCACTATGGCAGACTGCCTGCACCCTCAACCCTGCCTACTTACCTGGCTCCAGGGATGGGGGGAGATAGATGTGTGTCTTGAGGCTCGCAAGTTCAACAAAAAACCTCTTTTGTGCCACACCCATGTGGAGTCGATAGCCTCCAATACTCACTGGTCCTCATGTGTGCAATTTTTTTTTTTAAGGGAGTTTTTATATACTGCAAACTTGACCCGCAGGTATCGGGTATCAGAGCACTTTACATAGCATCAGTTGCGTTACATGAGGACACATTCATTTCTGTTAGCCACGGGGGATTAAGTGATTTGCCCAGAATCACAGGATGTTCAGCGTCATTGCTGAGACTCGAACCCGGTTCCCCAGATTCAAGGTAGACCGCCCTAGACGTTAGCTCAACTCCTCTCCCAGTGTAGGTACACTTAATACATGATGAAGGCCATGGGCCCCAGTTATGGGGACTAAACTTATGGTATCCTCTACAGGGGTCTAAGTAAAAAGGCTATTCCTCTGATCATAGAATTTTCTGAGATCTCTGTCAGGCACCAGATAGCTTAGGGAGACAGCCCAGTAACGATTATTGCCGAAATGGGAGCTTCTAGACATCCGAGACCAGCTCACATGTCTTCTGTAACTTTAAACTGAGAACACTTCAGAGGGGACACGATTGTCATATTGCCTTAAGGCAAAAGCACAGGCATATTTAGAACCATAAAAGGGCTGGGTGGCACATGCTCCCAAGGCCTTGTAAAGGACCTTCATTGTGACAGGCCTACAAAATGTGCTAAGAAGTAATTGATTTGGAACAGAGTGACTTCCTTTGTCTGCGAGAAGCAGAATTGCTAGTAGATCATGGGAATACAGCACAACACTGACAAACACTAGACTGCACACATTCCATTCCGAGGGAGGGTGGGTTTGAGTGGTGGATGAGGTACATGAGGGTAGAATCATGATCCCAACATTTAATGAGTGCTAGATTCGCCATTGAGAACACTATCTGCTAAACTATAATCCATATGACAAGCTTCAGTGATGATTTGTTATGATCTTCAGGGTCTCCATGTAGCATGTACATTTGTCCAATCCAATGAGTTACATCACCCAAGCACATTGTCAGATCCTGACCAGTGAAGCAAGTTAGGAAAAGCTCGAGAACCAATCGAGAACCAGCAGCTGCCTATATATAGCCATGTAGTTATTTAATGGGATTTCTTAGGTGCTACATGTCGCTTTTATGGTGCTTCAGAGCACTGGGTCTTTTAAAGTAAAAAAAATTATTTTAGGGAAACAGAGAAATAAAACCAATTTAGAGCTTTCACAGTTTCGTCAGCGGCCTTTTATTGCTTTTTGTCAGAATAATACCTACGGGAGGTATTGCCTCGCCTTCACCATTGGGATATTATGTGATCAGTTGATTGCTCAGCCTTTGATTTAAATTTTTTATTTTGGAGCCCCACGCCCCCTGGTACATATTCCTTTCTTTGTAGTGTTCTGCCTCCATAACTGAGCTTCTGTGGTGCCAAACACTGAGCCACAACTTCTTCGAGCAGGCACAAAATTGAGCTGCTTGAATCCTACACTGATGCACATGGTGAGATAAAGAACGGGGCTTCCTACAACTCAGCCACTGACAACCTGGATGGATGCAGGCCAACTTACATGAAAATAAAAAGAATATAATTTTCTTTCAAGAAAACCACCTATCAATAATAATTTTACTTCAAATTCGCAAACTCAAAAGTGGCCAAAGGACTGATGAGCATCTACCACACAGCCCTCTGTTTTTTGTGTGAATCTCACAAGGTAATATACTCTTGTTTCTTCCTCATTACCTAATATTGTGCAGGGTTTTTGTTTTAGAGTCTGGACAGAATACTCAATATTGATTTTGCACTCAATACAGGCATAGACATTTGTTCCCATTTCCCAGTTCTGTGCTCTGAACCATACAAATTCCATTCAACCGATTGCTTTCGTGATTAATGTGCTAACGGGGAAAAAAGCCAGCGTTGTGATGATAATTTCTCCATCTAGGTTAATATCGGTTATCTTCTCATTTTGCCTTGCTTCTGGAGTACAAGACCAATTTCCCAATGGTTTAACCAATGTATTTGGTAAGAAAGCTGATCATTTATCTTGACTCTGTAAGGACCAAAAAAACGTGCTTTAATTCTCAAGAAATTTTGTGTAATCTGCAGATCTCTTTGAAGATGACCTCTTATACATTTCTATATTAACCAGGCCATGGCCATGACCCTGATAGCGAAGTGACCTTCAGAGCCTGGAATTCTGTTTCTTATCTGAGCTTAATCAAACTGTTCTCGGACATAAGAGTTAATAGGTCTTTGGGAATTGATGCAGCAGTCAATGCTTCTAATACTACATTATTGTCATGTTGATATCGTAGCACGGCTAAACACCTGTTCAAAGAAAAGAATCACTCCCAATGCAGGTTGGTTTTTATCCTTCCTTCACACTGAAAACCTCAAATGGAAGCAATTGGAAAGGAAATGGAGGACATGCTACAGCAGTGAGCAAAAAATATTAAAAAAGCAAAAAATAACTTTTTTGTCCAACATATTGCCACTTCAGAAAATGTTTCTAGAACCATTTTTAAAAGTAAGTAATTTTTAGGCCGACCCTAGGCAGCGCATGAGTTGTCTCTTCGAGACATGCTGTATTCACTCTGTGGGCTTACAGCCCGCCCATTGTCTTTTTATTTGGTCCTTCGATTGTCATTCAAAAATGCTCACTTGCTGGTGGTTAATCCTTGCTCTTTGTCCCTCCTAGTGTTTGCTTTCCTCCCACAAAACATGTCCCAATTACTGTTAACATTGCGCTTCTCTGTTTGCGTTCATTTCTTTGATTCCTGCTCGTGTCACTGTTTGCCTGTCTTCGATAGTTCAGCTTGGGCACCCATCACTTAATCTCCCTGTCCCTTTTTATTAGCAAGATGAAATGTCAGATGCTGTTTTGGAGGGCTCCATTTTAATTTCCTCTGACTTGGAAGTGCGAGGATTTCCCTCAAACCCCTTCCACTTCGCTGCTTGTTGCTTTAGCGAGCCTCCTTCCCGTGACCTTCAGCAGCTGAACCTTGCAGCACAGTTAAGGACATGGCTTGGGCAACTCCCGTCGCATATTCTCTGACGCTTGTTTATATAATGTCAATTCGAGCGAGCAAAGGTGTTGGATCGCTTTACATGAGTGCTACTTAAATTACACAATTTCAGACTACGTTTTGGGGGCATTTTTATAGAGCGTGAACTCGACTGACCCAAAGGATTGAAGCGCTTTACAAAAGCGCCAGTTACATTACACAATGTCAGATTCATTTTGTTGTTTTTCGGTACCCAGAGATTAAGTGATGCTGACGCTGCCCCTGTTTATTAATTATTTCCCCTCTACCTGACAAATGGGAGCATCATTCGTCCCTTCCACTTCCTCTCATGTTGCTGCATGCCGGCCCTCTTGCCTATTCCTGTCATCGTCCTCTCAGAGCTCTAATTTCAAAGCACATCATGGCAGTTCTACAGGGACTGCAAGGCACGTTTTTTTTTTTATTTAATGCTTTACATGAGCGCTAGTTACATTACACAAGGTCAAAATAATTTTGAGGGGCATTTTTATAGATGGCAAACTTGACTTACCAGAAGGTATTGGAGTGCTTTACAAAAGCGCCAGTTACATTACACCATCTTCAAGTTAATTTATTTGATTTTAAGTGCATGGAGAATAAGTGATGCCGACACAGTCCCTGTTTATTCATTATTTCCCCTCTACCTGACAAATGGGAGCATTTTGTTATTGTTGCTATATCCAGTGCTTATAAACACCCAGGGGGCTGTTCAATACACTAGTGATGCAGTCACACACAAAATGTTATAGTGCTGTTTACTTGCATCAATGCACTTGTCTTTCTGTCTGTGCGTTAAAAAGCCTTGCAATGTGTCCATACTTGTTTCCTGAGACAAGCATGTATTCCTGAATCAGACTGCCTCATCCAGTGTGCAGTAATTGTATAGCTGTTTATTCCCTGGTGGCATAGCACCCAGGATAAAGTGCTGCATGGCTAAACACTTATACGGTCTCAAAGGCTAGACCTATTGGCAGTGCCAATGCTTGTTACAACCTGAGTCTTGTAAGTAGCACATCCTGTCCTCTCAGCAGTTTGTAGAAGAGCTATAATTTCTTTTCCACTCCCTAGTGAAAATATTTTGTGCAATCTTTGCAAAGTCTGATTAACCTCTTTTTAAGAGGTCCTCTCTATGTCCACTTTGTAACAGGAATGCCTGCTTCTGGAATCTTTAAAATGATTTCTTTGGAAGAATCTGAGTCAATTCTGCAAAAATTAAATTGGGATCCCCTCTTGATCCATGCCCTGCCCACAAATTATTGAAGACCGGTCCCAGCATTATTTTGCAGATTAACCAGCTCTTTAACCTCTCTCTTTAGCAGGGCTAAGTGCCTTATTTTTGGAAAAGATCACTTATTGTGCCTCTTTTAAATAAACTAAAACAAAACATATGCTGATCCACTCACCCAGAGTAACTACAGACTAATTTATCTTCTTCCTATTTTAGGGAAGATGTTGGAATCTTTGATGAATATTCAAATTAATATCTATGTTGAGCAGAATCCATAATCTCAATTCTTCTAAATCTGGTTTCTCTGCTGGGTTTAGCACAGAAACTGCCCTTTTGTAGGTCACGGAATACATCAGAACTAATCTTAATTTGGGACAGAAGGTGGTGGTCAATTCATTTGATCGGTCCGCTGCCTTCAACACTGTCCAATAAAATTATCCTTCAGATAATGTAGAAGATTTGAATAGTGGTTAGGGCCTTAGACTTGTCGTGTTCCTATCTACCTGGAAGGCAACAAGCAGTATTTTTATCACATTTTACATACCAGTTTAGATCTTAAGGGAGGAACAGCACAACCACAAACTTTTTTTCAACGAAAGGTAATAATTAATTTTTTTACATCACAATTACTTTTACCTTGCAAGTCTTTACCACACAAGTCTTTACAGCGCATGTATGTTTCTATTTCTGAGCATGTGGTAAGTAGTTTATATATTTTTAAGGGTAATTAAATGAGAAACGTCAGTGGATCTTCTCCCAAAAATATAAAAATTTAAAATATTAGCAAACCTGTAAACAGCATAAATGTAATTTGTTAAAATATATATTATGTTAACAATCACGTATCAAAAAATAATGTATAACTTTTGAACAGTCGGTGGCAGTGTTAGACTGTGACTGGATTTTACACTAACAGTAAGCGTGGTCAAAGTATGAGTGGCAGTGGATTGTGTAGTGAAGGTATTTCAAATGTGAGTGAATGTGAATCTGTGGAAGTGGTATGTGTTGTAAAATCTGTGTAGTAAAAACATGCATTGTGAAGGAACGTGTGTTAATGTCTTCAACCTCTATAGGTTGTGGTGTTCTTCAGGTCTCAGCATTGAGCCCCACTTTATTTAACATCTATATGGCCCCTTTGGTACAACAATGGGGCTTGAACACAGTGTTATATGCAGATAACACACAAATTATGCTGGCCTTTCAGCAGCTTGATGATTCTGTGGCTAGTGATTTTCAGGGCTGTCTCCCTCCTGTTGCAGACTGGATGTACAATAGCTGTTTACAGCTCAATGCTGATAAAATGGAGATCCTGTCTTTCAGTTGGCCGCCTGTTGGTTTTTCAATACTCTGGCCTCCTAAATTGGGGCAAGAACCTACACCTTCAATTGCTAGGAATCTAGGTGTTTTGTGGGATTAGACTTTATCCTTCAAACATGCCACTGCTGCCACAAGCTTTGTTCTTGAAATCTCCCAAAAAGCTTTTAAGATAGCTTGCTTTTAGTCACCTGCAAGGTGATTACTTACGCATTGATCTCATCTAGACTAGATTATGCGAATGTTCTTTATTTGGGAATCATGCAAGACCTGCTTACTCGGCTTTAGAGCATCCAGAATGCTGCTGCCTGAATGTTCCAAAGACACTCCACGAGATCAAGGCTAAAATCACTTCACTGGCTTCAAATCTGATCTAGAATTAAGTTCAAGACCCTTCTGATCAAACATACAGCTTTTATCAGAAGAGTCTGTCCTACATTTAGAACAGGTTAAAATATTTTCCGCCGAGGGCAATTCGCTCAGCAAATCATAATTTACTTCATGTCCCAAAAGTGCGCAAAGTTAAATGCGTTGGCAGATCGTTTTATTTTCTAGCACCCACTATTATACATGCCAACTATCCCAATTCAGGTGGGAGACTACTGGTTTCAAGACTAGGCTCCAGATTCCTGCAAACAGAAAACGTATTCCTCCCCTGGCTTCAGACAACCTGGACTTGGCTAGTGAGACTGCCAGTAACCTGTTCCCGCATGCCGGTGCACAGTATTTTTGTCACACACTCTATGCCTGCCATAGCACTTTCTCTGTGCTCCTTACAGGTAAGAGGAAAAACACATGTACATCCATTCCTGCTATCCAGTTCTGCAGAAGCACACTTTCAAGTACTATATGCTACAGCAGATTTGATTCAGACCTCGAAATAAGTCAATGTGAGAAATACATTCTCTCGATTATTTTTCTAAAATCTCCAACTTTCCTCTTCTAAAATGTTGGAATGGATGCACTATCTTGGACTTCTTTACCAATATACCATCGCAACAACCCTAGTGAAAGTCTGTTTAAAACCTAATTGAAGACCTTTCTGTTTCATGAACCTTAGACTAGCTAGTACTCTCCTTGCTTTTACTCTAGCGCCAGGACGCTTCTTATGAAGCGCTTCATAAATTTATATTCATTCATTCCTAACCAAAGATAGCTTTAATTCTATTTCAGTCTGCGAACGTCTGCTAGGCTTTAGCCATCACCTAGTCTACTTAGTTTAGCTAATATTTCTGATTGTGAAATAATCTTGTGCTTTAGGAGAACTTGAGATAAGACATCAAACAGTCCCACTAGGAAGATCTTAAGCATAAAATAAACAGCTTAGTGAAATGTGAGTGTATGGACTTTGAACAGTGTCATATACAAACGGAAAACAATCAAAACCATGGTTATAATTGCAACAGAAAATGTATTGTTCCATGACTTAATTTCCCCCCTCAACCTGCCTGTATTACTGAACGGACAAAATTATTGCAAGCACTATGACAGGTAAACTATGATGCTGAGTTGACTGCCATAAACATATTGTGCATGCCTGAAAACTTTCTGATATCATGATTTCCATGTGAAAAAGTGTGAGGAAATATTGCACAGTTAATGCTGTGTAATCAGATAGAATAGCAATAAACCTCAAGAATGTCGGGTTTCAGTGTGTGTGTGTACGAACACAAAAGCTTTTCACGAAGTAATGCTATTTTACACCCATTCCAGTGTGGGCTTTGATGGATATCATCATACTGACTCTTGTGTTTTCATAAGGCAAAAGGGCTTGCTAATTCTTTACCTGAGAGGTCGTTAATTGTTGTTGGCCACTCTATACGGTACTCCAACCTGGCCTTAACCTCCTTGCCAGTTTTGGTCATCAATGACCTCAGCACAGCAGAACGATTAAGGTCATAGATATTGGGGCTATCATCTTTTCAGTCTGTAAGGCCAATTGTTATGCTGCAAGCAAATCCTTGTCCTTTAGCCTCTGGAGGAACACAATATTCATAGTCTAATGTCCTTCCTATCTAGTAGAGCTTAGGGAGTGGCACTGGCCCAGTTAGTAAACATTTTACTTATGCATAGGGGGGTCACTCGCTCCCTTTCAATTATTATTATCAACCATTAATGATGCCAAGAGTGTCTGATCCTAAGTGTATGCTGACAACACCCACATTCTTCTAAGTTTGAAGCAGACCGAGTATGGACCATTCACTAATGATTTACTGGTGGATGTTGACTAGTTTCCTGAAGATGTGCACAAGATGTTGGGCATTTTCTCTATAAACCTTTTAAAATGCCTGACACTTATCAGCCAGTGTGGGCCCTTGCTGTATGTGATGTTAGTATTGAGTAACTTCAGTAGCTCTGTGGACTGTAGGGGAAAATGATACCAAGTACATTGACACTTTTGCGGCTATCCAGGAAGCTAAGGATAACCCTAGACCAGTGTTTCCCAAACTGTGGGGCAGTAGCCCATTTTTGGTAGGTCGGGAAAGTCCAAGCAACAAATAAAGATGCCTTTAAATTCTGTGTTTATCTTGTGACGTTTGCGGGCGCTCACAGACAGAGGTTAAATGTCAGGCTATGGCTTCTGACATATTGCTGTTTATTCCTTTAACAAAGTTAAGCAATTTGAGTGATGAAGTGTAAGAACGTCCCCACTCAAAATGCAGGTAAGTTGCATCATTTATTGAGAGCAATCAGGCACATCTTACATCTCCTGTAACTTCCACCAACTGCTACCCACATACTCTACATTCCAGCCCCTGTGGCATCCTGTTACCTAGGAGCAGGTAACCAGGATACTACATCTCCCTTCTTTACACAATAAGACCAAATCTTTATACTAAGCGCAATGAAAGCATCACACTACGAGATCCAACAATGAGAGGTCTGACCTCCAAAGTATAATTTGCATATTAACTCTAAGTAAATAGAAATACAATACCCAATGGGTATCCAAAAAGGTTAACCCCTTCCCCGCTCATGACGGAACCACTCCGTCATGAGCCACGGGTGCCGTGTGCTCATGACGGAGTGGTTCAGTTATGCCGCGGCCGTTGGCGGCCGCTCCACCCACGCGGCGCTAATTCCCCGCCTGTGCGGGCGATTAGCGCCGTGGGCGGAGTCATGACGGAACCACTCCGTCATGAGCACAGCTCAACCGTGACTCATGACGGAGTGGCTCCGTCATGAGCACAGCCCCACTGCGCTGCCCCCAAACCCGCCCCCAGTGCTGCGGCGGAATTCCTGCCGCAGCCAAGGGGTTAAATAAAAGAAAAGGAAGTAGTAACAGTCCAAGGGTCTTGCGGGTAGTGTACAATGCATAACAAAGACTTAACTATGAAGGACCAACCACCCATCCTCCCATTCATACAATAATTTACATGACAAAACTCAAATCTCTTGGGTTGGATCACTGGTCTACCCTAGCGTGTAGCAGTTACACTAAAGCGCTGCTTTTTCTTGTTAGGTCTCGCCTGAGCTAGCGCATGCGCTGCTCGGAGAGACATTTTCTATACGGGTTTCCAAAGTGCTGCCTAATGCTTGCGTTCATGCGAGCAGCCGCCAATCACTGCTGCGCGCGCACCACTCGCGTGCTTACCCACAGCTTGTCCCGTCCTCATGATCGCAATATATATATATATATATATATATGAATTTGTTAAGCGCGCAGCTACCCATGGGTTTCCCGGCGCTAGAGACACAGAAGTAGGGAAAAAGGAGGTCAAACAGGAGGCAAGAAACCAATTACAGAGAGAACAACCAGGTCTTCACTCCTTTGCGGAACTTAAGATAACACGTTTCAGACCGCAAGGGGACGGGAAGCGAATTCCAGAGCGAGGGCGCCAAGTAGGAAAAAGAGCGCCCACCAACTCTAGCACGCTTAAAATGGGGAACAGAAAATCTGCATTGAGTGGAGGATCTGAGAGTGCGAGAGGGACAATATTGATGGACTAAGGTGGAAAGATAGTGAGGGGCTTTTCCAGCTTTAATACGATGCATAAAGCTTTAAATTTGGACCTAGATTCTATGCGCAGCCAGTGCAGGCTGCGCAGGGAGGAGGAAACAGAAGAGGTTCTAGGCAAATTGCAGAGTAAGCGGGCAGCCATGTTCTGGACCACTTGAAGCTTACGGGAGACCTCCTTGCAGGCACCCAGAAGTAGAACATTACCGTAGTCCAGACGCGATGTCACCAAGGCCTGGACCACTGACTTCTGGGTGTCAGGGGGAAGCATCCATGTGATCTTCCTCAGCCACCTGATGATGGTGGTACAGGTGGCTGCTACTTTAACCACATGTTGCCTCATGGATAACTGATTATCAAAGAGGACCCCGAGATTGCGTGCTGCTGTTGTTGGAGCCGGCAGTGGTCCCATTTGCTGAGGCCAATGTTGCGGGCCCCAGAGAGCGGAATCCGGACCAAACAGAAGCAGCTCCGTTTTGTCGCCGTTCAATTTCAGTTTGTTAGTCAGCATCCAATTGGCGATCTCAGCAAGCCCAGAGCAATGAGAGGAAGAAGAAGAGTGCTGATTAGAAGAGAGAGAGAAAATAATCTGGGTGTCGTCTGCATATGAAAAAATAGAAAGTCCCGACTGTTCAGCAAGAAAAGCAAGGGGTCTAACATAAAGGTTAAAAAACAAAGGACTGAGAATAGAACCTTGGGGAACACCATAAGGGGAGTTATGAACCGTGGACACCGCAGAGGAGGAGAAGACTGAAAAAGTGCGGTCAGAAAGAAAGTTGGAAATCCAAGCAAGTACGGGGCCACCGATCCCAACAGACCTCAAGGCAGACAGAAGGATGGTATGGGAGACGGTGTCAAACGCGGCACTCAAATCCAAAAGGATGAGTGCCACCGTCTCCCCTCTGTCTACATGACGTCTGACTGTCTCGGAGACACCTAGGAGGGTAGACTCCGTAGAAAAGCCAGCCCGAAAACCAGATTGGGAGGGATGAAGAACATTCGCTGATGCAATGTGAGTGGTTAAGAGACGGTTAACGTGCTTCTCCAATACCTTCGAGAGGCAGGGGAGCAAGGAGATGGGGCGAAAGTTTGCTGGGTTGCTGGGATCCACGTTAGCTTTCTTTAGGAGCGGGACCACCATTGCATGCTTCCAGGCATTAGGAACAGTTGCCTCCATAAGAGAAGCGTTCAAAAGAGCCAAGATACAGTCAAGTGAAACATCGGCGAGGGTAAAGAGGATCTGCGGGGGCATAGGATCCAAGGGAGAGCCAGACTTGATCTCTGACAGCAGTTTCTGGGAAGCGGGCATAGAAATGAGTTCCCACTTATCTAATAGAGGAAATGAAGACCGTACAGGGTCGTCCTGAAGGGGCGGTAGGTCAAGGTTCAATGTAGATGAACTGGATGAAGCAGATGGTAAAACTTCAAAACCCGCGTAGATGCTGTCAATTTTCTTCGTAAAGAAGTACGCCAAAGAATTGCATTGACTGCTTTCCAGACAGGGGGCTTTGGGAGCACAAGACATACCAGATAATTCCTGAACTGCCTTAAAAAGGGCTTTAGGACGATTCTGAGCTTTCAGTATCATGTTGTTGACGTGATTAGCCCTGGCGGTATTACATAAAGCGTGGTAGTTATATAATGCGAGTTTGTAATTATCTTTATCAACCGAAGAATAGTTTGACCTCCAAATACGCTCCAGTCTTTTACAGCGGGACTTCTCCATTTTTAATTGTTCATTGAACCAAGGAGCAGGAGGGTGCCGAAAATTATGCTTACATTTACGTGCCGGTAAGCAGAGATCAATTGCAGAGGTGAGCCAAGTACTAATCGTCCCTGCATCATTCGTAGAAATATTCAAAAGAGGAGGCATGGTCTTTTCAAGGGAATTATTGAGATGCTCCAGGTTAAGTCTTTGCCAATTTCTACTGATTCTAAGGGAATGTGAGTTAGCAGAAGGGCAAGTGGCACCCGGTATGTTGATGAAGAACTCTACGATAAAATGGTCAGACCAAATAATAGGTCTGGGAGGTAGGCAGGTCACATTTACCAAATTCGCAAAGATTGGGTCTAATAGATTGCCGCCTTTGTGAGTTGGACCGGAGTTGAGAAGACTTAAATTAAGGGCGGCAAAATCCTGTATAAGATGAGTGCTAATAGAGCATAGGGTGTCGTTAAAATGGATATTCAGGTCACCCAATAACAGAAAGTTATTGGATTCCAACAAAAGGGGAGCAATAAACTCAGGAAGGGCGATACAGAAGGGGGCCCCGCTTTGATCGCGATCGCGATTACTTTCGCTTTCACGGCCGCGCGGCCGTTACTTTTACGGCCGCGCGGCCAACGCTTGTTATATATAAAATGGGTCCTATTGAATTGCCATTTATTACGTGACGTTCGCTCTTAATCCTACAACAATTGCCAGAAGTTTTGAGACATGTCATAGTTATTTCTGCTTGGCCCATAACAGTTTAGATTGTCATTTACTAATGCTACTACCACCACATTTTCATACTGAATGTCAGTCAAATAACCCATTTAGAGATTGTTTATGAATGCCTCCTGCTTACTGCTTTGATGTTTCACAAAGCCTGCTGAAGGTCATAGTTGATAAGGCAAAGCAGAGGAAATGTGTTTTTTCTGAGACAATCTTAAAGAGATCTGTGGAATAAGCTCTGAAATGCATGCCTTTATAAGCTTTGGTGCATATGTTTAATGAATCAACTTGCTCATGGATCTTCTGGGGCACATACATGAAGTGAATCACGTGCTGTCACCGTCTTCTTAACCATTGACTCAAAGGTGCTTTATACAGAATAATAATGTCAACATGATACGACTAGATACACAGAAACATGGCATTACCATATTCAATCCCGAATTGTAGTTCCTGCTACATAAGGTGCATGTCCACCCTGTAGACAGGCATCTTGTATGTCGTCCTCCACAAAGGTCTTGAACACAGCAGCGCTCTTTGTACCTGTTGTTCTGTCTGCCTGCGTGAAATGGGAATCGGAGAGTCTCGGTGCTGGGCTCATGCCTTCTGTTCTTTTATTGCGAGATCCTACTGTGGCGACCAAGAATGTGAGGCATTGCTGTCCCCTTCCTGATAGCCTGCATGGCAGGCAAAAAGCAGTGAGAAACAGGTAGGCACTTTCTGGTTAAATGTTATGGACTAGCCACAATTTCTACCTGGGCACTGATCCCGGACCTCACCTTGACACCAAAGGCCAGAAACGGATCTCGATGGAGTTTAAGGCGGCTTTTGAACTTTTAAAGTTTTAATTCCCTTCTGGGACCAGCTCTGATATTTCCTTAGGTTTGTTGGTTTCAAAATTGGAGAAAGTTGTACATGCGCACCTTGTTTTCCTCTTTTACAATCAGACATGGTTACCTTAGTTGAGGACAAGCACACATGCTTTTGCCATGCACTTTGTCAGTTGCCATGGATGAAGACATGTGTGATTACCCTTCTGATATAATAACTGGTGGACAATTAGTTGACACAGTGGAGGTAGAACCCGTTCAGAAGGGCTTCTCTTTTCATGTTGTACTAGCTCAAGACCTGAATCACATCCTGCTGCGACTAAGGAGATTTTGGATGAACAGAAAGCTGCAGGGAATTATCCATAGTATGAAACCTTGACACACTTTTTGATTTATCTTAAACATAACTTGTGGCTTTCACTTCTTTTGTCTCAGTTTAAGCCTCAGCTGGATATGCCATGGTTCCCATCCGAGCCATTGCCCTGGCTTCATGGATGTCAGTAACAGCTCATCCAAATATCCAGTTTCAAGACAGAAAAGCAGAGAAAGTGCAATAAATTACTGTATCACAATTACCATTCAAGAAAAAAACGTTTTATGGCTAAGGTACGACCTCATTATGAAGGATTCTTTTTTAAGAAAAAATTTTGACAGCATTTTCAAAAATACAGTGACTGTAAAAGGAACAAAAAGTAACACAGTACATGCATCTCCTTACCGATATAAAACCCCATGTGACACGTTAACTCCCAAACCAAGGACATCCAACAAGCACCGTTATCAATACCATCTTTTACGCACCACCCATTATCCCAATTGTTGTTTAGCACACTAGCGTCATTTATGGGGAAAAAAATGAAAGCTCAAAGCACCCCAGATATTTCCATACTTGGAAGGACAGCCTCTTGCTTTGCAGAATGATTGTTGTATTATCGTGCATTTATTCATTTCAGTGGCCTACTTTCCAATTTCTTGGCCTCACTAGCATATCAGTTCAGCTCTTTGTAATGAGCAACCTAATGAAAGACCCCTCTTTGTCCTCCAACAAGCCCAACAAAATTATTTTAATGAATTCTAGTTGCCATACTAGGATTCTTTAAAGATATGATGGACACTGCGACCCAAAACAGACCCAGACCGTTTAAGTAAAATCCCCCTGCACACTTAAAACATCACAAAAAAATGTGTGAAGTGTCACGCCCCATGTGCCAGAGTCTTCTTGTGTAATTGTTTTCAGTGATTTAAAAACACAGAATATGGATTGACTTTTTAGGGCCAGATATCATGGCAAGCCCATCAAGACAGTCTCTGACATGCCAATCCATCATGATGTCTCAAGCATGCTACCCCTCTCCTTGGAGGCGTTTGGCTACAAGACATGTTTCTATGCCAATAGCCAATACTTCAACTAGACCACTTTAGAGTTTGCTATCTACGCAACATCCCTGAGTCAATCAAGCAACAGATTCTTCTGGAGAGCCCAATGGAAGGATGCATTCAACTCTTTGTCGATAAACTATGAAGCTGTGCGTTGGACCAAGGGTCATGGATGTTGTGCCAACGGATTCCTCTATATAGTTAATAATATTTACTTCTTACTTATGGCTTGACCTCTCAGCATGTCCAAGTAACAATCTATAAGACAACTTTATGTCCTCATTAGGAAGGATTACTGCAGAAAATACTGAAGAAAAAAATCAGTCATGCAAGGTTATTCAAATGATCAAAAAAGTGGACTTGGATCAGTCGTTTTGCTAATTGAAAAGGCCCTTGGAGATTTCAGTTTCATTATTAAGTTGAAGGTGAAACATTTTCCTAGGCCAATTGACTTTTGCTTAGAGACCATGAAATTTTATTTCTTGCTTACCAGAACCAAGGGAATTTGTGATATCCTTAGATCTTCAAGATGCCTATTTAGATATTTCGACCTGTCACTCTTATCATAAAATCTTATAATGTATAGTTAGGGAACCATTCTTTCCAGTTTTTAATGCTGACAATTAGGTTAAAAAGAGCTTCCAGCACTGCCATGATGGACTCAGATTATTGGCAGGGTTAGAGCACAATAATGGTACACTCATATTTGCAAAATGTACTAATCCACTCTTCCTCTCAGTCACAGCCTCAAAAAGGCACATGAATAGTTCATGATTTTATGAAGTCTCATCGGTTCTGAAACAATCCTGGTCTTTTCTGGTTCCTTCACAGCCTCTGACACTTATTTGGATGTGTGCATGGCCTGATGTGGATAAGGTACTGACAGAGGTGTTGGCTATATAGACTCCAATCTCAACTATTGCTTCAGCTTCACTATAAAACAGCCATGGCGCAAGAGTGCCATCAGGTTACAGGTGGTTAGAGTGGCAGCTGTTTGTGTGTTCCTTAGACAAGTTTTCACTTTTTTCTATACTCTATCATTCTGATCATTGACATCTAGCTTCTTTGGCTACATTGCTGTTATTCTCATTCTTACACGCCTCTGCACCCAGAAGCAGTGGTGGTTGGTCTTTAGAGACCTGTCCATCAATGGTCCATTATCTCCAATCCAACACCCGTGCTTATCCCCCAGTCCCCCACTCTGTCCTAACACTTATCATCAGTTTCAAAGCTCACCGTGCTTATCCCCCTGCCCCACGCTCTGTCCTAACACTTATCATCATGTTCAAAGCTCGCCGTGCTTACCCCCTTACCCCCCGCTCTGTCCTAACACTTATCATCAGGTTCAAAGCTGACCGTGCTTACACCCCTGCCCCACGCACTGTCCTAACACTTATCAGGTTCACAGCTCGCCGTTATGCAGCACAATATCCATGGTGCAACAACATCACCTGTTGCATGGCTAAACACTTATAAGGTCCCAAAAGCAAGACCTATTGGCTATGCCAATGCTTGGTTAGAGCTCCTCAGGGATCACATACTGTCTAATTGCAGTTGCTTAGAGCACCACATTGCTGCAGGGCAACCTGTGAGCTGCATTCTCGTGATAGTGGCTGCCAGGGCGCCATGCTGCTTTTTCTGTGTAAAAGTAACTTCTTTACGTTCAAAAACGAGTTGTTCCTTCAAATAAAGGGCGTGGCTATGGGTTGCTGTTTTGCGCCCGAAATAGCGAATCTGGTGATGGACCAATTCGAGAAACTATATGTCTTCAATGAAACTACACCTTTTCATAATAAGATCGACAAATGGGTGCGTTTCATCAACGACATTTTTCTTATTTGGAGTGGGAATACAGAGGAACTAGATAGTTTCCATAACTGGTTGAACGAGCGTACACCAGATTTGAATTTTACTAAGAATGTCAGTAACACACGAATTAGTTTCCTGGACGTATGGATTCTGGACAATGAAGGGGTTTTGGAAGTCAGTCTCTATAAAAAAACCAACAGATAGAAACACCTTGTTAGAATTTACATCAGGGCACCCAAGAAGTTTGAAAGAAAACCTGCCCTATGGTCAGTTTCTAAGAATAAGACGTAATTGTACCAATAAAGATGACTATTTTGAGAATGCTCACAAATTACAAGAACAATTATGTGCGAGAGGATACCCAAAAAAATTAGTACGTGCTGCATTAAAAAGGGCCTGGTTCACACCAAGGGAAAATCTACTAACACCTAAAAGACATGAAAAGACGGAATGCATGACATGTGTACTAACATTTAACCCCAAAGCCAACAAAGTTAAAAACATAATTCTGAGAAATTGGAGGTTAATTGAACAGTTCAACATACCTAAGCCCTTGTTTGCCTTTAAGAAAGGTAAAACCTTGCGGCAGCACCTTGTGAGAGCCATGAGGGAGCCAACGCAGAAAAAAGACACAAGATCCCTACTTGGCTTACCAGCTTTAATAGGGCATTATCGATGCAATAATTGCGTGGCGTGTGCAAGCACGATTGACACCAAAGCCTTGTTGATTAACAACTAGGAGCACGTGATGCAAGCTTTTTCAAACTTCAACACCAAAAATGTGGTATACGCTGTGACCTGTCCATGTGGGAAAATGTACATTGGGTAGACCACACAGATGGTGAAACTGCGAATCTTGCAACATAAATCTCGCATTAGATGTAGAACACAGCGAGCACCCTTGGTACAACACTATGTCGAAGCTGGTCATAATGAGAACGACATAGAGTGGACAGTTCTGGCTGTAATTAAGGCAAACAACAAGGGAGAATTAGAAATGAGACTGAACCGTATTGAAGCCAGGCTCATTGAAAGATACCATACTGTGATAGAGGGCCTAAATGAGAGAGAAGAACTATGGGCCTTGATCTAAGACATGTAGACGTTGAGGCAGGACTGATCGCTAACCAGTTGCTATTTTGAAAGATGCTAATGCGGCCTAAAGTGTTTAGTCCTGGTCGATCTTACCTTAAATATAGATAGAGAACTATGTGACTAGTACCATGAAACGAGGTGAGAATGTAAGCCCGGTTGTTTGTGCATGCAGTGCCCTGGAATGCCCTGAGGGTGTAACTGTAGTTGTGTTTCACAACACGTACTTCACTCTTCGAGTTGGGTCTTGACACTTATAATAAGCTATAAAGACGTAGATGATCAGTTAAGGTCTCACTCCCCCCTCATATGAAAAACACCGAATACGGGAAGTCGCGCATTTACACTGTTTATTATAGACGGCCACTTTTGGATCTAGAAACAGCGCGTCTTTGAGTTGTCACACGGAGCGAGTGCTGTTGTAGATTTATGCCTTCGTATTGTTTGAGGACGATGTGATTAATGATTTTTTAACTTCCTTTTCGCCACGTACTTTATAAGTCAATTGGCCGCATTAGAGCGACCAGAGTATGTTGACTCAAGATCTTGTAGGCGGGACCTGTAAGCGCCATGGTAGAGATTAGTCCTCTCTCCATCTTCACTTTTTTTACGTACTCCACCTTGCGTTTACGCACGCGAACGCTGATATGCCAGAGAGTAGTGCGGCAGTCTATGCAGTTTGCTAACGTGGGGCAGAAGCGGCGGATTCAAAGGCGGGATCTTTTCCATGTCGATCGCGAAAGTGTTGACTAGGCGACGCATTTGGTGTAACTAAATCAGGCTACCTAGAGCCAGTGCTGTTTATTATTGAGATCAGCCCCGCATACCAGAACTTTGTCTTAAGAGCGATGAAGGCGAGGCAATTGGTGTAACTAAATCAGGCTACCTGGAGCCAGTGCTGTTTATTATTGAGATCAGCCCCGCATACCAGAACTTTGTCTTAAGATCGATGAAGGCGAGGAGTTTTGAATAAGTGTGTTGAGCTTATATGAGCAGCCCCCTACAATTAGGCTTGTGTTTGTCTTGTAGTAGACGACATTGATGGGACGACTTGGATGAACAGTAAGCGACCTGCGACTGCATTATTACTAAGGCGCTCTGTGATACCAGCGTACTAAGGTAATGGATCAGCAGCGCCTCAATTAATCTTCCGGCTTACCACGAGTGAGGATGAGTCGTCTAAGCACCCGTATATTCATGTTTGTATATTTTTATGCACCATTACAGGCGCTGAGAAAAATTGAACCACAGTATCCCTCATTAGGGACTCGTTAGGACCTAATACGGGTACAGGGTAGGCACATATAACCTGAGTTGATTGGGTTTGGGTGTATCACAACCCTTAGTAGGCATGTACATCTGCACGGGGGTGAAGAGTATCCTTGGCCATTCCACTGCTGTAGAATACCTGTGGTGTTTTTTGTTCAGGTTTGATTTGGTTGTCTAAGAAAAAGGCTTGCTGATCCACTGACTCCTTGGAGTCTTTCCGAGCACTGCATGGGCAAATAAGGGATAGCGTTATCAGAATAGTTTTTGATGTTTATTATATTATTTTGTAGAGAGACTGTAATCCCCGTCCTGAGGAAGCCAAATATTCGGAACTCTGAAACACGAACGCGTCGACACACTGATGTAGGAGGAGTCCACTGATTGGGTTGACTAAATAATCAGTTATTTTGGCGTGTACACAAAAAATCAGGAGAGGAGTAATACCTCTGACGCCAAGAGGATTACCTCTAAATGTATTACTGTAAATAAGAAGTGTACATTCTTTGGAACCATAGTCAGGGGAATTTATATGTGATAATTTGTTGTGTATATAACATGTATATATATGTTGAATGAAACTGTATATAGAGGTTGTTATGTGATGAATTTGTCCTTATGTTTGTCAATTGTATATATTATGTGTAAAGTACTCTGATGTCTACCAAGAGATATTCGCTTCTGAAAAACAATTTTTGAAAGTCTACATACAAGAAAAGATTAACTACCGAGAAAATGTATTGTTTCTTGTGTATAAATAAATAAGAGATTGATCCCTCTTAGCCAATTTTCTTTATATATATTAGATGTGTCTATACCCAGGCATGGGAGGGTCATTTGGGTATGCCCCATAATGTTCTATTGATGCTTTTTCTGTGTGCAGCTGCTTGTTTTTAATTTACTGCAGTCCCTCTCTTTCACTTTTAGATGCACTCTAGAAGGGGGCATGTGTCTGCGGTCTGTCTCCCTCCCCTGCTTTGCCTGTTGCATTCGCTACGCGTTCAGAGCAAGATGTCAAATGTCAGGCAATGTCTACTGACATATTTGTGTTTACTCGTTGAACATGGAGATTGGTGTGTACATTTTGTTTTCTGTCTGCAAAGTCAGCGGTTTTTGTAAAGTGAACTTTGTGATAATCTTGCTTGAGTACAAGAAGTGTGAAAGGAAAGGCTGTAAGATGTTATATTTTTCTAACACAACATTTAAATACACATAAAAATGTTGTACATGTATTTCAAAATATACCAGCAGTTAAGAAAGCACAAACGAAGTACAGTTGCAACTGACCAGTAATTGTGAAGTGTGATGGAAGCAAAGATTTTGAACTTGTGATCTTACACTTTCCTGCACAGGACACGTGGGATGCTTAAACAAATATAACTATATTAAAAGGTTCCTTATTTTTGGGAAACATCAAAGGCATCCTCGAATTAGTGATTCCTTATGCAAAGTATCTCTCACAGCCTCACTTTCACTGTGTGTAGTGTGCTTTTAGAAAATAGATGAGGCTGAGCATCGTGCCCTCTGACACTGAATGCCCAAGAGCATGGTATCTGCTTTGCAAGTTTCCAACAGTGAAATTCTTGGTTTGTTTTTTCCCTTTTTAGGTTTTGTGTGCACAGCGCTTGTGCTGTGATTATTAGGTTTCAACTGCACGGCACTTGTGCAGTGCTTGCTATATTTTGCCTGCACAGCGCTTAATATAAATCTTAAAAGGGGCTTCAGTAATGTATATTGCACAACTGCTCACCAAGCTACAACTTACAACAAAAAAACAGCTTAATCACATAGGGAAAACCTATTGCATTTACCAATGCTTGTTAGACCTGTGCTCTCTTTCCGTAAGAAAAAATTGAAAATGCTCACTCTGGCACAGGTATTGGCTGCCCTCGACCTTGGTGTTAGACCTGAAGGATGCCTATTTCCATATCCCCATCCTGCAGGCCCATCTGTGTTTCCAGCAGTTTTTGGTGGGACACAAACATTTTCTGTTCCCTCTGCTCCCCTTTGGTCTCACTAGGGCCCCTTGGAAAGTGATAGTGGTGGTAGCTACATGCCTTCGGAGGTCATGGATCCCAGCCTTTCCCTGCCTTGACGACTGGCTGTTGAAGATAGGTTCACTCCAAGCAGTCATCAACCACTTTTAGACTACAGAGCCATCTTATCTTAAAGTTTCACTATTAATGTGCCAGTCACAATGAACTCCTTCTCAGATGCTCCCCTACAGCGTAGCTATTCTGGACACTGTTTGGGTTTGAGCGTTTCCCCAGAAAGGAGAGCCAGGACGTGAAGGCTATGATCCCGATCTTTCAGCCTCTTTTCTGGTTGACTCTAAGGCTACTGGGACTGATGGCCTCCTGCTAGTGAAGCACGCAAGGTGGCATATGTGGGCTCTGTAATGGGATCTGAAGTCTCATTGGGCCCAACATCAAGGGTATGTCTCTGACCACGTCCAGATTTCAGAGGAGACTGCAAAAGATCTGCATTGGTGGTTGCTGGACTGTGATTGGGTCCGCTGGAGTACCTCGCCCTACCCCACCTCGAGTTGAAAGTTGTGAGGGATGGCCATGTGGTAGAGTTAAAGATCAATGGCCTCTGATCTCCGGCAGAGGCCTGGCTCCATATCGGCCTCCTTGAGCGGAGAGCCTTCTGCTTGGCGATGAAAGCCTTTCTTCTGTCCATCAAAGGGAGGGTGTTGCAGGTGTTTACAACCTTCGCCATGTGGCTCTGCAACAAGCAGGGTGTTGTGGGGTTTTGGACACTGTGCCAGGAGGCACTACATTTCTGGAAGGGGATTGAGCATCAAAGGATCTTCCTGGTGGTGGATCACCTGGCAGGATCTTTGAATGCCAGGGCCGATGAGCTCAGCCGTCAATGCCTATGTGATCACTGGTAGCAGTTACATCCAGGGATAGTGCAAGGTATTTTCCACAATGGGGAGGGCCTTGACTCGATCTATTCGCCATTGTCGAAAATGCACAGTGTTCGCATTTCTGTACGTTGGAGTTTCCAAGGCTTCTTGCTAGGGGATGTATTCTGCCTAGAGAGAACCTCTGGACTCCTGTATGTCTTTCCGCAGATGCCACTCCCGCCCTGAGTTCTGGAGAAGATCAGTAACAATCAGGCTCAAGTCATCCTAGTAGTCGAAGATTAGACACGGACAGTATGGTATCCAAAACTCCTAGGCTTGAGCATATGTCAGGTGGCCCCTCCGTGAGGACCGGCTGTCACAACAACAGGGCAGTGTTCTACACCCAGTCCTTATCAATCTCCACCTTCATGCAGATTTCGCCTTCCTCCGAAGGTGGTTGAGATTATCTTGGCAGTCGTGCGTCCCTCGTCAAAAACAGTATACGCCTGCCATTGGGACAGATTTGTGTTCTGGTGCAGCCCACACCAGATTGACCGCCCTCCAGGCCTAGTTATCTGACATTCTGTTGTTTGTTTTGTCGCTGGCCTGGCAAGGCTTTGCTTTGGCGCAGTTAAGCGGTACCTTTCTCCAGCACCTCCTCCCCCCTTTGGCAATGACAGATGAGGAGGGGGTAAACCGGAAAGAGAAAGTGACAGCTAACCACAGGCAGCTGCCTCTTCTTCGCGCTCCACCAAATACTAGTGGGGTAGTGGTTTGGAGAAACATGCCTGCTCACCACTGCACTCTGTTTAAAGTTACATAGCAGTTCTGCAGCGTTTGTCAGGGCTGAGAGAACCAAGACAGCTCACACCTGCCCCTGGTCGCAGTTGCAAACAGGGTACATAGGTAGGTGTTAGTTTCTTCTTGCTTCACTGTATGCTTTGAGGTATGACTGAGAAGGCCTAATAACAAATATAACACCCGCCTGCTGTGTTAAAGGCTTCAAGGGACATTTATAACCCCACCCCGTTTTATTTTCTACTTCCAGTGCTAGCAAATAGGAATACAAATTAAAAACCAAAATGAACACACCCTCGCTTTTGTGCAAAGGAGGAGAATGTTGCTCAAATGCACCCACTTTCACGTGCCCACACATCCACCATCACCTCACCTTTACACCGTCAAACACCCTGACACCCACCATTAGGTGCACATGCATCCACTAGCAGATGTCCAAACACCCCCACTCAGACGTCTACTACATAGCACCATTATATACACACCCACAACTGGATGCCTGCCCAGTTATGATGTGGAAGGCGCATGTACGAGCAGGGCTGCTCGTGGAGCAGAGGAACACAGTGGGAGGCGCCGCCTGGCAGGCCACAGGTGCAGTGCCCAGTTCTGGGCAGCGGAGGGCAGCAGAAGACCGCAGAAATCAATGGGTAACAGGCGTGGGTACAGGTACTATGGAGCATGGTGACTCTGGCAATGATAATTCTTCAGGTGTTTTGGCAGGGTACGGCCAAGTGGTAAAGGAATTTAGCTGCTCCAGCATGAGAACTAAGGATTCAAACAAGCATCTGAGCACACTATCAGAGAATCAGCTGGGCCAGGCATTGGTGCAAGCAAATTGCAGAGCCAGTTTAAGGGCGTACATTCCTTCCACGTTAAGACCAGTTGTCTCTTCTCTTGCACCCCCACAGACACCATTTAGTAGCCGTGGCTGCTTCCTCGAATAGATCCTCTCTCTGCAAGCCATCTGCCTGCTCATGTTATTGATCCTCTTCCTTTTATCGAACACCCCTTAACCAAACCTGGACTACATTTCCAGTATGTTGTTCATCTTCCAGACCCGCTGAACACGCACAACATAACACAGTGAATGAAAAGACTCCCGGGAAAGCTCATAGAAGCCCACACATGTTAAATTAAAAAATATATATAGTGTCAACGAACCAGCGAAATACCTCCTGAACTCTCGGAACATAAGGCTAAATTCAGTACGTCATTGTTACTCTACTTTTATACAAAGCCATAAGCCAATGAAGAACACATGATTAAACCACAACTCAAGATGGACACTAACGAGCGGCGACTAGCTCCTCTGGTGGGAAAATGTGAGAAAGCCTGGAAAAGAAAATACAGTTGGGCACAGTAGAAAACCTGATATCACTAATTCTGCAGCTCTCGTTTGTCCAGGTTTACGTCAAAACGAGGCTACACTTACTTGAAAAGCCAGGTACAATGCACTGCACTGAAATTCAAAATGGCTGTACATTTAAAATACTTGTCAATGGGCAATAATGCAAAGGTTTTGGCAGTATTATAAGCAGGTATAAAAACGATTTACCATGGGTATATATAACAAACAGACAAACAAACTACCATGAAATACATGCATTCTCGTCATCAGTTGCCTACACATCCAACTCACCCTCCTTACACAGAACACCCCCATCATATATTCACACATCATCAGAAACCTATATTTTCCCCATCATACTCCTGCACACCCACCACCAGATGCCAGTACACAGCATGCTGTGCCCATGAACATCCCAAATTCCCTGGAATCCCCATAGCTGGAACAAAACACTTTGGGAGACAAATGATGTGTTATTTCCCTAGCACGTAATAAATGGTCTGATTGTGGCATGACTTGGTCTAAAGATACACACACTCTTCACATTCAATGCACACTGATGAAACATGGTGCAAGAAGAGGTGTCAGCTGCCCTGCTCTTTAGCCTGGCACCAAGTCTGCCACAGGCGTGCTCTGTTTGCAATTTGCAACGGACCTATTATCGGTTCTCCCAGGCCTACTCCAGCCTCAAAAGGTGAAGACGGAGGACCGCCAGCAACTTCCCTGTTACTATCTTGTTAATGTTGAACATAGTACAGGGGCGAATGTACACGGTCCCGCTCCTCCTTGGCCAGCACCATTTTGCAGACCAAGGAGGTCTGGGAGAGGCGACCAGTGGCTGGATGCCATGTTCACAGCTGCAAACTGGGTACAGCCCCAGCTGTCAGCTGCTGCAGGCCACCCTCATACGGCAAAAAAAGGTAAGGTAAGAAAGGCTTAAGGCAGCTGACAACAGGCGAGGCATGCTATTCACAATAGCGAGCGAGCTATTAGGGGGAAGCTCTTAGATGTGGAACCATTATGGAAGCTGTATGTCCACAAAAAAATATTTAAAGAGCTGAATTTGAAGGGAAGTGAAGGTTGACAAGACTTTCAAAGTTGCTATGGAAAAGCACCTAATTAAGGCCCTATATTCACCCTATTTGCCATCCCACTCTGTGCTAACTGAACCTTAACCCCCACGCCACCCAAACATATACTCTCCTTTATGGTCAATCTTTTATTGCATTTTTGAAATAACAAGAAACGCCGCTTATACATATCATAACGAGTGCGTTTATTGAAGTCACACATTACCAACACACTCCGCCATCCATGCAGTAATTTTACAGCAGCAGGCATGGCCTCACAAAGTGTCACATATTTTGTGATATCAAGCGGGCCCACCATACAGTCTTGGCTAAGTCACACATTTTCACTCTGAAAATAAAACAGCATATGATATATCATCATAAATTATATGTACAATAATTACACATGGCTGGAATAAGAATCTTGAACAGCAGCCTGAGACGGAATGCTATAATGCCCAAAGTATCATCTCTAACTGATTTATGCGAAGACTGTATGAACGTCTGATAACTGACCCCTGATATACACCGTGAACAATGTCAAGCATGTTTACAGAAAGTAGAGTCTCGTGAGATGACACCATTAAAAAATATATACTTATATATATATATTAACCTTCCACTCCTCACAGTACTTTTGTCTTGCACACTTCCTCTCAATAACGCCATCAGCATCATGAGATCGCAAAAAGCAATATAGATTTCATTTCATCACCTTAGTTATGCCTCAGAGACCGCTCCAAATCTAGGCGGAAAGCATGCCTTTCTACTGGACCCTTACATAGCTTTTTTAGTTCATTCCCACAACACCTGCAATTTTTCTCACTAAACCATAATGGCAGCCATTTCTGTTCCAACAGCCAGCCAATCAGAACGCTTGCAGGACTCACAGGCAACTTTCACTTCCTCCAAAGCATGAAGGCCCAAGGGAAAAAAGAGCCTCTCGACCAAGTACAAGGCGCGCAAGTTATAGTTAGCTGAAATAACTATAACGGGGGAATTTTAATGGTTTTGTACGAGTGAAAAGTCCAGCTAACTATAACGCCCCTGAAACGTATGTTTTTTTCAGTGAATTTCTAAGGTTTTTTAAATGCTAATTCCTAACTATAACGTGCCTGAAACCTATGTTTTTTTCAGTGAATTTCAAAGGTTTTTTAAATGCTAATTTCTAACTATGCCTACAGAGATAGGACATGTGAAGAAAGAAGAAAAAACCCACAGAAAGAAAAAAAAGAAATGCAGAAAGAAGCAACAGAAGTCCTCAAAGACGAAGAAAAGTGCAGGAAGAAGGATAACGTGCAGAAAGAACAAACAGAAGAGCAGAAAGAAGCCTTGTTGCAAAATCATCCTGTACCCTCAACTTTTTCAGACGGATACTGGTGGTAACTGAGTCTGATTAACCAGTCCTAGAGCCAGTGCTATGTTAAAAGACACTCAGAATACAGTGAAAACACCTACATACACTAGGGAACACTATGCGTTGGGGTCCCCTTGTGATCAGCATGACCTCCTCTGTAAGCCCCTAGTATATAATAGGGCAGGGGATTAAAACTACCTCTTAAAACACGCCACAGGGCGTGTTTGCACACGTCACCTCAGGCCCCATCCCCTCACTTCCCCACTGTGTAAACACGCCCTGTGGCCGATTTAAGTTGGGAGATTAAGTCCCCTTGAATCCTGAGGGTCCCTAGGGTCCAACTAGACCACTAGGTACCTCCAGTAAGCGCCACAGAGCTGCGTTGCATAGAGATGTAACAAGCATTTGCAATGCAATAGGTCTCGCATTTATAAGAGTTTGAGCTATTGGCATTGTAAAATTACAATGCCTTTTATTTATGTTTTGGTTTTAAAACAAATAAAAGGCATTGTCGTTTACAACGTCAGTATCATAAACTTGCATAAAAGCAGTGTGTGGAGTGCAGCAGTGTGTGGCGTGCAGCAGTGTGCGGCGTGCAGCAGTGTGTGGCGTGCAGCAGTGTGTGGCGTGCAGCAGTGTGTGGCGAGCAGCAGTGTGAGGCGTGCAGCAGTGTGTGGAGTGCAGCAGTGTGAGGCGTGGAGCAGTGTGTGGCGTGCAGCAGTGTGTGGCGTGCAGCGGCATGCAGCAGTGTGTGGCGTGCAGCACTGTGTGGCGTGCAGCAGTGTGTGGTGTGCAGCAGTGTGTGGCGTGTAGCAGTGTGTGGCGTGCAGCAGTGTGCGGCGTGCAGCAGTGTGCGGCGTGCAGCAGTGTGTGGCGTGCAGCAGTGTGTGGCGAGCAGCAGTGTGAGGCGTGCAGGAGTGTGTGGAGTGCAGCAGTGTGAGGCGTGGAGCAGTGTGTGGCGTGCAGCAGTGTGCGGCGTGCAGCAGTGTGCGGCGTGCAGCAGTGTGTGGCGTGCAGCAGTGTGTGGCGTGCAGCAGTGTGAGGCGTGCAGCAGCGTGCGGCGTGCAGCAGCGTGCGGCGAGCAGCAGCGTGAGGCGTGCAGCAGTGTGAGGCGTGCAGCAGTGTGAGGAGTGCAGCAGTGTGCGGCGTGCAGCAGTGTGCGGCGTGCAGCAGTGTGCGGCGTGCAGCAGTGTGCGGCGTGCAGCAGTGTGCAGCAGCGTGCGGCGTGCAGCAGCGTGCGGCGAGCAGCAGTGTGAGGCGTGCAGCAGTGTGAGGCGTGCAGCAGTGTGCGGAGTGCAGCAGTGTGCGGCGTGCAGCAGTGTGCGGCGTGCAGCAGCGTGCAGCAGTGTGCGGCGTGCAGCAGTGTGCAGCAGTGTGAGGCGTGCAGCAGCGTGCGGCGTGCAGCAGCGTGCGGCGAGCAGCAGTGTGAGGCGTGCAGCAGTGTGAGGCGTGCAGCAGTGTGCGGAGTGCAGCAGTGTGCGGCGTGCAGCAGTGTGCGGCGTGCAGCAGTGTGCAGCGTGCAGCAGTGTGCGGCGTGCAGCAGTGTGCAGCAGTGTGTGGCGTGCAGCAGTGTGATGCGTGCAGCAGTGTGAGGCGTGCAGCAGTGTTTCGTGTAGCAGTGTGCGGCGTGCAGCAGTGTGCGGCGTGCAGCAGTGTGTGGCAAGCAGCAGTGTGAGGCGTACAGCAGTGTGTGGAGTGCAGCAGTGTGAGGCGTGGAGCAGTGTGTGGCGTGCAGCAGTGTGCGGCGTGCAGCAGTGTGCGGCGTGCAGCAGTGTGTGGCGTGCAGCAGTGTGAGGCGTGCAGCAGCGTGCGGCGTGCAGCTGGACGGAGCGGCGCCGGGCCTAGGAGACCGTGAGGCCCGGGAGGCACACAGCCCAGGAGACTCTGATCGGGCGGAGCGGTGAGCTGGTACTTCGCAGCCTGATCCTCCTGAGCTGTGACACTGAGGCGCTGGCACTCGCTGGGCTCTGCATCGGCGGGCCGGGGCCGGTGAGTTGGGCGGGCGCTGCACATGAGGCTGCAGTGAAGGGGCCAAACCAGAGACGCCAGCGCGGCACAGCCTTGGTCTGCCGGCCGGGGTCTAGTGTGGAAGTCAGCGGTTGCTGATATTTTTCCCCCAAAAAACATAACAAAACGAAGAAATCAAACAAGAAATGAAGACTGGCTGTGCGGTGAGGGCGCCCGAGCTGGACTGCGGCGGATTTCAAAATGATCAAAGTGCCAGCAAAGTGCCAGCAGCAAGGCCCGAGCGACCTGCGAGGAACGCGCGCGGCTGCAGGGATGGAACCGCCCGGGGAGCCCGGTCTCCGCGAGCTGAGGCGGCGCAGTGCGAGAAGGATCGCGGGTGTAGCGGGCTAATATGCTCCCCCTGCCGTGGCTGGAAGAAGGAAGCAGCGTGAATGCGGTGCTTGCAGCCTGCAGAGGTGCGACTCTAAAGGAGGGAAAATCCATGATGAAAATAAAATTAAAAAAGACCATTTTTGCAGTTGCTGCAGACAAATCATAGCATCAATAAACCTTGGCAGACTGCAGGTGAGATCGGGGTGCGCCTCAAGGTATTCGACTGTGCTCTTCGAAGTTTGCTGACCAAGTACCCTGTTGTTTTTCTCCCGCCCACACCAGTTCGGGTCAGACCTAAAGAAAAACAAGCGCTAGTAATGTTGCCAGTTGTGGGTGTGCTGGCAGAGGAGGCTGGGTCTGCGGCCGCGAAATTGAAAGTGATCGTGATCAAAGCGGCCGTGCGGCCGCGAAAGTGAAAGTAAGCGCGGCGCGCGCGCCCGCGCACATGCACTGTAGCTTTAGGCCACGGCAGCACTTTGTAAAGCCCAGATATAAAATGTCTCTTCGAGCCTTTGGCTCGCGAGACCTAAAAAGGGGCACGGCCTAGACCACCTCTCTGCAACCCAGCGCAGTGGCGCTTACTGGAAGCACCTGGTGGGCTAGTTGGCCCCCAAGGTTCCTCAGGATTGAAGTGGAATTATTTCCCCAACTTAAAACGCACCATAGGGCTTGTTTGCACACGTTAACTCAGGCCCCGTCCCCTCCCTTCACCACTGTGTAAACACGCCCTGTGGCCGTTTTTTGTTGGGAGATTAAGTTCATTTGAATCCTGAGGGTCCCTAGGGTCCAACTAGCCCACTAGGTACCTCCAGTAAGCGCCACAGAGCTGCGTAGCAGAGAGGTGTAAAAAGGGGCACGGCCTAGACCACCTTTCTGCAACCCAGCGCAGTGGCGCTTACTGGAAGCACCTGGTGGGCTAGTTGGCCCCCAAGGTCCCTCAGGATTGAAGGGGAATTATTTCCCCAACTTAAAACGCACCACAGGGCTTGTTTGCACACGTTAACTCAGGCCCCGTCCCCTCCCTTCACCACTGTGTAAACACGCCCTGTGGCCGTTTTTTAAGTTGGGAGATTAAGTCCCCTTGAATCCTGAGGATCCCTAGGGGCAAAATAGCCCACTAGGTAGTCTAGTAAGCGCCATTGCAGAGAGGTGTAAAAAGGGGCACAGCCTGCACCACCTCTCTGTAACGCAGAGCAGTGGCGCTTACTGGAAGCACCTGGTGAGGTAGTTGGCCCCCAGGGTCCCTCAGGATTGAAAGGGAATTATTTCCCCAACTTAAAATGTGCACACGTCACGTCAGGCCCCGTCCCCTCCCTTCACCACTGTGTAAACACGCCCTGTGGCCGTTCTAAGTTGAGAGATTAAGTCCCCTTGAATCCAAGGGTCCCTAGGGTCAAACTAGCCCACTAGGTACCTCCAGTAAGCGCCACAGAGCTGCGTTGCATAGAGGTGAAAAAGGGGGCGTGGCCAGAGAACACCTGTCTGCAACGCAGCTCCCTGGTGCATACTGGAGATACCTGTTGGGCTAGTTGGCCCTCAGGGACCCTCCGTATTGAAGGGGAATTAATTCCCCAACTTACAACTGGCCAGGGGGCGCGTTTGCCAAGTGCTGCAAGGAGGGGGCGTGGCCTCCGGCGCGATGCCGGTCTTTTATTTATTTTATTTTTTTAAGAAGGAGGGCTGTGTGGCCCCCCTTCTTTTTCTAATTTACTGGCCCTGGAGACCCCATCCCCCAGGGCCTGCACCCTAACTTTTTTTGTTGAAAAAAATAAATTTGGCCCTCCCAAGGCCTTAATCGGCCCCGGGGACCCCAACCTCCGGGTCATGACCTTTTTTTTTTTTATTCTTTAGGAGGGGGCTGCGTTGCCCTCCTCCTCAGGCCACTTATGGCCCTGGGGACCCCATCCCCCTGGGCCGGCCTTTTTTTAAAATGATTTAAAAAAAATATATATTTATAGAAACACCTAGGACATGCTGGACAAACCGTATGTACCTATCACCATGACGATTTGCGTGATATTCATTAAAAGGCGACTATGCATAGAATGAATCCACATGGAATGTATTTACACCGCTAGTGAAGCTCTGACGTGTCTGACGCCCTACCGTGCCTAATCCCGGTGCCCCCGCCGGTGGGTACTCTCCAAGTAGACACCCGTGGCATTTATTTTACAAACATGGGTAGCTATTGATGGGCACATTTAATATACACGCACACCAAGCCATTCAAAGGGGATTCGACAAAAATTCGACCAAACTATGCAAGAAACCCCCTCACGGTTAATAAAACACACATTCACCGCCGGATGTGTAATACTTTTTATTTTACTCTCTGGAAAGGAGACGAACCTCACTTGAGAGTCACAGCGTGCTCCTGGCTGAGCCCAATGCTGTGTTACACCCACCAGTGCCCACCGAGTGCCTCACACCTCTGTGTTGTATTTCACCAGCTAGTGCGTATGCTATGACACTCTCTAGCCCATGTCCACTGTAACACCACCCCGTGAATATGTCATGCCACACTTGCCTTCATACGGGTCATATTGCCCCATCTAACGTGCCTTCCTCGATGCCTATGTTATAACGCACAGTGCTATGCCATACATATTACAATCTGGGATACATATCTTTGTCACAGTGCATATGCAACGTTACACTCCCCAGCACATATTTTATATTACAACTTTAGAGACTAGTTAGGTTACACAACACTGCCCTGTGCATATTACACTCCAAGGCGCATATCGCATAGCACATGCTAGTGCCTGTGCTATCTCGCGCTCTCCAATGAATCTGTCATTGCGCACAATGTATTGCATAATATATTTCACGCCCCGGTTCATCTTACATCATACTTTTTGGTGCATAGTTTATACCATATACTATATCTAGTTTTCATTTTCAATCGTGCTCCCAGGACTATGTTCTATATAACACTGCGTCCACCTACCCTTTTCACGGGCATTACATTTTGGAGGGTCAGGGGGTGTTTCTGCCAAGTGAGCCCGGAGTCATAGTCACAAACGTCTTCTTCTTCCTGAATAAAAGTGAGATTATGCTGCATACTTGTTCATATTTTAAGTAGGTGGCACAGACACACATTTTAAAACAATAAAGTTCCTAATACCCACCTTCTCTGAACAGTTAGCTTGCTGTCCCATCCACCTCCTCCCTATCCTCTGTTGTCTGAATCCACGGACTAGCCTCCTCCCTCCTGCCATGCATGGTTTGATGTGCTGCCACTGCCCTCCATTTAGCATGATGTACCAGTCCACTCCTCCTGCCCTCCATTGCCCAATTCTATGGCCCATCATTGACCTCCTGCTTAGCCTCTGTGCTTAGCTTGCTGCCCCTATTCTCCTTCCCCCTGCGCTCTTTGTGCATGCCCCTGCTCCATCCTTTTTGCCCACCATGTTCCATGGACCTGCCACTCCTATCTACTCTGAGTGTTCTGTTGAGCTGCACTCCCCTCCCACCTGCCTAGCATTGTCAGATGACTGTAACCTGTCCCTGCCACCTCCACTCTGCCTGTCCACAGGCCATGCCCCTATCCCCTTCCTCCTATCCTCCATGGTTCATTTTACTGCCACACCCTTCTGCCCTCCCTGGTCTGTTGTGCTGCAACTGCTCCTCCTGCCTGCCCCGTGCGGTCTGTTGTGAGGCCCCTTCCCCTGAACTCTCTTGTCTGTGCCCAGGTCCTGACCCTCCCTTCTATCCTCCATGGTCCTTTATGCATGCCCATGCACCCTCCTTCTTGCCCATCATAGCCATTGTGCTGCCACTAACCCTCCCGCTTGCCATGCATGGTCTTCTGTGCTGCCATGGCCCCTCCCACCTTCCCTGTGTGGTCAGCTAGCTGCCCCTGACCCCCTCCCACCTTCCCTCCATGGTCTGTGTGTATGCCATCATAGCCTCATTGTTGCTCTCCATGGTGTGTCTTGTTTCTAGTGCCCAACCTGCCTGACCTCCATGGTCATCTTGCTGCTCCTGCCCTGCCCCCTTGTCCCCAGCCCTCTGTTTCCATGTGCAGACCCCTATTCCCTCCCTCCTGGCTTGTCTGTTCCATTGTAATGCCCCTGATCCGTCCCTCCTGCCCTTTATGGTCTGTTATGCTGCAGCTTTCTCTCCTGTCTGTCCATTATGGTCAGCTAGCTACCATTGCCTCTTTCCCCTCTGTTCTCTGTTGTCCATGTGCATGGTCCTGTCCCCTCCCTATTGCTTTCTATGGATTGTTGTGCTGCACTCCCGCCCCGCATGCGCTGTGTGGTGTATTGTGCTGCTGCAAACCCTGATGCCTGCCCTGTAGGGTCAGTTTGGTGCACCTCTCCATGTCCCTCCTGTCCTCTGTTATCCGAGTCCATGTCCCTATTCCAATTCCTCCTGAATTGGTATAGGGACATGGATCCAATGTACCATACTTGCGAACATTTTGAACTTGGTAAGAGGGAGATTTTGAAAAAAAACTGGGGTATTGATTTTCCCCTTTTGAGTTACATTGAAAAAGAGGAGATTGTAGACAGGAGACTGATCAAATAAAGACCATTTGAGCTTAAAAACATTGGACGTTTCCTGGCTGAAACGGGTCTGTTGGCATGTTTGATTGTACTACCACTGCCTCTTCCTTCTGCCCACAATGGTCTATTATATTGCCACAGCCTCTCTTGCCAGTCCTGTATTGTTGGTTTGTTGCCCCTGCCCCCCTTTCCACTGCTCTCCATAGTCTGTTGTGCTGCCACTGCCCTTCCTGCCTGCCCAGTGTGGTCAAATTGTTGCATCTGCACTCTCCTACCTACCTTCAATTTTCAGAGTCCGTGCCCCTGGTCTCTGCCTCTCAACAGTATCCCAATGAACAACTAGATTGCTAACATTCTATATTTATTACAAAAGTGTGGAACGCCTGTCTTCATCTTGATGTAATCAAAACTGTAATACCTAGAGTGTTTCCTTTAAAAATTACATATATGAGAGGGTCTTGTTTGCATCAAAATTATGGTTAGTGCTCTAAAAAACTAAAATGAGGACATATTTTCTGAGTTTTCAAATAGCGACAAAGAACTTTGAAATTATTTGTAATCTTTATGTTTTTTTATCCAGTTGACCTCTTGATTAAATGTTGCACCTAGGGCAGAGGATGTGGTGTTACTTCCAGAGCTGCAGACTTTGAAACTGGGGAACCAGGTTGGAGTTTCTGCTTCAGCTCAACATTCTGTGATTCTGGTCAAATCATTTAATCTCCCCATGTCTACAACCAAAATGAATTTGATCTTGTGTGATGTAACCAATGCTCATGTAAAGCACTCCAATACCTGACAAGTATAAAACTGCAAATACACAAAAAAAGGGTTTTTCACACTTCTGTCATTGGGCTACATGTGGGCTACATCTGGGTGATATTTGTGCTGCATTTGGGCTCTTTTGTCTCTGGTGGCCATCTTGGGAGATTTATTTGTTATGAAGTTTCCTAATTTCCTCATTTACTGCAGTCTCCTCAGTAGGAAATGCTTTCAGTTTTTTACTTTGATTCTATCAAGAAGGTATTCAGATATGTCACACATTTGCCATAAATTCTGAATGTTAGCACTCTAGTTGCTCATTAGTAGTAAAGCTACTGCTGACCACGGAAGTCTGCTGCTGATATTAAAAGTGCATGTTTCAGTCTGCATATCAGAATTTTTTAAATGAAATAGAATAGGATTTGAGAAGTCACTCAAAATGTGCCCTAATTTTTCTTTCTTCAGCACTAATCATAATTTCTATGGCAAAATAAACCCCCTCATTGTGTTCCTTTTTAAATTAAATGTTTTAAGTGTTACCAGTTAATTCCAATCAAGATGGCTTCAGGTGTGCCATACTTTTGTCATAAGTAAGACAGTAAGCACTCTAGTTGTTCTTAAGAACACTCTGGGACATTCTGTCATTGGGCTATACTTGGGCTACATCTGGGTGATATTTGGGCTACATTTGGGCTCTTTTGTCTCTGGTGGCCATCTTGGGAGATTTATTTGTTATGAAGTTTCCTAATTTCCTGCAGTCTCCTCAGTAGGAAATACTTTCAGTTTTTTACTTTGGTTTCAACAAGAAGGCATTCAGATGTGTCACACATTTGCCATAAATTCTGAATGTTAGCACTCTAGTTGCTCATTAGATCACTGTAGTAAAGCTACTGCTCACCAGGGAAGTCTGCTGCTGGTATTCAAAGTGCATGTTTCAGTCTGCATGGCAGAATTTTTTTATGAAATAGAAGAGGGTTTGAGAAGTCAAAATGTGCCCTAATTTTTCTTTCTGCAGCACCAATCATAATTTCCATGGCAAAATGAAGCCCCTCATTTTGTTCCTTTGTAAATTAAATGTTTTAAGTGTTACCACTTTATTCCAATCAAGATGGCTTCAGGTGTGCCATACTTTTGTCATAAGTAAGACTGTTAGCGCTCTAATTGTTCATTAGAACATTCTGGGACATTCTGTCATTGGGCTATACTTGGGCTACATCTGGGTGATATTTGGGCTACATTTGGGCACTTTTGTCTCTGGTGGCCATTTTGGGAGACTTATTTGTTATGATGTTTCCTAATTTCCTCATTTACTACAGTCTCCTCAGTAGGAAATACTTTCAGTTTTTTACTTTGATTCCATCAAGAAGGTATTCAGATATGTCACACATTTGCCATAAATTCTGAATGTTAGCACTCTAGTTGCTTATTAGATCACTGTAGTAAAGCTACTGCTCACCAGGGAAGTCTGCTGCTGGTATTGAAAGTGCATGTTTCAGTCTGCATGTCAGAATTTTTTAATGAAATAGAAGAGGATTTGAGAAGTCACTCAAAATGTGCCCTAATTTTTCTTTTTTCCTCACTAATCATAGTTTCTATGGCAAAATGAACCTCCTCATTGTGTTCCTTTTAAATTAAACTACTCACTCTCTACTACTCACTCGCTACTACTTTCTACTACTCACTCTCTACTACTCACTTTCTACTACTCTCTACTACTCTACTACTCTCTACTACTCACTCTCTACTACTCACTCTCTACTACTCTCTACTACTCTCTACCACTCACTCTCTACTACTCTACTACTCACTCTCTACTACTCTCTACTACTCTCTCTCTACTACTCTCTCTCTCTACTACTCCCTCTCTACTACTCTCTCTACTACTCACTCTCTACTACTCACTCTCTACTACTCACTCTCTACTACTCTACTACTCTCTACTACTCACTCTCTACTACTCACTCTCAACTACTCACTCTACTACTCTCTCTACTACTCACTCTACTGCTCTCTACCACTCATGCTCTACTACTCTCTCTCTCTACTACTCACTCTCTACTACTCACTCTACTACTCTCTACTACTCTCTACTACTCTCTCTGCTACTCACAGTCTACTACTCTCTACTACTCACTCTCTACTACTCACTCTCTACTACTCTCTCTACTACTCACTCTCTACTACTCACCCTCTACTACTCTCTACTACTCTCTCTCTACTACACACTCTCTACTACTTGCTCTCTACTACTCACTCTACTACTCACTCTACTACTCACTCTACTACTCACTCTCTACTACTCCCTACTACTCCCTACTACTCACTCTACTACTCACTCTCTACTTCTCCACTACTCTCTACTAATCACTCTCTACTACTCACTCTGTACTACTCTCTACTACTCACTCTCTCTACTACTCTCTCTCTACTACTCACTCTCTGCTACTCACTCTCTACACCCTCTCTCTACTACTCTCTACTACTCACTCTCTACTACTCTCACTCACTCTCTACTACTCTCTACTACTCACTCTACTACTCATTCTCTACTACTCATTCTCTACTACTCTCTCTCTGCTACTCAGTCTCCACTACTCACTCTCTACTACTCTCTACTACTCACTCTCTAATACTCACTCTCTACTACTCCCTCTACTACTCACTCTCTACTACTCTCTACTACTCCCTCTACTACTCACTCTCTACTACTCTCTACTTCTCACTCGCTACTACTCTCTACTACTCACTCTCTACTACTCACTACTACTCTCTCCTACTCACTCTCTGCTACTCTCTCTACTACTCTCTACTACTCTCTCTTCTACTCTCTCTCTACTCTCTACTCTCTATTACTCATCCTCTACTCTCTACCTCTCTACCTTTCTCTACCTCTCTCTCTACTACTCTCTACCTCTCTACCTCTACCTCTCTACCTCTACCTCTACCTCTCTACCTCTACCTCTCTACCTCTACCTCTCTCTACACGCACACATATGCACATATATGCATTTATATATATGTATGTGTATATATATATGTATATACATACATATATAAACATATATATAATCTGCATATCTATATAAATACAAATATAAATGCATGCATACATATACATATATGCATCTTATTTACATGAAATTTTGAAAAACACTAATAAAAGCAAAGCTAAAAAGCCACCTAATTACAAACAGAATTGCTTTAACTTAAACGAGGGCGAGACCTATTGCATTTTCAATGCTTGTTTACTTTGGTTCCATCAAGAAGGCATTCAGATGTGACACATTTGCCATAAATTCTGAATGGTAGCACTCTAGTTCCTCATTAGATCACTGTAGTAAAGCTACTGCTCACCAGAGAAGTCTGCTGCTGGTATTCAAAGTGCATATTTCAGTCTGCATGTCAGAACTTTTTAATGAAATAGAAGAGGATTTGAGAAGTCAAAATGTGCCCTAAGTTTTCTTTCTGCAGCACTAGTCATAATTTCTATGGCAAAATGAACCCTCTCATTTTGTTCCTTTGCAAATTAAATGTTTTAAATGTTACCACTTTATTCCAATCAAGATGGCTGCAGGTGTTCCATACTTTTGTCATAAGTAAGACTGTTAGCGCTCTAGTTGTTCTTTAAAACACTCTGGGATTTCTGTCATTGGGCTATACTTGGGCTACATCTCGGTGATATTTGTGCTACATTTGGGCTCTTTTGTCTCTGGTGGCCATCTTGGGAGACTTGTTATGAAGTTTCCTAATTTCCTCATTTACTGCCGTCTCCTCAGTAGGCATACTGTCAGTTTCTGACTTTGATTCAATGAAGAAGGCATTCAGATGTGTCACACATTTGCCATAAATTCAGAATGTTAGCACTCTAGTTGCTCATTAGATCACTGTAGTAAAGCTACTGCTCACCAGGGAAGTCTGCTGCTGGTATTGAAAGTGCATGTTTCAGTCTGCATGTTAGAATTCTTTAATGAAATAGAAGAGGATTTGAGAAGTCACTCAAAATGTGCCCTAATTCTTCTTTCTGCAGCACTAATCATACATTCTATGGCAAAATGAACCCTCTCATTTTGTTCATTTTTAAATTAAATGTTTTAAATGTTACCACTTTATTCCAATCAAGATGGCTTCAGGTGTGCCATACCTTTGTCATAAGTAAGACTGTTAGCGCTCTAGTTGTTCTTTGGAACACTCTGGGAAGCTGCAGTAGAACACAAAGGAATCAACTGACAGTATCTGCCCTTGTTGGATGTACATGTTTTACTGAGAATGTCAGACTTCATTCTCACATGACTGAGAAAGATAATGTGAATTTACAGAAAATATGCTCTCAGTTTAGCTTATAGATCACCTTCCAAACCTCTGTGGGAAAAGCGTGTGAAAATAGTTTTCTCTCAAACATGATTCATGATATCCCAGCAGAAGGCTTTTTCACATGGTAAAATCACCTTAGAACATACTACAATTCCTAAAATGAGTATGGTACCATCAACAAATGATTTGTAATGTAACTAAGGTCTTAAAACCTTCTATTAACTGCAATGCTTTTTAATGAGGTGCTATCATGTATATTGATCCCAAGATGGCTGCCAACACTTCTTGGATGAAGGGCTGACAGCCAATCAGATCTCACAATGAGATGTGTGGTTAGGCTCCGCCCAGATATGTATATGATTTTACTTTTGATTTTCCCAGGAACTACTGAATGGATTTACACCATATATGCAAAAGGCACATGCCTGACCTGAGGACTACCTCTTTGCCAAATTTCAAGTAATTCTGTTCAGCCGTTCTGGCTGTAGCTGTGTCTAAAGGTCCTATGGAAAAATGCATGGGGAAAACGCGTTTTGGGACCCTCCTTTTTTCTCGGCCCTCGCTTGACGAATCACCCCGAGACTTTCAGGGTAGGAGCTGAACGGAGCGCCCCATTAGTTTTGAAAATTTCGCGAGGATTCGTCAACCGGCGCCAAAGTTATTCAAAATAGAATTTTGAGATTTCCTATGGAAACTAGGTTGTAACTATAACTATCTACTGGCGACCGCCAGTAGATAATATATATATATATATATATATATATATATATATATATATATATATATATATATAATATGTATATATATATACTCCAGCCATTTGACGTACGCCTGTGGAGAGACTGTATTCCATCCAGCAGCAGGGGAGGGGTGTGATATGAATAGCAGTTGAATACAGGAACTTAATAAATCAACAAGTGGCAGGCCATGGGAGGGATCACCGAGGTGCGGCAGGAAAGGTATGAGTGACATGAGCCGGCATCTAAAGTATAATCGGGAGAAATTGTAATTGGACACGGAGGTCTTTAATTTGATTTATGACATTGAGGATGCGGACACATCATCGCCATGCCGGGAGTGGCTTGTGCCCTCTGATTGGCCACGGATTAGCCAATTAAAAAGCTGGATAATTTAAATGAACCTGACGCTGTGTGTATCGGACATTGGTTTTACCGCACTGAAGTAGGCATTAAGCTGAAACGTGTCTACGGTCAATAAGGCTGATTTTTACACCCCGAGAGTGCTCCAAACATCTTTGAAGTGGTTGTGAAACCAGCGGGACCTACCTCGGCTTTTTGGATGCACCCGTCGCGAGTTTGGCAGCCTTGGTGGGAAGGTGGTAAACGTGTATGTATATGTGTATATATATATATATATATATATATATATATATATATATATATATATATATATATATATTATGCATATATAATGTCATCAGTTGTCATTCAACGTGTCATGAGTGATGTAATATGCAAGGTCATAAGCAGTTCACCAAACTACAAATGGGGAATTTCAGTGTTTTTTCACTTTTTAAATGTTATGTTGTGTGTGAGTTTGTTACCTAACATTTCTGTGAATATCTGCGTTATTTTATGTGAGGATGGGTGTTTTTTCCATAGCTAAGTAGACCATCACTTTAACCTTTGTTTTTCAGTAAATTATATAATATGTATATCTACTAAAATGTTACTATGTTTTACTTGGGGAACTGTTAAGCGATGGAGTAAATCAATGTGGAAAGGGAATGCTGTATCTATGAAGGCATCTCTCTTTTTAACTATTCTTAGTCTCTTTTAAAACAAATTATACTTCAAATTACTAATAACCCACACGTTTCGCCACATTTTTAACTCTCTGGTTTCATGTCTGCATTAACATCTTGATGCTCATTTACGTCAGCCTGCTCGTCAGGAAAGGTTTTAAATTCAACAGCTCCTATTTCAAACAAATTGCATTCAAGAAGGCCTCACTTTTCTCTTGAATGCAAGATATTATTGCTCTTGTTGTTTGCTAAAACTCTGTGGTGATGCCGTAATTGATTACTAGGAAGTTAACTGACAGACTGTTGCTGGTGTGGAAGTACGCGTTTGACTACATTGCAGGATGTTTTGCTGAAATCGATGAGGGTGATATTTGAGAAGTTAGAGAAAATGTGACGTAATTTTAACTTTCTAGAGCACAAACCATAGTTTTGATGAGAAAAAGAAACTGCTATTTTCTTCATTTACTGCAGGATCATTTGTAGGAAGTGCTTTTTATTCATTTTCAGAATGCAGAGACAGTGTCCCTGAGACCGGAAAAGGCGGCAGTCAACATTTCAGGATTGACAAGTCCACTTTAAAGTGGCCAATCATGGACACCAACTTTCCAGGTATGCTTATGTTTTTTTAACCCCTTCATGAGGACCCGAACACCTCTATAATGTACATGTCTCAACTGGCTGAACAAACCACACTCAGCTCATCCTTTCCCTCACAGACAAGAACCACACCACAAGGACCAACTTTACAACGTGCATGTCAAGCTTAATAAAACAGAACTGCCTAAAACTCAACGCCGACAAAAAAGGAAGTCCTGATTTTTGGGAACAAGTGGTCTACATGGAAATCCATGCAGTGGTCAACTGAACTGGGACCCATGTTCACCCCCACACACCACACCAGAAATCTCAGAATCATCTTGGATGACAAACTCACAATGACAAAACAGGTGAACACCGCAACCTCTTCCTGCTTACTAATCCTACATATGCCTTGAAAGATAGTCAAATGGCTCCCCACAAACACCAGATGCACAGTCACCCAGCAGACTGGACTACGGCAACGCACTCTTCGCCGGTAACTCAAACCAACTCACACAGAGACTCAAGACTACCCAGAACACCAACCCCAGACTCATCCTCGGCTTTCCGCACAACGTACACACCATGCCCCACCTCAGAGAGCTACACTGGCTACCCATCCAGAAGGATTACCAATTCACTATGCTCAATTATGCCTACAAAGCTCTCCAAGTGCTGGACCTGCCTACCACAACCACCACATTAAATTCCACATTGAACTAGGCAACTGTGCTCAGCCACACTCTGCCTCGCACAGATACCACACATACACAGAAGTAAAACAGGACGACTCTTTTGCCTACAATGCTAAAACCTACAAGTACCTTCCCTATCAGATCATGACCTGCCCAGCTGTACTTAAGTTCTGCAAGTAACTGAAAACCTGGCTTTACAACTAGGAGCTCTGATCGGCCTACACATCTGCTCTAGTATCTTTATACCTCCGTGAGTGATAATTGTCCTATACAAATTCTCATAACATAACATTTTACACCAAGTAACAAAACATACGCCTTCTGAGTAAAGTTCTAACTTCCTGCCAAATTTGGTGCTGTTCAATTCGGGCATTTTTAGTGCATCGCTTTTCAAAATTTCCTATGAGAATTAACATGCAAATCAATGTTTGGCGGCCCCCCCCACACTTTTTCTTGGCCTTTGCTTGACGGATCATTACTAGGGCTCCCGGTTTTCCGTTTAAACAGATTTTTACATATAAATACAGACGGAAAACAATGTTTCCTTTGTCTGTATTTATATGTAAAAACAGCAAAATACTAGAAAATGTTGCTACGCTGCCCTTCTCCAATCCAGAGTTATCTTGCTACCCCTTCCTTGCTGCTGCTTGAAATTCCTTCCCGGGCGCACACAGCCGCACCTGAGTACTTCACAGGTCTTTTGAAGATAATTTACTTGTAACGAGGCTTTATTGTTCTTTCTGCTGTCACCTGTGGCGCAAGTGGGGTGGCTGTGTAGGCAGATGAGTGGAACTGTGGCAAATGGCAGTGCTGCTTGCACTGCCATGGTGAAATTGTTTTAATGCACATCATTATTTCGTGCAAATGGGAGCCAACCCACGGACTACGGCGGCTGCTGGAAAATATTCTATAAAGAACTGCTCTGTCTGAATGTTTAAATTACGTTTTTAGTTTGGCATGAGATTATACCATGCCATGCATTCCCATATTTATGGTCCCTTGCTCTTTATGTAAATTTAGAAAGGCCCACAATAAATATCCCCCATAAAGACTGACTAAGAAAAAACGAGGACAAAAACAGCTGACACAATGCCTCGGAGAATTCCACAATGTAAAGGTGGTCACTGGGAAAGTAATGAACAACGCAAGAGAAAGTAATCAAGCGGCTATTGTGCTTCTTCTACTTTGTAGCTTAACAGTACAGGACTATTAATAAGCATTGGCAAAGCCAATATCTCTCAACGTTGGCCCAGCTACAAGACTGACTGACGTGAACACATGCTTCAAGAAGCATGTGCAGGCTCGTTCGGCAATCTTGGAAGGAGTTTCCCGTTAAAAATCAATAAGTACTGTGCTACACGGGATGACATTTGTCTTTATTATAAATAAACAATTCCAGCCACGGGTAGGTGAGGAGTGATAGTTATCCCATGCCTCTCTTAGGCAGTTGTTGTAAAAGCAGGAAGAATGGGAGCAGGAAAAGAAGGCAGGAAGAGAGGAAGGAAAGCAGGAATTCAGTAAAGAAGAGAGGGAGGGAGGGAAGAAGAGAGAGAGGGATAAATTGGAGGGAGGAAGAAAATAATTTAAGAAGGAAACAAAGAGAGAAAGATAGAAACAAAGAAAGAAAAGTATAGGTAACGGAAAAATAAATGTGGAAAAATACTAGCTGTAGCGTCGTCTTTTGCTTGTGGCAAAAATAAATGTGGATAAATACAGAAAAAATGCCCAAAAAATAAATATGGATAAATACAGACGGAAATGGCAAAAATTAAATACCATAAAACCGGGAGCCCTAATCATTATGAAACTTTCCAAGAAGGAGCGGTAGCGGGTGAACTGTATAATTTATTTTTGGAAAGTTTTGTGAAGATTCGTCAAATAGCGTTTTTATTTTCTTAATTTCGGTGGCATGGGAAGAATCTACACAAAACTTTTCAAAAAATAGTTAATCAACTCAGGCTCCTTCCTGGAAAGTTTTGCGCTGTTCTGTCAAGCAGCATTACAGTGCAGTGGGGTAACCCAGTGAACCTCAGGACCTGAGTAGCATTTAGTACAGTGAACATATGGTCCCATCCGAAAGAACAATTTAACCCACACAATTTTGACAACAGAAATAATTATTTAAGGAAAAAGAAAACACAACCAGGAGTAAAGTTATATTAAATGCATATACTATGGCGCATGTACGTGAGAATAACGTGACTAAGAATATAAAATACAGAATGAAAATCACAGTGCTTCAGCTGCCTGCATGCTGCCTGTCGAGTATAATAAAGTTCAAAATTCCCATATATCCAGGGCAATTAGAAGGTTGTCTTAAATGTTCAAATGGAATTATGTCCATAATATAGGCAATTTTGAGATCGTCAACATTTCTACCCAAGATAGCACGGTTACTTGGAACCATCTGGACGTGAGTGGAGCAACATGTGTAGCAATATTAGGGAATAATTAAAAAGGCAAAAACTGGTGTGTTCTTCATTAAAAAAATGTTTTTTTATTCTGTAAAAGTCATCCAGAGGTGCATGAACAATCCTGGGAGAAATCCTATAGGGTTAGGAAGACAGCAACACAGCTCGTCTGGAGACTTGGGGGAATAAGCAAGAAAATTCTAAATGTGAATAGCATACAAAATCAAATAAATTGAGGATTTGTCATATAGTTGGAAAGGGTGAATACAAGGATTTCACTCACCTCAGTGGAAGACACTTTTCTAAATGATTTAATGAATTTAAGGCCCTTCCAGAAACTTCAGGAATGGGCTGTTGGGAAAAAAGAAATTATAAAAGAAGTTAAAAATGCCTGTCACAACAGGTTAATACACAAAGCTGTAGAGGACATTAGGGGAAAGGATGTCTCAACAAAGACGACTAGCTTGTGGCTCTCAGTGTTCGTCCGTTGGGACATTTGTTTAATGTACTGCTCTCCAATAGGACATTTGTATAATGTACTGCTCTGCCAAGCAGGGCCAAGAAAATTGGGGAGTTCCTAAAGTGCAATTTCCCTCTGGCTAGGCCCTGAACCTAACCCAGCATGCGGCCAACCACCTCACGGATGCCTGTAAGTTGCCCTGAGGGGTTTGGCGTATGCTCAACTTAGAGTATGACAAAAAAAGATTCACTGGGAGAAAACAAAGGTTAAAGTGATGATATTGGTATAAAGGGTAATAAGATCTTAACATACGGTTATATAAACCCCAGGAATTAATTGAAGTAGCAACGGTTAAAGTGACATTATAAATAGGAGTTGAAATTTAATAAGAAATAATGTTTAAAAATCGAAAACCCACTGAAATCTGCCAGTTATAGTTTGGTGACTTAACTATAATTGTGCCCCTGTCCTGCACTGCATATGACGTCACATATTACATCACTCTTGACATTTTAAGTGACAACACTGGTGACCTCACAGATGAAATCGCTGATGACATCATCCTTGATATGGTATTCACATTAATCAATAACCACTTACATAATATTAAACAGAAAGTTGACTCCTACAGCCAGTTACAAACCTATTCACAGACCCATACCGCTACTCACACACCCACTCAGTGACCCATATAGCACTCACAGACCCAGTCACTGACCCATACAGCCACTCGCACATCCATTCACAGACCCATAATGCCACTCACATGTGCACTCAGAGAAGCCATCATCCACACCCACTCACAGACCCATGGAGCTACTCACACACCCATTTACAGTCCCTTGCCACCACTCACAGACCCACACAACTACTGATACACCCAGTCACATACTAATAGAACCACTGACACATCCACTCACACACCCATACAACCACTCGCACACCTATGCAGCCACTCACACACCAAGTCACATGTATACCGTTACTCGTACATCCACTTAGAGACCCATACAGCCACTGATACACCCACTCATAAACAGCTACTGTGACATCCACTCACACACCATACAACTAGTGACCTAGGCACCCACTCACACACACACCCACAAAAACTGTAATAAAGTGTAGGGAATCAGTGTGAAGTAGAAGATGTCTCTGGCTTTTTCTTTCTTTTTCACAAATTTATTGCATAGTGTAGAATATCCGGTTCTCAATAAATATATTCACAAAGTTCGCCTGTCTTGCTCCTTTTCTCTTGACTGGCTTTGCTGGGTCTCCACCTTGAATCTTCCGCGTCTCAGGAGTGCATCAGGGAAAAGAGAGACCGGACTGAGTTGCCTTTTCGTCGGCCTATTGGGAAGACGGGGAGGGTAGTGACGGGATGCTTGTACCTTATTCAAAATCTTCACCAGTGTCAGGGGGTTTGTCAGAGTCAGCGACTGTCAATTACCTCTCCCCCTAAGGTTGCTAAAGTGGCATTAGAAACCCACCTCCTGCCTAAACCCTTTAAGCGGTTTCGTACCTGTGTGAGCCACACTCCTCCTGGAACGTGGCTGGCTTGTGCATGAGGTCTTTGACGGGGCTCTCCCTTCCTCACGGCGGCAGCGGGTAACAATATCGTCTCTCCCAGGGTCTGGTTGGGTCTCAGAGTCCTGATGTCTCACATACCGGTCTCGTTATCTCTGTCTGTAGCAGGGCTTTTCCATGATGTGGGAGATTCCGGCAATTGAACTCACTGTCTCCTGATCCTCTGCTGTGGTTGGTGGGAATGCGTTAATACCGTAATCCTTATGGGAGGGAGTGAAATCCATGAAGTCCTCTTCATTAAAGGATCCGCCGTAGCATTTCCCTGGCATGGGAGAAGCCATGAATGGACGATCTGGCTGTTATAGAAGAAAAGGTACAGTATGAGCAGTTAATGGGTCTTCCTCTACGTCGTCGTGGTTGCTGTTCAGTGGGAGGTTAAAGACCCTGTGAAACACCCCTCCACCAGACTTTTCCAGATCGAGAAAATAGGGAACACAAGACAGAAAATCGGCATTCCCATTTGCCATGCTTTTCTGATGGCGGACCTCAAAACGAAAGGGCTGGAGAGAAAGGAACCAACGGAGTATCCGAGGGTTATTGCCCTTATTACAACTCATCCATAGCAAAGGGACATGGTCGGTATATAGCGGAATGGAGGACCCTTCCAAATAATAGCGCAGCTTTTCAATGGCCCATTTGAGTGCAAGACATTCCTTCTCTATAATGGGGTATTTATGGTCCCAAGGAAAGAGTTTCCGGCTAATAAACAAAATGGGGAACTCAACACCTTCTTCAGAGAGCTGGGAAAGAACGGCTCCTAGTCCCAGGTCAGATGCCTCGGTTTGCAGGATGAAAGGTTTGATAAAGTTCGGAGATACCAATATGGGGCTAGATGTTATTGCTTTCTTCAACTCTGAAAATGCCTTTCTGGCTACAGGAGGTAGTCTTGCCAGGTCTTTGCTTTTCACCTCTTTTTTTAGGAGATCAGTCATGGGAGTTGCCATATCTGAATATCCCTGTATGACTCTACGATAGTAGCCTAGGAGCCTTAGAAATGCTCTGACCTCCCGCTTAGTGGTAGGAAAAGGAATGTTCACAATGGCTTGACCTTCTCTTCCTGCGGATCTATGACACCCTTCCCCAGGAGATATCTTAGGTATTTGGACTTTTCGAAAAGCCATTCTGGATTCCTTTGCCTTAATGTGAAGTCCAGCTGTCTCGAGGGCTTGAAGAACCTGTCGGCAATGTACGAGGTACTCCTCCCAAGAGGAGCTGAAAATCACAATATCAGCTAGGAATGCAGAGGTATACCTCTGATGATCATGAAGGACTTTATTCATGAGCCTCTGAAATGTAGCAGGGGCCCGTGTAACGCAAACGGGAGTACCGTAAACTCATACAGGCCACTGGGTGTAGTAAAGGTAGTTTTCTCTTGATCTTCCTTTTTCAGGGGTACCTGCCAGTAACCTTTGGTAAGGTCTGTGGTGGATATATACTGGGCCTCCCCTAATTCCTTGATCAGCTAATCGATTTGGGGAAGAAGATAAGAGGCAAATTTGGAGATGGCATTGACAGCTCTGCGGGCAATATAAAACTGTAACGAACCATCCGCTTTTGGGACTAAGACTATTGGGGAAGACCAGTTACTCTGAGAAGGACGAATGACGCCCATTGACAACATGTTGTCTATTTCAACATCAATGTCCTTCATATGGGCAGCGATTATTCGGTAGGGTCGTTCTTTGACCACTTCACCTGGGTTGGTGACTATGGTGTGCGCCACCCGAGAAATTCTACCTAGGAGAGCAGAGAAGATGGTTGAAAAAGGACATAAAACCTCCTGCACTTGGGATGCCCCTTTGGTGGGTAAGGCCTTGTTAATGGCCAATTGCCCTGGGGTAGAAGAGTTACTTGGCTGAGTGGGTTGGACTAAGTTTGCAGTTTCTGCAAGGAGTTCCATCCATTTTTTTTTTAGTATATTAAGGTGGTATCTTGGGATTCTTCTGGAGTTAACTTGCACTAGATAAGAGGTCTGTCTGATTTTCTCCACTATTTTATACGGACTCTTCCATTTCGTTTTCCCTTTTGCTAGAAAAGGGGGAAGGAGCACCAAGAACCAGCCGCCAACTTGGAGATGTCTCCACTTCTTTCCTTTGTCGTAAAAGGTTTTTTGTTTTCTTTGGGATTTCTCTTGGTTGGAGTAGGCTAGGTCCCTCAGTTTCCCAGCCGGGACCTCAGACCATTTGTATAGTCTAGGAGTTCTTGTGTTTCCTCCGGTCTTTCCTGTTCCCATGTTTCCCTTGTCATTGTGAGATGCGTCCTAGGCTGACGACCATACAGTAACTCAAACGAGGAACACCCCAGGCTACTCTGTACCTGTCCTCGAATGACAAAGAGAGCAAGGGGCAGGAGCAGGTCCCATTCCTTCCCTTCACTGGCTAACATCTTTCTAAGCGTCAGCTTAAAGGTTCCATTATACCTTTCACACAGACGATCGGTTTGTGGGTGGTAGACAGAGGTCTTTATATTGGATGTGTTTAACGTTTTGCATACCTGTTGCAGAAAGCGTGGTACAAAGGGAGTGCCCTGGTCAGTTAGAATTTCTTTGGGAAAACGCGCTCTGAAAATTAATTATACTAATTTCTCTGCTATGTTGGTTGTGGTAGGGATTTTTAATGGGAAGGCATCAGGGTACCTGGTTACATAGTTTACGACCACTAGTGTATATTGATTCCCTTTTTTGACCTAGGGAAGGGATCCTCCACGACTTTGTTAATACACTCGACTTGTTGGGCCATTGAGGCCTTGAACATGTCTCTGTCGGCCTGTGCTGATGACATCTGTCTCTTTAGGGCCCATTACAATTGTTCTTGCCCCTTTATCACTTTTTGTATCAAGGCTTCCATTATTATCTTCTAAGGGAGGAGTGCCCGCATTCTCCACCACATGTAGTGAATCAGTGTGAAGTAATAAGATGTCTCCGATACTTTCTTTCTTTTCACTATTTTATTGCATAGTGTTGAATATCCGGTTCTAAACAATATATACACAAACCTCGCCTGTCTTGCTCCCTTTCTCTTGACTGGCGTTGCTGGGTCTCCCCCTTGAATCTTCCACATCTCAGGAGTGCCTCAGGGAAAAGAGAGACCAGAATGAGTGGCCTTTTCGTAGGCCTATTGGGAAGATGGAGAGGGTAGTGACGGGATGCTTGCACCTTATTCAAAACCTTAAGCAGTGCCAGCAGGTTTTTTAGAGTCAGCGGCTCCTGTCAATTACCTCTCCCCCTAAGGTTGCTTAAGTGGCATTAGAAACCCGGCTCCCGCCTAAACCCTTTAATCGGTTTCGTACCTGTGTGAGCAACGCTCCACCTGGATTGTGGCTGGCTTGTGCATGGGATCTTTGACTGGGCTCTTCCCTCCTCACGACTGCAGCGGGTAACACTATTGTCCCTCTCAGGGTCAGGTCTCCAAGTCCTGACATCTCTCGTACCGGAGTCGTTCTCTCGATGTCCGTAGCAGGGCTCTTCCACGATGTGGTTTTACTTTGACGGAGCTGTCTGCATCCCCTCGAGTCCTGATGCAACGCCCAGTCCTTTGGAGATTCCGGCATTAAACTCGTCGTCTCCTGATCCTCGACTGTGGTTGGTGGGAATGCGCTAATTACGTAATCCATATGGGAGAAAGTGAAATCCAGGAAGTTCTCTTCATTAAAGGATCCGCATAGCATTTCTCTTGCATGAGAGAACCCGTGAACGGACAATCTGGCTGTATTAGAAGAAAAGGTACAGCATGACCAGGTAATGGGTCTTCCTCCACGTCGTCGGGCTTGTTGTTCAATGGGAGGTTTAAGACCCTGTGACATACAGCCACTCATTGACTCATAGAGCCACGCACATGTCCCCCGTATTCAATGTGTTGTTGTTTAAAATGAATGTTTTTGGTTTGGAACGGAGCCGCAGATCCGTCTCAAATCCTAAATGTGCAGCTTTGTATTAGATGTTTGCTTTTGGTTTGGGGATCCACAATGGATCCGTAGAGCCAAGTAAGAAATAATGAAAGGGATTTAATAAGAAAATGAACCAGTGGTTGGGAAAAGGATTGGCTCTGAAAAGAGCCTTTGTCCTAATGTTGTGTAGATGATAACTGCACATAAAACAGGATGTAGTATTTCAAGTTGTTGAGAAACCCCCTGTTGCCTTTCTCTGTGAAACGAACTCCATAATTTCCACATATACCATCCATATCAAAGATTAAATTGTTGTTGTACATACAGCCCATGTTGTGGTCTCTAAGGTGTACTTAAACAGTTTTTCATGTTTCCTGAATTTGTCTATCTGTGGACAGAATTGTTTGGCCTCTTTTGGCTTCAACAAAGGTTGGAGAACACCAAGCAGTCTGTGGGAAAAGTGCCATTAATTTACCACGGATATCCTTCATTAGGATTTCCAGTCCAACCCCAGTAAGCATGCCTATGTCATTGCCACCACAGTGCACAATCATACGGTCTGGATGTTGCAATCCACAATGCATTCAATCAAAGGAAGCAATTGATGCCACTTTTGTCCTCTCGGGCCAATCCAAGTAATGTCTACATTAGGTAAACCTAAGTCCCTGTCAATGTTATCTTTCTAGCACTCTCTCTGGCCCAAAACACAGAACCTTGGCCCACAATCCACACTCTGACCATTTTGGAGGCAAACTGGAGTAGCACACAGGAAAGGCTGCAGCTGAATAAGACAGTTTTCAAAATTAAGGACAACACCAAAATTACAAAATAACATATTTGATTGGATGGTGTTAAATATGCAGGTAGCTAAAATTAGGTAGCGATTTTGAGAAAAAAGTAACTACATCTGTGATTGGCTTCAGAAAAAAAAGTTATGCTGTTTGGGACATTCTTATAATTCCAAACAGTCAAATACACCTGCTACAGCTCAATTTGAAGTTAGTATGCTGCTCACTGAAAGTGTTGTGAACTTTTGACCTAGTCAAGTGTTCTAATCATGGTTACTATGGAAACTGAGCTAAAAGTGTTGGGGGTAAGGAACAAAAAAGAGTACACTGTTAAGATGAACAGCAAAGTGGTGTGGAAATATTGCTCATTAGGGAGTGTTTGGGTTAGAATTCAATACTTTTTACACAGTAAACTATAAATGGCATGCTTTAATACCAGATTTTAAAGTGGTTTTATGGGCTCCTGTGTGGATTGGCGAATCCGCCGTGATGTTACACAGGGGTCGCACTGAGCGCTGCAGTGAATTCTTGAATGTTATGTTATAAGGCACTTCTTTTTTTTTAAATAGTTCTTTATTGGAATTTTTTACCACATATAATACATAACATAGAAATACGAATGAATAAAGCCATTATCTAAGAAATTGCCCCCCCTCCTCCCTCACCCCAGATACCTTCCCCCCACCCTACCCCGGCTGGTCCATTACACCTAACAAGAATACAGAAGTAAATAAAGGAAAAGAAAAGAAATCGATTATTCCACTGGCATAAGAAAGAAAAATAAAGAAAAACAATGTCTATAACGTAAAGACAAACAAGATCATTGCAAGTGTTCAAATCAACAGTAAAGCCAAATAAAATACAATAAAGGCTCTAATATTTGTCACCTATTACCTCCACCTTGGCTATCTTCAGACCATATTATCAGAGGGGCCCAAATTTACACCCCCCCTTTCTCTTGCTCTCCGCCCCTTTCTAGTATATACTGCAGTCTCTAGCCTGTATACTGCCAAAAATCTCCCTAGCCACTGTTGACCTGTAGGTGGAACTGGATCAAGCCAATGAGTGGCTAAACAGAGTCTGAATACTATCATAGCAATAAAGAGAAAGGTGTGAACCCGAACCGTGAGCTGAGGACTACTTACTCCAAGTACAATCAGCTGTGGTGTCAGATCTACTCTCTGTCCCAAATGAGATTCCAAAATAATGCCAACATCCCTTTTAATTGTAACCAGGTCAGGGCAGGAAGCAAACATATATACGATGTCTGCAGCTGGACAGCCGCACAGAGGACATGTTGATCCTGCAACTCCTCCCCATTTTGTAATCTTCTTCGGTGTTATATAAAGATTAAACCAGGTTTTAAAACATTGCAGCTGAATATTCCGCTTCGCTCGCTCCAACCAGTAACCACTCATGCCAGCAGTCACAGTGTTTAGATAAATCCTCCGGCATCGTCTCATTCAATTTTTTCTAAATCCCTCCAAGTGTACCTGACCCTTTACGCAAATCTCAACCAGCGTCACCCGAGCAAAACCATTGCTGCCACCCATTTTCCTCGCTAGAAAATCTCTTATCTGGAGATATTAAAAAAATTGTCTGTTATCGACCCCAAAATTCTCCTTAATCATGTCGAAAGCAATCACTCCAGTCTCATTCATGACATCACCAACCATCCTGACACCTTTGTTATACCAGTTTTTCATATGTCCGTCATTGAAAATACTAGGGAGTGACTCATTGCTATACAATGGGGTCAAAGCATTAATGAGACCCAAACCAAGCCTTTTCTAAACTGAAGTCCAGATTTTAAAAGCACAAGTCAACGTCTTAAACTTCACCCTTTAGTAATAATTAAAATCTGTGTGTTGCAAGAGACAGCCACTAGCCTTTGCCCCCAGTAATAATTCATAAATTGAGTCGGGGACCACCACCTGTAGCTGACGTGATTCAGCCCTAATTAAACTACCCATTGTATATAATATTGCAGCCCAATGGTATAGCTGAAGGTTGGGAACCACCCAGCCTCCTCTATCTCTAGATAGCGTTAAAAATTTCAGCGCCCTCCGAGGGCGACAATTAGCCCAGGGAATTTCAGTAAGCATCTGGTTCATAGTTTTAAACCAAGCGTTATTGATAGTCAAAGGAATTGCCCTAAAAAGATATAGAATTTTCAGCTAAAACAACATCTTTATAACATTGCATCTCCCCACCAACGTAAGCTTGAAATTGTCTATTCGATTGAAATCTGCTTTAAATTTTAGAAGTAATGGGTCTTAGATTAGTTTTCACAATTTTTGACACTTCTGCCATTATTTCGACACCAAGGTATGTTGCCTTCCGTACAACCCGAGGGTCATTAATCTGAAGTCCCTTGCCAACAACAACAAGGGTTTTGTTGGAGTTAAGTCGATAGCCCGGAATATGCCTGAAAATCTGCGCTTCTTTTTCAATTTCAGATAATGTGCACAGTGGGTTAGGGGTCACAATTGCTAAGTCATCGGCATGCGCCAGGATCTTAGTGCTCCCCCCATTACTATGCGTTGCTAGGATCTGATTATTATCTATAATTATCCTAACTAAAGGGTCAATGTACAAAGCAAATAATAGGGGGAGCATGGACACCGCTGACGAGTCCCCCTACTACTTGAGACAGGGCCTGACAATTCCCCCATTATTGCTACTCTGGCCACCGGGTTGCTATACATTATGTGATGGCCTTGATGAAGCCTTCGCCTAGCCCTCTACTCTCAAGTGTTGCCCACAGGAAAGGCCAGGAGACCCTATCAAAGGCTTTTTCCGCATCTAGCAGGATTAGCCCGATAGGATCACCGGTAATCCCTGCAGCATCAAATAAAGCAATAACCCTTTGGACATGACCAATAGTGCTCCGGCCGGGGACAAAGCCATGTTGGGTTGGTCAAACCAGTTTCTTTTTTTTTTTTTTTTTGAAAAACCTTTATTTAAAAATCAGGACACAGCTATTCAGCCGACAACCCGGAGGTTCGGCAGCATCGATAATTAGAAACAGTGATGCGTCCCCAGTAAAGTACAAAGAGAAGTGCAAAGGTTCAATTTTAAACAAACACAAAAAGCACAGCAAACCCCAGCAAGGCAAGAACACTAAAAACCATGGTGAGAGCCCCCAGGGGAGGCCGGACCCCACTCATCTACCAGTTACAAGATAGTGTAAGGAGGAAGAGGGGGGACAGCAGAGGCCCAAATAGTTCATAAACCAGACTGTGCTGGAAAGAAGGTCAGGGGGAAAGCTGTTCCTCGGGCGGTTCCAGATCAGGGGCAAGACATATTCCCCCCCTGTATTGGTTCCACCGCCCCCAGATGGCGTGCCACTTCCGGGGGCGGCCTCTAGAGCAATAGACTGTCTTCTCCCTAAACATGCTCCAGTCCATGTTCTCTTTCCACGCAGTCAGTGTGGGGGGCCCCGAGGAGCCCCACAATCGCGCGATATCCCTCTTAGCGACCATGTTACCCAGTGTCACCCATTGGGTCCGCGCCTCATCGAGGTCAGTGGGCCCCCAGATATTCAGGAGACAGCACCGCGCCTCCGGCTGCAGAGCAATGCCTGTCACCTCCCCCATTACTGCATGGACTCCCCTCCAGAATTCCACAATGGCACCACACTCCCAAATGATGTGCAGGAAAGTACCCACCATACCACACCCCCTCCTGCACAGGCCGTCCTCCGAGAACCCCATGTGGACCAGCCTTGGCCCCGTCACATACACTCGGTGCAGTATTTTAAGCTGCACCAGCCTCAGGCGCGACGGGATCGCAACCTCCTTAGGGGAAGAAACAGCTGACTGCCAATCCTCATCATCTAACTCGAGGCCATCCCTAGTCCACTGGTCCCTCAGCCCCAGAAGCATGTCCGCCCGGATGTTTATAAGTTTCTTATATATGAGCGAGATCGTGCTCTCGGGCATATGGCCATCTAGGACCCGGTCCTCCAAGGGAGAGGACTCAGGCACCTTCTCACCCTCCACGAGGACTGATCGGAGGGCGTGGCGCATCTGAATATATCTGAAATACTCGGAGGGCCCCAGCTCATACTCAGTCTGCAACTCCTCAAAGGACTTCACCTTCCCCTTATGCAGCACATCACCCACCCTGGAGATGCCAATCAGGTCCCACTTATCAAAGCCTTTTGAATGCCAAAGCCTTCCCAGTCTCTCCGATTCAAACAACGGGGTAGCAAGGGTGAGCTTATCCTTCCAGCCCAGCGAGTCAGTTGCCATCTTCCACACCCGCACTGCCACAGCGGTGGGCCCCGTGAGGGACGAGTCTAGGGATCGCGAGTACAACGCCCTGTAATAGTTACCACCACGCAGCAACCACCTGTCCATGGCATACCCAGGGCTGAGAGCAGGGCCATAAAGCCCATGATTGATCGCGCTCAGCTGTGTGGCCCAATAGTACCGACGGATATCTGGGAGCGCAATGCCCCCGTCGTACCATGGAAGCGTCAGCTTTGCAATAGCAATTCGCGGCCGCCCATCCCACAGCAACGTCCGTTGGAGGCCTTCGACCTCCCGAAAGTATTTGGGTGGCACCCAATCCAAGGTATTCTGTAAGGCGTAGAGAAAGCGGGGGAGAGACATCATTTTGAACAGGGCCGCACGCCCAACGAGGGAGAGCGGCAGCCTCCGCCAACCTTCAACATCGCGCCTCAGGCGTGCCGGGGGGGGAGCAGATTCTTCTCATAGCGCACAGCAGAGTCCATGGAGATAAAGATCCCCAAGTACACGAAACCCTGCTGGGCGATCTGTATCGAACATGTTCTAGGGATCGGTGGAACCTCGCCACTAAGAACATACAAGTACGATTTGCTCCAATTGATGACGAGACCCGAGTTCCTACCAAAAGATGTGAGTATGTCACAGACCACTATAAGTGACTTCGTGGGTGAAGCAAGATACAACAGGATATCATCGGCATAGAGCGAAATACGGTCCTCGTGTTCAGGCGACCACCGAAGGCCCCGTATATCCGGGTGCCAACGTATCCACGCAGCCAGCGGCTCAAGGGCGAGGGCGAACAACAGAGGCGACAGGGGGCAACCCTGCCGAGTACCCCTTCCAAGCTGAAACGGAGTCGACGCCCGACCATTCACCACAACACTAGCTAGCGGCCCCTCGTACAGCAACCTCACCCAGCTCACAAAACCGCGGCCAAAGCCGAACTTGGCCAGCACGGCCCACAAGTATGCCCACTCCACCGTGTCAAAGGCCATCGTGGCATCAAGAGACGCTACAATAGCCGGTTCACGCAACGTGCCCGCCCTGGCGATTACGCCATGAAGACGCCTAAGATTCAGCGCTGTGTTTCGGTGCGGGATGAAGCCGGATTGATCCGGGTGGACTAAGTCGCCAAGTACCCTAATCAAACGGGTCGCCAGGAGTTTAGCCAGAATTTTCGGCTCCGCGTTAAGAAGTGAAATAGGCCGATATGAGGCGCACTTATCGCGGGGTTTACTCTCTTTGTGTATGACCACAATCGACGCCAGTCGCTGATCCAACGGGAGGGCCCCACCCCCCCGCGCCTCCAAAAACATGGCGCGCAGGTGAGGGGCGACCCTATCCGGGAACAGCTTGTACAGGTCGATTGGCAAGCCGTTCGGTCCCGAGGCCTTACCCGAGTTTAACGCGCGGATAGCCCCCGCCACCTCGTCGACCGTTATGTCACCATCTAGATCGTCCCTATCTATAGCAGAGAGGCAGGGCAACTCGATATCACGGAGGAGGTCACACGAGTCCGCGGGTGGCCTATCCGACGCAGAGGCATAAACCTTACAGAAATAGTCCGAGAAGCTCTTTACAATCCCCTCAGGTTCCACAATCGCCTCTCCCCTCTCTCCCGTCAACTCTGGCACCACTCTATTGACCCGTTCTTTTTTGTCCAGCCACGCCAGGAGTTTCCCTGCCTTATCACCAACATCATACAGTCGGCCCTGCTGTTCCCTACTGAGGGTCTTAGCGGCGTTCGTCACCAGGTCTTTATACTCAGTTTGCTTCAGACAAAGCTCATGCAGTGAGGACTCTGTAACCTCCTCCTCCATCGCTCCCTCCAGAGCCGCGATCTCCTCCTCCACCTGCAGAATCTCACCATCTCTACGCCTCTTGGCAGCCACTACTAGGGAGAGGGCTTCCCCCCGAAGCACGGTCTTAAAAGCTTCCCACAGCGACACTGCCGAGTCAACGGTTCCCTGATTGTCCTTGAAAAAATGTTCTACCTTCTTTACCAGGGCGCTGCGCATCTTGGGGTCTCGGAAATACCAAGGGTTGATAGGGGCCACCCTTCCTCCTCCCTCCCGACCTAGATCCAGCCGGATCCACACTGGCGAGTGGTCAGATATACCGCGCGCCATGTGCCTCGCCTCGGATACCAACGAGGCATGCGCGGCCAGAGTGAGCAGGTAATCAATCCTGGAGAGGCTACCATGTGCCCCGGAGTGGAACGTGTATTGGCTCTGTGTGGGGTGCCGGAGCCGCCAGCAGTCTATCGGACCAAGCGTGTCTAGGAAGTCTGGAAGCCATTTCTGAGCCCCCCCTGTGTCTCTGGGCGGGTATCTATCCAGCAGGCCAGAGCAAACAGCGTTGAAATCCCCTCCCACCACAAGCATTCCCCCCGGGAGATCCAGCAGGGCCCTACCCAGATCTGCAAAAGTGGAGGCCTGCAGGGCCGGCGGGACATAAACCGAAACTAAAACCACAGTCCGTCCTTCCCACCGCCCCGCCACCGCCACAAACCTCCCCCTATCATCAACAATGGTGGAGTCCACCTCAAATGGCAACGAAGCTCTAACTAGGATGCCCACACCCCTGGACCCAGATGAGAATCCTGAATGTGCAATGAATTTATACCCCTTCCTATTCAGGGCATAGCACGTATTTCCTATAAGATGCGTCTCCTGCAGCAGGGCAACATCCGGCATTGATCGTTTCAAAAATTGCAAAACAATCCCCCGCTTAATGCGATCCCCCAACCCATTTACATTCCAGCTTATAACACTTAAGCCCCTACCCCCCATCCTCAAACGGAAAGAGGCCCACCCCACACCCGAGGAGCCACCATGGAACAGCCCTGGATATAAGCATCATGCCTTGCAGAAATAAACCCCCCAACAACAACCCCAAAATCCCTAAAACTCCCCCCACCCTGCACCCCTGCTGCAGCTTACAAAGCCCCCCCAACTTGCAGTGTGCCTGTCGCCCTACAAAAACAAAAAGTCTACAAAAAGTACCCTAAGGGAGGAAAAGAGCAACCCTCGTCCTCCCGCAACCCTCCACAGTTACTGCACTCTATGCAAGTCTTCAAGTATAGTCAAATCAAGTCAGACCGGCTCCGAGATGTCAGCCCTGCCCATCCCGGCCACTGTCTCCATCCTCGGCTGTGTCGTCCCCCGTCCGTCGCCGGGGCAAAGCGTCCAGCCATTCGTCGGCCATAACAGGAGAGTCAAAAAAGAATGTCCGATCGTCGTGCACCACCCGCAGTCTGGCAGGGAAGAGCATGGCATACTTCAGGTCTCTTTCCCGGAGCCGCCGCTTCACCCCCAGGAAGCCCTGTCTCTGCCTCTGCACCTGCTGGGTGAAGTCCGGATAGAAATTCACCGACGCGTTCTGGAAGGGGACCGGGCCCGTCACCCTCGATGCTTGCAGAATAGCGTCCCGATTTCGAAAGTGAAAGAGCCGGGCCACGATCGGCCTCGGCAGGGCACCCGCCTTAGGCCTCCCGCCCGGCACTCTATGGGCCCTTTCCACCGCAAAGAACTTCCCAAGGCCCTTGGGCTTCAGATGATTAAGGACCAAGTCCTCAACAAGCAGGTCAACCGAAGCCTCATCCGAGGACTCCGGGACCCCGATAACGCGCACATTGTTGCGCCTGGCCCGGCTCTCAAAGTCCTCCAGCCGGCGGGCGACGAGATCACTCTCGGTCCTCAGCTTACGAACCTCGGTCTGCAGTTCCGTAACATCATCAGTGAGGCCCGCGGTCTTAAGGTCCAAGTTCTTAACCCGTTCATTCGTTTTGCCCAAGTCCGCACGGATCAGGTTGACATCCACCAAAATGGCATCCACCTTATGCGCCAGGGCCTCAAACTGTCTCCCAATCGAAGTCTGCATCCCTTCGAGCGCACCCATGACATCCTGCAGGGAGAGCTCCGGGGCCACAGGCGAGTCCTCCTTCTGGGCATCCGGCACCTGGCTCGATCCACTCGGTGATCCCTTTTGCAGAGCATATCGGTCCATGCTGTTGACTTGGGTGTAGGTTCCCCGCCTGGTAGACTTAGGCTTCAGCCGATCCCCTTCTGCTTTGCCCGACATGGTTGACTCCAAGCAGGTCGGTTCAGTTAAGACGGGTCCCTCTCAAGGAGAGGAATAAGGAGTGATCAGTTCTACCGTGGACCGCCAGAGTAGCCTGCAGAGCGTCCCCGGGGTAATAAAGCCATCCAGAGCTCTCCAGTAGCAGGGCTGACAAAGGGAGCGAAATCGAAAGTGAAAGTGCGGGGACCTCCGTCCGACAGTTCACACCTCGCCTGGCCGTTGTTGTTCAACTAGGAGTCGGGCATCCAGCCAACTCTAGCCCCTGGCTTCCCCGGGAGATAGGCCGCAATCTTCCGCCAGGCGTAAGTCCGGTTCCCGGTGGGCGATCCGACCGCGGGTAGCATCAATCGCCTCCCTGACCAATCATCTACACGATGCCATGCATGCAGACAGGATTAGAGACAGGATAGTCGACGGAGGGCGCGAGGGTCTCGGGAGCTCTAAGCTCACGCGGCCATCTTGGTCAAGCGCTAGGCTCCTCCCACAAACCAGTTTCTTAATCACAGCCGCTAGCCGGTTTGCCAGGATCTTGGCATATACCTTAACGTCGCTATTAATTAACGTGATAGGTCAATAAGACCCCAACTCCTTAACCGATTTCCCTTTTTTGTGAAAGACCACAATATTGGCCGAGCCCCATGAGTCTGGTGCCCCCTGACCAGATTGGGCCTCTAAAAAGACATCAACCATTAATTCCAGTAGGCAGGGAGCCAATTTTTTATAAACTTACCTCGGGACGGAGTTAGTACCAACCGCCTTCCCGTTTACCAAGGAACTGATGGCACCCGCAACTTCTTCTGCCGTAATGGGTACATCCAGTGCCTCTTTTTCTTCCCTTGTTAGCTTTTCCCCTGGGAGCCCTGCAAGATAATCCTGAATTTCCTTCATGCTTCCAATGGTTTCTTCAGTATACAGCTGTTGATAGAATCGCTGAAAGGCAACCCGTATATCGGAAGACTCTGAGACTAACCCATCCAGAGGATCTTTAATTTTAAGTATTCCCCCCTGTGTCACCTGTTGTCTAGTGCGCAACGCAAGCAAGTGTCCCACTCTCTCACTGCATTCATACAATTTGGATCACCAGGCTGCATATTTCCCTGCCGCTTTGCTTGCCGAGGCTTCTAAAATTTTAGACTTAGCTAATGCCACCATTTTTTGTGCCCGGCCCACGTCCCCCCCCCACTCATAATTACATCTACTAATTGCATCTCTGCCTCAACCAACTTTCTATAGAGTTCCTGCGTGGACAATTTACCCTGATTCTTGGACCTCCAGCCATACCTTGAGGTTTCCCCTCTTATCCCGGCTTTCAGAGCATCCCATACTACATCCACCTGTGTACTAGCCCTATTCTCAGATATAAATCTGGGAATCCATATTCTCATATGTGCAATATAATCCTCATCGTAAAGGAGTGCTCTATCAAAAGTCAATCGTGGTACCTCCAACTTTGAGGATTGAAGTGAAATCTCAAGGACTACCGGATTGTGATCAGACATGACACGTGGAAATTTAGAAATCCGGCAGTTTGTCGAAAGTTTCTGGGACACAAAAAAATAGTCTAGCCTAGCGTGTGACTGGTGTGGGGCGGAAAAAAAGGTATAGCCAAAGTCTTGGGGTTCTTGCGAGGCCCAAACATCAATGAGTCCATGCGTCACACATAAATTAACCAAAGATTTAAAGACTTTAGGTTCATGGCTACTATATAGACTAGGCCCCTGCTTGATAGTATTGGCACTCAAATTTATATTAAAATCGCCACAGATAATTAAACGCAGCGGCCACCCAACAAGTTCCAAATTTAACCAATTAAAAAGGGCCAGATCGTCAAACACTGAACCATAGACCGAGCTCAGCGTGAAAGAATAATTATCCGCATGACCCATCTGCCAAGGTGATCAGCTTTAGGGCATGGAAAACTGACAGTTTTTCTGCGGGCCATAATAGCAACCCCTTTTGTGCGTGTGCCTTGGGTTGTATAGGAAACTAGCTGGTAACCTGCTAATTTGGCCATCTTATGTCTCCCAGCTTCGATGTGTGTCTCTTGCAGACATACAATATCAGCCTTCAAATACTGAATGTCTTCATTAACCCTGCGCTTTTTTTGAGGACTATTTAATCCACAAATGTTAACAGATGCAATTCTAAGCTTACCCCTTCACATTTGTCATAATCGGATTCCCATTTGTCTTAATCAGGAGATTACATAAAAATCTAAATACTATCCATGCCATTTCATATGATTCTACAAATTGGCCCAGCCTGTCACCCAGTAGCTTTCCCACTCCCCCTTCCCCCTTCCTCCTACCTTAAGGCAAGAAAGGTCCAAGGACCCTTGTGATGCCTCCTGCATGATACTGCTTTCCACCACCGCCCATAAAGCTCCACCAAGTAAACAAAAAAAAAAATTGTGACTAATGTCCGAGTACATCAGCCCTCAGGATCTTTCTGATTTGAGACTCCTGATATTTCTCGTAAAAAGTCCTGTGCTTGCATCTCAGAAGAGAAAACCCCTAAATTTCCCTGGTGAATGACGTTGAGACGAGCTGGGCTCAGTAGATACACATCACAGCCGACCTTCTGGAAGGGAGTAATAAGTTGTCATAGCCTCCACCTCCTTTCCACCGTAATATGGCAGAAGTCAGGCCTGACGAAGAAGGAATGACCCTCAGCCGAGCATCTTGCTTCAGGACGCTCCTTATCAAAAATTGCTTGTCGCAAAAGAAAGTTGCAGAAAAATATTAATTGGTTTATCGTTCACGTCGTTCTGACCCTTCCTTTTTTTCAGCATCAGTGGGAAACTGGGTACACGCTGACCTTCTGTGTCCCAACCCCAATGCGCTAGCTCAGGGAAGCCGCCCTTCAGCAATCGCAACACAAACCCTCTGATGTCTTCTCCTTCAGCTTTTTCCGGTATACCCAGTAGTCTTAGAATATTATGCCTCTGGCGGTTTTCAGAGTCTTTAAGCTTCCAAATGACATCCGTCATCCTTGATTCGTTTGATGTAACTTGTTGGGCAATGCTCTCAGCTCTGGTCTCGAATGCCACAACTTGCTCTTCCAACACCGTTGTTCTTTCGGCAATTTCTGTGCATGTTTTATTTATTTTACGGATGGTCCCTTGTAACATCTTTGTTGCATGGTGGCCCCTCTTATGTCCTGTCGAGCTTCAGATTGAATCTGTTTAAGAGTGGAGTATATAGGGTCCATCGAGGGAGATGCCTCCGTTGCAGGCTTCGTTTGAAATAGCATATTATTTTCCTCTTGTGCGTTGTCATCTGGTGCCAATCCGCCATCATCGATTCCAAAATGCGTAGTAGAATAATCCCATTTAACTTGTCCTGATTGACTATGATCTGAGTCAGTTTGCCTGGTATCCTGTGCCTTTCTCCCTTTATTTCTATCCTGCCGTGTCTGAGAGTAAAGGTGCTTTTTTGTGCTGGGGTCAGACAATGAGCTGTCTGATTCCATCTCTGAATCTTCCAACACGGATACCTAATTTCCACTGACATTAGATAGCTCAGAGTCTTCATTGAGGGAAAATAATTTTTCACCTCCTTCTGGGGTCCCCCCGATCTTGTGGTGTATCCGAGAAAGTCTAGTGTTAACAGTTAAACCTTCATTAATAACCTGCTCTTGCTCCATATTCACATGCTTGCCTGCCATGGTGATAGCATCAAAGCACTCTGGTACCCCCTGTAAGAGCTCGCCTTGACCTAAACATAAAGATGTATAGGGCACCAGTCCCGTACTTACAGTGTCCAGGGCTGAAAGGTCATCGTCGCCTGTAACCGGCACTAGTGCAGCTTCAGCTTTAACCTCATTGGCAGCTTTGCCCTTCTCTTGTACTCTCCCACGGCCGGAAAACATCCCTGGGATCACTCGCAGCTTGCCTGGGCCCGTCTCCTCTCCAGGACGCTGATCGCTGCCTTTCAGTTTCGCCGGGACCGCCACCACGCTTCCTGTTGCCGCTGCGGGAGAAGCGTCTCCTGCTTTCCTCCCGCTCAGCGTCTTATAAGTTGCCGGGGGGCCGCACAGGGTCCCCGTAGCTCCCGCTCCATTATCCATGGTGCTGAGATCCCCACAGTCCCGGGGAAGTTTGGGGAGTTTAGGTGGCATGTTGGTGAGTTAGAACTGGCGTCCACCAATGCTCACGCCGAGCAGAATCCTCAAAGCCGCCCGGATCAGCAGGTGAGCAAGGTGAGCAAGTTCTGTCGTTTTCGCCTGCATCCTTCCAAGTAGTCACTTCAAGCAATGTGTTGTATAGCGAGTGGCCATCTACAGCAGTTTGAGCTGATGTTTACTCAGGAGTTCCATGGAACCATAGATGGGTGGTGAATTGCAGCACCTCACTCAGCCGCCATCTTGCCTACTTTTTCGTTATAAGGCACTTCTGAAGCGTTCATTCGCTGAAAGGTTTCATGGTACTGAGCGCACTAGCAGCAGAGCAGGGATGCGATTATTCGTGGGCTTGTCTGAAAAGCCACGTTTTTAGCAGGATTCTGAATTGCTCGTAAGAGGTTGCTGCTCTTATGTTGTCCAGGTGATAGTCTCTCTGAAACCGGGGGCCAACACAGCAAACCTGGTTCCCCCCGGTCTTGATTGAATCTGCTCAAACCCACTACTACATTGGGCCTCTTAACAGGAGTCTTACAAAGGGTTAAAAACAGTGATCATTCAGAACTGGTATGACAAAAATAAAATATGAACGGAAGGGTGTGATTTGCTTACCACATCAGTATCACTGAAAGCAGAGTGGGAAGGGTTGCCCTTAATGATTCCTTTGTACTGAGAGTGGTATACCATTCCTGTACTTCTGACTTCAGAGTAAACTGCGATACCAAAGGGGATGATGGATGGAGCGTTAGAGCAAATCAAACACTCACCCACCAGTCAACTGATCTGGGTTTAATCCATCATCATTCTTTAGCTCACTCCACCACCCCAGTTCAGACATGGCCATATGCAAATCAGTCTGACCCTGTGCCTCATGGGAACAGTCCAGCCCGATCTGCCAAGCCATGTCAACCGTTCCCAGGATGCTTGTTTCCGGTCCAGGGAAGACATGGCTTGGCAGTTCGGGCTGGACTGTTCCCATGAGGCACAGGGTCAGACTGTTTTGCATATGGCCATGTCTGAACTGGGGTGGTGGAGTGAGCTAGAGAATGATGATGGATTAAACCCAGATCAGTTGACTGGGGGTGAGTGTTTGATTTGCTCAAACGCTTCGTCCATCATCTCCTTTGGTATCGCTTTGTTCGCCCTAAGTTGGCAGGGTATGCCCAGACGTGGGTCCCTTGCTCACTTTACCACTGGATTCAAGATAGCCTGGCTGACGAGGGTTATGAACCCGAAACCGGTCCCAGGATGCTTGTTTCCAGTCCAGGGAAGAGATGGCTTGGCAGTTCGGGCTGGACTGTTCCCATGAGGCACAGGGTCAGACTGTTTTGCATATGGCCATGTCTGAACTGGGGTGGTGGAGTGAGATAAAGAATGATGATGGATTAAACCCAGATCAGTTGACTGGGGGTGAGTGTTTGATTTGCTCAAACGCTCTGTCCATCATCCCCTTTGGTATCGCTTTGTTCGCCCTAAGTTGGCAGGGTATGCCCAGACGTGGGTCCCTTGCTCACTTTACCACTGGATTCAAGATAGCCTGGCTGACGAGGGTTATGAACCCGAAACCGGTCCCAGGATGCTTGTTTCCGGTCCACGGAAGACATGGCTTGGCAGTTCGGGCTGGACTGTTTCCATGAGGCACAGGGTCAGACTGTTTTGCATATGGCCATGTCTGAACTGGGGTGGTGGAGTGAGCTAAAGAATGATGATGGATTAAACCCAGATCAGTTGACTGGGGGTGAGTATTTGATTTGCTCAAACGCTCCGTCCATCATCCCCTTTGGTATCGCTATGTTCGCCCTAAGTTGGCAGGGTATGCCCAGATGTGGGTCCCTTGCTCACTTTACCACTGGATTCAAGATAGCCTGGCTGACGAGGGTTATGAACCCAAAACCGGTCCCAGGATGCTTGTTTCCAGTCCAGGGAAGACATGGCTTGGCAGTTCAGGCTGGACTGTTCCCATGAGGCACAGGGTCAGACTGTTTTGCATATGGCCATGTCTGAACTGGGGTGGAGGAGTGAGCTCAAGAATGATGATGGATTAAACCAAGATCAGTTGACTGGGGGTGAGTGTTTGATTTGCTCAAATGCTCCGTCCATCATCCCCTTTGGTATCGCTGTGTTCGCCCTAAGTTGGCAGGGTATGCCCAGACGTGAGTCCCTTGCTCACTTTACCACTGGATTCAAGATAGCCTGGCTGACGAGGGTTATGAACCCGATACCGGTCCCAGGATGCTGGTTTCCGGTCCTGGGAAGACATGGCTTGGCAGTTCGGGCTGGACTGTTCCCATGAGGCACAGGGTCAGACTGTTTTGCATATGGCCATGTCTGAACTGGGGTGGTGGAGTGAGCTAAAGAATGATGATGGATTAAACCCAGATCAGTTGACTGGGGGTGAGTGTTTGATTTGCTCAAACGCTCCGTCTATCATCCCCTTTGGTATCGTCCAGATTTTCACTGACTTGAAATTCTAACTGATACTGAGATAAACATTGGAGAACAGCAAAGACATTTCACAGGTATTTCAATTGGGGTGTACATTGAAAAGATATATGTATATAAAAAGTTATGAGTGTATATAAGGTGCAATAAAATATGTATGTTAGACATAACAGTAAAAGGGAAAAGAAAAAGGAGGGTAGATAATGAAAATAAGGAAAACCATACTGAGCAAAACCAAGTGGGAACAAGAATGTCTGAAGACAAAATATAGTTCTTTTATTAAGCTACAATAAAGGAATATGCATGGGAGTAGATATGGGTAATTGGTTACACTAAATAATTTGATAGTATATAATTTGCACCCATGCACACATTAAGCTGGTACTCATACACTCAGTTAAAATTCCAAAAAGGCACTTATGTACGCACCACAGATATAGGTAAATAGAAACTGACACACTGAGAGGAACGCAAAAACAACAGTTGATGGACAGAATGCAGAACAATGTCATACATTCACCCCAGTACAGAGATCTGAGCCTAAATCCATCGTTTCGTTGCTCACCATGCCATTCCAGTTTGAACCCAGCCATATGCAAATCAGTCTTGACCCTGTGCCTCATCGGAATAGTCCAGCCCGAACTGTCAAGCCAGGTCCTCCCTGGACTGGAACCAAGCATCCTAGGACCGGTTTCAGGGTTTCACCCCTCTTCAGCCAGGATAGCTTGATTCCAGTGGCCTGGAGAGCACGGGACTCACGTCTGAGCATACCCATCCCACTCGGGGTGACAAATGCAAAAACAACAGTTGATGGACAGAATGCAGAACAATATCATACATTCACCCCAGTACAGAGATCTGGGCCTAAATCCATCGTTTTTTTGCTCACCATGCCATACCAGTTTGAACCCAGCCATATGCAAATCAGTCTTGACCCTGAGCCTCATGGGAACAGTCCAGCCCGAACTGCCAAGCCAGGTCCTCCCTGGACTGGAACCAAGCATCCTAGGACCGGTTTCGGGGTTTCACCCCTCTTCAGGCAGGATAGCTTGATTCCAGTGGCATGGAGAGCATGGGACTCAGGTCTGAGCATACCGGTCCCACTCGGGGTGACAAATGCAAAAACAGGTGGTGGACAGAATGCAGAACAATGTCATACATTCACCGCAGTACAGAGATCTGGGCCCAAACTGGAATGGCATGGTGAGCAAAAAAACGATGGGGCAGATTTATGTTGCACTTGCGCCACTTTTGCGCCGCCGTTGCGTCACTTTTGTGACGCAGCAGCGGCGCAAATCCTGCGCCATGGTGCGGGGTATTTACAACGTGACGCATCTGGGAGATGCGTCACGTTGTAAAGCCCTGCGCCACATGTAGGCGTTCCAGGGCAGGTGGGGGCGTTCCGGCGCAGGAACGCCTCCTAAAAGTGGCTGAGTGAAATCTACAAGATTTCACTCAGTCACTTTTGAGCCCATGCTGCGTCAAAACCCTGCGCCTGCTTGAAGCAGGCGTAAGGATTGACGCAGCATTGTGCAGATAGGGCCCCCCAGAGCATTGCTGGAGCTGCGTCGCGCTTGCGACGCAACTCCAGCAATGCGCCACTTTTACAGCACAGATGCGTCACGCATCTGTGCCATTTTTGCCCTATGGTGCGCCGCATTATAAATGCGGCGCATTCATGATGGCGGAGCTGGGGCGCAAAATAACTGGCGCATCCCTGCTGATATGCAGGGATGCGCCAGTTATTATAAATCTGCCCCGATGGATTTAGGCCCAGATCTCTGTACTGGGGTGAATGTATGACATTGTTCTGCATTCTGTGCATCAACAGTTCTTTTTGCATTTGTCACACTGAGAGGAACATCAATTACATCTTTTACATATCCATTTATTTTCCTACTCATCCACTTACATACTCATTCTCACAGGTATGCAGGCACTGTCATATCCTCTCGGACACATGTAAAGCTTTTTATGTACCCAGTACTCACTCAGTTAGACATAGATGTACACAGCCATACACCCACTTATATATGCAGTCACCCACTCATACAGCCACTCATAAATGTATTTACAATACTTTAGAGTCATTCACACAGTCTGAGAGTGACAGAGGCAGCTAGACATCCACTCACACACCCAGACAAGATTTATGTACTGAAATTCCCTTTTCTACCTATAAGTCGCCTCTAAGGGAGGCTGTAGGTATGGCATATCGTAGGGTACAATGTGTTTGCAAGGTAAGACATGTGCTTTTAGTTCCACTGAGGTACATGTGCGCTTGCAGACCTATACATCCAATTATACTTCCAGTCTCCCATCTATACTGCAACTCACATACCTATTTACAAAGGCATAGAGCCACTGACACAGCCAGGCGCACAGCAACAGAGGCACTTACAAATTCACTTGCACATACACACAGCACTTATGTATCCAGAAGTAACAGAAGTAACGGGGCCAGTTGCACACACAGTTGCATAGCCCAATACGTACTAACACATCCAGTGAGCAATCCATACAGCCACTTACATACACATTTTGAGGCCCATAGAGTTGCTAAGAGAACCATTCATGTGCTGACAGTTTCTTACACATCCAGTGGAACACTCATAGATGCACTGATACTCCGTCAGATATGTACTCAAGTACTGATACAACCAAGCCACTCATCCATACACTAACTAACTAATAAACACATTTATAGATGCAAACAGACAAACTTACACTGCCTGTTACACACTGACATAACTACTTATATAGCTACTTGATTGTTTACAGTATGTAATTTATAGTATGTGATGTAATGCTAAATGTTTTGTTTATTTGCTTTCCATGCATCTACTTGTATTTTCAGAGAAAGATTTACAATGGTAAAAAAAACAGAAACAAGAAAAAACTGAAGAAACAAGATGATCTGCTTGTGACAGCGAAAAGGGACATAATGTGGATAATGTGCTAAGTAAGAAAGGAGCTGCTGGTAATAGAAAAATATGTTTCTTAATTACTACAGCCACCCATACATCCTGCCACATACTGATACAGCCAGTAATATGCACTCACACACCCATACAAACACTAACACACCCAGTTAAACTAACATACATATTGACAGGTGTCCAGATATTCACATGTAAACATATAACATAAAGTTTTTCTTCCTTTAAACCAGAAAAGGTAGTTCTAAAAAGAATCTTTTATTTTTTGGGAGTTGTCTAACCTTTTTTTGGTATTTCTAACCATTTAGTTTTTTTTATGTGTGGTTTTCATATTTTTTACAATGGTAACTGTAAAAAATAAACGGTTAAAAACAAAACACACAAACGTTGTGCAACAAGTTTAAACAAAGAAAAAGAAAATTACTATTTGTGGACTTTGACTGCATCAAGTATAGCAGGGATGGACTGCTTTCTAATTGTCAGAACTTTATTGTATTTTGTGCAAAATGTCCCAACGCTATCCAAATCAGGTGCTGTGGCTTGTAGATGTTCACCAACTTCTGCTGGTAGTGCATCCCCTGGTGCTATCTGCACTGCCCCAGATTGTAACATTTGCAGCACATCTTGTTCCCTTTGTGCTCTGTAAAGATGGCGCGGATGAAGAGTCTTCAAATGTTTACACATACTACTGGTGCTATGACTAAAGTGTTTTGAAAGTTCCTCTTGAGAAGATTTTGTTGCACAGTATACACTGCACTTGCTTGGCAATTACTTTCTTCTCTACAGAAGGAATTGTAAAAAAACTTCCAAGCAATTGATTCCTTCCTTTTATGTAGTTCTTATTCTGAAGATGAATTCTATTCATCCTGCTACTGTGGCTCATCCGGATTTGCAGTTGCCATTTTAAAATATGGCAAACAAACACCAAAACAAAAGCAAACCTGGTGGTGTAATGGATAGGTGTGGAAGATATCAGCTACACCCTAAAGAGAAAAAAGCTGAAAGGGAACTTCCTCTACAGAAGCATGAAAGGTGGTCTAACCGATGAAATGCCTTGTTGCTGTGTCACATGGGATTCACGTTGACATCACAGTGTCACCGTGAATATGGAAATGTCTAATAAAACAACGTTCTAAAGTAGAATTACTTATTGTAATATAAGTTTCTATGTCATTCTATTTTATCACTTACCTCAAATATAATTTTTTATATATGTTTTTAGGGATTGTTAAAAATCAAGCAGACTCCGCAGATGTTCCGCGGTACCAGAACACTGATCAGGGCGGTCTGCGACAGATTTGTGAATTATAAAAATACTGGAAATATAAACCACAGAGCCAAGTGCCACGCATTCAGGGGTTGGAGTAATGCAAATAGGTTCCTACTACCACATTCCTGCATTAGTGTAAACTGTCACGCAGTGGTCTCTAATATTAGAAGTACCTGCTAAGTGAGGGTCTCTGTGAACCCTTGTCCTCATTCATTCTCCTACATCACCCAACACAATCTCCATTCATTCAGTTTAGCAATTATTCCTGACTGGAGTATTGTATGATTAAACTGCTACTAAAACTGTACCAATTTATTCTGACCTCTGATGTGGACAATATTAAGTAGGAACAAAAGTAGGCAGGTTTCAAGAAGTTTCCAAAAAACCTTTTTACATGTGTAATTTGTGCTATAAAATTGGAAAACAAATGAACACTATTCCAGTCCTCATTGCCAATCAGAAAATGTTAACATATATTGATACCACTTCCAACTGTACAGTATAGAAATTAAATATTACTTTACAAAAAAAACCCCAGAGAAATACAATGAAAAAAATCTAAGGTTACAAGGACGTTATGATTAGGAAATAGAATTTAAAAAACTTTAGAAATTCACCAAAAAACACAAAGGTTACAGGGACGTTATATTTAGGTTCACATTTTACACGCACAAAACCATAGAAATACAGCAGTTATAGTTACCTGAGCTAACTATAATTACACCCCTTCCATGCACTGCTTAGGACCTCACATATTACTTTACTTATGACATGGTCAGTGACATCACCCATGACATCTCAAGTGACATCACTGATGACATCATCCAGTGATTGCAAATGTTTTTTTACAATTTTATGAGTGTTAAACATATATACTAAGCTACAGTATAAGTCAAATGAGTATATTTTGATTACAGCAAAAACCAAAGGAAATGATGGACGGAGTGTTGAACATTGCAAGCACTCACCCCCAGTCAACTGATCTGGGTTTAATCCATCACCGTTCTTTAGCCCACTCTGGCACCCCAGTTCAGACATGGCCATATGCAAATCAGTCTGACCCTGTGCCTCATGGGAACAGTCCAGCCCGAACTGCCAAGCCATGTCTTCCCTGGACCGGAAACAAGCTTCCAAGGACCGGTTTCTGGCATTTCAGCCGTCTTCAGCCAGGCTTGCTTGAATCCAGTGGCAAAGTGAGCAAGGGTCTCACGTCTGAGCATACCCTGCCAACTTATGGCGAACAAAGCAAAAACAAAATGAAATGATGGATGAATATACTACCTAAATTTCTTTATTTTTTTCGTACTATTCCTTGAAAAATCCCAGTGACTTTCTTTAAGCGTTTGGATAGTGTTATTGGAAGTTTTATCTGGAGTTATCGGAGAGCGAGAAGAGAGCTTAGATATATTAAGTTATCTTTTGTGCAAGGTGGTTTTAAACTGCCTGATTTCAGAACTTACTTTTGGGCTGTCTTTATTAGTCGGATACAGAGCTTACTTAAGGGACCTGCTGTGGTTAAACCCTGGTTTGCGTATCAGTTGGCATGCGGCCTAAACCCGGGATTTGTATTACATCGTATGCTAGATCCAAACTACTACAAGAGAGTTCGATTTAAGATTATTCAGCATACTTTTCATATTTGGCAGGACATTTGCAAAAAATTTAATATTCCGGAATGGCATGAGTTTACGTATCTTTGGGACAATCCGAGGCTCCCTGGTATCTTCTCTGACTCAGTTGTGCGAAATTGGCAACAACGGGGTATTGCACTGTTGGGGCATCTTTATGATGAACACGGCTTTAAGTCTTTTCAATCATTGTCAGAGGAATATGGGGTTACTCATAATTCATTTTTTAAATACCTACAAATTAGGAACTTCTTTATGCAGGGGGAACGCCTGTTGGTTCTCTCCCCTACAACAGAGGTTCTTAGGGTAATTTTTCAAAATGGGGGTCGAGGTCTTATAGGAAGAGTCTTTCGTTGCTTTATAGATGTATCAGACGATGATGTTATACAGGTTACAGCTAAGTTGAATAATATGTTTGATATTGAGGTGACCCCTGATGAGGTTTCAGCATCATTGATAAGAATTAGTTCATCAGTCACTTAAATTAATTTAAAATTACAACAACATCGTATTTTGTTCATGTTGTATTACACTCCAAAAGTTATTTCTAAATGGGCTGTGTTGCATAATTCCATTAAATCTTACTGCCCCAAGTGTAATGAATTTGCTGTGGACTTATGTCACATGTTCGTTACTTGCCCTAAGCTTGCTGATTTCAATCAATCAATCAAAGCATTTATATAGCGCACTACTCGCCCAGAGGGTCTCAAGGCGCTGGGGGAGGGGGGTCCGCTACTTCTCGAACAGCCAGGTCTTGAGTTGCTTCCTGAAGGCGAGGTGGTCCTGGGTCAGGCGGAGGTGGGTCGGGAGGGAGTTCCATGTCTTGGCGGCGAGGTAGGAGAAGGACCGTCCCCCTGTGGTGGCTCTTCGGATGCGGGGGACGGCGGCGAGGGCGTGGCCGGTCGATCGAAGCTGGCGTTTAGGAGCGTAGAAGTTGAGGCGGCTGTTGAGGTATCCTGGGCCTTGGTTGTGTAGGGCTTTGTGTGCGTGGGTGAGGAGTCAGAAGGTGATTCTCTTGTTGACCGGGAGCCAGTGCAGGTCTCTCAGGTGTCCGGAGATGTGGCTGCGACGGGGGATGTCCAGGATGAGTCGTGCTGAGGCATTCTGGATCCGCTGGAGTCTCTTCTGGAGTTTGGCGGTGGTTCCGGCGTAGAGGGAGTTGCCGTAGTCCAGACGGCTGGTGACGAGGGCCTGGGTGACCGTCTTCCTGGTCTCGGTGGGGATCCACCGGAAGATCTTACGTAGCATGCGCAGGATGTTGAAGCACGACGAGGAGACGGCGTTGACTTGTCTGGTCATGGAGAGGGAGGAGTCCAGGATGAAGCCCAGGTTGCGTGCATGGTCTGTTGGTTTGGGTGCGCTGCCTAGGGCGGGGGGCCACCAGGAGTCGTCCCAGGCGGAGGGTGAGGATCCCAGGATGAGGACTTCCGTCTTGTCCGAGTTCAGTTTCAGGCGGCTGTTCTTCATCCATTCGGCTACCTCTTTCATCCCTTCGTGAAGGTTGGCTCTGGCGGTGGCGGGGTCGTTGGTGAGGGAGAGAATCAGCTGGGTGTCGTCGGCGTAGGAGATGATGTTGAGGTTGTGCTGGCGTGCGATGTCTGCGAGGGGGCTCAGGTAGACGTTGAAGAGGGTTGGACTGAGCGAGGAGCCTTGAGGAACGCCGCAGATGACTTCGGTGGCTTCAGATCTAAACGGGGGGAGGCGGACTCTCTGTGTCCTTCCGGCGAGGAAGGAGATGATCCACTCCAGTGCCTTCTCCTGGATTCCGACGTTGCTGAGTCGCTGTACTAGTGTACGGTGGCAGACAGTGTCGAAGGCCGCGGAGAGGTCTAGGAGGATGAGGGCTGCTGTTTCTCCGTTGTCAAGCAGTGCTCGGATGTCATCGGTGGCTGCGATCAGGGCGGTTTCGGTGCTGTGGTTGGCCCGGAAGCCAGACTGCGAGAGGTCGAGGGAACCGTTCGTCTCGAGGAAGGCGGCCAGCTGCTTGTTGACGGTCTTCTCGATGACTTTTGCAGGAAACGGGAGCAGCGAGATGGGGCGGTAGTTCTTGAGGTCGGTGGGGTCGGCTGATGGCTTCTTTAGTAGAGCGCTGAGTTCGGCGTGCTTCCAGCTCTCCGGGAAGGTAGCGGTGTCGAAGGAGGTGTTGATGATGTCCCGCAGGTGGGGTGCGATGACAGCGTCGGCCTTGTTGAAGACGTGGTGAGGGCAGGGGTTGGTAGGAGATCCGGAGTGGATGGAGTTCATCGTGCGGACGGTGTCTTCGGTGCTGATCGGGGTCCAGGCGCGGAGGGTGGTGGTGGGGGGCGGTGGTTCGGTCGTGGCGTGCGTCGGTTGATTGCTGAAGCTGTTGTGTATGTCCGCGATCTTGTTGTGGAAGTGGGAGGCGAGGGAGTTGCAGAGGTCTTGCGAAGGGGTGATGTCGTTGTTTCCGGCGTTGGGGTTGGAGAGCTCTTTAACGATGTTGAAGAGTTCCTTGCTGTTGTGTGCGTTGTTGTCCAGTCGTTCCTTGAATGCGGTTTTCTTGGTGGCGTGGATGAGTTGGTGGTGTTTTTGGGTGGCGAGCTTGAGGGCAGTCATGTTGTCCGGTGTTGGGTCTCTGCGCCATGTTCTCTCGAGGGCTCGGCAGTTCTTCTTGGAGCTCTTGAGTTCGTCGGTGAACCATGGGGCTTTCTTGCTACCGGGTCTGCTAGGCGGGGTCTTCAGAGGGGCGAGGTCGTCTGCGCAGTTGATGATCCACTTCGCGAGGTTGGTGGCCGCCTGGCTTGGGTTCGTTGCGCTGGTGGGAGGGTTCATGCTCAGGGAGGTCGCGAGCTGGTCGGCTGTAATCTTGTTCCAGCTTCTGTGTGCAACCTGTTGCTGGTGGTGGTGGATCGTGGTCTTTCTAAAGCTGAAGTGGACGCAGCTGTGGTCCGTCCAGTGGAGTCCGGTGGCGTGGCTGAAGGCGATGTCCTTGCTGGATGAGAAGACGGGGTCGAGTGTGTGTCCGGTGTAGTGGGTGGGGGTGGTGACCAGCTGCTTGAGTCCCAGGATTGCGAGGTTGTCCAGCAGGGTGGTGGTGTTGCGGTCGTTGTTGTTCTCCAGGTGGAAGTTGAGGTCCCCGAGGAGGATGTAGTCAGTGGAGAGGAGGGCGTGCAGGCTGATGAAGTCGGCGATGTCTTTGCTGAATTGTGTGCGTGGTCCCGGGGGTCTGTAGATGAGGGTGCATCTGAGGGTGGTCTTGGGGTTGATGTGGACCTGGAAGTGCAGGTGCTCGGCGGGTGCGAGGGTGTCGTTGGTGTTGGTCGTGATGCGGATGGTGTTCCTGTGGATGATGGCGATGCCTCCTCCGGTCTGGTTGATGCGGTCCCTTCGGATGATCTTGTAGCCGTCTGGGATGGCGATGGCGATGGCGATGGCGATGTCGGGCGCTGAAGAGGCGTTCATCCAGGTTTCCGTGAGGAAGGCGACGTCTGGTGAGGTTGTGTCGAGCAGGTTCCAGAGCTCGATGGCGTGTCTGTGGACGGAGCGGGTGTTGAGCAGGATGCATTTCAGGTGGCTGCTGCTGTTGCTCGTCTTGGTCTTGGTTGGTGCTGGAGTAGTGCTGGTCCGGATGCAGGTGAACTTGCAGGCGTTGCAGCAGAAGGGTCCGTGGGTGCGTCTCGGGGTGGCTCGGTAGCATCCTGGGATTCGGCCGGCATTGAGTGCGTTGAGGGTGGCGGCGTCGTACGTCTGGCGGGTGGGCTGGGGTCTGCGGGGGCCAGGGGTCCTGGTGCTGGGCGCGGGCCAGGTGCGGACGGGCGCAGACGGGCTTACCTTTGGCGCACCTTCGGCGCTCAGTCGGCGCTCAGTCGGCGCTCCCGCTGCGCGCGTCCGCTGCGCGGTCGCTCTGGGGCGTCATAAGAAGGGGGACGAGAGGGCGGGACAGCTGGGCGGCGGGAGCGGCTCGGCCAATGGGCCGGTGGTGGGCGGGGCCTGTGGCGAGAAGCGGCGGGAAACTGGCGAGCGGGCGGCTCTGCTGAGGCTGGGCAGCTCGGGGGGCCAGGGGGGCGTCTGCATCGGAAAAAGGCGGCAAGGCTGGCAGGCAGGAGCAGGAGGCAGCAGGAGGAGCAAGGGGGTGACCCGGCCTGGTGAGAGGCGCAGCGGTCACTCTGGCATAAGGTTGCTCAGGAGCTGAGTAGGTGAATAGGTAAAACTACAGTACTGTCAGAGAAAGAAATTTTGTTAGGGACAGTACCTGATACAGGTAATGTCTCAAACTCTTTAGTATTAATTTTTATTGTATGTGCTCGTTTGAACATTGCCAGGGTCTGGATAGAAAGATCGTGTCCTACTATTGCGGAATTTTGGTTATTATTGAGGGGGGTCTCTGAAATGGAACTGGCACTTGCCAAAGCTAGGAAATTGCGATCGATGGCTAAATTTAATAGGCTTTGGTCCAGCCTCCAGTGGGGTTAACAGTATTTACTTAATTTTTGGATTATTTGTTATGATATTTGTCTTTGTGTTTAGTGCTCATTTCCATCTGTATTTATTTATTTTGTATTTGTGATGATGATATTACATGGACGTGTATACTATTTATCTGGGATTTGTGACCAATAAAATTTAAAGAAAAAATAAATAAATAAATAAATAAAGATAAAAAAAAGGAAATGATGGACGGAATGTTGAACATTGCAAGCACTCACCCCCAGTCAACTGATCTGGGTTTAATTCATCACCGTTCTTTAGCCCACTCTGCCACCCCAGTTCAGACATGGCCATATGCAAATCAGTCTGACCCTGTGCCTCATGGGAACAGTCCAGCCCGAACTGCCAAGCCATGTCTTCCCTGGACCGGAAACAAGCTTCCTAGGACCGGTTTCTGGCATTTCAGCCGTCTTCAGCCAGGCTTGCTTGAATCCAGTGGCAAAGTGAGCAAGGGACTCACGTCTGAGCATGCCCTGTCAACTTATGGCGAACAAAGCAAAAACCAAAGGAAATGATGGACGGAGTGTTGAACATTACAAGCACTCACCCCCAGTCAACTGATCTAGGTTTAATCCATCACCGTTCTTTAGCTCACTCTGCCACCCCAGTTCAGACATGGCCATATGCCACCCCCACCCATAGGGACTATGTTGCCCATCACTCCTGCCACCCCCACTCACAGGGGACCTGTTGTCCATCACTACTGCCACCCCCACCCATAGGGACTATGTTGCCCATCACCCCTGCCACCCACACCCATAGGGGACCTGTTGCCCATCACCCCTGCCACCCCCACTCACAGGGGACCTGTTGCCCATCACCCCTGCCACCCCCACTCACAGGGGACCTGTTGCCCATCACCCCTCCCACCCCCACTCACAGGGCTTATGTTGCCCATCACCCCCTGCCACCCACACCCATAGGGGACTTATTGCCCATCACCCCTGCCACCCCCACTTACAGGGGATCTGTTGCCCATCACTACTGCCACCCCCACCCATAGGGACTATGTTGCCCATCACCCCTGCCACCCCCACTCACAGGGCTTATATTGCCCATCACCCCTGCTACCCCCACTCACAGGGGACCTGTTGCCCATCACTACTAACACCCCCACCCATAGGGACTATGTTGCCCATCACCCCTGCCACCCACACCCATAGGGGACCTGTTGCCCATCACCCCTGCCACCCCCACTCACAGGGGACCTGTTGCCCATCACTACTGCCACCCCCACCCATAGGGACTATGTTGCCCACCACCCTTGCCACCCCCACTCCCAGGGATTATGTTGCCCATCACCCCTGCCACCCCCACTCACAGTGGACCTGTTGCCCATCACTAGTGCCACCCCCACCCATAGGGACTATGTTGCCCATCACCCCTGCCACCCACACCCATAGGGGACCTGTTGCCCATCACCCCTGCCACCCCCACTCACAGGGGACCTGTTGCCCATCACCCCTGCCACCCCCACTCACATGGGACCTGTTGCCCATCACCCCTGCCACCCCCACTCACAGGGCTTATGTTGCCCATCACCCCTGCCACCCACACCCATAGGGGACCTGTTGCCCATCACCCCAGCCACCCCCTCTCACAGGGGACCTGTTGCCCATCACCCCTGCCACCCCCACTCACAGGGGACCTGTTGCCCATCACCCCTGCCACCCCCACTCACAGGGCTTATGTTGCCCATCACCCTTGCCACCCACACCCATAGTGCTCATGTTGCCCATCACCCCTGCCACCCCCACTCACAGGGGACCTGTTGCCCATCACCCCTGCCACCCACGCCCATAGTGCTTATGTTGCCCATCACCCCTGCCACCCACACCAATAGTGCTTATGTTGCCCATCACCCCTGCCACCCACACTCATAGTGCTTATGTTGCCCATCACCCCTCCCACCCACACCCATAGTGCTCATGTTGCCCATCACCCCTGCCACCCCCACTCACAGGGGACCTGTTGCCCATCACCCCTGCCACCCCCACTCACAGGGCTTATGTTGCCCATCACCCCTGCCACCCACACCCGTAGGGGACCTGTTGCCCATCACCCCTGCCACCCCCACTCACAGGGGACCTGTTGCCCATCACCCCTGCTACCCCCACTCACAGGTCTTATGTTGCCCATCACCCCTGCCACCCCCACTCACAGGGCTTATGTTGCCCATCACCCCTGCCACCCCCATTCACAGGGGACCTGTTGCCCATCACTACTGCCACCCCCACCGATAGGGACTATGTTGCCCATCACCCCTGCCACCCACACCCATAGTGCTTATGTTGCCCATCACCCCTGCCACCCCCACTCACTAGGGACCTGTTGCCCATCACTACTGCCACCCCCACCCATAGGGACTATGTTGCCCATCACCCCTGCCACCCCCACTCACAGTGGACCTGTTGCCCATCACTAGTGCCACCCCCACCCATAGGGACTATGTTGCCCATCACCCCTGCCACCCACACCCATAGGGGACCTGTTGCCCATCACCCCTGCCACCCCCACTCACAGGGGACCTGTTGCCCATCACCCCTGCCACCCCCACTCACATGGGACCTGTTGCCCATCACCCCTGCCACCCCCACTCACAGGGCTTATGTTGTCCATCACCCCTGCCACCCACACCCATAGGGGACCTGTTGCCCATCACCCCAGCCACCCCCTCTCACAGGGGACCTGTTGCCCATCACCCCTGCCACCCCCACTCACAGGGGACCTGTTGCCCATCACCCCTGCCACCCCCACTCACAGGGGACCTGTTGCCCATCACCCCTGCCACCCCCACTCACAGGGCTTATGTTGCCCATCACCCTTGCCACCCACACCCATAGTGCTCATGTTGCCCATCACCCCTGCCACCCCCACTCACAGGGGACCTGTTGCCCATCACCCCTGCCACCCACGCCCATAGTGCTTATGTTGCCCATCACCCCTGCCACCCACACCAATAGTGCTTATGTTGCCCATCACCCCTGCCACCCACACTCATAGTGCTTATGTTGCCCATCACCCCTCCCACCCACACCCATAGTGCCCATGTTGCCCATCACCCCTGCCACCCCCACTCACAGGGGACCTGTTGCCCATCACCCCTGCCACCCCCACTCACAGGGCTTATGTTGCCCATCACCCCTGCCACCCACACCCGTAGGGGACCTGTTGCCCATCACCCCTGCCACCCCCACTCACAGGGGACCTGTTGCCCATCACCCCTGCTACCCCCACTCACAGGTCTTATGTTGCCCATCACCCCTGCCACCCCCACTCACAGGGCTTATGTTGCCCATCACCCCTGCCACCCCCATTCACAGGGGACCTGTTGCCCATCACTACTGCCACCCCCACCAATAGGGACTATGTTGCCCATCACCCCTGCCACCCACACCCATAGTGCTTATGTTGCCCATCACCCCTGCCACCCCCACTCACAGGGCTTATGTTGCCCATCACCCCTGCCACCCCCATTCACAGGGGACCTGTTGCCCATCACTACTGCCACCCCCACCGATAGGGACTATGTTGCCCATCACCCCTGCCACCCACACCCATAGTGCTTATGTTGCCCATCACCCCTGCCACCCCCACTCACTAGCGACCTGTTGCCCATCACTACTGCCACCCCCACCCATAGGGACTATGTTGCCCATCACCCCTGACACCCACACCCATAGGGGACCTGTTGCCCATCACCCCTGCCACCCCCACTCACAGGGGACCTGTTGCCTATCACCCCTGCCACCCCCACTCACAGGGCTTATGTTGCCCATCACTCCTGCCACCCACACCCATAGGGGACCTGTTGCCCATCACCCCTGCCACCCCCACTCACAGGGCTGATGTTGCCCATCACCCCTGCCACCCACACCCATAGGGGACCTGTTGCCCATCACCCCTGCCACCCCCACTCACAGGGTACCTGTTGCCCATCACCCCTGCCACCCCCACTCACAGGGTACCTGTTGCCCATCACCCCTGCCACCCCCACTCACAGTGGACCTTTTGCCCATCACCCCTGCCACCACCACTCACAAGGCTTATGTTGCCCATCACCCCTGCCACCCACACCCATAGGATGGGTGATGCGCAACACATCCAGCATACGCAAACATCAGGTATGTCCGCAAAATACATCCCCCATGACATCATGACAACAGTGTGTAGTCTGTGACAAATGCCCACAACAGTGATTATGGCTATGAGCATACAATGTAAGTAACAGCACATGTGTGACCAACACATGAGTGTGACATACACAAGGCAAGCATCACCATAGCACTGTGGCAATGTAAAAAGAACACCCCCTCACTGTGTAGAGCAGAAGTGAAGTGGGGGCTCACAAAATGCAGCAGATGTGGAGCATTGTGGTGATGGGGACCAAACCCCCCTCATCACAGTGACCAAAAGGTAAGTGTCATCATGGTCAAAGCTGCAAATAACAAAAAGCATGTATGATCCCTGCTCCCAACACATCAAACACTTCTGGGGCAAACTAGTGGTTGTGTCCCATACACACAGAGATGTGGTGAGGCTAACAGTGCAGTGAAAACAACACTCTCGGCCATGTGCAGACAAGCACCACACATGGGGGCTGACAATGCACACAGCGTACAATGACACAACAGCAGAAGTGAGCATCACCAAGTATGCACACATCTCGAAAATAGACACACCAATCAAAACAACATGTGTAGACTGTAGGTGTCAGCTCACAAACTCACATGCCATGCCAGCAATGGCACCCAACAACCAGGATGAATGTGCACAATGATGTGAAATGACTCACAGGGACAGCATGCAAAATTACAGAAACAGCATTCAGACCAAGGCCCACAACAGCAATACCAATGTACTGGTGCAGATGCACAAACAGGCAAACTCACACTGCACATCGGACACAACATGTGTGTGTGTGTGTCACAGTATCCCCAGGCAACTACACAACACATGAGGGGGGGCTGAACCACAGTGACACAGATGTGTACACAGTGCCATACAAAAGTAAACCATCATTGGGACACCCTCAGTGGGCAATCAGGCGTTGGGAGATGAGAGGAAGCACAACAGACACATGTGACACAAGCTGGAATGAACACCAACTAACACAGCAAGAGACTGACACACACCACCACTACCCCCAGAGATCAGACAGTGGGGTGACACAAGCATGCATGACACCTCCACTGTGATGACAAAGGCAGATGTCGTACAAACTGGGAAACCCAGACATGTGTCCTGTGCCACAAACGTACATCACACATACACAAACACAAATCACTCAGCATGGCCCCTCATCCATGGACAAACGGGAGCTAGGGGACCATCCATGCAAACATTCACATCAGTCCACCCTCAACACCACACACCTGAACTGCAACAATATGTATCTGTGATGTCCACATGGACAGGTGACATTGCACATGCACCCATGACAAACACAGGAATGTTGGCAGGAACTAAGGTGCACACACACATCACACAAGGACTGTTTACAACCCTGGGGAATGACAGACACACTGCACAGTATGCGGTACATGGCCATGACCTCAAAGATCATGGAACCTTCAGAATCCCTGCCACAGTCCCAGGACTATGCAGATGCCAAGGAGAAACACAAGGCACCCATGCTGACACCTGCCAGCATCGCAGCTGTGAACCCGACAAGTGGGAGCAGTCACACACACATACACATGTCTCAATCCCTGAAAACTACCACATAGGGACAACTACATGATATTGCGAACAAACAAGTGGCTTGAGTAACCCTGACTGTGTCCCATCTGTGTCTGACAACATCATCACCACTCAGAAATGACAAATCACAATGATGATACACCAATTAACAGTAGTGTGTCATGCACCCACACATCTGGTAGCCCATTGGAAAAGTAATGGGATGAACCCAGTACCACTCAGCAAGCATCAACAACAGGAACATATCAAGGGAACACTGCCTGTGTATGAAAAGGGATGTGGACACACACACATGCTCATACAACACACACCATGGGCCCAGGCCATGTCACTGGACAACACACTAACTTGAGGGGACACAACTCCTGTGGGATCCCAGCTGAGCAAAACATATTCACCGCAAGTCCCACTCATGTCAGTCAGCCATCAGTTACCACACAATGAAGGCTCTGGTCACAACAGCCTGGGTACGGGAGTCTCCCCTAAGTCATTTGCACATACCCAAAACATATGTCTAGCAAGTTGCACAGAGGACTCAGTTGCTCCTATTACAATGATGCCCACACCTGTAGGGCCAGTAGTGATGAGCACAAAGTATGTGGAAGTGACAATTTGGACAATGGGAAGCACATCATATGTGCAGGGGTGCAAGCCACAGATGTGACCATGCCAATGAAATGCTCACAGAGAGATGTACACAAATAGTTAATCCAGACACACCCAGGTAGCTGCAAAGGATGACATGGATACCCACCAGAATAGGATACATATCTCATGGACCACAGGGAGTACCTCACATCAACACATCAGTATGCAACATTGTAAACCAAGCATTACAGGTGCAAGGGCATGTAAAACAACATCAACATGATGTACAGCTAAATCAAGTTCACAGGGACAAAGAAAAAAGCTTTATTCAGCATATGAAAAGTGAACCGTCTCTTCCAACAAAAGGCCAAGGGCCAGTCCATGTCCAAACGGCAAGGAGTGAACTAGAGTGACAAATTCAGTATATGAAATTCTAAACGTCTGTGCAACCAAAAGGCCAATGGCCAGTCCATGTCCAAAGGGCAAGGAGTGAACTAGAGTGACAAATTCAGTATATGAAAATCGAAACGTCTGTGCAACCAAAAGGCCAATGGCCAGTCAATGTCAAAATGTCAAGGAGTGAACTAGAGTGACAACTGTCACACCTTGCTTGCCTGCACTGCTAAGGACCGGGGTCATCCCCTCGGAGGGGCATACATGGGGGCAGGCCAGGCACCGCAGGGACAGGATCAGGGCGCAGCAGAAGGAGGCAGTGAAGAGGTGGGGGATGCAGGTGAGACACTTGTAACTGCACTGGAGATGACTGAAGTGGTGGGTGCTGTCACAACTATGGGGCACAAGTCAGATGGGGTGGGTGCCGGCACAACTCCAGTGGGCAGGTCAGATGGAGTGGATTGGCTCGCCACTGCAGTGCCCAAGTCAGATGGGGTGGTCGTGGACTCCAAAGCAGTGCCTACATCCATGGGAGCGGAATGGGGGACAGGTGAGGTCGGCAGGGCAGGGGGGAGACGTGGTCCCCACATCAGTGGTACCAACTGTCTGACCAGGTGTGGAGGAGCAAGTGCTAGGGGGTATGGCCTTAGCATTTTGGGGATGGTGTATCTGTGTGTGGGTGAACCCGGGGCAGGGAGTGGTGGGGGAACCTCTGGAGTGGTGGCCTGGGGGATGGAGGACAGAGACTTTGCCTTGGAGCTGCGTGGTGGCGGGGGGGTCTTGCGGGTGGGCTTCTCGGTCTGACTGCGCCTGGGGGAGGGTGTCCGGGTGTGAGGGGCACTCCCTTCTGTGTCTGGGGACTTCCTCTTCCCCTTGTAATCAGGATCTGCTGGGTCGGGGGGAAGAGGCCAAGATCACAGAGGAAGAGCTTCTGGGGGGATGGGGTTGCAGGTGAGGCAAGGGAAGGGGGCTGGGAGGGAGAGGTCTCGGAGGACTGTGGAGTGGTTGTGGATGACTGTGTGTGTGTCAGCAAACCAGCCCCTGTGAGTGTGGAATCAGTCCCCTGCGCTTGCTTGTGTGCACGTCTAGACCTTGGTTTGGGGGTTTCTGTGCTTGGGACAGGTAGGGTGCTAGGAATCGTGGGTGGTGCAGGGGTAGGAGGGGTGTGGGACTGTTGGAGGAGGGACACTTCTGCCGTCAGGGAGGAGGCCACGGACTGGTTGGTCCTCTGTAGGGCAGACATGCCCGAGGAAATGCCCTCCATGAACGACACCAGTTGTGTCAACAGACCTGTGTGTGCATGGAGGACCTTCAGCATCGCCGTCTGCCCTACATGGATCTGTCGAAGTAAGTCCACAGACTCCTCACTCAGGGCAGCAGGGGACACATGGGCAGGGGGTGCGGTGCCTGGCACAAAGGAGACATGCTCACGAACACGGGAGCCCACAGGGACCTCTGGGATGGGAGCCGATGGGAGGGTGGTGGTGGTGGAGGCGGCGGCGGAGACAGCCTCACTAGCTGGTGTTGGTGGCTGCTGACACCCGCCTCCACAGGGGAGTCATCCTCAGAGCTGCTGTGGCCTTCAGCTGGGGGAGATGGTGCTGATGACTCCTCTGTGTGGCTCAACTCACCCTCCGTGCCACTGGGTCCACCTGACTCCTCTCCTTCTGTCCCTGTAAGGCTCCGTGGCTCCTCATGGTCCGTGGAGCTGTCCCTTCCTGTGGCCGTGGATGTACCTGGATAGGAATAGGAAGTAACAGAATTACATCAGTCCCCTGCACCGACTGCACACACCACAGTGAGAACATCACATCACAGGGCAAGCCCTGGCATCATCAGCTGAATACAGCTCAAAGTGCCAACACTGTTTAGGATAAGACAGTTGTCATTCTCAACATCAACCATGGTACACATATCCCTCCTTGACTTTCACACTTATGTCCGTTGCATGTTGGATGCTAACACACCAATGTGCCAACATGCACCACCCACACATTAGTTGTACATGCAAGTGAACATGTAGGAGTATGTCACTATACACACAGCACATCTCTTGCGACTGACTCAGTGCAGGTGTCCGGATGAAGGGATGCGCAGAGACTCATTTCACATGCTTGGGATGCATGCCAGCAACACACACTATGATGTACTCATGTCCTGATGGGCAAGGCCACAATGGGGTGCATGGTGCACACTTTAACACAACGCAGGCTCACTCATAGCAAGTTCTATTCCATGGCACTGGGATGCCCTGAAAGTCAGTCAACACTGTCTCCTGTCACAGGGGCAGGCCATCCGGACAACAACAATATGCACTGACTCACAATCCTAGCTCAGGGGTAAAGCTGACTCTGCAGATGACCGGCGCACTTGCCCATCCCATGCAAACAACATATCCAGGACCCAGAAGACCCCACATCATCCAAATCATTCATATGAGTCTCAGCAAACACAAATCCATGTACATTAACACATCACAGTCTGCCATGCATGTAACCCAGCTGCATGAGGGACACAGTTGCATACACCAGTGTGCGCTGTCAGATGATCACACACCTATATGTCACACAGGTCTTGTCTCCCACAGTCACATTGCAGATGTCATGCTGACCCTCTGAATCATGGACACCCCAGTTGTACGTAGCAACAAGCCACACCCTAATGACACAGAGGCAGACACCTGAGGGCACATGTCACTAAGCACAACCTGCAATTTCATACACAGGATTGGGATTACAGAGTGTTTCTTAATGCCCTTGAAGGGGCATGACTGGGCAGGACTAAGTGAAACAGTGTTTTGCCTCGGACAGTAGTCAGGTGGCTAAGCAATTGTGACATACTTGATATACATACTCCTGATGCCCAAAAATTGGAGTCCCCTGCTGCATGGTTTTGTTTGGAATACCCCAGAAACATGTTGCGAGTCAGACCAGTAATTGGTACACATTTCAAGGGCACACACAGTTCACATGTCAGATCTCAGGCATTTTGTAAACAATTGACCCACCCATGAAACACACAACAGAGTCACGGGAACTGATGCTGACTGGTATCTGAAGCATAGCTGACTGCAGGGACACAGTGCCCTAGTGACACAAGCAACAGACTGTAGGGGCCACACCTGTGGAACAGATGAGGAGGGTGCATCACACAAATGAGGGACCAGATTTTGGGACTACAAGACCTACGTAATGTGGAAGTGTGACCAGGACATAAGACTGATATTTGCATGTCAGACATAGTACACAGATCAGGCATGGACTTACCCCCTTCCTGCTGCTGTCTGGCCTTCAGCTGCCTATCCAGGTCCGGGAAGACCACTGCCAGTATCCGGAGCATGTGGGGAGTCAGGGTCCGGTGTCCACCCCTCCTGCGTGGAGGTGACAGCTTCAGCTGGATTCTAGCTATCCTCCGGGTAAGCCACCTCTTCTGGCTATTGCGGATGTAGCGCTTGTAGACCCCCACAGAACGAACAGCCCCGGCGATGATCAGCCAGATCTCCTGCTTCTGGTGGGCATCAACCTGTGAGGATGACAAAGTGAAAAGTACATTAACACACATGCCCCAGATTTGTGCAGCACACAATTGGATATACATGTCATCATCAGAAAGGGAAATAAATTACACAGGTAGTGCAACCATGGGGAATGAAAACTCACATGCATGTCTGACATGTTAACAATGCCTGGATAGTTTAAGCTTGCAATAATGCACTTTAGCAGCAGGAAAACTATTCATTACATATACCTACACACTTTGGTGGATGAAAGTAGTCAGTGAGAATGCTTGCCCCTGGTGTACACACTGCTAGTACTGCTAGTCAGACAACATGCATAATTAGGAAGGCAGTGGACAGCACACTCACCTGCTCCCCTGGTGTCCCATAGAGCTTTCTGTACTCTGGAAGGAGCCCGTCCAGCAGGGCCCGGTTCTCCTCCTCAGTGAAGGCTGGGGCCCTCTCCAGAGTACGTGCCATAGCAGGAGCCAGAGGATGCATAGACAGCAGCAGTGGTAGCAGGGATGTGGTCCAGTAGCATGTAGTGCAGGCAAGTGAGCTCCCTGGGGGCCAGCCAGCCTTATATCTGTGCTGCAGAGGCAGACTCTGTGCCATGTGTCCCAAGTGATAGGTCCAACACGGTTGCATTCTATGAATCTGGCCAATCCATTCAAAAGTACAACTCGTACACGCCTTCCGCATCGTTCAAATCTTCACCTTCATGGAACACTTGAAATTGCAACATTGTTGTAGGCATCCAACTGAATTTGCAGTGCACAACTCGTACAAGTTTTGAATCCGCATCCGTCTCCATGACAGTCCTGAGCCAATGGGTGCGCCCGGCTCGTTCAACTGACTGTACAACGCGTATTTTGAACATACACATACGATTCAATGGTCAAGGCGTACGCCGGTCTCGGACCATGCCTGTCCGACGCGTATGCATGATAGTCACCCGCGTCGGACCTCATTGGATTCAATGACAAAGCGTACGCACGGCTCGGTCATGACCGTGCAATGCGTACGCATTGTCACCCGCGTCGGACCTCATTGGATCCAATGACAAAGCGTACGTACAGCTCGGTCATGAACCGTGCAATGCGTACGCATTGTCACTCGCGTCGGACCTCATTGGATTAATTGACAAAGCGTACGCACGGCTCGGTCATGAACCGTGCAATGCGTACGCATTGTCACCCGCGTTGGACCTCATTATTGTGACTATTATACGGATGCAGCACACATATACTGGCCATGGGCACCTGCGCACACCTGCCACACTATAGCATTGGCCACACAGTGTCCCATGGCATATAAGGCTGCATTCCCTGGGTGTTAGAGGGGGCCACAGCTGTTTTTTGTCTGGCACTTCGTGCAGCCACTCCCAGGCTATCATCTTGTACATGGGGGCAGAGTCCTTTGTGTGTTGTGCACATTACCACTGTGATGTGCAATTTGACAGTAATGGGCATGAGTGAAGGCCACAGTGTCAGGTTGGATATGTTTAAGACATGTCACATACACCCTGAGTCCTAGGGGTGATGGCATGTACGTCAAAGTGAGACCTGTAGCCCCAATACTGATGTGCACCCACAGTCTGTGTGCATGTTGTGTCTCAGATGTGTCTGATCACATGTTACCAATGGTTGACAGTCTCCACATCCATGTGGTATATGCATCAACCTTGATGGGGTGTGTGTCTAAGAGGCGTACATGTAGGGCCGGCAGGAACAACAGTGGCCACTACCTGTGGGACTTACGCTTGCCTTGTGGTGTGTACGTGCTACGCCATGTCCATTGCTGTGTTGATGTGGCAATACAGGGAGCCTGGGTTTCTGCATGGCAAAGATCTGTGATGCCTGGGAGACATGAGTCCTCATTTGTCACTGGGGTGTGTTTTTTGAACGATGCAGCAGCACATAGGTTGGATGACACAGCCAGATGATTACCCCATTGCACTACATGGCACTCATGTGGACATGTGGAATTGAGATGTGAGGTGGTGGTCTCGTAGGTGACATATGTGTCCATGACCAACAGCACACACCTCAGTACATTGTGTAATGTCATAAACTAGCATGTGATAATGATCGTGGTCATGGCCACATGGGTGGATGTACTGACAATCTTCCTTTGTGCATCTCTGAACTGCAGGGCACCAGCTGTCCATCGTCCGTTGCCAGACCTTGCAACCATGCAGGAACGCGACAGCATCAGACGGTACCGCTTCACCAGGCCACTGATTGAGGAGTTGGCGGAGCAGTTGGCGCCACATCTGCTACCTGGCCGGACATACCCTACAGCACTGACCCCAGAGGTGAAGGTGATGGCAGCCCTGCACTTCTTTGCTACCGGTACCTTCCAGTACACTGTGGCTACTGCTGGTGGTATGTCGCAAACGATGTTTAGTCGGGTGCTACGCGATGTCTTGGAGGGGATGTTGCAATTCCTCGACCTGTATATCAAGTTCCCGAGCCAAGATTAACTCCCTGAAATTAAGGATGCCTTTTATACACTAGGGAGGATGCCGAACGTCATTGGATCCATTGACGGGACACATGTTGCCCTGATAACACCACAGGCACATGAGCAGGCATACTGGAACAGGAAGCACTACCATTCTGGTGGTCTGTCTTGCTGACATGTTGATCACACATGTGTGTGCACGTTCCCTGGTTCGGCGCACGATGCCTACATTATGAGGAGTAGTCACATTGCAACGCTGATGTCACAGATGCCAGCTCAGCGTGCTTGGCTTGTCGGTGTGTACTGACTATTTCTCATTGTGTGTGTTTGTCAGTGTTGTATTCCGCACTCCTACAAAACTCAGCTACTTGTTAATTTTTCTGTGTGTAGGTGACTCTGGATACCCCAACATGCTGTGGTTGCTGACACCCCTCAGGAACCCTGTGACACCAGCCGAGCTGCGCTACAATGAGGCACATGGTCGGAGCAGGAGGGTGATTGAGCGGACAATCGGCCTCCTGAAAAGCTGCTTTCGCTGCCTGGACAAGACCGGAGGGGCCCTCCCATATGAGCCTGCAAAGGTGTGCAAGATAATACTGGTCTGCTGCATGCTACTCAACATGGCGGTGCGGAAGGAGGTGCCTCTCATCCAGGATGACGATGACGACGACGAACGTCCGGCACCTGTGGAGGATCCCGGCCTGGGCCAAGATGCCAGTGATGATGAAGATGATGGTGACGTCCGCTCCCAGCTCATCAACAACTTCTTCACCTGAATGTGAGTTTCCAGTGTTGTTATGTGAATGTATGGAGGTAGCCTGGAATGTGTTGAGCCAGCTCTGTTGCCGTCTGTGTGTGTCTGTGTGCCACTTGAATGGATGCGTGCTGTGATGTGTCCATTCAGGTGGTGTGTACTCCACAATAGGATAGTACTGCTAACTAGTGTTTGTGTAGGTGTTTTGCAACATGTTTTGTGCATGTGTATTGCATTTCTCTCCTGTTCTTCTGTGCTTTTGACTGTATCTTGTCTGTCCTTCCCAGGCTCCTTTGCCTGTTGTGTGGTCAACACTGACCCCCAACACCCAGAAGCCAACACCAGTGTGGAAGTTGACAATTCCCATCAACTGATGTACCACACATCCCTGGACTTCCATTCTCCAACACATTGTGAGCGTGTGTCCACTGTTACGTAGAATTACCGTGCAACTAGTGTGGAATAAACGTGTTGCTGATGTGTAATGAACCTGTGCTACGCTTTGTTATGTGCGTTGTCTGTCTTCCCACATCTGAGAGACATCGGCTTATCTCACCTGTGGACTTGTTACCACTGACTGTGCTTGGTGTTGTGTCTGTGCATGCCAATGTGTTTCAGGTCAACGTCATTGTGTGTGATGAGTAACATGGCCATGGTGAGTATGTTTTGTGTTGCCATAGTGATGTGTCTCCCTCACATGTGTCACATACCCATGACTCACCTTTCGTTGGTCACATTGTTGCAGTATTTGGCATGCACTGTGTTGTGTAGCAGATCGACATCTCCCTGAACATGACAAGTTGGAATCACAACAGAGGCAAGTATGGTGTACTGGTGAGTTTATTTACAAACATGTGTGAGTGAAGTGCACAGGATAGTGGGTGATGTACAGTGGTTTGGGAATCCAAAGTTCACATTGGAGTTGGAAGTGCTGGTAGATGAAATGTCCAGAGTAAAGTCGTCTGCTACATTGGCCCAACATGAACCCTCCATGTAATGTGGCGAGTTGTTTGCGATTGGACAAGGTGAACGGGTTGCGCACAAAGAACATTGTCCAGAACAGGTTTGGAGGCCCTGGGCGATGTGCTGGGACATTTGCCTCTCACATGGCCTTCTTCGGGTGACCCCTCTTCTTCCGGGGAGGGGGGGATCCTCATGTGCAGGCCTCTGCAGTGCAGGGGACTCTCCGCCAGTGTCCTCTGCCCTCCCTGTGGCGCTGGCAGATGGTGTTGCGACAGATGTTGTGGGCACACAGGGGGGTGTGGACAGGTTTGTGTTGATCTGGAGGAGGCATTGTAGTATGTCCTGATGCACCGCATCAATGTGATCCCACTTGGCCTCTATGCGAGCATGGTGGGCGACCTGCTCATGTTGCATGTCCTTGAGGATCCCCACTACCTGGCCAAATCCTCCGGTGCTATCCTGGTACGTATCTAAGATGCGTGCCAGTTGGGGCTCATCATGCAGTCCAGATCCCTCTGCAAGGCGCGCCCTGTGCCTCCCACCCCTCCCAGCACCCCTCTCCACACGGGCAGGACCAGCGGCGGTACGCACAGGTGACACTGGGACCCCTAGGGTGGTGTTGCTGGTGGTGTTGGCTGTAGCTTCCCGGGGGTCCTGTGTCCCTGTGCTGTGGGTGTTGATTGTCCTTGGTCTGTCCGTGTTGGCGGGGGTGCCCTGTCGGTGTCCAGATGCTGGAGGCATGGGTACAGGGGGGGGCAGATGTTGCTGCTGCTGGGGCTGCATGATGGCTCACACCGGAGGGGCCAGGTTGGTCGTCGTCATCCGAAGAGGACAGTGAGACCAGAGAGCTCAGTGTCCACCAGAGTCTGGGACTGGGTATCCTCGTCATTTGGTGCTGGGTGACCAGCACGACCTGTGTTTGGAAGAGACACACAATGTGATTTATGTTTCTACATGCATCGTTGGTTCACAAACATGACATTTTCTACTTTTCAAACAGATGCCTGCCTGTACATTGCTTTTTCCCAGCTTGTCACAGACAGAGTTTGATATTGTTGTTGGCCATTTTCCGGCATGGCCTTGTGCTCCCTACAACAGAGCCCAGTGTCAGACATCTTGTCAGCCCCTTCCCACTCCCTGTGAGGCGAGTATGTTTCAGTTTGATCTTGCTGGGCCATGTGGGTGGGTGTAGGTTGTCAGTGACTGCGACTCCCATCATACTCTTGGCTACACCCCCCTTCCTAGCATTCCCATGCCTCCTCCCTCTTGACTCTGCTTCCCTGTGAGGGGGTGTGACAGCAATGGCAAGATGGCTGACTGTGAAATCCTGGTGTTTGTTTGGCTACAAGTCCCAAGTGAGCCCCTGTGCTACACACAGCAGCACCCAGTACGGGGTATCTTTTGCTGATATTTCAATGAGGTGTGTGTCAATGCATTGTACCCGGTGAGTTGTGTGGAGTTTGTGTTGGGGGTGTCTCCCCATGCTGAGTAGTATGGTCAGGGTTGTCAGTCCTCCTTCCCATCATGAAACGTGCTTCCATTGTAGGGCGTGCAAGTTGTCTTTCAGGATGTCAGTCAGTGGTGTCCTGCTTCTGATTTGCACACAAGCCCTAGCAGGGCCTTGTGCTCCCCACAGCAGGACCCAATGTCAGCCATCTTGTCAGTCATTTTCCACTCTCTGTGATGTGGGCATGTTTCAGAGGGGTCTTGATGGGCCAATCAGGAGGGTGTGCATTATCTGTGACTACAGGCCCCATCATGCTTTTGGCTACACTCACTTCATCTGCATCCCCACTATTCCTTCCTGACAGTCAGCTGCACTGTGAGGTGGTGTGTTTGTGGTGTCAAACTGTCTGGCTGGGTGTATTTGGCTTAGTGCCACTGGCTTGCTCTATTTGTTTGTAGGTTGGTGCATGCCATGACACAGTCCCCAGTCACTATGAGATGGCAGGTATTGTGTTTGTGTGACTGGCATACACATCTTGGGTTGATTATCTATTGGTTAGTGTAGCTTTTCTTGCAGTGCATGGTTTCACTGTCCTCTTGCCACACAATCTTGGGTATGTTGTTTGTGTACTCACCAGGCTCTGGGATGTCTGTTAGGCCATGGACGCTCTCTGGTGGTAGGATGTCCCGCACCTTCTCCTCCCAGGGCCTGAAGTAGACTGGTTTGGCAGGAGGGCCACCGCCGGTGCGCTGACTCAAGGCGTGATCTTTCTCGATGAGATTCTTGACCCTCCTGCGCACGTCATACCACAGATTCTGGATATCGTCCTTTGTGCGCAACGTTGGTGCTTGTGTGTTCACCTTGTCCACAATCCTCGACCACATCTTGGTTTTCTGTGAGATGGGGGTCCTTTGAACCAATGTACCAAACAAATGTGGCTCTACTCTGATGATCTTGTCTACCAGCTCTTCTAACTCACTATCTCTGAACTTTGGATTCTTCTTTGGAGGCATGGTGATGGGTGCTGGTGGTGGGGTGTGTGTGTATGAGGGTGCAAGTGATGTTGGTTTGGTGTTCTTGGTTTGCTGTGTGTATGTGTGTGTGCTTTTGTATGAGGTGCTGATGGTGTGTGAGTTGTGTGATGGGTGAGTTGTGAGTGTGTCTGTGGTTGCTGTGTACTGGTGTTTGCTGCTGGCTGTGTCTCCTGTTTGCAAGGGATGATGGTAGTGATTGTAGTCCTTTATATAGTTGGAGTTGTGGGTGTGTCTTTGTCCAATTTTTTTGGGGGGTTATTTATTGGCTTAGTCATTGCTTGTTTGGTCCTTTTTTTGTCTTTTTTCCTTTGTGTTTTGTAGGCATGAAGGAGACGTTCATGTGACGGAAACGGACGCTGCTGTTGTCTCGTGCGGGCTTCTCTGCCTCGTTCACACTGCCTGTCTTCTGTGTTTGGTTCGCGTCGTTTGCGGCGGTCTCTATTGCTTGTGTGCCGGGTTGTCTGTGCGTGTCGGTCGTGCGGCTTGGTCTCCGTGCGAGTCAGTCTGGATTTAGACGCATTGCATCGTACTGCGCTAATCGCACATCGCGGGTACGGGTCAGTCGGGTTCATTCCGGGTTCGAGTCGGTCGGTGAAAATCGCGTCGGTTTTCTGGCCGGATCACTATTTTCCCTCTGGCTCAGTTGTACGGCTTGTATTCCGTACGTGTCGGTTGTAATTCACTCGCGTTGCATCGTACTGCACGGGTCATACGGCGCTGGTCCGTATCGGTCGGTATTCGGTCCGGGTCCGTGTCGGTCGGTTCGTTTTGTGGTCGGAATCGGAATCGGCCACTATATAGTTTATGGTGAAGTTTCCTAGGGAGAGAAACATAGTTAATTTTTTGGATTGACTTTTCTTTCAGAGATTAACCTTTATAATATTGTTTAGGTTGTTTCTTGCTTTGCTTTATGAGTTTCAGTTGTATTGTGGTCTGAAAAAGTTAAAACAAAATTATTGTTAGTATATTGGAAATAATATCTCTGACCATCCGTCGGTAATGTGGCGGGGGGGCCATGGTAATGTGGCGGGGGGAAATTGGCAGTGGGCGGAGGTTTTTAGTGGGAGGATCGCCATCGCCATACGGGCGGTGGCGATCAGCCCGCTATACTAATGGGCCTCATAATGTTTGTAATTGTTGGATAAATGTTTATGATGTTAAAATATTTTTTATAAATTATTTTCTATTAACTTAAGTTTTACATTTATTTTATATGTATTTTTTATGTTTGGGTAATGTTTAGTATAATTATATTTTATAAAAAATGTTTTATTAGTTCAAAAAAGTACTCTAGTACTAATTTTACTACCCGAGCATTTTTTTAAAAATTTTCGGTAATTTTACTAAATATAATGTTACAAAATAGTATATATTGAAGCAATATTTTAAATAAGTTCATATATATATTTTAATTAATTAATATTATACGAGAGTACTAATTTTAGTACTCGAGTATTAATTTGAATACTTATGTATTAATTGCCAATAACTACGTTTTAATACACTTCTCCACCCAAAACACCTATTTTCCCTGCATCCCGCTACGGGCGTTTATTATACAAATTAAAAAAAATATGGCGTTGTAAAAGTGTGCATTGTGGTAGTATGCGTTGTAATGGATCATTCAATGTATTATAGTACATTTGCATTGTAATGGTATGCGTTGTAAAAACTTACGATGTAATGTCATCTGCGTTGTAAAAGTTGCTATGTAAAAGCATGTGTTGTATTTGTTTACGTTGTAACGTCATATATTCCTTTTGGATTGATCAATTCCTTTTCTATGGTTCACACTTGCTCTTCTAATGTTGAGACTTCTTCATGGTACAGCTAGCACCTAATCTGCCTCTCAAGTAGGCTTTGTATGCATCCCAAACCATACCGATCGAAGTGGAACCCAGATTATTGTCAAATAACTCTTTCGTCTCAGTATTTAATACATCTATGACTTCCTCCTCTAGTAAGTTTGTACGGTCCAGTGTCCATCTGGATTGACTAACCCCTTCACATAAACTTAATTGGAGCATCACCACTGAGTGGTCTTACAGGTGTACCCCCACATGATTGATTTCTTGTACCCAATCTTTCAGACTGCTCTCTATTAAAGTAGTCAATCCTTGACTGGTTCCTGTACTTCTTATCGTAAAATGTGTAACCTTTCTGCGGCCCCGCCCTCTGATGCCAAATATCGCACAGGCCCAATTGCTCCATCATTTGTCTAATCAGCCCTGACATTTTGGGATTTACCACGGTCCTTCTATTCGAAGATCTGTCCGGAGTATAATCCAGAACACATTGAAATCCCCTGCCATAATAATCGGGTCCGGAACATTTAGTAGCTCAGTGATCAGTTCCTCTAGAGGGCCAGTATGCCCTAAAATCTTTAGTTTTACCACAAGCCATCTACCTGCATTATCTGAGACACTGCCCCCTATAGAAAATGTTGCCTCCTGTTTCACCAGAACAGCCACCCCTTTTGTTATGGCTGAATGCCCTGTACATACTGCTTGACGAATCCACCTTTTGGCCTTAAAAATCTCCTGACCCTCCCTCTCCGTTAAATGCATTTCTTATACAATAATGATCTGCGCGAGCAATCCTTTAAATACTGCAGTACCCTCTCTTGTCTTCCCTTTTACCCTAAGGCCATTCACATTCCATGATAATATTTTTATAACAATATTTTGTTTCTCACCCATTCCCCTTAAAGTCTGAAACTAAGTGTAAGTTCAGCGTTAATGAGGCTTCTGAGGAATTTTTTATTTTTATTTTCTCCCACATGTTACCCACCCGATGCTCCATGTACCTCCCCCCGGAAAACCCAACCGTGACTCTTCATGGCTTGAGCTTTATGGGTGCCCCCTGAAGTTTGTGTCGAAATTCTAGTGATTGTTTATAAGTAAGAAAGGAACATTTTAAGGAAAGAAGTATTCAATCGCCAAAGGGATAGCAGGAGGGTTCCTTATGGAGGGTGGTGGGGGGAGCACAGGGTGTTGGGAGAAAGGGGGGGAAAAAAAATGTTGTCCTCGTACAAGTCCAAAAAATCTTAGAGTCGCGAAGGAAGAGCCCAGGCTGCAGCAAAGATGAATAGGCCAAATAAAGTTAAAATGATAACATGGAATGTAAATGGGTTAAGGAGGAGGCGAAAGATCTCTCGGGTCATTGAATTCCTGAAGGATAGTGAGGCGCATCTCTGCTTCTTAGAGGAGACCCATTTAGAGTCCAAGGAGTGCAAACAGGAGTTCAGTAAAGTGAGATGGATCGAAGAGGTGCTTTGCTCTGATCAAAGGGGAAGTACTAGGGGAGTGGCATTGATTATAAGGAGCAATGCCGGTATTAATGTTGTAAAACAAGAGACAGATCAGTCTGGGAGATGTTTGGGGGCCACTTTGACAGTTCAAGGCACACCCCTAGTATGTGTAGCATATTATGGCCTGAATCAAGATAATCCTGAGGTGCTTCTGAAACTTGAGGCCTGTTTGTTGAATATCTCTATACCAATAATAATAGGGGGGGATTTCAATTTGGTTTTAAATAAGGAAAGGGATCGTACCTCTAAAGTTAAATATACCAGCCCGCCTAAGACATCTGCGGCGCTAAAAAATATAATTAAAGATTTCAATTTACTCGATATATGGAGAACTAAAAATAGAGAAACTAGGGATTTTACGTTTTACAGCAAAAAGTATAAACACCATTCAAGAATTGATTTCTTTCTTGTAGACCAGGTACTATTCTCAGAAGTCGAAGAAATAAATCATATTTCAGCTATCGTCTCAGACAACTCAGCAGTAGTCCTGACGCTGGGGTTTAAGCAAAGAGAGACACAAAGAAGGTGGACTCTAGACAGGACCATGTGACTGGACGATGGTGTGATAATGAAGATTAGGGATAACACAGATGAGTATTTCAAGTTCAATATCAGCACTGTTAAGGCTCAGACAGTGTGGGAGGCTTTAAAAGCCTATATAAGGGGGATCCTTACCTCTATATCGGTAGGAAGAAAGAGAGCTTTGAAAAATGAAGAGGCAGACAGGATAAGTAAGATTAAGGAGAAAGAAACAGAATTACAGAAAGCATCTATGGAGAATCAGGGAATAGTACCATGTTTGGAGAAAGAGCTGGAAAATTTGCGGGCCGAATATCAAGCAAATCTAGATAGGAAGCTTTCTGATAGTTAGTAAGCTACAGCATTTTGCCTATGGAGATAAATGTGGTCCTCTATTAGCATGGAAGGCGAGAGCGGATAGGGCAAGGAATCTGATAAAGCAACGAATTCAAAGATGTTCAGGAAGCATAATCTATGAGGATGATAAAATCCGTGAGGAAGCCAGAACCTTTATGAAGGATTTATATATGGAGGATATTGGACTAGGACAAGGAGTAGTTCAGGAGTGGCTAAAATTGACTGCCCTCCCTCAATTGACTGAAGAATATTGGGTATTTTTCCAGACTAGCATTACTGAAGAAGAAGTTAGAGTACAATGCAAAAAAATGGTCAGGGGAAAAGCTGCGGGCCCGGACGGGCTCCCAATTGAGTTTTATATAGCTATCTTGGATATTGTGGTGCCAATTTAAAAAAATCTGTTTAACAAAATCTATATTGGGGGGGAAGATACTCCAGGTTCTTGGGTGGAAGCCACGGTGACACTGATCCTAAAACCCAACAAAGATCCACAGTTGATAGAGTCTTATAGACCAATATCCCTATTAAATTCAGATTATAAGGTTTTTACAGGCATATTGGCAGCAAGAGTGGCAAAGGTTATAAAGGCGGTAGTCCACCCTGATCAGAGAGGTTTCATACCAGGGAGGCAACTAAATGAGCTTACCTTCCAGGTAATGGGGGCCATAGATATGGCAGAAGCAAAGAGGGCACCTTTGACGATAGTAGCAATAGACGCTGCAAAAGCTTTTGACCAGGTTAACTGGGTATATCTCTGGGAAGCGTTAAAAAGTTTTGGTTTCCCTAACAATTTTGTCCAGGCAATTAGGAGTCTGTATTCTGGCCCTAAAGCCAAGGTTTTGGTTAACAGTGTTTTAACTGACTGGTTTAACATCTCGAGGGGCACCAGGCAGGGGTGCCCTTTGTCACCACTCCTATTTAATCTGTACATTGAGCCGTTTGTCAGCTGGTTTAGGAGGGATCCGGACATCCACCCTTTTAAAATGGGAGAACTTGAACTGAAGCTTGCCCTATATGCAGATGATCTGCTTCTGTACACAACAAATCCAACAGAGGCTATCCCTCGGCTAATTGAGAAGGCAAAGAGATATGGTGAAGTTTCAGGGTATAAAATCAATAAAGGGAAAACAGAAATAATGGAATGGAATCAAGCAAAAGGAAGCTATGGGGTAAAGAGTCAAATGAGGTATTTGGGGGTCCAGTTAGTACAAAAACTTGAGGATATCCCCAAAGTCAATTGGAGGAGGGTCTTTAAAGAGGCTGTTAGTCTACTTACACGTTGGAAAAATCTCCCTCTTAACATCTATGGGAGGGTTAACCTCGTAAAAATGATAATCCTGCCAAAAATTACTTTTCTATATAATTCAATCCCACGGCTCTTCGGGACAGAAGATATAGCTAAACTACAAAGCAAAATAGGTACTTTTATCAGGGCAACGAAGAGTCCTAGAATAGCTTGGAAAAAACTAAGAAAAGGCCTTACAGTGGGTGGGTTAGCACTACCTGATCTACTCACATACTGTTATTCTTTCCACTTCAAAAACTTCAGGATGTTGGCCAATAAAACCGATTCATCCTCATTAAGCTTACTGTTTGAGGCCGTGTTAAAAGATGTGGTGCAAGGCCAGGAATTCTTCTTATTTAAGTATGGAGATCAGAAGTTTTATAAAAAAGTTAGGTTAAAGATCTTGGGGGCGGCTTTAAAGACATTGAAGTACTGGGTTTTTCAGAACCAACCCAGCGGTGCCAGGGGACACACCCGAAGACTTCGAGTTCTTCCTGTTTCAGACCACAGAAACACAGAGTCTTCTAGATGAAGTCAAAGATCGTATTTATTGGCTGCAGACCAATCACAGGTATCCGAGAAGTACAACACGATGTATGTTCTCAGGAGACTGCTCCCAACCAAAAACCAGTCTTTTCTTATATACAGAATATTACGCTCTGGGCAACACCGCCCCTATTTTACAAGTGGTCGTTCACATATTTTCGCTTCAAAGAAAGAGCACAGTCATGATGATAATCCCACATTTCAGCTCGGTCAGCACATAATTATTTACCCAGCGAGGCTCAGAACCCTCATCAGATATTAGCAGACCCCAATAAAACGGACACCTCCTCCTCGTAAAACAAGCCATAAAGTAGGAAACAGAGTCAGGTGTGAAAGAGATTAGTCAAAGTCGTGTGGGATGCACGACTTTATGATGTGTTGGGCCCTGATGCTAATCCCATAAGGCCGCAGTAAAAGGAACCGACCGTGCAGGACTGACCTCGGACAGCGGAGTCAGTTTGCATAGGTCACAAAGAAGTCAAAGAAAGATTGCGTGTCCTTTAGGCCTAGGCATGGCCTCAATGCGCAGCCTATGTGAGGGCAACCACAAAATGGTTACCCTTTTAAAATGGAACCTGAGGGTTCGACATGTAGTATCGTATACACGGTGAATTAATCGGTGAAACATGACGAAAACACTCATACATACCGCATTAGTCATTTGCGGTTCGCTGATACTAAAATCGGCAGGGTAGGACCACGCTACCAACATGGTTCCGAAATTTACAGTACCACAGACCCTCCTTTTGCCCTTACATAGGCAATAACTACTAATCTGAGTCCAGGTCCATATTCATAAGGCCATGGAGATGTTGCTGTAGCATCATCCTATTGCTCAGCTCGTCCCTTGATACAGGTCTCCTTACACATGATGTAACACAGAGGCTACACATTACAGGAGCACACTGTACACATAGACAGAACAGGAAAAGAATGGCTAAGATCGTCCCAGTGACTATTAGAATCTTCCATCCCCAAGCTGATATCAGTCCCCAGAACCACCCCATCATCGACCAGTCTCCTTTGTCCACATGAATGGATTCGGAAATCTTATGCTGTTTGGAAATGGCCTGATAGACTGTCGGAGCGTTATCTGGTATGAAAATACAGCAGCTTGATTGGATAACCTTGCATACCCCACCACGGTCTGCAAGTATGACATCTAGAACCATACGGTTCTGCAACGTCATGAGGCGATCCGCTTGGAGCTCAGCTGTCAAGTTACCAAGGGCACCAGCCGTTACATTAACAGTGGTTTCAACTACACGAGTCAGTTGTCTCAGGTTCCTACTATTGACCATTGGTCCCCAAAACGGCAGGAAACCCAGGAAAAAGTCTCCCGCTTCCTGACCGGCTGTATCCTCCTTACTAACAACGCCTCTCACAACTCTGGTCTTGTGATAATCAGAGGCGGCAGTAAATGTCGGCGGTAGCAAATTTGCAACATAACACGTGCCCGAGAAATCAGGGGGCAACCATGTATATGGTCGATCATTACAAAGAAAGTATGTACCCTTGGCAGCCAAAAACGCAGGGGAAAACTGTGATGGGAAAATGTACGTTTCAGCACAGTCCCTCTTCCCTAATTGAGCTCTTGGATTCTGACCATTACCTTGTAAACAGAACCGACCTATGTGGGGTACGACCCAAATCGGGGATGAACTTTTACGCTGTTTCTCGCCCAGACTAATGCTATACCCCATCGCGTTCCAACCCACATAAGCTCGCAACTCATCCTTGGGAATAGATGAATATGCATCGATATCTCTGCTCATATCAGCAACTCCTCTCATCAAGGCTTTATTGTTCGTGCTAGGTCTAACGGAACGCGGTGGTCATGGGGAATAGGTCTCAAGTGCAAAAAGAAACATAGTCTGGAATGCCCATGATGACCAATTATAACTAAACGGCAGCACTAGATATGGGATACCCTTATTAATGGTATGCGGCATCAAACCACACACCCAGCAATTTGTCGTATTCATAACTAGTTGGTGCTGGTGCAGGAGTTGAATAAACAAATTATTTACGAACTCAGAACGTCTAGCTTGTTCGTGTTCAGGCAGAGGGTGGAAAGAGTGTGAGGAAACAGTAGGAGGAGGTATGGGCTGTATAGTGGGTGCAAACGGCACTTGAAAAGACAATAATACATAACCTACAGAAAACATCATCATGCTAAATAGGACAAACAGACATAATATTACAAAACGTTTGCTATTCATTACTTTACATATTCTGCTCTTAAAATTTATTTCCTCAGCGGGTCTCTTCATCTCGAAAAACTCCATCCTCTAATCGTGCTGTCCGCGGCGGATGAGTGTCTTCTGCTAAGGAGTACACCTGTCAGTCCAGGGAACGCCCTAGACCAACCAGACCGTTGACCTAACGTCTCCGGCTTGTACCCCAAAGTATTGGCACTGCGACCCTGCAGCTGAACCCGGATGGCGGTTCGAAAAAGCAAAAATAAGAACGTTTTTCAGATGGAAGAGAGAGCTGCACTTCTCAAAAAAAATATCAAAGAAAAAGAATTTTATTTGTCCATAGTTGTCGGCCTCAAATTGTAGCGACTTCTTGTAGGTACTATTTGGTCTTGAAACAAGAGTTCAGGTTCTGTAGTATCCAATTGAATTGACGGTGGCACAGTTTCTTGCAAGATGTCATCGCTTTCCTTCTCAGAAAGCGTTCCTTTTACTCGTGCATCGCTAAACGGCAGAAAACGAGGCACAGTCTCAGACTCTGAGTCAGCGATCCCTTTCTGGACCCACAGGTCGTAAGGCAAAGGCAAAGGGACCCTTTTGCAGTGAACGCCGTGTATCCAGTTCTTTTTCCCTTTTACTCGAACAGCCGATCTCGTGGAAAGAAGGACGAGATGGGGGCCGGTCCAACGGGGCTCATCATTCTTTGTCCTTTTGAAGTTTTTGACCAGCACCCATGATCCAGGATTGATAGGATGTCCTGGAGCTTCAGAGACCTGGGGCAGAGTATCATGCACCTGTTGGTGTAAAACACGCAATTTAGCCGTCAATTCATACAAATAATCAAGCAGTACTGGGTTCGATCTCACTGAATTTTGTAGGCCTTGGCACTCCCCATATATTGGCCGGGCGGCCAAACACGATTTCGTAGGGACTAAGTCCCACCCGTGAATGCACAGTCATTCTTGTTGATAGGAGTGCTAAGGGCAGAGCGTCAGGCCATTTAAGACCAGAACTCGCTTGGATCTTGGCTAGTTTGAGCTTCAATGTGCCATTATAACACTCTACTAGTCCAGCTGATTGGGGGTGATTTGCAGCGTGGAATTTCTGCTTTATACCTAGTCCCTCACATACATTCTTCATCACTCGTCCCACAAATTCACTCCCATTATCACTCCATACCATTCTTGGCATTCCAAACCTAGGGAAGAATTCTTTGACAAGGGCTTTAGCTGTGGATAAGGCAGTATTGTCTTTTACGGGATATGCTTCTATCCACCTTGAAAAAGCGCAGACAACAACAAGTACATACTTCAAATTGTTGCACCTTTCCATGTGGATGAAATCTAGCTGCAAAACCTCAAACGGATACGTTGGAGGCGCAAAATGACCAGCTGGAGTTGGGGTTCCCCTACCAGGATTGTATTTCAAACATACCATGCAATTTTTGACCACATTCTCCGCACGCTTGGGAATTCCAGCATTCTGCCATACTGGAGCCAACAACTTACAAATCCCTTTCACACTGATATGCGCCATTCCATGTGCCATCGTGACCACTGGAAGCACATATGCATCAGGTAACAACCATCGCCGGTGCTCTGAAAAATCAATCCAACAACCATTTTCATCCAATTTACCCTTACTTTCTTTCCACATGCTCAATTCTTTCTCTGTGGCTTCAGCTTGAAGGGACTTCACACTCTCTATCGTGTCTTCACACATTCCAACATCACCAACCCATCTTGCAGGGCCTGCAACATACATTCGATTCGTCACATCTTTTGCTGTTTCTTTCGCGATTTCGTCAGCAAATGCATTACCACGACCAACATCATCAATAACCTTCTTGTGTGCACTGCATTTCACAATCGCAACTTGTAATGGCAAGGTCAACGACTCAAGGAGATCATTCACCAACTGATCATTCTGAATCTTAGTTCCATGCGAAGTCAGGAACCCACGTTCTTTCCACAAGCGCCCAAAACTATGGGCCACGCCAAAGGCATACTGACTGTCAGTATATATGTTCACTTTCATTCCTTTCGACAACACGCATGCTCTTGTAAGTGCAATTAATTCTGCTGCTTGAGCCGAATTATGTGGTATACGTGCAGTTTCAACAATCGTGTGCAAAGTCGTGACAGCATATGCAGCAGTCGTATCACCATTCGGAAGCTTGAAACACGAGCCATCCACCCATAAGGTACCATCACACTCAACCAGGGGAGTATCTTTAAGATCCACTCTCCCTTTTGTTTCGTCTTCTGTTCTGAACAGGCAATCATGCTGTTCAATCTCATCTGTGTCTGCTGAAATCGGCAGTAAAGTAGCTGGATTCAACGTGTTGCACCTCTTTATGTGCACATGACTCGCTAGCAGTGTCAACTCATAACCTGACAATCGAGCACTAGTTAAGTGCTGTGTCTTGGTCCTGTTTAATAACGTGTCCACTGCGTGTGTAACCATCACAATCAACGTGTTGTTCATTACTAACCCAGCAGACTGTCGAATAGAAACAGCTGCTGCCGCTGTGGCTCTCAAACAACTTGGCAATGCCTTGGCTACCGGATCCAAAGTCGACGAAAAATACGCGCATGGACGCTGTCTGTCTCCAAAAGACTGTGTCAACACTGACAACGCACAACCTTCTTTCTCGTGAACATACAATGTAAAAGGTTTACTGTAGTCGGGGGTACCCAACACAGGAGCCGAACATAATGCCTTACGTAATTCCGAAAAACTTTTCTGACACTCTTCAGACCATGGGACGGGATTTGGTGTATCTTTGCATGTTAATGCTATCAAAGGTTTTGCCAGCAAAGAAAAACTCGGGATCCACTGCCTACAGTATGAAGTAATACCCAAGAAAGCACGCACTTCTCTCTGTGTTCTTGGCACGCTCAATTGTGCAATGGCCTGAATTCTTTCTGGGGTCAGTTTCCTTCCCTCCTTCGACAAGAGATGACCTAAGTAGGTTACTTCTTGTCGACAATATTGCAGTTTTGAGAGAGACACTTTGTGATGAAAGGCAGACAAATGACGCAACAATGACAATGTAGCTTCTTTACAAATCTCCTCAGTATCCGCGGCGATTAGTAAATCGTCAACATACTGAATAAGGGTAGCACCACTAGGTAAGACAATTGTATCAAGCTGCGCCTTTTAAAGCCTGACTGTATATTGATGGACTTTCACAGTAGCCCTGCGGAGCGCGTTTAAAGCGGAAGCTGCGACCTCCTAAACTAAAACCAAAAATATCCCTGCTTTCCTCTACAATCGGAATGCTAAAGAAAGCATTCTTTAAATCAATCACTGAGAACCAAGCAGCGGAAGCTGGGATCATAGTTAACAAGGCAGTTATATCAGGGACAACTGGAAACTGTGGCACAACTATCTTATTTACCTCTCTAAGATCGATCACAAACCTGTAAACAGGTGGCTGAGAGGGGTCAGTTCGTTTAAAAACAGGCAAAACAGGACTATTGCAAATGCTGCCTCTTGTCTCTTCGATTACATCCTTTTCAATCAAGTCATAGATGATCGCTAACAACGCTTTCATTAGAGATCTTGTACTGGGGAATGCGTGGCAATGTAACATTGGCTTTCAAAGTGACCACATATGGCGGTATTTCCAAGAGACCCACATCGTTAGGACCAGTAACCCAAAGGACATCCGGAAGAGACGACAATTCAGCTGGCAGTTTATTCCACGACAAATACATTGGAGAAATCACTTCCCTACCCAGTGTAAGTTGTACTCCAGAGGGGGAACAATATAATGTCGCATGTAATCTCTTTAACAAATCCAATCCTAACAGATTTTCACCACAACCTGTCGTTAGGATAAGGGGTGCTTTCAGCTCACAAGGTCCAACAGAAACGGGCATAGGACTAGAGATCGGGTTCCTAACCGGGGCGCCAGAAAATCCTACTGAAACATTCATTTCGCCAGACAAAGGCGCGCCAGGGAGTTTTGAGTGCATAATTGAACTCTTTGCAGCTCCAGTATCCAATAGAAAAGGCTCTGATACACCCGCTGTAGTCACCTTGACATACGGTCCACTCTGGTCCACTGGCACTGAAACAACTCCCTCTCTCTGTCTATGGCTGTCCTAGTAATCATCACCTTCCGCATTTCCATCTTCTGCATAATAGTCGTTATTATAGTACTGAGCTGTCCCACCAGTTACATTGGCCTGCTGATCAAAACTGTTCATCGTATTTTGAGGCGGAAGAGGACGCGCGTTCTGGGGAACATTCCCACGCCCTCTACCTCTAGGAGCTTGCTGACCACCTCTACCTCTCGCGCCATAAGCATTATTCGTGCGCTGCAACAATATAGGACAACTATACTTAAAATGACCTTCTTGTTTGCAATACGAACACTGATTGGGACCCACAGGAACACGCGGTTGGGAATACCCGAACCTTTGCGAGTTACTCTGAAACTGTTGGGGTTGTTGATAGTTACTCTGACCTTGCTTATAGTTATTCTGATCTCCACGTGGCGGGTAAGCCTGCTGTAAAAGAACCTTCGTCTTTAATTCTTTCGTTTTCTTGTCTGCTCTATCCTTCTCATCTTTATCCCTATTTTCGTAATACTGTGCAGTAGCCAGTATTTGCGCTGATGAGGAAACAGCCCAAGAACTCTCTGAATCTTTTAATTTCTTACACAACTCGAGAAGCAAATTATGCACAAATTTATCAACAAATAACCGTTGACCACCTTCCGTACTCATGTCTTGACCACTGTGGTCGATAAATGTTTCTTCAAACCTGGTGAAGAAATCAGACACTGTTTCGTCTTTCTTTTGTTTGCATGCGGATAATTTATCCCAATTCACACGCATCGCCGGCATTAAAGTCTTCATGTAGGTAATAATTCTACCAGGGAGTTCTGCTACTAAGGGCTCAGGTTTCGCACCACCAACTTGTCTAGTGTCTGTAGCAGTGATATTAGCCCATGTGCCACCTAGTTCTGCAGCATGATCTGCATTACGAATCAACCCCCATAAAGGCTGCGGAACGACATTCCCGAACAACATATCTATGTCAGCTAGGTTCATGACACACGATTCTGCAGTCTGTGATAACTCCTTATAATATCCTGCGGGGTTTTTACGGGGGTCAGGCAATGTCTGCTTAAGGGCTAAAACTTCTGATCGCTTCCAAGGAACATGTACCCAAACACGCTGGAAATTAGCTGGCATAGCAGCAATACCGTTAGCGGCATCAGCCGCAACCGCGTCCTTCCATACCGGAGGGACTTCTCTTATAGGGTATTGTCTAACCTTCCTATCAGAGGAGTCATGTTCAAACAGTGACTGAGAAGGACCCTCGATCCTAAAAGACAATAATGTCGCAACTGCTTTCTCAACATCGGGACCCACAATCGTACCTTTTCCGAATTCAAACCGTACATGACACAATTCCTGTGGACTTAAGTCTAAACCATGATCTTCCAATTCCTCACAGAGGAATTCACACATTTTCTCGAAAACGTATCTCTGTTTTGGTGCTTCCCATTGATGAAAAACATTTACAACAGACTCTACATCATATCTTGAAGGAAAAACAATCCATTTATATGCCATGCGGTCTAATACTTCTTTTTCTTCAGAACCTGGCAGCTGACTATGCAACTGCATACGTTGTGAACCAGGGGTCGTACTAGATGACCCAAAGAGAGGCGATATAAAACTAGTGACCGCACTAGCTATTCGTTGTCGTGTAGAAGGAGAAGTTGAGGTAAGAACAGGGGGAAAGACAGAGGGAAGAAAAACGGGTGCAGATACAAGTACAGGGGTCATATCAGGAAGAGCGCCGAAGGAGGCAGCTGATGTACTAGGTAAAGTCGCAGGAAGCGCGGAAGAGATAGGCAGCGAAACCGGCGGCCCTTGAGAGGGCTGCGCTGTAGGCATAGGAGCCGGATGAGGAGGAGCTGGCGGCTGCGGGAAAGCTTGCGGCAAATTAACTAGAGGCCGTACATTTAAAGGCTGCGGAGGCGCTGTAGCACTCTGCGCATACGGGGGTGGCAAACTCAGCAAATGTGACATTAGGGGATCTTTCTCCGTTTCTTTTGACGCATCTTACTGAAGGGGCGGCAAAACTGGGTAGCATTTATCAATCACTAATTTACGTTGCCTGCGCAACTGCTCATTCATCTGTTCTTCTTCATTGTCTTTAAACTGCAAGGCTGCTTGCATTATCAACATACCTTTCTCTCTTTTATTTTTCTTGGCTAATTTGATTTCTTTCTGCTTGGCTTCCTTTCGCCATAGGCGGAAAGAATCAAACATCGCCGGCCGGGCTTTCTTTTTAAATAATTTAACTTCTAAGTTATCTAGGATTTCTGTGTCGAAACTACCATTTTGAGGCCATTTTAAAACACCATCCTTCCTGGTGTATTTGATCCATACTTTATTATACGCAATGGGGCCCACGCCATGTTTCACATAAAGCTCATAAGTTGGAGTTCCAATTGGAGGAACCGGACACGAATCCTCTAATCGGGAGTCCCTATTACAATCCAAACAAAACAAATTTCCAAATATACTAGAACCAGGCATCGTCGCTCACTAGTCTAGTTTCAAACTTCAAAGGATTATCGAATACGTTAGTCTCGTGAATACACGAGTCATTCGGCTTTGGCACTTGCAAGTTCCAAATCAAAGCGATCCCAAAGGGATACCAAACCAAACTAAGGACTGGGAGACGCTCCACTTATACTTAACTGAGGTATCGATGACGTCACCAGAAGACTCGTTAAATCGTTTCGCTCTACCAATTCATCAAGGGTCCAAAACAGGGCGCTAGTCAGGGCAGCAGTCCTTTGTAGCCGTCGGGACGCTGAGAACCTTGCAGTAAAGACTTTCGGACCACGTCGACATGCAGGGGTCGATGAAGTGGCGGCCTTCCTCCAGAATTTTCACACAAAGCTCCTCACGAACCTCTGGCTTGGACCGGTACCGCTGAAATCGCCCCGAGTTGGGTGCCAACTGAAGTACTGGGTTTTTCAGAACCAACCCAGCGGTGCCAGGGGACACACCCGAAGACTTCGAGTTCTTCCTGTTTCAGACCACAGAAACACAGAGTCTTCTAGATGAAGTCAAAGATCGTATTTATTGGCTGCAGACCAATCACAGGTATCCGAGAAGTACAACACGATGTATGTTCTCAGGAGACTGCTCCCAACCAAAAACCAGTCTTTTCTTATATACAGAATATTACGCTCTGGGCAACACCGCCCCTATTTTACAAGTGGTCGTTCACATATTTTCGCTTCAAAGAAGGAGCACAGTCATGATGATAATCCCACATTTCAGCTCGGTCAGCACATAATTATTTACCCAGCGAGGCTCAGAACCCTCATCAGATATCAGCAGACCCCAATAAAACGGACACCTCCTCCTCGTAAAACAAGCCATAAAGTAGGTAACAGAGTCAGGTGTGAAAGAGATTAGTCAAAGTCGTGTGGGATGGACGACTTTATGATGTGTTGGGCCCTGATGCTAATCCCATAAGGCCGCAGTAAAAGGAAGCTGCCGGGCAGGACTGACCTCGGGCAGCGGAGTCAGTTTGCATAGGTCACAAAGAAGTCAAAGAAAGATTGCGTGTCCTTTAGGCCTAGGCATGGCCTCAATGTGCAGCCTATGTGAGGGCAACCACAAAATGGTTACCCTTTTAAAATGGAACCCGAGGGTTCGACATGTAGTATCGTATACACGGTGAATTAATCGGTGAAACATGACGAAAACACTCATACATACCGCATTAGTCATTTGCGGTTCGCTGATACCAAAATCGGCAGGGTAGGACCACGCTACCAACATGGTTCCGAAATTTACAGTACCACAACATGGATGTACATAAGAAAAAGGATGAAAATCCCATACTACGCGGTACAAGCCCCAGTCTGGGACTCCCCCGGTACACCGGAATGCCTACAAGATCAATTGAGTTTGCCTCTTAAAATAGGGGGTATAAAATCTTGGGGTGACCTGCAAGAGGACGGTAAGCTTATGAGTTGGGAGGCACTCTGCAGGTTGACCCGAGGAGCCCTGTCGAGCTTTAAGTACTATCAGATCTCATCTTGGTGGACAAGGCAGAACTGGCAGGAGGAGGAGGATGTAAACTCGAAAGTAGATTTAGTCTCCAGAACAGGCATATGGAAAAAGGAAGTCTCTTTCTGGTATGGGGCTATATTGGAAGCGGGGGATGAGTGGGAATCCGAAGCCATAAGAGTATGGGGCAAAGAATATGGTGACAGCGAATTGGATGTTTATAAATTATGGTCTGATTCTTTTGTTATGTTGCAGGCCATAGTTAAACCAGCCGCACTGAGGAGGAATCATCTCTACACTGCCCATAGAGTGTATTGGTCTCCAAAAAAGTTAACTAAGGCAACTGGGAAAGTATATAGTTGTCCCAGGTGCAAGTATCCAGCTGCGGATGATATTCATATATTTATGGAATGTCCAAAAATTAAACCCTACTGGACGGAGGTATGTACATTTTTGGAAACTGTCCTGGAAAAGCCGATAGTAGTAAGTACCAGTCTGATTTTCTTCGGTTTAATGAGTAATTACCATGTGAATTCACAGGGGGGCAATTTTATATTCTATGTGATTATTCTGGTAAGGAGAGAAATCGGTAGGGCTTGGAAATTAGAACACCCTCCGACCTTTAGCGAATGTTTGAAGAACATTATTTATACCAGCAAATCAGATATGGCCTGTGATCAACGAAGCAAAAGTAAGACCTGGGCGGCTCTACTAAATTGGATGGAGAAGTAAAAAGGGTCCTATGATTAAGCCATCATACCATCGGACCTGGACTCCTAAGTAACACCCAAGGGCCTCCATAGAAATGTGAACGGGAGAGGGACAAGGTAATTGTGTGATCTAGGAGGGAAAGCTCTACTCTCTCCTTTTGCCTCTTCCAAGGAGTCGTCAAAGATAGGCATGGAGTGGTTAGAGGAATCCCATCTAGAGGTTTGGCAGTATGAGGACACAAAAAATAAAAAATAAAAAAAGGAAAGAAGTATGAAACAGCACAACAAAAAATTAGGAAAAGCGCCGTCATACCGGGGTATGCTGATTCCTATGCCAAAATTACTAGCCTACCTGGCTGCAGACTTTCGATAAACTCGTCTACCTCCTCAACAAAGCAGAAGCTGTGCATTTTATTGTTGAACATCACCTTCAAAAGTGCCGGGAACGTCAGCTGTACCAAAGCACCCAACCTCCTTAGTGGTTCAATACTTTTCCCTAGTTCCCATTGCCTGTTGGAGGTAACGCTCGACAAATCCGAGCTGAATTTGTATCTAACCCCATCTACCTCAATCGACTTCTTGCTCAAGGCTTTAGACAGAATCTTCCCTTTTAATGTGTATGTGAGGAAATTCACTAACATTCTCCTAGGCTTCTTCCTGTTTGTGTTTAGTCTAAAGGGGTCTCTATGGATACTCTGAATGTCTTTAGCAATCTCCTGATCGGATTCATCCAACTGTAGCTCCCTTTTAATCAGTTGGACTATGTAGGAATTGATATCATCCCCCTCCTTGACCCTTAGGATCTTCAGATTGTTCCGCCTCTGTAATTTTTCCAACCTTTCTACCCTATCTTGCTGCTCTATCTCTTTCATTTTTAGTCTCTCTATTTCAGCGCTGTTAGTCTGCACAGCCTCTCTGAGCTCCCTTACTTCCCCTTCTAGGGTTGCTGTTCTGTTGTTCAGGTCATCAATCTTCCTTTCCAGGGTTTCACAGGCCGACCTTATCACCTTCTAATTTGACTCCGAGACTTTGAATCTGCTTTTATTTCAGTGGTCAGGACTGCTAAATAGTTACCAAAATATCGTGACCAAAATATCGATATCAAAATTGTCATCCTTTACTTATAATGGTAAGTACAAACATATCGCAAAACAAATATCGTAGTCATAAATATTGTATTAAATATTGTTTTTTAAATATATATACATTAAATAATAAATATAAAACATATTAAATAGTAACATTCATTGAAAAAAATACAATTAATGTAATATATATTTTAACAAATAGAACAAATAAAATTATTGTTTTGAAAGTTATACTCACATATATAATATATATATATATATATATATATATATATATATATATATATATATATATATATATATATATATCTACTGGCGGTCGCCAGTAGATAGTTATAGTTAGGACCGTGTTTCCATAGGAAATCCGCAACATTCTATTTGGAATAACTTTGGCGCCGGTCGACGAATCCTCGCGAAATTTTCAAAACTAATGGGGCGCTCCGCTCCGCTCCTACCCTGAAAGTCTCGGGGGGATTCGTCAAGCGGGGGCTGAGAAAAAAGGGGGGTCCCAAAACACGTTTTCCCCATGCATTTTTCCATAGGACCTTTAGACACAGCTACAGCCCGAACGGCTGAAAAGAATTACTTGAAATTTGGCAGAGAGGTAGTCCTCAGGTCAAGGATGTGCCTTTCGTAGGTCTGGTGTAAATCTGTTCAGTAGGTCCTGAGAAAACAGCATTTAAATCAATATATATATCTGTAAGCGCGCTCCGTGCGCTTACCGTAAGCTTACCGTAAGCGTACGGTGCCGTGCGCGAGCTCAATTCTGATTGGTGGTTACATGACTGTAAACATTCGAATCGGTCGAAATCAGGAAGTGTCGGCCGCTATTTTCTGTCTCTCGCACTGAGAAACAAAGGTGGGGAACGTGAAACGGGGGCAACGAAGAGAGTTGCAGACCCCCTAGTGTTTGTCAGGGGGTCCAAGAAGGACCCAAAAGTACGAAAAAGAAATGTAATAATTTAAAAAAAAAAATCGCGGGGTACGCGTACGGTAATCTTACAGTACGCGCACGGCAAAAAAAATAAAAAATAAAATAAAGAAGTAACAATCACATTTATTAAATAAATTAAAGGACCCACAAGGGAGAAAAAAACAAATGTTACTGCGTAAAAAAAGGCGAGGCGCGCACGGCATGGACTGCGCAACGTGGGCGCTCAGTGCGCGATGCGCACCAAGCGCCCACAGCGCTCGCACGGTCCGCGAAGCGCACCGTGCGCGCAGGGTGTGCGCATAGTGAGAAACCAGAAAAAAAAATAAAAAAAAAATACATAACTTAGCATTTAAAAAACCGTACAAATTCACTGAAAAAACCATAGGTTTCACACACGTTATAGTTAGGAATTATCATTTACAAAACCTTGCAAATTCACTTAAAAAACCATAGGTTTCACACATGTTATAGTTAGCTGTACATTTCACTCGTAAAAAACCAATGAAATTCCACGTTATAGTTAGATCAGGTAACTATAACTTGCGCTACCGCAATCCACAATGTGTAATTTCAGATGTCATCATTGATGTCATGAGTGATGTCACTGACCATGTCATGAGTGATGTACTATGTGACGTCATCAGCAGTTTATTGTGGGCGCGCAAGTTATAGTTACCTGATCTAACTATAACGTGGAATTTCATTGGTTTTTTACAAGTGAAATGTACAGCTAACTATAACATGTGTGAAACCTATGGTTTTTTAAGTGAATTTGCAAGGTTTTGTAAATGATTATTCCTAACTATAACGTGTGTGAAACCTATGGTTTTTTCAGTGAATATATATATAGATATATATATAATAAAAGGTAAACAACATAAAATTCTTAGAATATAATAAATACATTTTACACATTAAAAACATTAATAATTATCAATATTATAACAAAATATAGGGGTCTATTAGGATGGCGAGCGGATCGCCCCGCCGGGCTGGCGGTAGCCACGCTGGCCCGGCGGGGCGATCCGCTCGCCATCCATACCTGAATGACCCCCCCGCCATATTAGTATGGCTGGGGGGCCCGCGGCGGACGGAAAGACCGCCCGCCGCTTTTACGCAGGTCGACTCGTCGACCAGGCGGAAAAGGGGCATGATATGGTGGCGGTGTCTGCAAGACACTGCCATCCATATCACGATGCAGGCGGAGAGCAACCTTTCCATGGCGGCATTGAAAGGCATGCAGTTTTTGCTGTTGGGGGCCCGTTGCGGGCCACCAGAGTGTTGGGTTGATGGGTGCACATAGGTACCCCCCTACATTGGTGTGGACAAGGTGGCTTTCACCTTGTGCATGCCAATGCACAACGTGCATCCACAGCATTTTGGCGGGCGGTGCTGTGAGCAACGCCTGCCAGAATGTTGTGGATGGGGGATGCCACGGTGGCGGTTGCATCCTAATGGCATCAGCGGGACTGTCGCACCTCTGGCGGACGGTCCTGTTCACCGGTACGGTGGCGGGCGGGCTTTGTCCACCCTCCATCGTAATAGGCCCCATAATATCAATTATAATAATGAAGAATACATTTTAAGATATATAAATTGAATACCTTTACTACAATTTATACAAAAGTATACAAACTATTATAGTAAGTATGAAAAGAATGTACTGCTCCCACTTGACACAACATAAAATTAATAAAACTAGGTAAAATTTACAATTCTCCCTCCAGTCAATGCAACAGTAGGGAAAGTGTTGGATTGCGGAGGGGTAACGCTTAATATTCCCACTACAATCAGTACAGCAGTAGGGAAAGTGTTGGATTGCAGCAGGGTAAAATTTACTATTCCCACTGCAGGCAGTACGGCAGTAGGGAAAGGGTTAGATTTCGGAGGGGTAAAATGTACCAGTCCCACTCCTATTAAGGATGACAGTAGGGAAAGTGTTGGATTGAGGAGGAATAAAAGGTACTATTTCCACTCCAGTCAGTGAAAAATTAGGGGAAGTGTTGGATTGCGGAGTAGTAAAATGTTCTATTCCTTCTCCAGTCACTGCAACAATAAAAACAAGCAAATTATATTAAAAGAACTTCCCACAATATTTCCCCACAAAACACACAACACACATTTCTAAAATTGAACAGGAAATGAATTACACAATTACCATAATCAATTATACATGTAATAATTAATATCAATTGAAAATTCATTATTGCTTACTTAAAATTAGTTTTCTTCCTGGCTTATTCCCCTAGAAAACCGACAAGCCACATCTAAAATCTAAAACATAAAAATGTTTACTCAAAATTAATTAACGTCCCACCCTTTACCCCTATAAACCACACAACCCACACCTAAAATTAAACTTTAAAAAATTTTATTAAACTATTAAAATAATTGTCAATTAAATAATGAATATTATTTAACAACTAATTCTTAATTAATTTAAATAAATGTACTCCACACCCTTCACCCCTATAATTCCCACAACCTGCACCCAAACAAAATATTACACAATTAACATAATAATCTATTAATTAATTAATATTAATTAATAACTAATTATTAATTATTTAAAAATAAAATACTTCCCACCCTCTTACCCCTATAAACAACATGCACATAAAAGTTACATTAAAAAATTGCACAATTAATATAATTAATCATCAATTAGATAAATAACATGAATTAAAAAATAATCATGAATGTATTATAATTAAATCACTTAAACCGACAAACGGCTACGGCACTAAAACTCACAAAGTTAATTACATTTAATTTAGTAACTACTAAGGGGCCGATTCCGATTCCGTCCGCAAATCGAACCGACTGACACGGACCCGGAACGGAGACCGACCGACACGGACCGGCGCCATACGACCTGTGCAGTATGATGCAACGCGTGTGATTTACAACCGACACGTACGGAATACAAGTCGTACGACCGAGCCGTAGGTAAAACAGTGAGTTGCCCAGAAAACGGACACGATTCACACCGACCGACACGTACCAGGAAGGAAACCCGACGAACACGTACCCGCGATGTCCGAACTGCACAGTACGATGCAATGCGTGTACAGCCATACCGACTCGCACGGAGCCCAAGCCGCATGACCGACACAGACAGAAAACAGGGACCTCAAGCAATAGAGATATCCTCGATCGACATGTATGAAACACAGAAGAAAGTCAGCGTGAACGACCCGGAGAAGCCCGCACGAGCCAACATCATCATCCGTCTCGGTCAGAAGAACACCTCCTTTATGCCTAGAAAACCAAAAGGAAAAAAGACAAAAAAAGGACCAAACAAGCAATGACAAAGTCAATGAATATCAGAAAAAAAACCCTGGAACAAAGACACACCACAACTCAACCTATATAAAGGACATCAATCTCTTCCATGATCCTTTGCAAATAGGAGACAACAGCCAGCAGAGCACAGCTTTCACACAGCAACCACAGACACACTCACAACTCACCCATCATACAACTTTCACACCATTAGCACCTCACCAAAAGCACCCACACATACAGCTAGCACAACCAACACTAACCCACCCTCACTTGCACACACATCACTCACCACCACCACGCATCACCATGCCCCCAAAGAAGATTCCAAAGTTCACAGATGATGAGTTAGAAGTGCTGGCAGACGAGATCAGCAGAGTAGAGCCACATTTGTTTGGTACATTGGTCCAAAGGAACCCCATGTCACAGAAAACCAAGATGTGGGCGAGTATCGTGGACAAGGTGAACGCACAAGCACCAACGTTGCGCACAAAGGACGATATCCAGAACAGGTGGTATGACATGCGCAGGCGGGTCAAGAAACTCATCGAGAAAGATCACGCCTTCTTTTGAAATAGCTTGGTTCATAGAACGTAAGCAGGGCCTCACTTGCCTAAGTCCCCAACAGCTTCTGATATACGTTAGGAGCTTCAAATGGCCTTGCTTCAGCCCCAATCACCAGATACTGCATTTTCTGCAAAAAGCAAGCTAGATAATAAAAAGCAAAATTCGGCACCCCCCATCCACCACGTGTCAGTGGAGGGGAACGGCCATTACAACGCGGTTTTTACCACGTGCAGCTTTTACATCGCATGCGTTACAACGCATGCGATGTTACAACGCAATGCCATTACAACGCAAGTCTTTACATCGACTTGCGCTAGATGGCGTGCTAACATTACAAATAGTGTAGTTTACTATCCCAACACCTTCCCTACTGTTACGTGGACTGGAGTTTGAATAGTAAATTACACTTTTCTAATGTTAGCATGTCATCTAGTGCAAGTCGATGTAAAGACTTGCGTTGTAATGGCATAGCGTTGTAACATCGCATGCGTTGTAATGCATGCGATGTAACTGCACGCGTTGTAATAACACGCGTTGTAATGTCATACATCCGTCAGTGGAAGCGTCATATATTTTGAAGCACGCCGATTTTTCTTCCACCCCCATATAAACCTATCTGCAATAGACTGAAGCTGCATAAATTGTACTTGTGTCAGCACTAGCAATACCGTCCTAAAATAGTACATTACCCGGGGGAGTATACACATTTTTAAAACATTGTGATGTCCTACCATTGATAAATGGAGACACTCTACCTTTTCCAATTGACTTTTTGCAGCAGCAAGTATATCTGCCCAGTTCACTTCAACTATCACTTGAAGTGACATCCTGATCTTTATGCCCAAATATCTTGCTTCAGGTGTGACATGGACATCACCAGGACAAAGTCCCTCGGTACAAACAACCTGGGTTTTAGAAACATTTAGCTTATATCCAGCAACTTCCCCGTACTGCTGAGTCTGAGTCTCGATCTCCCTTAGGGCTTGCTCTGGGTCAGATGTTACTACCACTATATCATCAGTGTAAGCGAGGACACGCATTTGATATTGCCCCACTACCATCGACTGTATACCATTGGTGGTCTCCAGTATTTGCAACAGTGGGTTAATGTAAATAGCAAAAAGTAGAGGCGAACAGGGGCATCTCTGCCGGGTGCCCCTAGATATATATACAAAAGATGACTCTTTCCCCATTGTACAAATTCTTGCCCGCGGTCGTTTATACATAGTCTGCAATGCTAACAAAAATTGGGGACCAAACCCCATCTTTCGCATTGTAGCCCACAAAAACGACCACGATACTCGACCGAATGCTTTTTCGGCATCTAAAAAAATTACACCTATATGCTTTTGACATGTGGTAGCATAGTCTATCAGCGAGATTACAGTATGGCTAGCCCTATCTCAGTTAAATCTAAGTTGCGGAGATATTGCTCTATAATGCCCTGCGCCACAGAATCTTGAGTATATAGTTCTTTACAATACAAATGAAGTACCTCCATTATACCTTCCATAGTCTCAACTACGCCCCCTTTACCATCTTCCAAAATGTCTCTTCGCTGGGAGGTTTGTCTGCCCCGCATCCTTTGAGCTAAACATCTGCCAGTTGTCTCCCCATATTCATATCTTTCTGTCTTATATATTTTAAACTGAGCAGCAATTTCTTGGCTGCATATCCCATTAATTCTAGCTTTGCAAAAGGCCATCTTAGCTTGCATCTCTTTACTATCCACATTTGCTCTAACCGCTTGTATATGTTCACATTCAGCCTTCTTTAATTCCTCACATAAACCCAGCATTTGTTCTTTCTGTTTTTTCTGCTTAGCCCAACCATAACTAAATATTTCACCCCTTAGCCCTGCTTTCAAGGAATCCAAAATCATTGGTTGAGCAGCCGATCCTTTATTGCTCTCTAAAAACAATGTAGCCCAAGTTTGAATATGATGAATATATTCCTCATCACTTAAAAGTTTATTAAATGTGAAAGGCTGCTCCTTTGAAAGGGTAAAGCTAATAAGATCCATAACCACAGGTCCATGATCTGATGAAATACGGGGCCACACCTGTATCTTTGAGCCCACAGTCAATAAAAGAGGTAGAAAAATATAATCCAACCGAACAAACTTATTATGTAGGGATGAATAAAATGTATACCCAAGATCACCATCTCCATGATTCCCTACCGTCCATCCATCAGCTAATCCATGGTTCTGTAACAACTGTTGCAAAGCCCTAAACACTTTAGGCTTATGCCCCTTGTAATTGGCAAAATAAGGTTCCCATGTCTCTGCTTCCCCGTGTATATTAAAGTCCCCAACTAATATCAATGGGGTCCCCCAAAGAGCCAACTCAACATTTAAAAACTCCAAAGTCTCAGGCTCGTCCAAATTCGAGCCATAAACTGTGCATAGCATAGTCTTAATCCCCCCTAAAATACACTCAGGCCCACCTCCCAAAATTATCCACCCTCTCTTTACCCGTGCTGATTATGCCATGACGTGCCATAATCGCCACCCATAGTAGATTGCTTTGAAGTTGATAGGAATTTAAATCCCAGCTCAGATAATGTCCTACGATTATCCCAGAAAGAAAGAGAGCTTTGAAAAATGAAGAGGCAGACAGGATAAGTAAGATTAAGGAGAAAGAAACAGAATTACAGAAAGCATCTATGGAGAATCAGGGTATAGTACCATGTTTGGAGAAAGAGCTGGAAAATTTGCGGGCCGAATATCAAGCAAATCTAGATAGGAAGCTTTCTGATAGATGGAAAGTTAGTAAGCTACAGCATTTTGCCTATGGAGATAAATGTGGTCCTCTATTAGCATGGAAGGCGAGAGCGGATAGGGCAAGGAATCTGATAAAGCAACTAATTCAAAGAGGTTCAGGAAGCATAATCTATGAGGACGATAAAATCCGTGAGGAAGCCAGAACCTTTATGAAGGATTTATATAAGGAGGATATTGGACTAGGACAAGGAGTAGTTCAGGAGTGGCTAAAATTGACTGCCCTCCCTCAATTGACTGAAGAATATAGGGTATTTTTCCAGACTAGCATTACTGAAGAAGAAGTTAGAGTACAATGCAAAAAAATGGTCAGGGGAAAAGCTGCGGGCCCGGACTGGCTCCCAATTGAGTTTTATTTAGCTATCTTGGATATTGTGGTGCCAATTTTAAAAAATCTGTTTAAAAAAATCTATATTGGGGGGGAAGATACTCCAGGTTCTTGGGCGGAAGCCACGGTGACACTGATCCTAAAACCCAACAAAGATCCACAGTTGATAGAGTCTTATAGACCAATATCCCTATTAAATTCAGATTATAAGGTTTTTACAGGCATATTGGCAGCAAGAGTAGCAAAGGTTATAAAGGCGGTAGTCCACCCTGATCAGAGAGGTTTCATGCCAGGGAGGCAACTAAATGAGCTTACCCTCCAGGTAATGGGGGCCATAGATATGGCAGAAGCAAAGAGGGCACCTTTGACGATAGTAGCAATAGACGCTGCAAAAGCTTTTGACCAGGTTAACTGGGTATATTTCTGGGAAGCGTTAAAAAGTTTTGGTTTCCCTAACAATTTTGTCCAGGCAATTAGGAGTCTGTATTCTGGCCCTAAAGCCAAGGTTTTAGTTAACGGTGTTTTGACTGACTGGTTTAACATCTCGAGGGGCACCAGGCAGGGGTGCCCTTTGTCACCACTCCTATTTAATCTGTACATTGAGCCATTTGTCAGCTGGCTTAGGAGGGATCCGGTCATCCACCCTTTTAAAATGGGAGAACTTGAACTGAAGCTTGTCCTATATGCAGATGATCTGCTTCTGTACACAACAAATCCAACAGAGGCTATCCCTCGGCTAATTGAGAAGGCAAAGAGATATGGTGAAGCTTCAGGGTATAAAATCAATAAAGAGAAAACAGAAATAATGGAATGGAATCAAGCAAAAGGAAGCTATGGGGTAAAGAGTCAAATGAGGTATTTGGGGGTCCAGTTAGTACAAAAACTTGAGGATATCCCCAAAGTCAATTGGAGGAGGGTCTTTAAAGAGGCTGTTAGTCTACTTACACGCTGGGAAAATCTCCCTCTTAACATCTATGGGAGGGTTAACCTCGTAAAAATGGTAATCCTGCCAAAAATTACTTTTCTATATAAACAACCGCAATGGAGCGCACACCGCTAGCTCCTCCTCCGGGTCGCCCCATGGGAAGCTGGTGCATGAAGGTTTTAAGTGGTTCACCCCAGTGGGTGCAAGTAAGTACTTGTTGATGATCTCTAGACCCGATACATATCCCGGGTTTTAAAATATCGCCCGAGACATGGCTCGGGTTTCGGATAACTTCCCTCCTCAGTAGAGAAAATAGTTAGGGGTGGAAGAGAGGGCCGCCAAGCAACCGTCAAGGGCCTCAGTGCCCGCACAGGCACGCAGGTGCGTCGTCCAGGAGCTCGTCAGCTCAAAGCTCGAGGGAGCCATTTTTATAAACAACCGCAATGGAGCGCACACCGCTAGCTCCTCCTCCGGGTCGCCCCATGGGAAGCTGGTGCATGAAGTTTTTAAGTGGTTCACCCCAGTGGGTGCAAGTAAGTACTTGTTGATGATCTCTAGACCCGATACATGTCCCGGGTTTTAAAATATCGCCCGAGACATGGCTCGGGTTTCGGGATAACTTCCCTCCTCAGTAGAGAAAATAGTTAGGGGTGGAAGAGAGGGCCGCCAAGCAACCGTCAAGGGCCTCAGTGCCCGCACAGGCACGCAGGTGCGTCGTCCAGGAGCTCGTCAGCTCAAAGCTCGAGGGAGCCATTTTTATAAACAACCGCAATGGAGCGCACACCGCTAGCTCCTCCTCTGGGTCGCCCCATGGGAAGCTGGTGCATGAAGTTTTTAAGTGGTTCACCCCAGTGGGTGCAAGTAAGTACTTGTTGATGATCTCTAGACCCGATACATGTCCCGGGTTTTAAAATATCGCCCGAGACATGGCTCGGGTTTCGGGATAACTTCCCTCCTCAGTAGAGAAAATAGTTAGGGGTGGAAGAGAGGGCTGCCAAGCAACCGTCAAGGGCCTCAGTGCCCGCACAGGCACGCAGGTGCGTCGTCCAGGAGCTCGTCAGCTCAAAGCTCGAGGGAGCCATTTTTATAAACAACCGCAATGGAGCGCACACCGCTAGCTCCTCCTCCGGGTCGCCCCATGGGAAGCTGGTGCATGAAGTTTTTAAGTGGTTCACCCCAGTGGGTGCAAGTAAGTACTTGTTGATGATCTCTAGACCCGATACATGTCCCGGGTTTTAAAATATCGCCCGAGACATGGCTCGGGTTTCGGGATAACTTCCCTCCTCAGTAGAGAAAATAGTTAGGGGTGGAAGAGAGGGCCGCCAAGCAACCGTCAAGGGCCTCAGTGCCCGCACAGGCACGCAGGTGCGTCGTCCAGGAGCTCGTCAGCTCAAAGCTCGAGGGAGCCATTTTTATAAACAACCGCAATGGAGCGCACACCGCTAGCTCCTCCTCTGGGTCGCCCCATGGGAAGCTGGTGCATGAAGTTTTTAAGTGGTTCACCCCAGTGGGTGCAAGTAAGTACTTGTTGATGATCTCTAGACCCGATACATGTCCCGGGTTTTAAAATATCGCCCGAGACATGGCTCGGGTTTCGGGATAACTTCCCTCCTCAGTAGAGAAAATAGTTAGGGGTGGAAGAGAGGGCTGCCAAGCAACCGTCAAGGGCCTCAGTGCCCGCACAGGCACGCAGGTGCGTCGTCCAGGAGCTCGTCAGCTCAAAGCTCGAGGGAGCCATTTTTATAAACAACCGCAATGGAGCGCACACCACTAGCTCCTCCTCCGGGTCGCCCCATGGGAAGCTGGTGCATGAAGTTTTTAAGTGGTTCACCCCAGTGGGTGCAAGTAAGTACTTGTTGATGTTCTCTAGACCCGATACATGTCCCGGGTTTTAAAATATCGCCCGAGACATGGCTCGGGTTTCGGGATAACTTCCCTCCTCAGTAGAGAAAATAGTTAGGGGTGGAAGAGAGGGCCGCCAAGCAACTGTCAAGGGCCTCAGTGCCCGCACAGGCACGCAGGTTCGTCGTCCAGGAGCTCGTCAGCTCAAAGCTCGAGGGAGCCATTTTTATAAACAACCGCAATGGAGCGCACACCGCTAGCTCCTCCTACTTTTATCTGGGCAACAAAGAGTCCTAGAATAGCATGGAAAAAACTAAGAAAAGGCCTTACAGTGGGTGGATTAGCACTACCAGATCTACTCATATACTGTTATTCTTTCCACTTCAAAAACTTCAGGATGTTGGCCAATAAAACCGATTCATCCTCATTAGGCTTACTGTTTGAGGCTGTGTCAAAAGATGTGGTGCAAGGCCAGGAATTCTTCTTATTTAAGTATGGAGATCAGAAGTTTTATAAAAAAGTTAGGTTAAAGATCTTGGGGGCGGCTTTAAAGACATGGATGTACATAAGAAAAAGGATGAAAATCCCATACTACGCGGTACAAGCCCCAGTCTGGGACTCCCCCGGTACACCGGAATGCCTACAAGATCAATTGAGTTTGCCTCTTAAAATAGGGGGTATAAAATCTTGGGGTGACCTGCAAGAGGACGGTAAGCTTATGAGTTGGGAGGCACTCTGCAGGTTGACCCGAGGAGCCCTGTCGAGCTTTAAGTACTATCAGATCTCATCTTGGTGGACAACGCAGAACTGGCAGGAGGAGGAGGATGTAAACTCGAAAGTAGATTTAGTCACCAGAACAGGCATATGGAAAAAGGAAGTCTCTTTCTGGTACAGGGCTATATTGGAAGCGGAGGGTGAGGGGGAATCCGAAGCCATAAGAGTATGGGGCAAAGAATATGGTGACAGCGAATTGGATGTTTATAAATTATGGTCTGATTCTTTTGTTATGTTGCAGGCCATAGTTAAACCAGCCGCACTGAGGAGGAATCATCTCTACACTGCCCATAGAGTGTATTGGTCTCCAAAAAAGTTAACTAAGGCAACTGGGAAAGTATATAGTTGTCCCAGGTGCAAGTATCCAGCTGCGGATGATATTCATATATTTATGGAATGTCCAAAAATTAAACCCTACTGGACGGAGGTATGTACATTTTTGGAAACTGTCCTGGAAAAGCCGATAGTAGTAAGTACCAGTCTGATTTTCTTCGGTTTAATGAGTAATTACCATGCGAATTCACTGGGGGGCAATTTTATATTCTATGTGATTATTCTGGCAAGGAGAGAAATCGGTAGGGCTTGGAAATTAGAACACCCTCCGACCTTTAGCGAATGTTTGAAGAACATTATTTATACCAGCAAATCAGATATGGCCTGTGATCAACGAAGCAAAAGTAAGACCTGGGCGGCTCTACTAAATTGGATGGAGAAGTAAAAAGGGTCCTATGATTAAGCCATCATACCATCAGACCTTGCCTCCTAAGTAACACCCAAGGGCCTCCATAGAAATGTGAACGGGAGAGGGACAAGGTAATGGTGTGATCTAGGAGGGAAAGCTCTTCTCTCTCCTTTTGCCTCTTCCAAGGAGTCGGCAAAGATAGGCATGGAGCGGTTAGAGGAATCCCATCTAGAGGTTTGGCAGTATGAGGACACAAAAAATAAAAAATAAAAAAAAGGAAAGAAGTATGAAACAGCACAACAAAAAATTTGGAAAAGCGCCGTCATACCGGGGTATGCTGATTCCTATGCCAAAATTACTAGCCTACCTGGCTGCAGACTTTCGATAAACTCGTCTACCTCCTCAACAAAGCAGAAGCTGTGCATCTTATTGTTGAACATCACCTTCAAAAGTGCCGGGAACGTCAGCTGTACCGAAGCACCCAACCTCCTTAGTGGTTCAATACTTTTCCCTAGTTCCCATTGCCTGTTGGAGGTAACGCTCGACAAATCCGATCTGAATTTGTATCTAACCCCATCTACCTCAATCGACTTCTTGCTCAAGGCTTTAGACAGAATATTCTCTTTTAATGTGTATGTGAGGAAATTCACTAAAATTCTCCTAGGCTTCTTCCTCTTTGTGTTTAGTCTAAAGGGGTCTCTATGGATACTCTGAATGTCTTTAGCAATCTCCTGATCAGATTCCTCCAACTGTAGCTCCCTTTTAATCAGTTGGACTATGTAGGAATTGATATCATCCCCCTCCTTGACCCTTAGGATCTTCAGATTGTTCCGCCTCTGTAATTTTTCCAACCTTTCTACCCTATCTTGCTGCTCTCTCTCTTTCATTTTTAGTCTCTCTATTTCAGCCCTGTTAGTCTGCACAGCCTCTCTGAGCTCCCTTACTTCCCCTTCTAGGGTTGCTGTTCTGTTGTTCAGGTCATCAATCTTCCTTTCCAGGGTTTCACAGGCCGACCTTATCACCTTCTAATTTGACTCCGAGACTTTGAATCTGCTTTTTATTTCAGTGGTCAGGGCTGCTAAAGAGTTCCAATAGAGGGGTCCTCCTTATCTGCATTGTTAGAACTGTGCACCGTACCCTCACCTTCTTCCTTCTCTTTCTGGTGCCCCCCAGAGCTAGTCTGTTTTGCATCAGTACTATGGTTAGTGCCTTTTGATGCTTCTAAATCGGATTTGACTTTTTCTAAAATTGGGTATCCCTCCCCAGAGGCAGCTTGGGTATCCGAGGCGTGAACCTGATATTGATTCGAGCTCATGTCCTTGGTCCAGTCTTCCATACTCCTTGCTTCAGAGGTCCCTAGCCCCTTCTCACCACCTCCTGGCTCCCTTTTATCTCCGCCATAATGCTTTCGCTCAAAATAAGCATTTTTGGAAGAACCTTAAAATAGGTCCTAAGTGAAAGGGTGACCTTAATCCTTTGCTGAGGGGTATGTTTTTTCCAATATGTTTTTGTGGCTTGAAACAGCACGAGGCACTGGTATATCCTTTATTGAAGGTCTTGCCGTTTCAATTTCTTTTACCTCTCTCCCTTCCTCCTCCTCCACCTTAAGTACGGACCTACCTAAGTCAGGATTTACCAGCCCACTACCTTTCCCTGCGCTCCTTAATGTGTATCTGGAGATCCCTCTATTCTCCTCCACACACAACTCCCCCCCTCAGTTCTCCTCCTGCCCTAACCCGCCTTTGTTCTTGTGTACTCCGTATATGCGCACCCTCCCTGGAGCTAAAAATGTGGTGATGGCCGCGTTAGCTGGCTTGAAACTTCCTTGATGCCAGACTCAATCTCCACTTGGTTCCTGACATCTTCTCCGTAGCCGCTGCCACAGCCGCTTCCTCCTTTGCCCCGGAAGGGGACACTTGTGGCCGCGCGCTGCCCGCTGTGCAGCTCCAGCGCCGCTCTCACCCACGGCTGTTCCACTGCCATGTTTGCTGTTTCTGTCGCCCGATCAGCAGAGACACAGACGAGGCCTTCCTGGGTAATGTAATTCTTCCTGAAGGCATTTCTTCCTTTACCCCGAGTAGGCGGGCGAGTTTTGGCTAATTTTCAGGTTGTTTACTTCAATTTCATGCTTGTTACTTCAACCGCACACTCCGGGCTCACCCACGACCCGCATCTAGCCGGCTGTCATGTTTTCCCCAAACCCAAACAGAAGATGACGAACCCCAAACTTTGGGCATCATTACAATGGCCACCACAACGGCAAAAGGGACCACCCGCCACAGGTGCGCCGGTCACGCCATGCCAATCAGGATGCGACCGCCACCATGGAGGTCGCATCCCGCATTCTTTGCATTGCGGCGGGTGGTGCTGTAAGCAGCACCCGCCGCAATGTAAAAAATGCATGTTGTGCATTTACATGCACAACATCACAGGCACTGCGTGGTGCCTGCCACCTTGTGCATGCAAATGTAGGGGGGTACCATGGGTACCCCCATGTGCAGCCCCCACCCCCCAACACTCCGGGGGCCCCCAACAGGCTCCCAACAGTAGAAGCAGCATGCCTTTCCATGGCAGCAACGCTGCCATGGAAAGGCTCATCTCTGCTTGCATCATGATATGGATGGCGGTGTCTTGAATATACCGCCAACATATCATGCCCCTTTTCCGCCCAGTCGACGAGTCGACCGGCGGAAAAGCGCCGGACGGTCTTTCCGTCCGCCGCAGACTCCCCACCCATACTAATATGGCAGGGGGTCAATCAGGCATGGATGGCGGGCAGATTGCCCCCGCCGGGCCAGCGGTGGCTACCGCCGGTCCGGCGGGGGCGATCCGCCCACCATGCTAATGGGCCCCTTTGTCATCTGCTGAGCAGCCAGCCGGGCTGTGTGAGGAGGGGAAGCTCTGCAAGGCTTCTACCTGTGAATGGGAATAGGGGCCCCATCTGCTAGTATCCCTGCTGGGTGAGGCAACCTCACCCAGGGAAGTCAGGACCACCTGCATTGCAACCTTGAGCACCAGCGCCTGCCTGCTCACCAAGGCCGGTGTGCCCTTGAGAAAGAGGAGAGCATTGGAGGAGCAAGGTCCAGAAGAGAGCCATGGTGTGAGCACTCTCTGTGTGAGGAGTAAGGAATCTAGTCCTGCATCTATCGGGCCGTAGCCAGTTCACTGACAAAATATTGCAACCCAGAATATCCCCATACCAAAATATCGTGACCAAAATATCGATATCAAAATTGTCATCCTTTACTTATAATGGTAAGTACAAAACAAATATCGTAGTCATAAATATCGTATTAAATATTGTTTTTTAAATATATATACATTAAATAATAAATATAAAACATATTAAATAGTAACATTCATTGAAAAAAATACAATTAATGTAATATATATCTTAACAAATAGAATAAATAAAATTATTGTTTTGAAAGTTATACACACATATATATACATATATCTATATATCTATATATATATATCTATATATATATTCACTTAAAAAACCATAGGTTTCACACATGTTATAGTTAGGTGGAAAAAAAATTATTATTTTTTTTTGGTTTTTCACCGTGCGCGCACGGTGCGCGCACCCCCGCGATTTTAAGAAGAAAAAAAATTCTGCCTTCGGGGTCCTTCAGGGACCCCCTGACAAAGGCTAGGGGGTCAGGAACTCTCTACCCTGCCCCCTTTTCACGTTCGCCACCTTCCTTTTTCACTCTCGCACTGAAAACAAACAAAATGGCGGCCGACACTTCCTAATTTCGACCGATTCGAACGTTGACTACCATGTAACCACCAATCAGAATTACGCTTGCGCACGTTAGGGTGCTCGCACGGTGCGCGCACGATGCGCGCACCCTGCGCGCGTATAGATATTAGGTTTTTTTAGATGCAAAACGTGCAAAGCTTGCACACATGGGGTCAACACCAAGTATTTTAAAGATGGTTTCAGTGACAAAAAATACAACATAGAGAAGGTGTTAACTTGCAAAACTGAATACGCCATATATGTGCTTCAATGCACATGTGCACTCAGGTATGTAGGGAGTACCAAGCTGGAGGTACATAAACGTATCCTCCAGCACCTGAGGGCTATCACAAATCAGGACAATACCTACCTGGTGGCACGACATTTTAAGGAGGTACATCGTAGCAATAACAAGGACCTAACTTTTTTTGTCATTGACTCGGTGCCACCAAGTAGACGTGGGGGAAATCGTGAAGCTAGGTTAAGGCAAATGGAAACTAGATATATACTCCAGCTGAACTCGAAATCCCCCAGTGGTCTTAATGTCACTGAAGATTTGCACACTATTTTACATTAAACCCTTCTCAGGATATATATTTATTTATTTATATATTTATGTATTTATTGGAACTAACAGAGTGCAATCATTAGTAGCAATGCGAATGAAGTCTGGCCCAAGGATTGGGACTATAATAATCCATCTGTGGTTTTTATTAAGAGGTCATTTTAAAGTGGGAAATTATTTTTACCTTTTTGTAACTTATTTATTGTTTTAAAGGAATAAATAAGTCACCATTCTTTGGGATAACTTATGCCAGCATCGTATCAAAAAGATTGCGAAGAAACACATACCACAGCACCAACGTAGGTTTCCTTGGGTTGATGGTATGTTGAACTATACTTAACCTACACATGAAATGCACTCGCCCATCTTCTTTCATTGAATTTAACTCAATTGCATTTCTTTGATTTCTTTAAATACTGTAAGCCCAGGACGACAGATTTTTCCATCACTATGAATAGTAATCTGGACTGCTCATAAGCATTTCATTCTGTATCACAGACCGGGAAGTCAGGTCAAAGGTTAAACAATAATATTTTGGCAGCTGGGATCAGCTAAGGCCATCTTTCCCCACTAGCACTTTCATTGCACAGAGTTGTTTTTTACAAAATTGCTAATGTTTACAAACGTATTTTAATTGTTTTTAAGGTTGTCATGTATAACTGTTTTTAATGCATTATATTAGAGTGTTAAATTATTGAATTTTGTGTTAATTTATTAGCATAAATTTTGCACTCAGCTTACTACCTCATACTTGAGCACGACTGCAGGGAGCTGCAGTTAAATGGGTATTAAATGAAGGTCTTAGGAAGTTTATTTGGAGGATTATGGGGGATTTATCCTGGTATTTGAAACGGACATTTTTTGCGGATATTCATCCAATTAGTAAACATGTTTTGGTATTTATTATAAAAATCAAAATGCAAATGTTGTTTGGGTCATATTAACACACCAAACCTAAGTCTGTCTTCCTTTTCCATACCCTAATGATATCACGTGCTATACAAGGTTCTTCCTATTTAAGGAAGTGATGTATTTTCATTAGTTGTCATGTGATCAAGGCTCAGGGAGAGCCGAAACGTTATGACGACATCGAGCAGTTGAGCAAATAAAACTCTTTGCACTACAGAAGGTGGTCCGTGTTTGTGTTGTTGCGCGGGGGCTACAAGGAGGCTGCCCTGCCAGGGATGCAACTGAACTAACATATATATATATATATATATATATATATATCTATATATATATATCTATATATATATTCACTTAAAAAACCATAGGTTTCACACATGTTATAGTTAGGTGGAAAAAAAATTATTATTTTTTTTGGTTTTTCACCGTGCGCGCACGGTGCGCGCACCCCCGCGATTTTAAGAAGAAAAAAAATTCTGCCTTCGGGGTCCTTCAGGGACCCCCTGACAAAGGCTAGGGGGTCAGGAACTCTCTACCCTGCCCCCTTTTCACGTTCGCCACCTTCCTTTTTCACTCTCGCACTGAAAACAAACAAAATGGCGGCCGACACTTCCTAATTTCGACCGATTCGAACGTTGACTAACATGTAACCACCGATCAGAATTACGCTCACGCACGTTAGGGTGCTCGCACGGTGCGCGCAAGATGCGCGCACCCTGCGCGCGTATAGATATTGATATGCTTTTAAATGCTATTTTCTCAGGAAATACTGAACAGATTTACACCAGACCTGCAAAAGGCACTTCCTTGACTTTATGGCTACCTCTCTGCCAAATTTCAAGTAATTCTGTTCAGCCGTTCGGGCTGTAGCTGCGTCTAAAGGTCCTATGGAAAAATGCATGGGGAAAACGCGTTTTGGGACCCCCCTTTTTTCTCGGCCCCCACTTGACGATTCACCCCGAGACATTCAGGGTAGGAGCTGAACGGAGCGCCCCATTAGTTTTGAAAATTTCGCGAGGATTTGTCAACCGGCGCCAAAGTTATTCAAAATAGAATTTTGAGATTTCCTATGGAAACACGGTCCTAACTATAACTATCTACTGGCGACCGCCAGTAGATAATAGGGCGTAACTTTATTCATAAAGGGAATTCTAAACAATGAAATAAGAATAACCCTGGAAAGTAGTGCATGGCATGTCCCCTGCCCATTTAGGGCGAAATTTCATTTAGAAAGAGTATTCTAATTAATTAAGGAAAACTCTGAACAATAATTTGTGACATGCACTCTGTACATATGTATATACATATATCCTTGAACTTGAGATGTAGAATCATTGTATCTCTGTACTAGTTCAAAATGGCAGCTTTTTAGACCTGCATTATTGAATGAGTTTTCAGCTGTATAGTCCTCTTTCTATTTGAATCAAAGACGATGTGGGTGGAATGATGTTTATTTATTCGGTGCAAACATTGCATGCATTGACATTGACAAAGGCCAGCATGGCCGAAACGCATTTGTCTGCCATTGGAGCGGAATAAAAAACACAAGTACCTTTGAAGTGTGTGCGCCACGTTTTTGTTCATCACTTAAACGTTTGCAGTAATTTATCGACGGACCCACCAACGTCTGTGGCAGCACCCATCCAGCAAGTAGTGCGGCGTAACTTTGGTGAAACCTTGGAAGAATCTCTGTTGAGTAAACACCAGCACCGCCAGAAGATCGACGAAAGCGGATCAACGAAGGTGGAACGCTGATATTGTATCGGGCGGAGACAAAACCAGGACTGGATGAGAATCGGAGGCGACCGAGTCGGAGGACGCGGAAGCCTGTCGAGAACCAGTTCGGGTAAGTCCAATATGCCATTACAATCGATATACTCGTGAGCCTTCTGGCTGGATGATTATACTTTGAACTTTGGAATTCAAATAATATTCTACGTACCGCCAGATTAAGTGGCGGAAACAGACTTTGATTAAATCCGCGATTGTACCCAAGGCAACCGCAACAATGTTAGCGAGTAGGAGAGACTGGAGGCGGCCGCCACAGTCTTTACAGTTAAAGCAAATGAAGGAAAAAAAGATAAAAACAAACAAGAGAACGGTACATCACCAAATTCTTTAAAAGGGCTATTTCAAACATTAGAAAAGACGTATGAAAAAGAAGTGCGTAAATGGTGGGAATCAACATCTCTAAAACGCTACTTGGAGGTTGATCGTATTCCTCGAGGACTAAGAATATATACAGTGCCATCCTATGAAAATCCGGACCCCAATCTATTACTAGAATGGTCAGATCATACCACACGATCAGCGAAGGGGATGGTAGAAATTTTGATCAAATACGCGATTAGTGACAGAGTGAAATTACTAGAAGAAATAAGGAGATTGGAAGAGCTAATTGCGAAAGACTCGGCAACAGAAACAGCCGAAGCTTTGAGGCAACAAATGAAACAACGCCTACTCAAATATGAAGAAATAATAAGAAAGCATAAAAATGAAAAATTTGCCAGAGACCAGCATGATTACGAGGCTGGCAGGGTCCTGACATTCGCCAAGAAATTCGATATGCCAAGAAAATCAATTCAAGAGGCAAAAAAAACAAATGTTGAAGTAACAAGAAACACGTCGGAGTCAGAAATAGACACTGAACAATCTGAATCAGAGGGCGCATCCAACGTGACAGACAACATAGGAGGAAGAGTAAATTTTCCCCAGGAGTACGAGGTAATCCAACAATCATGGCGCCAACTTCCGCAGAGGACAAGACCCCCAGATTCAGGAAAAGGGAAACAAGAAGGGGTAAAAAAGGCAAATGCACAATATACTCCGAGGGTTACCAGGAGCAAAAGGGGAACCAACAAAAAGTAAAACCTGAAGATCTAACCGTAGTGAACCTATCAAAAAGAAAATTAACAAGAATAGAGGAGCAGGTACTACGAAAGGGTCTGTCATTCTGTCCAACAACTCAATGGGACTATGTTCAAACATGCATTGATCTTTATCTTTTCCTACGTAAATTGAAACTGAAAAAAATGTTCCATGGGAAAGTTACAAAGCCCTTAAGGGATCCTGACCGGATACCTGACCCGACGGACCTATTAACTGGAAGTGAACTACCAGCGTTAAGGGCCCTTCATGGTCTACGAGAGGAAATTGAAGGAGACAATGCGACACAAGCAATAAGTGACACAGAATTTTTAGAACAAAATGAAATAGCAAAAACAGGAATGGTCACTAAATTAAAGAAAAAATCTAGATTCATACCAAGAACTGAGTCTGATATGATTGATAGCTTTCATGAGCTGATAATTAAAGACTTGGACAATTTGAGAACTAATCCCAAAGGAACAAAGAAGCAAAATCAAAATATCTCGCTGGAAGAACGTCAAGCAATAAAAGCGCTACAGAAAGATCTGACAATTGTAATAAAACCGTCAGACAAAGGCGGGAATATTGTCATTCAAGACAGCATATCGTATGAAAGGGAAGCTTTAAGGCAATTGAATGATGATGTGTGTTATGAGAAAATCTCCACTAAAGATTATAATCAGAGAATCCTTGAGTTTTATGAAATGATTGATTTTTGGAAAAACAAGGGGATTCTAGGTCAAGAGGAATATGATTTCATTAAAACAGATCATCCTATTACCCCCACTTTCTACCATATCCCAAAAATCCATAAAAACAACAAAAAAACCCTGGGAGACCAATAGTCTCATCCATGGGCAGCCTATTGGAAAATACTTCAATTCTGGTTAATAATGTGTTGTGTCCGTTTGTGTTTGATCTAGTCTCCTACATCAAAGACAGTACTGACTTCATTAAGATAATTGATAACACTAGTTGGGAAGATTCTTTTCTGCTTGTTACTCTTGACATTACTAGTTTATATACGTGTATTCATCATGACCAGGGAGAAATGGCCATAAAATCCTTTTTGAAAACGAGACCACTTAAATACACGGAACATAACAAAATGATTTTACAATTCTTGCCATTCTGCTTAAACAACAACATTTTTGTCTTTGGTGAACAACTATACATACAAAGACAGGGTACTGCGATGGGCACGTGCTTCGCCCCCAGTTACGCGAATCTCTTCGTGGGCTGGTGGGAGAAGCACATGGCCTGGGCAGGCACCAATGAAGCGTGGGCACAGAAGATAGGAATCTGCACCCACTTCATTGACAACATATTCTTCACGTGGACAGGCAACAGACAGGAGTTAGAGGAATATATCGACAATTTGAACAGAAATGACATTAATCTTCACTTCACAGGAACCATCAGTGAAAAAGAAGTACCATATTTAGATCTTTTGGTGTATGCTGATAGTGGCACACTTAAGACAAGACTATTCCGTAAACCCACGGCAGGCAATGCAACTTTGCATTTCACCAGTCAACATCCACGCTGCCTGGTGAATAGCATTCCATACGGTGAATGTCTTCGCCTAAAGAGAAACAACACTACAAAAGAAAATTATAAAATAGCCACTAGAGAAGCTATGGAACGCTTCAAACAGAGGTGGTATCCACAGCGAATTTTAAAAGGAGCAACAGAAAGGGCATAAATATGAAGAAGAGAAGATCGTCTAAGTAAACCCTCTAAAGAAAACAATGATGGCACCACTAGACTCATTCTAACATTCTCCTCAGACTCTGGAGAAATTCGTAAAATTCTAAAAAAACATTGGAGCATGCTACAGGCAGATATGGTCATTGGCCAGCATGTAACGAAGCAACCTAGCATAATTTATAGGAAAAACGTTTCTCTTAAAGACATGCTAGTACATGGCTACTTCTCAAAAAAAGATATTGGCCTTCAGAACACAAAAGGCTGTTATCCATGCCTAGAGTGCAAGGCATGCAAAAATAGCACAGCAGTAAAAACCTATATGATTTCTGGCAATGATCAGCCTAAAATTGTCACTAAATTACTTAATTGTAATTCAGATTTTACTGTTTATTGTCTGATGTGTCCGTGCAACCTACGATACGTGGGAAGCACCATACACCAGACAAAGAAGAGAATTTTAGAGCACATGCGTGCGTTAACTAAAATTGATAACAACTATCCTGTGGCCAGACACTTTGCCGAAAGGCACAAAAGTAATAGTAATTTACTAAAATTCTTCTGCCTGGATCGGGTTCCACCCCTTAGAAGAGGTGGTGACCGGATAAGAGCTTTAAGGCAGTTAGAATCAAAATACATTATAGAACTCCGTACCCTGGCACCAAATGGATTAAACTGTGAGGAAGAAATGTGGATACATGTTGGTTAAAGACAATAGAAAAAGAGAAAACATGCTGGAAACCAAGGTATAACAGAATGAATGAATATAGTATGAGGAAGACATAGGATGAGTACAATAAAAGCAGAGAATACAATGAAGAGGTGAAAATTAAGAAAATTACGAAAATGAACATAGAAAAAGAGCAATAATCGTATGTTTCGTGATAAGTATAGTATATTATAATGAATTAACTGTAATACTGTTCAGAAATTTTGTTTATCGTCTTGAGAGCAAATGATCTTTGATGAGTATTGGAGATATATTGATGAAAAAAAGAAGAAAAAAAGATGTTAAATGGAAGTGGAAGCTTCGACTGTTTATAACAGATAGAAGGTATGGACCTTCCCAATATATACATATATACATTTTTCAAGACACTTCCCTCCGAAGAATTTGATATTTTGTAAGGATTTTGATTGCTTTTAATTATTGTAAAACTTCAACCCACATGAAAAAGAAAGAAAAAAAGAAAAAAAGAGAAAAAAGAGAAAATTATGTGATATAATTTGAGATGCTGAGGCTATAACTGCCCATTCAGGGCGTTACTTTATACATAAAGGGAATTCTAAACAATGAAATAAGAATAACCCTGGAAAGTAGTGCATGGCATGTCCCCTGCCCATTTAGGGTGAAATTTCATTTAGAAAGAGTATTCTAATTAATGAAGGAAAACTCTGAACAATAATTTGTGACATGTACTCTGTACATATGTATATACATATATCCTTGAACTTGAGATGTAGAATCATTGTATCTCTGTACTAGTTCAAAATGGCAGCTTTTTAGACCTGCATTATTGAACGAGTTTTCAGCTGTATAGTCCTCTTTCTATTTGTATCAAAGACGATGTGGGTGGAATGATGTTTATTTATTCGGCGCAAACATTGCATGCATTGACATTGACAAAGGCCAGCATGGCCGAAATGCGTTTGTCTGCCATTGGAGCGGAATAAAAAACACAAGTACCTTTGAAGTGTGTGTGCCACGTTTTTGTTCATCACTTAAACGTTTGCAGTAATATATATATATAGATTTATATATATAATAAAAAGTAAACAACATAAAATTCTTAGAATATAATAAATACATTTTACACATTAAAAACATTAATAATTATCAATATTATAACAAAAAATAGGGGTCTATCAGGATGGCGAGCGGATCGCCCCCGCCGGGCTGGCGGTAGCCACGCTGGCCCGGCGGGGGCGATCCGCCCGCCATCCATACCTGAATGACCCCCCGCCATATTAGTATGGCTGGGGGGCCCGCGGCGGACGGAAAGACCGCCCGCCGCTTTTACGCAGGTCGACTCGTCGAACGGGCGGAAAAGGGGCATGATATGGTGGTGGAGTCTGCAAGACACTGCCATCCATATCACGATGCAGGCAGAGAGCAACCTTTCCATGGCGGCATTGAAAGGCATGCAGTTTTTGCTGTTGGGTTGATGGGTGCACATAGGTACCCCCCTACATTGGCATGGACAAGGTGGCTGTCACCTTGTGCATGCCAATGCACAACGTGCATCCACAGCATTGTGGCAGGCGGTGCTGTGAGCAACGCCTGCCAGAATGTTGTGGATGGGGGATGCCACCGCCACGGTGGCGGTTGCATCCTAATGGCATCAGCGGGACTGCCGCACCTCTGGCGGACGGTCCTGTTCACCGGTACGGTGGCGGGCGGGCTTTGTCCACCCTCCATCGTAATAGGCCCCATAATATCAATTATAATAATGAAAAATACATTTTAAGATATATAAATTGAATACCTTTACTACAATTTATACAAAAGTATACAAACTATTATAGTAAGTATGAAAACAATGTACTGCTCCCACTTGACACAACATAAAATTAATAAAACTAGGTAAAATTTACAATTCTCCCTCCAGTCAATGCAACAGTAGGGAAAGTGTTGGATTGCGGAGGGGTAACGCTTAATATTCCCACTACAATCAGTACAGCAGTAGGGAAAGTGTTGGATTGCAGCAGGGTAAAATTTACTATTCCCACTGCAGGCAGTACGGCAGTAGGGAAAGGGTTAGATTTCGGAGGGGTCAAATGCACCAGTCCCACTCCTATTAAGGATGACAGTAGGGAAAGTGTTGGATTGAGGAGGAATAAAAGGTACTATTCCCACTCCAGTCAGTGAAAAATTAGGGGAAGTGTTGGATTGCGGAGTAGTAAATGTTCTATTCCTTCTCCAGTCAGTGCAACAATAAAAACAAGCAAATTATATTAAAAGAACTTCCCACAATATTTCCCCACAAAACACACAACACACATTTCTAAAATTGAACAGGAAATTAATTACACAATTACCATAATCAATTATAAATGTAATAATTAATATCAATTGAAAATTCATTATTGCGTACTTAAAATTTGTTTTCTTCCTGCCTTATTCCCCTAGAAAACCCACAAGCCACATCTAAAATCTAAAAAATAAAAAATGTTTACTCAAAATTAATTAACGTCCCACCCTTGACCCCTATAAACCACACAACCCACACCTAAAATTAAACTTCAAAAAAATGTATTACACTATTAAAATAATTGTCAATTAAATAATTAATATTATTTAACAACTAATTCTAAATTAATTTAAATAAATGTACTCCACACCCTTTACCCCTATAATTCCCACAACCTGCACCCAAACAAAATATTACACAATTAACATAATTATCTATTAATTAATTAATATTAATTAATAACTAATTATTTATTATTTAAAAATAAATTACTTCCCACCCTCTTACCCCTATAAACCCCACAACATGCACATAAAATTTACATTAAAAAATTGCACAATGAATATAATTAATCATCAATTAGATAAATAACATGAATTAAAAAATAATCATGAATGTATTATAATTAAATCACTTAAACCGACAAACCGCTACGGCACTAAAACTCACAAAGTTAATTACATTTAATTTAGTAACTACTAAGGGGCCGATTCCGATTCCGTCCGCAAATCGAACCGACCGTCACGGACCCGGAACGGAGACCGACCGACACGGACCGGCGCCATATGACCTGTGCAGTACGATGCAACGCGTGTGATTTACAACCGACACGTATGGAATACAAGTCGTATGACCGAGCCGTAGGGAAAACAGTGAGTTGCCCGGAAAACGGACACGATTCACACCGACCGACACGTACCAGGAAGGAAACCCGACGAACACGTACCCACGATGTCCGAACCGCACAGTATGATGCAATGCGTGTACAGCCAGACCGACTCGCATGGAGCCCAAGCTGCATGACCGACACAGACAGAAACAGGGACCTCAAGCAATAGAGATATCCTCGATCGACGCGTATGAAACACAGAAGAAAGTCAGCGTGAACGACCCGGAGAAGCCCGCACGAGCCAACATCAGCATCCGTCTCGGTCAGAAGAACACCTCCTTTATGCCTAGAAAACCCAAAGGAAAATAGACAAAAAAAGGACCAAACAAGCAATGACAAAGTCAATAAATATCAGAAAAAAAACCCTGGAACAAAGACACACCCACAACTCAACCTATATAAAGGACATCAATCACTTCCATGATCCTTTGCAAATAGGAGACAACAGCCAGCAGGTTAGGGTGCACGTTAGGGTGCTCGCACGGTGCGCGCACGATGCGCGCACCCTGCGCGCGTATAGATATTGATATGCTTTTAAATGCTATTTTCTCAGGAAATACTGAACAGATTTACACCAGACCTGCAAAAGGCACTTCCTTGACTTTATGGCTACCTCTCTGCCAAATTTCAAGTAATTCTGTTCAGCCGTTCGGGCTGTAGCTGCGTCTAAAGGTCCTATGGAAAAATGCATGGGGAAAACGCGTTTTGGGACCCCCCTTTTTTCTCGGCCCCCACTTGACGATTCACCCCGAGACATTCAGGGTAGGAGCTGAACGGAGCGCCCCATTAGTTTTGAAAATTTCGCGAGGATTTGTCAACCGGCGCCAAAGTTATTCAAAATAGAATTTTGAGATTTCCTATGGAAACACGGTCCTAACTATAACTATCTACTGGCGACCGCCAGTAGATAATAGGGCGTAACTTTATTCATAAAGGGAATTCTAAACAATGAAATAAGAATAACCTTGGAAAGTAGTGCATGGCATGTCCCCTGCCCATTTAGGGCGAAATTTCATTTAGAAAGAGTATTCTAATTAATTAAGGAAAACTCTGAACAATAATTTGTGACATGCACTCTGTACATATGTATATACATATATCCTTGAACTTGAGATGTAGAATCATTGTATCTCTGTACTAGTTCAAAATGGCAGCTTTTTAGACCTGCATTATTGAATGAGTTTTCAGCTGTATAGTCCTCTTTCTATTTGAATCAAAGACGATGTGGGTGGAATGATGTTTATTTATTCGGTGCAAACATTGCATGCATTGACATTGACAAAGGCCAGCATGGCCGAAACGCATTTGTCTGCCATTGGAGCGGAATAAAAAACACAAGTACCTTTGAAGTGTGTGCGCCACGTTTTTGTTCATCACTTAAACGTTTGCAGTAATTTATCGACGGACCCACCAACGTCTGTGGCAGCACCCATCCAGCAAGTAGTGCGGCGTAACTTTGGTGAAACCTTGGAAGAATCTCTGTTGAGTAAACACCAGCACCGCCAGAAGATCGACGAAAGCGGATCAACGAAGGTGGAACGCTGATATTGTATCGGGCGGAGACAAAACCAGGACTGGATGAGAATCGGAGGCGACCGAGTCGGAGGACGCGGAAGCCTGTCGAGAACCAGTTCGGGTAAGTCCAATATGCCATTACAATCGATATACTCGTGAGCCTTCTGGCTGGATGATTATACTTTGAACTTTGGAATTCAAATAATATTCTACGTACCGCCAGATTAAGTGGCGGAAACAGACTTTGATTAAATCCGCGATTGTACCCAAGGCAACCGCAACAATGTTTAGCGAGTAGGAGAGACTGGAGGCGGCCGCCACAGTCTTTACAGTTAAAGCAAATGAAGGAAAAAAAGATAAAAACAAACAAGAGAACAGTACATCACCAAATTCTTTAAAAGGGCTATTTCAAACATTAGAAAAGACGTATGAAAAAGAAGTGCGTAAATGGTGGGAATCAACATCTCTAAAATGCTACTTGGAGGTTGATCGTATTCCTCGAGGACTAAGAATATATACAGTGCCATCCTATGAAAATCCGGACCCCAATCTATTACTAGAATGGTCAGATCATACCACACGATCAGCGAAGGGGATGGTAGAAATTTTGATCAAATACGCGATTAGTGACAGAGTGAAATTACTAGAAGAAATAAGGAGATTGGAAGAGCTAATTGCGAAAGACTCGGCAACAGAAACAGCCGAAGCTTTGAGGCAACAAATGAAACAACGCCTACTCAAATATGAAGAAATAATAAGAAAGCATAAAAATGAAAAATTTGCCAGAGACCAGCATGATTACGAGGCTGGCAGGGTCCTGACATTCGCCAAGAAATTCGATATGCCAAGAAAATCAATTCAAGAGGCAAAAAAAACAAATGTTGAAGTAACAAGAAACACGTCGGAGTCAGAAATAGACACTGAACAATCTGAATCAGAGGGCGCATCCAACGTGACAGACAACATAGGAGGAAGAGTAAATTTTCCCCAGGAGTACGAGGTAATCCAACAATCAATGCGCCAACTTCCGCAGAGGACAAGACCCCCAGATTCAGGAAAAGGGAAACAAGAAGGGGTAAAAAAGGCAAATGCACAATATACTCCGAGGGTTACCAGGAGCAAAAGGGGAACCAACAAAAAGTAAAACCTGAAGATCTAACCGTAGTGAACCTATCAAAAAGAAAATTAACAAGAATAGAGGAGCAGGTACTACGAAAGGGTCTGTCATTCTGTCCAACAACTCAATGGGACTATGTTCAAACATGCATTGATCTTTATCTTTTCCTACGTAAATTGAAACTGAAAAAAATGTTCCATGGGAAAGTTACAAAGCCCTTAAGGGATCCTGACCGGATACCTGACCCGACGGACCTATTAACTGGAAGTGAACTACCAGCGTTAAGGGCCCTTCATGGTCTACGAGAGGAAATTGAAGGAGACAATGCGACACAAGCAATAAGTGACACAGAATTTTTAGAACAAAATGAAATAGCAAAAACAGGAATGGTCACTAAATTAAAGAAAAAATCTAGATTCATACCAAGAACTGAGTCTGATATGATTGATAGCTTTCATGAGCTGATAATTAAAGACTTGGACAATTTGAGAACTAATCCCAAAGGAACAAAGAAGCAAAATCAAAATATCTCGCTGGAAGAACGTCAAGCAATAAAAGCGCTACAGAAAGATCTGACAATTGTAATAAAACCGTCAGACAAAGGCGGGAATATTGTCATTCAAGACAGCATATCGTATGAAAGGGAAGCTTTAAGGCAATTGAATGATGATGTGTGTTATGAGAAAATCTCCACTAAAGATTATAATCAGAGCATCCTTGAGTTTTATGAAATGATTGATTTTTGGAAAAACAAGGGGATTCTAGGTCAAGAGGAATATGATTTCATTAAAACAGATCATCCTATTACCCCCACTTTCTACCATATCCCAAAAATCCATAAAAACAACAAAAAAACCCTGGGAGACCAATAGTCTCATCCATGGGCAGCCTATTGGAAAATACTTCAATTCTGGTTAATAATGTGTTGTGTCCGTTTGTGTTTGATCTAGTCTCCTACATCAAAGACAGTACTGACTTCATTAAGATAATTGATAACACTAGTTGGGAAGATTCTTTTCTGCTTGTTACTCTTGACATTACTAGTTTATATACGTGTATTCATCATGACCAGGGAGAAATGGCCATAAAATCCTTTTTGAAAACGAGACCACTTAAATACACGGAACATAACAAAATGATTTTACAATTCTTGCCATTCTGCTTAAACAACAACATTTTTGTCTTTGGTGAACAACTATACATACAAAGACAGGGTACTGCGATGGGCACGTGCTTCGCCCCCAGTTACGCGAATCTCTTCGTGGGCTGGTGGGAGAAGCACATGGCCTGGGCAGGCACCAATGAAGCGTGGGCACAGAAGATAGGAATCTGCACCCACTTCATTGACAACATATTCTTCACGTGGACAGGCAACAGACAGGAGTTAGAGGAATATATCGACAATTTGAACAGAAATGACATTAATCTTCACTTCACAGGAACCATCAGTGAAAAAGAAGTACCAGATTTAGATCTTTTGGTGTATGCTGATAGTGGCACACTTAAGACAAGACTATTCCGTAAACCCACGGCAGGCAATGCAACTTTGCATTTCACCAGTCAACATCCACGCTGCCTGGTGAATAGCATTCCATACGGTGAATGTCTTCGCCTAAAGAGAAACAACACTACAAAAGAAAATTATAAAATAGCCACTAGAGAAGCTATGGAACGCTTCAAACAGAGGTGGTATCCACAGCGAATTTTAAAAGGAGCAACAGAAAGGGCATAAATATGAAGAAGAGAAGATCGTCTAAGTAAACCCTCTAAAGAAAACAATGATGGCACCACTAGACTCATTCTAACATTCTCCTCAGACTCTGGAGAAATTCGTAAAATTCTAAAAAAACATTGGAGCATGCTACAGGCAGATATGGTCATTGGCCAGCATGTAACGAAGCAACCTAGCATAATTTATAGGAAAAACGTTTCTCTTAAAGACATGCTAGTACATGGCTACTTCTCAAAAAAAGATATTGGCCTTCAGAACACAAAAGGCTGTTATCCATGCCTAGAGTGCAAGGCATGCAAAAATAGCACAGCAGTAAAAACCTATATGATTTCTGGCAATGATCAGCCTAAAATTGTCACTAAATTACTTAATTGTAATTCAGATTTTACTGTTTATTGTCTGATGTGTCCGTGCAACCTACGATACGTGGGAAGCACGATACACCAGACAAAGAAGAGAATTTTAGAGCACATGCGTGCGTTAACTAAAATTGATAACAACTATCCTGTGGCCAGACACTTTGCCGAAAGGCACAAAAGTAATAGTAATTTACTAAAATTCTTCTGCCTGGATCGGGTTCCACCCCTTAGAAGAGGTGGTGACCGGATAAGAGCTTTAAGGCAGTTAGAATCAAAATACATTATAGAACTCCGTACCCAGGCACCAAATGGATTAAACTGTGAGGAAGAAATGTGGATACATGTTGGTTAAAGACAATAGAAAAAGAGAAAACATGCTGGAAACCAAGGTATAACAGAATGAATGAATATAGTATGAGGAAGACATAGGATGAGTACAATAAAAGCAGAGAATACAATGAAGAGGTGAAAATTAAGAAAATTACGAAAATGAACATAGAAAAAGAGCAATAATCGTATGTTTCGTGATAAGTATAGTATATTATAATGAATTAACTGTAATACTGTTCAGAAATTTTGTTTATCGTCTTGAGAGCAAATGATCTTTGATGAGTATTGGAGATATATTGATGAAAAAAAGAAGAAAAAAAGATGTTAAATGGAAGTGGAAGCTTCAACTGTTTATAACAGATAGAAGGTATGGACCTTCCCAATATATACATATATACATTTTTCAAGACACTTCCCTCCGAAGAATTTGATATTTTGTAAGGATTTTGATTGCTTTTAATTATTGTAAAACTTCAACCCACATGAAAAAGAAAGAAAAAAAGAGAAAAAAGAGAAAATTATGTTATATAATTTGAGATGCTGAGGCTATAACTGCCCATTCAGGGCGTTACTTTATACATAAAGGGAATTCTAAACAATGAAATAAGAATAACCCTGGAAAGTAGTGCATGGCATGTCCCCTGCCCATTTAGGATGCGAAATTTCATTTAGAAAGAGTATTCTAATTAATGAAGGAAAACTCTGAACAATAATTTGTGACATGTACTCTGTACATATGTATATACATATATCCTTGAACTTGAGATGTAGAATCATTGTATCTCTGTACTAGTTCAAAATGGCAGCTTTTTAGACCTGCATTATTGAACGAGTTTTCAGCTGTATAGTCCTCTTTCTATTTGAATCAAAGACGATGTGGGTGGAATGATGTTTATTTATTCGGCGCAAACATTGCATGCATTGACATTGACAAAGGCCAGCATGGCCGAAATGCGTTTGTCTGCCATTGGAGCGGAATAAAAAACACAAGTACCTTTGAAGTGTGTGTGCCATGTTTTTGTTCATCACTTAAACGTTTGCAGTAATATATATATATAGATTTATATATATAATAAAAAGTAAACAACATAAAATTCTTAGAATATAATAAATACATTTTACACATTAAAAACATTAATAATTATCAATATTATAACAAAAAATAGGGGTCTATCAGGATGGCGAGCGGATCGCCCCCGCCGGGCTGGCGGTAGCCACGCTGGCCCGGCGGGGGCGATCCGCCCGCCATCCATACCTGAATGACCCCCCGCCATATTAGTATGGCTGGGGGGCCCGCGGCGGACGGAAAGACCGCCCGCCGCTTTTACGCAGGTCGACTCGTCGAACGGGCGGAAAAGGGGCATGATATGGTGGTGGAGTCTGCAAGACACTGCCATCCATATCACGATGCAGGCGGAGAGCAACCTTTCCATGGCGGCATTGAAAGGCATGCAGTTTTTGCTGTTGGGTTGATGGGTGCACATAGGTACCCCCCTACATTGGCATGGACAAGGTGGCTGTCACCTTGTGCATGCCAATGCACAACGTGCATCCACAGCATTGTGGCAGGCGGTGCTGTGAGCAACGCCTGCCAGAATGTTGTGGATGGGGGATGCCACCGCCACGGTGGCGGTTGCATCCTAATGGCATCAGCGGGACTGCCGCACCTCTGGCGGACGGTCCTGTTCACCGGTACGGTGGCGGGCGGGCTTTGTCCACCCTCCATCGTAATAGGCCCCATAATATCAATTATAATAATGAAAAATACATTTTAAGATATATAAATTGAATACCTTTACTACAATTTATACAAAAGTATACAAACTATTATAGTAAGTATGAAAACAATGTACTGCTCCCACTTGACACAACATAAAATTAATAAAACTAGGTAAAATTTACAATTCTCCCTCCAGTCAATGCAACAGTAGGGAAAGTGTTGGATTGCGGAGGGGTAACGCTTAATATTCCCACTACAATCAGTACAGCAGTAGGGAAAGTGTTGGATTGCAGCAGGGTAAAATTTACTATTCCCACTGCAGGCAGTACGGCAGTAGGGAAAGGGTTAGATTTCGGAGGGGTCAAATGCACCAGTCCCACTCCTATTAAGGGTGACAGTAGGGAAAGTGTTGGATTGAGGAGGAATAAAAGGTACTATTCCCACTCCAGTCAGTGAAAAATTAGGGGAAGTGTTGGATTGCGGAGTAGTAAATGTTCTATTCCTTCTCCAGTCAGTGCAACAATAAAAACAAGCAAATTATATTAAAAGAACTTCCCACAATATTTCCCCACAAAACACACAACACACATTTCTAAAATTGAACAGGAAATTAATTACACAATTACCATAATCAATTATAAATGTAATAATTAATATCAATTGAAAATTCATTATTGCGTACTTAAAATTTGTTTTCTTCCTGCCTTATTCCCCTAGAAAACCCACAAGCCACATCTAAAATCTAAAAAATAAAAAATGTTTACTCAAAATTAATTAACGTCCCACCCTTGACCCCTATAAACCACACAACCCACACCTAAAATTAAACTTCAAAAAAATGTATTACACTATTAAAATAATTGTCAATTAAATAATTAATATTATTTAACAACTAATTCTAAATTAATTTAAATAAATGTACTCCACACCCTTTACCCCTATAATTCCCACAACCTGCACCCAAACAAAATATTACACAATTAACATAATTATCTATTAATTAATTAATATTAATTAATAACTAATTATTTATTATTTAAAAATAAATTACTTCCCACCCTCTTACCCCTATAAACCCCACAACATGCACATAAAATTTACATTAAAAAATTGCACAATGAATATAATTAATCATCAATTAGATAAATAACATGAATTAAAAAATAATCATGAATGTATTATAATTAAATCACTTAAACCGACAAACCGCTACGGCACTAAAACTCACAAAGTTAATTACATTTAATTTAGTAACTACTAAGGGGCCGATTCCGATTCCGTCCGCAAATCGAACCGACCGTCACGGACCCGGAACGGAGACCGACCGACACGGACCGGCGCCATATGACCTGTGCAGTACGATGCAACGCGTGTGATTTACAACCGACACGTATGGAATACAAGTCGTATGACCGAGCCGTAGGGAAAACAGTGAGTTGCCCGGAAAACGGACACGATTCACACCGACCGACACGTACCAGGAAGGAAACCCGACGAACACGTACCCACGATGTCCGAACCGCACAGTATGATGCAATGCGTGTACAGCCAGACCGACTCGCACGGAGCCCAAGCTGCATGACCGACACAGACAGAAACAGGGACCTCAAGCAATAGAGATATCCTCGATCGACGCGTATGAAACACAGAAGAAAGTCAGCGTGAACGACCCGGAGAAGCCCGCACGAGCCAACATCAGCATCCGTCTCGGTCAGAAGAACACCTCCTTTATGCCTAGAAAACCCAAAGGAAAATAGACAAAAAAAGGACCAAACAAGCAATGACAAAGTCAATAAATATCAGAAAAAAAACCCTGGAACAAAGACACACCCACAACTCAACCTATATAAAGGACATCAATCACTTCCATGATCCTTTGCAAATAGGAGACAACAGCCAGCAGAGCAAAGCCTTCACACAGCAACCACAGACACACTCACAACTCACCCATCATACAACTTTCACACCATTAGCACCTCACCAAAAGCACCCACACATACAGCTAGCACAACCAACACTAACCCACCCTCACTTGCACACACATCACTCACCACCACCACCCATCACCATGCCCCCAAAGAAGAATCCAAAGTTCACAGATGATGAGTTAGAAGTGCTGGCAGACGAGATCATCAGAGTAGAGCCACATTTGTTTGGTACATTGGTCCAAAGGACCCCCATGTCACAGAAAACCAAGATGTGGGCGAGTATCGTGGACAAGGTGAATGCACAAGCACCAACGTTGCGCACAAAGGACGATATTCAGAGCAGGTGGTATGACATGCGCAGACGGGTCAAGAAACTCATCGAGGAAGATCACGCCTTCTTTTGAAATAGCTTGGTTCATAGAACTTAAGCAGGGCCTCACTTGCCTGAGTCCCCAACAGCATCTGATATACGTTAGGAGCTTCGAATGGCCTTGCTTCAGCACCAATCACCAGATACTGCATTTTCTGCAAAAAGCAAGCTAGATAATAAAAAGCAAAATTCGGCACCCCCCATCCACCACGTGTCAGTGGAAGCGTCATATATTTTGAAGCACGGCAATTTTTCTTCCACCCCCATATAAACCTATCTGCTATAGACTGAAGCTGCATTAATTGTACTCGTGTCAGCTCTAGCAATACCGTCCTAAAATAGTACATTACCCGGGGGAGTATACACATTTTAAAAACATTGTGATGTCCTACCATTGATAAATGGAGACACTCTACCTTTTCCAATTGACTTTTTGCAGCAGCAAGTATATCTGCCCAGTTCACTTTAACTATCTCTTGAAGTGACATCCTGATCTTTATGCCCAAACATCTTGCTTCAGGTGTGACACGGACATCACCAGGACAAAATCCCTCGGTACAAACAACCTGGGTTTTAGAAACATTTAGCTTATATCCAGCAACTTCCCCGTACTGCTGAGTCTGAGTCTCGATCTCCCTTAGTGCTTGCTCTGGGTCAGATGTTACTATCACTATATCATCAGCGTAAGCGAGGACACGCATTTGATATTGCCCCACTACCATCGACTGTATACCATTGGTGGTCTCCAGTATTTGCAACAGTGGGTTAATGTAAATAGCAAAAAGTAGAGGCGAACAGGGGCATCTCTGCTGGGTGCCCCTAGATATATATACAAAAGATGACTCTTTCCCTATTGTACACATTTTTGCCCGCGGTCGTTTATATCTAGTCTGCAATGCTAACAAAAATTGGGGACCAAACCCCATCTTTCGCATTGTAGCCCACAAAAACGACCAGGATACTCGATCGAATGCTTTTTCGGCATCTAAAAAAATTACACCTATATGCTTTTGACATGTGGTAGCATAGTCTATCAGCGAGATTACCCTATGTATATGATTTACCGTGCTCCTACCAGGCAGAAAGCCATGCTGGTGCTGAGATACCAACTGTGATATAACTTGTGCTAGCCGAGTTGCAAGGATTTTTGAGTACACCTTACTATCAGCATTTATTAATGATATCAGTCTGTACGACCCCGGGAGCCTAGGAGGCTTATCCTGCTTCTTAAAAATCACTATATTGGCATCATCCCAAGATGGTGGGGGGTTCCCACATTGAGCTTCTAAAAACGTGGCTAGCATATCATCCTTGATGATTGAAAAAATTATCCGATGAACCTCCAAAGGGAGCTTGTCCGGCCCTGCCGCTTTCCCTAGCGCTAATCCCGCTAACGCTGTCTGAAGTTCTAGCATGGTTATAGGAGCCTCTAGCTCTTCCCGTTTAGCTAGCCCTATCTCAGTTAAATCTAAGTTGCGGAGATATCGCTCTATAATGCCCTGCGCCACAGAGTCTTGAGTATATAGTTCTTTATAATACAAATGAAGTACCTCCATTATACCTTCCATAGTCTCAACTACGCCCCCTTTACCATCTTCCAAAATGTCTATTCGCTGGGAGGTTTGTCTGCCCCGCATCCTTTGAGCTAAACATCTGCCAGTTGTCTCCCCATATTCATATCTTTCTGTCTTATATATTTTAAACTGAGCAGCAATTTGTTGGCTCCATATCCCATTAATTCTAGCTTTGCAAAAGGCCATCTTAGCTTGCATCTCTTTACTATCCACATTTGCTCTAACCGCTTGTATAAATTCACATTCAGCCTTCTTTAATTCCTCACATAAACCCAGCATTTGTTCTTTCTGTTTTTTCTGCTTAGCCCAACCATAACTAAATGTTTCACCCCTTAGCCCTGCTTTCAAGGAATCCAAAATCATTGGTTGAGCAGCCGATCCTTTATTACTCTCTAAAAACAATGTAGCCCAAGTTTGAATATGATGAATATATTCCTCATCACTTAAAAGTTTTTTATTAAATGTGAAAGGTCGCTGCTCCCTTGAAAGAGTAAAGCTAACAAGATCCATAACCACAGGTCCATGATCTGATGAAATACGGGGCCACACCTGTATCTTTGAGCCCAAAGTCAAAAAACGAGGTAGAAAAATATAATCCAACCGAACAAACTTATTATGTGGGGATGAATAAAATGTATACCCAAGATCACCATCTCCATGATTCCCTACCGTCCATCCATCAGCTAATCCATGGTTCTGTAACAACTGTTGCAAAGCCCTAAACACTTTAGGCTTACGCCCTTTGTAATTGGCAAAATATAGTTCCCATGTCTGTGCTTCCCCGTGTATATTAAAGTCCCCAACTAATATCAATGGGGTCCCCCAAAGAGCCAACTCAACATTTAAAAATTCCAAAGTCTCAGCCTCGTCCAAATTCGAGCCATAAACTATGCATAGCACAGTCTTAATCCCCCCTAAAATACACTCAGTAATGGCCCACCTCCCAAAATTATCCACCCTTTCTTTACCCGTGCTGATTATGCCATGACGTGCCACAATCGCCACCGCCCTATTCATAGTAGATTGCTTGGAAGTTGATAGTAATTTAAATCCCAGCTCAGATAATGTCCTACGATTATCCCAGGGGACATGTGTCTCCTGCAAACAGAGAATATCGGGGTTAATTAACCGCAACTCAGCAGTAACACGCTTCCTCTTAAAGACATTGTTTAACCGACAAACATTAAATGAACATATGCGCAGCCTCCTATCTGCCATTACTATATAAATACCACATGACCATCAATATACCCGAAAAATAAACTCTATGATTCCTACAACACATGCTATGAACTGAGTTTTTACCCTTTAGCACCTTCCCACCCAACCCTCTACCGCCCAAGTGACCCTCTATACCCCCCTGACACCATCTCACAAGTCCCCCCCACCCACCCTGACCATGACCCTCCACAAACAATAGGGCTTTAGGGCCAATTGCCCTTGTGATGCTTGGTGAATAGCCCACTAGTACTCGCCTCTCCCGCATCATTATCTATATATGTATATACGACTAAGAAAGAAAAAACAGAAAGCAGACAAACAGAAGATAGTAAAAACTAATCCAAAAAGAAAATCATGTCGTTCAATATAAAGTCCGTTACCTATATAATTATCCTCAACCCAAAGATAGAAGATATTCTTTGGCTACAACATCAGAAGTGAAAAAACGGGTCTGTCCCCTGTTTACAATCTTTAAAGTAGCTGGTTGTAACGGAAAAGCTTGTGCGCTTTTTGCTTGAAAAGAAGTTATCAACTGCCGCAACTGCCATCTCTTCTCCACTGTAGAATGACAGTAGTCAGGTCTCACAAAGAATTGCGTCCCTTTGCCAGATCTCTTCTTATTTTGTCTAGCCAAATCGTACAGTGCCTGCCTAGCCAGAAAATTATTGAGGGAAATCAGAATTGCCCTTGGCTGTTGCAATACTTGCCCACTCTTTACAGGCCGTTGTAGAAACGGAAATCTATGTGCCCGCTGTATTTCCTGCAACCAGTTCCATTCTTTCAGCTCAGGGAGTGCTTCCTCAAACAGCTCAACTACAAATTTTCGGGCATCTTGCCCCTCAAATCCTTCTGGCACCCCCAAGATGCGCAGATTATTACGACGCAGGCGGTTTTCTATATCGACCAGCTAATCATGCATATCATCTTTATTGGCTTTTATGACTGCAACAGCATCCTTTTGAGCCACCATCTGATCTTCTAGCAACGAAATACGGGTCTCTGCTTCCCCCATCCGGGCAGTAAAGTCGTTGCAAGTTTTTGCCTACCGTCTAACTGTATTTTGCAACTTTCTACATGCAGTGTTTTTAAATTTTCTGCCCTCGTTTCCAACCTATGCACTGAGATTAATCTATAAATCGCTTCCAGTGATGCATGACCTTGTATCTCCTCTACCGGGCCCCCACTGGCTTGGTCAGATAAGTCCAGACCTTCGAGCAGCGGCCCCCCACTGGAGAGCTCCCAATCAGAGGTTTCTGTCATCACTAATTCGTGTGGTTGCCTTCCATAGGGGTAACATCACCAAGCCCCTCCATGTGAAATTGGAAATTTCCTTCTACATCAGACTCTTCCGACTCTTCCGAATGCTCTGAAAGCTAATAAAATTCACTATCCTTACTACTGATAATAGGTTCATTTCGATCATTACTAATAATACCCATCTCATCCATTAATGCCGGTTCATTAAGAGTGTCAATAAAGCCCTGGTGTGGTGCAGCATGTTCCAAAGGTAAGCAACTCTCCTCAATAAATGAGCCAAATGGCTCATCCCCCCCCCCCCCCCCTTGTTGGGCGTTAAGGGTATCAGATTTTGAAGAAGCAGTCAAGGAAGTCACCGCTTTTTTGCCAGCAGCCACTTGAAAAATCTGCGATATCTTAGGTGCCCCTTGTACAGACCCCGTACTATCCTGACGCTCAGCGCCAAACAATTCTTTAGAGCCTTTTGCTGCAAGTGCTGCACGTGTTCCTACCGCAGCCTCCCCATTGGCTCTTGTTTTCCCACCTCGAGCAGCTTTAGGTGCCATATCACGCCTCCAGTAGTGTCCAACAATGTCCCAAAGCACACAAAAACAATGAATTTATATATTTTGTTGCTTTTTTTTTTTTTTAACACAGGCTTATTGCAGAGAATTAATATAGAATTGATTAAATAACAAAAAAAGTTTGCCCAAACGGTTCTTCCCGTCATTTTTCCCGTACTCTACCAGCTCACAGCCAAGACCAGTTTTTTTGTTTTACGGAAGATTTATCTGGAGTAGCTTTATATCAGATACTTTACCTAAACGCACTGTTCTCTCCAAACCGGCAAACCAACCATGATTACACACCAGCTGCTCTCGTAGATTTCCAAGCCCAGCCACGAGCCCGGCCACGGGCTGCAGGTTCCACAGGCTGCCGTTAACAACCCAGCTCAGGTGAGGCTGCAATCCGATCCCGCTCCTCCTCCGTGGCTACTGTATAGCAGTATGGGCGAGCGCGCGCCTGTTCCACATACTTATACAGCTGTCCGGAAAGCAACGAAGCAACGAAACATCCACATCGAAGAATCCCAGTGCACTCCGATTAAACCGATGTTGTCTTCTACATCGCCGCGCGTCTGACTACGCAAATCGAACGGGAGAGACGAGTCGCCCAGGAGCTCCTCACACACACACACGTCCGTTGTGCGGACGCCATCTTGCCCCGTATCTGCTGGATATAGAGCCTGGAAGATAATACGCAAAATTGTATCTATAAATCAGATAGGTTACTATACACCGTTCAACTCCATGGAATTCTTTCCTTCGGTGTTCTGGGACACAAGGATGGCTATTTGGGAGGGTAAGGGGATACGACGCCTAGGGGATATTTACAGGGATGGGATAATTATTCCTTTTTCTGATTTAGTGGAACGACATAAAATATCTAAGTATGATTTCTTCAAATATTTGCAAATTCGTGACTTTATTACAAACACTGCAGATACACGTCTATAACAACCAATGATTTATTAGAGGCATTGTCCAAAAAAGCCAAGATTGGGGCACTGTATGACATACTATTGGCAACTCAGCGGGATGATATTGAGATGCATGATGTGAAGTGGAGGGATAGATTTGGTAATACAGGCTCATATGTGCAATCATCAATTGATATGGCAAGTAAAGTTATATTGACGGCAAATCTACGCACCCAACACTATAAAAATGTGTTTAATTTATAGTATACACCTGTTAAGATGATGAAGTGGGGTGGGATGTACGATGGGAAATGTTTTAGGTGCCAGGCGGAGAAAGCTGATATTGTACATATATTCTTTGATTGTATAGTTTTAAAACACTTCTTAGCTGACATCTCAGAATTTCTATTGCAAACTATCGGGGTCGATGTCCATATCTCTAGAGAGATGATGTTATTAGGTGTGGGCGAGGATATTGAACCCACTCATATTTGCTATCCTTTTCGATATTTTATATTTATAGCTATGGCTGTTGGCCGATTATGTGTCGCTTCTATGTGGTTGCAATCAGAGGCGCCATCATATGAAATGTGGCGTGCTAAGTTTTATAATGTGTTTAATCTTGAATTCAGCCTCTATCGCATAAGATCTTTGAGGAAGAAACAATTAGGGATTAAAATTTGGCAGTCAATGCTACAATATATGGAGATGTTGACTTAAAATGCAGCTACTTTTCAATTATTATTGTTTTTTCTCTTATTTTAGTTTTAATGTGATTTATGTATGGCGCTATTACATGCAATTGTGTAATATTTCTATTATTTAATTGATTGATTAATATATGTTATTTGCTATGAACTGAATAATAAAGAAATAAAAAAAGAATCACGCCTTGAGTCAGCGCACTGGCGGTGGCCCTCCTGCCAAACCCTTATACTTCAGGACCTGGGAGGAGAAGGTGCGGGACATCCTACCACCCGAGAGCGTCCATGGTCTAGCAGACGTACCAGAGCCTGGTGAGTACACAAACAACATACTCAATATTGTGTGGCAAGGGGACAGTGAAACCATGCACCGTTAGCAAATCCACAGTAACTAATAGATAATCATCCCCAGATGAGTATGCTAGTCAGACAAACACAATACCTGCCATCTCATAGTGACTTGGAACTGTGTCATGACGTACCAACCTACAAACAAATAGAGCAAGGCAGTGGCACAAAGCCAAATAAACACTGCCAGACAGTTTGCCACCACAAGCACACTACCTCACATTGCAGCTGACTGACAGGAAGGAATAGTGGGTATGCAGGTGAAGTGAGTGTATCCAAAAGCATGATGGGGTTTGTACTCACAGATAATGATCCCCCTCAAAATTGGCCCATCAAGACCTCTCTGAACCATGCCCACATCACAGGGAGTGGAAAATGACTGACAAGATGGCTAACACTGGGTCCTGCTGTGGGGAACACAAGGCCCTGGTAGGGCTTCTGCGCCAATCAGAAGCAGGACACCACTGACTGACATCCTGAAAGACTACTTGCACGCCCTGCAATGGAAGCACGTTTCATGGTGGGATGTCTGACCGGGTGGGAAGGAGGACTGACAGGTCTGACCATACTTACCAGCATGTGGAGACACACTCCCCCCTCAACACAAACTCCACACTGGGTAGAATGCATTGACTCACACCTTAGTGAAATATCAGCCAAAGATTCACCGTACTGGGTGCTGCAGTGTGAAGCACAGGGGCTCTCTTTGGACTTGTAGCCAAACAAACACAAGAACTTCACAGTCAGCCATCTTGCCATTGCTGTCACACCGCCTCACTGGGAAGCAGAGTCAAAAGGAAGCAAGTATGGGCATGCTGGGAAGTGGGAATGGACTGACAAGATGTCTGACACTGGGCCCTGATGTTAGGAGCACAAGGCCCTGCTGGGAACTGGGCACCAACAAACACCAGGACTGCACAGTCAGCCATCTTGCCATTGCTGTCACACCCCCTCACAGGGAAGCAGAGTCAAAAGGAAGGAAGGAAGTATGGGCATGCTGGGAAGGAGGGTGTAGCCAAGAGCATGATGGGAGTTGCAGTCACAGACATTCCCCACCCACCCACATGGCCCAGCAAGCAAACACTGAACCATGCTCGTCTCACAGGGAGTGGGAATGGATTGACAAGATGTCTGACACTGGGCTCTGTTGTGGGGAGCACAAGGCCATGCTGGGAACTGGGTAACAACAAACACCAGGACTGCCCTGACTGACATCCCGAAAGTTAACCTGTTCACACTGCAATGGTGGCACGCTTCATGATGGGTTAACTGGCCTGGGAGAGAAGGAGGACCTGACTTGTAAACAAATAACACCGATGTTTGATATACACACACCTTCTATGCTAAAACACATTGCACACGTGGTACCAGTTACTTACAAAGATGATGCCAGGGCAAGATGTCTGACACGTGGCCCTGAGAAATGATGTGTCTGACAATCACACATATGCACTGGCCAAACAAAACACACACAGCCATTGCAACTAAAAGTTCAAACTCATTGTCTGGGGATGCAGTGTCCAGGGGTGCCCCCTGCCCGGGCTGGGGATGTGTGTCTTGCAGATGGCAAGTGTGGAGAGCCATATATGGTACATTGCACAAAACACGCAGGAACTCACATATACATCATTGACAGGGGACATCTGACAGTGAATGGAATGGACAAACCAATATAGCCGACACCATAGCAAGGTCTAATTCACACTTGGTGCTGTTGTGAGCTGCATTCCACTCCTACATTGTGCTGAAACATATGCATCCTTCACACAACACACCACTCACTGCCTTAGACACTGTAGACACAAGGTCCCACCTGGACTGCATTGGAAGAGACATGCTACTCACAGCAGCAAAAATGCAACACACACACCACCGGCCCTCACTGTCATGAGCATTGAAAAGCCAGCGTGCTACCTTGCCAAATCCATGTCAGCATGGAGAACATTGACAAGTCAAATCACATATGCACGTACAAAACTCAGCACCAGACTAATTAACGATGGTGACATCATCACTTGTATGAAATGAGATGGGAACTAGGAACAATGTAAAAAAACACTTCCTCCAAAGAGATCACAGGCATACCGGACAGTGACCATGTTGTACCAATACACCAATGTGGCACACAAAGACTAGCAAAATCTGCTACCACACATGCCCGAATCTTACAACATATCCTCAGTGGAATAGCACGTATGTCCTTGTTAAAGCTCACATGTGTACAGGGATGACACACCTGTGTCAGCAACGTGATGGCCCTTGAGTAGTAATGGTCATGTACAGACAAATCTATACATGAGCTGGGCATGCACACACTTCGACATGCACATTAAAATGTTTCATTTTGGCCATGCAATGTGCAACAACAATATCAATATCTGTCTGTGACAACCCTGGACAAAGCAGTGTACAGGCAGGCATCCGGACGTACAGTAGAAAATGTCATGTATGTGAACCATTGATGCCTATAGAAACATAACTTACATTGTGTGTCTCTTCCAAACACAGGTGGTGCTGGGGACACAGCACCAAATGAAGAGGAGTACCGGTCCCAGACTCTGGTGGACCCTCAGCTCTCTGGTTTGAATCTGTCTCTGTCCTCTTCGGATGATGACGAACAACCTGGCACCTCCGGTGTGAGTCATCATGCAGCACCAGCAGCACCAACATCTGCACCCCCTGTACTCATGCCTCCAGCATCTGGAAACAGACAGGGCACCCCCACCAACACGGACAGACCAAGGCCACAGAACACCGACAGCACAGGGACACAGGACCCCCAAGAAGCTACAGACAACACCAGCAGCAACACCACCCAAGGGGTCCCAGTGTCACCTGTGCGTGCCACCGCTGGTCCTGCCCGTGTGGATAGGGGGGCTGGAAGGGGCGGGAGGCAGAGGGCGCGCCTTGCAGAGGGGTCTGGACGATGACCCCCAACTGGCACGCATCATAGATGCGTACCGGGATAGCACCAGAGGATTTGGCTAGGTAGTGGGGATCCTCAAGGACATGCAACAGGAGCAGGCTGCCCACCATGCCCGCATGGAGGCAAAGTGGGATGCACTTACTGTGGTGCGTCGGGACACACTCCTATGCCTCCGCCAGATCAGCACAAACATGTCCACACCTCCCTGTGTGGCCACAACATCTGTTGCCACACCATCTGCCAGTGCCACAGGGAGGGAGGATGACTCTGGCGGAGAGTCCCCTGCACCGCAGATGCCTGCACGTGAGGATCCCCCCAAGAAAAAGAGGGGTCGTCCAAAGAAGGACATGTGAGACGCAGATGTCCCTGCACATCACCCAGGGCCTCTAAACCTGTTCTGGACAATGTTCTTTGTGCGCAACCCGTTCACCTTGTCGTATCTGACACAACTCGCCTACATGACATGGAGGGTTCATGTTGGTCCAATGTAGCAGATGACTGAAACTTACCTGCATAGCAGCACGCCGCCACCGCCAAGAGTCACGGGGAGATAACTTACAGCAGAAACCGGCATTTTCCCGCGTCGCCGCCCCGGGACTTCATCTCCCGGCTGCCCCAGCGGCGGCGCGTCGTCACCACACGCAGCGCCAGCGCCAGCGCCAGGAGGCGCCTTCAAATAACATCGAGGCCGGTGGAGCAGGGGGAGCTGAAACTTACCTGCATAGCAGCACGCCGCCACCGCCAAGAGTCACGGGGAGATAACTTACAGCAGAAACCGGCATTTTCCCGTGTCGCCGCCCCGGGACTTCATCTCCCGGCTGCCCCAGCGGCGGCGCGTTGTCATCACACACAGCGCCAGCGCCAGGAGGCGCCTTCAAATAACACCGAGGCCGGCGGAGCAGGGGGAGCTGAAACTTACCTGCATAGCAGCACGCCGCCACCGGCAAGAGTCACGGGGAGATAACTTACAGCAGAAACCGGCATTTTCCCGCGTCGTCGCCCCGGGACTTCATCTCCCGGCTGCCCCAGCGGCGGCGCGTCGTCACCACACGCAGCGCCAGCACCAGAAGGCGCCTTCAAATAACACCGAGGCCGGCGGAGCAGGGGGAGCTGAAACTTACCTGCATAGCAGCACGCCGCCACCGCCAAGAGTCACGGGGAGATAACTTACAGCAGAAACCGGCATTCTCCCGCGTCGCCGCCCCGGGACTTCATCTCCCGGCTACCCCCAAGATGCGCAGATTATTACGACGCAGGCGGTTTTCTAGATCGACCAGCTAATCATGCATATCATCTTTATTGGCTTTTATGTCTGCAACAGCATCCTTTTGAGCCACCATCTGATCTTCTAGCAACGAAATACGGGCCTCTGCTTCCCCCATCCGGGCAGTAAAGTCGTTGCAAGTTTTTGCCTACCGTCTAACTGTATTTTGCAACTTTCTACATGCAGTGTTTTTAAATTTTCTGCCCTTGTTTCCAACCTATGCACTGAGATTAATCTATAAATCGCTTCCAGTGTTGCATGACCTTGTATCTCCTCTACCGGGCCCCCACTGGCTTGGTCAGATAAGTCCAGACCTTCGAGCAGCGGCCCCCCACTGGAGAGCTCCCAATCAGAGGTTTCTGTCATCACTAATTCGTGTGGTTGCCTTCCATAGGGGTAACATCACCAAGCCCCTCCACGTGAAAATGGAAATTTCCTTCTACATCAGACTCTTCCGACTCTTCCGAATGCTCTGAAAGCTAATAAAATTCACTATCCTTAGTACTGATAATAGGTTCATTCCTATCATTACTAATAATACCCATCTCATCCATTAATGCCGGTTCATTAAGAGTGTCAATAAAGCCCTGGTGTGGTGCAGCATGTTCCAAAGGTAAGCAACTCTCCTCAATAAATGAGCCAAACGGCTCACCCCCCCCCCCCCCCTTGTTGGGCGTTAAGGGTATCAGATTTTGAAGAAGCATTCAAGGAAGTCACCGCTTTTTTGCCAGCAGCCGCTTGAAAAATCTGCGATATCTTAGGTTTCCCTTGTACAGACCCCGTACTATCCTGACGCTCAGCGCCAAACAATTCTTTAGAGCCTTTTGCTGCAAGTGCTGCACGTGTTCCTACCGCAGCCTCCCCATTGGCTCTTGTTTTCCCACCTCGAGCAGCTTTAGGTGCCATATCACGCCTCCAGTAGTGTCCAACAATGTCCCAAAGCACACAAAAACAATGAATTTATATATTTTGTTGCTTTTTTTTTTTTTTAACACAGGCTTATTGCAGAGAATTAATATAGAATTGATTAAATAACAAAAAAAAGTTTGCCCAAACGGTTCTTCCCGTCATTTTTCCCGTACTCTACCAGCTCACAGCCAAGACCAGTTTTTTTGTTTTACGGAAGATTTATCTGGAGTAGCTTTATATCAGATACTTTACCTAAATGCACTGTTCTCTCCAAACCGGCAAACCAACCATGATTACACACCAGCTGCTCTCGTAGATTTCCAAGCCCAGCCACGAGCCCGGCCGCGGGCTGCAGGTTCCACAGGCTGCCGTTAACAACCCAGCTCAGGTGAGGCTGCAATCCGATCCCGCTCCTCCTCCGTGGCTACTGTATAGCAGTATGGGCGAGCGCGCGCCTGTTCCACATACTTATACAGCTGTCCGGAAAGCAACGAAAACATCCACATGGAAGAATGCCAGTGCACTCCGATTAAACCGATGTTGTCTTCTACATCGCCGCGCGTCTGACTCCGCAAATCGAACGGGAGAGACGAGTCGCCCAGGAGCTCCTCACACACACACACGTCCGTTGTGCGGACGCCATCTTGCCCCGTATCTGCTGGATATAGAGCCTGGAAGATAATACGCAAAATTGTATCTATAAATCGGATAGGTTACTATACACCGTTCAACTCCATGGAAATCTTTCCTTCGGTGTTCTGGGACACAAGGATGGCTATTTGGGAGGGTAAGGGGATACGACGCCTAGGGGATATTTACAGGGATGGGATAATTATTCCTTTTTCTGATTTAGTGGAACGACATAAAATATCTAAGTATGATTTCTTCAAATATTTGCAAATTCGTGACTTTATTACAAACACTGCAGATACACGTCTATAACAACCAATGATTTATTAGAGGCATTGTCCAAAAAAGCCAAGATTGGGGCACTGTATGACATACTATTGGCGACTCAGCGGGATGATATTGAGATGCATGATGTGAAGTGGAGGGATAGATTTGGTAATACTGGCTCATATGTGCAATCATCAATTGATATGGCAAGTAAAGTTATATTGACGGCAAATCTACGCACCCAACACTATAAAAATGTGTTTAATTTATACTATACACCTGTTAAGATGATGAAGTGGGGTGGGATGGGATGTACGATGGGAAATGTTTTAGGTGCCAGGCGGAGAAAGCTGATATTGTACATATATTCTTTGATTGTATAGTTTTAAAACAGTTCTTAGCTGACATCTCAAAATTTCTATTGCAAACTATCGGGGTCGATGTCCATATCTCTAGAGAGATTATGTTATTAGGTGTGGGCGAGGATATTGAACCCACGCATATTTGCTATCCTTTTCGATATTTTATATTTATAGCTATGGCTGTTGGCCGATTATGTGTCGCTTCTATGTGGTTGCAATCAGAGGCGCCATCATATGAAATGTGGCGTGCTAAGTTTTATAATGTGTTTAATCTTGAATTCAGCCTCTATCGCATAAGATCTTTGAGGAAGAAACAATTAGGGATTAAAATTTGGCAGCCAATGCTAAAATATATGGAGATGTTGACTTAAAATGCAGCTACTTTTCAATTATTATTGTTTTTTCTCTTATTTTAGTTTTAATGTGATTTATGTATGGCGCTATTACATGCAATTGTGTAATATTTCTATTATTTAATTGATTGATTAATATATGTTATTTGCTATGAACTGAATAATAAAGAAATTTAAAAAAAAAAAAAAAAGAGAAAGATCACGCCTTGAGTCAGCGCGCTGGCGGTGGCCCTCCTGCCAAACCCTTATACTTCAGGACCTGGGAGGAGAAGGTGCGGGACATCCTACCACCCGAGAGCGTCCATGGTCTAGCAGACATACCAGAGCCTGGTGAGTACACAAACAACATACTCAATATTGTGTGGCAAGGGGACAGTGAAACCATGCACCGTTAGCAAATCCACAGTAACCAATAGATAATCATCCCCAGATGAATATGCTAGTCAGACAAACACAATACCTGCCATCTCATAGTGACTTGGAACTGTGTCATGACGTACCAACCTACAAACAAATAGAGCAAGGCAGTGGCACAAAGCCAAATAAACACTGCCAGACAGTTTGCCACCACAAGCACACTATCTCACAGTGCAGCTGACTGACAGGAAGGAATAGTGGGTATGCAGGTGAAGTGAGTGTATCCAAAAGCATGATGGGGTTTGTAGTCACAGATAATGATCCCCCTCAAAATTGGCCCATCAAGACCTCTCTGAACCATGCCCACATCACAGGGAGTGGAAAATGACTGACAAGATGGCTGACACTGGGTCCTGCTGTGGGGAACACAAGGCCCTGGTAGGGCTTGTGCGCCAATCAGAAGCAGGACACCACTGACTGACATCCTGAAAGACTACTTGCACGCCCTGCAATGGAAGCACGTTTCATGGTGGGATGTCTGACCGGGTGAGAAGGAGGACTGACAGGTCTGACCATACTTACCAGCATGTGGAGACACACTCCCCCCTCAACACAAACTCCACACTGGGTAGAATGCATTGACTCACACCTTAGTGAAATATCACCGTACTGGGTGCTGCAGTGTGAAGCACAGGGGCTCTCTTTGGACTTGTAGCCAAACAAACACAAGAACTTCACAGTCAGCCATCTTGCCATTGCTGTCACACCCCCTCACTGGGAAGCAGAGTCAAAAGGAAGCAAGTATGGGTATGCTGGGAGGTGGGAATGGACTGACAAGATGTCTGACACTGGGCCCTGTTGTTAGGAGCACAAGGCCCTGCTGGGAACTGGGCACCAACAAACACCAGGACTGCACAGTCAGCCATCTTGCCATTGCTGTCACACCCCCTCACAGGGAAGCAGAGTCAAAAGGAAGGAAGGAAGTATGGGCATGCTGGGAAGGAGGGTGTAGCCAAGAGCATGATGGGAGTTGCAGTCACAGACATTCCCCACCCACCCACATGGCCCAGCAAGCAAACACTGAACCATGCTCGTCTCACAGGGAGTGGGAATGGATTGACAAGATGTCTGACACTGGGCTCTGTTGTGGGGAGCACAAGGCCATGCTGGGAACTGGGTAACAACAAACACCAGGACTGCCCTGACTGACATCCTGAAAGTTAACCTGTACACACTGCAATGGTGGCACGCTTCATGATGGATTAACTGGCCTGGGAGAGAAGGAGGACCTGACTTGTAAACAAATAACACCGATGTTTGCCATACACACACCTTCTATGCTAAAACACATTGCACACGTGGTACCAGTTACTCACAAAGATGATGCCAGGGCAAGATGTCTGACACGTGGCCCTGAGAAATGATGTGTCTGACAATCACACATATGCACTGGCCAAACAAAACACACACAGCCATTGCAACTAAAAGTTCAAACTCATTGTCTGGGGATGCAGTGTCCAGGGGTGCCCCCTGCCCGGGCTGGGGATGTGTGTCTTGCAGATGGCAAGTGTGGAGAGCCATATATGGTACATTGCACAAAACACGCAGGAACTCACATATACATCATTGACAGGGGACATCTGACAGTGAATGGAATGGACACACCAATATAGCCGACACCATAGCATGGTCTAATTCACACTTGGTGCTGTTGTGAGCTGCATTCCACTCCTACATTGTGCTGAAACATATGCATCCTTCACACAACACACCACTCACTGCCATAGACACTGTAGACACAAGGTCCCACCTAAACTGCATTTTAGGAGACATGCTACTCACAGCAGCAAAAATGCAACACACACACCACCGGCCCTCACTGTCATGAGCATTGAAAAGCCAGAGTGCTACCTTGCCAAATCCATGTCACCATGGAGAACATTGACAAGTCAAATCACATATGCACGTACAAAACTCATTAACGATGGTGACATCATCACTTGTATGAAATGAGATGGGAACTAGGAACAATGTAAAAAAACACTTCCTCCGAAGAGATCACAGGCATACCGGACAGTGACCATGTTGTACCAATACACCAATGTGGCACACAAAGACTAGCAAAATCTGCTACCACACATGCCCGAATCTTACAACATATCCTCAGTGGAATAGCACGTATGTCCTTGTTAAAGCTCACATGTGTACAGGGAGGACACACCTGTGTCAGCAACGTGATGGCCCTTGAGTAGTAATGGTCATGTACAGACAAATCTATACATGAGCTGGCCATGCACACACTTCGACATGCACATTAAAATGTTTCATTTTGGCCAGGCAATGTGCAACAACAATATCAATATCTGTCTGTGACAACCCTGGACAAAGCAGTGTACAGGCAGGCATCCGGACGTACAGTAGAAAATGTCATGTATGTGAACCATTGATGCCTATAGAAACATAACTTACATTGTGTGTCTCTTCCAAACACAGGTGGTGCTTGGGACACAGCACCAAATGAAGAGGAGTACCGGTCCCAGACTCTGGTGGACCCTCAGCTCTCTGGTTTGAATCTGTCTCTGTCCTCTTCGGATGATGACGAACAACCTGGCACCTCCGGTGTGAGTCATCATGCAGCACCAGCAGCACCAACATCTGCACCCCCTGTACCCATGCCTTCAGCATCTGGAAACAGACAGGGCACCCCCGCCAACACGAACAGACCAAGGCCACAGAACACCGACAGCACAGGGACACAGGACCCCCAAGAAGCTACAGACAACACCAGCAGCAACACCACCCAAGGGGTCCCAGTGTCACCTGTGCGTGCCACCGCTGGTCCTGCCCGTGTGGATAGGGGGGCTGGGAGGGGCGGGAGGCAGAGGGCGCACCTTGCAGAGGGGTCTGGACTGCATGATGACCCCCAACTGGCATGCATCATAGATGCGTACCGGGATAGCACCAGAGGATTTGGCTAAGTAGTGGGGATCCTCAAGGACATGCAACAGGAGCAGGCTGTCCACCATGCCCGCATGGAGGCAAAGTGGGATGCACTTACTGTGGTGCGTCGGGACACACTCCTATGCCTCCGCCAGATCAGCACAAACATGTCCACACCTCCCTGTGTGGCCACAACATCTGTTGCCACACCATCTGCCAGTGCCACAGGGAGGGAGGATGACTCTGGCGGAGAGTCCCCTGCACCGCAGATGCCTGCACGTGAGGATCCCCCCAAGAAAAAGAGGGGTCGTCCAAAGAAGGACATGTGAGACGCAGATGTCCCTGCACATCCCCCAGGGCCTCTAAACCTGTTCTGGACAATGTTCTTTGTGCGCAACCCGTTCACCTTGTCGTATCTGACACAACTCGCCTACATGACATGGAGGGTTCATGTTGGTCCAATGTAGCAGATGACTGAAACTTACCTGCATAGCAGCATGCCGCCACCGCCAAGAGTCACGGGGAGATAACTTACAGCAGAAACCGGCATTTTCCCGCGTCGCCGCCCCGGGACTTCATCTCCCGGCTGCCCCAGCGGCGGCGCGTCGTCACCACACGCAGCGCCAGCGCCAGGAGGCGCCTACAAATAACACCGAGGCCGGCGGAGCAGGGGGAGCTGAAACTTACCTGCATAGCAGCACGCCGCCACCGCCAAGAGTCACGGGGAGATAACTTACAGCAGAAACCGGCATTTTCCCACGTCGCCGCCCCGGGACTTCATCTCCCGGCTGCCCCAGCGGTGGCGCGTCGTCACCACACGCAGCGCCAGCGCCAGGAGGCGCCTTCAAATAACACCGAGGCCGGCGGAGCAGGGGGAGCTGAAACTTACCTGCATAGCAGCACGCCGCCACCGGCAAGAGTCACGGGGAGATAACTTACAGCAGAAACCGGCATTTTCCCGCGTCGCCGCCCCGGGACTTCATCACCCGGCTGCCCCAGCGGCGGCGCGTCATCACGACATGCAGCGCCAGCACCAGGAGGCGCCTTCAAATAACACCGAGGCCGGCGGAGCAGGGGGAGATGAAACTTACCTGCATAGCAGCACGCCGCCACCGCCAAGAGTCACGGGGAGATAACTTTCAGCAGAAACTGGCATTTTCCCGCGTCGCCGCCCGGGGACTTCATCTCCCGGCTGCCCCAGCGGCGGCGCGTCGTCACCACACGCAGCGCCAGCACCAGGAGGCGCCTTCAAATAACACCGAGGCCCGCTTCGCGGGACACGCCGGCGAAGCCCGGGCCAAGGGCGGGCCCGTTTTTGCCCGTTCTAGACCGTACAAGGCTGGGACGGGCCTGGTCTCTTCCGTCCACCATTGAAGAATAAAGGTTAGTCGACTCTATTCAAAATTAAGCAATTCTGATGACCCTTATTAGTCACCGCTAGGTCAGGTACAAGAGATCTGATATAATGGCTGTATCACCGTCAATGTGCTCTGCCAAAGATGTAAGAAAGCCCACAGGGGGAGCTCTAATGGGCACTTTGGATAGTTTCTTGGTCAGAGTGTCTTCTGCCCTCGCCAAAGACATTGAACTTACAGAAAAGAGACTATCCCTCGATATTGCTTTTGAAAAAAGGTCCTCCATGGGCAGACTAGCGGAAGCACGATCCCCGACTAGTCAGGAATGAGATTTCAGACTCTTTGTCATTATTGCCACCTGCTGAGGAGGGGGTGACCAGGATTCCTCTGGGCTTTATGAGTCAGCAAGACCTAGGATTACTGAGTCTCTTGGTACATCTAATGGCCCGGATAAACTTTCGGATAAGTTTAGCTCTGATGTAACAGAAGGTACACGTTATGATAAAATTACTACTCGATCCACCGTTAAACCCAAGACGATGCCTTCTATAGACGGTCAGAACTGCAGGGCTCGAGTCGGGGTACCACGCGGGTGGACGGCGTCCCCCCACTTATTTTACCGGGTTTTTACTGGGTGGACGCCGTCCACCCTGCCCAAAAGATGGAGCCGGTACCCGAGCCTGCGTGCGCGCTCAGCACTCACCAAACCTAACCTTCTATTGTCGAGAGAGGGCGAACAGAGCTCTTTAAGTTGTTTCACGTTGATGGAGCCGTTCAGTATGACAGACGGGCGCTCGTGGCCGTATATTAGAAAAGGTCAGTATGTGTTTATGCATTTCAGACGGAGACCGGCAAATTTACTGTGGGCAATAAATACGCACCGAACAAGCGCATCTTTAATTTCCCCGCTCCTTTGAGTGTCAATATGGTGACTAATTCCAACGTAAACATTCTCCTTTGCCCTTTGAACCTGCCCCCATCGCCTTCTAACCTTTGTTAATTAGTGGGGACTCCATCTTGTGACGTCACTTCCGGCTGTGAGGTCACTTCCGGTGACACCACCTAACTTGGAGCGTCCCCCCACTTCTTTTTTTAGGACTTGTGCCCTGCAGAACTGTGCATCTAAACGTTGTCACACTAAAAATAAGGCCCAGACTCCAGGAAAAAACAAAAAACCTACTAAAACTCAACCCGTGAATAAACCTGTGACCCAACATGGAAGTATCAGCCATGCCCGTGAAGATTTAACTAATGCGTCCCTTGGTGAACAGCTCACTACAAATGAAATGAGTTCAGTTTTTTGGACTAAAATGGAACACTTGATTAAGGAATCCTGGGCACCACTCAGTGACCGGCTGGATTCTATTGACTCCAGACTTACCTGCATCGAACTGTCGTTAGCCTCATCCCGAGGACGGGAAGGTAGGGAAGGAAACCATGTTACTAAGGCGGTTAATAGTCATGGTGGGAATGAAAGTGTGGGGGCCACATTGACTAGGGAAGCAGGAGTGTCACCCTCCGCCCCCGGGTAACACTCCCAGGAGGTAACCTGGTGGCACCCCTGCTAAACGCAAAGGAAACTGTCACTAATAACCCAATAACGGTTGCGAACTCAGGCGCAGGGGTCCTGACGTCACAAAGAGTGCCTGGTATGTTGGTCAACCGTAACAATAATTTTAATATAGCTCCAAACACAAACATTAAAGATCTTAGTGTAATTCCTCTACCTACCATCCAACTCCCTCCAGAGGCTGCACCCTATGTAGTGGTTCTGGCGGGGGCCCCACCATTAGACAAGGGAAGGAGGGAATCACACCAGGAACTGAAGAACAAGTGTATACACTGGCTCAATAAGAATCGCACCCTCCCACCATATGTCTTAGTTGAAATTCTCCACGTAAGAAGAGTGGGATGGGTGGGGAATAAACCAAAGACAGTAGGGGGGGATTGCATCATCATAAACTTTAGGGATAAGAGAACAGTGAATTATATTTGTGATTGGGTCCAAAATGATTCCACATTAACCATCTACCCCCTTCCCCTTTCCTACTTCTATGTGGTGGTGCCCCATGATAGGGGTTGTAACCAATATTATGGTGGACAAAACATGGGGAGGTTAGGGGAAAATTTGGAGCTATATAATAGGTTTGAAGTGCTTTCAGGTTTGGAGGATTGCGACTGACTTCATGGGCTAGATCTCAGTCAGGAGGAAGTGCATACATCCCCTAGCCGGCCAGAGGTGGCTATTATAAATAATGTTACTATTTCAGAGAATCCAGAGATTAACATTGTCCCCCACACTTCTAATTGTAAGATCCTGAGTTGGAACATAGCGGGATTGAGAAGTAAATGCAGGGACAAAACCTGGTTGGAAGAGATAAGGCTTTATGATATTTTGGCATTCCAGGAAACTTGGGACACAGACCATAATTTTTATATAGATGGGTACGCACATTTTTTTATTTCCGCTAAACAGGCACATTATGGTAGGGCACAGGGAGGTCTATTAATGTGTTTTTCCCTAAATGTGCGTGGTTCATTAAAACAAATCGAAGTAAACTGCCATAATTGTTTGGCAGTAGAACTATCTCGCCCACACGCAGGGAAAATTTTAATGGTTAATTTTTATAATTCTCCCAATAGTGACAGCACTAATACATTTTTACACAACTTAGAGGTGTGTTTGACTGCTTATCAAATAGATAATCCGCAAGCTGAGATTATTGTTATGGGAGATTTTAATATTCACCCTTGTGAAAAAAACGGTATCTTCGATAACTTAGATGGTCCCCAATACTCTGCTCCGGTACACTTTGAACATACGGAGCAAGGTGAGTACCTCGAGAAGCTTATGGCCACCTTAAATCTTTATGAATCGGGGTGTGTTAAGAGCGGCCCGAGGGTTGCCACCTTTAAGGGAACAGCCATCGGAACAATCATAGACTATATTTTTATGTCCGCTGCAGTCTTAAGTAGTGTCATCTCGTATAAAGTTGGGTATTCTGTTTTTAGTGATCATAACCCCGTTATTTTAGAATTGGCCCAGGGCGCACTATTATCAACTATAGCATCTGACCAGAGGGTTATTAGTCGAGAGGTGATAACAACTGCCCAAGGAAGGAAATTAAAATGGACGAAAGTGATCCCAGAAATCTTTGTAGGAGAAGTCCTGTCCAATACAGAGAAGGAAGTTAATATCTGTTTGGACATTGACGCGTCAAACATACTGATTATAGATGCTTTTGAAAGTATCTGTAAGCAAATTTGTAGTAAATTGACGAAGCAAACGCCCTCAGAACCCAGCATTAGAGGGAAAAGATGGTTCAACAAAGATTGTACCAGGGCCCACTCTGCCCTCCTAAAAGCATTAAAGCAGACCCCTAGAAACAGGGAGCACATAAATATGTTGAGGAATTCCTATAAACAAGCTACCCGGACAAGAAAAAAACAGATTAAGGACGAGGCATGGGACAAACTTATGTCCCCGGAGGTCCTGAGGGACAGTGGAAAGTTCTGGAAAACCATTAATGATCCCTATTTCTCCAGTGAGGATAATTCTCATCTGGATTGTATTATCCAAGATGAGCTATGGATTTCCCACTTTGAGAAAATATACGCCAGGGAGGGGACTGAGAGTTCGTCAGATCACATCAATAATTCAGTCCCATCGCCAGGATTGGTCTTCCAGGAGCAAGAAGTATTAAAAGCAATAACGGAGACCATGATTAATAAGGCACCAGGACCTGATGGGGTCCCGGCTGACCTCTATAAAAGTTTTCCTAAATTTTGGGCTAGGATATTGGCTAACATCTTCAACGCTTTAGGCCCAAAAACTATGCCTACATCCTGGTCAAAGTCCATTATCATCCCGGTATTTAAAAAAGGACAGAGGGATGATCCAGCTTGTTACAGGCCAATCTCCCTAATAGACTCTGCTGTAAAGATTTTAGGCAGAGTTATCTTAGATAGACTGACAGACTATTTTGAGGGTAAAGGGATCCTCTCTAATGCTCAATACGGATTTAGAGCAAAAAGGAGCACATTAAATCAATGCCTTAACTTACAGCTCCTTATCAGTAAATATACTGTGGCCAAAAAGGGTTCCCTCTACCTGGGTTTTATGGACCTCTCAACAGCATTTGACCTAGTTAACAGGTCTAAGCTTTGGCAAATCTTAATTGATATGGGGATCGATTTCACCTTGGTTAAATTCCTTGCTGATCTACACTGTGGTTTGATCGCCTCTATAAGAGTTACCCAAGACGGCAGATGCACCAGGTATTTTAAATCAGAAAGAGGTGTTAGGCAGGGGTGCATCTTGGCTCCCCTGCTGTTTACATTATATTTTAATGCTCTAGAACCTGCTTTGAAGAGAGCCACATTAGATGTGCCGAGAGTTGGAGATACAATCATACCAGTTCTCTTATATGCCGATGATGCAGTTCTTCTCGCGTGAACAGGCATTGGATTAAACAAATTATTAACGAAATTTAATACTTTTATGGAATCACTTGATTTGAAAATTAATGCTAAAAAATCACACGTTATGATAATGGGGAACAAAGTAAAAAGAAAAAAACATTGACATTCCTTTGTGGTAAAGATGTGGTCAGTAGGGTCCCGGTTTTCACATATTTAGGAATTTTATTTAGTGAGAATGGGACCTGGGGACCGCAAATGAAACATAAACGAAATGTATTTGTAAGATCCTCATCAGCTCTCATGGGTTTCTCAAAACGCTTAGGGGCCAGACCTATGGAAGCCATTATAAAGGTTTACAAGGCAAAATGCCTTGCAATAGCTACTTATGGTTCTGAGATATGGGGATATGCCACTGAAACCCAGCAGATTCAAGTGGTGGAAAATGCTTTTCTTAGATCCTTACTTTCAGTGCCACAGTCAACCCCCACCTTTTCGATCCCCGTGGAGTTGGGACTGGAATATGTTATAGATACAGTAAAAATGGCCCCAATAATATGTTGGCTTAAGACCTGGCTTAACGATTAGATCTCTTTAAATCATATGATCCTTAAAGATTGCCTAGCCTTAGACCTAGCTAGTAAAATCCCATGGTTAGCCTACATTAAAACAACCCTTAATAAACTTGGTAGGCCGGAGATTTTCTTGTTACCAGAATCTATTAAGAAAGCAGACCTGGGTTTGATTAAAACTGCTATGATAAATTTACAACTAGCAGAAAGAGAAGAACTAGAGCTGAAGAAACCTTTAGTAAGATTACACTATGGGCTAGTGAGCCTACCTGGTCTGGAACCCTATCTGAAGTTAGTAACACGCCCCTATCATTGTTTTCTGTTAATCAGATTTCGATTTAATTTAATTCATTTTTTATTAGGTGACTTCCCTAAATGGGGCTTCCCTGATAAAGTGGAGCCCTGCAAGTGTGATAACGCATCCCCACAAGATACTCTACACCTTGTTATGTTTTGTAGGTTCTACTCCGATATCAGGAAAAAGTATTTATTACCGTTGCTTAAAGAAATAGGGTTCGCACAGGTCAGACCAGCCCTTGTATATCTACAATTAATGAGTAATGTTCGGATAATTTTTCATGTTGCTAACTTCTTAGTTGCTGCTGTTCGTATTAACAAAAAGAACAGTAATGCAACCGCAGGACTAGACACACTGTGAACTGATATAATGCTGTAGTTTTAGTGGGTTTTTAACTGGAGGTTATGATTCTTAAAATGTTCTTATTCTTATTTATCAATGATTTTAATTGTATAGAATTTTTGTGTATACCCCTGTATGAATCTGTGGAGACTGTGCCTCTCGTCCCTGTTTAATGCCTCTATAACGATAACCATTGACGTCATGTCTGTGCTTACTTTTTAATTGATGTAATGTTCATGTGAAATGTTTCTTTTTATATGGTATTAATTTTACCGAATAAAAGTATTTTTGACTGACTGACTGTGGACTTTACTCTGGACATTTCAGCTACCAACACTTCCAATTCTACTGTGAATTTTGGATTCAAAACCCTATGTACAGCACCCACCATCCTGTGCACTATCCTCACACGTTTATAAATAAACTCACCAGTACACCATACTTGCCTCTGTTGTGATTCCAACTTGTCATGTGTCATGGAGATGTTGATCTGCTAAACAACACAGTGCATGCCAAATACTACAACAATGTGAACACCGTTATGTGAGTCATGGTGATGTGACACATGTGAGGGAGACACACCACTATGGCACCACAACAAATACTCACCATGGCCATGTAACTCATCCCACACAATGATGTAGACCTGAAATATATTGGTAAGCACAGACACAACAACTATCCACAGTCAGTGGTAACAAGTCCACAGGTGAGGTAAGCAAATGTCACTCCAATGTGGGAACACAGACAACACACCTAACAGAGCATAGCACAGGTTCTTTACGCATCAGCAACATGTTTATTCCACAACAGTTGCAAGGTAATTGTACGTTACAGTGGACACACGGTCACAAAGTGTCAGAGAATTGAAGTCCAGGGGTGTGTCGCACATCACTTGATGGGAATTGATAACTTCCACACTGGTGTTGGATTCTGAGTGTTGGGGGTCAGTGTTGACCAAACAACAGGCAAAGTACCCTGGGAAGGACAGACACAAGACACAGTCAAAAGCACAACAGAACAGGAAAGAAATGCAATACACATGCACAAAACATGTCACAAGAAACCTACACAGAAACAAGTTAGCAGTCCTACACTATTGTGGAGTACAGATCACCTGAATGGACACATCACTGCACGCATCTAGTTAAGTGGCACACAGACACATTCAAACAGCAACAGAGCAGTCACAACACATTGCAGGCTAACTCCATACATGGAAATAACAACCCTGTAAACTCACATTCAGGTGAAGAAGTTGTTGATGAGCTGTGTGCAGACGTCACCCTCATCATCATCATCACTGTCATCATGGCCCAGGCCTGGATCCTCCACAGGTGGCGGAGGCCGGTCATCGTCATCCTGGATGAGAGGCAACTTCTTCCGCACTGCCTTGTTGTGTAGCATGCAGCATACAAGGATAATTTTGCACACCTTTGCAGGCTCATATGGGAGGGCCCCTCTGGTCTTGTCCAGGCAGCGGAAGCAGCTTTTCAGAAGACCAAATGTCCGCTCAATCACCCTCCTGCTCCGACCTCATTGTAGCGCATCTCGGCTGGTGTCACAGGGTTCCTGAGGGGTGTCAGCAACCACGGCATGTTGGGGTATCCGGAGTCACCTACACACAAACAATCGAACAATTAGCAAAGTTTTGAAGGAGGGCGGAATACAACATTGCCAAACACACACATTGGTAAACAGTCAGTACACACCGACAAGCCAGGCACGCTGTTCTGGCATCTGTGACATCAGCGTTGCAATCCGACTACTCCTCATGATGTAGGCATCGTGCGCAGAACCGGGGAAACGTGCACACACATGTGTGATACACATGTCTGCAAGACATACCACCAGAGCATTGATGGAGTGGAAATGTTCCCGGTTACGGTATGCCTGCTCAAGTGCCTGTGGTGGTAACAGGGCCACATGTGTACCATCAATAGATCCGATGACGTTCAGCATCCTCCCCAGTGTATAAAAAGCATTCTTTATTTCAGTGAGTTGACCAGGGCTAGGAAACTTGATGTACAGGTCAAGGAAATGCAACATCCCCCCAAGCCATCGCGTAGCACACGACTAAACATAGTTTGCGACATACCACCAGCAGTAGCCACAGTAGCAAAGAAATGCAGGGCTGCCATCACCTTCACCTCTGGGGTCAGTGCTGTAGGGTATGTCCGGCCTGGTAGCAGATGTGGCGCCAACTGCTCCGCCAACTCCTCAATCAGTGGCCTGGTGAAGCGGTACCGTCAGATGCAGTCGCGTTCCTGCATGATTCCAAGGTCTGGGAACGGTCTATGGACAGCTGGTGCCCTGCATAACAGAGATGCACAAAGGAAGATTGTCGGTTCATCCACCCATGTGGCTAGGACCAAGCAAAATATCACATGATACATCATGACAACACACAATGTACTGAGGTGTGTGTTGTTGGGCATGGACACATATGTCACCTACATGGCCATCACCTCACATCTCAAGTCCACATATCCACATAAGTCCCATGTAGTTCAATGGCCAATCATTGGGCTGTGTCACCCTACCTATGTACTGCTGTGACGTTACAAACACACACCACAGTGACAAGTGAGGCCTGATGTCTCCCAGGCATCACAGATCTTTGCCATGCCAATACCCAGGCTCCCTGTATTGCCACATGGACACTGGCATGACATGGCGTGTCATGTACACGCCACAAGGCAACCATGAGTCACAAAGGTAGTGGCCACTGTTGTCTCTGCAGGCCCGACATGTACGTCTCATAGACACACACACACCATCAATGTTGATGCACAAATCACATGGATGTGGAGACTGTCTCCCAATGGGCACATTTGATCAGCCACATCTGAGACACAACATGCACACAGACTGTGGGTGTACATCAGAATTGTGGCTACAGGTCTCACTGTGACATACATGCCATCACCCCCAGGACTCAGGGGGGTATGTTTAGGACATGTCCTAAACATATCCAACATGAAACTGTGTCCATGACTCATGCCCATAACTTTAGAGTTGCACATCACAGTGGTAATGTACACAACACACAAAAGATACTGTCCCCATGAACATGTGCACAGCCTGGAAGTGGCTGCACAAAAGTGCCACACAACAAACCAAATGTTGCCCCCCCAGCACACAGGGAATGCAGTCTTACATGCCATGGGACACTGTGTGGCACATGCTGTAGTGTGGTAGGTGTGCACCTGAGTCCCTGGCAAGTAAGTGTGTGTTGAAGCCATCAAATAGTCACACCAATGAGGTCCGACGCGGGTGACTATGCATACGCATTGCACAGTTCAGGACCGAGCCGTGCGTACGCTTAGCCATTGACAGCAATGAGGTCCGACGCGGGTGACTATGCGTACGCATTACACAGTTCAGGACCAAGCCGTGCGTACGCTTAGCCATTGAGTGCATTGAGGTCCGACGCGGGTGACTATGCGTACACATTGCACAGTTCAGGACCGAGCCGTGCGTACACTTAGCCATTGACAGCAGTGAGGTCCGACGCGGGTGACAATGCGTACACATTGCACAGTTTAGGACCGAGCCATGCGTACGCTTAGCCATTGACCGCAATGAGGCCCGACGCGGGTGACAATGCGTACGCATTGCACAGTTCAGGACCGAGACATGCGTACGCTTAGCCATTGACTGCAATGAGGTCCGACTCGGGTGACAATGCGTACGCATCGGGCAGGCATGGTCCGAGACCGGCGTACGCCTTGGCCATTGAATCGTATGGAGACGGGTGCATGTGTATTTTCAAACTACGCGTTGTACAGTCAGTTGACCGAGCCGGGCGCACCCATTGGCTCTGGACTGTCATGGAGACGGATGCAGATTCAAAACTTGTATGAGTCGTGCGCTGGAAATTCAGTTGGATGCCTACAACAATGTTGCAATTACTAGGGTTTCATGAAGGTGAAGATTTGAACGATGCGGAAGACGTGTAGGAGTCGTACATTTCCATGGATTGGCCAGATTCATAGAATCCAACCCGGTTGGACCTATCACTTGGGACACATGGCACAGAGTCTGCCTCTGCAGCACAGATATAAGGTTGGCCGGCCCCCAGGGAGCTCACTTGCCTGCACTACATGCTACTGGACCACATCCCTGCTACCACTGCTGCTGTCTCTGCATCCTCTGGCTACTGCTATGGCACGTACTCTGGAGAGGGCCCCAGCCTTCACCGAGGAGGAGAACCAGGCCCTGCTGGACGGGCTCCTTCCAAAGTACAGCAAGCTGTATGGGAAACCAGGGGAGCAGGTGAGTGTAAAGTCCACTGCCTTCCTAATTGTGCATGTTGTCTGACTAGCAGTACTAGCAGTGTGTACACCAGTGTCAAGCATACTCACTGAGTACTTTCATCCCCCAAAGTGTGTAGGTACATGTAATGAACCGGTGTTCTGCAGCTAAAGTGCATTTGTGGAAGCTTCAACTTCCCAGGCATTGTTAACATGTCCGACATGGTGGTTAGCCAAAATATCGAGTTTTAAATTTCGACCTACAATAATATCGTGTTCTTAATATCGTAGGTACAGAATATCGAAGTCAAGAATATCGATGGACAGAATATCGATCCCAAGGTAAGTAATATCGAAGTAAATAATATCGAAGTAATTAATATCGATGTAAGTAATATCGTAAGTAAAAATTTCGATGTCAATAATATCGATATTTATTTAGTGTAATGTCATTTAATATGTATTTTATTTGTATGTGAAAGATTATTGTAATGTATTTTAATACATTTAAAAATAAATGTTTAGAGATTTATAATTATTTTACATTTAATTTAGCGTTTTAGTATCAGAGCGGGTTGTGGGTTTATAGGGGAATAGGGTGGGAAGTAATTTAATTATAATTAATGAATTAATATGTATTGTTTAATTGGTATTTATGATTAATTAATTGGTAATTAATTAATAATTGGTAATTAATTGATTAATTAATTGTTAATTAATTATTAATTGTACAATTATTTTATTAATTGGTTAATTATATACATTATAATTAGTTTATTATTAATATTTATTTATTGTTAATTAATTAATTGTTAATTAGTAATTAATTGGTGATTTAATTTTATTAAGTGATTAATTGATAATTAAATTAATTATGTGAATTTTAATGTGTAGTGGGTTGTGGGTTTATAGGGGAATAGGGTGGGAAGTAATGTAATTATAATTAATGAATTAATATGTATTGTTTCATTGGTATTTATGATTAATTAATTTGTAATCAATTAATAATTGGTAATTAATGTGATTAATAGATTAATTAATTTTTAATTAATTATTAATTGTAAAATTACTTTATTATTTTGTTAATTATATAAATTATAATTAGTTTATTAATAATATTTCTTTATTGTTATAGTTAATTATTAATTGTTAATTAGTAATTAATTGGTGATTTAATTTTATTAAGTGATTAATTCATAATTAAATTAATTATGTGAATTTTTATGTGTAGTGTGTTGTGTGTTAAAGGGGGAATAGTGTGGGATGTAATTAAAATTTATTTATTTAAATATTTATTTTACATAATTGGTATTTAATAATATTTTTTTTTTTTAAACATTGTTAACATGCAATTTTTTTATAAGAAATTATTAAATTGGTTATAATGTTAATAGAATCACTATGCTATCTAGTGCTTTCCCAACTGTTTTACTATCTGGAGTGGGAATAGTAATTTTTACCCCTACGCTATCCAGCGCTTTCCCTACTGTTGCACTCTCTGGAGTTGGAATAGTAATTTTTACCCCTACGCTATCCAGCGCTTTCCCTACTGTTGCACTCTTTGGAGTTGGAATAGTAATTTTTACCCCTACGCTATCCAACCTTTTCTCTACTGTTGCACTGTCTGGAGTGGGAATAGTAATTTTTACCCTTACGCTATCCAACACTTTCCCTACTATTGCACTCTCTGGAGTGGGAATAGTAATTTTTACCCCTACGCTATCCAACGTTTTCCCTACTGTTGCACTCTCTGGAGTTGGAATAGTAATTTTTACCCTTACGCTATCCAACACTTTCCCTACTATTGCATTCTCTGGAGTGGGAATAGTAAATTTGACCCTTACGCTATCCAACACTTTCCCTACTATTGCACTCTCTGGAGTTGGAATAGTAATTTTTACCCCTACGCTATCCAATGTTTTCCCTACTGTTGCACTCTTTGGAGTTGGAATAGTTATTTTTACCCCTACGCTATCCAACGTTTTCTATACTGTTGCACTCTCTGGAGTGGGAATAGTAAATGTTACCCTTACGCTATCCAACACTTTCCCTACTATTGCACTCTCTGGAGTGGGAATAGTAAATTTTACGCTTACGCTATCCAACACTTTCCCTACTATTGCACTCTCTGGAGTTGGAATAGTAATTTTTACCCCTATGCTATCCAACGTTTTCCCTACTGTTGCACTCTTTGGAGTTGGAATAGTTATTTGTACCCCTACGCTATCCAACGTTTTCCCTACTGTTGCACTGTCTGGAGTGGGAATAGTAATTTTTACCCTTACGCTATCCAACACTTTCCCTACTATTGCACTCTCTGGAGTGGGAATAGTAATTTTTACCATTACGCTATCCAACATTTTCCCTACTATTGCACTCTCTGGAGTTGGAATAGTAATTTTTACCCCTACGCTATCCAACACTTTCCCTACTGTTGCACTCTTTGGAGTTGGAATAGTAATTTTTACTCCTACGCTATCCAATGTTTTCCCTACTGTTGCACTCTCGGGAGTTGGAATAGATATTTTTACCCCTACGCTATCCAACATTTTCCTTACTGTTGTTTTTGTTGAAGTTGGACTAGTAGTTTTATTGTGTCTGATATTAAATATGTTTTGTAATATTTTAGCTATTGTAATATATAATTAATAATAAAAATTATTCAAATTAAAATTATTGATTATTATTTGCTATATGTAATTATTTAATATTTATTAATATTATTGTTTTATGTGTATAGATGTATTGGTAATTTAAATAAATATTTAATAATTTATATGTTATAGAAATTATTATTAAAAGTAATTATTAAGTAAGTGTATATATTATATATTATATATATGTTTAATTAAAGTTTCATTTAATTATATATATTTATTATAAATTTTACATATTATACAATATATTTAATTATGTTTCTTTGATTTATAAGTATTATTTGGTTTATTTTACATATATTTTTAAACTAAAAAAAAACCGATATTTTTGAATTACGATATTTTTGACATCGATATTAAATTATCGATATTTTTGTACTTACCATGTTGTAGATAGGATGTCGATATTCTTGACCACGATATTTTTGTTGCGATATTTTTGTAGGTCGAATTTTTGTCTTTCGAAATTATGTCATACAATCGTCTGACATGCAGGGCATTTGTCCTTTTCCATGGGTGCACTACCTGTGTAACTCATTTTCCTTTATGATGACGACATGTATATCCAACTGTGTGCAGCACACATATGGGGCATGTGTGTTAATGGACTTTTAACTTTGTCATCCTCACAGGTTGATGCCCATCAGAAGCAGGAGATATGGCTGCCCATCGCCCGGGCAGTTCGATCGGTGGGGGTCTACAAGCTCCGGATCCGCAACTGCCAGTAGAGGTGGCAGGAGCTTCGGGGCTGGACCCGGAGGATCGCAAGGGTCCAGCTGAAGCTGTCGCCTCCTCGCAGGAGGGGCGGACACCGGACCCTGACCCCCCACATGCACAGGATCCTGGCGGTGGTCTTCCCGGACCTGGATGAGCAGCTGAAGGCCAGACAGCAGCAAGGAGAGGGTAAATCTATGCCTAATCTGTGTACTATGTCTGACATGCTAATTGCAGTCCTTTGGACTGGTCACACTTCCACATTAAGTAGGTCTTGTAGTCCAATGCACATGTCCCTCAATTGTGTGATGCACCCTCCTCATCAGGTGTGGACCCTACTGTCTGTTGCTTGTGTCACTAGGGCACTGTGTCCCTGCAGTCAGCTATGCTTCAGCCCCCGGACAGCATCTGTTACCGTGACTCTGTTGTGTGTTTCATAGGTGGGTCAATTGTTTACATAATGCCTGAGAACTGACATGTGATCTGTGTGTGCCCTTGATATGTGTTACAATTGCTGGTCTGACTCGCCACATGTGGCTGGGGTATTTCAAACAAACACATGCAGCAGGGGACTCCAATTTGTGTGCCTCAGGAGTATGTATATCAAGTGTGTTACACTTGCTTAGCCACCTGACTACTGTCCAGGGCTAAACACTGTTTCACGTAGACCTGGGCAGTCATGCCTACTCCAGGGCATTTAGAAACACTCTGTAATCCCAATCCTGTGCATCAACTTACAGGTTGTGCTTAGCGACATGTGCCTTCAGGTGTCTGCCTCTGTGTCATTGTGGTGTGGCTTCCTTTTCCGTACAACTGTGGTGTTCATGAGTTTGAGGGTCAGCAGGACATCTGCTATGTGACTATGAGAGACAAGACCTGTGTGACATATAGGTTTGTGATCACTTGGCAGTGCACAATGGTGTATGCAACTGTGCACTTCAGGCAGCTGTGTTACATGCAGAGCGGACTGTGATGTGCTAATGTACAGGGAGTTGTGTTCGCAGAGACTCATAGGTCTGTTTTGTATGATGTGGGATCTTATGGGTCCGGGATATGTTGTTTGCAAGGGATGGGCAAGTGCACTTGTCAGCTGCAGAGTTTGCTTTACCCATGAGCTCTGATTGTGCATACTGTTGTTGTCTGGATGCCCTGCCCCTGTGACAGGAGACAGTGTTGACTGACTTTCCAGGCATGCCAGTGCCATGGCATTTAACTTGCTATGAGCGATCATGCATTGTGTTCAAATGTGCTCCATGCACCCCATTGTGGCATTGACTATCAGGACATGAGTACACCATAGTGTGTGTTGCTGGTATGCATCACAAGCATGTGAAATGAGACTCTGCCCATCCCTTCATCCTGACACCTGTACTGAGTCAGTGGCAAGAGATGTGATGTGTTTATAGTGACATCATCCTACATGTTCACTTGCATGTCCAACAAATGTGTAGGTGGTGTATGTCTGCACATTGGGGTATTAGCATCCAACATTCAACAGACATATGGCTGCAAGTCCAGGAGGGATATGAGTGCCATGGTTGATGCTGAGACTGACAATGGGCTTATTCTAAACAGTGTGAGCACTTTGAGCAGTGTTCAGCTGATGATGCCAGGGCTTGCCCTGTGATGTGATGTACTCACTGTGGTGTGTGCAGGCAGGGCACGTGACTGATGTTGTTCTCTTTTTTCCTAATTCTATACAGATACATCCACGGCCACAGGAGGGGACAGCTCCACGGACCAGGAGGAGCCACAGAGCCTGACTGGGACAGAAGGCGAGGAGTCGGAGGGACCCAGTGGCATGGAGGGTGAGTGGAGCCACACCGAGGAGTCCTCAGCATCATCCACCCCAGCTGAGGGCCACAGCAACTCGGAGGATGACTCCCTTGTGGAGGCGGGTGTCAGCAGCCACCAAACCCGAGCTAGTGAGGCTGTCCCCGACACCGCCCACACCACCACCATCACCACCCTCCCATCGGCTCCCATCCCAGAGGTCCGTTAAGGCTCCCGTGTTCGGGAGCATGTCTCCTTTGTGCCAGGCACCGCACCCCCTGTCCCTGTGTCCCCTGCTGCCCTGAGTGAGGAGTCTGTGGACTTGCTTTGACAGATCCATGTAGGGCAGACATCAATGCTGAGTGTCCTCCGTGCACACACCAGTCTGTTGACACAACTGGTGTCGTTCTTGGAGGGCATTTTATCCGGCATGTCTGCCCTACAGAGGACCAATCAGTCCGTGGCCTCCTCCCTGACGGCAGCAGTGTCCCTCCTCCAACAGTCCTGCACCCCTCCTACCCCTGCACCACCCACGATTCCTAGCACCCTGCCTGTCCCAAGCACACAAACACCTGCACATTCTCACAAAACCACAGACACAGGCAGCACACAAACACCCAAACCAATGGCTAGACGTGCACGCACGTAAGCGCAGGGGACTGACACCACACTCACAGGGGATGGTTTGCGGACACACACACAGTCATCCACAACCACTCCGCAGTCCTACGATACCTCTCCCTCCCAGCCCCCTTCCCTTGCCTCACCTGCAACCCCATCTCCACAGAAGCTCTTCCTCTGTGACCTTGGCTTCTTCCCCACAGACCCAGCAGATCCATCTTACAAGGGAAGAGGAAGTCCCCACACACAGAGGGAGTGCCCCTCACACCCGGACACCCTCCCCCAGGCGCAGTCAGACTGAGGCACCCACCCGCAAGTCCCCCCAGAGTCAGAAGAGCAAGACCCCACCCCCGCCCCGCAGCTCCACGACGAAGTCTCTGTCCTCCATCCCCCAGGCCACCACTCCAGAGGTTCCCCCGCCACACCCTGCCCCAGGTTCCCCCACCCACAGATACACCATCCCCAAAATGCTGAGGCCCTCTCCCCCTACCACTTGCTCTTCCACCCCGCTCAGACAGTTTGTGCCACTGATATGGGGACCGTGTCCCCCCCTCTGTCCTGCCGACCTCACCTGTACCCCATTTCGCTCCCATTGAGTTAGGCACTGCAGTGGAGTCAACGACCACCCCGTCTGACTGGGGCACTGCAGTGGGGACACAGTCCACTCCATCTGACCTGCCCACTGCAGTTGTGCCGGCACACACCCCATCTGACTTGTGCCCCACAGTTGTGACTGCACCCACTACTCCAGTCAGCTCCACTGCAGTTGCCAGTGACTCTCCTGCATCCACCACCCTTTCACTGCCTCCTTCTGCTGCGCCCTGATCCTGTCCCTACGGTGCCTGGCATGCCCCCATGTATGCCCCTCCGAGGGGATGTCCCCTGTCCTTACCAGTGCAGGCAAGCAATGTGTGACAGTTGTCACTCTATTTAACTTTGTGTCATTTTGATATGGACTGGCCATTGGCCTTTGTTTTGGAAGGACTTTGCCTTTTCAAATTGCTGAATAAAGCTTTTTTCTTTCTCCTTGTGAATTTGATTTAGCTGTACATTATGTTGATGACCTTGCAGTTGTAATGCTGGATTTCAAATGTTGAATACTGAGGTGTTGATGTGAGGTACTCCATGTGGTCCATGAGATATGTATGCTATTCTGGTTGTTATCCATATCGTCCTTTGCAGCTAAATGGGTGTCATGATTCACAATTTGTGGGCATCTCTGTAAACATTTCATTTGCATGGTCACATCTGTGGCTTGCACACATGCACATATGAGGTGCTTCCTATTGTCCAGTTTGTCTATTTCCCTGACTGTGGGCGCATCTCCACTGGACATGTCAGTGTGGGCATCATTGGGGTAGGAGCAACTGGGTCCTCTGTGCAACTTGCTGGACATATGTATTGAGTATGTGCAGATGACTTAAGGGGCACTCCCGTCCCCAGGCTGTTGTGATCAGAGTCTTCATTGGGTGGTAACTGATGGCTGACTGACCAAGTGTTCTGCTGACATGACTGTGACCTGCTGTGACTATGTTTGGCACAGCTGAGCTTCCACAGGAGTTGAGTCCCCTCAAGTAAGTGTGTTGTTCCGTGACATTGCCTGGGCCCCTGTTGTGTGTTGTGTGGGCATGTGTGTGTGTGTCCACATCCCTTTTCATACACAGGCAGTGTTCCCTTGATATGTTCCTGTTGTTTATGCTTGCTAAGTGGTACTGTGTTCATCCCACAACTTTGCCATGGCTACCAGATGTGTGGGTGCATCATTGGGATTTGTCTGTTCTGAGTGGTGATGATGTGGTCATACGCAGATGGGACACAGTCAGGGGTCCCCAAGGCACTTGTTTGTTTGCAATATCATGTAGTTGTACCTAGGTGGTACCTTTAAGTGATTGAGACATGTGTATGTGTGTGTTGTGTGAGTGATCCCACTTGTCCAGTTCAGGGCTGCAATGTGTGCAGGTGTCAGCATGTGAGCCTTGTGGTTCTCCTTGGCTTCTGCATTGTCCTGGGACTGGGCAAGTATTCGGAAGGTTACGTGAGCTTTGACGTCATGGCCATGTACCGCATACTGTGAAGTATGTCTGTCATTCACAAGGCTTGTAAATTGTCCTTGTGGGATGAGTCTGTGCACCTTAGTTCCTCCCAACATTACTGTGTTTGTCATGGGTGCATGTGCAATGTCACCTGTCCATTTGGGCTTCACAGATGCACATTGGTGCAGTTCAGGGTGTGTGGTGTTGAGGGTGGACTGATGTAAATGTTTGCATGGATGGGCCCCTAGCTCCCATTTGTCCATGGATGAGGGGCCATGCTGAGTGATTTGTGTTTGTGTAGGTGTGATGTACGTTTGTGACACAGGACACATGTCTGGCTTTCACAGTTTGTACGACATCTACCTTTTTGATCACAGTGGACGTGTCATGCATGCTTGTGTCACCCCAATGTCTGGTCCCTGGGGGTAGTGCTGTTGTGTGTCAGTCTCTTGCTGTGTTAGTTGCTGTTCATTCCAGCCTGTGTCACATGTGTCTGTTGTGCTCCCTCTCATCTCACAATGCCTGATTGCCCACTAAGGGGGGCCCATTGATGGTTTACTTTTGTGTGGCACTGTGTCCACATCTGTCTCACTGTGGTTCATCCCCCCTCATGTGTTGTGTAGTTGCCTGGGGATACTGACACACACACACACACACACACACACACATGTTGTGTCAGATGTGCAATGTGAGGTTGCCTCTTTGTGTTTGTGCATCTGCACCAGTGTATTGGTATTGCTGTTGTGGGCCATTGTCTGGATGTTGTTTTTGTGATTTACCCTGCTGTCCCTGTGAGTCATATCACATCATTCTGCACATTCATCCTGGTTGTTAGGTCCCATTGCTGGCATGGAATGTGAGTTTGTGACCTGACACCTACAGTCCACACAGGTTGTTTTGATTTGTGTGTCTATTTTCCATATGTGTGTATGCTTTGTGATGGTCACTTCTGCTTTTGTGTCATTGTACACTGTATGCATTGTCAGCCCCCATGGGTGGTGCTTGTCTGCACATGGCCGAGAGTATGTTAGGTTTTCACAGCACTGTTAGCCTCACCACATCTCTGTGGGTATGGGACACAACCACTACTTTGCCCCAAAAGTGTTTCATGTGTTGGGACCAGAAATCATACATGCTGTTTGGCATTTGCAGCTTTGACCATGATAACACTTACCTTTTGGTCACTGTGATGAGGGGGGTTTTGGACCCCAATACCACAATGCTCAACATTTGCTGCAGTTTGGAACCCCACACTTGACTTTTGTTCTACACAGTGAGGGAGTGTTATTTTTACATTAACACAGGGCTAGTGATGCTTGCCTTGTGTAGGTCACACTCAGTTTTTGGTCACACATGTGATGGTAGTTACATTGTATGTTCGTGGTCATAATCACTGTTGTGGACATTTGTTACAGACTACACACTGTTGTCATGATTTTAGGGGGGGATGTATTTTGCTGACATACCTAATGTTGGTGTATGATGGATATGTGGCGCATCACCCATCCTGTGAGTGGGGGTGGCAGTAGTGATGGGCAACATAAGCCCTATGAGTGTGTGTGGCCGGAGTGCTGGGCAACATAAGCCCTATTGGTGGGGGTGGCAGGAGTGCTGGGCAACAGATCCCCTATGGGTGGGGATGGCAGTAGTGATGAGCAACACAAGCCCTATGGATGGGGGTGGCAGGAGTGCTGGGCAAAAGGTCTCTTCCTGATCCGGTCATAGATGTACAGTACTGGTATGACCTGCGTGATGGGATTCATGATGTGTTCATCTCGTACATGCTGCTTGTTTCTCCGTCTCGTACCCGTTGCAAGCTGGTCCCTCTAGTAGCCGTGGATTGAGTTCTGGCACGAATCATACCTGATGTGCTTCTTTTCCGGATGCAGTGACGTGCCGTACGTGGTGACCCGTCCGGCGCGTATGATGTGCGCATCGTACTTGTCTGGCCGGAAACTGCTATGGATACTGCTTCCGGGCGACTCGGTTCGGCGTTCGGAGTTACGGCTCGGACGGAGAATGAAGCTTGAATCACAGCCTACGTGTCGGTCGGATTTTGGTCAGTTATACGCATTGTACTTCATCGCCAGGACGGACCGGCTCAGGGTACGAGTCGGTCGCAAGGTAAGGCTACGAACAGCTCTCCGGGAGCTGTCCGACCCGGATCGGAATCGGCACCTAAGAATTTCACAAATAAATTAACAAGCATAAGCAATAATTATACAGAAGATTTACATCATATACATTAAAGATATATACTAAAATCCATAACAATATTTAACAAATGATATAAACAACTATATTTTTGTAAACTATATTAATGACTTTTATATTTTAAAAATCAATATCACTTACCTTAAAATCGATATTTTTGACAAGGATATTGTTGCTGATGAGATTTCCATATCACAATATTTTGGACACACTATTTTGGTATGAAGATATTTTAGATTCAATATTTTGTCTTTGGTGACCCCGTATGCCAGGAAGGGCTGCTGTGAACTAAGTAAGAAGAGGGCAGTGGGAGAAACCCGCTCCCCGTACCAATCGGGCCAATTCCCATGTGCCAAACTAACTGGGCACACCCGTATGCTAGAAGGGCCTGCGGCTGATCATCTAAAGATTGTGGAGGGAGAATCCCATCCCTGCACCGATCGGGCCATTGACTGTGTGCCAGACTAACTGAGTGTCCCTGTATGCCAGGAGCGACTGACGTTGCGTGGATTCAAGCTTGTGGATGGTGGAACCTGTTCCCGGATGGATCAGACCATTGCCCATGAGCTGGAGTGGCTTGGTGATCCTTTATGCCAGGAGGGACTGCTGTGACCAGTGTGCGACATCCAGAGCGGCAACTCCATATGCCAGGAGGGGATGCTGACAGGTCTGGGTCATCACCCTGACCCTAAAAACTGCTTTGACCAAGGTGGAACTCAACCACGGAAGCCCGTTGGAGCCAGGAGACCAACCCACCCTCCCCAGAGGGAGAAAGGACTTGCCGTGAGACCGCTGGACCCGGAGTACCTCACCCATCTGACCGGTGCAGGTAGCGTGCCTCGGGTAAGAGAGCCTGTGTATGCCAGTGACTCAGTCTGTCCAGAACAGGGCCATACTGCGTATCCGCAGGGTACTTTGCTGCCAGAGCAGGTAAGCCGAGAACTGTGCCTTTGGGCCCCATGGGAAATACCACCATTGGTGCTTCTAAACTCTGGACTCTAAAAATTGAACTTACTTGCATAATCCAAGGGATAAATTCTTGGTTACGACCTATTAGTTCACATTCCCTGGATGAGGCCATCAGTAAATGGGGAATAACACAGAACCCATTACACTAGTGGTGGGAGGATAGAGAGTGGACTGACAACTACTAGTGTTTGACCTCAAGGGGTTGTGGTATTGCTTTTTGAATGTTGTTTGCCTTTGCATGTGTAGAGTTAGAATAAAATACTTCTTTTTATGCAAAAACAAGTATTTGTCTGGACATTGTTTCATTGCTGCGCTGCACGCATGTAGAGTCATGAGTCTTGTGCACTGACCTGTATCTGAGCTTCCCCTGAGGGATACTTGATGGATACGCAGAGCTGAGAGTCAGGTGCTGAACGGGGTGCTTGACTCAGTTGAGCGGGATCCATAGTAGGGTGCACCCAGGGACATTAGAGCAAAAGGCCTCAACCACCTTGGTTGGGCCCAGTAACTCCTGCATACCCTGTGGTCCCTGGAACAGGGTTCTGATACTGCCCCTCCATTTTTCTTCTCGCTTTCCTTTGCTCATAACAAGAGTCATTGTTTTTTGTAATCATATGCTCTGCAAAGTGCTCAAATACTTCCAGTGAAGTGGCACTATAGAAATATATGCACGGTAATAAGTAAATGAGCAGAGAGGAGACTCATGAAGCCTCCACCTTTCCATTGAGCCCTTTGTACAAGGCCAACACCCAGTGCGAAGTTGGACCTGCTATCCCCTGTATACATGCTGGAGAGAAGTTGAGTCTGTGAGAGTATGTCTTTGGCTTGGATACCTTGGGCCATAGAAATTCCACACACACACGCACACATAGAAGACAGTCATTCAGACATGAGTAACTTTGGGGTCTATTAGTATGGCAGGCGGAGGCACCACATTTTCCACCACCGCCAGCACCGGTCCTCACGGCCGCCATATTAGTATGGCCAAACATAGACCATTTCCCATCTGCCGCGGTGCGACGGGAACCGCCATCAAAGTGCGCCCTTCACAGCGGCGGTGAGAGCCAATGGAGACTCACAGCCGTGCGGAATGACGTCCCAGCCGCTGTACAAATCAGGATGCCCCAAACAGCCAGTCGCACAGCAGCGGAGAAACCGCCCAACCAGAGACGGCGGAAGCACGACAGCCGAACGTGAAACCAGAGTCCCAGTCCCTTCCACCCGGTCCCGACCGCATGGATCCAGCTCTACATGTCTTCCCGGTGCTGCACCTGATACATTACCAGCAACTCATGGACCGTTGTGGACGACGCTGCAGGTACACAAACACACAATTCCGCACACAACCACAACACACAACTCATGGGCTGATAAAGGGTTGCTGTCCTCACCAGACACCCTGGTGGGTACAGGAACACATCCACAAGTGTACCCACATATGTCCTACCTGTCACCAAATCACCCCTCCACATCCAGGTCACCCATCTACCGATAGCATGAAGTAATGTCCCGGTCATGTCACCGCAGCGGTGAAGACGTGGGAAAACATGCGCACAATGCAGAAGGCAGGGCCATTGCCAGGCATGGGCAGTGCACAAAGACCAGAGGGCCACACCTCCACCCACCACACACTAGCACCCCCAAACATGAAGGGACGGGCCATGTGCCCCTCCAGTGCTCCCCCATGCATAATAACCAGCCAGATGAACCCACACCCTGCACCACACACCAAACAACTAGGGAGACAGCCACAGCAGGTGTGGCTGCAGAGGAACACACAGCACAGTGTAGGAGAGTAGGATCTGCTTCTTATAGTTACCCCCACTTTTTGCTGATGTTTCACTGGTTTCGACTTAGTCTGGCTGGGATCCTGCTATCCAGGACCCCAGCCGAGCTGCTTTCTCTCTAAATTGATTGCATGGTGTAGGAGAGTAGGATCTGCCTCTTATGTTGCCCCCACTTTTTTTCTGATGTTTACACTGGTTTCTGGCTATAGTCTGGCTGGGACCCTGCTAATCAGGGCCCCAGCCTCTCTGTTCTTTCTAAACAACTTGGAGTGCGTATTAGGTGCACTAGTGATTGGATACTGTGGTACCTTATGAGTCCCTAGTATATGGTACCTTAGGTACCAAGGGCATAGGTACTTCACATGCCTACCAGAGGCTGAAGCATGGTTTATGCCACCCCTGGGTAGCAGACTAAATCTGACACCACAGGCCTGCTACTGCAGCCTGGGTGAGGTAGTGTTAGCACTCCTCACTGAGATATAGGTTCACTATATCTCTCCCTGCACACACATTTAAACCTATCATTCACCCCTAAGGCAAGCTTTTCAATCCTGAGGGCAGGGTGCTTGGTTTCCATGTGAGGGGGTGCCTCTGTCTGAGTAGAGCCCATCTGCAGCTCTCAGAGTCCATTCTCTGGGGCTGTTTGTGAATGCGGTCCAACCATATACTCTTAAGTGCATTATAACCTCGCGGTTAATGCTAACTTTGGAATGGCTGCATCAAAACATGTTGTGTTTGGTGTCAAACGCTTTGGAATCATACCCCCCCACCAGTAACTGGTGTGGGAGTATGGTCCCACCCTTCTAGAGGGATAGACATGTACCTACTGTGGAAACACAGTAGAATCCTGAAGAGCCCTGGCATCACAAAATGGATGCCACCAGACACAGACACTGGGCTGACCTCCTGCTGATGACCGAAACTCGCAGTGGAGGAGGCCCAACAATAGGCATCCTGTCACAGGGAGGTGTGGTCACCTCCCAGACAGGGTTTAGTGTATAGGGGCTCGGTGAGTGCACTCCTAGAGTGCTTTGAAGTCCTGCACTTGGGAGCAGTAGGCTCCTCTGTGCATACACCAGTTCAAACCGGCTCAGGGGCTACCTGCCCCTGCTCTGGCGCGAAACTGGACAAAGGGAAGTGGGTGTAGCCACCCACTCCCCTGACCCTCCCATAGGTGGGGTCATAGAGCTAGTCCCTCCCTTCCTTTCATTATAAGTTAGGGAACCCTTGCCATTGCAAACTAGATATCCCTGGACGACGCTCTGAAGAAGAATCCTGGACCTTCGACGTTCCACTAACTCTGGAAGACTGAAGAATCTCCCTTGGAGTCAAGGAGTGACTGCCCTGCTTGGCAGGCACCAAACTTTGCAATCAATGGTCACAAACTTTCCCACTCCCGCCGGGGTCCGAAGTCCCTGAAGCCCAGGAAGAGGATTTCCTGACTTCTCCAAGGCCATCGTCAGTCCCCAGTGACGCTGAGGCAAGTGGACCCCACGAGTGACGAGGAACCGCAATCCCTGGGTACCATGCACTATTTTTGAGTGCAACCCCTTCACGACGTACTACGAACTTGTGCTTTGGGCCACGTGTGGTCCAAGCCTCCAGCAGGATTTCCACTGAAGGTCAGAGGCCTACCCCATCCCGAGTGACCGTGGGCCCCTGTTGAGTGAATCCTCCCGAGGCGTCTTCGCGATCCCTTGCCGGTTGGCTTGTGGGTCCCCAGAAGACTTTTCTACAATTCCAAAGGGCTCCCCTGATTGCTCCAGGCCTGCCCTGACTTACCCTAGCTGGGTGAGTCGCTCAGACCTTGCTGGTCTGCACCGCTGACTTTTTACTCTTTCCACGAGACTTGCTGATACTAAGGCTTGTTGGCTCCAACACCGCAGTAAGCTGCAGACTTCATGAGACACACCGAATCCAGCTCCTGGTCATCGTCGACGCCTCCTGGACCTCGTGGCTGAAGAGTCAAGACACCCGTGATCACCTGAAATCACCCGACGACTGTGGGCATCCATCTTCCTTGCCCCGGGTCACTGCCAAGTGACTTTGAACACTGTCCCCTCTGCTTTCAGGTCTTCCTTCTTCTGAATCCAGGCTTGGATTCCACCGGACACTTCTCCTGTCTTCACATGCAGCAAGTCTTCTTTGACTCCCATTGAAAACGATGCCGCGACCCGACACCAAAAGACACCTATGCACCCAGCTTCCCTGGGTGAGGTAACTCCAGCACTACGGTGCTCCTGTGGGTGTTGGCTCTAGAACTACTTACCCTGTAAGTGACTTGCTTGTAGACTCTCCCGAAGTATCCTAAAACTCTAAATATCCAATCGCGACTTGCTCCATTGAAGTCAATTGGGATCCGCGACTGTGTTCTCACACTGCACGCGTCTCCCGTGGATCCTTTACTTACCTGCCTTGGGTGGATTAGTGACGCCCCAGCACTTCTGAAGGCCCTAGGCCTTGTCCCCTTGCAAGTCGTTATCTCTAAGTCTCTTTTTTAGTATATGGTCTGGTACGCCCCTAGGGCCCCAGCCATATTTGTGCTTAACTTGTTGTGAAATGTTGATTTGTGCATTTGTCCTTGACTTCTAATCTCATTAAGAGATTAGTAGAGTGTGTCTAGCAATAAATACATATATATTTTATATATATACCTGTGTGGTGTCCTTTCATTTAGTAATTCAAGAGATTATAAGGTAAAACAAGCTGCTTTACATTCCTAAAAAGACTTAGCCTGAAGGCTGCTCTCCACAGCTACCACTAGGATAGCTTTCTTTAAAAGGTTGTCTTAAACCTACTACCATAAGAGTCGAATTGTACTGGTGCAAGGTGTCCACTTTAACTAGTGAACAGCATATACCAGGCCAACTTCTCACATTGGTGGGCAGCGTGTGGGATTACAGCTTGCCATTATTTTACCAGAAAATCTCTATTTGAATTACTAACTGAAAACCACTAAAGGTACTCAAGGTACATATAAAGTCAAGCTTAGTATCAATAAGTTCTACTGAACTTAGAGCTGTGTGTCAAGGGATAGCACACCCTTTCTACAGCTCAAGCTAGGATCAGTACGCCACAAACTAGTGTAGGTAGTACAACACTGCACAACACTAGAATGTCCTTAAGGGTTGGAACCAGTGGGTCCACCCAGCCTCAGTATAAGAACATGACTTACTTTGACTTGAAAGCCATGTGTGCTGCAAGGCACCTGAGGATTGGCCAGAGTCCCTCCACCTGATAGATGTGCTGACAGCAGATGATCTTAGATTAGCTCTAGGTGCTAATGAGTCTGTATCAGGGGGTGGGTCAATTACAGTGTCTGGGTCAGATGATGAAAATCAGGATGACCTGGACTCTGTGGTTGAAGGGCCGGACCCACAAGGGTCTGAAAAGAACAGAGGAATTCTCCCTAAGAGAACTGACAGAGTGGAGGAGAGGCCTATGTCCCCTTCTAGGGAGTCTGACCACTCCTATCACTCTGGCAGAGAATCTGTCCAACAGAGGAACTCCTACCTTCCTAGAAGGGAGACCTCCTCTGACAGAATGTACAAACTGCTGCAGTATGAGGAAGCAAGATTTGCCCTCAAAACCAAGCAGTTGGCATTAGATAGAGAAGTCTTTGAGCTCCAGAGAGCTTCTAGAAGAGAGGGGTTAGAACCCCATGGTGGCAGCAACAGTGTCCCTAGAGGTAGAGAATATATTCCAGACCATAGGAACCTGAGCAAGGTTGTTCCTCCCTACCAGAGTGGGGATGATATCCACAAGTGGATAACTGCTATGGAAAGGGCCTGTAGAGTACAGGTCCCCCAAAAGCAGTGGGCAGCAATCTTGTGGCTCTCCTTTTCAGATAAAGGAAGAGACAAGCTCATCACTGTTAAAGAAGAGGATGCTGATGACTATGAAGTCCTGAAGAGTGCACTGATAGATGGGTTTGGCTTAACCACTGAGCACTACAGGTTGAAGTTCAGAGACACCCAGAAAGCACAGACTCAGGACCAGGACTGACTTTGTAGATTGTGCAGCCAAGGCTCTGGAGGGTTGGCTGGTTGGCAGTAGGGTTACTGATTTTAAGGGATTGTATAATCTAATTGTGAGAAGTTGGCCTGGTATATGCTGGTTACTAGTTAAAGTGGCCACCTTGCACCAGTACAATTCGACTCTTATGGTAGATAGGTTTAAGACAACCTTTTTAAGAAAGCTATCCTAGTGGTAGCTGTGGAGAGCAGCCTTCAGGCTAAGTCTTTAGAGGAATGTAAAGCGTTTTACCTTATAATCACTAAATGGAAGGACACCACACAGGTATATATATAAAATACATATGTATTTATTTCTAACACATTCTACTAATCTCTTTCTGAGATTAGAAGTCAAGGACATATGCACAAATCAACATTTCACAACAAGTTAAGCACAAATATGGCCGGGGCCCTTGGGGTGTACCAGACCATATACTAAAAAAGAGGTTTAGGAATATCGACTTGAGAAGAGACAAGGCCTAGGGCCTTCAGAAGCGCTGGGGCCTCATTAATCCACCCAAGGCAGGTAAGTAAAGGACCCACGGGAGACGCATGCAGTGTGAGAACACAGCTGCGGATCCCAATAGACTTCAATGGAGCAAGTCGCGGTTGGAATTTTAAAGTTTTTAGTATACTTCGGGAGAGTCTACAAGCAAGTCACTTACAGGGTAAGTAGTTCTAGAGCCAACACCCACAGGAGCACTGTAGTGCTGGAGTTACCTCACCCAGGGAAGCCGGGTGCATAGATGTCTTTTGGTGTCGGGTCGCGGCGTCATTTTCAATGGGAGCCAAAGAAGACTTGCTGCTTGTGAAGACAGGAGAAGTGTCCGGTGGAATCCAAGACTAGATTCAGAAGAAAGAAGACCTGAAAGCAGAGGAGACAGTGTTCAAAGTCGCTTGCCAGTGACCCTGGGCCAGGAAGCTGGATGCCCACAGTAGTCGGGTGATTTCAGGTTATCACAGGTGTCTTGACTCTTCAGCCACGAGGTCCAGGAGGCATCGACGACAACCAGGAGCTGGATTCGGTGTGTCCCATGAAGTCTGCAGCTTACTGAGGTGTCGGCAACCGGATTGGAGCCAACAAGCCTTGGCAACAGCAAGTCTTGTGGAAAGTGAAGAAAGTCAGCGGTGCAGACCGGCAAGGTCTGAGGGACTCACCCAGCGAGGGTAAATCAGGGCAGGCCTGGAGCAACCAGGGGAGCTTTTGGTTCTGTAGAAAAGTCTTCTGGGGACCCACAAGCCAACCGGCAAGGGATTGCAAAGACGCCTCGTGAGGATTCACTCACCAGGAGCCCACGGTCACTCGGGATGAAGTAGGCCTCTGATCTTCAGAGGCAATACTGCTGGAAGCTTGGACCATACGTGATCCAAAGCACAAGTTCGTAGAACGTCGTGAAGGGGTTGCACTCAACAATAGTACATGGGACCCGGGTATTGCTGTTCCTCGTCGTTTGTGGGGTCCACTTGCCTCAGCTTCGCTGGGAACTCACGATGGCCTTGGAGAAGTCAGGAAATCCACTTGTGGGGCTGCAGGGACTTCGGACTCCGGCGGGAGCGGGAAAGTTTGCGACCATTGATTGTAAAGTTTTGCTGCCTGCCAAGCAAGGGAGTCACTCCTTGACTCCAAGGAAGATTCTTCAGTCTCCCAAAGGTGGTGGAACGTCAAAGGTCCAGGATTCTTCTTCAGAGCGTCATCCAGGGATATCTAGTTTGCAATGGCAAGGGTTCCCTAACTTATACTACAAGGAAGGGAGGGACTAGCTCTATGACCACTCCTATGGGAAGGTCAGGGGAGTGGGTGGCTACACCCACTTCCCTTTGTTCAGTTTTGCGCCAGAGATGGGGCTGCTAGCCCCTGAACCGGTTTGAGCTGGCATATGCACAGAGGAGCCTACTGCTCCCCCAGTGCAGGACTTTAAAGCACTCTAGGAGTGCACCCACCCAGCCCCAATACACTAAATCCTGTCTGGAAGGTGGTTACACCTCCCTGTGACAGGATGCCTATTGTTGGGCCTTCTCCACTTTGAGTTTCGGTAAGCAGCAGGAGGGCAGCCCAGTGTCCATGACTGGTGGCATCCATTTTGTGATGCCAGGGCTCTTCAGGATTCTACCGTGTTTCCACAGTGGGTACACGTCTATCCCTCTAGAAGGGTGGGATCATACCCCCACACCAGTTACTGGTGTGGGGGTATGATTCCAAAGCATTTGACACCAAACACGATATGTTTTGATGCAGCCATTCCAAAGTTAGCGTTAACCGCTAGGTTATAATGCCCTTAAGAGTATATGGTTCGACCGCATCCACAAACAGCTACAGAGAATGGACTCTGAGAGCTGCAGAGGGGCCCTGCTCAGGCAGAGGCACCCCCTCACATGGAAACCAAGCACCCTGCCCTCAGAATTGTTAGGGCCTGCCTTCGGGGTGACTGATAGGTTTATATGTGTGTGTAAGGTGAGATATAGGGAACCTATACCTCAGTGAGGAGTGCTAACACTACCTCACCCAGGCTGCAGTAGCAGGCCTGTGGTGTCAGATTTAGTCTGCTTCCCCGGGGTGGCATAATACATGCTTCAGCCCCTGGTAGGCCTGTGAAGTACCTATGCCCTTGGTACCTAAGGTACCATATACTAGGGGCTCATAAGGTACCACAGTATCCAATCACTAGTGCATCTAATATGCACTCCAAGTTGTTTAGAGAGAACAGAGAGGCTGGGGCCCTGGTTAGCAGGGACCCAGCCAGACTATAGCCAGAAACCAGTGTAAACATCAGAAAAAAAGGGGGGGCAACATAAGTGCAGAACCTTCTCTCCTACACTAATGATGAGAGAACAGATCCTTAATAATTGCCAGAACCAGTTGTTGCATCAGTACCTGGTGGACTCTGATCTGACCTCTCCCCAAGAATTGGGAAAGAAGGCAGACAAATGGGTCAGAACCAGGGTGAGGCAGAAAACCCAGAACCAAGGGGGTGACACTAAGAAGCAGGATTCTAAGGGCTCTGAGAAAGGTGGGGAGAAGTCAAAAGACCAGAAGTCTTCACAAGGGCCCCCAAAATCTGCATATGGTGGGGATTCACAGTCTAACAAGGGAAAAGGCCAAAAGAAGCCCTGGTGCAAATTCTGTAAACAGAAAGGGCCAAAGACCAAACCACCACCACTCCTGCCCCTAAGGCAACTGTTCCCCCTAGTACAGCTACTGGTGGAGGTGGTACTCAGAATAAGAATGTAGTAGGGTTGACCCTGGGTTCTGAAGTGGACTCTGGCCTAGTCAGAGTACCCACTCAGGCATTGCTGATTTGTAATGGAGACATTGATATGTTCTTCCTAGTGAGCCCCAGTAATCTGGGCAAATACAGCAGTCTGTAATAAATGGCAAACAGGCTTTGGCATTCAGGGACACAGGTGCTAGTGTCACCATGGTGGCAGAGGATCTTGTGGAGCCTGGGCAGATCATCCTGGGTGAAATGTACCAGGTTACCAATGCAAGCAATGTCAGGACCAACCATAGTCTGGCAATTGTGAATTTCTCCCGGGGAGGGGTAACTGGCCTCAAGAAAGTAGTAGTCAGTGCAGACCTCCCTGTCGAATGTCTATTGGGCAATGATCTAGAGACTTCAGCCTGGTCTGAAGTAGAGCTATGGACTCATGCTGAGATATTGGGCATCCCTGCAGAGGTGTTTGGTGTGACCAGGTCACAGGCCAAAATGCATAACACTGAACCAGCTCTGGATCCTGAAACTATGGACCAGGTGCTTCCCAAGAAGAGGAGCAGTAGGGTTAACGTAGTGCCTTCCCCTCTGTCTCAGATCACAAATTCACCTCTTGAGGGAGGAGAAGCAGATCTGAAGAGGGAACTGCCCCAGAGGGACTTGAGCCTGATCAGGTTGAGTTCTTGGGGGCAGGGGGGCCCTTCTAGGGAAGATCTGAGTAAGGAGCAACAGTGCTGCCCCTTTCTTGAACCCCTCAGACAGCAGGCTGCTGCTGAGGCTGCTGGGAGTGCTAGTGGGTCCCATAAAGTTTATTGGAATGAGGGACTCGTATATTCTGAGGGTAGAGATCCAACCCCTGGAGCCACCAGGAGGTTGGTAATACCTCAGAAGTTTAGGGGGTTCCTCTTGACCCTAGCACATGATATCCCTTTGGCAGGTCACTTGGGCCAAAACAAGACCTGGGACAGGCTTGTTCCACATTTTCATTGGCCACATATGTCAGAGGACACCAAGAAGTTTTGTCGCTCCTGTGTCACTTGCCAAGCCAGTGGCAAGTCAGGTGGCACAACAAAGGCACCCCTGATACCCCTACCTGTGGTGGGGGTACCCTTTGAAAAGGTAGGGATTGACATTGTTGGTCCTCTTGACCCTTCAAGTGCATCTGGGCACAGATTTATCCTGGTGGTAGTGGATCATGCCACCAGGTACCCAGAGGCCATTCCCCCGAGGACCACCACAACCCCTGTGGTGGCAAGAGCCCTCATTGGAGTTTTCTCCAGAGTGGGTTTCCCAAAGGAGGTTATATCTGACAGAGATACCAAGTTCATGTCAGGATATCTAAAAGGAATGTGGAAGGAGTGTGATGTAACTTATAAATTCACTACTCCCTATCACCCACAATGCAATGGGTTGGTTGAACATTTCAACAAAACCCTTAAGGGAATGATTAATGGACTCCCAGAAAAGCTTAGGCGAAAATGGGACCTTCTTCTTCCCTGCCTTCTGTTTGCATACAGAGAGGTTCCACAGAAGGGGGTTGGCTACAGCCCATTTGAACTTCTGTTTGGGCATCGTGTAAGAGGTCCAATATGTTTGGTGAAGGAGGGCTGGGAGTTACCTCTCAAACCCCCCAAACAGGATGTGATGGACTATGTGCTTGGTCTCCGCTCCAGGATGGCCGAATACATGAAGAAGGCAACTAAAAACCTGGAGGCCAGCCACGAATTACAAAAAATTTGGCATGACCAAAAGGCTGTGCTGACTGTGTACCAGCCAGGACAGAAAGTGTGGGTGTTGGAGCCTGTGGCCCCAGCAGCTCTCCAAGACAAGTGGATTGGCCCCCATACCATTGTTGAGCAAAAGGGAGAAGTCACCTATCTGGTGAATCTTGGAACTCCCAGGAGCCCCCTGAGGGTGCTTCATGTCAACAGATTGAAACCATATGTTGACAGGGCTTACATGGGCTTGCTCATGGCAACTGATGAGGAATAGAAGGAGGAGAGTGACCCTCTCCCTAACCTACTCTCACAGAACCCTGGTGATGGGTCAGTAGATGGTGTTGCTTTGGCAAGCAGCCTCACTGACCATCAGCAAACTGAATGCAGACAAGATCTGCAACAGTACAGACATATGTTTAGCCTGACCCCTAGTCAGACTACCTGGTGCACCCATGAGGTGGACACTGGGGACAGTCTGCCTGTCAAGAGTAAAATCTACCGGCAACCTGACCATGTCAGGGACTGTATCAGGACTGAAGTCCAGAAAAAGTTGGAATTAAGTGTGATTGAGCCTTCAGATAGCCCTTGGGTTAGCCCAGTAGTCCTAGTACCCAAACCTCATATCCAGGGTGGTAAGAAAGAAATTAGGTTTTGTGTAGACTACAGAGGCCTCAATGCAGTCACCAGGACTGATGCCTATCCCATACCAAGGGCAGATGAGTTGATTGATATTTTGGCCTCAGCCAAGTATCTAAGTACATTTGACCTAACAGCTGGCTACTGGCAGATCAGGTTAGCTGATGATGCAAAAGACAAAACAGCATTTTCAACCCCTAGTGGGCACTACCACTTTGTGGTGATGCCCTTTGGATTGAAAAATGCCCCTGCCACTTTTTAGAGGTTGGTGAACAAAGTTCTGGCAGGGATGGAAACTTATTGCTCAGCTTATCTAGATGATATTGCTGTCTTTAGTTCCTCCTGGCAGGATCACCTGGTCCACCTCAGAAATGTTTTGGAGGCCCTGCAGAAAGCAGGCCTCACTATCAAGGCCACTAAGTGCCAGATAAGGCAGAGTCAGGTTGTGTACCTGGGCCACCTTGTAGGTGGGGGCCAGGTTCAGCCTTTACAGAGCAAAATCCAAACCATCATGGAATGGGTTGCTCCACCACCCAGACACAGGTGAGAGCCTTTTTAGGCCTGACTGGGTATTATAGGAGGTTTGTCAAGGGATATGGATCTATAGTGACCCCCTTGAATGATCTTACCTCAAGGAAAATGCCAAAAAAGGTTCAGTGGACAGCTACCTGTCAGAAGGCATTTGAAGACCTAAAGCAGGCCATGTGCACTGCCCCCATCTTACAGAGTCCAGACTACACCAAAAAGTTCATTGTCCAAACAGATGCTTCTGAGCTGGGTGTGGGAGCTGTACTGTCTCAACTGAATGATGAAGGTCAAAAACAGCCAGTAGCTTTCATTAGCTGAAGGCTGACCCCTAGAGAGAAACATTGGTTCGCTATAGAGAGGGAGGCCTTTGCTGTGGTGTGGTCCCTTAAGAAGCTGAGGTCATACTTGTTTGGCACTCACTTCATAGTTCAGACTGACCACAAACCCCTCCTATGGCTTAAACAGATGAAAGGTGAAAACCCAAAACTTTTGATGTGGTCCATTTCCCAACAGGGAATGGACTATTTAGTGGAACATAGACCTGGAACCCAACATGCCAATGCAGATGGACTCTCAAGGTATTTCCACTTAGAACACGAAGACTCAACTGGTCAAGGTTAGTTTAATGTCCCTGCGTTTGGGAGGCGGTTGTGTAGGAGAGTAGGATCTGCCTCTTATGTTGCCCCCACTTTTTTTCTGATGTTTACACTGGTTTCTGGCTATAGTCTGGCTGGGACCCTGCTAATCAGGGCCCCAGCCTCTCTGTTCTCTCAAAACTACTTGGAGTGCATATTAGGTGCACTAGTGATTGGATACTGTGGTACCTTATGAGCCCCTAGTATATGGTACCTTAGGTACCAAGGGCATAGGTACTTCACAGGCCTACCAGGGGCTGAAGCATGTATTATGACACCCCTGGGAAGCAGACTAAATCTGACACCACAGGCCTGCTACTGCAGCCTGGGTGAGGTAGTGTTAGCACTCCTCACTGAGATATAGGTTCACTATATCTCTCCCTGCACACACATTTAAACCTATCAGTTAGCCCTAAGGCAGGCCCTCTCAAACCTGAGGGCAGGGTGCTTGGTTTCCATGTGAGGGGGTGCCTCTGCCTGAGCAGAGCCCCTCTGCAGCTCTCAGAGTCCATTCTCTGGGGCTGTTTGTGAATGCGGTCAAACCATATACTCTTAAGTGCATTATAACCTCACGGTTAATGCTAACTGTGGAATGGCTGCTTCAAACAATGTTGTGTTTTGTGTCAAACACTTTTGAATCATACCCCCACACCAGTAACTGGTGTGGGAGTACGATCTCACCCTTCTAGAGGGATAGACATGTACCTACTGTGGAAACACGGTAGAATCCTTAAGAGCCCTGGCATCACAAAATGGATGCCACCAGTCACAGACACTGGGCTGCCCTCCTGCTGATGACCGAAACTCGCAGTGGAGGAGGCCCAACAATAGGCATCCTGTCACAGGGAGGTGTGGTCACCTCCCAGACAGGGTTTAGTGTATTGGGGCGGGGTGGGTGCACTCCTAGAGTGCTTTGAAGTCCTGCACTGGGGGAGAAGTAGGCTCCTCTGTGCATACACCAGTTCAGACCGGCTCAGGGGCTACCTGCCCCTGCTCTGGCATGAAACTGGACAAAGGGAAGTGGGTGTAGCCACCCACTCCCCTGACCCTCCCATAGGTGGGGTCATAGAGCTAGTCCCTCCCTTCCTTTCAGTATAAGTTAGGGAACCCTTGCCATTGCAAACTAGATATCCCTAGATGACGCTCTGAAGAAGAATCCTGGACCTTCGACGTTCCACTACCTTTGGAAGACTGAAGAATCTCCCTTGGAGTCAAGGAGTGACTCCCCTGCTTGACAGGCACCAAACTTCGCAATCAATGGTCGCAAACTTTCCCGCTCCCGCCGGAGTCCGAAGTCCCTGCAGCCCTGGAAGTAGATTTCCTGACTTCTCCAAGACCAACGTGAGTCCCCAGTGAAGCTGAGGCAAGTGGACCCCACGAGCGACGAGGAACAGCAATACCCGGGTACCGCGTACTATTGTCAAGTGCAACCCCTTCATGACGTTCTACAAACTTGTGCTTTGGACCACGTGTGGTCCAATCCTCCAGCAGGATTTCCTCCGAAGATCGGAGGCCTACCTCGTCCCGAGTGACCGTGGTCTCCTGGTGAGTGAATCCTCACGAGGCATCTTCGCAATCCCTTGCTGGTTGGCTTGTGGGTCCATAGAAGACTTTTCTACAGAACCAAAGAGCTCCCCTGATTGCTCCAGGCCTGCCCTGATTTACCCTCGCTGGGTGAGTCCCTCAGACCTTTCTGGTCTGCACCGCTGACTTTCTTCACTTTCCACGAGACTTGCTGTTGCCAAGGCTTGTTGGCTCCAGTCCGGTTGCCGACACCTCAGTAAGCTGCAGACTTTGTGGTACACGCCGAATCCAGCTCCTGGTCATCGTCAACGCCTCCTGGACCTTGTGGCTGAAGAGTCAAGACACCCGTGATCACCTGAAATCACCTGACTACTGTGGGCATCCAGTTTCCTGGCCCCGGGTCACTGCAAGTGACTTTGAACACTGCCTCCTCTGCTTTCACGTCTTCTTTCTTCTGAATCCAGCCTTGGATTCCACCAGACACTTCACTTGTCTTCACAAGCAGCAATTCTTCTTCGGCTCCTATTGAAAAGGACGCCGCGACCCGACACCAAAAGACACCTATGCACCCCGCTTCCCTGGGTGAGGTAACTCCAGCACTACGGTGCTCCTGTGGGTGTTGGCTCTAGAACTACTTACCCTGTAAGTGACTTGCTTGTAGACTCTCCCGAAGTATCCTAAAACTCTACATTTCCAATCTCAACTTGCTCCATTGAAGTCAATTGGGATCCGCGGCTGTGTTCTCACACTGCATGCGTCTCCCGTGGGTCCTTTATTTACCTGCCTTGGGTGGATTAGTGAGGCCCCAGCACTTCTGAAGGCCCTAGGCCTTGTCCCCTTGCAAGTCGTTATCTCGAAGTCTCTTTTTTAGTATATGGTCTGGTACACCCCAAGGGCCCCAGCCATATTTGTGCTTAACTTGTTGTGAAATGTTGATTTGTGCATATGTCCTTGACTTCTAATCTCATAAAGAGATTAGTAGAGTGTATCTAGTAATAAATACATATATATTTCATATATATACCTGTGTGCTGTCCTTTCATTTAGTAATTCAAGAGCTTATAAGGTAAAACAAGCTGCTTTACATTCCTCTAAAGACTTAGCCTGAAGGCTGCTCTCCACAGCTACCACTTGGTTAGCTTTCTTTAAAAGGTTGTCTGAAACCTACTACCATAAGAGTTGAATTGTAGTGGTGGAAGGTGTCCACTTTAACTAGTGAACAGCATATACCAGGCCAACTTCTCACACATGGACTTTAGGTACACTTCAGATTGGATTCTGGGGTACCCTTATAAGTCCCTAGTATATGGTATACTATATACCCAGGGCATAGGTTCCCCAGAGGACTCTCAGGGGCTGCAGCATGTATTATGCCACCCCTGGGAGACCATTCAAAATGACACAACAGGTCTGCTACTGCAGCCTGTGTAAGGTAGTGTATGCACCCCTTACTTAGATATAGGTTCACTATATCTATCCATATCACTGCACATATAAACCTATCAGTCACCCCTATGGCAGGCCTAATCAATCCTGAAGGCAGGGTGCTGGGTTTTATGTGAAAGGGTGCCCATGCATGAGCAGAGCCCCTCTGCAGCTTTCGAACCTCTATTCCGGGGTTGTTTGTAATGCAGCCAACCATATACTCTTAAGTGCATTATAACCTCGCGGTAAATGCTAACTTTAAAACGGCTGCATGGAAACATGTCGTGTTTGGTGTCAAACACCTTGGAATCATACCTCCACACCAGTAACTGGTGTGGGAGGTATGATTCCACCCTACTAGAGGGAGAAATATGACAATACCTGTACACCCGGTACCAGCTTCACAGACCCTGTGTTAGGGTTTGTCTTAAGAATCACGCTCAACCTCATACAGAGTTTTAAGAATGAATACCAATTATGTAGATTAAGTACTAAAGTTTCATTCAGGTGTATTCCATGAGTATTTGCCAATATTATTATTTTAAACATCAGACCATTTATTGTCAAAAAAGTGCTTATGTTTCCTTTGTATTTGTGTATTATTATTATTTGTACTTTGCCAGTGCTTATTTGCAAGGTTAGGTTTTGCTAGAATGAAGCCGTCAGGAGTTAGAACTCCTTTACACTGTAAGCACGTTTTGGAACACACTCCGTATGCAGCAGGCACAAGTTACGTTGATTTTTAAGACAGCTGGTCCATGTGCTGCACGTGTTTTTTCCTTTCGCATTGAAGCAACCCCACCCTCCTGAAAATCTATTTAAACGTGAAGCGAGCAAACGCACATGCTTACGCTCGTTATTGTTTCACTCACCTGGAGTCTTCAGTCCTTCGTCGATGGAAGTTCCCTCTTCGGACATCCCGGCACCTTTGACGTGCTGAGCAGCCTTTCCGGTCCAACCTGATTCTATGTCAGGACAGGAGGCTCTGATTATGCTTTCTCATTTCTTTATTAGAAATGCCCAGCAGCCAATCAGAACCGTTTGTGAAACGAAAAAACTACAGTACCCATGAGCACCAGGGTACCACGTGACCAACCATAGAGTCTCTCATATAAAAGATACAATAGGAGAAAGTACGTCCTCTTTCTTTGCTGCTCCGCAGCCAGTTAAGTGCCTTTTATTTACTTCACTTGATACTTTGTTGCATTGTTCTCTGTTGCGATACCGCTTTGACGCGCTCGCTTGTTATTCACTTATTGTTGCTAATTTGCATGGATACTTTGTTGCGCGCTGTCACACGCGGTTTTTAGGTCTCCGCTCGTCGCGCGGTGCACATTTGGGGAGCGTGGTCACACCTCCCGAGGTCAAGACGCTCGTTGGAGCGTCGGTGTCCTTCTTTTGGTGGAGTGGGAGTCTGGGGGCTGAGGAGCTCGCGCTAGTGCGCGAGCTTCTCTGTTTACATTAAACTTGAGGCGGCCGTTACCGCGCATGCGTGGCGGCCATTTTGTCTGTTTATGTTCGTGTTTTCACACGGAGCTTGATTGAATCGGTTGTTTCTTCACACCGCTGCCCACAGCCTCAGTTTTTCTTCAGCCCCGTCGACGCCCTTTGCTGATTTAAGGCTTGGGGCTGTACAATAACGCATAGGCACTGCCTAGAGTGACTGTCAGCAAGCCCTCCCTCCACAATTAATTTATTTATTTATTTGGTCAGGTTTTCTACCTTTCCCTGTGGCTTGCTGTGGGGTTCTTCACTCCCCCTGAATTGTGCCTTTGGCATAGATATATATATTGACAGTGGAGTGTCATTTTGTGGGCATTAATTTCACTTTACTGTGACAAAAGGTAAAATGGAGGAGTATTTTGATGACGATGATTACTCCTTTGAGGATGAGGGCTCTAGTTTCCTAGAGCAGGATTTAGTAGAGGCTCTGGACCAAGGAGTTCAGCACTCCATTAATAAAGCCCTGGTCCACTCTATCAATCCTCTGAAGCGTCATTTGACGCACTATGCCAAACAACAGGGTTGGTTGCCTTCTTCACGTTCCTCTAAGTCCCCAGTTAATCCGCATAGGTCGGATTTTAAACGACTGGCTAAATCTCTAGCCTCAGAAAAGGCTTCCTCCTTGCCATCGGTAGGCGCTTCTACCTCTGCTGGCTGTCTGACTGACACTGACGGTCCTCCTTCCTCTTCCTCGGACCAGGATGTTCCGCCACCACGCAAGAAGTCTCGTAAGGAGCACTATGTCGATGCTCCTACTCACCCTCAGGTCCTTACCTTTGAACCATCTGAACTTTATCACCCCCATTCATCTTCCTGGCTTCCTTCTCCTGCGGTAGCGGACTATGTTCAGGCGCACATCCGACAGCCCTTTGAGAAGGATGTTAGGGCTCGCCTCCGCTCCGAGTGCCCTCGCCCGGATCTCGCTGATCACCTGGCAGACACTCCTGAAATTGATTCCACGATGCTTTCATACCTGAAAAAATTCGCAAAGGATCCAAAGAAGGGTCTGGACAGATCCTGGCGTTCCTGTCAGGATAAAATGCTGGATTTATTGGGACACCTCACCAAGATTCTTGATCTTGGCTTTCAAGCCAAGGAAGCTGCTTCCCTTGTGGATCCGGATGACCTCATAGAATGGGCTCAGAGGGCTATTTGCCAGTTAGGCAATGCAAATTGTGCAATTTCGAGTGAGCGCCGTCGCTCTATTCTTCTCAAAATTGATCCAAAGTTGGCGGAACTCTCTACTTCCGAATCTGGACCAGTGGCTCAGGGTCTTTTATTCGGCCAGCCGTTTCTTAAAGAACTAACAAAGTTTGTTGCGACCTTCAGCGGTTTGGATAAAGCTCAAGCTTCCATCAAGCGTGCACTTCGTCCGGTTTTTGCCAGGGCCGGACGACATAGGGGACGCTCGTTCGGCCGTGGCTCCCATAATCCCTCCCAGAGGGGTTATCAGTCCCAGAGAGGCGGTGGTCAGGAGTCAGGCTACAACTCCCGCTCAAACTTCTATCCTTCCCGCAAAGGGAGAGGTCAATTCCGGAAAGGCCGTTCCGGTGGCAACCAAGGTGCCTATCACGACTCTAACACCTCAGGTGAGTTTGATTCCTTTTTCCGAGGTGGTTCTGGGGGGCAGAATACGTTTTTTTCTCCAGAACTGGCGTCAAATCTCCAACGATGCTTGGGTTCTGCAAACTGTTCAAGGTTTCAAAATAGAATTCTATCAGACCCAACATCAATCCCTCCCTCCAACTCCTCTAAATTTTTCTCTTCAAGACCAAAAGTTTATCTCGGCGGAGATAGAATCCCTTCTCGCCAAAGGGGCTATTATTCCAACTATTCCCCACCCACAAGGGTTCATCAGCAATGTTTTCTTGGTTCAGAAAAAAGGGGGTGGCAATCGTCTGGTCCTCAACTTGAAAGATTTAAACTGAAGTGTCGTTTACAGACACTTCAAAATGGAAGGGATCCATCTTTTGCGCGATCTTCTTCGCGAGGGGGACTGGATGGTTCGGCTCGACCTCAAGGATGCGTATCTTTCGATTCCCATTTTCGAGCCTCATCGTCGTTTTCTTCAATTCAGTTGGCAGGGGATTTGGTACGAATACACGGTTCTCCCTTTCGGCCTCTCGTCAGCACCCTGGTGCTTCACGAAACTTCTGAGGCCCGTAGTGGAATGTCTGCGTGCTCGGGGTGTCCGCTTAATAATATATCTCGACGATATTCTTCTCATGGCGGACAGTCCCCTCACAGTCTTAACACACCTGGAGTGGTCTATCGACCTTTTACAATCCCTGGGTTTTCTAGTCAATCCGCAGAAATCTATCTTGAACCCTACACAGGTGATCGAGTTTCTGGGTTTCCAGGTGAATTCCCTATCCTGTCAACTTCTATTACCAAACCAAAAGATTCGGTACATCAAGAGGGAATTGAGGTCTGTTCTTTCCAGACAGACTGTGTCGTTGAGATCGTTAGCACGTGTTGTCGGTCTATTGGCGTCCTCCATTCAGGCGATATTCCCAGGTCCTCTGCACTACAGAGCACTTCAAAGGTTGAAGATTCGTCATCTCCAAAAAGGTCTTCGTTATTCAGATCTGATTCCTCTTTCCGAGGATGCGAAGAGCGAGATGCAATGGTGGTTAGACCACATGGAGGCCTGGAATGGACGAGCCCTGTTCGGCTCCTCTCCGGATCTGGTGATAGAATCCGATGCCAGTCTATGGGGTTGGGGAGCCCGGTGCGGTCCCATCTCGACCAGGGGTCGATGGTCCCCCCAGGGACTGTCTCTTCACATCAACTGTCTAGAGCTTCTAGCGGGTTCCTTTGCGATCCGGTGTTTCTCTCCTCTTCAGACCGATTGTTGTATCCTTCTCCGCATGGACAACGTTTCAGCGGTCCGGTATGTCAACAAGTTGGGGGGAACACGATCCAAGATTTTGGCGGAGATCGCCAAGGATTTTTGGCACTTCTGTCTTCAACAGAAGATCACAGTTATTGCCGAATATCTTCCCGGCTGTCGCAATCAGATTGCGGACTGGAACTCTCGCCATCTTCGCGACTTCAGCGATTGGCGCCTTCATCCGCGCATTTTTCGCATTCTCCGTCGGACTTGGGGTCAATGTCACCTGGATCTGTTTGCGTCTCGCCTAAATACTCAACTCCCTCTATTCTTCAGCTGGAGGCCGGATCCGAAAGCCCTGGCCACGGATGCATTTCTTCAGACTTGGCCGTCCACTCTGTGTTACGCCTTTCCCCCGTTCATGATGATTCCCAGGGTTCTGGCCTACTCGAAACGTTTTCAAACAGAGCTAATTCTCATTGCTCCGCTGTGGAGAGCTCAAGCGTGGTTCCCGGTTCTTCTGGAGATGTGTTGTGCGGTCCCGTTCCTTCTCCCCCAGAAGTGGAATCTGTTGTTGGATCCCCTCGGCAATCCGCATTTCCTTGTTCTATCCGGCAATCTCCTTCTGTTGGCGTGGCGAGTTTCGGGGATCGCTGGCCGCTCCCAGGCCTTTCATGCGACGCTTCCAAATTCATCAGTGACGCCTGGTCTCCCAGTACTCACAAACGATATAGAGCCTCATGGAAACGCTGGTGTGACTGGTGTGTTCAGCGGGAAGTTGATGCCGCTTCAGCAGATGTGGCTATGATTATTAATTTTCTAGCTTCTCTCGCTTCCTCTGGTTTGGCTTATCGCACGGTCAACAACTTCCGTTCCGCCATCTCCGCGGCTCATGTTCCTATCAATGGTAAACCGGCAAGTGAACATCCCTTAATTTCCAAATTGCTTAAGGGCATTCGTTTGGCGAATCCTCCGTGTCCTAAATATGTCTCGCTTTGGGATGTCTCCATTGTTTTGAGATTTTTGGAGGCTTGGCCTTCTAATTCATTACTTTCTCGCAAGCAACTCTCTGCCAAATTGACTATGCTGTTATGACTCGTTTCTTGCAAACGAGTTTCTGATGTGCGTGCGTTAGACTTAGCAGGTCGTAGTTTTACACCCGAGGGTGTCACTTTTCTTATTTCTAAAAGCACCAAAACGGCTACCTCTTCGGTTACCTATCCTTCTTTTCCTCATCACCCCAACCTTTGCGTTGTTCAATGTGTCAAGGATTACGAGGTATGTACTGCCCCTTTACGTTCTGATACACAGGGTCAACTACTTATTGCCTTGCAGAAACCTTTTCGTCCTGTTACTCCTGCTACTTTAGCTCGCTGGGTTAGATGGCTCTTGTCTGAGGCTGGAATTGATGTTTCCATTTTTGGTGCTCATTCGGCTCGCGGGTCCATGGCCTCTAAAGCGTTCTCGATGGGTGTTTCATTATTGGACATCATGAAAACCGCAGATTGGTCTTCTGATTCTATGTTCAAAACTTTTTATTACAAACCTATCGAACATATTGCTTCTGTAGTGGTGGATCATCTTTGAACAAGCATAATCGGAGCCTCCTGTCCTGACATAGAATTAAAAATTTGCAAACATTTGTGACAAGAATTTTCAATTCTATTAAGGACAAGGAGGCGAGGATTATCCCACCCAAAGTCATGATTGATTCTCATGTTTTTCATTGTTACAGTTGCATTTGATTTATGCCAATGCATTGGTTTCTCTCTTTTTACCCTCCCTTTTGTATTGCCTTCACTCTCTTTATCGGATGAGTATTACGGCTGTACTTTCTTTTCAGGTTCTGACCCGAAATAGTGACCCTACTGTTCCTCCTGCTTACTCCGCTTGGATAGTCTGCTGCCTCCTCTGTTCGGCGATTGCTGTGTTTCTAACGTCAGGATGATCACCGGCTGTGGCTGATGGATTCTGTTACCTGGCATTCTTCGTTTTTCCATTGGACTTCCTGTTTTCTGTGAACTGTTCCTCACCAAAGAAAGAGGACGTACTTTCTCCTATTGTATCTTTTATATGAGAGACTCTATGGTTGGTCACGTGGTACCCTGGTGCTCATGGGTACTGTAGTTTTTTCGTTTCACAAACGGTTCTGATTGGCTGCTGGGCATTTCTAATAAAGAAATGAGAAAGCATAATCCTCGCCTCCTTGTCCTTAATAGAATTGAAAATTCTTGTCACGAATGTTTGCAAATTTTTAATTCATCTTCCCCTTCGCAGCAAAGAAAACCGGTTTCTCTTCATTCTGGTCCCGTTTTTTAAAGGCGCCTCGTCCTGAAAAAAGGAAAGTAAGTTAGCAGTCACGAAAAGGACGTGCAGGACATTACAGTAAGTCTATTTACATATTATATTGGAAATGAAAGCGAAAAAGACATCGGACTAAAACACAGGAAATTATTGGGGATTTTGGAATCAAGCAAGACATGCTAAGATAAAAACTTTACTTATCTTTTAGTAGACAATTAGTCTTCTTGGCATAAATCAACCCAATGGACCTATAAAAGAACAGAAGAACATTCTTATGTGAAATAAGGTGCCTTCTTTACGAAACAAATTGTAATTTTCTTTTTAAGTAAGTGTACAGCAGGCGCCAGATATCATACTATTTTGTTGATGTAGTAATAGTTGAACATCTGTGCTCAGGTGTGTTTATTTCTTTTACAGAGAGAGTAAATCACTCTAAATTTTGCATTTTTATGAATGACATTCTGGTGGAGACAAGACCAGAATAGAGAGGTATAGTTATTCATTGTATTAGTCTAGAGGTAATTGGAGAATTTAGGTTCTAAAACTATATGCTAATGTTATTTTGTTGCTTCTGTTTGAAATTAGAGATACAGTCCATAGACGTCTGGCCATCTACAGCAGATTGAAGCTGGAAATTGGAGTGTTTCTGTGTGTTTATTATTTTGTCCCAATTCCCCCTTCCCTTAGGATTTTGCTCCTGGTAAACTGTGTTTATGAATTCAGTTTTTCAGAGGCAGATTCTTAGGGGCAGCTGAGACAAATCCTCTCATCTCTCAAGTTGAACGTCCTGGATTTCAGGTGAGCGAAGGTCTAACAGAAGCATAAGCCTTCACAAAAAATAAGGTTCTCCTTGAGAGATATGGATTTGGAAGACGTAAGAATTAACGGCCAAGCAATGGCTCAAGTACTTGAAGAAGATGTGGAAAGGAACAAATCTGTGACAGATATGTTACATAAAATGCAATTAGAGATAAATAAATTAAAACAGGAGAATTTAGCTTTGCGACAAGAAGTAGTTCGTTATAAGCCAAGAGAGTCTTTATGGGGTGCTCCTTTTTCTTCAGCTTTTCAAGACTCTTCAGACTTTGGAAACAAAGCAAAATCTTCTAATGCGTTTATGGTATCAGACACAAATCCGTCTCCAGTACAAGTCACAGTAGCTGTACCTAATGTCGTTCCGCTATCAGCTCCAGAACGCTTTTTTGGTGATAGTAATAAGTTTAATGTGTTTATTAGTCAATGTCAATTACACTTTATTTGTAAACCACATTTATTCCCTACTGACGCAACAAAGGTGGCATTTGTACTTTCTTATTTGGGAGGCACTGCAGCAAATTGGTCTATACCATATATTGATAGAGACGATCCTATTTTGCATAACTGGCCCCAGTTTAAAGGAACAATGACTAAATTATTTGCAAAACATACCTACGTTCAAGCTAGTGACAATGAGTTGCTTAACTTAAAACAGGGAAAACGAGATTTGTTAACCTATGTCACCATGCTTAATAGACTATTGACAGAAACTCAGTGGCCTGAGGAAAAGCGCATGTCTTTATTTTATAGAGGTTTGCGCGACGATTTAAAGGATGCCTTAGCGCACATTGTAGATCTTCCTGATGAGTATTCAGAATTTGTGAATTTAGTTGTAAAACTAGATCACGCTTGGGAGAAAGAGAAGGAGATAAAACGCGATTTGAGGCTAGATTTTCGATATTAAAACATGACAAAAAGGAATCTGATAATAGAGTGTCAGAATCTGAACCTATGCAGATAGGAACCATCAAAGGACCTTTGTCAGTAGAAGAAAAAGATAGAAGAAGAAAATTAAACTTATGTTTATATTGTGCTCGGTCAGGACATTTTGCAAAAGATTGTCCTATCAAACCTAAGGTATCAAAAAAGGCAAATTCCATCGTAATAAATCCTCTAGAGCAGGAAAACTAAGGAACTCGTCAAGAAGGGAGGTCTCTTGCATAAGTGGAAAAAATCTACAGATCTCCAAACTTTTAACAAATACTGTGCCAAGAATACCACGACACTTTGTTATACAAGTTGTTTTGATAATGAGTACTCATTTACGACACTCAGTCCCAGTCTTACTAGACTGAGGAGCCACTGGGAATTTTATGGACATTAAAATGGCTCAAGAATTACATATAGCCACTGAATGGAACACTCACCCTGAGTCTGTTTGTGCGGTGGATGGTTCCGAACTATCCTCAGGAATGATAACAAAGAGAACTAGTTCTCTTATCATGGTATGCCAAAATGGTCATACAGAAAAAAATAAGTTTTGATTTAATTGATACACCTACTTTTGGTCTTATTTTAGGGGTACCTTGGCTAACACTGCATAACCCTAAAATAAACTGGATTTCACGAACTCTAACCTTGGATTCCTCACATTGTCGAGAATCTTGTTACCAAGAAGCACCTAACGACTCCATGACAATTTTACATTGTGCAAGTACAGTAACACTTGTTCCTAGTATTCCATCTGAATATCAGGACTTTAAGGATGTATTTGATCCTGTTAAAGCTGGTGTTTTACCACCACATAGATCATACGATTGTCGTATAGACCTAATACCTGGAGCTTCCTTGCCAAATAGTAGAGTGTATGCTCTTACAGAGGAAGAAACTAAATATTTGAGAACTTACTTGGATGATTTATTGGTGTCGGGTTTTATAAGACATTCCACATCTCCTGTATCCTTGCCACTATTTTTTATCCCTAAACCTGATGGAAGTCTCCGCGCATGTATAGATTATCGCGGATTAAACAAAGCTGCTATTAAAAATAAGTATCCATTGCCTTTGATACCAGTCCTATTAGACCAATTATGTCATTAAACTATTTACACAAAATTAGATTTAAGAGGGGCATATCACCTTGTCAGAGTAAAAGAAAATGACGACTTCAGAGTAAAAGAAAATGACGACTGGAAAACTGCTTTCAAAACTAAATTTGGTTTATTTGAGTACACAGTAATGCCCTTTGGGTTATGTAATGCCCCTGCAGCATTTCAATATTTTATTAATGAGGTGTTACATGAATTTCTTGATGTTTGTGTAATAGCTTATATTGATGACATACTTATCTATTCTAAAACAAAGGAAGAACATATCCATCAAGTCAGAGCAGTATTAAACAAATTATTAGAAAATCATTTGTTTGCAAAATTGGAGAAATGCATTTTTAATACAGATACAGTTGATTTTCTTGGATATTGTTTATCCCCAGCAAGAATAATGATGGACTATAAGAAGGTGAGCGCCATCAAAGATTGGCCAGAACCCACAACTGTGAAAGAGGTACAGAAAGTCTTAGGTTTTGACAACTTTTATAGGCGCTTTATTCCTCACTTTGCAGAGACAGTGGTACCTCTTACCAAATTATTACACAAAGGTCAGATATTTTCTTGGTCAGAACAAGCAGCTCAAGCATTTGAGCTTGTTAAACAAAAAGTTACCTCTGCACCTCTGTTAAAACACGCAGATCCAGATCTTCCTTTTTTCGTTGAAGCAGATGCTTCACAGATGGCAGTGGGAGGGGTACTCTCTCAAAGAGATACCCAGGATGGTAAACTACATCCCGTAGCTTTCTATTCTAAGAAATTGCTGCCTGCTGAACAGAACTATACTGTAGCTGAGAGGGAGCTCTTAGCTATTAAATTAGCATTGACAGAATGGAGACACCATTTAATGGGAACAAAATTTCCGGTCACCATCTTTAGTGATCATAAAAAATTTCAGTTTTTTAGTTCTGTAAAGGCACTGTCACCACGGCAAATGCGCTGGTTAAATTTCTTTAGTGCCTTTGACTTTGTTATTACTTATAGACCAGGAACACAGCAGTTACAGTCAGATGTTTTATCTAGATATGGATATACAAATGAATCTAAAAAAGAGTTGACAGGTCCCCCCATAATACCTCCACAAAGATATTGGCGCCAATCATTCAACATAATTTTTTGAAAACAGTAAGGGCAGAGCATTTTAAGTTAAATGCACAGACCTGGTTAAAAAGTCCTCACAATTCTATACAGGATGGTTTGTTTTACCATAAATCTTTACTGTTTGTGCCAACCAAGGATTTGCAAGAAAAGGTGATGACATGGCATCATGACTCAATATTAGCTGGTCATCCAGGTTATCAAAAGACTCTAGATAATTGTAAAAAACATTTTTGGTGGTCCTCAATGATCACCGATATTAAAGAATATGTAAGCACTTGTTCTATCTGTGCTAGAAATAAATCTTTACACAAAGCACCTATGGGTTTATTACAACCCTTATCTACTCCCCATGTCCCTGGCATACAGTCAGTTTGGACTTTATTACTAATCGACCAGAAGCAAATGATTACACAACTATATTAGTGGTAGTGGATTATTTGTCAAAAATGTCACACTTCATGCCATTGATTAAACTTCCTACCGCTGCAGAATTGACAAATATTTTTATTAAAGAAATAGTGAGGTTACATGGCTTGCCAACCAAGGTCGTTTCGGACAGAGGAAGTCAATTCACCTCAAAATTCTGGACAAATCGGTGTAAAAGTCTAAAAATGGAAATAGCTCTTTCCACAGCCTTTCACCCTGAGACAGATGGTCAAACGGAAAGAGTGAACCAAACATTATTACAAACCTTACGATGTTTAATGGCAGAATTTACTACTGAATGGGATAAAGTGTTACCAATTGGTGAATTTATTTATAACAACAATGTACATTCAGCAACACAATGACCACCATTATACTTTTTAAATGGGTACCATCCAAGAGTATTACCTATAACAGTAATTCCTTCTTCAACTCCAGGAGTCACAGAACAACTCTCTACTCTATTAAATATTCAAGAAAAAGCAACAAAACATCTAAATAAATATAAAGAGTTGATGAAAAAACAAACAGACAAACATAGATTAGACGCTCAGGAATATCAAATTGGAAATAAAGTATGGCTCTCAACTAAGAATTTGAATATATTGGGACCTAGAAAATTGTTACCAAAATACATAGGACCATTTTCTGTAAACAAGATTATAAATCCAGTAACAGTGCAGTTAGAACTGCCTCCTGAATATGCAATACACCCTACTTTTCATGTTTCCTTGTTAAAACCCTATAATCCTGAAACTAGGTTGGAACCCCCACCTCCACCCATTCCCATAAATGGTCATTTAGAGTATGAAGTACAAAAAATATTAGATGCCAAAAGAATTCAAGGAAAGCTTTATTATTTAATAGCTTGGAAAGGATATGATGCTACAGAAAACTCATGGGAGCCAGCATCATTTGTTCACGCACCAAGATTACTGAGACAGTTTTATTTGCGATTCCCACAAAAACCTCGCCCGTGGGGAGGCCTTTGAGGGGAGCGACTGTTAGGGTTTGTCTTAAGAATCACGCTCAACCTCATACAAAGTTTTAAGAATGAATACCGATTATGTAGATTAAGTACTAAAGTTTCATTCAGGTGTATTCCATGAGTATTTGCCAATATTATTGTTTTAAACATCAGACCATTTATTGTCAAAGAAGTGCTTATGTTTCCTTTGTATTCGTGTATTATTATTATTTGTACTTTGCCAGTGCTTATTTGCAAGGTTAGGTTTTGCTAGAATGAAGCCTTCAGGAGTTAGAACTCCTTTACACTGTAAGCACGTTTTGGAACACACTCCGTATGCAGCATGCACAAGTCACGTTGAATTTTAAGACAGTTGGTCTATGTGCTGCACGTGTTTTTTCCTTTCGCATTGAAGCAACCCCACCCTCCTGAAAATCTATTTAAACGTGAAGCGAGCAAACGCACACGCTTACGCTCGTTATTGTTTCACTCACCTGGAGTCTTCAGTCCTTCGTCGATGGGAGTTCCCTCTTCGGACATCCCGGCACCTTTGACGTGCTGAGCAGCCTATCCGGTCCAACCTGATTCATCTTCCCCTTCGCAGCAAAGGAAACCGGTTTCTCTTCATTCTGGTCCCGTTTTTTAAAGCCGCCTCGTCCTGAAAAAAGGAAAGTAAGTTAGCGGTCACGAAAAGGACGTGCAGGACATTACAGTAAGTCTATTTACATATTATATTGGAAATGAAAGCGAAAAAGACATCGGACTAAAACAAAGGAAATTATTGGGGATTTTGGAATCAAGCAAGACATGCTAAGATAAAAACTTTACTTATCTTTTAGTAGACAATTAGTCTTCTTGGCATAAATCAACCCAATGGACCTATAAAAGAACAGAAGAACATTCTTATGTGAAATAAGGTGCATTCTTTACGAAACAAATTGTAATTTTCTTTTTAAGTAAGTGTACAACAGGCGCCAGATATCATACTATTTTGTTGATGCAGTAATAGTTGAACATCTGTGCTCAGGTGTGTTTATTTCTTTTACAGAGAGAGTAAATCACTCTAAATTTTGCATTTTTATGAATGACATTCTGGTGGAGACAAGACCAGAATAGAGAGGTATAGTTATTCATTGTATTAGTCTAGAGGTAATTGGAGAATTTAGGTTCTAAAACTATATGCTAATGTTATTTTGTTGTTTCTATTTGAAATTAGAGATACAGTCCATAGACGTCTGGCCATCTACAGCAGATTGAAGCTGGAAATTGGAGTGTTTCTGTGTGTTTATTATTTTGTCCCAATTCCCCCTTCCCTTAGGATTTTGCTCCTGGTAAACTGTGTTTACGAATTCAGTTTTTCAGAGGCAGATTCTTAGGGGCAGCTGAGACAAATCCTCTCATCTCTCAAGTTGAACGTCCTGGATTTCAGGTGAGCGAAGGTCTAACACCCAGGCACCACAAAATGGATGCTGCCAGCCACAGACACGAGTCTGCCCTCTTGCTGCTGGACAAAACCCCAGCAGGGGATGGCTGGACAATAGTTTTAATGTCACAGGGAGGTGTGACCACCTCCCAGACAGGCTTTAGTGTATTGGGACTGGGTGGGTGCACTCTGAGAGTGCTTTGATGTCTGCACTGGGGGCACATTTGGTGTCCCTGTGCATAGTCCAGCTCAAACCGGTTGCAGGGGCTATCAGCCCCTGCTCTGGCGTGAAACTGCACAAAGGACATGGGTGTAGCCACCCTTCTGTCCTGACCCTCCCATAGGTGGGTCCCCAGAGTTTGTCCCCTTCCTTAGGTATAAAGTAGGAACCCCTGGCTACAGGACTTTAGATTTACCTGGCCGATACTCTGCTACAGAAACCAAGTACTTTAACTATCTACACTACGTTGCATGACCGAAGAATCTCCCTTGGAGTAAAGGAGTTACTTTCCTGCAAGGCCGGCACCAAAGACGCATCTGACCAGTTTTCATCTACGCAGCTCTTGACGGACTCCGAAGACTTTGCAACACAGGAGGTGGGTTCCTCAGCCTCCCCGAGGCCGACTAGTGCTCTCAACAAACCTGAGACCCGCAGTCCTCGTGGGGACCGTGCAACCCAAACCCTTGGACACCGTGCACATTTGCAGCAGCATATGCTTTTTGGCAATCCCTGAGGCTGTGCTTTGGGATACTTATAGTCCAGACCCCGAGCAGTGATTCCACCGAAGATTACTAGCCTACACTCCACGAGTGTTCCGTGGGCTGGTATTTAGTGATTCCTCTCGAGGTCCCTTCACAATGCCTGGTCTGTCGACCTGTGGGTCCCTGAAAAGGGTACTTTAACTTCCAGTGGGCTTTCCTGGTTGCTCCAGATGTGCCCTGACTCTCCATTGCTTGGGGAGTCCCCAGGACCTTGCTGGTCCACACCGAAGCATCTTTCTTTGACCGCGTGGGTTGCAGTTGCCAAGGCTTGTTGGTCTCCAATCTGGACAGTGACCCCCAGCACTCGACATTCTTTGTGGGACAGCTCGCCTGCGGACTTTGGTCATCGTCGATGTCTCCTGGTCCCCGAGGCTGCAGAGTCAAGCTTCACCTCTTCTCACCTGAAACACACGACATCAGTGGGCATTAGTCTATGGTGCTCCTGGTGACTGGCAAGTGACCCAGACTCTGTCCCCTCTGCTTTCAGGTTCTTCTCAGCTCTGATCCAGGCTTGGATCACACCGGACACTTTTCCTCTTCACGGCAGCAGCACTTTGCAGCATCACGCCATTGAAAACGACAAAGATTTCCGCCACCATTTGACACCTATGCACCCGGCTTCCCTGGGTTAGGTAACACGAGTGCTCCGGTGCTCACATGGGTGCTGGCCTTAGAACCTTCTAAGTTTAAAAGGGTTTGCTCAAAGTCCTCTCCTAAGTGTCCTTAAGCTTTAAAATTCCAACCGCGACTTTCCCATAGAATTGTACAGAGCTCGCTGCTGTGTTCTCACACTGCACGCGTCCCCCGTGGGTCCCCTGTGTCACTACCTTGGGTGGTTCCTAGGGGTCCCAGCAATTCTACATGCTCTAGACACTGTGCCTAGTCAAGTCTGGGTTGTTTTGCTACTTTCTTAATATACTGTTGGGTCTCCCCCTGGGGCCCACTGTGTAGTGTGCTATTTACTTTTGTTCTAGTGCTTTAATATTGTGTATCGGGTTCTCTAATCTCATAAAGAGGTTAGTAGAGAGTGTTTGGTGATACATACAATATATTTTATATATATACCTTGTGTGGTTCTCCTTTCATTTGGTCATTCAAGAGGTTATAATCTGGTAAACCAAGCTGCTTTACATCCCCCTCGAGACTTAGCCTGAAGGCTGCTCTCCATAGATAGCACTAGGATAGCGTTCAATAAAGGTTGTCTTTAACCTAATCATCAATAAGGGTTGTTTGGACTGGTGCAAGGTGCCCACTTTAATTAGCGCACAGCATATACCAGGCCAACTTCTCACACACAGGGCCACGGCTACCCACACACCACACTCATGGCAAGAAAACTGAGTTCAAGCACAAAATGAACACACACACAGACAATGAACAATCACTCCACTGGACACACAGCCTGCCAAGTCACCCAGACATACCTCACACTGACACACAGCCACATACACAGACCACATGCCAGCAGCAATGGAGTACAACATACAGGAAAGCTAAAGTGAGGTGCACACAAATGGAAGGTCATGGAGCTAACTATCAAGCATGTGTACATCACATGCAACACAAGGAAGATATAACAACACCCTCAGCCCATCAAATCACACATGGCTGGCACAGTGGCTGAAGTCAAACCACAGTCACCTCAGTTCAACAACTTAGGGAGACAGCAAGGCAACCCATGATTAGGCACAGGGATGAAAGGAAGGGTATGAAGTCAAACAGTGAACAGCTGCACATCTGTATACTACTACTTGACAGGAGTATGTCAGCAGCACAACACACAGGGCCCATTGCAACACTCCATGACTGTTATACTCAAGTAGAAATCTTCACACATACCCCCATCACACCTGCAGCACACAACACCAGTGTCAAACAAACAGAAGGGTGCCAATAATGTCCAGTCAATACACTGACAAACAATCACACTCCCTGGGGGGTATCCAAAAACATCACACACACACACAGAGATGCCAGAACCAATGTTTGCACAAAAACAACAGCCAAACACATAACTCAACAAAAACAAACACAGAACCACAACAAGACCAGGCATGACCTGTGCAGCAAAACTGTGGAAAGGCAATAGGAGCACAGACAGAACAGGAGTGCACAACCTCATCAGTCAGGAACAATACACAGACAACATACTACAACACAGACAAGAAGTACACCATCACTAAACAATCATGGACACAAACTGGGAGAAAAGGGCCTACAAATACACATAGACAGACATACCACACCACCCATCAAGTCAACATGGTGTCACAGTGTACCACATGCCTGCACATGCACAAGAATGACAAGAGACAGCTAAAATATGAGAGGAGAAAACACCAAGGACACACCTAACACAAGCACAGAAACTAGAATAGACCTAAGTTCCTGTGACAGACACACAAGTAAGGCACACCACACTGGCAACACACATCTGAATGAAACACACCACACCAACAAAACACACACACTGACATGCAAATAGAACAGCACACACAGAGCATCGGTCAGCTGCAAGAGACAACACAGCCCAATTACTGCACATATCCACATCAAACACAGAACAGATGCACATGCCAATAAATCACATTGCAAACACAGCAGGACATCAGGGGATGCACACCAGGCAAGGCAACATACACTCACAGCACTGCATGCACACCAAGCAGTGTGTGCACACCAAACATACCAGTCCCACACAGATATGAGTGACACAACATGAACACCCACAACAACAATCAAAACAGCACACAGAAAACATCACACTCAGGAAGTGAAGCAGTACCTCAGCAAACACACATACAGCTAACCCAACACCCACAGATGCACACGTCTGGGACCACAAAGTGGAAACAACATAACCAGAGGACTGTGCAGCACAAACAGTTGAACTGCATATGAGCAACCGTGACTGCTAAACAGTACAAGAAAATCTCATATATAACCAATTGGGGAAATGTCCTGAGTGGCACATTGCTCCTGTGCACAGATCTGCTTCACAAAGCACAGTGTTACAAATGAAGTGATGGGGAGGCACACACACAGGCAAACCAAGGGGACAGCTGTCAAGAAAGTGAAGTATTGTGTACGTCAGTAGTGTATCATACACAAATAGATGGAGTACAGACTCACAATGGGTAGGCATCTGAAGCACAGATGGGGGATGGTATGATGGTAAACAACGTTTACCCCGCAACTTTTTCCCCGCTTGGAATCACAACGCGGTCGTTACAACGACCGCGATGTGATTCCGCATACCATTACTCTGCAAGTCGGAAGAACGACTTGCGGAGGAGGGGGGAGGTGTTGGATTTAAAATCCAACACCTTCCCTAGTGTCCGCACACACTGGAGTTGGAATAGTAAATTATACTATTCCAACATCGAGCGCCCCTCCTCCGCAAGTCGTTGTTCCGACTTGCGGAGTAATGATATGCGGAATCACAACGCGGTCGTTTTAACGACCGTGTTGTGATTCCAAGCGGGGAAAATGCGACGGAATAGCATTGTACATTATGGTATGATACCACACACCACATGACATACTGGAGGCAATAAAGCACCATGTGACAGCAATGCATGAGAAAACACACCCACAATGTCAGTGTGGCGGAGCAGGTATGCACAGTGACCACAAACAGTATCAAGACACATGGCTGATCAACAAAACACAACACTGACTTGCCAGTCACACACTCTGCATACTCACAATTTCCAAAAACAACAAGTAGGAGTCAGAGGGCTTTTACTATGGCTGAGGGTAAGCCTGAAGGGGTCCCTACTGAGGGGCCTGTAGGTGCAAAAACGCAATACTAGAAAAGCAACTAAGTGGACTACGGGTCCCAAGAACAGTACCTCCAAGACGGTCCCGGGAGTTGACGAGACCATTCAACTGACATTCCGGACTCTTATTGAGGACATTTTCAGTGCCCGATTTCAATCAATATTGACTACTATTGCTAAGGATATAATTGATACTATGAACACCTGTGTGGCTGATTTAAAGAAAAAATGTGAGCGTTTAGATACTCTCATGGATTCCTGTATGAGGGAGAAATTGTGCTCTACAGAAGTTAACACTAATTTGGCCCTGTTACCTCCATCTTCAGTAGTAACTAAGTCCATTGGTGGTGGGAAACTTCCAGGAAGGCATCTGCTGCCACTCCCAGGGGGGGGGTGTAAAGTCGAATCTTCATGACAGGCTTGGTGTCCCCCAAGATTTGAGTCGAGGGGGAGCAAATGCTGTCCCTTGTGCTGTTAAATCGCAATTAAGTGGGCCGTCTACAGCATCGCGGGAGAATCTTAAACAACAAAAGAATCATAAATCCCTTATTAACTATAGAATTAATCTCCCTCCAGAAGCTACACCTCTGTTTGCAGTTCTTGCAGGGGTCCCTCCGTTAGATGCCCCTGAGAATGAGTCAACAGCAGCTTTGATGCGTAAAACAAAAAATTGGTGTGATCTTATTGCTCTGGTCAATCTGAGATTTCTAATCATATCATAATGGCTAGACGGGTGTCCTGGGTGGGTAACCGACCCAAACAAGTTTCTGGCGACTGTTTTGTAGTTAATTTTAATAACCTGGGCAGACTGTTTTGGGACGCTACTGATTTACATGGGGGAGGTATAAGGGCTCTCCCGCTGGGTTATTTTTATCCTCTAGTAAATGCAAATTGCGCTTCAGTCAGGATAAGGGCTAAAAGCATCAATCAGCCCTTGTTGTGTCTGTTTCATATCACAAGTCCTGTTCCTGGCCCTGTAAGTCTATGTGGGGGTGGAGTGGTATCTCCTAAAATGTCAGGATTGTTGTTAGGGCTCAACGAGGAGGGTTTTACACTCTCAAATAGATTTTCAGTTGGCTAGGAATGACTGACTAATGGAGAAAGAGGATTGTCCACCTGTATTAAGCCCTAACAACTTGGTTGGAATTGATACTAGGAGAGAGGTGTGCTTATCTGTATTGACCTCTAACAATTATATAGGAGGTGACACTGGAGGTGTAAACCCCACCAACTGTAGAATCCTTAGTTGGAATATTGCGGGCCTAAGGTCCAAAAGAGACGACCTTAACTGGCTAGATTTATAAAAACATATGATATAATTGCCTTCCAGGAAACATGGGATAGAGGGGAAAACTTTTGGATGGATGGTTTTAGTTCTTATTTCTTACCTTCTCGCCCTGCCCCGGCGGGAAGAGCAAAGGGTGGCCTTATGTTTCTTTTTTCTTTGAAAATAAGGGGATCTATAAAAAGGATTGAGTCAGACTCTTTTAATTGTCTGATAGTAGAACTAAGTAACCCGAATTACCCGAAGTTACTATGTGTGAATTTTTATAACTCTGGGGAGAATGATTTTATGAACCAACATTTGAGTAATCTGAAACTCTTTTTAGAAGACTATAGAGCAAAGCAGTCCACTTCTTATTATGTTTTGCTTATGGGTGATATTAATATACACTTGTGTGATTTGCACTGCCTAATTGATGATTATTATGGTTATAATTTTGCGTCGACCCCCCACTTTGAACACTCACTGCGGGGGGAGGGCCTGGAGTCCCTTTTAACCGAAGCCAACCTTTGTGAACCCGGCTTTGCTAACAATCTTGAGCGGTGTCCCACGTTTAAATCTAAGGCCAGAGATACCGTCATTGATTATATATTCTTGTCTCCCATGCTATTAGATAAGGTAGTTTTTTATAATGCCCGGGAGTCACCTTTCAGCGACCACAATCCTGTCATTCTGGAACTAGATAAAAGTTGTGGCTTGTTGGGTTATGGAAGAAAGAACTCGGTTCCTAGTAGCGTGGTCACCTGTAATGAGGGGAGTAGGCTTAGATGGTCTAAAATCATGCTTGACATTTTTTTTACAGACTTGTGCGAGAAAAGTAAAAGGAATATTTCAATATGTGTCGATCCCTCAAGTGCTCAGGAGGCTGTACTTAGAGCATTTGTTGGTATCTGTAGACAGATAGCATGTGATTTAACCGTCAATATGAAACAAAGAGCCACACGAGGTATAAGATGGTTTGATGACAATTGTTCGCGTGCTCACCTTTCCCTAACTTTAGCACTGAAAAATTTACCGCGTGATAGGGTTTTGGTAGTGAACCTGCGGAAACGGTATAAGTCAGCTGTTCACAGTCGGAAAGCAGAGATTAAGGCAGAGGCGTGATACGCGTTATTATCTGACGAGGTGCTAAAGGATAGTTAAAAATTTGGGGCAATTATTAATACCCCTTTCTTTTCTGGTATGGATAATGAGGTACAGGAAAGTAACATCACAGAGGCCCAGTGGTTGTCCCTTTTTGAGGCAATTTATGCCTCTAAAGAGGCACTGGCCATGTTCCCTAGGCCATTACCTAACCAAATTACAGCTCCACTCGTATTTTCTGAGGAGGAAATTGAGACATCTATAAGGGCAGGGCCGGACTGACCGTAGCGGGCACCGGGCAATCCCCCGGTTCGCCACACGGGTGGGGGCCGGTTTTGGGCCCCTGGGGGCCGTTTTTGTTACAGGGCCGTTTTTGCAGCATAGCTGCAAAATCGACCCTGTAACAAAATGGGCTGAAAACCGGCCCTGGCAAAGAGCACGGTGGCACCCCCAACCTCCCGGGAAGGAGGGGGAGGGGCTGCCGAGCACTTTGCCTCTGCCGGTTTTGGTTCCCAGTCCGGCCCTGTATAAGGGAGACCTCTAGCAACAAGGCTCCTGGTCCAGACTGTGTCCCTGCAGACCTCTATAAAAGTGAACCCAAATTTTGGGCGAAAATCCTGGCCAATGTTTTTAATGCTTCTGGTTCATTAGGGTTCCCTGCATCTTGGTCCCAATCGATTATTAAACCTGTTTTTAAAAAGGGTCAGAGAGGGGATCCGCAGTGTTATAGACCGATATCCCTGATCGACTCTTCTGTTAAAATATTAGGAAAGGTGATTTGAACTAAAATTACAGACTGGGCTACTGAGAAGAAGATCCTATCTAACTTACAATATGGGTTTAGAAAAGGCAGAAGTACCATGGACCAGTGCCTTAATTTATATTTATTAATAAGTAAATATACCATGGCTAAAGAAGGATGTCTAAGGATGGCATTTATGGACCTATCCTCAGCGTTTGACCTGGTTAACAGGTCAAAGCTATGGAATATTTTGCTGGATAAAGGTCTCTATCCATGTTTAGTGCATTTTCTGGCTGACCTTCATCAAGACCTTACTGCCTCAGTTAGGATCTCCCAGGATGGCAAACGCACAAGAACTTTTAAATCAGGCAGGGGCGTCCGCCAGGGGTGCATTTTGGCGCCCCTGCTTTTTACACATTATATTAATGACCTGGACAAGACTCTAGTGGAGGCGTCCCCGGATATTCCGTGTGTAGGAGACTGTCCTATTTCGGTTCTCCTATACGCGGACGACTCTGTTCTCTTAGCACGTACCGCGGTAGGCCTCCAGCGGCTTTTAGATGCTTTTGGGGCCTACATGCAGTCTTTGGATTTGGTAGTAAATAATGGAAAGTCTCACATTTTGTCAACTGGTACTAGAGTAAGAAAATCTAAATCTTTCTATTGTAATGGGGTGGAAGTGACTTCGGTCTCTTCTTTTACTTATTTAGGGGTTCTTTTTGATGATAGGTCCTCCTGGACACCCCAACAAATTTTTTTTAAAAATGCAATCATCCGATCTTCCTCAGGTTTATTAGGGTTTGCACAACGGCTGGGGGCCAGACCTATTGAGGGCATATTAAAAATATACAGAGCAAAGTCCCTGGCGATTGCGGCCTATGGCTCCTCTATCTGGGGATTCAAAGAGCAGGTTGGGGTTCAGATAGCGGAAAATACATTTTTACGAAGCCTTTTGTCCGTATCACAATCCACCCCAACTTTTTCTATACACCAGGAACTGGGGCTAGGCTATGTTTCTTATAACTTGAGTACAGCCCCGTTGCTCTGTTGGCTCAAAACCTGGTTAAATCCTGAATTAACTTTGAATCACCAGATCTTACGGGACTGTGTTAACTTAGATAAGTCTAATAAAATTAAGTGGTTGCCATATATTAGATGAATGCTAGCTAAATTAGGACGGACAGAATTATTGAATGCATTTTAAGCATTTATTGATGATGGCACGGGAAGAACAGGAGTTATGTAAACCCTTAGTTAGGGCCCATTTTTGAATAAAAACTAATATTTTTATTGAACCTTACTTGGTATTAGTGAATAAGCCTTTCCATCGCTGGCTCCTAACTAGGTTCCGTTTCAACTTGATCCCTCTTTTATTAGGTGACTTCCAGGGGTGGTGCAAACCTGAGGACGCAGAACCGTGTAAGTGTGACAACTATTCACCCCAGGATACCTTACATTTTATGATATTTTGTCACTTTTATACTGATATTCGCATGAAGTATTTAATCCCTATCCTGAGAGGAAGGGGTGTTTTTGCAGGTCCGACCAGCATTAATTTTTATCTGCTGACCCTGAGAAATCCCTGGGATACTTTTAACATTACGTGTTTCCTTGTTGCTGCTGTGAGGCTCAAGAAAAACAGAAAATTGTTGATGAATACTGTCTAAGTCCCATTGTTATTATATATACAAATCGAAAAGCTCGAGAATTTTGGGATATTATGAATTTCATAAGAGTGTTTGTTTTATAAATTTCATGTTTTTATCATTGTCTATGTATGTTGTGTAACGTACTTTTATGATTTTAATTAATCGAATAAAGTGGATTGATTGATTGATTGAAAAAGTAGGAGTCAGCCAGAACTGCAAGGACACACCAATACACTGCACAGTGCACAACATACAAAACACACATGTGCACACAGTCACAATCACAGGGCTGAACAATCACACAAACAGACACTCTACTCCTGGGTGACACATGTGTGTAGTTGAAATCACAGGGCAAACACACATCAACACTCCCGACAAAGTCACCCCCTTCACACTGCACACTTCTTGACCACCCAAGTGCACACATTGAAAGTAACCCATGTGACTATGATGACTGTCCATCACAAGATGACTATACACCTACACTGCTGGGCACACATAAAGTAAGATCACACATACATGATTTTCCTGGCCAGCCTGCTTGCAATCCTGTGGATAGAATCCCACTCTGTGCTGGCAGTGCCTCCAAACCTGACATGTGTACAAAATAGCTGACATGAACAAAGTATAATAATGACAACAGTATTTCATCTAAAACCACCATCATTGCACCCACAAGCATCAGAGTCAGGAAGAACTGAAGTCCCTGTCACCCGTGGAAAAACTAGAAAAAGTGAGACAAGCCATTAGCAATGTTGAAGTGGTATACAGAGCATGTGTCACAGTAAACCATGCCCACACAGAAAACACTTTAATCAGTAAGGACACTGACAAAACAGGAGCAACTGTCTTTATTCACATATTGCATAGATAGGCACCAATATTAGACAAGAGCAAGGCCAGTGACCAGTCCAATGTGCAGAGTAAGTACATGAGAAGCTGCATAGGTAAGGGGCAAACACTAGTGAACAACAAGGCCAGTGACCAGCACAACGTGCAGAGTAGTTACATGAAAAGCTGCACAGTCAACGGGTAAACAGCAGTGAACAACAAGGCCAGTGGCCAGCACAAAGTGCAGAGTAGTTACATGAGAAGCTGCACAGGCAAGGGGCAAACAGCAGTGAAAAACAAGGCCAGTGGCCAGTCCAATGTGTAGAGTAAGTCCATGAGAAGCTGCACAGGCAAGGTGCAAACAGCAGTGAACAACAAGGCCAGTGGCCAGCACGAATTGCAGAGTAAGTCCACGAGAAGCTGCACAGGGAATGTGTGCGACTAGACCCTGCCATGGTCAGCAACACACTCAGGGGGGTAACAATGGGCAGTACAGGCACCGCTGTGGGCAAAACAGTTGTGTGAGGGTGACTACCACTCAGACTTGGCTGTCAGTCAGACTGGGAGCTGGCTGTGTGTCGGATACAGTTGGAGAGCTTGACCGGGGAGAGAGAGGCCCAGCTGAGGTAGAGGCATCAGTGGCTTGGGAAGCCGGAGGGCTGCTTGGACCAAGTGGTGTAGTGGCATGTGGAGGTGGAGTCATGCTGCCGTGAGACACAGTGTGGGTGGGAGATTGTGGAGGGGTGCCTTTCCACTTCTTGGGGACTCTAAATGGCTTTCCTGTCTTGGGATTAATGGCAAGTGGTGTTGACACAACAGGCACACTCGCCACCAAAGCTGCATCAGGTGCAGACAGCGACTCTCCCTCTGGGGACATCCTGGATCCAGCTGTTCACTTGGCCTGGCCTTGCCTTTGCCCCTCCATCCCCTGTTTACCAGGTTTACCACTACAGTGCCCTCCTTCCCCTGCTTCACAGGGCTTTGAATGGGAGTTGAGTTTGTAGGTGAATCTGCCTTGGAGCTCCTCTTATGTGTACTATTAGCAGGCACCACCTTCTCAGCGGGCACGGTAACTGTCTGCTTGTCTTTGTGCTACGCTTTTGGGACAGGAGAGTCCTTGGCTGGGTATGCCTCTGAGGCATGTGACCCTGAGGCCTGCTTCTTGGCTTTGTGGTCCTTGCTGTTGCCTGACAAGCTTTTGTCTTTGCGCTCTCGGGTGGCTTTAGTCTTCTGTGGGGATGGTGTCTGTGCCCTGGACCGCTTGGGCTGCTGCTGCTGTGCGCTGTGTGTGCTGTACCTTGCCCTTGATGTCTGTGGTGCATGGTCACTATCGTCAGATGTGGCCACTGGCAGGAGGGTGGACAAAGGGACTGGAGCTTGACTCCGGGATTGTGCCAGTTGAATGGCTGCCGTCACTGCGGAGGACAAAGACTGGATGGTCCGGTGTAGCCCACCCAAGTCTGAATGTATGCCCTCCATGAAAGCAACCACCTGTGTCAACTTTTTGTCGTGGTCTTGGATGGCATTGAGGAGAGCTGTCTGGCTTACACACAGCTGGCACAAAAGGTCCACAGACTCAGCACTGATGGCAGCAGTGGGGACAGGGGCAGAGGTGCCTGGGGTGAAGGACACTCTTCCCTACTTACTGTTGTGAACATGGGCAGCACTAGTGGAAGTAGCTGGGAGGGTGGGCACCGTACGCTGTGTGGTGGAAGAGGAGGCAGAGTCCCCGTTCCTTGTTCCCTCCAACATGGATGCGTCACCGCTGGCGTCAGATGGCGTTGAGGTTTGCATTTCTGCCTGTGATTCCTCAAGCAGAATCCTGTCCCCCTCCGAGGCGCTGGTCACATCTGTGTCACTGTGCTCGTGTCCAGCTGTTGTGCTTGATGCCTCACCACTGGTGTCCGTCTCCTGTCCTTCCGGGCCCAAGGGAGATGCTGCATGAGAGATAGAGATGTAGGGTCAGTTCATTGGCATCAACAGAACAATCATATGCAAGCAAAGCATTACTGAAGATTATGAAATTACATGTTGCACACCACCCTGTGCAATAACATTGTGCAACCTCAATTTCTAACTCGAATTTTGCGTGTCAACAAGCAAACCAGGCATAAGTGAGCCATGTGATGACAACACAGCACAATATCCTGCTGGTGGCTCCGTTCAACCAAACACACAAATAGCTATGACCACACCTAGGGCCCTGATGGGGGCAAAGATGAACCCCACGACATGTTGCCACTGTCATGTCTGGATGGAGCAGAAGGGGACAACACAGATACAGACTACAACATAACAGTCCACAATGGCCATGAGCTCATGTCAACCAGCATGTTGTACTTTGGGGCACAACTATTGTTGCACATTGACGTCAGATGTCTAAGCCTCACAAATCTGAGGTCAGGCAATGCAGGTATTGATGAAAACACACTCAGATTATGCACACCCTTCCATGTGATTTCCCAGACTACCTCAATGCAGACGATACCTGAAGCCCACGACTCATAATGCAATGTCAATGCCCATTACTTAAATTACATTAGGAAGTACAGGTAGGGCAATTGCATGACAGCTGCACCCAACACAGAGGCCACTTACAAGCCACTGCATCACTCTACCAACATCACATAGTCCAGCGCTGGCCCAGGCTGTGAACACATGCAGCCACTCACAGCCAAAGTCACCCTTCCAAGAATACTCACCCCTAACTTGCTGCTGATGCTCCTTCAAACGTGTATCCAGCTCAGGCTGTGTCACGGCCAAGATGCGGGCCATTAGTGGTGTCATGCTCGCCGCGCCAACCTGCCAATTCGAGGGAGCAGCCCCAACATCATCTCCGCCACGTTCATGCTCAGCCGGCAGATGTCATCCCACCTCTTGTGACAGTGGGTGTGCCGTCGGTTTGAGATACCCAGATCCCGCACCTTGCATATGGCCCTCCACACAGCCTTACGCTGGTGAACTTTGAGCTGCAGGCATGGGAGACAAGAGGGGAAAAACATCAGTGACACAGTGTTATGTACCAATATCTCTCAGTACAGGAGCATGATACTAACTCATCCCAAATCCACAGATATGTCTAACAGAGACAAGAATGTATCTCACATGGAACATCAGCATGGGAGAGCCACATGTAAATGCATGCAGGTGTGAGGGTGGACACAGTACCTGCCCATCTCATACACATGCAGGATGACAGGATTGTGTGTTTTGACAGCACAGAAAAGCCATGTGTAGTCTGCCCACATCTACTGTCCATTTTTAGGTGGAGCAAGACATACATTGCATATCAATATATGTTTGGGGGTAGACTCACTGTGTCCAACACTACGCAGCCCTCAATGTCCTTGCCCTGTGAATGGCTCACTGTGTCATGGATGTCACATTGAGGGACATGATCTCACAAACCCACACCCTTCTCACAAGGCCTGTCATGTGCAATCTACCGGGCTGAGATGGCTCATTGATGGAGAGTAAGGAAAAAAAGACACATGTGATGTGTCCTTGTCAGATTGGGCAGTGACTGTGCAGGCCTGGCGGGCTCACACTGAGAAGGACAACAGGGACCCACACAGCCATTCACACAACAATAATAGTCCTGACTCCTGCATTACCAACTTGCTGCATCATTGTATGGCTGACAAGACAATACATGTCCCTCAAATCTGGATGTGCAGGCAGGGAAATGTGTGAAATAGGCTACGCACCCATTTTCCCTGGAGAAAGCATGCTAGGCAGTGCATGACAAAACCCCACACTCTCAGGCACATACTGCAGCAGCTCAACTTCATGTGGGCCCCCCTGCACTCTCACTCCAACTGTTGAGGACTTACCACGTCATTTGGGGCACCATATATCCTTGGATACTGTGTGAGCACCTTGTCCACCAGGACCTCCAGCTCCTCGGTGGTGAAGGTACTGGCCCAGATCTTCTCAGTCTTCACCATCACTGTGGCCAGGAGACAGCAACAGCAGCAGTTGGTGTTGAGGGGTGGCAGGCAGCAGTCCCTAGAGACAGCAGCAGCAGCAGTAGGTGTTGAGGGGTGACAGGCAGCAGTCCCTGGAGAAAGCAGCAGCAGCAGTTGGTGTTGAGGGGTGGCAGGCAGCAGTCCCTGGAGACACCAGCAGCAGCAGTTGGTGTTAAGGGGTGGCAAGCAGTAGGCTCTGTGAGCTGTGGAAATGTGAGGCTCTGCCCCACACATATATAGCCCCCTGGGCTAGTTTCAGTGGTTCTAAAGCTGCTGGAACTGGTGTTCCAGGTCAGCCTTTTTCAAATGTATCCAGTGACCAGCTACGCGGTGGCGGAGCACACCAACCGCGATTTTCAAAATTTCATAAGGCTACGGCGATTGCGGTTTCCATTGGCTGTAAGGGCATGGTCCATGACAGTGACACACCGCAGGGGCCAGGCGGACGCTACCGCGGTGGTGCATCTTTCAATTGCATCCAATGACCGGCTCCGTGGTGGCGGAGCTCGCCTACCGCAATTTTCAAAATTGCATTAGGCTACCGTGATTGCAGTTCCCATTGGCTGTAAGGGCATGGGCCATGGCGGTGACACACCGCTGGTGCCAGGCTGTTGCTACCGCGATTTGGGTGCCATACATTGACATGAGTGACCGTGATTTGGGTGGCAGAGCATGCCAACCGCCATTTGGCAATACTCATATGCCTATCACTACCGCAGTTGTGTTTTGGGCATTGGTGGTGACACACCACTGGGGCCAGGCGCTAGCTACCGCGATTTGGGTGCCATACATTGACATGAGTGACCGTGATTTGGGTGGCAGAGCATGCCAACCGCCATTTGGCAATACTCAAATGCCTATCACTACCGCAATTGTGTTTTGGGCATTGGTGGTGACACACCACTGGGGCCAGGCGCTAGCTACCGCGATTTGGGTGCCATACATTGACATGAGTGACCGTGATTTGGGTGGCAGAGCATGCCAACCGCCATTTGGCAATACTCAAATGCCTATCACTACCGCAATTGTGTTTTGGGAATTGGTGGTGACACACCGCTGGGGCCAGGCACTAGCTACCACGATTTGGGTGCCATACATTGACATGAGTGACCGTGATTTGGGTGGCAGAGCATGCCAACCGCCATTTGGCAATACTCAAATGCCTATCACTACTGCAATTGTGTTTTGGGCATTGGTGGTGGCACACCGCTGGGGCTAGGCGGTAGCTACCGCGATTTGGGTGCCATACATTGACATGAGTGACCGTGATTTGGGTGGCGGAGCATGCCAACCGCCATTTGGCAGTACTCAAATGCCTATCACTACCGGGATTGTGTTTTGGGCATTGGTCAGTTACACATCGCTGGGGCCAGGTGGTAGCTACTGTGATTTGGGTGCCATACATTGACATGAGTGACCGTGATTTGGGTGGCGGAGCATGCCAACTGCCATTTGAGCATGTGTATATGCCTATCACTACCGCGATTGTGTCTTGGGCATTAGTGATGACACACCGCTGGGGCCAGGTGGTAGCTACCGCGATTTGGGTGCCATGCATTGATATGAGTGATCGTGATCTGGGTGGCGAAGCACTTTGACAGCACCTATGGGCACATCATGCTGTGTCAATGACCAATAAGCAGTTATCAACAGTGCACAGTGGCCAATAATTAATGACACATCATTGTGCACACAATGCCAATGTAACATTTACCCCACTGCTGACTACACATGCCATGTTTATGTATGTGATTTTGGACATTGGCATGTACTCCCTCACATGTCACTTCTGATATTGATGGGCATGTACACAGAACAGTGTTGTGATGGACTCTCCAATGTGTACACATGCCAATGTGTGAAAGTGCTGGGAATATCACAGTGATGCATGTCTTAATGGACAGTGGTGGGAGTAGTAGTGTAGTCTTTCCACCCACAAAGCCCCCTGATACAATGGTTTCCAACTGCTTCTGGGTGGGACAGTGCTCCACCCTGCTCAGGTGTGGGACAGGGGGCCTGGTGGAAGTTGTTGTGCAGGCCTCCCACCTCCTAACAGCCCTCCCAGGGAAGATGGCTACCTACCTGTAAGTTTGTTTGTAGTGATACAATGGCTTCCAACTGCTTCTGGGTGGGAGAGTGCTCCATCCTGCTCAGGGGTGGGACAGGGGGCATGGTGGGAGTTATAGTGCACTATTCTCACCCTCAAACACTCCAATCTGTGAAGATGGCTACCTACTAGTTATTTGTAATTGTACAATGCAATGGCTGACACATGCATCTGGGTGGGAGGGAGTGCTCCATCTTGATGAGCTGGGGAACAAGGGGGCATGGTGGGAGTAGTAGTGTAGTCTTCCCACCCCCAAAGCCCCCTCCCTGTTAAGATGGGTACCTACCTGTTAGTTTGTTTGTAGTGATACAATGGCTTCCAACTGCTTCTGGGTGGGGGAGTGCTCCATCCTGCCCAGGTGTGAGATAGGGGGCCTGGTGGGAGTTGTAGTGCAGTCTTCCCACCCCCAAACCCCCCTCCCTGTGAAGATGGCTACCTACCTGTTAGTTTGTTTGTGGTGATACAACGGCTTCCAACTGCTTCTGGGTGGGGGAGTGCTCCATCCTGCTTAGGTGTGGGACTGGGGGCCTGGTGGGAGTTGTTGTGCAGGTCTCCCACCCCCAAACAGCCCTCCCAGGGAAGATGGCTACCTACCTGTTAGGTGAGGGTGAACCATACAATGTCTGCCAACTGCTTCTGGTTTGGTGTGGAGTGCTCCATCCTGCTCAGGGGTGGGACAGGGGGCATGGTGGGAGGTGTAGTGCTGTTTTCCTGGAAACATACAACCCTGTAAATGTTGGCTACCTTTGGGGTGATTCAGATGGAGTGAATGTTACATCTGTGGGACATGTGTTGGATATTGTGGTGCATATGGATATACTTGGGCCTCTGAGATGTAGCTTTGTAGTTGTGCTGGACAGTACATAGCTATGTAATGGTCTCCATTTGTTTGTACTTACCAGCCTGCACTCCCCCGTCTATTCCTGTGAGACTCTCTGGATGCAGTATGGCAAGCACTTTCTGATCCCATGCAGTGAATGTTCTTGGTGGAATGGGAGGGCCTCCGCCAGTCCTCTGAGCCAGCTAACGGTTCTTGCTCCTCTTTTTTTGACAATACTCTTCAGGTCGTGCCACTGCTTCATGATTTCCTGTCTGTTGCGCGGGGTGGTCCCTACTGCATTGACCTTGTCAACTATCCTTACCCACATTTGATTTCTTGTGGCTAATGGTGTCTGTGGGACCAGGTTGCCAAACAGTTGTGGTTCTACTCTGATTATCTCATCTACCATGACTGTCAACTCACTCTCTGTGAATTTGGGCATTTTCTGTGGTGCAATGGTGTGTGATGTGCAAAGGGGTTAGAGGTGCAGGTGTGTAAGTGGTGGGGGTGGGGGTGATGTGTATGGTGTTGGATGTGCACAGGGGTTAGAGGTGCAGGTGTGGAAGTGGTGGTGGTGCTGTGTGTGGTGTGAGTAGTGATGGTGTGTTGATTTGCCTCTCCTTTGTGCTCTGGAGTTGGGCCCTTCAGTTGTGGAGTATTGCAAAGGATTCTGGTCAGGGAAGGGACTGGTTTTATACTCAGTTATGTGGGTGTGTCCAAATGGGGTATTGCTGTCAAGTGAGTTGTGTGGGTTGTCCTGGGATTTGTATTTTTGTAGTTGCCATGTGGTTGTGTCATTGGGTTGTGGTCTGTGTTTTTGAGGGCCACGGCTAGTTTGCTGTGTGCACTTTGTGGCCTTGTTGTGAGTTTTTTCTGTCGGTCGCCATATTTGTCACGGAGTGTCTGCAGTGGTGGCTATGCTACAGTTCTTCTGCCGGCTCTCCCATTCATCACTGTTGGTGACCGCGGCGGTCGGTAACAGTGGCACATGCCCAGGTCACATCGGGGATATCCTAATTTTCCGTGCGGTGTCTCCGCTGTCATGGCGGCGGTTTGGTGATTTTCCACCGCAAATCCGACCGCCGCGGACGGATTTTAGCTTTCTCCGCCCGCTACGGGTGTTTTTTCGTTGCCTCATTCCGCCGCAGTCAGATTTTTTGGGCGGTTGATCCCAAATGTACTGCCGGTTTCTCCACAGCACCGGCGGGCGGTTGATTTCCTCTACCATGGCGGTCGGGGTGGTTTTCCGACCGCCATCCTAATGGGCCCCTTTGTCTTTAGATGCTCTCCTCTAAGTAAAGAAGATGAATTCAGCCGCTACCTGTCCCACAAGGTTAATTTTTCCTATAATACACATGAATTTACTATCTCCTGGCCTGTCTTTTCACCCAACAATAGTCTTGCTGCAATATCTTCTATTAATTTTTGAATGTCTATTCTGTATCCTCTAATTAATTATTACTGTTTATTTATGTATATGATGTATCTGTTGTTTGCTACCTCTGCTGGGCTCCTGGCATTTGTATACGCAGAAATACTCAGCATAAACACACAGGTCTTACTCACTCCTGACGCGTAATGCATTCGTATGCAGTTGACTGTGTCTTGTTTTATTAGCGCTTCCTAAACTCTAGATTTCATGAACATGACAGTCATGCAAAGGTGCTACAAAAAATCTGAACACAGTGAACTGTTTGGAGATTTACCGTATGTCTCTGAAGCTGAGGGGCTGAAAATTGAGTGCAATAGGGCTAGGCATGGTAAAAACACTAAATAGTTTCTTGGATCTCTGCCGTTCTACAGGAATGAAACTATAAACATAAAAGGTTCCAAATTGCAAAGCCATTTCCGGCGATAAACATACATTTATGGCTACAAAGAGACAGAATTACTCCTGTCAAGTGCCAGCAAAAGCATATCTTGCACGTGTAAATATATTTACCACTTAAATAACTGTACACCACACCCCAGTGTTGGTGATAGGGTGGATTATACATGGTTTATCTATTAATAGCTGCCAAGTTTTCAAATTACTTCTGTGTGATATCTCCATGGTTCCCGTGTACCTATGAGTGACATTCCACTGGTAAATGTGTGACACTTCGAGTGACACTTTCTCATGAGTAAAACCATACAATGAAGTACATATAAAGAAATATTATTGGAAATTACGCCCTTTTGAGCAATGAGAATCTGTGTAAAAAAAGCATGGATCGAAATTTCTGAAATGGAAGCTCACTAACCTTTGTGCGCAAAGTTTAGAATTTTCCACGCTGTGAGTGGAAGAGATATGGCACTGTTAGACCTGTCAGCCCTAGGGTGGTCTCCCCCTGTATTTTTCATCATGCCTCATTTTTTTCACCCGCATTTTTGTGTTGGACTTAGGTCTCCGGGCGCCTTTTCATTGCCAATCAGTGTTAAGGTGCAGGTGCTCCCTTCCCCTAAGATGGCTGCCACAGGCCCCTGCTACTGCGGAGTGGCCTTTCTAGTAGCACCCTAGCTGCCAGGAGCTGGCTGGGACCCCACAACAATGTTGCGACACCAGCCCGCCTTTTTTGTCCTATACCTAGAGTGGGGAAGCTCCTGGAATGTGCTGGTACCTTCTAGAAGAAGGGTGGGGATTTACTTTTGCCGCCTTAGGAGGTGGTCACCTGACCTAGGGCTACTTAACAGAGGGAGGGAACTTTTTCTAGTTAGTTGGGGTAAAGCAGACCTGGGGAACCCACGCAGGAGTTTTAGGCGGTAGGGCCTAGACAGGGACTTATGCCTCTGAAGGTGACAGGGTTTAGGCACTGCCCTTTAAGTGAGTGAGGGATCCTGTACTACCCACTGATCTGGCCCAGCGATAGGGAGACCCCGGAATGACCTGCCAAGCCTGACTAGGAGGGAACTAGTCACCAACTCACCCCCCAAGGAACAGAACTTTTAAGGGCGCGAGAACCAACTGCGCCACCAAGACTGCAAAAACCTACTTCTGAAACTCTGCTGGAGCTGACCGCCGGAATTTAAGTCCGAAACTGAGGGCGGAAACTGACTACTGAATCTTATTACTAAAAACTCCCTGCTGGACTGCTGGGGGATCAACCAGGTACTAGCGCTGTGACCCCTGCGCTCCCCGACCTTGCCTGGGATCCCCCCTAGTCAGTCCTGTGCCAGGCGCTGGTCGCCGAAGTCGCCGCTTAATTTCAGCCCCCCCCTGCCTGGGGAATTCGAGGCGCACTCACCGCTGCGGCCCGGGGCCGGGTAACTGCCCGCCTGTCGTCACCGGGGCCCGCGGAGAAGCCCGGGGCCCCGCCGCTGCCGTCGCAGCCGAGGTATCGTGGCCCGAGGGCAGAGAAGGCAGTCGAGAAGCAGCGAAGGCCGCGTAGGCCTGAAGCCCCGCACTAGCATCACCTGACGGGGCGGACTGCCAAGCGCCGCCCCCGCCGTAACCCCATTGGTGGACTGGGCCGCGCCCCCGCAGACCGCACTGCCATTGGCGGCTGCGGGCGCGACCCCGGAAACAAGGCCGGAATCCCCCTGAAGTGCCTGTGACGCCAGCGGAGCTCCCCGGTCACGTCTGACCAGACCGGGAGCCCCGCGCTGTGTCCCCCCCGCTCCCCGCACCGCTCCACTAGGCGGGAGAAGCCCGCGACCAAGGCCCTCGGCCCGGAGATCGCCGGGCGGCCTCGACGTCAGCTGGAGGTCCCTCGCCGGGGAGAGCGCTGCAGCGCGAAGCCCAGAGGAAGAGAACGCGTCGCCAGGGCCGAGGGAAGGCCAGAGACTCAGGTAAACTCCGGGGAGGAGGGCGGGAGGCCCCACTGAGGCCCGGAGCACGCCCCTCCCCCGGAGAGACTCCCCACATGGCCCCCTATCATCCCGGACGGAGAAGCGCTGGGACTGCCTCCCAGGAGAAGCGCTGGGACTTTCTACACGGTGGTGAGCTCGTCCATCTAGCGCCCCAGTGTTAAGTTGGCTAACGCTTCGATGACTTACCAGGCTAGTACTGCCATACCCTGCCATGTTTAATGCGCCAAGGCGATCCCATGTGGCTGGCTACATTGTAATGCCCAGTTCAGCAGCGCCACGTTAAATGACATGTGGGGAAGCGCTATTCAGGTGTTAGGTGTGGCGCTATGTTCCTAGAGCCTGGTTTACAGTGCTATCCAATTGCTATTTGCCGTGCCCTGTTCCTGTAGCCTGATTTTAAGCGCTATTCATGTAAACTGTGCAGTGCTGGGTTAAATGACATATTTGGAGCGCTTGGAAATTGCTATTTGCGGCGCTTTGCTCCTAGGGCCTGGTTCCCAGTGCGATTGAATTGCCATGTGCAGCGCTATGTGCCATGCTCATGCAGCCTGTTTTTAAGCGCTATTAATTGTTGTGCGCAGCACTATATCCCTAGAACCTGATGTTTTATTGTAGCCAGGTGGGGTCAAGTTAAAGCCTAATGAATTGCTTTTAAACTGAACTGCTTTGAATGTATAATGGTACTGCCAGTGAGAATCTAATGAATTGCATTTGGACTAGATAAACTTGATTGATTTTTAAGTGAACCGACTGTGTGGTGTCAATTATTGTGTGCGCTTTCTGCTTCAGGGGATGTGTGTGCTGTATGGTTGCTTCACACGTAAGCCTTCGGGTGCCCAACCGCTCGAGTCACGCTACGCCTTTAGGGCCCGGTGACCCCAGGTCTTACATTGTTGGCGAGCGGTGGGATAAGGACCTGTGACCATACAGCACCCTCCAGTGAAGCGGAGGGCGCCGCAATTAGACGCCTTTTGTGGTTAAGCTCTTCAACTGTTGATTACTGCATTGAGTGAATTCCACTGTCCAGACTGAGGGTGTAGAATCCCAGTAGCCGGAAACTGTCCCCCACATCCTAGGATTTTTTTTTTCCTCTTCTTCCTTAGTATCTAGGTCCCCGCCTGTCACGATGGAGTTCCGGTTAGCTGACCTCGAGGGGTACACTGTGAGGCAACTGAGGGAATTCGGGCAGGAGATGGGGGTGCCTGGGGTGCGGAAGGTCAAAGGACCGGAACTCTGCACCGCCTTAAGGGCATGGGTAGAAGCCCACCCAGAGGGAAGAGGGGATGAGGGACAGGAGGCGCAGGATGCCCCTCAGGAGGAGAGCGCGCAGGAGGTACTAGACCTGATCAATGGGGATGTGTCCGAAAAGGGGCCACCAGGGAGACGTTCTGGGGCCAGCAGTAGGGCAGGGTCCAGGAGAAGCGCGTCTCCAGAGGAATATGAGGACAGGAGGGAGGAGAGGCAGTTGAAGTGGGAGCTAGCCAAGTTAGAGCAGGAAAGGGAAAACAAGAGATGGGCAATGGAAGAAAAGAAGCTGGCGCACGAGCTTCAGCTTAAAGAGTTGGAGCTGCGCGCTCTCCAGTTGAATGCGTCCAATAGGGATGATGGTGGCAGCGTACCAAAGACTCCCCAGGAGTCAAAATTCTATTTGCCCAAAGACGTGATTGCCAGTTACACGAGAGGGGATGACATCGCCAAGTGGCTGGAGGCATACGAGGTGGCCTTGACAGCCCATGGGGTACCTGAGAGTAGCTGGGGGGGTGGCCTGTATCGCTACATACCTCCCGATGTCAGGGACACCCTTTTGTATTTAGCAAAGGCAGATCAGGTCAGGTATGCCCCCATGAAGGAAGCCCTGCTTAAGAAATTTGGCCTCAACCCCGAGAGGTATCGGCAGAAGTTCCGTGGCAGCCATAAGCTGTCCACGCAAACGTGGGTGGATTTTTTTGATTACGCCCGTAAGGCGCTAGATGGTTGGGTGCGTGGCAGCGAAGCACAGGATTACGAGGGCTTGTACGATCTTTTTTTACGGGAGCACCTCTTGGATAAGTGCTTTCCGGAGCTGCGCCAACATCTGGTGGACCGCAAGATAACGGACCCCCGTGAGCTTGCGGAGGAGGCAGATATTTGGGTGAGCACCCGGGTGTCTCACAAGGGCCCCGGGGGAGATGGCTCGAAAGGCGGACAGGGTTTCCCCCAGAAGAGAGAGAGGGGAGATAAAAAGGTGGAGTTCTCAAAAGGCCCCCAAAATAAGTTTGGGAAAGGAGTAGGAACCCCACCCCCGTCCAATTCCCCAAAACCCACTTACCCTGACAGGAGTCAGCAGCCAAGGATTGTGAGGTGCTACGAATGTGGGGAGATTGGACACTACAAGGGAGATCCCAAGTGTCGCAAGCGACCCCCAGCCCCAACGGGCGGGATGAGCCCCGGGGTAAGTAGTGTAGCGCTTGGGGTGGAGCTGCCCTTAGATAGGGAAGGGGAGTGGACAGGCCTGGCCCTGGTTTCACTCGGGGATAGAGAGATGGTTCCCGTAGTGTCCCTACCCCCGAATACTGCTAAATACCAGCAGAAGGTGAGAATTAACGGGGAGGGGGTGGAGGCTCTGAGGGACACAGGGGCCAGCATGACCACTGTCGTGAGGCGGCTGGTGTCCCCAGAGCAAGTAATCCCAGAGGAGTTCCATCCGGCCGTATTGGCTGACGGCAGTGTGAGTCACTATCCAGTGGCTCAAGTTCCCTTTGAGTGGGGAGGAGTCAAAGGCCTGCTGAGAGTTGCGGTGAGCCCTGCCTTGCCTGTGGGGTGTTTGCTAGGGAATGACCTGGAGCACACCGAGTGGAGAGAAGTAGAGTTTCGAGCTCATACAGAGATGCTGGGGTTACCAGGGTGGACTTGCGTAAGCACGCGGTCCATGGCTGCCCGGCATGGAACTCACCCTGGGTTGGAGCCTGGAATCATGGCCCAACCCAAAGCCAAACATGGAAGGAAGAAGGTGGTGGAGGACACGCCCCGTGAGATGGATGGGGAGGCCGCAGAGGTGCCCCCGGAGTCCGCGGAGGTAGATGTCGTTCCTGTGGAGGACTTGCCGACCCTTGCTGACTGGCATGTGGAAGGAGGACCTACCCGGGAGGAGTTTTGTCAGGCACAAAGGACGTGCCCCACTCTTGAAGGCATGCGGCGGCAGGCCGAAGCCCAAGTGGCCAGTCAGGAACTGGGAGGTTATCATGTGTATTGGGAGGATGGTCTCCTATACAGTGAGCCCAGGGTGCCGGTACATGGATCTTCGAGGGCCATAGTGGTCCCCCAATGTTACCGGGCCTTCCTGCTGGAGTTAGCGCACGAGATACCCTTAGCCGGACATCTGGGCCAGGACAAAACCTTTGCACGGTTAGTCCCCCATTTTTATTGGCCCAGGATGAGGATTGCCTCGGACACCTTTTGTAAGACCTGCAAGTCTTGTCAGGCCAGTGGCAAGACTGGGACTAAGTTGAAGGTCCCGTTGGAACCGCTCCCCGTGGTCGGGACCCCTTTTGAGAGGGTCGGTATCGATATTGTTGGGCCATTGGACCCTCCGACCGCAGCGGGACACCGGTTCATCTTGGTTTTGGTGGACCACGCCACAAGGTACCCAGTGGCTATTCTTCTGAGGACCATCACTGCACCGGTGGTGGCGCGGGCACTGCTGGGGATTTTTACCCGAGTGGGATTCCCCAAGGTCGTGGTGTCGGACAGGGGCACGAATTTCATTTCGGCCTACATGCAGGCCATGTGGAAGGAGTGTGGAGTGACCTATCGGTTCTCCACCCCTTACCACCCCCAGACTAACGGACTTGTGGAGCGCTTCAACAAGACGTTGAAAGGAATGATCCGGAGCCTGCCAGAGGGCTTGAGGCGTAAGTGGGACGTCCTCCTCCCTTGCCTGCTGTTCTCCTACCGTGAGGTGCCGCAGAAGGGAGTCGGGTTCAGCCCTTTTGAGCTGCTCTATGGCCATCCCGTTAGGGGGCCCCTCAGCCTAGTGAAGGAGGGGTGGGAGAAGACTTCGCAGAAGCTTCCCCGGGATATTGTCAGCTACATGCTGGCATTCCGCAGCCAGATGGCCAAGCTGTGGAAGGCGGCCTCAGAGAATCTAGAGGCTAGCCAGGCCGTCATGAAGGAGTGGTATGACCGCAACGCTCGGACGGTAGAGTTGGACGCTGGACAGAAGGTGTGGGTCATGGAACCTGGGGAGCTTTGTGCCCTCCAGGACCGGTGGACTGGTCCATACGAAATTGTGGAGCGACGAGGCCAGACCACCTACGTAGTTGACCTGAAGACCCCCCGTCAGCCCCATCGGGTGCTCCACGTCAACCGCCTGAAGCCGCACCATGAGCGATCGGAGCTTGCTCTCCTCATGGTGACGGATGGGAGCGAGGAGGAAGAGAGTGAAGCTCTTCCTGACCTTCTTGCGGTCCAAGAGAAGGATGGTTCGGTAGAAGGTGTAGTCCTCTCCCCATCCTTGACCCCAGAGGGACTGTCGCCATGTCCTGGGACAGTTCGCCTCGTTGTTCTCCCTCACGCCTGGAATCACTCATCTGTGTACCCATGATGTGGACACAGGGGACAGCCCCCCGGTAAAGAACAAGTCTTACCGGCTCTCTGACCGAGTGAAGGATAGCATCCAGCGTGAGGTGGCAAAGATGCTGGAGCTGGGGGTGATAGAACCTTCCAGCAGCCCGTGGGCTAGTCCAGTGGTGTTGGTGCCGAAAGCGGCCCCACCGGGTACGACGCCAGAACTTCGGTTCTGTGTGGACTACCGGGGGTTGAACTCTGTCACGAAGACAGATGCTCACCCCATCCCACGAGCAGACGAGCTGGTGGACCGGCTGGGAGCAGCCCGGTACCTCAGCACCATTGACCTGACATCCGGATATTGGCAGATTGCCATGGCCGATGGAGCAAGGGAGAAAACAGCATTCTCCACCCCCGAGGGCCACTACCAGTTCCGAGTGATGCCCTTTGGGCTCAAAAATGCTCCGGCCACATTCCAGCGGTTAGTGAATCAGGTACTATCTGGCCTGGAGTCCTTCTCAGCGGCATACCTGGATGACATAGCTGTCTTCAGTAGCAGCTGGGAGGACCATCTGCAACACCTCCAGGAGGTATTGCAGGCGCTGCAACGCGCTGGCTTAACCATTAAAGCCAGCAAGTGCCAGATTGGACAGGGATCTGTCGTGTACCTGGGACACCTGGTGGGCGGAGGTAAGGTGCAACCCCTCCAGGCCAAAATAGAGACCATCATGGCCTGGGAGCCCCCCAAGACCCAAACTGCGGTCCGAGCTTTCCTCGGCCTCACTGGGTATTACCGCCGGTTTGTCAAGGGATATGGCACCATCGTAGCCCCCTTGACAGAATTGATGTCCAAGAAACAACCTCGCAAGGTCATATGGACCGCTGCTTGCCAGGAGGCATTTGAAACGCTGAAACAAGCGATGTGTACCGCTCCAGTACTCGCAACCCCAGATTTCAGTAAAGAGTTCATTGTACAGACGGACGCCTCAGAGCACGGCATAGGTGCGGTGCTCTCGCAGCTCAACACAGAAGGCCAAGATCAACCTGTGGCCTTCATCTCCAGAAGACTCCTCCCTCGGGAACAGCGATGGAGCACCATCGAGCGGGAAGCCTTCGCGGTGGTCTGGGCTCTGAAGAAGTTGAGGCCATACCTCTTTGGATCTCACTTCCTGATTCAGACGGACCACCGCCCCCTTCGCTGGCTCATGCAGATGAGAGGCGAAAACCCCAAGTTGCTGAGGTGGTCCATTTCCCTACAGGGGATGGACTTTCGGGTGGAACATCGGCCCGGAGTTGACCACGCCAATGCTGACGGTCTCTCCCGGTTTTTCAACCTTAGTGATGAGAACTCCCTAGAGGTTGGGTAGCTCTCCCCTCTTTCGGCTGGGGGGGACGTGTGTTAGACCTGTCAGCCCTAGGGTGGTCTCCCCCTGTATTTTTCATCGTGCCTCATTTTTTTCACCCTCATTTTTGTGTTGGACTTAGGTCTCCGGGCGCCTTTTCATTGCCAATCAGTGTTAAGGTGCAGGTGCTCCCTTCCCCTAAGATGGCTGCCACAGGCCCCTGCTACTGCGGAGTGGCCTTTCTAGTAGCACCCTAGCTGCCAGGAGCTGGCTGGGACCCCACAACAATGTTGCGACACCAGCCCGCCTTTTTTGTCCTATACCTAGAGTGGGGAAGCTCCTGGAATGTGCTGGAACCTTCTAGAAGAAGGGTGGGGTTTTACTTTTGCCGCCTTAGGAGGTGGTCACCTGACCTAGGGCTACTTAACAGAGGGAGGGAACTTTTTCTAGTTAGTTGGGGTAAAGCAGACCTGGGGAACCCACGCAGGAGTTTTAGGCGGTAGGGCCTAGACAGGGACTTATGCCTCTGAAGGTGACAGGGTTTAGGCACTGCCCTTTAAGTGAGTGAGGGATCCTGTACTACCCACTGATCTGGCCCAGCGATAGGGAGACCCCGGAATGACCTGCCAAGCCTGACTAGGAGGGAACTAGTCACCAACTCACCCCCCAAGGAACAGAACTTTTAAGGGCGCGAGAACCAACTGCGCCACCAAGACTGCAAAAACCTACTTCTGAAACTCTGCTGGAGCTGACCGCCGGAATTTAAGGCTGAAGCTGAGGGCGGAAACTGACTACTGAAACTTATTACTAAAAACTCCCTGCTGGACTGCTGGGGGATCAACCAGGTACTAGCGCTGTGACCCCTGCGCTCCCCGACCTTGCCTGGGATCCCCCCTAGTCAGTCCTGTGCCAGGCGCTGGTCGCCGAAGTCGCCGCTTAATTTCAGCCCCCCCCCTGCCTGGGGAATTCGAGGCGCACTCACCGCTGTGGCCCGGGGCCGGGTAACTGCCCGCCTGTCGTCACCGGGGCCCGCGGAGAAGCCCGGGGCCCCGCCGCTACCGTCGCAGCCGAGGTATCGTGGCCCGAGGGCAGAGAAGGCAGCCGAGAAGCAGCGAAGGCCGCGTAGGCCTGAAGCCCCGCACTAGCATCACCTGACGGGGGCGGACTGCCAAGCGCCGCCCCCGCCGTAACCCCATTGGTGGACTGGGCTGCGCCCCCGCAGACCGCACTGCCATTGGCGGCTGCGGGCGCGACCCCGGAAACAAGGCCGGAATCCCCCTGAAGTGCCTGTGACGCCAGCGGAGCTCCCCGGTCACGTCTGACCAGACCGGGAGCCCCGCGCTGTGTCCCCCCCGCTCCCCGCACCGCTCCACTAGGCGGGAGAAGCCCGCGACCAAGGCCCTCGGCCCGGAGATCGCCGGGCGGCCTCGACGTCAGCTGGAGGTCCCTCGCCGGGGAGAGCGCTGCAGCGCGAAGCCCAGAGGAAGAGAACGCGTCGCCAGGGCCGAGGGAAGGCCAGAGACTCAGGTAAACTCCGGGGAGGAGGGCGGGAGGCCCCACTGAGGCCCGGAGCACGCCCCTCCCCCGGAGAGACTCCCCACGTGGCCCCCTATCATCCCGGACAGAGAAGCGCTTGGACTGCCTCCCAGGAGAAGCGCTGGGACTTTCTACACGGTGGTGAGCTCGTCCATCTAGCGCCCCAGTGTTAAGTTGGCTAACGCTTCGATGACTTACCAGGCTAGTGCTGCCATACCCTGCCATGTTTAATGCGCCAAGGCGATCCCATGTGGCTGGCTACATTGTAATGCCCAGTTCAGCAGCGCCACGTTAAATGACATGTGGGGAAGCGCTATTCAGGTGTTAGGTGTGGCGCTATGTTCCTAGAGCCTGGTTTACAGTGCTATCCAATTGCTATTTGCCGTGCCCTGTTCCTGTAGCCTGATTTTAAGCGCTATTCATGTAAACTGTGCAGTGCTGGGTTAAATGACATATTTGGAGCGCTTGGAAATTGCTATTTGCGGCGCTTTGCTCCTAGGGCCTGGTTCCCAGTGCGATTGAATTGCCATGTGCAGCGCTATGTGCCATGCTCATGCAGCCTGTTTTTAAGCGCTATTAATTGTTGTGCGCAGCACTATATCCCTAGAACCTGATGTTTTATTGTAGCCAGGTGGGGTCAAGTTAAAGCCTAATGAATTGCTTTTAAACTGAACTGCTTTGAATGTATAATGGTACTGCCAGTGAGAATCTAATGAATTGCATTTGGACTAGATAAACTTGATTGATTTTTAAGTGAACCGACTGTGTGGTGTCAATTATTGTGTGCGCTTTCTGCTTCAGGGGATGTGTGTGCTGTATGGTTGCTTCACACGTAAGCCTTCGGGTGCCCAACCGCTCGAGTCACGCTACGCCTTTAGGGCCCGGTGACCCCAGGTCTTACAGGCACGTACTGTAAGAATGTCAGATGCATTTATCTATAGAAGTAAATAAACGTAATAACCATTGGAGAAGACATACACGTTATAAAACGCGATCATCATATAGCTGTTACGAATGAGGGGGTCTGTAGTTTTTTTTTACAACTTTATTAACATTTTGTGGATACATTGGAGCACAGAGTCAGTTAACAAAAAGACAATCACTTGACATGTAGTTGCAATATATAAATCACTTGTATCCAGCATGCAAACTATTAGCAGTAGACATTTACTAAATTTGGCGTGGCTTACAATTCTGCCTTCGGCTACTCGTTGACTGTGTGGGGTCTTGCAGCCCTCCCTTCATTGCTGTCTTTCATTCTGTCTGCTTCCAAGCCAACACAGTTTTGACCCATTATTTTGCGTTCGCACCTCAACCTTATTGTACCAGTGTCTGCACTTTCCGTCTGTTATGTTTCGATTTTCTCCTCCTTTATTCATTAGCAGGCGCTACCGCACCCTCCATCTCTCTATCTTTGGTGAGTAGGAATGTTTTATACAGTCCCCAGAAGTTTTTAGGGCAATTGCGCGGGGGTATGATCTCACTGTAGTTTTCCGTTTGTGTACTACAATACACCATGTCTTTTGTCCAACTCGTAACTGTGGGAATCAGTCCGCGGGGCCAGCATATCGCTACTCTGTGCTTGGCTATCAGTAGTGCCATGTCTACCATCCATCTAACTGTTTTAGGTACTTGTTTAGAATGCCCCAATAAAGTCAGCATTGGGTCAGGCGCTAGTGTCTTGCCTAAAATATCTCCCAAGTTCTTAAAAATCAGAACCCAGAAGTCCACAATCCCAGGGCATAACCAGAGTAGGTGGAAAAAGTAATCCCTCCTGTGCACCGCATCATTCACAGTCTGCGGTGTCTCGCAATCCATACTTGGGCAGCCTCTTTGGCGTGTAATAGGTCCTATTTAAAAACTTTAAATGAATCAGTCTGTGTCTATCATTCAGCGAAACCTGCTTATTGCTTTCGCAGCAGTATCTCTACGTGGCATCATCTAGGTCTGTTCTCAGGTCTGTCTGCCAGTCCAATCGGACCTTGGTTCTAGTGATTTGCCCTGTACTCCTGGGATCGTTTGTATATGTTAGATACTATCTTGGTGGGAGAGCTAGTTTTAATCATGTGCGTGAGTGCGATCACTTCTGGTGGCTCCGCTGCCCAGGAGTTCCAGTAGTGCTTGTCTTGTTCTGTGGAACTGAAATTTATTGAGCAACGTGATGTTGAGCTCCACTGCCTCCACCTCCACCCACTTTTTTGCTATACCCTCTGAGAACATGTCCCCTTTCGCGCGTAGGTTTAGTAAGCCTAATGCCCGAGTCACGCCCCTGACCCTGCAAGGTGGGAGCCCTGCCACCAGTCTAGTGGGGTCAGCCGTGAATACAGAATAGCTACGTCTTGTTCTTTCAGAAGGTGATTCCATGCGTGAACTATCGTGTTAATTGAGTCCAGAATACCCGTCTGTGAGAAGTTGGCCTGGCATATGCTGGTCACTAGTTATAGTGGCCACCTTGCAACAGTCCAATTCGACTCTTATGGTAGATAGATTTAAGACAACCTTTTAAAGAAAGCTATCCTAGTGGTACTTACCAGCCTGCACTCCCCCGTCTATTCCTGTGAGACTCTCTGGATGCAGTATGGCAAGCACTTTCTGATCCCATGCAGTGAATGTTCTTGGTGGAATGGGAGGGCCTCCGCCAGTCCTCTGAGCCAGCTCACAGTTCTTGCTCCTCTTTTTTTGACAATACTCTTCAGGTCGTCCCACCGCTTCATGATTTCCTGTCTGTTGTGCGGGGTGGTCCCTACTGCATTGACCTTGTCAACTATCCTTACCCACATTTGATTTCTTGTGGCTATTGGTGACTGTGGGACCAGGTTGCCAAACAGTTGTGGTTCTACTCTGATTATCTCATCTACCATGACTGTCAACTCACTCTCTGTGAATTTGGGCATTTTCTGTGGTGCAATGGTGTGTGATGTGCAAAGGGGTTAAAGGTGCAGGTGTGTAAGTGGGGGGGGGTGGGGGTGATGTGTATGGTGTGTGATGTGCACAGGGGTTAGAGGTGCAGGTGTGGAAGTGGTGGTGGTGCTGTGTGTGGTGTGAGTAGTGATGGTGTGTTGATTTGCCTCTCCTTTGTGCTCTGGAGTTGGGCCCTTCAGTTGTGGAGTATTGCAAAGGATTCTGGTCAGGGAAGGGACTGGTTTTATACTCAGCTATGTGGGTGTGTTCAAATGGGGTATTGCTGTCAAGTGTGTTGTGTGGGTTGTCCTGGGATTTGTATTTTTGTAGTTGCCATGTGGTTGTGTCATTGGGTTGTGGTCTGTGTTTTTGAGGGCCACGGCTAGTTTGCTGTGTGCACTTTGTGGCCTTGTTGTGAGTTTTTTCTGTCGGTCGCCATATTTGTCACGGAGTGTCTGCAGCAGTGGCTATGCTACAGCTCTTCTGCCGGCTCTCCCATTCATCACTGTTGGTGACCGCGGCGGTCGGTAACACTGGAACATACCCAGGTCACATCGGGGATATCCTAATTTTCCGTGCGGTGTCTCCGCTGTCATGGTGGCAGTTTGGTGATTTTCCACCGCAAATCCGACCGCCGCGGACGGATTTTAGCCTTCTCCGCCCGCTACGGGTGTTTTTTCGTTACCTCCTTCTGCCGCAGTCAGATTTTTTGGGCGGTTGATCCCAAATGTACCGCCGGTTTCTCCGCAGTACCGGCGGTCGGTTGATTTCCGCTACCATGGCGGTCGGGGTGGTTTTCCGACCGCCATCCTAATGGGCCCCTTTGTCTTTAGATGCTCTCCTCTAAGTAAATAAGATGAATTCAGCCGCTACCTGTCCCACAAGGTTAATTTTTCCTATAATACACATACATTTACTATCTCCTGGCCTGTCTTTTCACAAAACAATAGTCTTGCTGCAATATCTTCTATTAATTTTTGAACGTCTATTCTGTATCCTCTAATTAATTATTACTGTTTATTTATGTATATGATTTATGTGTTGTTTGCTACCTCTGCTGGGCTCCTGGCATTTGTATACGCAGAAATAATCATCATAAACACACAGGTCTTACTCACTCCTGACGCGTAATGCATTCGTATGCAGTTGACTGTGTCTTGTTTTATTAGCGCTTCCTAAACTCTAGATTTCATGAACATGACAGTCATGCAAAGGTGCTACAAAAAACCTGAACACAGTGAACGGTTTGGAGATTTACCGTATGTCTCTGGAGCTGAGGGGCTGAAAATTGAGTGCAATAGGGCTAGGCATGGTAAAAACACTAAATAGTTTCTTGGATCTCTGCCGTTCTACAGGAATGAAACTATAAACATAAAAGGTTCCAAATTACAAAGTCATTTCCGGTGATAAACATACATTTATGGCTACAAAAAGACAGAATTACTCCTGTCAAGTGCCAGCAAAAGCATATCTAGCACGTGTAAATATATTTACCACTTAAATAACTGTAAACCACACCCCAGTGTTGGTGATAGGGTGGATCATACATGGTTTATCTATTAATAGCTGCCAAGTTTTCAAATTACTTCTGTGTGATATCTCCATGGTTCCCGTGTACCTATGAGTGACATTCCACTGGTAAATGTGTGACACTTCGAGTGACACTTTCTCATGAGTAAAACCATACAATGAAGTACATATAAAGAAATATTATTAGAAATTACGCCCTTTTGAGCAATGAGAATCTGTGTAAAAAAAAGCATGCATCGAAATTTCTGAAATGGAAGCTCACTAACCTTTGTGCGCAAAGTTTAGAATTTTCCACGCTGTGAGTGTAAGAGATGTGGCACGTACTCTAAGAATGTCAGATGCATTTGTCTATAGAAGTAAATAAACGTAATAACCATTGGAGAAGACATACACGTTATAAAACGCGATCATCATATAGCTGTTAGAAATGGGGGGGTCTGTAGTTTTTTTTTACAACTTTATTAACATTTTGTGGATACATTGGAGCACAGAGTCATTTAACAAAAAGACAATCGCTTGACACGTAGTTGCAATATATAAATCACTTGTATCCAGCATGCAAACTATTAGCAGTAGACATTTACTACATTTAGTGTGGCTTACAATTCTGCCTTCGGCTACACGTTGACTGTGTTGGGTCTTGCAGCCCTCCCTTCATTGTTGTCTTTCATTCTGTCTGCTTCTAAGCCAACACAGTTTTGACCCATTATTTTGCGTTCGCACCTCAACCTTATTGTACCAGTGTCTGCACTTTCCGTCTGTTATGTTTCGATTTTCTCCTCCTTTATTCATTAGCAGGCGCTACCGCTCCCTCCATCTCTCTATCTTTGGTGAGTAGGAATGTTTTATACAGTACCCAGAAGTTTTTAGGGCAATTGCGCGGGGGTATGATCTCACTGTAGTTTTCCGTTTGTGTACTACAATACACCATGTCTTTTGTCCAACTCGTAACTGTGGGAATCAGTCCGCGGGCCAGCATATCGCTACTCTGTGCTTGGCTATCAGTAGTGCCATGTCTACCATCCATCTAACTGTTTTAGGTACTTGTTTAGAATGCCCCAATAAAGTCAGCATTGGGTCAGGCGCTAGTGTCTTGCCTAAAATATCCCCCAAGTTCTTATAAATCAGAACCCAGAAGTCCACAATCCCAGGGCATAACCAGAGTAGGTGGAAAAAGTCCGCCTCCTGTGCACCGCATCATTCACAGTCTGCGGTGTCTCGCAATCCATACTTGGGCAGCCTCTTTGGCGTGTAATAGGTCCTATTTAAAAACTTTAAATGAATCAGTCTGTGTCTATCATTCAGCGAAACCTGCTTATTGCTTTCGCAGCAGTATCTCTACGTGGCATCATCTAGGTCTGTTCTCAGGTCTGTCTGCCAGTCCAAACGGGCCTTGGTTCTAGTGATTTGCCCTGTACTCCTGGGAACGTTTGTATATGTTAGATACTATCTTGGTGGGAGAGCTAGTTTTAATCATGTGCGTGAGTGCGATCACTTCTGGTGGCTCCGCTGCCCAGGAGTTCCAGTAGTGCTTGTCTTGTTCTGTGGAACTGAAATTTATTGAGCAACGTGATGTTGGGCTCTACTGCCTCCACCTACTCCCACTTTTTTGCTATACCCTCTGAGAACATGTCCCCTTTCGCGCGTAGGTTTAGTAAGCCTAATGCCCGAGTCACGCCCCTGTCCCTGCAAGGTGGGAGCCCTGCCACCAGTCTAGTGGGGTCAGCCGTGAATACAGAATAGCTCCGTCTTGTTCTTTCAGAAGGTGATTCCATGCGTGAACTATCGTGTTAATTGAGTCCAGAATACCCGTCTGTGAGAAGTTAGCCTGGCATATGCTGGTCACTAGTTATAGTGGCCACCTTGCAACAGTCCAATTTGACTCTTATGGTAGATAGATTTAAGACAACCTTTTAAAGAAAGCTATCCTAGTGATAGCTGTGAAGAGCAGCCTCCAGGCTAAGTCTCTGAGGAATGTAAAGCAGCTTGTTTTACCTTATAATCTCTTGAATTACCAAATGAAAGGACACCACAGAGGTATATATATCAAATATATATGTATTTATTTCTAGACACACTCTACTAATCTCTTTATGAGATTAGAAGTAAGGAACACATTCAAATATCAACGTTTCACAATACGTTAAGCACAAATATGGCTGGGGCCCTAGGGGCGTACCAGACCATATACTAAAAAAGAGGTTTAGGAAAGTCGACTTGCAAGGGGACAAGGCCTAGGTCCTGTAGAATCGCTGGGGCTTCACTAATGCAGCAAAAGCAGGTAAGTAAAAGACCCACAGGAGACGTGTGCAGTGTGAGAAAACCGCCGCTGGTTCCCTATTGATTTTAATGGAGCAAGTCGCGGTTTGATTTTTAAAGTATAAGGGTACTTCGAGGAAGTCTACAAGCAAGCCACTTACAAGGTAAGTAATTCAAGGGCCAACACACACTAGGGAACAGAAGTGCACGAGTTACCTCACCCAGGGAAGCCGGGTGCATAGGTGTCTTTTGGTGTCGGGTCGCGTCGCTGTTTTCTATGGAGACCGAAGTAGATTTGCTGCTTGCGAAGACTGGAATCCAAGGCTGGATTCAAGATGAAGATGACCTGAAAAATGAAGGGACAGTGTTCACAGTCACTTGCCAGTGATCCGGGGCCAGGAAGATGGATGCCCACGGAAGTCAGGTGATTTCAGGTGATCAAGGGTGTTTTGAGTCTTTGCTCACGAGGATCAGGAGAGATCAACGATGACCAGCAGCTGGATTTTGAGTGTTGCATAACATCTGCAGCTGACTGCGGTGTCAGAAACCGATTGGGGCCAACAAGCTTGGGCAACAGCAAGTCTTGTGGAAAGTGAATTTAGTCAATGGTGCAGACTAGCAAGGTCTGAGGGACTCACCCAGCAAAGATAAGTGAGGGCAGGCCTGGAGCAAGCAGGGGAGCCCTTTGGTTTGATAAGAAAGTCTTCGGGGGACCCACAAGCCAATGGGCAAGGGATCGCAAAGACGTCTCTTGAGGAAAGGCTTCACAGGAGTCCACGGTCACTCAGGACGGGGTAGGCCTCTGATGTTCGCTGCAAAACCTGCTGGAGGCTTGGGCCACAAGTGTTCCAAAGCACAAGTTCGTTGAACATGGTGAAGGGGTTTCACTTGACAACAGTGCACAGTACCTGGGTATTGCTGTTCCTCGTCACTCGTGGGGTCCACTTGCCTCAGCTCTGCTGGGGACTCACAATGGCCGTCGAGAAGTCAGGAAATCTACTTCCGGGGCTGCAGGGACTTCGGACTTCGGCGGGAGCGGGAAAGTTTGCGACTGTTGATTCAAGTTTTTGGTGCCTGCCAAGCAGGGGAGTCACTCCTTGACTTCAAGGGAGATTCTTCCATCTTCCAAAGGTAGTGGAACGTCGAAGGACCAGGATTCTTCTTTTAAAGCGTCGTCCAGGGATATCTAACTTGCAATGGCAAGGGTTCCCTATCTTATACTCAAAGACAGGGAGTTACTAGCTCTATGACCACTCCTCTGGGAGGGTCAGGGTAGGGGGTGATTACACCCACTTCCCTTTGTCCAGATTCACGCCAGAGCAGGGACAGGTAGCCCCTGAACCGGTTTGAGCTGGCATATGCACAGTGGAGCCTACTGCTCCCCCAGTGCAGGACTTCAAAGCACTCTAGGAGTGCACCCACCCAGCCCCAATACACTAAATCCTATCTGGAAGGTGGTGACACCTCCCTGTGACAGGATGCCTATTGTTGGGCCTCCTCCACTGCGAGTTTCAGTCAGCAGCAGGAGGGCAGCCCAGTGTCTGTGCTGGTGGCATCCATTTTGTGATGCCAGGGCTCTTTCAGATTTCTACCGTGTTACCACAGTAGGTACATGTCGTCCCCGCTAGAAGGGTGGGATCATACTCCCACACCAGTTACTGGTGTGGGGGTATGATTCCTGGTTGTTTGACACCAAACACAACATGTTTTGATGCAGTCATTCCAAAGTTAGCATTTACCGGTAGGTTATAATGCACTTAAGAGTATATGGTTTAACCGCATCCACAAACAGCCACAAGGAATAGACCCTGCCATCTGCAGAGGGGCCCTGCTCAGGCAGATGCACCCCTTCACATTGTAAACCAAGCACCCTGCCCTCAGGATTGATAGGGCCTGCCATAGGGGTGGCTGATAGGTTTATATGTGTTTTTATGGTGAGATATAGGAACCTATGCCACAGTAAGGAGTGCTAACACCACCTCACCCAGGCTGCAGTAGCAGGCCTGTGGTGTCAGATTTAGTCTGCTTCCCAGGGGTAGCATAATACATGCTTCAGCCCCTGGTAGGCCTGTGAAGTACCTATGCCCTTGGTACCTAGGGTGCCATATACTAGGGGCGCATAAGGTACCAGAGTATCCAATCACTAGTACATCTAGTATGCACACAAAGTTGTTTAGAGAGAACAGAGATACTGGGGCCCTGATTAGCAGGGACCCAGCCAGACTATAGCCAGAAACCAGTGATAACATCAGAAAAAAAGTGGGGGCAACATAAATGCAGATCCTACTCTCCTACACCGTCCTACGGTCAGGTGGAGTAAATAAGAGAGCCGGCAGTTTTGTAACGGCTGCCACTGCTTTCTCAATCTGTACGTGGGGGGTGTCTGGGGGACCATGCATCCAATAGTGGGCATGCGTGCTTTGCGCTGCCCTGTAATATAGATCCAGGTCAGGTGCTCCCAAGCCTCCCCGGTGGTATGGGAGCGTGAGAATATCCAACTTCACCTGCGTGTGCTTCCCAGCCCAAGATAGCTTCGCTAGTGCTGAACGGAGCAATCTGAAGTATAATTTAGGCAAAACCATAGGTATATTTGCAAAGAGAAATAAGAACCGCTGCAGTATCACCATTTTCATTACTGACATCCTCCTCGCTAGGGACAATGGTAGCCGGGCCCACCTATCTACATCTTCTTCCAGTTTGCTAAGAGCTACTCCATAGTTTTCACTCATCACTATTTCTGAATCTGTGTATCTTTATTCCCAAATGGCGCACTGGCTCAGTCGTCCATTTGAGTGGATACTCTGGGGTAAACTGGATAGTAGTTGGAATGAGGAAGAATATGATTGATTTGGTCCAATTCACTTTGAGGCCCGACAACGAACCATACTTGACCACCTCACAAAGCAATGGTGAGAGATGCCTGTCAGGATCGCTAACGAATAACAAGGTATCATCTGCATAGGTGGAGGTAATCAGCTCGTGTCCCAGGAAACGTATACCCCTGTTGCTATGATACTCCTGTATGGCGCAGGCCAGAGGCTCCACTACCAGTGCGTACAAAAATCTGGGACATTGGGCACCCCTGACGCGTGCCTCCGGTAATATGAATCGGATCAGTTGCCATGTTGCCAATTTTTATTCTGGCTGTTGGGGAGTTGTACAGGACCCCAGACAGCTGGAGAAAGATCTCACCCAATCCCATTCTCAACAAGACCTGCTTCATGAACTGCCATTCCACAGAGTTGAACACTTTCTCCATATCTAAGAACACTGCAACAGTCTGCACGTCACTTCTTGTAGGTTGTATCGCCCCGAATACAGTACGGAGATTATAAGTCAAGTTTCTACTGGGGACAAACCCTACCTGCTCAGGCACTACTAGAACCAGCACCAGTGGCACCAAATGATTTGCCAATATCTTGGCATAAATCTTCACGTCAACATTTAGGAGCGACAGTGGATGGTACGAGGCACATTCAGTAGGTTGCTTATCTGGTTTAAGAATCGCCACTATCAGTGCCTCCCTCATTGAGAGTGTCATGATACCGCTCTCGCTCATCTCTTCAAATAGCGTAGCTAAGTGCGGGATGAGCACTTCTTTGTACTCTTTATAGAATGCGACTATCAGATCATCATCAATGACGACAACACCATCAAGATCATGAACACCGTCCACTCTGGATCCCCGGAAGACCCCTGCCCACACCACATCTTCAACAAAGCCAGCAGCACCATCGCACCCCATCTCCGGAAAACCATCAAGATCTCCTTCAAGACAGCGACCTTCCCGGAGAGCTGGAAGCATGCAGAGATCAACACCTTACTCAAGAAACCTAAGGCAGACCCCAAGGACCTCAAGAACATCTGACCCATCTCCCTGCTCCCGTTCCCGGCAAAGATCATCGAAAAGGCCGTCAACAAACAACTGACCAGCTTCCTCGAGGAGAACAGCATCCTGGACCCGTCCCAGTCCGGGTTCCGCACCAACCACAGCACCGAAACTGCCCTCATCGCCGCCACCAATGACATCAGGACCCTTCTAGCCAACGGAGAAACCGCGCCCCTCATCCTCCTGAACCTGTCAGCCGCCTTCGACACAGTCTGCCACCACACACTACGAACACGCCTCTACGATGCTGGAATCCAAGAGAAGGCCCTGGACTGGACCTCCTCCTTCCTCTCCGGCAGAACACAGAGCGTCCACCTTCCCCATTCTGCACCGAAGCCACCGAGATCATCTGCGGTGTACCCCAGGGCTCATCCCTCAGCCCAACGTTGTTCAACGTCTACATGGCACCACTCGCCCACATCGCACGACGGCACGACCTCAACATCATCTCCTATGCCGACGACACTCAGCTGATCCTCTCCCTCACCAAGCACCCCCACACAGCCAAAACCAACCTCCACGAAGGAATGAAGGCCGTCGCCGACTGGATGAGGAACAGCCGACTGAAGCTGAACTCGGACAAGACGGAGGTCCTCATCCTCGGATCCACCACCTCGGCCTGGGACGACTCCTGGTGGCCGACTGCACTAGGAACACCCCCAACACCCACCGACCACGCACGCAACCTAGGGGTCATCCTTGACTCTACCCTCTCCATGACAAAGCAGGTCAATGTCATGTCCTCCTCCTGCTTCAACACCCTCTGCATGCTTAGCAGGATCTTCAAGTGGATCCCCACCGAAACAAGAAGGACGGTCACCCAGGCCCTCGTCAGCAGTAGACTGGACTACGAAAACGCACTCTACGCAGGAGCCCTGGCCAAACTCCTGAAACGACTTCAACGCATCCAGAAAGCCACCGCACGCCTGATCCTCGACATCCCTCACCGCAGCCATATCACACCCCACCTGAGAGACCTGCACTGGCTCCCTGTCAACAAGAGGATAACCTTCAAACTCCTCACTAACGCACACAAGGCACTCCACAACACCGGACCAACGTACCTCAACAGCCGACTCAGCCTCTACACCCCCACCCGCCAGCTCTGCTCCGCAGACCACGCCCTCGCCACCGTGCCCCACATCCGAAGAGTGACCGGTGGCGGCAGATCATTCTCCCACCTCGCCGCCAAGACATGGAACACCCTTCCCATCCGCCTACGGCAGACCGAAGACCTTCTGACCTTCAGAAGACTTCTCAAGACCTGGCTCTTTGAACAGTAGCAGCTTCACCCTCCCTAGTGCCTTGAGACCCTCGCGGGTATATAGTACGCTTTACAAATGCCATGATTGATTGATTGATTGATCTCCGCCTGGCGCGCTCCCGGATTTCATCCCAAATGGGGATCTCTAGTTGGCAGAGACTTGCACCCTGTCCAAGTAAGGACCCTTAATTTAATCAGGGTAAGGGAGTTACACACCCAAGATCACCTCAACTTACCTTTTTATTGCAAAGTACCTGGGATGCATCAAAATCAAAATACGAAAACAGGCACAGGGGAGATGAGGTTCTGAAAACAAAGCGATGCATTGATTCCTTACTCTAAGGCCGTGGTACTCATAGTACAGCCCGCGGGCCATCTGCAGCTTGGCAGGCCTTCCTTGCGGCCCACGGACCTTGCAGGTAATGTGCCCATGGCCCCCCCAGAGAGAGAGGGAGGGAGAGAGAGAGTGGAGAGAAAGAGTGAAAGTGGAGAGTGGAGAGAGAGAGTTCAGAGAGAAAGTCAGTGGAGAGAGAATGGAGAGAGAGAGAGAGAGTGGAGAGAGAGAGCGGAGAGGGTAGAGAGGGAGCAACTGAGAGAGAGACTGACTGACAGAGAGAGACTGACTGACTTAGAGACTGACTGACTTAGAGACTGAAAGAGAGAGAGACTAACAGAGAGAGAGACTGGCTTACTGACTGACTGACTGAGAGAGAGACTGACTGACTGAGAGACTGACTGACTGAGAGAGAGATGGACTGACTGAGAAAGAGACTGACAGACAGAGACTGACTGACTGAGAGACTGAGAGATTGCCTGACTGAGAGACTGACTGACTGAGAGAGAGACTGACTGAGAGAGAGAGACTGACTGAGAGAGACTGACTGACTGAGAGAGAGAGACTGACAGAAAGAGAGGCTGACATAGAGAGAGACTGACAGAGAGAGAGAGACTGACAGAGAGAGAGACTGACAGAGAGAGAGACTGACTGATTGAGAGGGAGACTGACAGAGACTGACTGTCTGAGAGAATGACTGAGAGAGAGAGACTGACTGAGAGAGAGAGACTGACTGACTGACTGAGAGAGACTAACTGAGAGAGACTGAGAGAGACTGCCTGACTGAGAGACTGACTGACTGAGAGACTGACTGAGAGAGAGAGACTGACTGAGAGAGAGTCTGATAGGCAGACTGAGAGAGAGACTGACTGAGAGAGAGAATGAGAGAGAGAGACTGACTGAGAGAGAGACTGACCGAGAGACTGACTGACTAAGTGAGAGAGACTGACTGACTGACTGAGAGAGAGACTGACAGACAGAGAGAGACTGACAGAGAGAGACTGACTGACTGTGAGAGAGAGACTGACTGACTGACTGACTGAGAGAGAGACTGACTAAGAGAGAGACTGAATGAGAGAGAGACTGACAGAGAGAGAGACTGACAGAGAGAGAGACTGACTGACTGAGGGAGAGAGAGACTGTCTGACTGACTGGGAGAGAGTGACAGACAGAGATAGACTGACAGCGAGAGACTGACAGAGACTGACTGACTGAGAGACTGACTGTCTGAGAGACTGACTGACTGAGAGAGAGACTGACTGAGGGAGAGACTGACAGAGAGAGAGAGAGACTGACAGAGAGAGGGAGACTGACTGACTGAGAGAGAGAGAGAGAGACTGACTGAGAGAGAGACTGACCGAGAGACTGACTGACTAAGTGAGAGAGACTGACTGACTGACTGAGAGAGAGACTGACAGACAGAGAGAGACTGACAGAGAGAGACTGACTGACTGTGAGAGAGAGACTGACTGACTGACTGACTGAGAGAGAGACTGACTAAGAGAGAGACTGAATGAGAGAGAGACTGACTGAGAGAGAGAGACTGACAGAGAGAGAGACTGACTGACTGAGGGAGAGAGAGACTGTCTGACTGACTGGGAGAGAGTGACAGACAGAGATAGACTGACAGCGAGAGACTGACAGAGACTGACTGACTGAGAGACTGACTGTCTGAGAGACTGACTGACTGAGAGAGAGACTGACTGAGGGAGAGACTGACAGAGAGAGAGAGAGACTGACAGAGAGAGGGAGACTGACTGACTGAGAGAGAGAGAGACTGACTGCCTGAGAGAGAGACTGACTGCCAGAGTGAGACTGATTGACTGAGAGATAGACTGACTGAGAGAGAGAGATTGCCTGACTGAGAGACTGACTGACTGAGAGAGAGACTGACTGAGAGAGAGAGACTGACTGAGAGAGACTGACTGACTGAGAGAGAGACTGACAGAAAGAGAGGCTGACATAGAGAGAGACTGACAGAGAGAGAGAGACTGACAGAGAGAGAGACTGACAGATTGAGAGGGAGACTGACAGAGACTGACTGTCTGAGAGAATGACTGAGAGAGAGAGAGACTGACTGAGAGAGAGAGAGACTGACTGACTGAGAGAGACTGACTGAGAGAGACTGAGAGAGACTGCCTGACTGAGAGACTGACTGACTGAGAGACTGACTGAGAGAGAGAGACTGACTGAGAGAGAGTCTGATTGGCAGACTGAGAGAGAGACTGACTGAGAGAGAGAATGAGAGAGAGACTGACTGAGAGAGAGACTGACCGAGAGACTGACTGACTAAGTGAGAGAGACTGACTGACTGACTGAGAGAGAGACTGACAGACAGAGAGAGACTGACAGAGAGAGACTGACTGACTGTGAGAGAGAGACTGACTGACTGACTGACTGAGAGAGAGACTGACTAAGAGAGAGACTGAATGAGAGAGAGACTGACTGAGAGAGAGAGACTGACAGAGAGAGAGACTGACTGACTGAGGGAGAGAGAGACTGTCTGACTGACTGGGAGAGAGTGACAGACAGAGATAGACTGACAGCGAGAGACTGACAGACTGACTGACTGAGAGACTGACTGTCTGAGAGACTGACTGACTGAGGGAGAGACTGACTGAGGGAGAGACTGACAGAGAGAGAGAGACGGACAGAGAGAGGGAGACTGACTGACTGAGAGAGAGAGAGAGACTGACTGCCTGAGAGAGAGACTGACTGCCAAAGAGACTGACTGATTGATTGAGAGACTGACTGACTGAGAGAAAGACTGACTGAGAGAGGGAGACTGACTGACTGCCTGACTGAGAGAGAGACTGACAGATTGAGAGAGACTGACAGATTGAGAGAGACTGACAGAGACTGACTGACTGAGAGGCTGAGAGACCGACTGACTGAGAAACTGACTGACTTACTGAGTGAGAGACTGACAGAGAGAGACTGACTAAGAGAGAGACTGACTGAGAGAGACTGACTGAGAGAGAGATACTGACTGACTGAATGACTGAGAGACTGACTGAGAGAGAGACTGACAGAGAGAGAGGGAGACTGACTGACTGACTGAGAGAGAGACTGACTAACTGAGAGAGAGACTGACTGAGAGAGAGACTGACTGAGAGAGACTGACTGAGGGAGAGAGAGACTGACTGCCTGAGAGATAGGCTGACTTACTAAGAGAGAGGCTGACTGACAGAGAGACTGACTGACAGAGAGAATGACTGACAGAGAGAGAGACTGACTGACAGAGTGAGACTGATTGACTGAGAGATAGACTGACTGAGAGAGAGACTGGCTGAGAGAGAGAGAGAGACTAACTGAGAGAGAGGCTAACAGACAGAGAGAGACTGACAGAGACTGACTGACTGAGAGACTGACTGACTGAGAGAGAGACTGACTGAGAGAGACTAAGAGAGAGAGACTGAGACTGACTGAGACTGACTGAGAAAGAGACTGACTGACTGAGAGGGAGACTGACTGACTGAGAGACTGAGTGACTGACAGAGAGAGACTGACTGACTGAGAGACTGACTGACTAAGAGAGACTGACTGACTCAGAGAGACTGACTGACTGAGAGAGAGAGAGACTGACTGAGAGAGAGAGACTGACTGACTGACAGAGAGAGTGACTGACTGAGAGAGACTGACTGAGAGAGAGACTGACTGAGAGAGACTGACTGACTGAGAGAGACTGACAGAGAGAGAGAGAACCTGACTGACTGAGAGAGAGACTGACAGAGAGAGTGACTGTGATGGAATTGGGGTCAAAGTGTGTATGAAGCTATGCAATGCCTCTTAAGATTGATATTGTCTGCTAATAAAAATGTATTATCAAAATGTGCTCTTTGTAGTTACATCTGTTTTTGAAATACAGCATTGTTGCATTGTCTAATGTTTTGAAACAGTTTTTTTACTCTAATCCTGCCCCCCCACTGACCCCATCACACTGTAATTGTGGCCCCCGACAGAATGTTTGTGAGTACCCATGCTCTAAGGGAAGGTGATGAGTTGATTCCTTACTGCCAGACAATGTGATGCATTGATTCCTTATTGCCAGCAAAGGTGATGCGTCGATTCCTTGCTGTCAGGAGAGGTGAAGTGTTGATTCCCTTCTACGAGGGGAGGAGATGCGTCAGGTTTTGGACATGCAGCCTTTGTTCCTTACTGATGGGCTACTTCGATGAAGACTTGGCGCACAGGTGCGATGTGTGGAAAATCTGGTCGCGCTGGGTTGATGCAGCAAAACAGGCACTGCGTTGATTTCCCAGCCGCGATGCAGGTGATGTGTCAAAATTCCAGCCACACAGCATGGCCGGCTTTAGAGTCAGAGAGGGTGCCTTAGACGTTGGAGACACGGTGCTCAGGACTCGTGCTGCGGCGATCTTTTGGCCACACAGCAGGCATTGCATTGATTCTTCTGCCGCACTGCGGTGATGCTTTGGTTTTTCACCCGTATTACAAAAATGTGGTGAGAAAAACAGGTGCTGAAGGTCGATGCATGGATTGTCTTCTCTTCTTGCAGGAGAAGCCACCTCCAAGGGCCCAGAACTGGAATTGGCACCCATTGGCAGGTTAGATCTCACAGCAGAGGAGTTCAGGGGCTGCAGAGGAAATCTTTGATGGCCCTGAGGCTTCTTAACAGCAGGCAAGCACATTCAAGCCTTTGGACAACCTTGGCAAGCAGGATGAAGAAAATAAAGCCCAGTCCTTTCACTCTTCAAGACAGAAACAGCAAACATTAGGCCAGAACACAGCAACAAGCAGAATGACAGTTCCCTTCCTACAGCTTATTCAGCTCTTCTTCTTGGCAGAATCTCTTCTTAGTCCAGAAGTGTTCTGAAGTTATGGTATCACAGCTCCAGTACTTATACCAGTTTCTCCCTTTAAAGTAGGCAAACTTCAAAGGAAAGTCTTTGTAGTGCACAAGACCCTGTCTTTCCCTGACCTGGCTCCAGACAGACTACAGGGGGTGGAAAAAGTTTTATGTGAGGATAGGCACAGCCCTATTCAGGTGTCAGTGACAACTCCTCCCACCATTCTAGCTCAGGCGGTGTGCCCATCAGCCTGGTGATGGGCAATCAGGATGTGCAGGGCACACCTCAGCTCCCTTTGTGTGACTGTCTAGAGTGAATGTACAAGCAGCCCAACTGTAAGTCGTGGATTCCACAGGCTGGCAGAGGCACAGAATGGTAAAGCATGAAAATGCCCACTTTCTAAAAGTCAGAACACAAAACAATGAACCCGGCTCCGTACTACGAACACTCCTACTACTCATGAAAAACAAAAGATCCCACAGCCGACTTATGTCGTGCACATCTGTATCAGAGTCCCATCAGTTTCGATGTTCCTGTGCCAGACGTCTCCAAGACCTGCTGCGGAGAGATCTCACTTGGAAATCCAAAAAACAACTGTTAAAGAAAAATGGAGGCAGCACCAGGAAAGAAGTCACGAGCCACAAAGCGTAAGCTTATTCGTAAACAGTCCTTTTAATTTCTTCCTCTTCAAAATACGAGCAAACGCAAAACAACAGCCACTCCTACTACTCATGGAGTAACGAACAGTCAACTCTTTTATCTGTCCGAATGGAATTTTTATTAGACCATTCCTGTTTCTTATTAATTTAAAAATTGATCAAAACAAGTTTTTGGACTGAAAAAGAAACACAGACTTATCAAATTCACACATGAACCTACACGTATATACAATTCACATTAACATACACTTAAAGATAAAAATGGACTTAGACACTGTGAAAAAATTATTGGCAACAGCTTGCAACATGACAAAATCAGCAAATTAATTCATACATTAATCTGATGCAAAACACATTTTTAGAAAAATTTACATCATATACAAAATGTAGTAATAAACATGAAAATATCCAATGTTATGAACCACATGTGTTATTCTAACTTCAGCGTCAATAGAGTGTCTGAATAGTATATCAATACTTTATCCAATAATTTCCTTCAACGCTCGCTGCATTCAGAACTAACTGAATTAACTGAATGCCTCCCAAAATGCCAACGCGTTTCAAGACCCAGGCAAATAGTACTGGGACTATAATCAGGACTTCATATAAATGGACCGGATATTCTGTTTTCTAGAGATGGAGCGGCCGATCCAGCTCGTTTACTCCAAGAGGTTTTGGTTTTTCTGCCACTGGACTCACTTATGTTACTGCCTACGAGGCTCCCGTAACACTTTGCCAGTATGAATTTCTTTACTGCAGGCCTTACCTGGCCCCGGTCCGTTGGGCTTAACCCCTATATGTTTTTGCACTTTCTAAAAGTGGTATTTTCAAGCACACAATTTAAAAACCAACTTCATTAAAAGATGTATTTTTAAATTCTGAGTTCAGGGATCCCAAACTCCAAATCTCTATCTCTTCCTAATTGGAAGTTACACTTGTAAGATGTTACAAGGTAGTTCCAATGATAACCTACTAAAAGAGATAGTACTTGCAATAGTGACAAAAGAAAATTGGCAGTATTTCACTACCAGGACATGTAAAACACACCAGGACATGTCCGACCTTTCACATACACTGCACCCTGCTCATGAGACTTCCATGGGCCTACCTTAAGGTGCCATACGTGTAATAAAAGTGAAGGTATGGGGGCATTTGCCAGGTCGACATGGCAGTTTAAAAAAAATATATATTTTTATTGATTCAACAAAAGAAACAATACAGGTCGTCTTGAAATTATTACAAATTACACATGTTACCTGAAGTCTCACGTTTAATTCTCCTTGTGGCTCTGTCACAAGAAGCATATCCTTTATATTAGTTCTGTACCAGGTATCTCTTTCAGCGCCAGTTCCACAGTTGGGGAGATACAGGGTCCACCTCGATAGATGTTCCATTTTTCCCATTGTTTGTCCCATTTCCGGGGGCATCCTCTGTTTTTTAACACTGTTTTCTCTGCAGGAATACATTTGTCCAGTTCTTTAGACCATAGTGACAAAGTGGGTCCCCTTGCACTTCCCCAATGCATTGCTATACATTTGTGGCCAGCGTGTAACATGGCAGTTTTAAACTGCACTCACAGACATTGCAGTGACAGGCCTGAGACATGCTTGCAGGGCTACTCCCATGGGTGACACAATCAGTGCTGCAGGCCCACTAATAGCATTTGAATCACAGGCCCCGGGCACACACAGCATACTTTACTAGAACCTTACCAGTAAATCAAATATACCAATTATGGATAACCAATCACAATTTACACAGGGAGCACTTGCACTTTAGTACTGATCAGCAGTGGTAAAGTTTCCTGAGTTCCAAAACCAGCAAAAACGAAATGCAGCACAGAGTAAAAAACAGTAGGTCAGAAGCAAAAAAAGACAGGGCAAAAGCATGCCAAGGATGCCAGGTATAACAATAGCATTTACTAGTAATCATTTCTAAACTGAACCCTTTTTAGAAACCTTAAAATAATGAAAGATTGAGAATAAATAAAGTAAGTCATATCTTTGCATTTGGCATAAAGCACCTTGATGCTGGTTCTTAACTCATTAATCTATATGGCAAGGACCTGAAGGACACAACAGGATCTCTGCAACACAAATAACCCACTGAGCTATCTTTATAATAAACAGATTTGTGACCTGCCTCTTATATGCTGTGTATTACAACAGGCACATTAACGCTCTATGCTGTTTTATGATGAGTCAAACCAGGGACTAGACTGGACACACATCCCTCCACAAGTGCATCAACCAGCAACGTTATTTTACATCTATTATATCATGGAACTCTGAGGGTACCAAAAGGTTTTTGCAGCAGGTGTCTTCACCACACAATACATCTCTATTCACACAGCTATGACTGTGAATAATTCACTCCGGAGTTGGCCCCGGAACTTCCCTCATTCAGTGTGGCTCCTGAATCCAAGACTAAAGTTGTGCTTGTGAGTTTCAGTCCTTGGTGGTTGTATAGTACTTACTCGAAGTCTGTTCAGTTCTGCAGTACCATGTGGCTGTCGGCAGACCAATGCTGAGCTGCATGATGCTCTGGAGTGGTGGTAGTGGTGGGGGGGGGGGGATAAAGGGGGACAGGCTGACAGTCACTGCTGCTACAGTAATCTTGGTGCTGTATGCAACACAGCTCTACAGAGAGGCCTGCGCGGCGCACTGAGCCTTGGCAATTTACCCTGTGTGGTTCTGAGGGTGCTAGGAATGTCTGACAGAAGAATGGAAAAACATCCTGTGCGCCATGCCCACTGCCCACCTGAACAACCTCCCCATCACAGAGCATTGTGATGGTCTGCAACAGGTAAAAAACATAGACCTGCCACAGCAAATGTGTTTATCACTGTCTGCGGTTCTGCACATGACCACTCTGTGGTTCTGGAATTAACAACTTGTGGCACTTTATAGCTAGCGATCAGAGGTGCAACTAGAGCCACATTTCGGGGGGGGGGGGGCTGCTTAAAATTTCGGGGGAGGGGCTAATTCTTCCAGCGATAGTCAAAGTGGAGATGCAAGGGCTCTAAGAAGGGGCAAAAAAACAAAAAAGACTCATTAGCAAGTAAACGGTCTTTTAAAGACCTGTGAAGTACTCGGGAGCGGCTGTGTGTGTGCCCACGAAGCTGTCTCAGCTCAGGTTAGCTCGGGCTGACCCACATGACGGGGCTCAAGCCCTTTCAGCCCAATGGGCGTTGCGCGCCTGCTAGCGATTACCCCTCCCAGCCCAGCTGAGTGAAAGAGGCAGCCAGCAGCAGTTTAGCCAAAGCAAGCTGAAGACTTGCTATCTACTTTTGTTATCCAACTTGCAACTCATTGAATGCATCTAGATGGTCCCAGAGGAGCTATAATGGTGTGTATTGTGATACTGAATCCCCCAAAGGGGCAACCCCTGGAGCGGTGCTGTATATAAAGGAGAAACCCCTACCCCGGAAGTGACTTCACTGTAGGGGTTTGTCCTTCTGCTCCATGTGTGACCGATACCCCTCTCCCATCCCGGCCATCCCAAGGGATAAAGTGGATGAACGGGTGTGCAGTCTGTGTTTGGAATGCTGCACCAAGTTACTGCCTGCCCAAATTGTCACCCTATGTGCGACACAGGCAGTCACATGCTTTTACAGGTTCCCAGTGGTGCTATAATCGTGACCAACCTATTATAGAGGGAAATTTTAGTGCAGTGTTGCGAAAACAGCACTAAAATGCTTTAGTCTAACCCATGATGCGTTGCACTTGTAAGGGGAGCCTTGTGTGTTTGTAAAGTGACACAAATTATCAGGTGTTCACTAAGACAACTTCCCTGTTATCAAAAAACCCCCATCAAGAAGGGCAGGGCTGCAAATCAAAATCAGCCCTGCCAAATCATACATTCCAAAGGACTCCATTCAGGCTGGAGATTACCGATCTTCTAAGAGAACAATGGCTTTAACTGTTTACTGCCTAAACTTGCCTCTGCGTCAATGAAAGTAAATGGGGGAAAACAATTCCCTCCATTTTTCTCCCCAAAATCTCCCTCTTTCTTGTTCTAAAATGTTGCCATGTATGCAAAATAGTCAAACCAGCCCCACATTGAAGGAGACAATCACTACAAGAACGGGGCCATGGGGACACAGTTGGGCCAAGGATGCCAATCTGGCTTTGAAAGCCAGACTTCAGACCATCGAGAACATACTAGAGCGGCACAACGGCCTGTCCGGTCCTGCCATCAAGCAGCCTTTTAATTTATTGAAAAACTCCTTGAAAAAACAAACGATCTGTTAAGTACCTGGGCCATAAATAGAGCTGTCGCACATGACCGACGGTTGGGTGCGTGGTCCACGCTGCGCGTCATGCGTGTGTGACCTCATGCGTACGTGAGAGTTCAAGGACAGGAAGGAGGGGGCCGATTATTATGTCTGCCAAGGGATCAGGCGAGGGTTATGGGGCGACGCTTCCTCACTAGAGAGTAAACATTGGGAGCAAAGAGTGACTTGGCAGAGGCGCCCGGCGGCCCGTTCCCCGCCTGGCGCAGCGCTCGTTTGTTTGTTGTCCGTTTGGGCCCCCGCGGGAGGCCTGTTGACAGAACTGAGGCTCTGTGTAAAGTTATTTGGAGCGCACGAGAACTATGTCCGACCCCCATCCTCCGTCCTAACGCACTTGGGCATTGTTCTGTCGTGTGCTACACAGGGTGGCAGGCTGCAGAATCTGAAATATGTGCAGCACCGCGGCCTGGTCCTGGGCCGCGTCCACCAGCCTGCGGAGAGTTGGGCTGAACCCACAGAAGCTTTGGCAAAAGGCTTTCGTTTGTTTTTATCCCTTAATTTTACAGTGTAATATTGTTTCTTAATAAACTTCCAACTGCGGTCTTCCAATGCGCCCCTGATTTTCCTGCTGCCTTCTTGTATTTCTGTGGCTACACTGCTGCTGCTATCCTTGGGTGCTTTGTATCACCTTGTGTGCTTGCTGGTCTATTATATGGTCTTGGGTGGTCATTTGCATTCTTCTCTCATCCTTTTCATTGTTCCTCTTAGCCTGTTCTTTGCCCTTGGGTGCAATGATGTCACTACACATACAGACGCCCTCCGTAACACCCACATTTTCCAGCATGATGATGTCACGCTTCTTTCGTGGGCTTTTCCTGGATGCCATGATTTCAACATCGTCTCCTTATGCTATTGGAAACCATGATGTGTTCTACAATAACACGTTTTATGAACTAGCATACACCACTGCTGATATCAAAAAAGGATTCAAACCTGGCGTATGATGCACCCTCAGAGTAACTCTTATAGAATCATACCTCATGGAACCAGGGTTAGGGCTAAACAGAGTAAGGTATAACAACTCACTGAAGGTCACACTGAAGGTCATGTACTTATCCAGGTATTAGACCCGGTCTCGTATAGGCCTATGATTCACCAATGATCTTCCACAGATCGAAACACCACGCATAAACCGAGGAAGGTAAAATAAGTAACTGAGTATCACACTCTCAGCTACAGAAATGACAGCGAGGCATAGAATGACTCACTGAGAATGACTCACTAAGTCAAGCTCAACACCCAGGATTAGACCATGACTCAAAAATTGATGGGATGCACAGAAGATGATGCAGTCAAAGATAGAATGTAAGTCTAGACCTTTGTTTATTTATTGGTGATTTCTTAGGAGCTGTGTGCAGCTGCTTGCAAACCATCTTCAAAAGGCCATGAGATGAGATAGAGAGATTGTGTGTGTGTGTGTGTCTGTGTGGAAGAGGGATGGAGAGTGGGGTGAAAGAATGGAAGCAGGAAAGATGAGGACCAAAGTGAAGAGTAAGAGCTTAGAATAGGCACTTTCGAGACAAGACAGCAAGCCTTTTCCATCTATGCTCCCAGGATCTTGAATAACATCTACTCATCCACCAGGACCCGCACAACGCTGCTTCAATTTAGGAAAGAGTTGAAGAGACACCTCTTTAAAGAACACTACATCACAATGCACTAACTGTCCACAACTCAGCTAAATCTCCTACTACTCACAATCTGTAAGCTTGCCTTTGGCCATGTACAGTACTCTGCTGCCTTTTGGCTGGGTTCGCGCTTTAGAAATACCATATTATAAATACATACTTACATGTAGTTGCTGCATTCTAGTTCGTGTTCTCGAGCCGAGGGTTGATGGGTAGAGTCAGCTTTCCCTCCGCTGGTTACTATGGTGGAATCATTGGTTGAAGAGGTTCCAATGGATGTGATTTACTGTTCACAATGGAGCCGGTAGTGGTCATGTTAACATCTTATTGGTAGGCTCAGTTTGCATAACTCCTCTGGGCCTTCAGTCTCCAGGGGTTTTTCCCTGAAGCCTTTTTAGATATGTAGCTTTAGGTATCTTGCAGATCTCAGCACAACACACTGCACAAGTCATAGCATACAAAAGGGGCTTTAAGTCCGCCTTCTTCAGCAACTGGCTTGTTTGGTTGAGCCCAGTTTATGTCCTTATTTCCTGGGTTGATTCGGTATCTGCCATGGCATTTAATGACGATTTACTTATTCTTTTGTTGCACTGGTGATGTAGCAGAGTAGTCCATTAAGGGTAGCATAGCCATTGTGCAACTCCTGCCTGCAGTCTCCCGGCTTCCTGGGGAGGCTTCAGGAAAGTGCAAAGAAGATTGCTGCTGCTTGTGAAAGACAGTGCTGAAGATTACCATTTACATAATTGCGATCTGATCTGGCAACATGTATTTTGAAACTCTCCCAGTTTACCGTATTCCTCCTGAGGCTCAGCCGGGAGTTAGCCTAGCGTTATTTGTACATGCTTATTTTAAAAATTTTACCTGCTATTGCTGTTGTCTTGTAACTGCCCCCCTGCTGCCTTCTGCTCCCTGCCTGATAGCGCCCAGCAGCGATCCTAACGCTGAGAGCTTGCGGGAGTCTTGGCAGGCGCCATCGGCCACGCCGGAGCGAGGGACACGCCCCCCTCGAGGCCACACCCCCTTCACTGAGTATATCTGACCGCTGACTTACGAGCGCGTCAGTTTACCGTATTCCTCCTGAGGCTCAGCCGGGAGTTAGCCTAGCGTTATTTGTACATGCTTATTTTAAAAATTTTACCTGCTATTGCTGTTGTCTTGTAACTGCCCCCCTGCTGCCTCCTGCTCCCTGCCTGATAGCGCCCAGCAGCGATCCTAACGCTGAGAGCTTGTGGGAGTCTTGGCAGGCGCCATCGGCCACGCCGGAGCGAGGGACATGCCCCCCTTGAGGCCACACCCCCCTCCCAGCCCTATAATAATGTGTATTCACCGGAGGCGCAGCGGACGAGCGCAGCGGGCGCGACGATTGCGCGCCGAAGGCGCGCATAAGGCAAGCTCGTCTGCGCTCGTCCGCGCCGAGTCCGGGCCTAGGGCCAGTCCTTCTGCCTCTCAGTTCTCAGGTCCCATCACCTATAGTGCTGACACTCTCCACAGTCTTAGGATACTTAACAGGAACTGTAGTCAAAACAGCTACCAAGCTGACGCCTTGCCGACCACATGCCCTGATTGCTCCCACTCCTTCAGACCCACTTGTAATTTGGAACCTCTACACAATTTTTGTATGTTGTTATTGAACTGCCGTTCCCTCCCAAAACATGCGACTGAAATTGCGATGCTAATAGAGGAACACGCACCAGACATATTGTTTCTTACAGAAACCTGGTTATCTCCTGAGGCTGATCACGCGGTCATAGCAGCTATTCCTCCAGGTTTTAGAATCTCCCGCCAAGACCGCCCCAAAGGGAAAGGAGGAGGTGTGGCGATAATCCATAAAGAACGACTTCACTGCCGAGTGGTCTCGGAAACCATTACGGACTGTGAGAGTCTTACTTTTAACATCGAATTAACACCTAATAGTTGCCTTTCTGGCACTCTTATTTATCGCCCCCCCGGCCCCCAGAAGCAATTCCATGTCAGCTTACCTTCTAGTGTGGCTGAACGCCTTAATACCACCTCCAACTATATCCTGTTGGGAGACTTCAATTTTCATTTTGAATCATCCTCAGACCATGTAGCTTTGACTTTAGCAGAGGATCTAGCAGCCCTGCAACTCTCCCAACGGGTACCCACGGCCACCCACGTGAAGGGCCATTTGTTGGATCCAGTCTTCAGTAACTGCACCGGCCTTTTAATCACGCCTCCAATTCCCTTGCCATGGACAGATCATTTCTTGATCCCCATTAACTGGACGGTGTTTAAAAATCCTGAGCCAACACCCACCACGAGATTCATGAGAGCGTGGCCCCGCTTAGCGGCAGATAAGTGGTCCAGCAAACTTGCTGAAAATCCACCTAGGATTCATGCCAACCCCGACCTTGCCTACCAAGCATACGCCAGCTGGATCACTAAATCCCTTGACGTTGTCCTACCAAAAAAGGTAATTACGCTTAAACGCTCCCACAAATCCTCCCCGTGGTATTCTGAGACCCTGAGAGACAAGAAACGTCTCTGCAGGCAATCGGAGAGACGTTGGCGTTCTGCCTACTCCACAGACAGTAAAACTCTCTACCGAAATGCCATCAGCGAATATAAAACTATGATAAAAGCAGCACAAGCCTCATACTTCTCCGCGAATATTCTACTTGCTAAATCAAAGCCTAAAGAAATTTTCCGGATCATCAACACTCTCACTAAACAGGCCCCCTGCCTGCAGGTGGACAAGTCCACTACCCACTGTGACGATATTGCAGAGTTTTTCTATCAGAAAATGAGTTCTATCTACTCCGCTTTCCCTCCTAAGAACCCCAATCCCTCTATCCCTTTTCCAGATTCCGCTACCCCCTCATCAATGTATCAGCCAGATTCCACTACCCCCTCATCAATGTATCAGCCACCTTTGCTCACTCACTTTCCCCCTCTGGATCTCGCCACCCTGGACTCCCTGGCACGGAAAGTTCATTCCGGATCCCCAGAAGACCCAGCTCCTCCAGACATAATAATGGCAGCCTCGCAGGTCACTTTACCCATTATTAGGGAGGTCTTAAATGCCTCCATCTCTTCCGGCACGGTTCCCACCATATGGAAACAGGCGATGGTTAGAGCCCTATTGAAGAAGCCTACCTTGGACTCCACTAACCTGAGTAACTACCGCCCCATCTCCCTGCTCCCCTGGACAGGTAAGATCCTGGAGAAATATATTAATTCACAGTTAATAAATTTCCTGGAAGTTAACCATCTACTGGACCCCACCCAGACGGGCTTTAGACCAAAGCATGGGACCGAGACCGCCCTCCTCATGGTCACAGAGGAAACCAGGAAAATCCTTGATCATGGAGGATCAGTGGCAGTGATCCTCCTTGACCTAAGCGCGGCCTTTGATACGGTCAGCCATGTCACCCTGATGGAACGCCTATCCCAAGCTGGGATTAAGGATAAAGCCTGGTCGTGGTTCCAGTCCTTCTTAGAGAACAGGTCTTTCCGCGTCTTTGAAGGCGAATCAGTGTCCACCAGGAGACCTTTGAATTGTGGAGTCCCCCAGGGCTCCTCTTTGAGTCCTGCTCTCTTCAACCTGTACATGAGGCCACTGGCGGATGTCGTCCGCCCATTCGGTATAAAGATCATTTCCTATGCGGACGACGCGCAGCTGGTGGTCTCCATGACGCAGGCTGCCAATCCATCTGCTTGTGGTGGACTTAGAGAGTGTTTAGAGGCAGTAAAGACCTGGATGTCCCTGTCCTGCTTAAAATTGAATGGGGACAAAACCGAGCTCATGCTCCTAGGTTCTTCACATTTCAGCCTCCCCACCTCCCTGTGGCCGCCTAGTTTAGGACCTCCCCCAACTCCTAAAAATAGTATCAAGAGTCTTGGAGTCTGGCTGGACAGATCTTTGTCTTTTAACATACAATCTACGAAACTTTCAGCTACTTGTTTTGGCATCATGAGGATGCTAAAGAAAATTCTCCCTCTCCTCCCCCTGGAAGCCAAACAAGTGGCCGTACAAGGTCTTATCCAGTCACGCCTTGATTTTAATAACGTATTATATCTTGGTGCCCCTGAAGCCACTCTAAGAAGGCTGCAGACAGTTCAGAACTGCGCAGCACGCATTCTACTAGACCTCCCCCGTAGACAGTCCGTGAGGTCAGGTCTGGTCTCCCTTCACTGGTTACCGGTGCGTCAGAGAGTAATGTTCAAAGCTATGTGTATAGCTCACCAGGCCTTCTGGAACGCCGGCCCCAAGATTACTCGAGACCTAATCTCTCATTATACGCCCAGAAGAAGCTTACGTTCTAGTCAGACCTTCCTCGCGATGGCCCCCAGAATTAAAAGAACTAGAGCCGGAGGCAGAACATTCTCTTACAACGCAGCTAGGGCTTGGAATGCCCTGCCACCGCATCTAAGAGCCAACCCCAAGCTGACGGCTTTCCGCAAACAGCTGAAAACCTTTTTATTCCACTCAGTCTAGTTTCTCTCCCCTCCTACTTCTGGATCCTCTGGTTGGATTACTGGTACTCTCAGCGCTTGGACGCCTCCGGGCAGCAATTCGCGCTCTACAAATGTACTTCCAATTCCAATTCCAATTCCCTTGCCTGCAGCTGTTGAGCATCAGCAGCTTGGAGCATTAGCAGTCAGCCTCTGTCAAAATTCATGGGCCATGGCTACATAGCCTGCCAAAGAGCCGTAATAGATCGTGTGTAAATGAATTATCTCTGATCCCAGTCACCTCTTGCTGAAATGTCACCTGGCCCTGTGCATCATTTTCAAAGTTACAAGGTGCAGGAAAGCCATTGTGTTTTATGTATTTGTAGCAACCATCACTAAAATGACGTCTGCAGCATTGTCTAGGACCATGTGCTCTGTACTTATTTCAGCGTGAGTTGTTTGGCAGCCCTGACACTGCGTCTCGCAGTGGGCTTTACCCGTGGGTCAAGTGGTGCTACATTGAGCCAATGGTTAGTTTTTATTGCAGTAATAGTTGGAGAAGAAGAAGTCCCTCTCTAGGATGGTTGGAAGCTCCCTCACCCTCCCACAAGTGGAAACCACTCCTACAGTGTGAACCCCACTCCCCATTCCCAAATAGCCCCTTCACAAACCAAAAGCGAGAGAATGATGTGGCATAGAGTGGGCCACAACGTGCAGTGAAGCAAAACTCCACAGTTAGTCGCCAGTCTGACCTCTAACCCATTCCAGTGTGCTGTTATGGTGCGTCTCAGTACTCAGTTTGACTTGAGTTGTGGTGCTGTTGGCTATGTTTTCATGTCTTCTGTCTTTTTCAACTGCATACTGCTTCTCACTGACCAACACCAACTGTTATAGTTTCCCTTCTCTCTGTTACATCTCCAATCGTCAGCAGCCTTGACCGTCTCTCTCTAACTGTTGTGAATGTCATCCACCATTTATTATTCCCCATAATTCACTATACACATACCTGTGTATGCAACTTCTGGTTCTGAAGCTGCTGCAGCTCTAAACTGTTTAACGCATGAGTCTGTTAGCACTGCAAATAGGCTGGCTATAACTGAATATGATAGTCACACATATTGGCTTTGCTAGTGCTTGTCTTCTTGATGGAGCGATAAGAGGGTTCGAGAGAAACGAGATGTTGAGGAGTGGAGTTGCAAAGTACTGCTTTGAAGAAAATATCTTAACAGGACACTGACTTCGTGGAATAATGCCAAAACGATGACCTTTGCCTGCCCATTTATAAACCAAACAAATAATTTTTTGAGGCAGACCCACTAAAACTACTTGAAAAAGGGATGCTAGAAGACATATGGAGCAAGACATCTGAAATCATAAAGAATATAGCACATCACAGCGCGATGCATTACATCGCGTGCTTTTGCAACGTGGCTGTTACAATGACCGCTTTGTTAGTACGTGATGCATTTACATTGCAAGTCATCACAACAACTTGCAGTAGGGGGCGCACTGGACTTAGGAATAGTATTATTTACTATTCCTACTCCAGTTTGCGCAACAGTAGGGAAGTTGTTGGAATTCATTTCCAATTCCTCAGCGCCCCCTACAGCAAGTCGTTATAATGACTTGCGATGTAAATGCATCGTGTACTAACAATGCGGTCGTTGTAACAACCACGTTGTAATATTACTACGATGTAACGACAGCATTGTAAACGCTGTTTCGCATCATAAATTAGAGGACTTTTCCTGTCCCCTTGTTGTGATGGAAAAGGACCGCTCCATTGCTGAAGTAATCAAAGAATACAGTCTAAGGGGTCTATTATGATGTAGGGCAGATCGCCACCGCCTGCATGCCGGTGGCGATCTGCCCTACATCATACCCCTCCCGCCACCCATTTCCCCCTCGCCATCTTAGTATGGCGGGGGACCCCGGCGGACGGAAAGACCATCCGCCGGTTTTCCACCGGTCGACCAGTTGATCGGGCGTAAAAGGGGCTGGATATGGTGGAAGTGTCTGCTAGACACCGCCATCCATATTAGCATGGGAGCGGGAAGCAGCCTTTCTGTGCCTGCGTTGGCTCCACGGAAATGCATGCAGATTTTGCTTTCGGCGGCCCAATGCGAGCCCCCAGGGTATGGGGGGTGAGGGGTGAACATGGGGGTACCTATGGTACCCCCCTACATTGTCATAGACAAGGTGGCAGGCACCACGCGGTGCCTGTCACATTGTGCAAGACAATGCACAACATGCATTCCCAGCATTGTGGCGGGTGGTGCTGTGAGCACCGCCCGCCACAATGCTGAGAATAGAGGATGTCACCGCCGCAGTGGCATCCTAATTGCCAGTGCGGGACCGCCCCACCACTGGCAGCCGGTCCCTGCACCGCTAGGGTGGCGGGCGAACGAAAGTCCGCCCACCATCCTAATAGACCCCTAAGTTTTCATAAAATTAGGGGTTGCCCCTTTCCTTCTAGCACGTATACCTATCTATCTCTGTGTCCCAGAATTCCTGACATGGGGTATCTATGCTGGCATTCAACCCTTCCCTTCTAGACCTATTTCCCTTTGTATCGTCAAGTTGAATGGCCCTGCACTGTAATTTGTGGCATCCACTTATTATTAAAGAATACTGACCCAGATACGCTAAGTGCCACCCTGGGACCACAGACACAGGCGGGAGCGGATATGTTTGTGCACTGGTGCAGTGGTCTAACTACCTTCAAGAGCCTCTTCTCTGGAAAATCTCAGGGCCAAACAGTGTCTTCTCCTATTGTGCCCCGCCTGCGCATTCTGTCTAACTAAGTTTGGATCCTGCTAGACTCAGTGAAAAGGTGTAACTCTGTGGGGTTGGTTTCATACAGGGTGATGTTTACCACTACTCTAGGGGGCTCTACTGCACTGGGTCGTATCTTGAGGCATTTAGCTTTTTTTAGGGGCTATTTCTCGTGATATGTAAAGTCTGTCTGTGCCCACAGCATGGTGTATCAACGAGCAGGAATAGCATGACTTAGCCGATGTCTGGGCGCCCACCTTGGTCATGTGTTGGTACCATGTGTTGTGCAAGAGTGCGCTGTGTAATGCATGCAGAATACTAGCGTTTGGTTCAGTGTAAGTGTAAGTGAGGTGGGAGAGGTCCCTACGCAAGCGATGTAAATATGTTGAGGTAGGCTCCATGTGACTAGGCAAATTTCTCGCTGCGTATGGATGCGGACACACCCATGCTAAGCAGATGATATACAAGGTGCAATGAAACATAACTTTTGGAACATTGTAGATATTGGAATAGTGTCTGGAGGGATTATCTGCAGCTTTCTGGCGTTTGGGGGTGTCTTTGATATAAAATGGCCTCAACCATAAAGAGACTCCGCTCTGGGAAATGTAGTATGTCTTGACTCTGCTTGCATGTTTTCAGTAGTGTAAGTGTCACAGTCATTAAGTCTACAAGCGAGTGACGCCAACACTTTTTATGACCTCTTCTGCAGCAGAATCCTCATGCACCTCTGAAGTTCAGAGGAATGCATCTCCTCACCCACCCAGTCTACACAGCCAAGCGCTGGCCACAGATCATGGCAGTGGGTTGCCACCTATGTTCCCTGTAGGCTGCGTGCTTGTGTGTGATTCATAGCTTTGCTTCTCCCAGCAACTAGAGTCTCTCTGGGAGCGCGCTTGCCGATCCCATGACATAAAGACATAAAAGGGAGGCTTGAAAACTCCCCTTTTCTCTGTTCATCGCAGGCTGTACACCAGGAGGCCCAGCAAATCCATCAAACAGAAAGAGGCTGCTTCTTTGATTTGAGATCGGAGTGTTTCAAGAGGGTGCAGCAGGTAGTGTAAAATGGACATGTGTATGATGGAGTTTCACACCCAATGAGAGTAAGGGGGTATATGGCATTACTGCCAGATTTGTTGACTCTGGGACTGGGGAAACAGGTTCCAGGCTCGATGCTCAGGTAAAGGGCTCTAATACTTTCCGGTCGAGTTTGGTATACATAACTGCAAAAAATGAAACTTTCAGCTTAAAGAATGGGTGAATACTTTTTAACTGATCTTACTTTTTGTTCATCTTTGCAAATGAAGGCACCTTCAAATATGTGGGAACAGGCTTTGCAATATACAAAACAACTTTTGTGTTTGATTTAATGGCCTATGAAGTTGCTCCATCAATTATTAGAATCTACTTCACAAATAGGGTACACATGATCCCTGACTTGCCTTTTAGTTCACTAATAGCATTGTCTTTAGAAGGAAGTGGGGGGGACGGGAAGGAATATTTCTTAGCTCATGTTTAAAAACTCTCACTTTGAATAAATGCTTTGCACATAATCTGATGTATTAAGGTCAGGGCCATTGGAATTATGAGGCAGGAGAGCACCAAATTATGCCTCTGGGTTGACTAAATTAAGCAGCAAGAAAAGGCAAATTATGTGGCATAATGTGGCAAATTGTCATAGTTTTGTCATTTTTACACATGATAATATTGTCTGTGCAAAGATCTCCCCTTATGACTACCAATGTAACAACCAAATGAACAAATAAGGAACTGAAAGATGACAAGTTAAGCTTTGCGAAGGGTCTTCCATTGTGTGTAAACACATGTTGCCACATTTTTTGTAATGAACAGTTTGCTAGAATTTGTTTTTAGATCCGCAGAGTATACGTTCTTGGCGTTCCTTGCTAGGTAATCATTCTAGTTAAGTGGTGCAACTGGAACTTTTTTGCCAGGAGATTGGGACTCATTGCACAATTATCTGGAGTTATTAAAGACATGTTGATTTCAAAGAAGTATTCTGGATAACACTTGGGATCAAGGATGTAGACTTAGGTTCACATTTAGTGCTAAAGGCATACTTCCTAGGATGAAAAACTCTGTAGCACTGAGTCATCAATCCTAGGATTACTAACTCCATAGTATTGAAGTCACACTTCCAAGGATTATGAAATCTATTGGATTTGGGAGGCAGTGAATCTTCAATTTGTACAGACTTTGTTAGATTCCTAGATTAACAAATGGTATTGTGGTATTGCTAGCAGTGAGGAAGTGAATGCGTATTGTCAGGAGAGAAAGCACAATATTAGTTTGTATTTCTTGTGTTACTGCTAAAAAAACTATTTTGAGAATCATTCACATCACAGACTTGATTACAATTACCAGGAGATAGCTATCTCTATGACAGCAAATATTACAGTTCAGGTTGTTTTATGCATTTATTAAAAAGGTTTGTATTACCCACAGACAGCGGGTAATAGATTTTCACAAGGTATATCACATGCCATTGTAGGAATAGTCAATTGTAACGTAATTATAAAATTCTTAAATTGTTATTTCTGGTTGTACACAACAGTGCCTCTTCAGAGCTACATGAGCTCAGCAGTAAGAACAGGCAGCGTGAAGACAAACAGGATTTGTTTTTTTGGCTCTTTTTTTCATTCACCTTTTGCCAGGTCTGATTATGAGCAACATAGATAGCCTTTGTACAGTCGCCAGAGGGTTCAGGGAAGCATGAATACTACCAGTACTCCTGTTGGATCCAGATTGCCAGGTTAGTGCGCCCTTGACAACCATGAATCCATTTTAATTTAATGTATATAAGTGGTACTTAAAAATGGGGATTGGAGCGAGCCTGACAGACAGAAATGTGAGTTGCAGGGTTTCTGCCAAGATTCTTTCTGTGTGGAGATAGAAGACAGAAGGTCCGTTGGAAGTTCAGTGACAGCCCTTTTCTACTTCTTGATATATTCTTCTGCAGAAGGGGTAACTCAACAGGTTGGGAGGTAAATGAGTGAGGAAGCCTCTTCCTCTTTTGATGGCAGAATCTGTTAGTATAAAAATGAAAGCAACTCTTTGCCCACTGAAAGTGGCATGATTCATCATAGGGGCTGCTTCATCATGAGCACTAATATTATGTTATGTTATATAGCTTTGCAGAGTGCACTATCACCCAGGAGGGTATACTGGCACAAGGCAAACCTAAGGCCAAGTGGAAATACTTGAAAAGCCATGACTTCAGGTTCTTGTGGAATTCAAGAAGTGAGGAGGAGACACCTATGTGTAGCGACAGGTCACTCCACACTTTGGGAACAATGTAGGAGAAGACTAGATCTAGTTTTCCAGATGTGTGGGTGTGTGCAAGTAGGAGCCTGGACGAGCGGAAGTGTCTGAAGGTTTGTGAAAGTAGATGCGGTTGTTGAGGTATGCTGATCCAGTGTTATGTAGTGCCTTGAAAGTGTGGGTGAGGAGTATGAATTGTGCTTGTTTGTGTATGGGGAGCCAGTGGAACTCCTTCAGGTGTAACTTGATGTGAGGCGAGTGCAGAATGAGATATTTAGGGGTCCATTAGGATGGAGGGTGGATTCCCTTCACCGGGCGGGCGGTTGCATCCGCCGGACCGGTGGCGGACATCCGCCTGCCATCGAAGCCCTGAACACCACCGGTCCGATTAGCATTGCGGTCGTGACCGCACAGGTGTGATTTTCCGCCTGCCACTTTTCCGCCGGTTGCAGTCCGACCGCTTGCCTGGCGTGCGGAGCTGGACCGCTGCAATTGTTGCAGATCAGGGCCAAGAACAGCCGGCACGATTATGATACTGGCGGTCGCCAGCTTTCCGTGGCGGTGGAACCGCCATGGAAAGGCATGCAGAGAATGTCTCTGGAGGTCCATTGTGGACCCCCAATGTGTTGGGGGGGATATGTGGGTGCACTGGGGTGGTACCCATGGTACCCCCTCTACATGTCCCTGTACCAGGTGGCAGGCACTGTGCAGTGCCTGCCACACAGTGCAGGGACATGCAGGACATGCTTGTTTGGACATCGTGGCGGTGCTGCTGGCAGCACCGCCCGCCACAATGTTAACCGCCACGGTCGGATTTCCACTGCAGAGCATAATAATCGGACCAGCAGTTTTCCCGCGGGCCGGGCGGGTGGTATTTTCCCGCTACCATGGCAGTCGGAGTGATTTTCCGACCGCCATGCTAATAGACCCCTAAGAGCAGAGGTCTTCAAACTGTGGGGCACGCCCCACTGGGGGGGCATAGATGGGTTCCCAGGGGGCCGCAAAGGCCTCTGCATACACATGTAAATGAAGATGGCCCGGAAGTGCAGCAATGTTTATTTGCTGCATTTCCCAGCTGTCTTCATTTACTTGGGGCCAGAGGTCAGTGAGTGTGCTGCTGTGGGTATGGCTGGGCGGTGTCTGGAGTCTTATCTCCAGCACGTCCGGAGTTTTTCACAGGTCTTTAAAGACCATTTGCATCCCTTTGTGAACTGGTTACCAAGGCATAGTTTTTTTCTGTTTCCAGAACCCCCTGGGCCCCCACTCTGCCTATTCCTTATATTCGTATTTTACATTTACTGCTGTAGTGTGAAAATACATTTCATGAAATGGAATATAAAGTAGGGTAGCCTGCAAAGACCTTGTCTTGACACTAAATAGGGTTATAAATAAAAAAGTATGTATTCATTTGTAATGTGACTTTTCTTTCTGTTTCCTTTAATTATCAGTCATGAATCATTCAAGCCACCCTGGTATACAATTAAAAGTGCTTCCTATTTATATTTGCTGTTCGAAGTACGCACAGTGCTGAAAATAGGGCTTTAGGTGACTATTTATTTTTGTACCGTCTGCGCCATCAAAAAAATGAGCAGCAATCCTAATCATAAGACTGGAAGTTTGTTGCAGGATCAGCACATTATTTATTTCCTCCACCCTCGATCCCTGATTAATGCCATAAATGCAATAGTTTAACTTATATCTGAAACCCTATGCCACCATGGATAACATGCTGATTTACTTCAAGTTTCTGGGAATGCACTCTGCATTCAGACAACTCACTCCTCATTCTCACCCTTCACTTTCACGTTCACCCTGCACTCACAGCCCATAGTTATGGATTTCCCACATTAGCCTCATAATCCATCATCTGCTGCATAATTTGCAGATTTAAAAAAACTTGTTTCTAGCTCAAACGGTTCAAAAGTTACTAAAAATGCAGCAACACATGCTACCTCACAGTGGAAGGCCCTTTCTAAAGGTCGACTGGTCACCTTTCTGTTGCTTATTGCTATATGTGGGTGTTTATGTGGTAATTATGAGGGGCAATAAAGGCCAGGACAGTGTTATCAAGTGTAAAAATAGCAAAATAATGCAGTAATGCCATTCTCAAAATATGGAGCATTATGCAGCATAATTCGCCTGTGCTTGCTGCAGAATTTAGTTAACCATGCTGCGTAATTTGGCCTTCTCCTGCCGCATAATTCCAATGGCCCTTTTATAGTTCTATGAGGTCCCAGCCTGTGGCAGAAATCACTGTGAATATGTAAGTCATTATTTTAAAACCGTATCACCACCCCAAATCATGGAGCAGCACCACCAACAGCAAGTCCAGGAAAGCATTAGTGTGCAAAATAAAAATAAAATGCTTTATTCAGCATTCAAACTAAATGGTTTTAAATATCCACTATTTACAAGGCCCATGGGCCAGGCCATCAGCAAAGTCCTGGGGAGGTACACATCGGGACGTGTGTCCCCTAGCTTGCCTGCACAGTTCACATGTCCATTTCATCCACAGAAGGGGGGGCATCATGTGGGGGGGAAGGACCAGCCACCGCAGGGACAGGAGGGGCAAGGGTAGGTGTTGTGGGTGCAGGGACGGACGACTCCACCACAGGGGGTGGGGCAGCACCAAAGGTGGATTCCAGCACGGTGCTACACACTACTGCCAGGTCGTCCATCGTCTCCTCTGCACCCGAATGAACCACAGGCACCAAGGAGGGGGGGGGGGGCGGAGGGATGGGTTGCAGCGCTCCCGGGGGAGGGTGTGGACAGGGGGGGACTCTATTCCCGTGGCCGGGCACTGCCCCCACCGCTTGCGGGGTGGTGCCACACTGGGGCTGAGCTGAGGGACACACTGGCCACCAAGGACTCATTCGGTGACAGTTGGCCAGGCGAGCTAAGGCGAGTGGTCTTGGAGGAAGTGGGTCTTGAGGATTGTGGACTCCCACTCTGGCTGCGTGCCTGCCGTTTGCCCCAGACCCAGTGGATGTGCCTACTTCCCCCTGTGTGTGCATGACTGGAGGAGTGCGCTTTGCCTTCCCTGGTGGTGTGCTGCCTGTGTCTGGTGGGGTGCGTGCATGGGGACGTCTGGGTGTGCATGGGACAGGCATGGGTGTAGGAAGCGTGGATGGTGCAGGGGTAGGGGGGAACGGAGCGCCGCTGGAGATCCACTGCTGCAGTCAGTGAGGAGTCTATGGACTTCAGCAACATCCGTTGATCAGACATCGCTGCTGACATGCCCTCCATGTACGCCACCATCTGTGTCAGCAGTCTGGTGTGGCCATGGAGGACATTAAGCATCGATGCCTGACCAACCTGCAACTGCCGCTGAATGTCCACAGACTCGGCATTGGCGGCAGCAGGGGAGACAGGGGCAGGGGGTGCGGTGCCTGGCACGAAGGAGACCTGTTGGCGCCTAGCACGGTGGGAAGTGACCCGAGCAGGTGAGAGGCGGGTGATGGGAATGGAGGGGGCGGCAACAGATGGAGTGCTGCTCTCAGCTCTGGGAGCAGCGTACGCCCTCTCAGGGAGCTCAGCCTCGGACCCGTCAGCGTCATAGTCGGTGGTGGGACTGGACAGGTCCTCCGCCGCACTCCCCTCCGCCTCCGTGCCACTCGCTGAGCCAGACTCACCAGCACTGGTGGCACCGCTGCCGGATCCCTCCTCAATTTCCGTGCCAGTGTCTCCCTCGGTTTCCCCGACGATGCTGTGGGCAAGGTGAAGAGACAGGAAATAATCAGACACCTGTATACATATGACACATGATTCTTAACTACATAGGTCACAGTGCATAGCATGAAAAGCAATATGAGTAACATCTACAATACTACGCACATATGTAGGCCCTGCACCACACAGTTGGTTGACCCACCATGCCACTGAGAAACAATGGAGAGCATGACACAACAGCATAGAACTTGATATCAAATTAGACAGAGGAGCTAGTCTCTGGGGACAGTCGAGTACAGCATCTGGACCACACACCGTAGCCAAAAAAGGGATGAGCAGGAACCATGTCCTGTAACTTTTGGCACATGCTGCTTAGCAAATACATTAAACCCTGCCCAACATGACTGGGTCACTGCATGTTGAGTGTATGTTCAGACAATCATCACACACAGGCCAGACCTGGCAAGGACACATACGGTTTGGACATGTAGGCCTTTCCCGCACAAACCCCCCCTACCTGAGACAATGTAAGTGACACAGAGGAAGTAGTTCCACCTCTTACTCAGGGATTACTAAAATGAATCCTGAATGTACACGAACTAACCCTCGTGCGCCTGTCCACACATAAAATTGACAAACAACCATCATCAGATAGTTGTACCAAAACACACTGGCACCGGCCACTGTGAGTATGCACAAGCAAAATTGGGTCACCCTGTACAGTGGACACATGTAGCACACTTTACGTATATACACATTAGGCCAGGCTACAATGCCACAGAGCCCAACCTATGCTGAAGACACAGTGAATGTCCACATTGTTGGATGACACACATGATACCTAGGAAAAGGTGCCCCAGGGGACTGTCATGGCCACACTCCTCCATGGTCCGGGATGGATATGACTGCAACAGAAGCAAAAGTCCCTGCACTATGCATATCTCCCACTCATGCACATCATGTCTGAGGCCACAACATTGGTCATGCATGCTGTAAGGCAGTACACTTTTCAGACACACTCCTATGTCGGGACTCAGCATCAGTGCCAACTAACATGGACCCCACATTGATTGAACTGACCAGGGCACAGGCAAAGTCCCACCACATGTTACACACAACCCCCACACATGATGCTGCAAGCATTGGGCACTTGGATTAACTGGCAGCCTAGATGACCTTGTGCAAGAGTGACTACACACAGACCAGGGAACACGTGTCAAGGAGGGGAAGGGAGGAAGAACAGCACCGGTTTACTTTGGGGAACAGGATATGTACTGCACATATGAACCCTGGCAGTGTATCCATGCAACTGCGCACTTCCAAAAGCTGGTGACACACAACAAACACACATGTACCTACCCCCTTCCTGCTACTGATTCTCCGCTAGGTGCCTATCCAAGTCAGGGAAGACCACCGCCAGCACACGCTTCATCTGGTGGGTCAGGCGCCGGCGCCCACAGTTCTTGTGGCTCTCAGGTGAGTCCCCAGCAGGACCCGGGCGATCCTCCCGGTCCAGCACCGGATATCCTGCCAGCGTTTCCTCACCTGGGGCAGGCGCTGCCTCCGACCCTCCACCGACCTCACGGCACTGACGGCTTGCCTCCATATCTCCCCCTTGGCATGGACGCCTACCTGTGAGGATGACAAAGTGAGACAACATCAATACACCTGCTACATGTCACAGAGACACACATTTGAACAATTTGGCTGTTTTGAACAGGGCATAGTATGCAGCAAAATCATTGCACCTTCATCATAGGGACATTATCCTCTGGGGAAGGCCAAATGCATGACGTGGCATTGAAAGTACACAGGTGGAATGAGGGGTGCTACACAATCACTGATCCCGGCTCACACTGTGCATCACAAAGTACACCAGGATTATGTACAGCACCTCAAAGCAGTCACATGCCCCAGGCCACTGGCGCAACCTCAGCAGGGTACACAGACACACACAGGCATAGGACAATCACCTGCCATTGGCAACTGCGGGTACAAACATCACTCTGCACATGTGGCACTAGACCAGGTGGTGTCACAGGTGTGGGGCAGGCTCAGCACGTCAGACACACAACACTGCTCCCTGCTCACATCAGATGGGTAGGGTATATGCATCCCTCATGCAGCTGGGGTGCAACACTCCACATAGACACTCACCCACATGACAGGGGACTTACACACACACCAATGTCCAGGGGACGAACACATCATTTGGACACTCTCACCACAGGTACACTCAACTCGCACACATCTGTGGGTACAGTCACCTGTCACACTGGGGGGACAACAGAATCACATCAGGACTGTAGAAACAACATTCCCAAGAGGATTAGCCAGGCTGAATGTGGCATGAACCATGCAGTGATTGTCATAGTAAGCACCATGCAAGTGAGGAGTGCAGACATGCACTACAGCATGCTCTGCATGGGAGATATGAGGCATCCCCCCCCCCTGGGACCCACTCTGAAGAACATTGCATGTCTGTCACACCTGGACACAATGCCAGAAGTGACAGCCACAAAACAGGGGCACAGTCTGAGCTAATGGAGTCAGCACTCACCTGCTCCCCTGGTCTCCCATACAGGCAAGGGTACTGTGGGAGGATCACGTCCAGCAGGGCCTGGTTCTCCTCCTGGGTGAATGGCTGGGCCCTCTCCACAGACCTGGACATGGTGCCAGAGGAATCACGAGCAGCAGCAGTGGTGTGGAATGAAAGGTTGTGCAGGCAAGTGCTCTCTAATGGGGCCTGGCTGCCTTATATTTTGCCTTGCTGGCCTGTTTCATTTACAGGAGTACAGAGTGATTGGTCAATCTCATTTGCAACCTACGTTTCCTCCAATCCCTTTAAACCTACCCCAGTGGGTGCCTTTGCATGTTATAAAAAATGAGCATGATGTCAAGTCAACAACCACTTTGCAACATTGTATATTGTCTCCAACCGACTTCTGCTGGCCACCTGATGGAAAAATTTGAACTTGAAACTGGGTCTCCATGACAACCAGCATGCATTTAGGCCCTTGTAATTGTCCCTCATGTGTCCCCTATGTAATTTCACTATACACACACAGGTACGGAGCGTTCCACACCCCCAGGGCACCACTACTCCAGTGATACGGTCCGTACACGCGTGTGTAGGGTCCGTATCACTATGGTTGTGTCGCCGTAGGCGTACGCCATGGTGATACGGTCCGTACATGCGTGTGTAGGGTCCCTATCACTATGGTTGTGTCGCCGTAGGCGTATGCCATGGTGATACGGTCCGTACACGCGTGTGTAGGGTCCGTATCACTATGGTTGTATCGCCGTAGGCGTACGCAATGGTGATACGGTCCGTACACGCGTTTGTAGGGTCCGTATCACTATGGTTGTGTCGCCGTAAGCGTGCGCCATGGTGATATGGTCCGTACACACATGTGTAGGGTCCGTACCACTATGGTAGTGTGGCGTACGCCATGGTGATACGGACCTTACACACGTGTGTACGGACCGTATCACCATGGCGTACGCCTACGGCGACACAACCATAGTGGTACGGACCCTACACACGCGTGTACGGACCGTATCACCATGGCGTACGCCTACGGCGACACAACCATAGTGGTACGGACCCTACACACGCGTGTACGGACCGTATCACCATGGCGTACGCCTACGGCAACACAACCATAGTGGTACGGACCCTACACACCCGTGTACGGACCGTATCACCATGGCGTTCGCCTATGGCGACACAACCATAGTGGTACGGACCCTACACACCCGTCTACGGACCGTATCACCATGGCGTACGCCTACGGCGACACAACCATAGTGATAAGGAGCCTACACACGCCCTCAGAGCGTGTGTACGGTGCGTTTCACACCTTACACTGGTGACAGGCGGCACACAGAAAGGAATTGAGCTGTCATACTTGGCCGAGGCTGGACATCAAGTCATTGTCAGGGCAGTCCTACATGTCTCGGGCCTAGGTGTGCCAGGCTGTGATGTGGCACAAATCTCCTCATGTTTGAACCCAGTAGATGTGTGATGAGCTGTGTACACATGTCATGTGTCAAGCTGCACTATGTGCCACACATCCCCTTCACACCTTTGACACGTGTGCATGTAGTACAGACTTGTTGACCACTGCGTCACTGGCATGGCACAGTCACCAACACCCGCAACTGTCCCCTGATGCCAGGTACACGGATAATGACACCTGACATGTGACTACCGGCTTTGCACGATGTGAGTATGTCATGTGTGTGTCATGTGTTCCCATAAGCTTGCTGTTGGTGTACCGTCTAATGCATCTGCAGTTGCTGCATCCAACATGTGCATGTGTGTGGATGGGCATGGCACACTATTATGCACACCAGGACACATGTGGAATCAGACGTAACGTGTGTATGTATGCATCGAACATGGACTTGCGAGACAAGGACATATCTGCGTAGTTTCAATGTCTATGTGATCAGTTTTGACATGTAGCCCTTCATGGCAAGGTGTGTGGTCTGTCCTTTTTTCAGGGACATGTGACCTGTGCCTCTAGTGTTCCGCAACCTGTCTGTATGATAAACATCCTTCTCCTGCACACATGTGGATGTCTGTCACTCCTGTAATGCGTCTGCCTGTTCACTTACACTGGCCCACAGCTAGTCTCATGCCATGTCATGTTGAGCTTGTGAATACACTTTTGTAGATGGCTCTTGGTAGGAGTGTCACCTGCTTGGCATACGTGTCCAGGATATATTGCACAGACATGACTCTGCATGTAGCATATGTGTATTGGCTGTTTAACATGTGCTCAGTACATTGACAGTGTTGTTGTACTGTACTCACTCTTCGTTGTCCCTTCCAAATTACTTCAGGGCTCCGCCTCTCCCCCGACCAATCCCAGACTTGGCTGCCCTGAGGGAACGTGACTGTATACGCCACTACCGCTTCACCCAACGGTTGATTCTGAACTTGACAGCAAGGCTGGCACCACACCTCCAACCGCTACACAGGTATCCTACTGCACTGACACCCAAGATGAAGGTGATGGCAGCCCTACATTTCTTTGCCGCAGGTACGTTCCAACATACCATTGCTCATGTGGGTGGCATGTCCCAGACCATGTTCAGCCGTGTCCTGCATGATTTTTTAGAGGCCATGTTGCTTCACCTGGATGAGTTTATACATTTCCCAACTCCTGAGCAGTTGACAGGTGTCAAGGGTGACTTCTATGCCCTGGGAGGGATGCCCCATGTCATTGGGTCTATTGATGGAACACATGTGGCTTTGGTACCACCACAGGCACAGGAGGTAGCCTATAGGAACAGGAAACATTACCACTCCATTAATGCCCTTGTGGTGTGTCTTGGTAACATGGTGATTTCCCATGTCTGTGCTCGTTTTCCAGGATCAGCACACGATGCCTACATCATGAGGCGTAGCAGGGTGCCTTAAATGATGCTGCAGCTGCGCAACGAACGAGTATGTCTTGTTGGTGGGTATACTCTGTTACTCCTGTATTTAGCGTCATCTTTCTGTCTTACTGCTTCTCCTGACCCACTTCTGTCCATGATGTTTCCATGTAGGGAACTCTGGCTATCCCAACATGCCATGGCTGATCACACCTCTCCACAACCCCAGAACGGCTGCCGATCACCGGTACAACAACGCCCATGGGCAGACCAGGCGAGTGATAGAGAGGACCTTTGGCCTCCTGATTCCGGTGCCTCGACAACACCGGCGGCGCACTCCCATATGCACCGGTGAAGGTCTGCAAAATCTTCCTTGTGTGCTGCATGCTGCACAACATGGCAGTGAAGAAAGCTGTGCCACTCATCCTGGATCCGGATGAGCAGGAACATGTTGAGGAGGAGGAGGAAGAGGACATCCGAAGTCGGCTCATACGCAACTTCTTTGCTTAGTGGTGAGTTGCAGTGTCTGAGTGTGCACACATTGAGCCTTGTGTGGCATGTGTTGCAATGTGTGGGTCCATCTGCATGGCTGGCAAGTGAGTCAGAGGTGTGTTTCGATGTGTCACTCGAGTGATGGTGTAATAACAGTATGTCTTACCTGAGACACTATTTTCACCTAGCATGTTGACAACCTTGTACGTGTCGAGTACATGCCCATGCATGCGGATATGCTTCTTTTGGCTCACTTCTTGTGTGTCTCCCATCCCCAGGTATTTGTGCATGCTGTCTTCTGGTGGCATTGTTGTGCTCCTGCTATTCCTCATGAATACAGCAACGTGTGCTGAATCAGCGTAACATGCACGGACATGTCGAAAAATCACCTTAGGGTAAGGGATGCACCACGGCTTTTTGGGTGTGCTATGTGTTTGCAATGTGTGTGCACTGCTCCTGTTCATGTTTGGTTACTTAGCATACATGTAGAATCACCATGGGTCACATGACATGGAGCTGGATTCACCTGAATTGATAGTCACACTTGGTGACAGTCATCTGTAATGTGATTGTGGATTGTGATGAAGGTATCAATGTGTGTAACACTGCCCTTGGAAACATACGGGATGCACCGGGTTGACATAGTGTGGGACATCCCTATTAGTGGTTCAATGGTGAATTGCAGCCTCTCCGTGAGCAGCACGGGGTGTTTGCCTCAAACCTGTCACTTGTGTGCCAGTTCTATGGGTTTCCTGCATCTGTGGTGCATAGGGGGGTGCCAGTGTAGGTTCCACATGTTCATCCACATGACACGTGCATCTGTTAATATAGATGCATTTGCCTTCCGGCAAAGATGACTAATAAAGGTGTCCCTCAGCCTCCAAGGTGCCTCATCTCTGTCAATGCAGGTCTCTTGCCACTGTGCATGCGGCATGTCTGGCATAGTTGTCACAGATTGTGCATATGAGTCTATGTGTAGAGTAGCAAGATGCAAGCTGTTTGTCAGGGATTATGATATGTATTGTGCACGATGTACATGGCTGTGTAGGTATTTTGCCATCTCAGTCCCCACAACGGACACTTTGCTGCATGTGCATCCATTGTCTGTGTGTGTGCCATGTTGAACCAGACACTCCTCCCTTCTCATACACCTTATGATGTAGTCCTTTCTGACATGCTTGTGTTAGTGTGCAACTTGTGGCATGGTTTCCAGGACATGGCGCCTGCTGCTGCAGGCCCTGCAGCAAGGGCACACAGAGTTTCTAGATTTGCCCTCACACACACGCCTCTAAGACGCACCCCCCTTCCTCCCTCCACCCATTCATTTTGGTGTAATCTGCTTGTGTGTGACACAGTTGCGGTGGCAAAGGCTGGACTGTCTGCACATGCTACGTTCACATTACACGTGCCTCATGTCCTTGCATGTGCCACATCACGCTACACCATGATGTTGAGGCCACCCACCAAGCAATGTCCATCCAATACATCTGTTGCATGCACTCAGGCATGCACTCATCGCCCACACAACACCTTTGCATAATGAGTGTGCAACTCCAACTGCCTACACAGCGCTGGCATGCCTTCCAGGCCCTGTCACACCAACCAGGTCATGTCCCTCCTACTCCCCACCGGCTCTGTACCCCAACATGGCCATGTGAGTGGTACTCCAGTCCTCTGCATGTAGTATGGTGTCGTTGTGGGACACATGGCACAGGTATCATGTCTCAGCGTGTCAGTCTACAATGTGTCCAGGATACCCCTCTACACCATGACATGCGCACTGCATCTCATCATCATCTGGTGTCCCATTGACAGGCAGGTGCTCCTCACCCTCCCCAAAGACGCAGTCCTTGCCAGTTCCCATATTGAACAATGCATGGTATCCATTGGCAGATGGCTACACGTTGGCCACCTGATGCTGGACTTGTACACGACTGAGGTGTTCATCTGCGGATTGTCCCCTTACAGCTGGGTCAACTGCTTGTGTCCCCCCCGCAAGGGCCCTGCACAGGCACACAGTGTCCATGCACATGAGCTGGTGTGCATCATGGAATGCTTGCTCACATGTGCTATGCTGATCACCAGCATCTGTACCTCAGGCCTCAGAACACTCTGCATTATGCACACGGTCCACTGTTTGATCCACCTCAAGGCAAGACAGACCATCCCCCAGGTCAACTTCGACATCCATGTCCAATCCTACCCTGCACTCTTGGGAGAAGTACCTTACAACTCCCATGACACTTGTCCACATCCAGGGTGCATCTGCACAGCTCTGCTTTAACATCCGACAACCCAGCCACATCACCGTCCAACAGGGATAGCGGCAATGGATCACTGTCATCTGCAGGATGACCTTCACAATCCACGGCCACACTCAGGATGCAGCCCACGACCACGCCCCCAACACAACCATGTGGCACTGTCACCCAAGACCCCATTGTGCCATCTCCATGCATCCAACCTTGGCCTGGCCACCATTCTCCACATCCACCTGCCTCCTGCTTGCAGGACATAGTTCTCCCACCTGGCTACACATACCTGGGACTCCCACCCCAGGACACTCCACATGATCCCTGACCTCTGCGCATGACTGTTGCTCTTCGAAATCGGTCTGTCCGAACAGTTGTGCAGGCACCCCCTCAGCTGGTTGGGCCCATCACGGGTGAGTATGGTGCTCCATGTCTGTATTGGATGATACATTGTGACCCATGTGTGTCCTGTGCCAGACTCAGACCCCAGGGTATGCATGGTTGGAGTTACTTCAAAACTCAGGCATGGTTTGACTTGCCAACACACACATGTAATGGAATAATGCTAAATGACGGCATCATCTCGTGATTTCTAATATTTTTATTGGTGGTGGGGTACGTGTTTTTGGGGGATGCAATTAGGTGCTGTACCGGGGGAATAGAATCCAAAGTTCACAGGGGGAGATGGTATCCTTGCCATTGGAAGTCATCAGAGTCCATGCCACAGTCTTTGTCAACATTGGTCAGACAGTGACCAGCAAGTCCATGTGGCAGAGAATGTCATTGGATGAGGTGCTGCTGTTGCGCCAGAGGGACAGGTGCCAGGCCAGGTGACCTGGGAGATGGTGATGGTCCGCTGACTCTCACAGTCTTTTGCCTGGACGACCCACCTTCCTCCGGGGACCCTCAGAAGCAGGCCGTGACGATGTCTGGGATGCTCCATCGGACGAATCCTCCTCCTCCTCCTCCTGATCCCTCCCTGTGGCTGGTGGTGATCTACGCCTGGTGGCACAGGGAGGGTTGCCCATGTTTTCGGCAATCCGACGGAGTACACGGGTCATGTCCGTTTGCACCGCCACGAGCTCAGCCAGTCTTGCCTCCATCCGTCCTTGGTGTTGCTGTTGACTGGCATATTGCTCGGCCTGCACGTTCTTTATTTGGTTGAGGGCCTCCACGGCCTAGCTGATGCCCCTGGTGTCACGCCAGTATGTGTCCAGGATGTTGCGGACGTGTGACATAACCGGTTCCTCAGCTGGCTGGTCAGGCTCGCGCCTCCGCCGTCCTCCACTCCCACCACCCCTGCCGACTTGAGCCTGGCCTGCCCTTGTGGGCACGTCGGGTCTCCGGGACCCCTGAGGGATGGCATTTGCGGGGTCGCCTGCCTCCTCCTGGGTGCCCGGGGTCCCTCGTCCCTCATGGTCAGACTGGCTGCGTTGTGTGCAAGCAGGGCTCCTGTGTGTATCCTGGGATGTGGCAGGAATGGGGGTGGTGGTTGGCACAGTTGTACCTGACGCAGGTGCTGCAGGTGCTTGGGCACCAGAGGGGCCAGGTTGGTCGGGGTCATCCACGGTGTGGTGAGAGTCGTCGCTGCCGGTGGGATCATCCTCACGCCGAGGCTGGTCCTGTGTGTCTTCCCCCCCAGTGTTGGGGGGAGATCGACGACGTTGCCCTGTGTGTGAGAGAGAGACAATGTTAATGGTGTTACATGCGTCATCCATGTTTCATACATATTCAAGTTGGCACAGTTGCTCTGGGTAGTTGGATATGTCTAGCATTCCTCTCACAGTGCACTTGTGGATGGGTATGTTGCAGGGGTCAGATTGATATGTACTCCTGGTTATTTGGCCTGTCTAATGAGTGTTGGGATGCTTATTTGGCTATGGATTGGTCTTGTTGTGTCACATATCCATTGTGGGAGTGCCAATTTGCGTTGGCTGCCCCGGGGGTGTGTGCTTGTGTAAGGGGGGGGGTGACCGGGCATGCTGTTGGGTGTGGTGTGATTTGTCATTGGGTCCACCAGGTGATGTGTCTATCCCCTCATGGTGCCTGCTGGCATGACAGTGAATGTGAGTTCCTGTGGTAGGTAGGTGGCATGTGGAGTTTGAGTGTACAGTGGTCACAGGTTTGCCTTGTGCTGTCTACAGCAGGGCCAAGTGTCATCTACCTTGTCTGTACTTGGCAAGTCCCTGTGCATTGTGCATGGTGCATGGGTATGTCCCTTGGCCACGGCTGTCAATACTTTTCCTATGTGTGACACACTCTTTGTTGTTGCATCAGTTTTGAACGCAGGGAGTAGTGTAGCAAGCGTGCGTAGCGAGCGCTGCAGGACCGACTTACATGTTGCACTGTACGCGGCCAAATGTTGCTTTGTCATGTCAATTGGAGAATGCAGGTAGGAAAATTATGCATTTGTGACTGGGTTCTAACAAACACAGTGATTGGGTATACTGGGTGTGAGGTTAGGTTTGTGCCTGCAGCGAGGATCGACTCGTGCACAGTTTGACACATGGGTCAGTGCTTTCCAAACGAACGAGGGGTGTTTCACGCACTGCCAGACCTTGTCAACATGCACACAGTCCACCTGCTGATGGGCGGACATGCCCACACCACCCAAGGGTGATTTTGTCTCCCTCTGTCTCTCTCTCTCCCTCCCTCTGTCACCCTCCTTCCTCCCTCTGTCTGTCTCCCTCTGTCTCCCTCTGTCTCCCTCCCTCTCTCTCCCTCTCCCTCCCTCCCTCCCTCCCTCTCTCTCTCCCTCCGTCTGTCTTTCACCCTCTGTCGCCCTCCGTCGCCCTCTGTCTCCCTCCCTCTCTCTCCCTCTCCCTCTCCCTCCGTCTGTCTGTCACCCTCTGTCGCCCTCTCTCGTCCTCCCTCTCTCTCCCCCTCTCCCTCCCTCCGTCTGTCACCCTCTGTCGCCCTCTGTCACCCTCTGTCTCCCTCCCTCTCTCTCCGTCTGTCTGTCACCCTCTGTCGCCCTCTGTCTCCCTCCCTCTCTCTCCCTCCCCCTCCCTCTGTCTGTCTCCCTCTGTTGCCCTCTGTCTCCCTCCCTCTCTCTCCCTCTCCCTCTGTCTGTCTGTCACCCTCTGTCACCCTCTGTCGCCATCTGTCGCCCTCTGTCTCCCTCTCTCTCTCTCCCTCTCTCTCCCTCTCCCTCTGTCTGTCTGTCACCCTCTGTCACCCTCCCTCTCTCTCCCTCTCCCTCCGTCTGTCTGTCACCCTCTGTCGCCCTCTGTCGCCCTCCCTCTCTCTCCCTCTTCCTCCCTCTGCCTGTCGCCCTCTGTCGCCCTCTGTCGCCCTCCCTCTCTCTCCCTCTCCCTACGTCTGTCTGTCACCCTCTGTCGCCCTCATTCGCCCGCTGTCGCCCTCTGTCGCCCTCTGTCTCCCTCCCTCTCTCTCCCTCTCCCTCCGTCTGTCTGTCACCCTCTGTCACCCTCTGTCTCCCTCCCTCTCTCTCCCTCTCCCTCCATCTGTCTGTCACCCTCTGTCGCCCTCTGTCGCCCTCCCTCTCTCTCCCTCTCCCTCCGTCTGTCTGTCACCCTCTGTCGCCCTCTGTCTCCCTCCCTCTCTCTCCCTCTCCCTCCCTCTCTCTCCCTCTCCCTCCCTCTGTCTGTCACCCTCTGTCGCCCTCTGTCTCCCTCCCTCTTTCTCCCTCCCCCTCCTCTGTCTGTCACCCTCTGTCGCCCTCTGTCGCCCTCCCTCTCTCTCCCTCTCCCTCCATCTGTCTGTCACCCTCTGTCGCCCTCTGTCTCCCTCCCTCTTTCTCCCTCTCCCTCCGTCTGTCTGTCACCCTCTGTCGCTCTCTGTCGCCCTCTGTCTCCCTCCCTCTCTCTCCCTCCCCCTCCCTCTGTCTTTCTCCCTCTGTCGCCCTCTGTCTCCCTCCCTCTCTCTCCCTCTCCCTCCGTCTGTCTGTCACCCTCTGTCACCCTCGATCGCCCTCTGTCTCTCTCCCTCTCCCTCCGTCTGTCTGTCACCCTCTGTCACCTCAGCCCAGCTTCCTGGGCACACACACTTTGCAGGTCTTTCAAAGGCCATTGGCTTGTTCATGTGGCTTTGTATAGAATCTCCCGGACCCCATTGGGCAGAGTGTCTCGGAGTCTGCGCTGCAGCGGCGGTGTGTGCTGACACTGTTGCCTCTTTATTAGCTGCTGTTATGTGCGAATTGGGCCTTCATACTCATGTCATTCTGCGACGCAGCCACCGTTTGCAGGCGACACAGTACAGTGTCGGGACACACTGTTTGTATAGCTCTGCCCTGGGCCATATGGGCTGAGGGCATTGGTGTCTGCTTCTGAGTTGCACAATGTGATTTTGGAGGCCCCCCCTCCCGGCATCACGGACATCCTGTCTTGTGTTGGTGTTTTGTGTGGCCTGTGACTTGGCATGGCCTTGCTTGGTGCATGGGGCCGATAGTGGCATGTGCGTGTTGTTGGAATGTGGTTGCGTCCGGTGATGGCTTTGGGGTATTTGCGTGCATTATCGGGAGTTGGGTTGTGGATGCGGTTCCCCCCATGTGGGGTGATTTGTTTGTGTACTCACCAGGCTCGGCGAGTCCTTCTAGTCCGTGTACTCCCACCGGCGGCAGCGTGCGCATCACCTTCTCCTCCCAGGGATGGTAGTGTACCGGTCTGCGGGCCGGCCCACCTCCAGTGATGTTGGCCTGGTTGTGTTCGTTGGTCATTTTGCGGCGGACCGTCCTCCGCAGATCGTACCACCTGGCTTGGCATTCATGCCTGGTCCTTCGGATGGGCGCAACAGCATTTACCCTCTCGATGATCCTCTGCCACATGGCTGATTTTTCAGATACGCTGGTGTTTCTGACCAATGTTCCAAAGAGCTGTGGCTCGACTCTGATGATTTCGTTGACAAGGATCTCCAGCTCCGCTGTTGTGAACTTTGGATTCCTGTCTGTGGGCATGGTGTGGGGTGTAGGTGTGGATGGTTGTGGGTGTGTGTGTGTGTGGTTGTGAAGGTGTGTGTGTGTGAATGGGATGAGGGGGTGTTTGTGAAGGTGGTTTTGTGAAGGTGTGCAAGTGTAAGGTGTAGTTAAGGTTCAAGTCTGGTGCTGTGTGTTGTCTGTGGGGTCTGGCAGCAGTGGGTCTGTTGCAAAGGCTCATGGTTTGTGTGTGTGGGCCCTTTTTATTGGTCCATTTGTGGGTGTGGCTGTGTTTGAACTTTGGGTGGGTGTGTTATAAGGTTGTGTTTTGGGCCTCTGTTTACCTGTTTGGCTGTTGCAGGTCAGTGTATTGGGTGTATTTGGGCTTGTTGGACGTGTTTTGTGGTGTTGTGCGATTCGAATTGACTCTCCTTGTGGTGTTTGGCTGTGTCCTGGTTCAGTACGTGTGTTTTTCACGTCTGTGCGGTGCGTACATCGGCCATGTTGCTGTACAGTGCTCACATTTGCTATGGCTTGGTACGACTCGTACATGCGCACGGCTGGGTGAGGGTGCTGGTGTAGGGGCCTCGGGTAGGGTGCGTACAGGCACAGGCAGGGTGTGGGGGCCTGGGGGTACATGCCGTACATACGTGAACCCAGGGTATGATGCGTACATGGGGGGCTGGGGGTACGGGCGTACATACGGGGTGCTGGGGGTACGGTGTGTGCCCCCGTATGGACAGTGCGTACCCCTAGCCCCCGTATGTACGTGCCGTACACCCGCCCCCCGTATGTACGTGCCGTACCCCCAGCCCCCCCTATGGACGGAGCATACCACCACCCCCGTAGGTACGCTGTGGACCCCCCAGCGCATAACGCACCGTACATAGGGGGGTGGGGGTACACCTCGTACCTACGCGATGGGGGTACGCTCCGTACTTACTGGGTGGTGGTACGCTCCGTACCTACGGGGGTGGTGGTACGCTCCGTACCTTCGGGGTGGGGTGGGGGTATGGCACGGACATGGGGGGTGCTGGGGTACGGCGCATACGTTGGGGGTGCGCTGGGGATGTGTGTTCGGCGAGTATGCGGGCAACTATTTGGAGGTCTCCATAGTTGCTATGGGAGTTCGCACTGTACGGTGTTTTTTACATGCGGTTGTGCATTCGGACGGACGGGACGGATCGTACTTGCGCGCTCGGACTTCAGTTTCCCGATATGTAGGTAAAAATGTCCGGGGACGTGTCGGACACTATTTCCGACCCGAGGACGTGTCGGGGTATTTTCCCAATGCGATTCGTATGGATTTTTTAACATACGAATCGTACTTGCCAGTTTGTACGGGACTTGTACGATTCGTACGGTAAAAAAACCGGATACGATTCGTACGGGGGAAATTTTTTACGGATCGGAATCGGCCCCATAGTGTTTCTGCTGGGCCCATTCTAGATCTAGATGCCAGTAGTCAGCCAGGGACTTCCAGGAAAAAGACCTCTGGAAGCCTGTTGTATCCCTGTAGCAACACAGGATTTCAGCCAACTGACGATGAAGTCAACTTCTTTGTCCGGGGTACAAGAGGGAGCAAGTCCAGTTCATAGGGCTCCTCTCAGGAACAGCAGGTCCAGTCCTCTTTTAACCTTCTGCTGGTCCAGAAAGTGGGTGCCTGGGATGCTACATTTATGCCTGGCACCAGCTAGCCAGTAGGGGTGACTTCTGGCTGCTCCGTAAACTATGGGGTACAGATTCCCAGGGGGTAAGCCTTAGTGAAAACTGTGCCAAAATACCATGTGTCAGGCCATTTTCCAGACAGCAAAAGTCTTCGGCCGCACTAAATTTGGTTTCTGAGTGCTGTGTGATTGGGGAGTGTACTAGGGTTATCCTTGTATCCTCCCATACCTAACACTGAAGTCCAGTTTCAAGCAGGCACTGTACTCACAGCAAACCCAGAGACAGATGTCTAATAGGACAAAAGCAGGGTCCTTCAGCAGACGGATAAAGGATCCACAAGAATTATCTTGGCATCATGTTCTCGCTGTTTCAAGTGTGCCTCAAGCAATTTATGTGACTCAACAGACCTGTCAAGCAGGATTTGACAGTGTGGTGTCACACGCCCATAGCCCCCACTCTAAATATTCTGTGGAGTTTAGAGGAGTTATCTATGCTCATTCAGGTCAGCCTATTTTTTGCTCCTGGAAGGCATTTCACACCTATTCAATGCTGAACACAGGCTTTGTGAAGATGGAGAGAGATAATGCAAATTAGCCTCCAGGAACGTCAGTCAGGAAAAAAGGTAACTTTTTCACAAAAAAATCCTTAATGTTTCTTATAAATCCTACTTCACCATTGAATTGAATTTGTAATAACTAATAAAAATAGTGGCTTCATTTTTTTTATCGTTGATCCCTTTCCCAAGTTAGTGGGATTCACATTTTGATCTGCACTCTACTTAGGACAGCTCGGCCTGCCACAGTTTTTTTTACATGTCTTACTTTGAAATACCATGCACCCTACCCTGTGGGCTAAAACGCTTACAAAGTGCTGACTTACTAATATTTAAAAGGGAGTTTTTTACTGTTAAAAGGGTTACACAGTGGGTGGGGGCCTACACTGGAACAATCAGGCTACACAGGGTAGGCCTGAAGCCATGTTTGTATTTCCACTACAGGGGATAGCGCAATAGGTGCTGCAGTCCACAAGTGCCTTTTAACTTCCAGGCACTGAAAGCACTTTCTGATCCATATAGTACAGGTAATTAAAATGTGCCAGTTAGGAACAAACCAATTTAACCATGTTATTAAAGGGAGAGTATAATCACTTTGCTCTTGGTTAGCAGGATAAAGTTCAGAGTTCAAAAGGCAGCTACATTATTCAGTCCTATCAAAGGTGACAAATCTGTGGTGGCCATGCAGGAAAGGCAGATTTCCTACAGTGAGGCGCTGCACTTTTTGAAAAAACAGCTAAAAAAAATAGAGGCTTTATGTGCACATGGGCAATTGGAGTATTGGGCTGGGGTCATAAATGGAGGGGTCTAAGGTGATTGTACGATTATAGGTGTGAGATTGGCAGTGACCAGAGTTTGACTTACTCTTTGTATTAATGTTTTATTTCTGGTTTGCTGTATAATTTTATTACTGTTATACGAATAACTGAAATCTGTTTGATCCAACTCTCTAGCCTGATTGGAAAGCCTAGTGGCTAACTAAGTAACAAATATCTTGTAAGTGATGTGCAATTAAACATTGATCTGCTGCCTCTTGCGGCCACTGACATAGCACTGTTGTATATTGTATGTGCGCACATCTTTTTTGGCCTTGGAATGTAATACTGATTATGAACCTTTGCAAAACCAAAAAAACAGATTAAAAAAAGAGAGCGAGAGAGACAGGGGCTGGGACTGTGAACTTTTTCTGTTCTGGCACCATCTCTATTGAATAGTCAACCTCTCATCTCCACTCGTCTGCTCACTATTCATCTGCACTTTAGAAAGAGGTTAAAAACCTGCCAATATGCTTCATGCTCCAAGTAATGAGCAGCGACTTCTCTACTAATTCTTCGTTTGCTAAACACATCCAGCAACAACATGCTACTATGAGTCAATGAGTAAAACTTGGCCATAACTTAACATATTGAAAAAATACACTTAATTTTGAAACATTATTCTAAAAATACAGCTCCAAAAATAGATATTTTTTTTTACAAGAGACACTGCAGAAAAACATTGAGCAAACTGCAACCTAATTGCAAGCAAATAAAAAGAATTCCAGTGAATGCAAATCATAAATGGATACTAGAATTTGAAGGAACAAAATGGTTGCGCCATCCAGTTGCTGACACAGAGATGGGGCTTAGGTGGGGTAGGTTGCTGGGAGACGGATGGGACTTTGTAGAGCGCCAACCCTACACTATGGCAAGATGTTTGGAAGGTTATGGACGGGATTAATCTTCTCATTAGGAGAGCCAACAAAGCTTTATGAGCTTAGAAATTATGTGAAATGTTGAGGGCTGTGCATTATGTATGCATCATCTTGTAATGACTTACAACAGCGCAGAGCCTCCACAAACAACGTGCAAGCATACTCTGTGCAAGGGTTTCCAGCTCAGCGTAGCCTTCCCCATATGAGAAAATCTCCTCAGAGTGTGACCATATCATGAATTCCAATATTGTTTGACTCACTGTTGCAACATGCAAGTTGGTTTAGCCGGGTCTCCAAAACATACTTCAAACATAAAACATTTGTACAAAAATAGTTGTGAACTAAAACAATTTCTGAAATGAAAGCAGTCAGCTGTGTGGCAATCAAAATCCATCGTCATTATTATTCTATTTTCGTAATTTAAACATGGTGCAATTTCCTCCAACTGGAAGATCTTAAGGATATCCAAAGAAAAAAGGAAATACCACCTTACTGACAAAGAAAAAAAAATCTAAATAATGAAGCAATATTTAAGATACAGAACCTTTTGAAAACTTAGGGGCCGACTACGATGGCGGGTGGACTTGAGTCCGCACCATGCAGTGCCTGCCACCTTGTGCAGGGAAATGTAGGGGGTACCTACACAACTGTCCCCCCACCCCCCCGAGGGAGCCCGTAGCGGGCCCCCCGAAGCCAGCCTCCGCCAGCCTTTCTTGAAGGCTGGCTGACGCCAGCATTGTGATCGGGCGGGCGGTGCCTGCTAGGCACCGCCACCATATCCCCGGTCAGATCAGCTCCACCAGGCAATCGAAATGATTGCCTGTGGCGATAGCGTGGCGGGGGCTCTTTGCGCCCGCCACGCTTGTGGCACGATTCGCCACGCTTGTGGCACGATTCACCCCGCCATCCTAATGTGGCAGGGGGAAATGGGAGCCAGATGGCGGAGGAACCGCCACTGCCGGCCTGGCAGTGGCGGTCTCTCCGCCATCGTAATGAGCCCCTAAGTTACCGATACTCTGCGGTAACATTTTAGAATCGATCATTGTTTTAGCCATTTTCCTTATTGTTAAATTGTGTTGTAGCATAATATTTATTAACACTCCGCGTAGAATGTTGGACTATAGTCAGCCAATCAGAATGCTCTGTTGCTTTCTATATTTAACATTACAGGCCCTCAAAGAGACCATTTTGTGGCAGCCAGCTCCAAATGTCCGAAATGTGTGTTGCAGGAGCTTGAGCAGACTCTAATCTGAATATTTAGCGGATACAAACCCGCTCCAGTCTCCCACAGCACTCCCTCTTCCAATCGACCTTTCTGGACACAGATTGCTCCTCTTGCTTTCAGTGAAGGGGAGCCCAATGTTGTCATAGTAGGTCTCAGAACATCTTCAAATAAAGTACAATTTTGGCATGCCTACTGGTGACTGTCAATGCAGGACCAGGTAAGGAGTACAGTTTGTTCAGCATGGTCGATGGCTTCTCTTTGGAGCTGCCTGAATTACGTGTCCACTGAGGCATTGATGTAAATACACAAACCAAGAAATTGGATAAACTATCTAAAGACGTCCGTTTTTATGATAAGAAAGTGACCTACCCATACCTACAGGAAGACTACTATAAACAAGACCAACAAGGCCGTTTCTTCAACAGAGGGAGAGGGGGCTATCGAGGCCCACGGAGATTCACGAATTTTTCGGAGTCGTCTGGCTCCACAGGCAGTGAGGGAGAACAAGCAGGGAGCTATACAGGGTACCAACCTCAGGATTCTACCTACTATCCACCCTCTGGACCGGCTTTTTTAGAAGACCGACAATGGCGCCCACCCAGGGGAAGAAATACGAATTGGAACTGGAACAGGGGACGCGGACGCGGCCGCCTGCAACAAACCCAGGGCTGGGACAGAGCTCAACAACAGGGCATGAACACTGCCCAGAAGCAGGTACATTTCCCTCAGGAACAACATGGGGAAATTCAAACGAGACGTCGAGTCTATCGTTGGTAGGCACATCCAAAGATCCCATTATGAACCTGTCGGATCATATACTTACCGCTGATGAACACCGGATTCTCAGTAAAGGCCTGTCATATGTCCCCACAACCTATCCCAATAAATTCAACCTACAGACTGAGCTGTACCGGTTTTTTCGAAAGATACGGTTACGCTATTTCTTTCGTCAGGCTCCTGTGAGTACAACCACATCGTGTACTGGACTACGCACTCCATCGACATTTACACCTACCTCTCAGATGGTTTCACATCGGATTTTAACCTACGAGAGTACTGTACTTAAGGAGGCGCTTGGAGTATGCTCCACTAGAAAGTATGTCAAGCATAATGTCACCTCAGCGGAACGGAAGGCCTTGGACGATTTGAGGAATAACCGTTCGATTGTCATCAAACCCGCTGACAAGGGAGGAGCCATCGTACTACAGAACGTGGACAATTATAAGGAAGAACTTTACTCCCAACTGAATGATGGCATTAGCTATACCAGACTCAACATAAATCCTACGAAAAAGATCAGCACCATGATCCTTCGAATAACCCAAGAAGGCCTTGCTCAAGGCTTCCTCTCAAACCTGGAGTTTCAGTTTCTGAATCAATCTCAGCCGCGTCTCCCGACAATCTATACCTTACCTAAGGTACATAAAAACTTGGAAAGACCACCTGGCCGCCCCATAGTCTCGGGGTGTGGCTCAATCCTCGAGCCCCTGTGTAAATATATCGATTTCTTCTTGAAACCCTTGGCAGAGAAAACAGATTCTTACCTGCGGGACACGATGCAAGTCATCAATCTGATTGATGGGATGCCCTTCGATCCAACCACCCAGATTCTAGTGACAATGGACATTGTGTCTTTATACACAAGTATCCCTCAACAACATGCTTTGGAGGTGATTTTGGAATGTTTAGAGACAAGAAGCCAACCGGTGCAAGTCCCCTCGGACTTTATCATCAAATTGCTCAACATAGCAATGACGCAGAATTTCTTTTTCTTCCAAAATGACTTTTTCATGCAAACGAAAGGCGTGGCGATGGGTGCCAGCTTTGCCCCAGATCTGGCCATTTTGTATATGGACAACTTCGAACAGACTTTTGTCAGTAATATCACCAACCCATTCAGGCAAAGAATCAAATATTGGAAACGATATATCGACGACGTCCTGATGGTTTGGACGGGCAACGACCAGGATCTTGATGAGTTCTTTCTTTGGTTGAATGATAGATCGGCAGACATTCGGTTTACCATGACCAAGGACAAGTCCAGTATCGATTTCCTTGATATCACCATCAAGGTTATGGACGACTGTCTGTACACAACCTTGTTCCGAAAAACTTCGGAGAGAAACACCCTATTGAGGTATGGAAGTCACCACCCGAGAGGACTACGTGATAACCTCCCCTTCGGACAGTTTCTGAGGATCAGGAGAAACTGTTCCAGAAAAGACGATTTTTTCACGGAATCCGATGACCTCATCCTCAGACTGATTGAACGCGGCTACCCTCGGAGGCTTGTCAAGAGGGCCCGTAAGAGAGCCTGGTACAATCATAGAGACCTCCTCCTTACCCCCAAAACACGGATGGATGATCCCAACAGACTTATATGTGTCACGACCTTTAACACCAGGAGTAATGATATCCGTAAAATCATCAACAAACATTGGCACCTGGTGTCCGCAGAACTCCAGCTCACTGAACCCCCAATGCATGCCTTCAAAAAAGGCAAAAATGTCCGCGATCATGTGGTGAAATCGCTTTTGGAAACACAACCAAGGCCAACAATTGAGTCGCTTTGGCATCTTCCGGCTCCCACGGGCCATGTGAAATGTGGACAGTGCAAAGCCTGCAATTTGACTCTTGAAACAAAGACGTTCCACCATAACAACTGCACGGTGGATCTAAAGGTGCTCACCAATTGTAACACTAAGAATGTTATTTACGCAATAGTCTGCCCCTGTAACAAGATCTATATAGGCCAGACCACCCAGAGAGTGAAATGCAGGATATTGCAACACTGCAGCAGGATTAGATGTAATACACCTGGTGCACCCATGGTTGACCACTTCAATACATGTAACCATTCCCCTGAATCGCTTAGATGGCTGGTAATTGAAGCCATAACACTGGGTGTTAGGGGTGGGGACCTCACCTCAATCCTTAACATCAGGGAGTGTAAGTGGATGGACCGTTTTGACTCTGTCACATGTGGCCTGAATGAACTTGACGCAACTTTTACCCAAATATCTTTATTGAATAATGGTTAAACATCTAAGCCAGCATGGGACACACCCTTGCAAACTGTCTAGTATAAATCTTGGTGAACCGCACTACATTGGTTATCTGCAGTGTTTATATGAATACACCTCCGCTGTGGTGCCGTTTAGTGATACCATTCACCTGTGTTATTCCATATGCTTTTTTAGCGGCAACCAACGGATATATCTGTCATGTCAATTGTTGTGGTTATTTTCCGTATCATCTACTATCGTTTAAATTAATGTATTGCTTTTTAATACTGTGATCATGGATCAAGAACCAGCAAATGGTCCCTGCTTTACACATCTTTTTAGTTAACATCACACACCCCTTATCCTCCACCAATCAGGACGCGTCTGATGGATATATAATTGATCAGATGACGCGTCCCAGGGCTAGCTGTCAGACCGACTCTCGCGGCCCTCGAGGTATGTTATCGCTTGCAGCTGCGGCGGTTTCGCTTCTCTCCGTCTCTCTTCCAGACCCTTGGCCGGGTTCGCACGCGAGCACGTGACCTGACACACCCCCGAGCCTTCCAATCAGGGCGCGACCTATTGGCTGTGCGCGCGATTGGTTTTTATTTGTTCAGTCCTGTGACGACACCCAGGGTTAGCTGTCAGTTTCCACGGCGCGGCCCTCGAGGTATGTTGCAGCCTTAGTACTCAGTGGTCCTCTCCCTCAATGGTATACTATAAGTGAGTTTTGCCACTTTTTCAATGTATAGGGGATTTCCCACACTTTTGTGCACCCCGCTATAATTTGTAGACGTACCTTGTATGCGCTGGTACCTAATTTTGTAATTTTCCCGCGCATTATCCTTAGGGCTAGCAACCTTATATGCGCTTTGTTTAACAACGGTTTTCGAGTGTGGGAGAACATTAACGCCATCTCCTCCCCTTTCTTTCCAGCCCTTAACACTATTGGATGAGTGTTCATGCTGATACATTCAGCCTTCCTTTGTCTCGTTTTTCGAACATTGGAATACTACACCTTGGGTGAGTATTTCTGGTTACTTAGGTTTTATTGACACCCGTTTTTTTTAAATATGGTTTTAGTATTCCTCGTCTTTTTTCCTTCCTCCTAGGAGCACTGACTGGCCCCTTCCCAATTTTTCCAGCGTGATTATTCCTGCTGTTGCTGGTAATTATTGTTACAATTGTTCTCACCTAACTATAATGGGCCTTAATAGACACACCTCATGGTTCTTTATTTTTGACCTTTGCCCCCAGGTGTAAGCCCTTCCCCCGGTCCTGATGAAGACCCCAACCCCAAGCAAACCAATTTGCTGGCTCTAACAGGGGTCGAAACGTCGACTTTTTCATTTCTTCAATCAACACAGGAGATTGTCAGTGAATGTAAAACTGCTGTCTTAAATCTGTGTTATCTAATTTAAGTTTTGTGGCCATTTATTTGGCAGGTCAGGTTCTTCAATTGAATTGTGGATGTTCTTAAATCCTTCACAACCTCCCTCCCTCACTACGCCCTGCACTAATCCCAAAAATCCTGCACTTATCACGTACCTTACACCAAGATAATTTTTGAAAATGCTGATACTGTGATGCTTTTTGTGCTGTGTTTAATTACTGATCCTTGTTTGGACTGAGAAAATGGATATTAAATGATGTGCATACATGCAAGCAACAGGTGTTGTCGTAAAATTTGTTTGGATTGCTAACAGATGTATGTTTCTTTTACATTTCTAAATGTGTTTCCACTGTGACAGTTTTTTGTGTACGTAAATATGAAACAAGCTGTTAAAAAGAAATTTTGTGGATAAGTTAGGGTTTTTGGTGATTTATGGCATAATACATTTTAAAGGGCTAAAAATAGTTAATAAGCAAGGGCCTAACCTCTGCCCAGCCTCGCCAGTGCACATCTGTGTCCTTAGACTATCCATCTTCTCTCTTGCTTAATACCTCTATATTTTATTTAAATATAATAATGTATTGGTAAGCATGGACTGTTTTTTAAAATATTTTTCAATGTATGGGAATAGAATTTTAGAGGTGCTATTTGCAAACAGTTCTTATATTTGAGAGGAATAGATTTGTGCTCCTGTATGTTATGAGATCACCCAAATGAGTTGCTCTTTGGATATTTCATTCGTCTTTTTACTTTCGCAATTCCTTTTGTGGGGCATGGCAGCTGCCTGCATGCACGTGCACTGACTTTAAAAGAAGTTTTATTACACGTCAAATATAAGGACATAATGAAACGTACACAAATATATATCTGTCTATAGAAGTGTCTCACTGTACATGTGATAAAGAACTATGTCAAAGGTAAGTAATTAAAGCATATTTAAAACTGAGTAATATGGCAAATCAGACCAAAGAACAATGCCACTGTTTCAAAACACAGTGAATCTGTCATGGACGATACAACACTTTAAATGTATAACACAAACAGATAACAGGAATGCTTATTTCTGAATTTTTAGGAGCACAGATGAACATTTCTTTTATGTACATGTTCAGCCTCTCCACTCCAAGGTAACCAGCATGTTGAGAATGGCTCAGACAAGCCCAATTCAGGTCCTCAGCAGCTGGCAGAGAGGGTCGAAGAAGTGATGGGCGCCAGAGATGATCCAGGTTAAAACATGGTGGCAGCAGGAAACAACGGTGAAGAAACATAGGGCCAGATGTATCAAGCATTTTTGCATTCACAAATGGGCAGATTTGCAGAATCTACCCATTTGCGAACCCAAAAATTGCTTTTCCGATGCAGCAAATCTAATTTTACGATTCGGTAACCTGTTACCGAATCGCAAAATGGGTTTGCGATTCGGTATTAGGAAGGGACATGTTTAGGGCGTCCCTTCCTAATACCGAATTGCATCGGTATGTATGAATGTTTTGTGACTACAATTGCGGCCGCAAAACATTTGCATTTACGTAACCCTTTCCCATTCGCAAATGGGAAGGGGTCCCCAAGAGACTCCTTCCCCTTTGTGACTGTTTGTAAAACCATTTTTTAAGAGCAGCCAGTGGTCCCACGGACCACTGCCTGCTCTTAAAAAATGAAAAGAAAACTTAGCATTTTTTGTTTTGTAATGCATCTCGTTTTCCTTTAAGGAAAACGGGCTGCTCTATAAAAAAAAAGATTGCTTTATTGAAAAGCAATCATGGACATGGTGGTCTGCTGATCTCAGCAGGCCACCATCCCCATGATTTCTACAATTCCTAGGGGGTTGCAAATTGCGACCTACCTCATTAATATTCATGAGGTAGGTCGTTTGCGACCACCTAGGAATCGCAAAAGGTGTACTAAACACTTTCATACATTGCATTTTGCGATTTCCTAATTGACAATCCTTGTGATTCGCAGTTAGGGAATCGCAAAATGCTATCTACATACATCTGGCCCATAGACACAAATTTTGCCTCAAAAAAGGCTGACCAGGGCATGAGCCCTGTGCCCTCACCCAATTCAGTCGGATTGAGAGGAGTTCAAAGTAGACATGCTCACATATCAGTGCCCAATTTGTGCCGGTGGTTTCCGTTGCTCAGCACTGGCACTTAATAGTCAACACCGGCTCTTATGGCAGTTGGCCACATGGGGCGCTGTTTGCTACTTTTTAAATTAGCACAACAGTTATTTAATAATTTAATATATATATATATATTTTTTTTAAACATTTTTTATTGTTTTCGTACCAACAACTTAGTACAGTTCCCAACAACCCCCCCCTCCAAAATAGTCTTTTACATTCAGCATTGCCCCCAAGTATGCGGGAGAAAGGTCACCCTTCCTGCGTGAAGCCCCCCCTCCCTCTCCCTCCCGCACCCCATGTCAGTGTGCCCCCTTCTACCTACCCCCCTCCTGACGCGCCCCCCTCATGACTATAAATCGTGTACGGGTGCTCAACCTTCCCTGGGCGACTCGGGCTTTCCCCCATGTCGACCCACACTTTATGCGTCCAGACCTCACCACGACCCCCTGCCTACTCCCCGCTCGCCACTTCTTCCTGTCGATCAGAGGTGCTCCCTTCTCCGCCCACATCAGACATCAGCCCCTGAAGTTCCACCACCAGCGCCTCCCAAGCTCGGGCCGTCGCTAGTGCCTTTTCATCATCCTTCTGAAGGGCTAATTGCAACATTTAATAATTTAATATGCATTAAAAATTACAACTACCTGCTGCCTGAGCCATTCTTATAGTTTTTAGTGGCCTGGAATAACCTGTACTGTCACACTTTAGGAGTGAGATGGCTAGTAGTTGTGCTGGTACAGTCATTAGCAGCTCTGGCAGGGGCAATGCAAGCTGTTTGGCCTCCTGATAAGGGCCCTGACACTTCGTTTGTTACAAATTAAGCACTGTCACATACGACAGCTATATTATGGATTTGGCCATTGCACATTACAGCGACAGACTACTGAGTAAGTATTCCGTGGGTGGAGGGATGTCCCAGCTTGCTGTAACCAGCTTGCTTCTTTGGAGCAGACGAGCCCGAGAAGATGACTCCTCCACGATTTTCCCTACTGAAATAGGAAGACACACTCCGCCCAATTACTCAATAAAGATAACCACAAAGCTCCCATAACCTGATCTGCGCAAGAAGAATGAGCTACATGAACATACACAAAGACATGTCCCATAGAGACCTACCGGGAGCCTGGGAGCAGTTTTATATGCCTTTGTCTTTTGTACAACTTCTTTCAAATTTACTGTTCTTTCTTTAGGAGAGAGAGAGTTTGGATTCAAAGGTTGTGTGTGTCTTTGCTAAATTGGGATTGTTTATTCGTACATCCATTGACTGATTCTTCATGTTCGAGAAGTGTAGGGTGGGAGGAGGGTTACCAGCTTGTTTCATGGTGTTATGTGATTGAATTACTCACAATGTTGTCAATGCCCAAGCCTGGGCAGATTTGTGGCCTTAAACCAAATGTGAAGGCCTTCAGAACTAAGTTAAGAGAGCAGCAATCCTCAAGACCACCAGGTGCTATAACCAGAATGTTCCCCTATTAAAGGAGACATATCTCAGAGAATAAATGCCCCTTCTTTGTGACCATCACGTTATCACAGTATTCCATGGCAGCTTTGCCAGGGGTTCCTGGGATGTGGCCATAAACAGTAACATTCTACCATTTCTCCTTGCAAGCATTGGGAGGGACCCTTTAGGGGGTCCTTAAAGGCTACACATAGCGACCATGGGTATGGTTCATGAAAAATCTCTATCGCTCATACGTGTATAGGCACCTCCTCTGCTGAGCATGACCTTCCTGGAACCAGTTGGTACAGGAGCTGGAGAGCTGGGCTGGTGGGGGGCCTTCTGACAGACTGGACTGACTGGTTCACTGGTCCAGAGGGGCCCCAACAATCTGACTAAATTCTTAATCTCTTTTGGCCTTACCGATGGCGACAAATGAACCCCAATCTGTGTAGTTACTCATACTACTCAGATATGCACTAGATCCTCACCAAGATAGATCGTTTACTGTTGCCGACCAAAGACATGAGCATGGTAGCTGGGGCGGGGAGGTGTATATTAGCTCGCGACCTGTCAGGTCACTCGCCAATACAACTAACGCTCAAGATTGGCTCCAAACGTGGAAGAAGAGCAGGCGATTATCTGCCTGGTGGTTGACTGATGCAGAGTTCAGCTCATATGTAGCAAATTAAGCAGAATTTTACGTCACAAAAAAAAATATTGTATAGTGGACTTGCCAGTGGTGATATGGGAGGCCTTCAATGACCCTGTAAGGGGGTGAACTATCAGTTACACTGCAGAACAAACTAGACATCAGCCAACACAGGTTTCGTGCTTAGAGGCACTCTTCCTAGAACTAGAGACTTGTGACCCTTGAGTACTCCAATACATGGAGCATAGTGTGACAGTATTCAAACAGATCCTACTAAACGAAGACAAAGCAGAGAGGCTGACCTTCCAAAGCTGGGATTGCCGCTAGGGCAATAAATCAAGCAAGATGCTGCACTGACAGTGCCAGAATAGAGATGATGGGAAACATATTACCCATCTAGTTGATTGCCAGGGAAAGTCAGTGGTGGGTGGTTGGGCCATTGCCCAGACATTTGCTGCCTATTATTGCACGCGGTTACATAGCCCTGGGGCTAAAGCGACCTAAAGAGCTTCATTCGGGATCTCCAGTGCACTGCCCCGTGCATGATGAGAGGATGCTACCAGAAGAATAGATCTCAGGCAATTAATTATCATCTGCTCCTAGCCGGGGTGGACACCTGGCGGCAATGTGTTCCCACTCATTAACCCTTCCATCAATAGATTTTGAGACAGATTTCAGCTCCGCAGGATGGGGTATATATTTGCCCTGTTGGAGAAAATGAATTTTGTGTGTAGATTCCTCTGGCAGGTTCGTCTCATTTATAGACATTTGACAGTGAGGTTTAGAGTAGCAGGGGCCATATGGAACATCTTCCCCATAAGACTCTGAGCAGGAATGGCTGCTATCCACATGGGGTAAAGGAACAGATTTTGCAATGGGCGTGTGACCTCACAATTGTCAGGAAGTGTTTCCAATACCTAAGGACTTTATTTAACAATGAGGTAATCCCAGGCGCGGCAGATGAGCATGCACCATGAGCTGAGGGGCAGTATGTTCTTTTAATCTGCCATTCAACTATCCAAGGCAGGATGGCAATCTTTAAGATGTCATTCCTCTGACGAATTCTCCCCCAACCACTAAATTAAATTTTCGAGGCCCCATCCAGCTTTTTCATATAGATCAACTGAACTCCGTAATCTGAGTATCTTGTTTGGGGGTGGGGTTACAGCTTCCCCTCTGCATTACCCACAGGAAGTGCTTTAGGTCATATTATAATGGGGGAATTGGTGTGGTGGACTTCATCTCATATTAAAGGGCATCACAACTTACAATAGCAAACAAAAAGCTTTGGCATACCTAAGAAAAAAGTGCCTTTGTGACTGAAAATTGGGCGGTGGGGGACATCCATCCAATCCACTTGTTACACTGAGGTAAGATTGTCTCACCTCTGCCCCGGGCAATACACAAGGTGAATCAACTTTGGAGTAAGACTTTAAAAGCTTTGAGGTGCTAGAATAAACTAATAAAATATATAACTTTGTGGTTGATATATGTTCTGGGTAATGTCAACAGAATTCCGAGGATGGGACGGCATTGAGACTTTCCTAACTGGTAGATGGAATGTGTGGGTCTATTCTACCCTCCTTTGAAAATATACAGGCCGAATATGACCTGCAGCCTGGCAATTCTTCTGCTATTTTCAGCACTGACCCGCACCCCAAGCCCCTTCATTAAAGATTAAGCTGAGATCCCGAATTGTAATCAGGGCCGAACTGGGAACTGAAAGCAGCCCTGGCGAATTTTGACAGACCAGCCCCCTCCTGGCACGTAGCGAGCGAGCGTAGGGCGCGAGCCCGACCAGTACTTGAGAGGTTTGGGGGGATTTAGGAAAAAGACAGACGAAAACGGTGCATTTTACAGCACATTTTTCATTACAAAACACATGGAGGTGGCCCCCCCCATCAGGCCATCTAATAGCTCGTAATGCAGTAGGTTTTGCCTTTTCTAAGAATTTTAAATAACGTGCTGCTATGAACTAATTTAAAGGGAGTCTATGTATCGATCTCAGAAGGCTGAATGGCTGAATTGGCTTTGCCAAGATTCGTACCTCAGATATAAGCCTTGTGGGCTTTTCTAGCCGAGACACATTGTGGCTTCTCGCTTCTCCTTCCTCAATCATTGATTCTCTTACCGCCATCTTTATCTTTTTCTTCTCTTCCGTCGTTGTTCTCTCCCTTTCTCACTGGTTTCCTTCACTTGTCAGTCTTCATTCCCTTGCAAACTCCCTTCCTTCTGTCTGTCCTAAGCAGTTTTCTAGCTCTTCTCTCTCCGCGCCTATTCTTCCCTTCTTCTCTCCCATCCCCTACTCCTGTCATCCCTCCGGACAACCCCTTGCCCTTCAAACTCATGCTTCATTTATCTTTCCCTTCTAGAAGTCTTTCCTCGCTTTCTCCCTCTCCCTCCTTTACTTATCCCTTCCTCCCACCTTCATCTCTTCATCCCTTCCATCTTTCCCTCCCTCCTTGCCATTATTACTGATGTCTCCACTGCCCCTCTGCCTTAACATGTCTGCGGCGGTGAGGAAATGATTGCCAGCACCCCCACCGCCCCCAATCTGCCCCCGGATCCGACTCTGATTCCCTTTCAATGCCGTAAACCGTTTGATATTAGGGCGGACAATCCAAAGCCCTTCGTCTGTACACTGCTGACAACCCACAGCCCTTCCTCTGCACACTACTGACAATCTACAGCTCCACCACTGCACACTGCTGACAATCCACAGCCCACCACTGCACACTGCTGACAATCCACAGCCTTTCGTCTGCACACTGCTGACAATCCACAGCCTTTCGTCTGCACACTGCTGACAATCCACAGCCTTTCGTCTGCACACTGCTGAAAGAGTTCAATTCAATCCCCAACTCTGCACACAGATGACAGAGTCCACCGCGCCCCCCTGTGCATACAGCTAATAGGATCTAACGCCACCCTGTGCACACAGCTGAAGGCTCTATTACCACCCCGTGCACACAGCTGACAGAGTCCACAGCCCCCCTGTGCACAAAACTAACAGAGTCCACAGCTCGGGCTAATGTTGTAGCGGTGAGAAGAAAGGGTTATGTGTGCATAATAATTATTCTCCTCCCTGTCAGTGGTCAAAGTGGGAGAAAAAAAGTAGGAGAACTGTGGGCAGAGAATCAGAGGGTGGGAATAACCCATTGATAGGGTCAGTGGGCGGAGTCAGAGGCGTACCGGAAATTGTTGGAGGCCAGGAAGCAGGCAGCAAGGGCTTTTAAAACCATATTATACTTGCAAACACGATGTCCCCAACTGAAGTCAGCGCCAGCCGCGGTCCATGCAGGTAACAGCGGTGGGGAGGTGGGGCCAGGTAAGGGGGGATTTCGAAGGACGATGCAGAGGGAAAATTAATCATTTATTTAATTTTCCCTCTGCATTGTCCCTCATAATCCCCCCTTACCCGGCCCCTATGCCCCACCACTGATACCTGCACGGACCACGGCTGGTCAGCGTCTGGTGCGGTCGCACTGCCCTGGAGCCACCCTGCTCAAGGGTCCTGTGACCTTAGTGTCAGAATCACTATCACTCTATGGTGTGGTGCTTCATAGGCCTGCCTGCAAGACTGGAGGTGAACTTCAGAATGAACTGTGGTGGACAGGCCTTCAAGGTTAACACACACTTGCCACTGCTAGGGTCCACGTGCTGGTGCTAAGACACCAGGGCTTTTAAGATCTTGCGGGCCTTATAAGGTCTAGCATGGGAATGTGCTCCCTCAGGGGGAGTGGTCTGGTGGACTGGTCATGAAGGCTGAACCTAGTTACCCAGTTCCAAACTCAGCAGCTCTGACCATAGTGCCACATCCTCTCTCCCACTGAACACCATACTGTCCCACTGAGAGAAACTTGCACTGCACTGATCCGCTATAAACACCTGGATGTGACTCAATTCAAATTACGCACTAGACAAGAGCAATATGCTGCCTAAAAAAAAATTGACAACATTCTAGAAAAAGCAAACGCTTATAGGGAATGCAAGATTAAGTAAAGCATGAGAAATGTAAGCACAAACAACATGGTTACCTTTTTCTTTTTATACTCCTTATTCAGAAATTAGTGAGTGCTTTTGCCTGAAAAGTTAAGGCCATGACTACAGGGCCCAGAAGGGACCCACTTCAATGCCATTGCATATATCCTCACAAAGCCTAAGCAGTATGGTTTAAAAAGACCACATTCGTTGTTTACCAATTCACCAATCCAGCAGGTACTTCAGTACCTCCAGGAATAGTGCACTTTCCCACCCAGGGAAAACAATGTCGTTCAAAGACCGACGAGAAAACAAAAGTAGCGCTTTGCTGGCAAACACTGTAAAGTGGCGCTTATCTGTTCAGGGGTGAATAAATCAATCTGCCCACCTTGCAACCACTCTGTCTTGCTTTAGTTAGTTATTTTTCATATTTTTAATGTTTTATTTCTCTCCACCCTGAGGCTGCACTTAGAAATTGAAAAATGTCAAAAAAACTACAGGGCAGATTTATGTTTCCTGGCGCATCCCTGCAAATCAGCAGGGATGCGCCAGGAAAGATGCGTCACGCAAGTTTACCCTTGCGCCACCACAAATGCGCCGCATTTACAATGCAGCGCATCGTGGCGCAAGGATAAACAGATGCGTGACGCATCTGATGGGGTAAGGGCAGCGCATTGCTGGAGTCGTGTCGCAAGCACGACGCAACTCCAGCAATGTTTAGGGGTTGTCCATACCTAACATGCTGCGTCATGCCTTACGCCTGCTTCAAGCAGGCGCAGGGTTTTGACGCAGCAGCGTCGGAAAAGTGACTCAGTCAAATCTTGTAGATTTCACTGCATCAATTTTCCGAGGCTTTTTCCAGACGGAACGCCCACCCTGCATACATTAAACCTGACGCAGGTTTAATGTAGCGCAGGGCTTTACAACGTGACGCATCTCCCTAGATGCGTCACGTTGTAAATAAGGCGCAACATGGCGCATGGTTTACGCCGCCGCTGCGTCACAGACGTGACCCAACGGCGGCGGAAATGTCTCGCAGGGGGCTTATAAATCTGCCCCAACGTTTCCAGCAAAAGTGTTTTTCTTTTTTAGATTCATTTCACAGGGGGTCAAATAAACGAAAGGAGGAAAGTGAAGGCAATACCTGTTTCTTGAAGTCTCAGTTTTCACTAAATGGGGAGGAGTGAGACAGAAAGAGAGGGAAGATAGGGACAAAGAAGGTGGGGGGGGGGGCAGCTGCCAGCGACAGGAGAACTGGACACTATCCTTGTGGTCTCTGAGCAAGAAGGAAAAGAGAGTCCTTTTCCTTCTCTGCCCGTTCCGCCCATCCCCAAAAGCCGAGCCTTAACTATCGGCCTTAGCAACTTCTGTCCTCCGGGAGGCATGTTTAAAATGAGAAAGTAGGGGAACGGACTATGGGGCAGATTTACAAGCCCTGTGCGCCACTTTTGCGCCGCCGTTGCGTCACTTTTATGACGCAGCAGCGGCGCAAAGCTAGCGCCATGCTGTGGCAGATTTCCAACGTGACGCATCTAGGGAGATGCGTCACGTTGTAAAGCCCTGCGCCACATTAAACCTGCGTCAGGTTTAATATATGCAGGGTGGGCATTATGTCAGAAAAAGCCTCGGAAAAGTGACGCAGTGAAATCTACAAGATTTCACGCAGTCACTTTTCCGATGCTGGTGCGTCAAATCCTTACGCCTGCTTCAAGCAGGCATAAGGCATGACGCACCATGTTAGGGATACGGCAGGTTGAAACAGTACTGGAGTTGCATCGCGCTTGCGACACAACTTCAGCACTGCGCCAACCTTACGCCGGCAGATACGTCACGCATCTGCTTGTCCTTGCGCCACGATGAACCACATTGTAAATGCGGCGCATCTGCAGTGGAGCAAGGGCAAACTTGCATGACGCATCTTCCCTGGCGCATCCCTGCTGATTTGCAGGGATGCGCCAGGGAGCGTAAATCTGCCCCTATGTAATTAGAGAAGTAGGAGCATGCCGTGCCCGGCCGCCGATCCCGCAAACTCCGACCACTGCTCCCTGTGGCTATGTTCTGGGACAGTGCCCTCCTAGCTAGTGAATAGCTTGCAAGAGCGCCTTGTTTTACCCCCATCAGCCCTATTTTGGAACAAGGTGTGTTTTTATTTGACAGCACAGGGCCAGTGCAGAATGTCAGTCCGTTTGTGGTCGATAAGTGGCGGGGCTGTCCACCCTCCCGTGGTCCAGCCTCACAAACATGCGTCCCCCCTGATTGTGAAGCTATTCAAAATGTAAGCAGATTTTGTTTGGTTATCTCTGCACAATCTTCTGTTGAGTCAGGCATATTTTGTTACAGGCGAGGCTCGTTAGAAAGTGAAACAAATCTCCCTGAATACGCACAGGTATCTAGGCACTATCACGGTGGAGGCATAACATGGCAGCCCCTTGCGCATTCACCCGATCTTTGAGTAACAGGGGAAGCGTTCTGTAAATTATGGAATAGGCAAGGAAGAAATGACTATTTGTTGTCCAGAAAGTGGTTGGCAGTGGGAGCGGGAAGGCCGGAGGTTAAATCGGGGCAGAGAAAATGCCCTGTAAATAGGCTTCCGGTGTACCAAGATAAAAGCGAGCGCTTATTTTCGGGGTGCGACAGCTGTCTGTGTGAGAGTTGCAATGTGGTCCCTTGTCGCTCAGACTGCTGGAATGTTGTTTCAACCTCTGTGGGCAGTATTTTGCATGAAAGACGCTATTCCGTTCCTAGTGGGTGAAGTAGGGGTTGCCCAGTACAGCAGTGCATCATGCTCCAAGCGGTGCCCCTGATGCTGATAGCTCATGTTCTGTGACGACGCTGCCTACTGTGCTTTGAGATTGTCAATGGGAGACCGTGCCATGTGACGTCACTGTACACAGAGCTCACTGCCACGGCACTGGCTCCCGTGCTTTTGGATGTCACTGTAGATGCTGATCTGTGAACTCTGCCCCTGTGCTTTGGGGTGTTCCTTTGTGACGTCACGGTACATGCAGCCCTCTGCCTCCTGTGATTTGTTTTGGGCGTTCTTCTGTGACGTCACGGTACATGCAGCCCTCTTCCTCCTGTGCTGTGGGACACCGCTAAGACACCTTATTTTATGTCGTGCTACGGTGCTAACGTTCGCCTTAGACACTTTGCTTTAGGACGTCACTGATAGAAGGAAGGTTTATTCAGAAGTGGCCAAGCCACGAGTTCTATTGAGAGTATTAAGCCAGGGCATGGACCAAACTTCCAAAGCACAAGCCGAGCCATAAAACAATTCGGCATTGGCAGCTGTTAAAATTATTAGTTAATTTTAAACCACTTCCAGTGCCCTAAAAACGCTGCCACGAGTGAGACAGTAGACAGAACGCTTCCCTCTGTTACTCAAACTGTAACTGTTGATGTCACATTGAATAATAACCACTGCTGTGGTCACGGAACCGGGTCGGGGCCTAACCATGCTTTTGCTTTTAATTCCGGCGGCCCAGAGACAGTGCATGGCCATAAATTAATTGATCAGGGTGGGATAAGGATAGCATTTGCATTGCTGATCAACAATCACCTGCGGGCACCAAGCGGCAGCCGACAGACACGGCCCGGGCAGGCTACAAATAATTAAATTATGGGGTCAGGGCCTCCAGGTTCCACTCCAGCCTCTCGTAGTCTCACTCTCAGGCCTCCTCTGCCTCTCAGTCACAAGCACTTTTAGTGCGCGACCCTCAATGCGCTTGCGCATGATCACGTCCCGGTCCACTGACTCCAGACCCCCACCCTAAGGGTGAATGACACGCCGCGCAGACGCGAAGGCGGAAAATGAAGACGCGCATGGAAGTGCTGTGCAGTGCAGCCACCACCCAGTGGATTTTTATTAAATAATATATGCTCAGGGTTGCTAGCCTAAATGAAATAAAATCGGGTGATGACTAAGCCTGGGCAAAGCACTACGCTACGCTCGCGTAGTTTGCGTAGTTCGCACTACTTCGCACTACGCGAATTGCACGTAGCACAGTGCAAACACGCGTTGCGTAGTGTTGCGTAGCGCTGCGGTCATTTTTTGCATGCTTGCGGTCCTCAACGTCAAGTTGACGACCGCGAGCAAGCAGAAAGACATCCCGGCGAGACTTTTTCCGTGTTCGCGATCAGCAACATCAAGTTGGCGATCGCGAGCATGGAAAATAAACCTCCCGGCGAGATTCCCAACGCGAGGAGGTCAGGTTTCTCATTGCGAGTGGTCGCGTATGCTCGCGACCGCTCGCGATGAGAAACTACCAGTTTGTGTTGAGAAAGCTGCCGCTCGAGTAAAAATCTACTCGAGCAGCAGAAAACTACAGCTCGCACTGTGCAAGATGCCGTTTTCAATGATTGCACAGTGCCGGTTGCTTGTCCGCACTGTGCAATCATTGAAAACGACATCTTGCACAGTGTGAACAAGGTACTACGCAGTTCGCGAAGTGCTACGCGTAGCTCGGGTAGTGCGAAGTGCACTTTGCGTTGCCACGCGAAGCGCTACTTCGCGACATCCACCACGGACATGTCACGGATGGTGCGTGCAGCACCACCAGGCAGCAGCTGCATTTTATGCACATAGTTGTTGTGTGCTTGGTCACGCCAGCGCCCAAATCGGCCCCAGCAACAAAACCGGCCCCCTGTCATAAAACCGGCCCCCACCCCATCCAGCCTACCGGGGGATTGCCCAGTGCCCGGAATTGCCAGTCCAGCCCTGATTGTAATCCACTCAAAGCTAAACTGTTGCAGGGGGAGATGGGCAAAAATAAAATCTCTTCACTTTACTGGGCTTTGATCATCAGTACTCTGGACATTTTGGTGTCCTTAGGCAGGTGTGGTAGAAAGATGTGTCTGTGCCCTTAGTAGAAGAGTGGCAAGGAGCTAAGATGGATGCATGTGAATCGGCTATTGCCACACAGTTTCAAATCATCCAGCTTTGATACTTGCACCATACACATATAACTCGCCTGAAATCATGAGAGATTGGCAAGTCTAATCCCCCTAACAGTCGAAGATATGCAGATCAAGTTGAAGACTTTATTAATTTATTCACACAGTAATGCAATGCCGCAGAATGAAACCCTTCTGGGAGGGAGTTATAACATACTGGGTGGGGATCTGAGCTTTAGACTAAAAGGGGGACACTAAAATAGCCCAGTTGAATGTTTCAGTAGATCTAGACAACACACAAAAAGGGCCTGAGGAGGTTTAAAGACCAGCAGCGAAAGACTCCCCTCTATCACAGCAAGAAAGCACAAAAAAGGCCCCTGGGTCTCAGTACAGAAGAAAGAGTGCTGGGGTACCCCTTTTACAGGATGGTTTCCCTCACCCCCCTCGAAGGTGGCATGCTTCATCATAGGGTAACCTCCTCACATTGCGAGCCTGCAGGGTGTGGTGGAGGGAAGAAAAGAGAGAGTGTAATTGATCTAAAACTAACTCTAAGGTACACCCAAAAACTTTATTGGAGCATCACAAGATCAGGATTAAAAAAATAAAATTAGGTCAGGGGGTTATTCAACCTGTCAAAGGGAACAGTGGGGGTCTACATTTTTCAGCCTCTTACCTTCCATAGAGGTGTGGCATCTTTCTTCAGGACGGACGTGAAAAGAAAAATATGGGGTACGATTTTTCCCACATAAAATCAGAAGAAAAAGTGGTAAATATACAGAACCAGCGGTTGGAGCGGCTTGCCACTCAAGCGTGAGAGCCACTGGTTGGTGTATTACCCGTACTTTCAGGTAATCAAGTGACACTTTAACCTCAGCGCTAAAACTCAAGGTGGCATCTGAGTCCTGGTGGCTCAGATGCAGCGGGCGCCGATTCGTGCCTCTGTATATTTTCCACGTATTGTTCTGATTTTATGTGTGTTGAATAACCCCCTGTAAAATTTTATTTTCAATCAATTTTTTATTAAAGTTTTCATATACAACAATGTAGTGGCCATACCCACTCTTTAATCTAGACAGTCCGTGCAGAGCAGTGTGTAACTAAGTTCAACAAAGCCCCCCTCCCCAGTGCCACCACTGCACCAGTGTAGTGAGTGAGATCGACTTTCTTGGCATTTGATTCCCACAATCAATTAAACATCGTCAGTTGTGTGCCACCTATAGCGTGATAGTAGGCCTAGAGCTCTGAGGCAAGCAGGGCAAGTAAGATCTCGGTTGCCTTGACTCCGATGTTCTTAAATAGGGTCCAAAATCATGGTGAACTTGTCAGAGAGTCCTGAATGTCATATGCTAATTTTTCAGTAGCTAAGAGATGCCACATTCTCTGTAACCACATAGTAATGTTCAGGATGGTGTCCCTCCCCCAGAGACCCAGAATGGTCTGTTTTGCCGCCAAAAGGAGATGGGATACCCTCTTACCCCTGGTAGAATTAAATGGGTATGAGTGCTTCTGGGGTTGCCCCAAGAGAATGGAGGCTAGGTCACTGGCCAGACGTTTCCCCTCCATGATTCCGATAGTTTCCAAAACATCCCCCCAGAAACTGTCCAGGAGGGGACAGGTCCACAGGATAGGGTATAGGGTCCTCGTCCCTCTACATTCCCTCCAGCAGTTGCCTGATTTGGTGTTATCTCACCTGTGTAACTGTACTGGAGTGCAATGCCATCTATATACAGTTTTGTAAAGAGATTTCCTGTCCTGGGCATGACGTCCGAAGTTGGTTGTGCGAACGTGTATGGCTCCCCCATTGGTTATTGTCAAGGGCCCGGGTGTTGTTCATCTAGTCTTGTATGCGGGTGGTGTCTGAGGAGTAGTGTGGAATATATTTGAGTAACTAGGTGGCGCTGTGTTGTGAGAGTCTGTAGGAACTTTTCGAAATATGAGCAAGGCCTTGTAGCTGCTGCTTTAATCGGAGGTCGCAGAACCTAGTGTCTAATTTATCAGTAGTGAAATCTCTCCTGTTAAGGGATGCGGAATTTGAGTTTGAAATCTTTGATGGAGTGAATGCTACCTATATGGAACATGTCCCGAAGCTGATAACAGCCAGTATCTATCCACGCTCGGTAGTGGGATCTCTCTATGCCTGGGGTGAAGTCCCTTGCTCACTTTGCCACTGGATTCAAGCTAGCCCGGCTGATAATGTCTGATTAGCCAGAAACCGGTCCCAGGATTCTGGTTTCCGGTCCAGGGAAGACATGGCTTGGCAGTTCGGGCTGGACTGTTCCTATGAGGCTGGGGGTGAGTGCTTGCAATGTTCAACACTCCATCCATCATCCCCTTTGGTTTTGCTGTGAAGGCTCTGTTCCCATGTATTGTTATAAGTGGGGATGGGTAGCTAGTAGTCCCTTTATATCTAGACAGGTTGTTGCAGACCTCGAAGGTAGCCCGAGTGACCAGGTAAACAGAGATTACAACAGCATTGACATCTAGGTAACCAGAGGACCTCAGCCATCAGTCAGGCAGTCATATTGTGGTCTATAAAGCACCACTGTTTGTCAGTTTCCCCTTGGAGCCACTCCACCACGTATCTTTGTGCTGCCAGGTAGTAGAGTTGAATATTGGGGATCCCTAGCCCACCCCAATGTGGATGGTATGTACTCGCGTGATACCGGAGTCATGGGCGTCGGTCGGCCCAAATGAAGGTTTTGCAGATGACAGATAGCTGTTCGGGTTCTGGCTTCCATAGTTGCAGAAGAAGTTCTTGGAACATATACACACATTTAAGAAGGGCAGTCATTTTGAAGGAGGCAATGCTACCAAGCCGGGCGAGTGCATGTAGATGCCAGGAAGTTACAAGGGCTTTGAGGTTGCGGGCAGGATGCCCAAAATTCATCCTTGCACAGGCATGCAGGTCTGGGGTCAGGGTCACCCCCACATACTTCAGGGATTCAAGGACCACCAAACAGTAGTGTCCCGCTGTAGTTTCCCGAGAAGGGCCTCCCCCCCCTGAGATCTCAAGCCCCACCAACTTTCCCAGGTTGATTTTGAGACCTGCAAGAGAGCTATATCCTTCCAGCAGTGGCAACAGGTTTAGTATGGAGTGTGACGGGTCAGTCAAAGTGAGCAGGATATCGTAAAAACTGTTGGAGAGTGAGAAGTGGTCCAAGTTGGAGATATTGTACTTTGAAGAAAGTATGACAATAGGACAATGTTCCCACTCTTACCCAGGTTCAGAAGTAATAGCAATGAAACTTGGGAATTTCCTGATGTGTTACTACAGCCGGCAGATATGACATAATTATGACTGATTCGCTCCATTTAGTTACTGATTAGGAGATGTGTTCATAAGGGATCTATATCCTGAGGAAGGCCAGTGACCCATGTTGGTCAAATTAAAAGATTGAAACATGTCAATATCGGCAGAGATGGTGACAGGGATTTAGATTCCTGGGTACACCCCATTGACTTTTAATCCTGCCAAGGGGTGCCCATAATAAAATTGAGAGGGTACCCTCTTAGACAGTTTTAACATGTATTTCTGAATAGTGGATCCCTATTATCTTTATAAAACACACAGCACTTCACCCTGAGTGTTGATCTGTGCCAGATTGTGTTAGCAGCTCTATGATGAAGCATGCCACTATTTAGTGGGTGAGGGCAATTTTTAAAAACCCTGAGGGTTTTCCAAGTAGGGCTTCTTCCCAAGAATCTAATTATTAACAGTGTACAGCATATGTTTTCCCTTCTGTGTGTTTTGTAGTGAAGTATTTGGGAGGACTAGGGAAAATATTTACCTCTTCTCTCTTCCCTTTTTTCGTGTATACAGCAATATTGCCTCCCTGTGGCATTTCCATGCCAAATCTATCACATGGAGGGCCCGTTTGGTGCTATTATTCGTGGGCTAGGTCAGGACAAATCCTGTTTGGACAGCATGTATCAAGTTGGGCAAAAGGGTCTCTAGGCGTGTTACTTGAACTTTGGCCTTCATTTTCAGCAATTAAATTGGGCAATAGTACTGACATTGCACCAGGCCTCTGTCCGATTTCACTATTAGTGACTTAGGGGCATATGTATCAAGCCCTTTTTCACATTCGCAAACGGGCCGAATCGGCCCGTTTGCAAACAGGAAAAGGCCTTGGAGAATCGCAAAATTTGTGATTCTCTATTTTGCGATTGCATTTACGGAATCGCAAACTGCGATTCCTTAAATGCAATGTATGAAGCACAGAAAAAGTGCAATTTGGCAGTAAGGAATCGCAAATTACCACCAACTTCAAGTTGGTGGTAATTCGCGATTTTTTTGAAAAATGTACTTGTTGGCATTTTTTAAAGTGCCCTGTGACGCACAGACATGCCCTTAGGGCATGTCTGTGCGCCACATGTGCACACATACATATTTCAGGGGTGCAACAGGGTGTCCTTTTGACACCCTGGCACCCTGGGAATTGCATTCTCATTTTGCGATTCTTAAATTGCGAATCGCAAATTGAGAATGTCTTCCCATTCATTCCTATGAGCCTCCTAGCCGATAGGAAAGAATGGGAAGGTATTCCTTAATTGCGATTAGCAATTTGCTAATCGCAATTAAGGAATGCCAAGGAATCGCAAAACATTTGCGAATTATTTGTTACATCCCGTTTGCGATTCTCAAATAGCGATTCCCTAAAAATCGCTATTTGAGAATTGCAAATACGGTATTTGATACATATGCCCCTTAGTGGCGTCCGCCATTGTGGGGGAAAGGCCGTAAGACAGGGAGAATTTGTTGTAGACCTCGGTTAGTAATGAGGAGATCTAATGCATGGAATGCTTGTAAAAAGCTGCTGTGAACCCATCCGATCCTGTGCCTTTGCTCCTTTTATAGCATGTAGAATCTCTTCTTGTTTGATAGGAGCATCCAGAGCCATACTGTCGTCCCTGGACATGCGCAGAAGGGGGGGTCCCTGCAACAAGGCCCAATGCCTAGAACCCATCTCCAGGGCGTTTGCGGAGTAGACAAGAAAATCCTCAGCTTTCTAAGCGTCTGTGGTGCACAGGTGCTCGGCTGCATTCTTGACATCCCGGTTATATCCCTCGGTGCAAGTGTTTCCAGGAAGAGCAAAGCTGTCCTTATGGAACCTTTCAGCACGGAGCAGGTTCTACCGCATAAGGAGCAGTTCCAGCTTCCTCATCGTCTTGAGGCAATGATCCTCTTTGATGAGAACTTCCCGCAAAATCGCCTTCAGTGCATCCCATATTACTGGAAGCTGCAGTTCACCAGTATGCCTGAACAATAAATATTCCCTGTCTAGCCGTTGTCACCTCGTAGCACACCCACTGGGTCTCGCAGGAGGGAGTCGTTCAGTCTCCAGTGCCTCTGTCTACGGTCCTGTGGTGAGGTCGACCAAGAAAGAGTAGCCTGAACGAGGCCATGGTCTGATGTGGTCATTGGCTCCTGGGAGAGATCTTCTATTTGAGAGAGCAGCTGCTGATCTCAGAGGAGGTAGTCTATTCTAGCATAACTATTTTCCACTACGGAGAAGTGGGAATAGTCGGACTGTAATGGGTGTTGGCACCGCCTCACATCTGTCAGGCTTAGATCTGTGAGTTGTGCCTGGCCCGCAGTGGATAATGTCAATGTGCCCCTTGCTGAGATTTGTCCAGTGTGGTGTGCATGACGCAATTAAGATCCCGACCAATCACATGGGGAGTATTTGTGGCTCCTGCCAGTTTCTCCCCGGTGCAATGACCAAGACTGGTGGGAGGCAAAAATGGCAATGTTGATGCTGGCTATCCCGTCCGATCTCAGGCTTCTTCAAGTCAACTATTCTCACAGGGTTTATAACAGTCCTCATAGACCGTGGAGGATGGGCCAGGCCAACCGTCCAGATTGTACAAGGTGTTGGGAAGCTGAATGTACCTTTTACCACATGGTATGGGACTGCTGCCTTATTCGCAACTATTGGCAAAGGATTCGCATCGCCTTAGCAGATATACTGGGTGCCCCCAAGGAGTTCGACCTAAATGTTGTGGTGCTGGGAGTAACTGAAGAGTGGGTTGACTCGAGGTACCAGGTGCTATTGGCTGGCCTGGGGTTTTTAGTGGATAAAAAAAGTGACATTGGCAGTTATTGGCAATATGCCTCCCCCCGCTGTTGACGGACTGGTATCAGGGCATGGACCTCTGTGTGGCTGCGGAGCAAATGGTGTATAAATGGAGAGGGTGTAAATTGAATGCCAAGATCTGAGGCCCATGGACAGCCTGTCACACTGGTAGTCGAAGCGGACTTGGTTCTACTGTGCATTATTGGCATGGCTCTAATCATATGTCTGTGCTGGCTTCAAAGTCGTATCAGATTCTGTCTGCTGATGCTGGTTGCTCTGTTTTCTATGTGCTTTAAAAGTAATAAATCTTTAATCCCAAAAAAACAAGAAGGCAAGGCACTGGGCTTGGGGCCAGTGGAGAGCTTTGGGAGCACCACAGGAAGGATAGGAGCAGGACTCCTGCAACAAATAAAAGAAGGAAATGGTAACTATTCATTAAAATACCAGTTTATCAAAATAAAGTGCTGTTTTTTCACTGTGCACTTTGTTATCCTATAGATCCACATCAGAGACCTCCATCCCTCTACTTATCTCAGAATACTTCATTATCCATCAGTCAAGTTTCCAGGGCCTTTCTGTTGAAGTTTAAACAGCTGAACTGAAATCCACAGCAATTCACGAGGAAAACATTCTGCATTTGAAGAAAAAACGTTCGAGTTCATCACAGAAACTACCTGCCCCACATCAACCCATATCGTTCTAGGACATTTCAATCTCCACTGTGGAAACAGACTTGATCCCCCACACTCACAACATTTGAAACATTCTTCGCCCATATTGACCTAGAAGAACTGTGCTAGGTGCTGCTCACAGCAAATGAAATATACTTGACTGGATAATCTCGACAAGAAGTAGCGTCTAGACAAAGCTTCTCATCACCACCAATTGTTTAGACCACTTCCTAATACCCTTCAAACTTCTATCCACCAAAACATAATCCCAGGGCCCCCTCTCCACCTCTCTCCTCCCTCCTCCGGCCTGGCCGACCTGCTCACCACTTAGGTAGGTGACGAGCCGTTACTGATAAATATAAGTAAAAATTGCATTTTTACTTATAGGGACGCTTTGCTTTTGTGACAGCATTTCAGGCTGAAAATGTAGTAACAACAATAATGTGTTTCCCCTGTGCAAGTGGCCGTTCTTTAATGACTGCCATTTGAACTGCAGTCAGTATTTTTTCAGTGGATGCAAAACGCCTTTCCGCATTGGAATATAAATGCAATTTATATGCAATCTGCACTGTGTGACCTTCGTTAAAGGTGATATATGTAAAGCCACGGCACCAACAGAAAATGGATGGCCAGGTTAGCAGTTTTGACACATGTATGTAATTGTAGCGTAGCAAGCCAGTAATGATCTGAGTATGTCTGTGTGGTCAGACTTCCAATGTAAACTGGAAAAGTATGGGTGTATAAATTAATGTAATGGTTTAATGCATTGTGCATAATCAGGAATGTAAGTTCTGCCAAAATTTAGGAATCCTAGTAAGAGCTGAAGTTTCTTAAGTGTATTTGGTGGTTGTAGCAGAGCACACTTCTCTAGGAAGTGTGGTGCAAGACTCTTTCCCACATGGGTAAGTTCATATCCTAGAAACAAGACATTACGGAAATGCTATATAAGATTTCTTAAAGTTGAATTTGTAGCCATATTCCGCCGATCCTAAGATTATGCGATATACTCTGGCTAAATGTGAATTTAATTAATTGTCCCTGAGGTAGATGTCATCTATGTAGGACAATGAGTCTGGGTCAATATCATGGAGAATTGACATGATGTGTGCAGAAAACAGTCCAGGACTCTTCTTAAATCCCATGGGTGGTCAGCAAAAGCGACATTGAGAGCGCAGCGCCGAGAAAGCAGTCCAAGTCCTGCTTTTAAGTGCTATATTTTAGCAGAAACACCCATTGGAAAGATCTAAGGTTGTCTTATATTTTTTTACAGACTATATTAATAATAAGTGCCGTACTATGCATATTTTGTATTGCAAATGTGCGTGTGTGACTATTTAAATATCGGTAGTCTAAGACAATAGGGTATGAGTGGTCAGGCTTTACCACCGTAAAAAGAGGGTTATTCAATAACACCCTGGTATTCTTATTGAGACTTGTTCACCAAGAGGAGCTTTATCATCCCGTTTAATTAGGTATTGTGGTTGTGCATGCAGGCTGGATCTTATGGGTATGATATGCTAAGGAGAGTTCCTATCCCAGCTGGCATGATTGCAGTATAGCACTGAGGCTTGTGCAAGAGCCCATTCAGAAGCGTAGGCTTGTTAGACTTCATCAGGGATACGCCCAGAAAATGATGGTATTATTGCCTCCTCACCTTGTGGTGATGTACATACGAACTCCGGAGACCAATCGACCTCCACCAACAGAATGCCATATGATAATGTTACATTTTCCCAGGATATTGCTTGTATGATGCGCCGTAAGTCATCCTCAATTTGTATATCCAAATCATATAATCTGTCTAGAGGGCCTATGTGCCGATCTGGGGTTTCAACTATAATGCATTTAATAGTTGCTTTCACCAGCAGAAACTCCTAGAGATTCTGGTGCACTATAGTGATTTCTGCCACGCTGTTGAGGAGAGTCCCCGCCAGGCACGGCTGGCACAGGTAAGAGCGGGAGGTGGGCCATGGGGGAAGTTGACAGGCAACATGATAGGTAAAATAAAATAAAAAATAAATAAAGCCACTTACCTTGCGCTCGCTGAATCACAGCCCCACTGCTGTTACCTGTGCCGGCTGAGAGCTGCAACTTTATTTTTCTAAAAATGTGGTTTAAACTGTGGAAGTTTCTCTTCCTTGTTTCTCTTCACATCATTGTGTGTCTTTTTTCGGATTCACATATTTCTCCTATCTGCGCTCAGATGCCCTCCTCTCACATATCGTTTATACGATGGGTACTGAAAGGAACAAGAAGAACGAGCGTCAGAGTACGGTTACCTATAAGGTGTCTTCATTTGTGTGTGATCTCGCAAATTATAGCGACTGTCAGAGTGCTCCTGTTGCGGAGAACTACAGTTTTTTCTTTGAGTTTGTCCCACTGTTTTTTAACAAACTCCAAGTTCTGCTTGGCAGTGTTCTTGTCGGAATCAGGGTTGCCAAGATGTGGTTTATTTTGTCTGGTCTCCAAATTATTGTGACCTATAGACGTGTACACTGCAGCAGTAACTATAGGTAGCTCACATTCCCGGTTGACTGATGCGACTAGTGCGAGTTGTTGGCATATAGCCAAAGATACTGCTTCGCCTTTAATGTTGGCTACAATCATTGAGGAGACCACTGGAACATTTCCCATTCATTTCATCCAGGGCAGAAGCTGCCGTGTTCATTTTGTGGTCCCGTAAGGGGAAACACGGCTATCTGAATAATTTGTTGTCCTATCCAAAATAGAGTTTCATCACGTTTCGGGGGAACTTTACCCTTAATTGCATTAATAATTTCAGGTCTAATTTTTGATACAGCAGGCGACTGTGGTTGGCCTGCTAGAGCTGCCCGCGCTGGAACAACCGTCAAGGTGCGTGAAACTTTTTGAGTTAAGCGTCTATATAGTCCTACTAGACCATTGTATAATGGCATTAGCTCATTTGCATTGAGATTTAGTAAATTAGGGTATGGTGTATAGCCATCCAACGATGGATATTTTGATGTTCCCAAAGAGATAGTGATATTTCTCTCTGTTGATATGCTCTGTATTGATACAATGTTAGTGTATGTATAAAATGTTTGTGTGTTAGAATCAAAGCAAAATGAGCCCAAGAATAGAAGACTTCCAATCAATAGGCATCGTGGGGTTTAACCATGAAGGTTACATCACCACTGGCATTGCCAAGTTCATGTAAAGCTACATGGGCATAGACTGCAAGTCTGCAATTATTAGCTATCGGTATAGGCTGTGGCACCACCATTACTAATGAAGTAAAGGAAACAGAGCAAAAACACTAATATGGATATCCTTTTAAAGGTTCAAGCTTGATCAACCAACAGATAAAATGATACTGTGGAGGAATAATCCCTAACACCAATGACGTCTCTGGCAAATGTGTAAAGGGTAAACTCAGGAGACCCATCAAATAAGTACCTGACGAAAGTTGGTTGTGCCATGTTGCATGGATTTTGCTCCCCTTTCGTTACTCACTTACTCAATCATGCATTCCCATAGTAGACATAAGAAAGAAACAAAGAAAGTTTACAATACATTTATTGAAACTATTGTAGTAAATGTGCTGCGATCATAAGCAGATGCAACCAAACAAACCATTACTAACAGACTGTTTAGGACAAACATCACAACCACGGCAAATTATATATTTGTCTATATCTACCCTTACTATGTGAATATAGGGATATATTTTCAATCTATGGGGTGGGCTAGGACCCATACCTGTTGTATGTAGGTAGGTGGTCCGCATAATGGATGTAAACCTGGTTTACGCAGGGCTGCATGTCGGGCACTACTGCCGTTCTAGAACAGTCCTCTCTGCCGGAATTCCCCTCTAGGAGCTCCAAGGGGATAAAACACAGATTATATAATAAAAACTATTGGGCTGGAGATGCAGCAGTGCGACCATGTTCTGTCCAAAAGTTAGGAGCTGTTGCTGAACAAGCAAAGAAAACAGTGTGCTGTGTTGTTAAGTATTCCCAGCAACCTTGTACAAAATGTGTAGAGGTAATCCCAAAAAGAGTCTCTGAATAATAAACAAAATGTACAGTGTATTCTCAAAATAATGTTGCAAAATAAACTGTATTATATGTGGCTATGCACAGCGAGCATTGGCAGCCTAAAACGTCTGAGACACAAAACTGAGGGAGAACCAAAGTGGGCCCAGAAGGGAGACCACTACAGTGCCAGAGCATGGCGGACTTCCAGGTACCTATAGAACTGGGACCTCTGTAGCTAGAAATTATCTGTCAAACCCTGGAAGGATATGATGTGGTCAGTGGCACAGACATCCCTGAATAATAAACAAAATGTACAGTGTATTCTCAAAATATTGTTGTAAAACAAACTGTATTATATGTAGCTATGCACAGCGAGCATTGGCAGCCTAAAACATCTGAGACACAAAACTAAGGGAGAACCAAAGTGGGCCCAGAAGGGAAACCACTACAGTGCCAGAGCATGGCGGACTTCCAGGTACCTATAGAACTGGGACTTCTGTTGCTGGAAATTATCTGTCAACCCCTGGAAGGATTTGATGTGGTCAGTGGCACAGACATCCCCTAGGGAAGAAATGCCAATAAGGTCCCAGGCACCGAACCAAAGTAACTGCACAACTTTTTTAGTCTAGTACGATGCCACAGAGGTGTTTGGTTGGCAAATGTATTTAACCAATTAATACGCTTTAGGGCACAGCGGCAGTAAAACAGCGGTATTTACTTGACCTGGTAAAGTGCGTTGGGGCAGTGTAACAGAGCCAGGATTCCCAGTCTTTCCAAGATCTCTAATTCCAGGTAGAAGACTGAATCACATCGATCTCCAAACAGCCAATCTCTAACGGGAACCATTTGGGTGGCCAAGTAATATGCCTTGAGATCCTGGACCCCCAAGCCACCCTCATACATAGGCTGTACACATTTCCCATAAGAAACTCGAGGGAGCTTTCCGGCCCATAGGAAATCTGTAAGCAAGACCTTCACATCAGTGAAGATAGAAGGTGGGAGGACAAAGGGGAAATTTTTCAAAGCATAAAGAAATCTGGGGCGAACGTTCATCTTATATAGACCATCCATACCCATTAGGGAGAGTGGGATGAGGGCCCAGACCTCCAAATCTCTCAGCATACTCTGTAACAGATGAGGAATGTTAAATCTCAAGCCTCACATTGGTCCCGTGTGACCTGGAACCGTAGACATAAGAAGGGGTTCGTCACCATACAAACAGGGGAGCTAGAGACCAACAGTGACAAAGGACCACATATGTGGATTGAGGCCAGTTGACCCTCAACCCCTAGGCATCTCTGTATGTCTGAAGTGTCTCCATCAACTGGCAGAAAAAGGCCTGACAACATTCCAGAAGGATAAGGAGGCTGTAAGTATACAATGCTATTCTGTCCTCTTGCCCTGCAGGCCAGCGGAAGTCAATCAACTGAGCATCCCATCTGACCTGTTCCGCCAAGGGTTCTATAGATTAGGCAAAGAGGAGCGGGAGAGGAGGCTTGACGATTGTTGTATTCTATAGAATTTGGCAACGATGTTCCTGTTCACTCTGACATGTGCCTCTGGGGCTCTGTATAGGGCCCTCACTAAGATGGTGAAGCATGGGCCCGCGTTCACCCTCTCCAGGATCTGGAAAAGGAAGGGCCAATGCACCATGTCAAATGCTTTTTTCATAGTCAATAGAGATCACGGCTGATAGGCCACAAAGGTCCATAGCCCTGGCCAGCACCACATGGATATGCCTCATGAAATGCCTAATGCTCCTCTCAGGCATGAAGCCATTCTGGTCCTCATGAATAAGGGTCTGTGTGACCCTGTTCAGTCAGGAGGCAAGTATTTTTTAGAGCATTTTAACCCTTTCTTTCCCAAACAGATTTTAGGACAGTCGTCACAGTCCTTGTTATGTCACGCTTAGATTACTGTAACGGCATTTATCTGAATGCCCAAAATCAACATCTTAATAGGCTTCAGATAGGCCAGAATGCAGCCGCCAGGCTTTTGACAGGCATACCGAAATTTGTTTCGGTAAAAAAAGAGTTAACCCGGCGACACTGGCTCCCAGTGAAGCAAAGGGTTCGTTTTAAGGCCTTATGTTTAGCATTTAAGGGTCTCAACGGTACCGGCCCTGGCCATTTGAGGCAAAAATTTAAATGGAATGCCCCGACCAGGACCCTGAGGTCTAAAGGAGCAATAAATGCTCAGATCCCCATTGTTAGGAAATCCAGCTGGGGAGGCAGGAACTTTATTATCTGTGCGTTCAAAGCTTGGAATGAGCTTCTGTTTTTTCTGAGAAATGCCGGAGACCTTCTCTCTTTTAGAAAAGGTCTGAAAACCTGGATCTTTACTCATTGAATCCCCTCTCACCATCGCTTAAACTGAACTCAGCGCCAGGACACCCTAGGGTAATCGTGCGCTTTTATAAATTTAATTAACATAACATAACCTCTATATTGAGCAGGAAAATGGGTCGTTAAGATGAACACTCTGAAATTTAACGGGAGAGAAGCAGTTGCCGCCATCACCTCCAACAGGTTCAGTAAATGTGGTGATAAGAGAGAGGAGAATTTCTAAAGTTCCACGGGGAGGTCATTGGGCACAGGCATTTTTCTGGATTGCATTGCCACAGTAACCGCTTGAACCTCTACTAGTATAACTGGTTGGACACGCTCCGAATGATCTTCATCCATAAGTGGCCAAAGGACAAGATCATTTATGTAGGATGCATAAGTTCTGTTGCGAGGGGTGGGGGTCGCGCTTGATACAGCATGCCATAGGAATCAGCAAACCTCTCCTCTATCCCAATCAGGCTCGAGATCTCCAGACCTGCCACAGAGTGGAGCAACAGATAATTTCAACTCTCCTCCTCCCTCTGGGACAGCTAGTGGAGCTACTTGCTCATCTTATTACCATGTTCATATATTTTATATCTAGAAAGTATCAAAGCTAGTTTCGTTGTAACAAGTAATTGACTTCTCAGGATGTATTGCAGCTGCAAGAGTCGCCTATCCTCAGTGCCTGATAGACAGACCATGGGTTAGCTTCGATAGCTAATATTTCTTCCTCAAGGTCTATTATCTCCCGCTCCCTGTCCCTTTCCCTGCCCCTAATACAGTTGAAGACCTGTCCACAGAGCACAGTTTTAATAGCTTCCCATAATATACCTAGAAAGGCAACTGTTCAAAACATTCAGTGATTAAATCCCTCAGGGAATTCACAAATTCCTCGTCCCTCAGCCACCATGCATTAAGATGGCTTATCCCCTTAGCCCCCTCCTGAGGATAAGACAAATTCACCTCACTGGTGCATGGTCTGAGAGACCTTTCAGAAGGATCACTGCCCCTGATGTAGCAATCAAATGAGTTACCAGGGCAAAAAGGTAATCTAGTCGGGAGTGGCACTGATGCGTAACACAGTAACGTGTATAATGTAGCTCATTAGGGTGCCATGTGCTCCAAGTGTCCTTCAGGCATAGAGAGATGGCCCACTTAGACAGAATCAATGGCTTCAAGGTTTAGGCATGGGAGTCTACATTTTTGTGCCTATCAAGATCTACATTAAAGTTGCCTCCTATAACCAACATGCCTAGTGGGGCATCTAGGAGCAAGAAAATAAATGCTTCCAGGGTATTAGTGGCGGTGGTCAGGCGGGGGGATACATACACACTGCATAATGTCAATGGGTCCCCTTCTTACATCTCTTTTGTCAAAACAAATCAACCCAGGCTGTCTAAATTGGTATTAAAACTGCAAATAGGAAACCTTTATGTAGCAAAAGTGCCACACTTCTGGAGCCGCTCACAAATGCAACATGGTAAACCCTAGTATACCCATAGCGGCCTATAAACCTACAATTGGCTAACCACAAGCGAGTCTTTTGAAGGAATAGTGCAGCGGGGCTGTAGCATCTAACATAGGACATCAGTGCCTCCCATTTAATTTTATCAAGGAGCCATTGACATTCTAGGATATTATCTGATAGTGTCAAGTAGAATCAGCCAGTCTCTCATCCAACGCTTTTTGCATGTGTGGGAGGAAGAGAGGATCTGCATTCAATTTCTTCGTCCATGTCTGTGGATATATGTCTCGCATCCCCAGGATATCCGCCTGGGGACGGGACGATCACCGAGTTCTTTTTCTCCTGCGGGAGCGGTGCCGTATGCACCTCCATCCATCCCGCTGACTTCTTGCCACCTCCTTATCTGTTCCAAGGCGTGCCATCGCCATCTCAGCACAGATGGACCTCTCCTTAATATTCTCCCAAACATGAGACTGGATGGTCAAAAATCAAGGCCTTGGCTTGAAATATCACTTTTAGCATTGTGGGTCCAGCAGTATATATTTAATATTCATTGCCCGGAGCCTTTGTTTAACATGATTAAAGGTTCTCTTCTGCTGCTGCACAATCATTGTATAGTCGGGAAATATAAGGATTTTGTGGGAGTCCACAGGAAGTTCACCCAGGCCCCTTACTGTTTGTAGTATCATATCATGCTCCCTACACTTTTGGAATCATTCCATCACAGGACGCAGTGTAGCACTCCGAGGATGTTTACGGAGCAGTCAGAATTAGCTTAGAGGCACTGTGTAAAGAATTTATGCAGCACACTAACTGTAGTAGAGTGAAAACACAACCCAAGAATAATCCCAAACCAATTTAGAAAAATAGGATACATTTTAATAACTAAGATGACAGCAACACAAAAGATGATGAACAGATCAATATTGTCAAACATTCACCCACAGTCATACATCTGGATTAAATCCATTGTTTTTTGCTCACCATGCCAACCCAATGTGTACCCAGCCATATGCAAATCAGTCTTGACCTTGCTTCCCATGAGAACAGTCCAGCCCGAACTGCCAGGCCAGATACTCCCTAGACTGGAAATAAGCATCCTGGAATCGATTTTTCATGTTGCTCTAAATCGCGCTTCATGGCAACGGTATGCCCAGACATGGGTCCAGTGCTCACTATTCCACTGGATTCAAGCTAGTATGGCGGATGAGGGGTGATATCCCAAAACCAGCCCCTGGATGCTTGTTTTCTGGTCCCCGGAGGACCTGGCCTGGCAGTTTAGGGAGGACTGTTCCAAAGGGGAGTAGGGTTTAAACTAATTTGCATATCGCTGGGTCCAAACTGGGCTGGCATGGTGAGCAAAAAAACTATGGATTTAACCCCGATCGGTGACTGGGGGTGAATGTTTGATAATGCTCAGCATTCTGTTCATCATCTTTTTGTGTGGCAATATATAAAATGACACCAAAAATGAATTAAATGCAATCAATTGAGTCAGATTTTGGATTTTTAAAGTTTTTTGTAGACAGCAGGTTCCTGTTCGCGCAAGACCGGGGTAAAGACAAAACTTAAGACCGACCATGATGGAGCATGGGTCCGCTACAAAAGGTTGATTGGGCCTGGTCTTGGCTTACCTCCGGACTTGGAAGAAATTTTGAATAAAAGTCCAGGGGAAGGTAGAGTTCAGCGGGGTAAGACAGCAGGCTGTGTCCGGGGAGTCTTCATTTTGCTGGGGAGTGCTGGATGAGGTCTTAGGGTTAGGCAGGAGCAGCACCTCTAACATCACTTTCAAGGGTCCAGGGCAAGGGGGTCACCAAATGGGAGCTCACTCCAGCAGAGGCCAGATGTAGGGCTCAAGGTGTCTGGAGTTTGTTATGTCCCTGTTGCCCACACAGGAGCTCAGCCAAGTAGCCAGTGGAGTCCCTCTGGTAGTGCTGGGTTCAAGCAGCAAGGCAGGCCTCTAGCAGCCTGGCAGTCCTCCAGTGAGCAAGGCAGCCCTCTGGTAGCAGCAGGGCAACCCTCTGGTAGCAGCAGGACGGTCATCTGGAGAACAGGGCTGCCTCGAGAAGTAAGGAAGCCTTCGGGGGCCCAGGCAGTGTACTGAAAATTTGCTCTGAAGGTCCAATATTTATACCTGGAGCCAGCCTTTGAAGTTTGCTGGTTCGTCTGGTTCAGGGAAGTAAGTTCTTCCCTTCCCCTGCCAAAGCTCCAAAGGTCTGGGGTGAGAAAAGACTATTGTCAGGTTCCTTTGTGTGTGTGTTGAAGGCAGCAATTTGAAAGAAATGTAACTGGGGCAGGGAACAGCTCCACCTGCAGCAATCCAGGCTGGATGGCCCATTGTTTCAATACCTAATCCCCCTTTGTCTCACTATCTGAGAGGAATACACAAAGCCCAACAGCTATACTATTCACAGGCATATAACCCAGGACATGGGCAGCAGGGACCAAATGGTTGGGGCAAGAAAATGCCAACTTTCAAAAAGTAACAGAAAAACACAAGGGAAACCCTACTCACAAAGAACCTGGGTACGTACTGTATGTCAAGAAACAAAGGTTCTTGTGGGAACAATAGTGTACTATATTGGTACTACAATGCGCAATGGCAATAACAATAGGTCACATGGATTTCAGACAGAAAGGAGGCCGAGCACAGTGTGATTGAGTATTTACAGTTTATATCAAATTTTCAAAAGATTTTGCAGATATATACAACAAGTAGTGCTTAGTGTCCCCAGTGTACAAAGAAACCAAAAAAACGGGCTAGTGACATTTGTGACAGTTACAGCTTGGTTTCCATCATTCAGAAAACGACCATTTACAATTCTCACATATTTTCAGACACTGTACTGAGTAATCAGTGCTGATACAATGATTTGTTTTTTATATATGTCGACGGCGTTTCGACCCTTCCAAGGTTGCAGGGTCTCTTCAGGACCTAATAATATAGGGACATCTAGAATTTAAAGGAAGAGTGACGTAAGCTACAGTCTATAGAGGTGTTAATAGAATAACGATGAAAAAAGATATATATGGGCCAAGGGGTACCTGAGAAGATAACAATGCGCGCAGCCATGTGTAGAAAGTGAAGAACACCGGTCAAGTGAGAAGAAAGTGGGAGTATACTCACACTGGACCCAGCCGGGTACTACACAAGTGAGAGAAAAGAAGAAGTGGTGGTTATGGAAGAGAAGTAGTGACGATGGTTCTAGTAATTAGCAACGGTGTAATAGGATGCTTACCTCAGTGTGAGGGGTGAGGAAGAGGCTGGCAGTTAAGGATGGCGCAGGGCGGATGCCAATGCCTGTAGTTCAGAGCTTGGGGAGTATTGTCTGAAAAGGAGGTGTGGTGTGTCAAGGTTATACACACATACCGTAATTAATAGTGGTAACAGGAAGACATATTTAAGCATAGGGCAGTGTTCTTACGCGTGTTTGGCCTCCGGTTGGTGTGGGCCAAACCAGAAGTTGAAGTGATGACGAGGGCGCGGGAACAGGATGTGTCCCGTCCGTGGATTTCTGAAAAAACATGTAACGTGTAACTATCAGGTAATATGGGAGATAAAATCGGAGATGTTCCAGTCGATATAGCAAAGGTGATGCTTACTAGATAGCACGGAATCGCAACGCGTAGTGTTACCGCATTCTGTTGCTTAAATACCGTGAATTATCTTACATTGATCGTATGTGATTAGGGAGCCCTCGTGTGGGCAGACAATACATCAGCGTGGGAAGGCGTAAATTGTTAAAAAACAGAGTCATTCTGTTTATAAGTTTCAGTCTGGGATAGAGAAACATTGGACCCGCATGCACAAGAAAGTGACAAGCATTGGTTCCATGTTAGGGAAAATAAGGAATAAATCACGTGTTCCTCACCTCCTGATTTAATCAGTAACAGACGCGTGCAGCCGCTACGCGTCTCCTCCCAGGCGTCTGTCTTGGTGCGATGACAGCGAGGGAATCAGCCAGGCAAGACTAAATACTTTCTCAGCCTGCCAGAACCGGTCCTCATGGCAGGCATCACTGTAGATTGCCTTTGTGAGAGGAACCGGAGAAAGAAGAGAAAGAGTGGAAAGACCGGTGTCCCGTTTCAAAATAGTGGCATGTTTTGTAGGCGCGCCCAATAAATAATCTGTCAAATAAAATTACATTTGTGTTGCAGTATATATTAATTTTGTGAGGCATATTCAATAGTCGAGTACATTTTTCCTTTAGCCATATAGGTCATAGACCCAATCAGCAAAAAAAAAGAAGAAAAGCAAATACAATAGCGCAGACAATATGTGTTATGGACAGTAGTTATAAACCATGATTAACCGTGAAAGGACACAATAAACAGTTCTAAGAGGCACTGATTCATGATAGGGGAGGCATAGGTACATATAATATCGTATTGGGATAAATGACGTATTTACAGGGGAACAATGAGCAAACACGGGTAGCCCTATGTTGTTCTCTATGCTCCTTATCAAATGCCAGTTCTTTGGGATCATGTTTCAGATTTTATTATAGTGAACCCCAAAGGTACTCACACAAATCAATTTATCCATCTGAGTCTTCTCTTTTGGCTTCAGTAGCTCCTCCCTAGGACAGAACCAGGTCCTTTTTAATGATTTTCTAACTATTTTGTTAGGATATCCTCTTGCTAGTAGTTTTGCTTTCAGGACCTCGGCTTCTGCCATGTAGTCTTGTTTGTATGTGGAGTTTCTGCGAAGGCGCAGAAACTGGCCAAATGGTAGTCCATCTCTTAGGTCCGACTGAATCCTATAGAGTTTATGCAAATACAAATGAATCTCGGAATTGCTATATCCATGCTCATTGTTCCCTTGTAAATACGTAATTTATCCCAATGCGATATTGTATGTATCTATGCCTCCCCTATCATGAATCAGTGCCTCTTAGAACTGTTTATTGTGTCCTTTCATGGTTGATCATGTTTTATAACTACTGTCCATAACACATATTGTCTGCGCTATTGTATTTGCCTTTCTTCTTTCTTTTTGCTGATTGGGTCTATGAGCTACATGGCTAAAGAAAACAAGCATTTGCAATGCAATAGGTCTCGCATTATAAAAGTGTGAGCAGTTGGCATTGCTAATTATAATGCAACACTAGTTATTGGCATTGTAAATGATAATGCCATTTATTTATGTGTTTGTTTAATAAAATAGATTAAAAGGCATTGTCATGAACAATGACAATAGCTAAAACTTTTGCAAATGCGAGACCTATTGCATTGCAAATGCTTGTTTAAATACTGCTGGCTTTTTTAAAGTTTTAGTCACTACTCAAAATGAAATCCATTTTATCAGCATTGCCAGTGCTCCTTTATGTTGAATGCCCTAAATGAAACACAATGTTCTAAGCAGATTGCTAAATAGCATCTCCAGCCCGATCATAATGTCTCACTTCATGCTGGAGAGTGGGCACCCTCTTTTTATGCAGCGCCAAGACGGGGTGAACTAATGCACAGACTGAGGTCCCGTCAGCCTCCGAGGCTCAAAGCATTCCTTGCAACAGTCCGCTGTGTCAAGGTATTGCCATGTGTACAGCACACACTCTGCAACAGCAAGTGGTTTCAAAGTTAGGGGGGGACTTCCCAAACTTTGCTGAGGTGTTCATCGTGTTTGGTGACAGCGCATTTATGCTGCCAGCCAAAAAAACTGTTTGTGGTTGTGTGTGTGTGTGGTTGTGTGTGGGTGTTGTTGTGGCTGTGTGTGTAGTTGTGGTTGTGTGTGTTTGTGTGTTGTTGTGGTTGTGTGTGTAGTTGTGGTTGTGTGTGGTTGTGTGTGTGGATGTGCATTTGTGTTATTGTGTGTGTGTGTGGTTGTGTGTGTGTGTGTGTGGTTTTGTGTGTGTGTGTGGTTGTGTGTTGTGGTTGTGTGTGTGGTTGTGTGTTGTGGTTGTGTGTGTGGTTGTGTGTGTGGTTGTGTGTTTGTGTTATTGTGTGTGTGGTTGTGTGTGTGTGGTTGTGTGTGTGTGTGTGTGTGTGGTTGTGTGTGTGGTGGTGTGTGTGTCTGGTGGTCGTGGTTGTGTGTGATTGTGTGTGTGAGTGGTTGTGGTTGTGTTTGTGGTTTTGTGTGTGTGTGTGTTTGTGTGTGTGTTTGTGGTTGTGTGTGTTTGTGTTTGTGGTTGTGTGTGGTTCTTTGTGTGGTTGTGGTTGTGTGTGTAGTTGTGGTTGTGTGTGGTTGTGTGTGTGTTTGTGTGTGTTTGTGTGTGTGGTTGTGTTTGTGTGGTTGTGTGTTTGTGTGTGGTTGTGTGTGTGTGGTTGTGTGTGTGTGTCTGGTTGTGGGTGTTGTTGTGGTTGTGTGTGTAGTTGTGGTTGTGTGTGTGGTTGTGTGTGTAGTTGTGGTTGTGTGTGGTGTTGTGTGTGGATGTGTGTTTGTGTTATTGTGTGTGTGTGTGTGTGTGGTTGTGTGTGTGATTGTGGTTGTGTGTGTAGATGTGTGTGGTTGTGGGTGTGGATGTGGTTGTGTGTGTAGTTGCAATGCAATAGGTCTCGCATTATAAAAGTGTGAGCAGTTGGCGTTGCTAATAATAATGCAACACTAGTTATTGGCATTGTAAATGATAATGCCATTTATTTATGTGTTTGTTTAATAAAATAGATTAAAAGGCATTATCATGAACAATGACAATAGCTAAAACTTTTGCAAATGCGAGACCTATTGCATTGCAAATGCTTGTTTAAATACTGCTGGCTTTTTTAAAGTTTTAGTCACTACTCAAAATGAAATCCATTTTATCAGCATTGCCAGTGCTCCTTTATGTTGAATGCCCTAAATGAAACACAATGTTCTAAGCAGATTGCTAAATAGCATCTCCAGCCCGATCATAATGTCTCACTTCATGCTGGAGAGTGGGCACTCTCTTTTTATGCAGCGCCAAGACGGGGTGAACTAATGCACAGACTGAGGTCTGTCAGCCTCCGAGGCTCAAAGCATTCCTTGCAACAGTCCGCTGTGTCAAGGTATTGCCATGTGTACAGCACACACTCTGCAACAGCAAGTGGTTTCAAAGTTGGGGGGGACCTCCCAAACTTTGCCGAGGTGTTCATCGTGTTTGGTGACAGCGCATTTATGCTGCCAGCCAAAAAAACTGTTTGTGGTTGTGTGTGTGTGTGGTTGTGTGTGGGTGTTGTTGTGGCTGTGTGTGTAGTTGTGGTTGTGTGTGTTTGTGTGTTGTTGTGGTTGTGTGTGGTTGTGTGTGTGGATGTGCATTTGTGTTATTGTGTGTGTGTGTGGTTGTGTGTGTGTGTGGTTTTGTGTGTGTGTGGTTTTGTGTGTGTGTGTGGTTGTGTGTTGTGGTTGTGTGTGTGGTTGTGTGTGTAGTTGTGGTTGTGTGTGGCTGTGTGTGTGTGGTTGTGTGTTTGTGTTATTGTGTGTGTGGTTGTGTGGGTGTGGTTGTGTGTGTGTGTGTGTGTGGTTGTGTGTGTGGTGGTGTGTTGGAAAGGCGTTCGCCGGAGAGGGGCTCGATACACGTCTTGCCCACCCCTTTGACCCACCTCTCCCAAGTAGGCCGAACCAGGCGCGCACACACTGAGCTTACACTACGAACAGAGGGACACCACACGTGTTTCTTTGTAAGACGATAGGTTCTTTTATCGAAGGGTTCAAGGGATCTTTATGATCCAAGTTGCAAGTAGTACATCAGCGCCACAAGAGACTACAAATCGGTGGTAGGGGAATGGGGGTAGCGGGACAGTCTTTGAATATAGTGTCTCTGCAAAGAACCCTGCGGACAGCTCACAATCCTCGAGCTGGAGGGTGTTGTTTCTCTTGGCGATCTCTTGCCAATATTCCTTGAGGGGAGAGCCGCGAGTCACTCAGCAGGCACAGGTAGTTCAGAGTTCGGGAGCCGCGACCTCGTCAGCAGGGCTCAGGTGGTGCAATGGTCGGGGGCCGCAAGTCACTCAGCAGGCACCGGTGGTTCGGAGTTCGGGAACCGCGACCGCGTCAGCAGGGCTCAGATGGTTCAACGGTTGGAGGCCGCGAGTCACTCAGCAGGCCTAGGTGGTTCGGTGTTCGGGAGCCGCGACAGCGTCAGCGGGGCTCCGATGGTTCCAGGTCTTCTCTACCATTCGTCCCTCCGGCACCCCTTATTATACTCCCCATGCCCTTTGAAGTCCGGAGTCCTCGCAGAGAGGGGTCTTGGTGACTGAGGGGGTTCGGCGGGATTTCCTGCCGCTCGCTCCTTTGGTCTTTTCAGGTGGGTCTGGGAGGGACCCCAGACGCTCGGCAGGCGAGGCGCCTGCGCCACAGGGGCCTGGTGGCCGATCGAGCCCTCCCGGGGGAAGGCGATCCGAGGTGTGACTGGGCTGGCGCCTCTCGGTCTGGCTCGGGGGGTTCCCGCTCCCTTGGTCGGACATGCGTGGTAGGGTGTCGAATCTGGCGGGGGCTCTGGCCGGCCCTCGGGTCTGTGTGGCTGGGGCGGCCGGAGTCGGAGATGCCGTGTCTTGGGGGTGGTTGCAGGTTGGCTGGATGATCGGGAGGGCCTACGCCGTGAGGCCGGTCTCACACGCATCCCCCCCAGCTGAAAGGCGTGGAGAACTACCCATCCACTGGGGGGTTCTCCTCGCTGAAGCGGAAAAATCGGGACAGGCCGTCGGCGTTGGCATGATCCGTCCCGGGGCGATGCTCGACAGTGAAGTCCATCCCTTGGAGGGAGATTGACCATCGTAATAGCTTGGGGTTCTCTCCTCTCATCTGCATCAGCCACCGCAAGGGCCGGTGGTCCGTCTGCACTCGGAAGTGGGTCCCGAACAAGTAGGGCCGTAGTTTCTTGAGGGCCCAGACTACGGCGAAGGTCTCTCGTTCTATGGTACTCCAACGCTGTTCTCGAGGCAGTAGCCTTCGGCTGATGAAGGCTATAGGCTGATATATGCCCTTGTCGTTGAACTGCGAGAGGACGGCCCCGATGCCGTGTTCGGATGCGTCGGTCTGGACCACAAACTCTTGGGAGTAGTCGGGGGCCTTGAGTACTGGGGCGGTGCACATGGCGGTTTTCAAGGCGTCGAACGCTTGCTGGCACGGGGGGGTCCACTGCACCTTCTTCGGGAGCTTTTTGGAGGTCAACTCCGTGAGGGGCCCTGCGAGGCTACCATAGTTTTTAATGAACCTCCGGTAGTATCCTGTGAGGCCCAGGAAGGCCCGGACTTCCGTCTGAGTGGTGGGGGCTCCCAGGACTTGATGGCGTCGATCTTTGGTTGGAGGGGGGCGACTTGCCCGCTGCCCACCTGATGCCCCAGATAGACCACGGAGCCTTGCCCGAGCTGACATTTGCTGGCCTTCACGGTTAGGCCGGCTTGGCGCAGGGCCAGCAGTATGTGCCGGAGGTGGGTGCTGGAGATGCTCGTGCCATTGAGAGCTGAATACTGCTATGTCGTCAAGGTACGCTGCGCTGAACTCCTCGAGTCCGGCCAAGACCTTGTTTACCAACCGCTGGAAGGTGGCCGGGGCATTTTTCATTCCGAACGGCATGACCCTGAAGCGGTAGTGTCCATCGGGTGTGGAGAAGGCGGAGCGTTCCTTTGCTCCCTCCGTGAGCGCAATCTGCCAGTACCCGCAGGTCAGGTCGAAGGTGCTGAGGAAACGAGCGGCCCCAAGGCGGTCGATGAGCTCGTCGGCGCGGGGGATAGGATGGGCGTCCGCTCGGATGACCGCATTGAGCCCCCGGTAGTCCACACAGAATCTTAGTTCGGGGGCGACCCCAGGGGCGGCCGCTTTCGGGACCAGGACTACCGGGCTGGCCCAGGGGCTATCGGAGGGTTTGATCACTCCCAGGGTCAACATCTTCTGGACTTCGGTCTTGATGCAGGTGCGGACCCGGTCAGGCACCCGGTAGGCTCGGTGTCTCACAGGTGGGCTGTCACTGGTGTCCACGTCGTGGACACACCAGTCGGTGACCCTTGGGATTAGGGAGAAGAGGTCTGCGAATTGTCTGAGCAGCTGGCGACAGTCGTCGGACTGTTGGGGGGTGAGGGTGGTCGACAGTTTCACTCCCTCCACAGAGCCATCTATTTCTTTAGCGCACAGGGGGTCGGGCAGGGGTTCAGTGTCTTCTTCCGCTCCATCGTCGGTGGCCAGGAGCAAACTCAACTCCGTTCTCACAAAGTGGGGCTTGAGACGGTTCACGTGGAGAACCCGGAGGGGGTTCCGCGGGGACGGACTCTTCCGCTCGATCACCTTGAAGGGGCCAGTCCATTTGTCTTGTAGGGCACAGGGTTTCACCGGGGCCATGACCCAAACCTGCTGGCCCGGCTGGAACTCGACCAGAGTTGCGTTCTGGTCATACCAGCGCTTCATTTCTTCTTGACTGGCCTCGAGGTTAGCTTCTGCGAGTTCTCTGAACTTCCGGGTCTGGTTGCGGAGCGCCAGGATGTAGCGGAACACATCAGGGGGGGTCCCCCGGGGGCTTGTCTCCCAGCCCTCTTTGACCAGGCTCAGGGGCCCCCGGACGGGATGTCCGTATAGTAGTTCGAATGGGCTGAACCCCAGGGACTTTTGGGGAACTTCCCGGTACGCGAACAGGAGGCAAGGGAGGAGGACGTCCCATCTTCGGCGCAGGGGCTCCTCGAGGCCAAGGATCATCCCCTTCAGGGTTCTGTTAAAGCGTTCCACCAGGCCGTTGCCCTGGGGGTGGTAGGGGGTCGTGAACTTATATGTTACTCCGCACTGCTGCCACAGGGACTTCATGTAGCGGGATATGAAGTTAGTGCCGCGATCACTCACAACCTCGCGGGGGAATCCTACACGGGAGAAGATCCCCATGAGAGCCCGGCCCACCACTGGAGCCGTCACGGTGCGGAGGGGAATGGCCTCGGGGTAGCGGGTGGCATGGTCCACCAGGACGAGGATAAATCTGTGGCCCTGGGCGGTCTTCGGATCCAGGGGTCCCACGATGTCGATGCCAACCCGCTCAAACGGGGTACTCACAACGGGAAAGGGTTGTAATGGAGCCTTGCGCTTTCCGCCACTTTTCCCACTGCCCTGGCACGTGAGGCAGGATTTACAGTGGACCTCTACATTTGCTCGCATCTTGGGCCAATAGAAGTGGGTAACTAACCGCTGATATGTTTTGTCTTGGCCTAAGTGTCCTGCCAAGGGTACATCGTGGGCAAGGCCCAGGAGGAGGCTTCAGAAGCGCAGGGGTACTACCAGTACTCGGGCTGTGCCTAGCTCAGCTGACTTTTGTTCGCTGTATAGGAGGCCATTGTCCCAATATACCCAGTGGGTTCCGGACCGGTCACCGGCGGTCTGGGCTTCGGCTTGCTGTCGGAGTCCCACGAGGGAAGGGCAGGTGGCCTGTTCTTGGCAGAACTCTTCACGGGAGGGACCTCCCTCACAGCGCCACTGGGCCATCTCGGGGAGTTCTCCGAGCTCAGTCAGTGCCTCAGGGGCGGAAGGTTCCGACCCCTCGCCCGGGTTAGTGTCTTCTTCTCCTTCCAGAGGAGGGCTGTCTGTCTCTGGTAAGGTGTCCCGTTTCTCGGGGACAGTGTTCAGTGGGAGAGCCTCGACGCCCTCGGAGAGAGGCAATCGCGCGGTCATGGAGCGCGTGGTGGTGCAGACCCATTCGGGTAGGCCCATCATCTCGAGATGGGTTCTACTTGCCCCCACGGGGAACTCTCAAGGTCGTTGCCCAGGAGGCAGTCTACGGGCTGGGATGTTCGGACGGCTACCCTCAATTCTCCGGAGACTCCTCCCCACTCGAAAGACACCAGAGCCATCTGGCAGAGGCTCTTGGAATTGTCGGAGGATATGACCGGACAGAGGGCATCGGGTAGGATCTGGTCTTCAGAGATTAGGTTGCGGTGGACCGCGGTGACACTCGCCCCGGTATCGCGGAGGCCCTCGACTCAGTGGCCGTTGATGGTCACCTGCTGTCGGTACTTCTTCGTGTTGGCGGGCAAGGGTGTTCCGGGGACCATTTCTCGATCCCCAAGGGAGACCAGGGCCATGGCAGCTGGTTCCCACTCTTCGGAGTCCTCTATCTCTTCCCCCAGGGCCACGGAGGCTTTCTGCCGGGCCGGAGGGTTGGTTGTTGCGGGTCGTTGATACAGGGGACACTGGGGGTCATTGGTGTAGTGTCCGGGCTGTTGGCAGCGGAAGCAGGTGGTCCTGGTTCGGGGCCCCAGCCGCCCCGGGGCTCCGGTGCTGGCTGGGGACGGGGCTGGACCTGCCGCCGGTGGGCTGTTGGGAGGGCTGTGCGGGGGCCCCCCTTGGAAGTCTCTCGGTCGGCCTTGGTTTCCTCCCCATCTCTGGCAGGGGGGTCTTTGACTGTGGCGACCGTAGTCCTCCACGGGGCCTCGGGTGGCCCGGGTGTTCACCCAACGGTCAGCCTCGGCGGCCAGCTTTCGAGGGTCGGTGAGTTTACTGTCCAGGAGATGTTGGCGCAGTTATACAAAGCAATTGCCCGCTAAATGTTCCCAAGCTATCAGATCAAACAGCTCTTCGAAGGTGGAGACCTTGCTGCCCTTGACCCACCCGTCCAAGGCCCGGCTGTAAAAGTTCACGTATTCTACCCATGTGGTGCCCGGTATCTTTTTGCAATCTCTGAACCGTTGCCGGTACATTTCGGGGGTGAGTCCATATCGGCCCACGAGGGCTTCCTTCATGTGGCTGTAGGAGTTCATGACCGTGGAGGGCAGATCCAGCAGGGTATCTCTTCCTTCGCTTAAGAACCGGCCCCATAGCTCAGCCCCCCAATCCTTCTGCGGGACTCGGTGAGAGGTCATGGCGACTTCGTAGGCCTTAAACCACTGCTGGATATCGTCGTTTTTGTAATACTCCTTTACCACATCCTTGGGGATGTGGACTTTGGCTTCCACGGTGGGAGCGGATGGTAGATTCCCGGAGGGTCGTGACTCTTCACTTTTAGCCCTTAACTCGATCTCTTTCAGGCTGCGTTCATGTTCCAGCTGGAGTTTCTTTTCTTCGTGCTCTCTTTGGCGTCTCTTTTCCTCGAGTTCCCCTTGTAGCCGTAACTGCTCGACGGCTAACTTTTTCTCGGCCAGTTTTATTTCTCCCTCGATTTTCAGCTTGGCCAGTTCAAGTTCGTGGTTGCGGCCTCTCTCTCGGTCTGCTAGTTCCTCGGGGGACAGGTTCCCCTCTGGCCCGCTGTTTCTCACCGGGATGCTTCGTGGTTCATGGGCGGAATCTCCTTCTGTTTGGGTCGGGGACGCCCCTGTCTCGACCCAGGTCTTCAATACTTTCTGGAAGTCTTCCTTTGTGCTTAATCCGGTGGTAGCGATTCCAAGGTCTTTGCAAAATTGTTTTAATTCTCTATGCGTATAATAGTCCAATTGATCCTCTCAGGTCGAGCTCATTTCGGTACCTGCGGCACCCAGGGAGGTTTCTCCTTCCATCTCTGTTTGGTAGTGCGTCAGTCGTTCACTGCACGCTCTCTTTCGGTGTCGGCTCGGATCCCGTCGTCTGCCACCAAATGTTGGAAAGGCGTTCGCCGGAGAGGGGCTCGATACACGTCTTGCCCACCCCTTTGACCCACCTCTCCCAAGTAGGCCGAACCAGGCGCGCACACCCTGAGCTTACACTATGAACAGAGGGACACCACACGTGTTTCTTCGTAAGACGATAGGTTCTTTTATCGAAGGGTTCAAGGGATCTTTATGATCCAAGTTGCAAGTAGTACATCAGCGCCACAAGAGACTACAAATCGGTGGTAGGGGAATGGGGGTAGCGGGACAGTCTTTGAATATAGTGTCTCTGCAAAGTACCCTGCGGACAGCTCACAATCCTCGAGCTGGAGGGTGTTGTTTCTCTTGGCGATCTCTTGCCAATCTTCCTTGAGGGGAGAGCCGCGAGTCACTCAGCAGGCACAGGTAGTTCAGAGTTGGGGAGCCGCGACCTCGTCAGCAGGGCTCAGGTGGTGCAATGGTCGGGGGCCGCGAGTCACTCAGCAGGCACCGGTGGTTCGGAGTTCGGGAGCCGCGACCGCGTCAGCAGGGCTCAGATGGTTCAACGGTTGGAGGCCGCGAGTCACTCAGCAGGCCTAGGTGGTTCGGTGTTCGGGAGCCACGACAGCGTCAGCGGGGCTCCGATGGTTCCAGGTCTTCTCTACCATTCGTCCCTCCGGCACCCCTTATTATACTCCCCATGCCCTTTGAAGTCCGGAGTCCTCGCAGAGAGGGGTCTTGGTGACTGAGGGGGTTCGGCGGGATTTCCTGCCGCTCGCTCCTTTGGTCTTTTCAGGTGGGTCTGGGAGGCACCCCAGACGCTCGGCAGGCGAGGCGCCTGCGCCACAGGGGCCTGGTGGCCGATCGAGCCCTCCCGGGAGAAGGCGATCCGAGGTGTGACTGGGCTGGCGCCTCTCGGTCTGGCTCGGGGGGTTCCCGCTCCCTTGGTCGGACATGCGTGGTAGGGTGTCGAGTCTGGCGGGGGCTCTGGACGGCCCTCGGGTCTGTGTGGCTGGGGCGGCCGGAGTCGGAGATGCCCTGTCTTGGGGGTGGTTGCAGGTTGGCTGGATGATCGGGAGGGCCTACGCCGTGAGGCCGGTCTCACACGGTGTGTGTGTCTGGTTGTGTGTGTGTGTGTGGTCGTGGTTGTGTGTGATTGTGTGTGTGAGTGGTTGTGGTTGTGGTTTTGTGTGTGTGTGTGTGTTTGTGGTTGTGTGTGTGTGTGGTTCTTTGTGTGGTTGTGGTTGTGTGTTGCTGTGGTTGTGTGTGTAGTTGTGGTTGTGTGTGGTTGTTTGTGTGTGTGGTTGTGTGTGTGTGGTTGTGTGTCTGGTTGTGGGTGTTGTTGTGGTTGTGTGTGTAGTTGTGGTTGTGTGTGTTTGTGTGTTGTGTGTGGTGTTGTGTGTGGATGTGTGTTTGTGTTATTGTGTGTGTGGTTGTGTGTTTGATTGTGGTTGTGTGTGTAGATGTGTGTGGTTGTGGGTGTGGATGTGGTTGTGTGTGTAGTTGTGTGTGGTTGTGTGTGGTTGTGTTTGTGTTATTGTGTGTGTGTGTGTGGTTGTGTGTCTGTGGTTGTGTGTGTGTGGTTGTGTGTGTTTGTGGTTGTGTGTGACTGTGATTGTGTTTGTGGTTTTGTGTGTGTGTGTGTGTGGTTGTGTGTGTGGTTCTGTCTTTGTGGTTGTGTTTGTGTGTGTAGTTGTGGTTGTGTGTATGGTTTTGTGTTTGTGTTATTGTGTGTGTGGTTGTGTATGTGTGTGGTTGTGAGTGTTGTGTGTGTGTGGTTGTGTGCTTTTGTGGTTGTGTGTGTGTGTGTGTGTGTGTGTGTGGTTGTGTGTGTGGTTGTGTGTGTGGTTGTATGTGGTTGTGTGTGGTTGTGTGTGTGTGGTTGTGGTTGTTTGTGGTTGTGTGTGGTTGTGTGCGGTTGTGTGTGTGTGTTTGTGGTTGTGTGTGTGGTTCTGTATGTGTGTGGTTGTGTGTTAGTGTTATATTGTGTGTGGTTGTGTGTGTGTGGTTGTGTGTGTGGTTGTGGGGTTGTGTGTGTGTACCCCTTCAAGGCTTAACAGTGTTTTTGGAGTTGGGCACTGCGAAGGCACATGCCGAGCAGTGGGAGAAGGATCACCCGGCTATTGGAGTGGATACCATCTGACACTGACATAAGAATATTTTCCTGTGCTGCCTCGCAACATTTTCGAAAAGACTCCTAGGATGGCATTTGAAAGGTACACTGAAGTAAAAACCTGAATGTGAACTTGGAGACTGAAATGTTGCATTTTTTACTTTCAGGAGGTTTCCCACTTGGTTTATTACGGCCATGAGTCCTGTGACTGTAAGGCGGTACATCTGTACATTACAGCCGTTGTTTGGTGCGTTTAACAGACTGATGAAATCACTCATCCCGTGCAGCTCTTGACAATCCAGTCTGGGTTTTATAAATGTTATTTTGATGTGTTGGAACTTTGCTTAAACAGCTGACTAGATGAATAGTGCTCAGAGGCACAGGCTAAAAATTGTCTATAGTGACCCATTAGGGATTTATATTAACTGTCAATTTTTTAACTGAGATGCTTCAGTAATATTTTGCACTAATGTTTAAATGATTCATGTTTCACACACAATTACTACTTTTAATAACAAAACGATGTAAATTGGCATGAACTGCTGCAGAGATGAAGTGCATTGTCTATGTTTACTGACGTACTGACATAAGAATATTTTTCTGTGCTGCAACGCAATATTTTCGGAAAGCCCCCTAGCCTGGCATTTAAAAGGTACACTGAAGTAAAAACCTGAATGTGAAATTGGAGACGGAAATGTAGCATCTTAACTTTCAGGAGGCTTCTGTTTTGATTTAATTAAGGCCATGAGTCCCGTGACTGTAACTTTTGCTATAATCGCGGCACTGGCGCTTTACTTTTAACATTAAAAGTAAAGCGTGGGTGCCGCGATTATAGCAAAAGTAAAGAAATCTTGAAATGGTGCAGCGATCCATTAATTACAAAAGAAACCTACGTAGTTAAATTGTAATTATCAACGGGCATGAACGCAAGAAGCTTACCAGGGAAAAGTCTAACAGGGCTGTGTAGCAAATATATAGAACAAGGGATGCGCGCGCAAGCGTGCGTGCTTGTTGCGCGTTCTAGCAAACTGGGGGGAAAATGCTATCGCCAGCCACAGCTCGCGCAATAACCACTCCACATCGACTAGCTAGCGTAAAAGGCCATTTATTAGGACAGGGTTGACACCAAATATAAAGGTAACATCAACAACTCCAAACAATCCCCCCCAACCTCATGTCTTCCATTCCTCCATTCACTCCAACTACTCAGTCCCACATCACCCATCGACCTCTTCACTTATCCCATTTGCTTCGTCACTTCTCTTTCCAATCTCTTCCAGCATCTCCAGCCATCGCACTCCTGCATGATGTCCCCCCACCTTGCACCTGTGTCCCACTCCACAGAAGGGTGAGTATGCCCGTCATGGACTCCCCCCCCTCCCAAATACCACCAACATGCCACTTCAACCCGTCCTAAACTGGCACGCTGTAACAAATACCCCCGCTTTACCACTCCCGAAGCAAGTAGGGTGGGCGGGTGGTCAAACTTTCTAACTCCCTATCCTGACGGCGCTGGGAGGCAGGTAGAGGAAGAGCTTCCTCCCCTGTCCCCTTTTATACCTGCCTAGCTCCCACCCCCTCCCACTATCTAACCCCACCCTGTCCCGTGGTATCGCGTGAATACCCCGGGGGAAGACTGGTCTGCCGACCTTGCTTCCCCTGGGGCCCGCATCGCGCAATAACCACTCCACACCAACTAGCTAGCGTAAAAGGCCATTTATTAGGACAGGGTTGACACCAAATATAACAATAACATCAACAACTCCAAACAATCCCCCCCAACCTCATGTCTTCCATTCCTCCATTTACTCCCACACTCCAACTACTCAGTCCCACATCACCCATCGACCTCTTCACTTATCCCATTTGCTTTGTCACTTCTCTTTCCAACCTCTTCCAGCATCTCCAGCCATCGCACTCCTGCATGACGTACCCCCACCTTGCACCTGTATCCCTCTCCCCGGAAGGGTGAGTATGCCCGTCATGGACTCAACCCCCCTCCCAAATACTACCAACCACTAAACCCCCGTAGGGCAGTTACCTGCCCCACCCTGCCCAAGTGCACCTTTCGCCCTCAAATCCGCCAACACCAAATCAACTCGTTCCACAGCCCACTGATAACATCCCTCATCTCCATCATGTAATATGCATTACCCATGTGCAAAAGGTGCACTCCATCGTCTTGAAAAAGAAGGGGCTCCTCGAGCCGTATCCCCCTGTGAGAAATCACTTTGATCCCAGCATTACCACAGAAAACTCTCATAGCCTTATTCAGCTTACGTCGAGCCCTCTCAACCGCTGCGGGTTTCAATGCTCCCCGCTAAATCCGGCGCGGTATGAATTCAGTCCACACAATACAGGCGCCAGACAGATTGGTACGCATCGCTTCCAAGTCTCTTTGCATCAGATGTAATAAGGACACCCCAGATTGCTTCACCAAGTCATTTTCCCCCAAATGGATCACGATCATATCCGGGCATCCTCTCTGCGATACTTTTTTGGTCAGCCAGGGCAATAGAGCCCCCCAGCGCATCCCACTCTTGCCCCACCAGTGCACTTCCTGATGACTGCTCCTCAGGCCGAGGCCACGGCCGTAAACCTGCCTGTCCGCATATTTGGACACCCAGTGTACAAAGGAATGTCCCACAATCCAGGTAACCATCTTGGCTCCCGGCCCCGCCACACAACCTATGAAAGAAACATAGATTAGAACAATGAAACCCAACCGTCCCTTCGCCACCAAACCATGAACTCCGCCACCGCTCTCGCCTGCCTTCAGTTACGCACATAGCGTTCACCGCAACGCGACCTCCACCTCCCGATCCGCCTAATCTCCTCCCCAGACCACCCCAGCCGCGCAGCCGCTGTCGCCGTGCCGATGCGGAAAGGATGTGTCCCATACCTTGCCGGGTCCCTGCCTACCCGTCTCAGTGCCATGCGCAACACCGCCAGCAGCTGAAAAGCTGTAACTCGCCCCCTAGGGGCACGGCAGAATATTTCTCCCCCCCACCGCCGCCTGCCGACAAAAGTCTCTCCATTCTTGCACTGGGCAGGCTCCCCCACAACCATTCTCCCTCAACCATACCCACCTACCCCTCCCCGCCTGGTCCGTTTTTGAACGACCCAACCATATACCAAGACGCGCCTCCTCCAGTCTCACATCCTCAAACAACCTGCCAGCGGACCCCCTAGACCCAACCAGCTCCGACACCCGAAAAGCCCCAAAAAACATCCAAACCATGCACAGCCTAAACAAGGCCAACTCCAACACATCATAACAACAATGCGGCAATGCCACTAGCACTTCTTCCAACAACTCAAACGTAATGGCCTCCCTAATGCCCCCCAACTCTCCCCTTTTCCCTCCCCCAACCTTTCAACATTCTGCTCAGCAGCTCGCTTCTTGCTGGACCAAAACCAAAATGCAGCAAGCTATAAAAGGAAATCTGCGCCAGCTTCCCCGCAATCATGACCTGTGACAGCCCCCTATCCATGCAACGCAATACAAACTGCATGACCACCCTTTCACAGCTACTCTGAGACAGCTGCCCAGACACACCACCCCCACCCCTAAAAGCGCCGAACTCAGACCATGCCAGCCGGTAGGAGCGCCGAGTGGAATCCGCTACTGACTTATCCACCAAGTCCACCACTCTCACTCCTCCCAAGCCCAGATACCCTCCGGCACCTTGGTCTTGCAAGCCTCCGCTCCCGGCGCCAGCCTCCTGAAACGCTGCCACTGCGAATGAGACAATGCATCCGCAATGTCATTGCTTGTCCCTGGAACATGTTGCGCGCGGAAAAGCACATTAAATCGCAGACATAGCAGCATAAAACTGCGCAGCAGGCGCAGCACTCGCAGGTCCCTCGCCCTTTGCTTGTTCACCAGGTCCACCACTGTCTTGTTATTCACATGAAACAGAACAGACCTGTTCTGGAATTCCCTGCCCCACACCTCCAGTGCGACCAGCAAAGGAAAAAACTCCAGGAACGCAATACTCCTGCCCTGCTACAGCCAATGCTCCAGGCACGGCTCGGCGCACCACCGCCCGTCCCAGAAAATGCCAAACCCTGCCGCTCCAGCCGCGTCAGAAAACAACTGCACCTGCCACTCCATCCTGTCATATGGGAAGTCCAAGGACACACCATTGAAATCTGCCAAGAAACAGTGCCAGATCCGCAAATCTGCCATCACCCCCAGCGAGATACGTACCCGATGATGTGGCAGCACCGCCCCAGACATGGCCATGCCCAGGAGCCGGCAGAAAGTCCTTCCTGCCCTCACCACGCGACACGCAAAATTCAACAACCCCAACAGTCGCTGTATCTCTCCCAACGCAATCCTCCGCTCCCCCATCACATACAGCAAAAATTCCTGAATCTCCCTCACCTTCGGTTCCGGCAACCATGCCGACCAGGCCACGGAGTCCAGTTCGATGCCCAGGAAAGTCAAACAACAGCTGGGCCCAGCCGTCTTTTCAGGCACCAATGGGACCCCAAAATCCCGGGCCAGTCGCTGAAACTGCCCCAATACCTCCGCACATTCGCCCGTCTGACCCTTTCCAATGAACAAAAAATCATCCAAATAGTGCGACACCAGCCGGTGCCCACTTCTAACCGTGAAGGCCCACTGCAGGAATGAACTGAACGTTTCAAATAACGCACATGAAATCGCACAGCCCATTGGCAAAACTCTGTCCACAAAGATGGCACCCACAAACTGCATGCCTAGCAGTGAGAAGTCCGCCGGATGAATTGGAAGGAGGCGAAATGCAGATTTAATGTCACACTTCGCAAATTCTGCCCCTCGGCCACCAACCGCCCGGACCAAACCGATCGCATCATCTACCGAGGCGTACAATACCCTAGAATCCTCCACCGCAATGAAATCATTCACGGAGGCCCCCTCCAGCCAGGACAAATGATGTATCAGACGAAACTCCCCCTGCTCCTTCTTGGGTACCACCCCCAACGGGGAAATGATGAGATCCGGCATCGGCCACGATGCAAAGGGGCCCGCAATTCTACCCTCCAACACCTCCTTCTGCAACTTAGCTTCCACCACCTCCAGCAACTCCTTTGCAGACTTCAAGTTTTCATCCCACCTCTGTTCCCTGGGACCCTGATACCCCACGCGAAACCCCTCTGAAAAACCCCAGTAGAGCTTCAGCGCCGCTTCTGTATCAGGGTACCTCGAAAGCCATGGACCCATGGCTCACACATCAACCGGCGTAGGAGCCCTTTGGTCCAGCCTGCCCCCGTCCTTTCATGATCCGCCACTGCTCGGAGGGAGTGGCCAGCGTAAAACATTGCGTGACCGGATGCCGCCCGCCGCACTTGGAACACTCGTGCTTGAATTTGCACGGGTAGCGGGTGCAAGAGCCCTTATTGAAGTTCCAACATGCCCCAACGGTAACTCCCCCAGGTTTAGATTGCTGTCCTCCTGTCCCTGTAGGCCCATTCTGCCCTCCCCCTGAACCACTGAAACCTCCGTGCGCCCCCGCCCCAGACTGGGCAGGACGCGACTGAAAAGGCCGATACGAAACCGGGAGACCACTAGCCGTATGCCTGGACGCCGCCGACTGCGTGGAAGACATCCATTGCACCCATAACTACTGATCCACTTCCCCCCAAAGGCTTGTCCGGATTAACGCTGACCCGTGCCCGAAACTCCTCGTCGTAACTTAACCATGCAAAGCCCCCGAAATGCATCTGAGCTTTGCGAATAATGTCCATATATTTCAGGAGCGCAATCACCCTGTCCTGGTGTTTTTCGAAATATATACTTGCGTAAATCAAAAAGGCGGATGTCCAATTTTCCATATTAACCGGTACCCTCGGCCACCTGGTCAATTCCCATTCCTCTTCCTTCAAACCCTCCTTAGCCTGAATTTCCCTGTGTAACAGCTTGAAAACATCTACGTATTCATGCTTCCAAATGCGGGACCGCGTCTTCTCTGACAAATGTGGCCCTAACGGCATAGCCAAGCCCATATACGGTAATTTCTTCCGATGCTTTTCCCCAGATTCCTCTTTCCCCTCCGTTTCCCCTGGCTTATCCGTCTGAACTCCAGCACCCACCAGGTGCTTCCCCCCGCCTACTACCTCCGCCGCCTTGGCCGGTGCACCCCCATCCCGCACAGACCCCTCCCCCACCCCCACAGACCGACATGCTTTTTTCCACCCTTTAGCTCCCTCACCCCACGCATCCCACCCTGCTTTCTCACCTGTCAGTTTTGGGGGCACCACCCGGTCCTTCCCTCCTGCGACCGCAGACTACAGGCTTTCTTTCCTGGTCCCGCTACTGCTGGCCCGCAGCGACTGTAAAACACCAATCTTTCCGGTTGCCGCCTTTTCTCGACCCCCAACTCATTCACGCACTTCACCCTCCTCCAACTCCTCACTATCCGAGTCATAATCCAGTTGCTCCTCTTGCTCCACCTCAACATACTCCTTTCGCACCTCACTCACTACCAGCTTTGCACCTTTCCCTTTCATGCCAGGCACAAACTCACACTCCGGCGCCGACGACGCCCGCTCCCTCGATGGAGGGCAGGCCGCCGCGGACCCCCCTGCTGCTTCACCCCCGCGTTTGGAGGCTGTCTTGCACCCCGCCGGCCCACCCTTGCCTCTGCCAGCTTCCACCGCTGGCTTGAACCCCCCCCAGACCGTCAAAGCCTGGGGGAGCCCCAGCGCCGTCAGGCCTCTGCGTCACTGCAGTCCCTACCTCGTCCACCCAAACCCAGCGGTCTCGTGCCCTAGCCCCCCTGACCTGCTCACTCTCAGCCCCAGCGACAAAGCGGCACGCCGGCGGAACCAGCCCCCCTAGCACACCCCCCCAGCCCGTCTCCCTGGCCTCACAGAGCACCTGCCACCTCAATTCGGTGTCTTCGATAATCTGCTCCCGAATCCGCTCCTCCAGAGACATGGCGTCCCAACGTTCCGCCCATCGCCCCCTGGCCCCCGGTACCAGGCCTGCCTCCCCGCCACCTGACGTGCCCGCCGCGCTGCGCACCCAGTGCCCAGGGCCCCCAGTGCCACCTTCAAGGGGCCTTTGCCCTTGCCCCCTGCCCCCCCACCCTTCCCACCCCCAGAAAGTTCAATGGGCTGCTCTCCCCCCCACCCCTCCTCTCCCCCAACCGAGTCACTCCCTGACAATACCAGCTCAAAATCGTCCCCCACCTGCTCCTCACCCCCACTCAGCTGTCCCCATCCCCTACACTGTCCTTGCTGTCCTCTTCCTGGTAATTGGCCCCCCTAGAGCTGTCACTCCCGCCTCCTGCGTCTTGCCCTATACCTCAGTCTCCCCCGTACACACATGCGCGCTGCGCGACGCACCCGCGGCCCCGCCCCCCGCCGCATCCGTGTGCTCACTCGTAGCCTGCGCGGGGATGCTCAGACGCCGTCCCCCGCGCTTCGCCCCCTCCGAATGCCGCCTGCCCCGCCCACGCGCTGTTGTACCTGGTTTCGGCGGTGGGGGCTCCTCCAGGCACGCTGCCACCGCCGCTGCTACTCCCGCTGAAGCGGACCGAGGCGCCCGGGTCATCCCGACCCACGCCTGGTCCAGTACGCCGGGCCGTAGGAGATCCGATCTCCCGGCCCGGCCCGGCCCAACACCTGCAACGCCGCTCTCACCGCCGCCGCATCCGGGTCCGCCTCGCAACATTTTCGAAAAGACTCCTAGGATGGCATTTGAAAGGTACACTGAAGTAAAAACCTGAATGTGAACTTGGAGACTGAAATGTTGCATTTTTTACTTTCAGGAGGTTTCCCACTTGGTTTATTACGGCCATGAGTCCTGTGACTGTAAGGCGGCACATCTGTACATTACAGCCGTTGTTTGGTGCGTTTAACAGACTGATGAAATCACTCATCCCGTGCAGCTCCTGACAATCCAGTCTGGGTTTTATAAATGTTATTTTGATGTGTTGGAACTTTGCTAAAACAGCTGACTAGATGAATAGTGCTCAGAGGCACAGGCTAAAAATTGTCTATAGTAACCCATTAGGGATTTATATTAACTGTCAATTTTTTAACTGAGATGCTTCAGTAATATTTTGCACTAATGTTTAAATGATTCATGTTTCACACACAATTACTACTTTTAATAACAAAACGATGTAAATTGGCATGAACTGCTGCAGAGATGAAGTGCATTGTCTATGTTTACTGTTTACTGACGTACTGACATAAGAATATTTTTCTGTGCTGCAACGCAATATTTTCGAAAAGCCTCCTAGCCTGGCATTTAAAAGGTACACTGAAGTAAAAACCTGAATGTGAAATTGGAGACGGAAATTGGCATCTTATCTTTCAGGAGGCTTCCGTTTTGATCATTTAAGGCCATGAGACCCGTGACTGTAACTTTTGCTATAATCGCGGCACCGTCGCTTTACTTTTAACATTAAAAGTAAAGCATGGGTGCCGCAATTATAGCAAAAGTAAAGAAATCTTGAAATCTTGAAATGGTGCAGCGTTCCATTAATTACAAAAGAAACCTACGTAGTTAATTGTAATTATCAACGGGCATGAACGCAAGAAGCTTACCAGGGAAAAGTCTAACAGGGCTGTGTAGCAAATATATATAACAAGGGATGCGCGCGCAAGCGTGCGTGCTTGCGTTCTAGCAAACTGGGGGGAAAATGCTATCGCCGGCCACAGCTCGCGCAATAACCACTCCACATCGACTAGCTAGCATAAAAGGCCATTTATTAGGACAGGGTTGACACCAAATATAACAATAACATCAACAACTCCAAACAATCCCCCCCAACCTCATGTCTTCCATTCCTCCATTCACTCCAACTTCTCAGTCCCACATCACCCATCGACCTCTTCACTTATCCCATTCGCTTCGTCACTTCTCTTTCCAACCTCTTCCAGCATCTCCAGCCATCACACTCCTGCATGACGTACCCCCACCTTGCACCTGTGTCCCCCTCCCCAGAAGGGTGAGTATGCCCGTCATGGACTCCCCCCCCTCCCAAATACCGCCAACACGCCACTTCAACCCGTCCTAAACTGGCACGCTGTAACAAATACCCCCGCTTTACCACTCCCGAAGCAAGTAGGGTGGGCGGATGGTCAAACTTTCTAACTCCCTATCCTGACGGTGCTGGGAGGCAGGAAGAGGAAGAGCTTCCTCCCCTGCCCCCTTTTATACCTGCCTAGCTCCCACCCCCTCCCACTATCTAACCCCACCCTGTCCCGTGGTATCGCTTCCCACGGGGCCCGCATTGCACGCGCCCGCACACATGCACTGCAAGCTGTTATTTTAAGCATTCATGGGCATGCACGGCAGACAACAACCATAAATAACTAATGTATAGTCTTTAAAATGATTAGAAGATTGAAGTGCACCTTACCATGCGATTACATGAAAACAAAACTTTGAAAAAACCAAGCTCTCTAACACACTGTCTTTTGGAGCAAACAGTGTACATACAGCCTTTCACAGAAGGGATGGTCTCTGGTTGCTTTTACACCCTGATCTCAAGCTGTGGAAAGATTAGTTTCCTTAATACAATGAAAACTGCATAGCAGGCATGAGCGGAAAGAAAGGCAAGCAAATGCCATTATGGTTTGTTCATGAAAAATCAGAGAAATGTACACAGACAAGATCGTGGCCCTATAACGTGCACTTTCCTGATCAGACACCCGTCATGTTTAAAATACCAATATCTTCTAAGATCCTACTGCAGAATTAGTTTTTTTTTCAAAGATTGCTTTTTGACACCAACAAGCGCCTTTTGCAGAACAGGTCTAGGGAAGACATGGCTTGGCAGTTCGGGCTGGACTGTTCCCATGAGGCACAGGGTCAAGACTGATTTGCATATGGCCATGTCTAAACTGGGGTGGTGTAGTGGGCAAAAGAACGATGGATTTAACCCAGATCTCTTGACTGGGGGAGAATGTCTGCATTGTCAGCTTTCCGTCCATCATTTGTTTGTTGTAACGCTTTTGCAGAACACTGGCAGAGTCAGCTAAAAGTTGGCACACAAGAGAATGTGCCACATGCACATTACAAACAAGACAGAGGCAGAGCGAGCCAGCGATGCGGAGGAAGAGATTAATAAACAAGTGCCATGCATCGTGGGTTTGGCTAACGCATTGTAATGCCTTCTCCTGCATCACTGCACTGGCATTAAATGCCACACATTAGTGCCCTTAATTGTAGTGTCTGAAAGTGCAGCTTTAGTGCCCAACACAGACTAGCTCGGCTGTGAGTGCTTCGATAGCCAGAGCTTGAGCCGGGCCCAATGTTGAAACGGGGGGTGTGGTTGTCATGGATACACAGTAATGTCTGCTTGGGCCCTCCCTCACATCACGTGCTGACACCTCTTTGCTTGAAATAGACTGCATGGCACGTTGTTGAGTTCCTGTGGTGCCCAGAAAACGAGGTCCGCGATCCGTTCCAATACTGGCACCGCCCGTCAGTGCCACACACACCGGACTGGTGCGGACAGTCCAGAGGCTCGCGGGAATCAGCCGCTGCCTGGGTAAATGAGCTCTCTACGGGTGGGTGAGACGCTATAGAATAAACATGTAGTGCAGTCTGCACTCTTTTGTACCCAGGCAAGGTTCGAGCTATTTAAATTGCTGAAAAACGGTTGAAAAAATAAACGTGTAATGATTAAAGTTATTTTTCTACCAGGTTAAATAATGCTAATTTTGCATAGTGAATGGGGAAAATAAAGAGTGCTTAATAACTCTCAAAGACTACGTTACTAAAGTAGTCTGTAGACGCCAAACAGATGGAGACACACGCGCGAGTGAAGCAAGCATTGAAAGCGTGCGTCATCGCGATCGCTCTGAAAGCGAAAGTGATTGCGATCGCGATGACGCACGAGTTTTCAAAGTTCTGCTGAAGGCTAGCGGTTCGCGCGTGCACGGTCGCGTGAACGCAAGCGCTAGGCCAGCCAGCAGCACTTTGAAAACTCACATACAAAATGTCTCTCCGAGCCAGCGCATGCACTGGGTTCAGCGAGACCTAAAAATGGACTCGCCTATTGAATATGCCTCACGAAATTAATATATACACCGCAACACAAATGTAATTTTATTTTACAGATTATTTATTGGGCACGCCTACAAAACGACACTATTTTGAAACGGGACACCGGTCTTTCCACTCTTTCTCTTCTTTCTCTGGTTCCTCTCACGAACGGCAATCTACAGTGATGCCTGCCGTGAGGACCGGTTCTGGCAGGCTGAGAAAGTATTTAGTCTTGCCTGGTTGAACACACGATTTATTCCTTATTTTCCTTAACATGGAACCGATCTGCCACCGCGATGGAGTAAGGACGTCGATCAGATCGTCTCCAGTTGTAAAAATCACGCTGGGCCCAGGATTGACTGATTCATTAAGCCAACTTTTGCCACAAATACGGATTTGAATATTACGTTCCATGGATGGTTTGGGCACCACCGCCATGGTATATATCCACTGAATATTGGGAATTGTCCTTAGCTGGACCTTGCCACGTTACGGGTATTGGTGTAACCAGGTTTTGCACGCCAATTGAGCATTGCAAGAGTGATGAGGTGGGTTTAATACATTACTCCTGCCATTTGATGTGCAGACACCACGCCTCGGCAACCTATTTCCCGATTCCAGTTTCTTGTTTTTATTCTGTAGGGTCACTTCACCCATCCCCTTGTCCTGAGGAAGATCCGCATAGCTGAGGTATTAAAGTTCCTCTTTTGCCGATAAGCCGGATCGAAACGTCGACGCTACCCCCTACCACACCTGGACCAATTTCCCCTTCCCCATTACCCCTGTTTACAGCCTTAAGGAAACTCTCCTTAAAAATTCAAATGAATAATTTGCATGTGGCCAGGTTGCATCTAACTGTTTACTGATTATAAGTTTTGTACAGTCTTGTAAATATGTGCCCTTTACTTTTCTACACACTTTGAGCTCTCTTGACTCCTATATATACACTTGAGCACTCTTTCTTACACGTTCCCTAAAACATTTTCCTACCTTCTTGTCCCTCTAATGATTGTTCCTTTAAATGACTAAATAAATATATTGTAATAATACTTAGTGGTTTTTTCTGCACATTTATTTTCACGATTTACAGACGTTTGGAAGCTGATTAATGTAAGCTCAAATAAATTGTTAATTCTGTTAATCTAACTCTTACTTGAATAATTGGTCCAGGACCATTGTTTCTTTATAATACATAAATATAGGAGACATTTGGAGAGGGGACACAGATTGAGGGCATCCAGCCTCAGTCTACCCTCAGTTTACTCTGCTGCATTCTCTTGAGTGGGGGGCACCAGCAGCCCCTGCAGCTGCCAGAGCCCCCAGCAGGCCCAGATGGAAAGGCTTAGCAACAGACAACCTGTTTTCAGCGAGTTTTTCAACAACCACTGGGTAACCACCCTGTCATTTGTCAAATAAAACCATGAACGTGGAAAAATCAATATTTTGTAAAATTGCTTGACAGAGAGGCCAAGCAGCCTTTGGTTGGGGTCGAAGTGCGGATTCGGAGGAATAACTGCTGCTCTGTAGCTGGGAGATCCAGAGGTGCTCAAGTCTGCCTGTTCGGCCCCAGATGTCTGTGCTTAAGAGCTATATTTGATCGGACCCCACACCCACCTCCCTTCAGCCAGATGGAGTTTGACATTTCAGGAAAACAAGGGCCAGCCATGCTTTGACCGGCTTTCTAAGAATATTGGATGGAGGTTGTATTAGAATGGGGAGGCGGCCAAGCAAAATGGAAGAGAGGGGAATGTTTGTACGGCGTATTGAGAGGTTACCGCTGCCGAGGGTGCCCTGGAGACTGAGGGAGCTATGCGTCATGGCAGGCCAGGCCTACTTCGCACACGCAAGGCACCCAGTTACGTCTAAACTTCAATGTGTGATCTCTCCGTGGCGCAAGCAATGAGTTCATTCTTTGTCGCCCATCAGGCCTCGGCCTCCAGCTTGAGCGGCCACCACCAACGGTGGGAGGGAGGGGGTCATGGCCATTGGACCCTTGATCTTCCTCTCGAGGATCTGGTCACGCGGTTAAGCGGGATTCCCGGATTCAGTAATTCTCAGAAAGTGTCGGCCCGCCTTGAAATTCAGTGAAAGCCCTCTCTGTCTCGTGTATTGACGATCCCGTGTGTGAGTCCTATTATTTCAATACCAGGCGCTGTAATGATGCCGATGGGGCTTGAGGTGAGCAGCGTGTTGTTCGGGAACAGGGTTGAGGTACATCTGCAGAGCAAAAAACTCGCACTTCGGAAAAGAAGTGCATTCAACATACGGCCTCTATCTGGTGCCTGTGTGTTGTCCAGGGCCGGACTGGACGTTAGTGGGGCACTGGGCGTTTTGCCGATGGGCCGCAAGGATGGGGTTCTTTTTGGACCGGTGGGGACCGTTCTTTTTTTGCTGCTGCCGGCCGGTTTTGCAGCAATGCTGCAGTATCGCCCCCTGAAGGGGTATCTAGTCACTGCCCCGTCACAGAGATTGAGGTGCGTTGGAAGCGCTAGTCAGTCTGCTGGACCAAAGGCTCCCATTTAGCGTGCGGCTCGCCTGAACTATTCAACCCCTCCTCCTTCGTGAATTCCCCCTCTAATGAAAACAGCCCCCCTCATTAGAAATAGTTTCCTTCCGTTTCTAGGAACGAGGGAAAGAATGGTCTCCTCAGGCCCGATCTTTAACGAGGCTGAGGTTTCCCCGCCACGGTGCTCGCTTTACTACGTCTGTAAAAGCCTCTCATTTCTTAGAAATCCCCCAAACACTTTGGGATTTATTAGAGGGGCGGGGAGTCGGATTTCTCGTTGATAACTAGCTCGTGGGCAAGCGACTCTGGGCAGAACTGCAAGACTACGAGGAGAGACCACAGAGAAGGGGTGGGGGAGCTGAGGGGTCCAACAGAGAATGCATGTGCGTGTAAACAATTAGAGGGTCTCTGCCATGGCAGAGTGCCAATCCTGCAGACCGAGGTCCGTGTCTCACACTTAGCATAGTCTCGCCCTGGGTCGTTGCTTCGCTGACTGACTCATCACTTCTATCACACAATGGGGATGTGGCTTAACGGCTAGAGAGGCCGACCTTGACGCTGGAGATCCAAGTTCGAGTCTGCTGGGAAGCTCAATCATCCTGTGATTCTGGCAAATCACTTATTCCCCCCGTGCCTAAAAATGAATACACCCGTCTGTAATGCAACTGATGCTCGTATAAAGCGCACTGATACCTTCGGGTCTAGTTTATATAAAACTGCAAAAATAAAAATAAAAAAAACACGCTCACTACCAAAGGGTGTCTCGACTCTGCCTTTTGCATGTTATGTGCCCTCGTATCTGTGAATCCTCATTTTCTCCTAACCCGTCATCCCGTACTGCTTGACACCTGTCGCCTCTTGGCGCTTATATGTCGACACCCTAGCCTCTGCTCAGGGTGACGCACCCAAACTCTAGTCTCTTTTGTGTCTACTGGCCTGGCAGCGAAAGTAAGCACGTGTCATCATACACCGGGGGTGAGAGATCATCTCGGCCATTCAGTATGGGCCTCTCTATGGGGGGCGCCTAAAGCTGATATTGCAGAGCATTCCTCACCCATTCTTCTCCCTGTGTGTGAGCGGATGTGTACACCTGGGCGCAGGTCGTTTTCCGGGTCACAGGGATGGAAAGCGGGTGGATCGCAGCCGGTGAGATACTGGTGGCGCCCCTTTCTTGATTCTTTCAGCTCGCTCTTCTGGGCCCTCTTCCCCTCTCCTTTGTCCCTCAGAGGTTTGGGGTAAACTTATTAGATTGGTATCAAGTAGTATATATCTGTACAACATAACTTAACAATAAATCAAGTTCCCATTGGTCATAAATCGGTAACGCATTAATTGTTAATAGGCATTGATTGAGCTTCTCACTAGGGCCAGTCACAAGACATGAAATTCCATCCCATGCACATAAAATGAAGTGCTGGAAAATAGACCTGTGTTCGTTTAAAAAACAAATGGGATTTCCTATGTTACACAAACTTTATTGTGGCGTTTTATTGTACTTTCCTTTCCCTTCAGAAAGCCCCAAAGTCCCTTTTGGTGGGTCGAATGACTAGTTACTCCATTTGCTTTGTATGATCCGAATAAATTGTTAGTTGATATATCGCCTATCACAAGTAGGTTTTGGTGAGTTCTGTGAGGTCATTGTCACTCTTACTTGCTGGTTCCTGATTTGCCAGCGTGTGCCAGTCTCACTTTCTCTTCTTTCATGTGGAGCATGGACCAATTACAGATTGCTTTATTTTGATTAGTGTCCTTCTGCTGTTCACGCTGTGATTGAGGTACTGTTTTATTTCTTCTTCTTCTGTCGTTCAGCGTTGTCCATGTTTCTTCCTCTGTGTTGCTTCTTCCTTTCCACCCCTCATTGCGCATGTTGCTTCTTAATTGTCCATGTTGATTCTTCCCTTCCATCCCAGTTGTCCATGTTGATTCTTCCCTCCCACGCCCCATTGTCCATGTCGCTTGGTCCCTCCCACCTCCCATTGGCCGTGTTGCTTCTTATTGTTTGGGTTGCTTCTTCCCTTCCAATCCCCCATTGTTAGTTTTGTTTCTTAATTGTCTGTGTTGGTTCTTATTGTACATGTTGCTTTTTCCCTCCCAAACCCCATTGTCCATGTTGCTTCTTTCCTCCCACCCTGACTGTCCATGATGCTTCTGCCCTCCCACCCTCCCATTGTCCGTTTTGCTTCTTTCCTCCCACCTTCCATTGTCCGTGTTGCTTCTTCCCTCCCCCCATTTTCCATGTTGCTTCTTCCCTCCCACCCCCATTGTCCATGTTGCTTCTTCTCTCCTACCCATTATCATCAATGTTGCTTCTTCTCTCACACCCCCATTGTCAGTGTAGCTTCTTCCCTCCCACCCTCTTTGTCCGTGTTGCTTCTTTCCTCCCACCCCCTTTGTCCATGTTGCTTCTTCCCTCCCACATCCCCTTTGTCAGTGTTACTTCTTCCCTTTCAGGCCCCCATTGTCCATGTTGCTTCTATAAACCCACCCCCCCATTGTTCATGTTGCTTTTTCCCTCCCACCCCCCATTGTCCGTGTTGCTTTTTCCCTCCTACCCCCTTTGTGTGTGTTGTTTCTTCCCTCCCACCTCATTGTCCATGGCGTTTCTTTCCTCTCACCCCTTCATTCTCCATGTTGTTTCTTCCCTCCCACCCCCATTGTCTGTCTTGCTTCTTCCTTCCACCCCCATTTTCGTGTATTTTCTTACCTCCCACCTCCCATTGTCTGTGTTTCTTTTTACCTCCCACCTCCCATCATCCGTTGCTTCTTTCCTCCCACCCCAATGTCCGTGTTGCTTCATCCCTACCATCCCCCCTTGTCCATGATGCTTCTTCCCTCCCACCCCTCCATTGTCCGTGTTGCTTCTTCCTTTCCAACCCCCATTGTCCATGTTGCTTCTTAATTGTCTGTGTTGGTTCTTATTGTACGTGTTGCTTCTTCCCTCACAACCCCCACTGTCCATGTTGCTTCTTCCCTCCCACCCGATTGTCCATGTTGCGTTGTTCCTCCCATCCTCCCATTATCCATTTTGCTTTGTCCCTCCCACCCTCCCATTGTCCATGTTGAGTTTTCCCTCCCACCCCACTTGTCGGCGATAGTTCTTCTCTCCTACCCCTCATCATCTGTGTTGCTTCTTCTCTCACACCCCCATTGTCAGTGTAGCTTCTTCCCTCCCACCTCCAGTGTCCGTGTTGCTTCTTCCCTCCCACCCCCATTGTCCGTGTTGCTTCTTCCCTTCCACCCCATTGTCCGTGTTTCTTCTTACCTCCCACCCCCATTGTCATGTTGTTTCTTCCCTTCCACCCCATTGTCTGTGTTCTTTCTTATCTCCCACCCCCCATTGTCTGTGTTTGTTCTTACCTCCCACCTCCCATTATCCGTTGCTTCTTCCCTTCCACCCCCTGAAGGTCTGTGTTGCTTCTTCCCTCCCACCCCCCCTTGTCCGTGTTGCTTCTTCCCTCCCACCCCTCTATTGTCTGTGTTGCTTCTTCCCTTCTAACCCCCCATTGTCCATGTTGCGTATTAATTGTCCTTGTTGCTTCTTATTGTCCGTGTTACTTCTCCCCTCCACTCTCATTGTCCGTGTTGCTTCTTCCCTCTCACCCCCCATGTTCATACTGTTTCTTTCCTCCTACACCCATTGTCCGAGTTGCTTCTTCACTTCCACCCCCATGGCCCGTGTTGCTCCATCTCTCCCACACTCATTTTCCTTGTTGCTTCTTCCCTTCCACGTCCCATTGTCCGTTGCTTCTTTCCTCCCACCCCCCATTGTCCTTGTTGCTTCTTCTCCCCCTCCCATTGTCCCTGTTGCTTCTTCCCTCCGAACCCCTTATTTTACGTGTTGGTTCTTGATTGTCCGTGTTGCTTCTTTCCTCCCATCCCCCATTTTCGGTATTGCTCCTTTGCTCCATCTCCTGATTGTCCGTGTTGCTTCGTAATTGCCAGTGTTGCTTCTTTCTTCCAACCTCCCAGCCTCCTGTTGTTGTGTTGCTTCTTCCATCCCATCCACACTTCTGTTGTTTGTGTTGTCCCCCACCTGTCATTAGAAAAAAAAGCTCTATGACTTGGCTCCGACATAGCGCCCATTGTCTGTGTTGCTTCTTTCCCCCATTGTCGATATTGCTTCTTTCCTCCCACTCTCCCATTGCCCGTGTTGCTTCTTAAGTTGTCCATTTTGCTTATTCCCTCTCACCTCCTACTCTCCCATGGTCTGTGTTGCTTCTCCTATACCATTGTCTCTCCCCCGCCATAAGAAAAGGAAGCCAGCTGTTGTACAACATGGCTTAAAGACACTGACTACGCCAATAGATCTTGTGTAGGTGAAATCTATTGGCTTTGCCATTGCTTGTTTAATAAAGTATTCTGGCAAGTAGTCAGGGCCGGACTGGGAACAGAAACCGGCCCTGGCAAACTGCTCAGCTGGCCCCCCTTGGGGTGAGGGGGAGTGCAGCCGAGCAGTTTGCGAGGGCCGGTTTCGGCTGATTTTGTTACAGGGGGCCGATATTGCGTCCCCCGGTAACACAAAAGGCCCCCTAGGGGCCCATAACCAACCCCCACCCAAGCGGCCTACCAGGGAAACGCCTGGTGCCCGCTATGGCCAGTCCTGCCTTGCAAGTAGTTGCAGAGCTCTTGTGTGTTCTGCGCCATTTGATGTAGGCAGTCTGGGTGCCGGAATTCAGAGACCATTTTGATGAGCTCCTACATGGGCACATAGGTTCTGAAGGGCAATGAGCGTAGATCAGCTTGAGGTTTTGCAGATTCTGTGTTTTCAATGGAGTCGATTGTTATTGAAGTTGCACATTTTCCTCTATTAAGGAAACCTCTATTGGTGAGGTTTATTGTTTTAGAGCTTGCAGATAGGGTCCGAAGCAGTTGATGCAATAGCATTAGAGAACGAGGGAGAAAAATAAAGGCTACTGGAAAATGACTAAAGCACATAAAATTTAAGCCTCCCCTTGGAAGTTTCATGACGCATATCTCAAGTTGAACAAAGTAGCTTTGGTGGAAATGTTTATAGAAATCTTGGCAGATGGTGCATGTTCCAATAGGGGATTCCACAGTATAATATTTGTGGAAAATATGTATGCTCCACATAGCAATGAGTTGGTGGTAAGTGCGCCTAAGAAAAGAGAATCTGATTTCACCACTTGAACATTTTAACAGGTCAGATCGCCATGACAATTAGTGTGGCAAGTCGCCATTCTACTCTGACACCTTGGGCTACCGCAGCTGTTTCAAACGCAAGTCGAGGATTCTGTAAAGTTTGCAGGCAGCGGATTGGGATACTGAATTTTGTGAACCTCATGATGTGGATGCAGAACATTGGGTGGTCCTCAGCTGGGAAACAGCCTTTACAACGAGGCATTACAATGTAATGCCTTTTCCACGCATATATTACCTTTAACATGGAATACCTTTACCACGACTATGCCTTTTTAATGTATGCAAGGTAAGCATATATGTATAAAAGGTGTTAATTGTATATACATATTTATTACCTGCTGGTGCCAGTATCTAGTTATAGTTAGGACCATATTTCCACAGGAAAAGCGTTTTTTGACTTTCCTATATCTTTGGCACTGTTTGACAAATCTTCATGATATTTTCCTCAAAAAGCGTGCCAGCAATTCTTGTTGCGCATGGAAAGTTTCGGGGTGATCCGTCAAACGGGTTCCGAGAAAAAAGGGTGGCAAAAATAGTGTGTTTTCCCATGTTAATCCCCATAGGACCTTTGAACATGCCTAAAGCCTGAACCGCTATATGGAATGACACCAAATGTAGCAGAAAGGTAGATTTGCTCCACAGATTGCGCTTTTTGTTATTTGGTGTAAATCAGTTCAGTAGTTGTTGAGAAATTTAAGAGAATAAAGTTAGTGATATCTGTGGCCATGATGACTTTGCAAATAATAAGGGAAGCCAGTCAAAGGAAAGGTTACCTGACTTGCTAATTCTGTAGGGCCCTCAAGAAGGATCCCATAATTGGGCACAACAAAACCGGCACAGACAGTTGCAAAGATAGTCCAGTAATCAACTGCTTTTATCAAAAATATTTTTCATTTTTATTTCCAAATAGTCAAAATAAGTTGATAAGGCAATTAAGAAATAAATACATACAAAAGTTACATTCAAAAGTGATACATTACAAGTACAATGTCCCACAAAACTCAGTCATAATGGTCAGTCATACTAACATGCACTAAAATCGACATGCACATTCACATTCTAAAGCAAATATCGACAACTGCATCAAGGTAACACAGCTGCCACATGATAAACGAATGACAAGATTTCATATATCATCCAAGGGGTGAGGGTAGTTACAATCCAGCTACCCGACACAAATTAAATGCCAACGCGTGTTTCGGTGTCTAGTCCCAGCCGGGGCCACACCTTCATCAGGGTGAAGATGGACAAGCAGAATGGGACAAACAGAAACACCTAGGGTCACAGAGAAATACATAATCAGTGAATATTATAACACACTATAACAACATCAATAAATTGTTAAAACTAGAAAAAATCATCAAATACGTACCTAAACCCCCTTGTAATCTTTCCAAACTGGAAAACACTACTCTGATGTCCTTGAAAGGAAATAAATCATTCACTATCAAGCCCTGTGACAAGGGAGGGGGTATTGTAATACTTGACACACCCTCGTACATTGAGAAAATGAACATGCTTCTTTCATCCACCAGACATTACAAACGCATTGTCAGAAATCCTGAACCTGGCCTGAAACAGCGGATTCTGACCCTGGTGGAGACTGCAGTAGACATGGGACATATTTGTCCCAAGGAAGCTGAATTCTTGACCCCCCGACACACCCGTATGCCCATCATTTACGGGGTGCCCAAGACACATAAAAATGCTCGTGACCCCCCTCAGGCCCATTGTGTCAACCATTGGATCTGCTACGGAGCCCCTGTCTCAATACGTGGATCGATTTTTAAAACCGTTGGTCAACAAACTAAAATCATTCATCAAAGACACTTGACTGGTTTCCCTTATTTCCCCTGCATTACCTGCCTTTCATTAGCCATCAGGGGTCCCCCTTCTTAGTGGACTTTGCAAATAATAACAAGCTCGTGCAGGGAAATGCAGAGCTCTGATTGGCTGCCAACACTTCAACGAGGAAATGTTGGCAGCCATCGTGGGACTCGGCTTGAGCTGAGTCCCCCCCAAAAAATGTAATAAAAACAAGTGGCAGGGTAGGAATACCCTGACCCCCAAGCCTGGGTCACGGGCTCCCCCGTGACCCTGCCACGGTGTAAAAGCAGTAAAACATTTTTTGCCATGAATTTGTGATATTTGTGAATTCGCAGGAAAAATAACTCTGCACTTGCTTTTAAATAACCCCTGGGTGGGCCTGGTCCTAAGGGCAACCATAAAACAAGCATTTGCAATGCAATAGGTCTCACATTAATTACGTTTGAGCTATTGGCATTGCTAAATATTGCAACACCAATTGCAACAAAAGTCTATAAATTGTAGGCCAAAAAAATGTGTATTTATTTTTGTAGCAATGGTGGCATGCTGCGCTTTAGATGAATATGTTTAAAAGTAAAGTGCGCCATACTGCGATTGCTACAATAGTTAATTGTGGATACGTTAACAATTGATGTGTGCACTGATGGCTGGTGGTGTGTGTGCCTGTAGAAATTGTGCACTGATGGCTGGTGGTGTGTGTGCCTGGTGGAAGTGTGCACTGCCGGCTGGTGGTGTGTGTGCCTGGTGGAAGCGTGTACTGACGGCTGGTGGTGTGTGTGCCTGGTGAAAGCGTGCACTGACAGCTGGTGGTGTTTGTGCCCGGTGAAAGCGTGCACTGAAGACTGATGGTGTGTGTGCCTGGAGAAAGTGTGCACTGACGGTGTGGTTGTGTGTGTGGTTGTATGCGTGGTTGTATGCGTGGTTGTATGTGTGGTTGTATGCGTGGTTGTATGTGTGGTTGTATGTGTGGTTGTATGTGTGGTTGTATGTGTGGTTGTATGTGTGGTTGTATGTGTGGTTGTATGTGTGGTTGTGGTTGTGTGTGGTTGTGTGGTTGTGGTTGTGTGGTTGTGGTTGTGTGTGTGTGGTTGTGTGTGTGTGGTTGTGTGTGTGTGGTTGTGTGTGTGTGGTTGTGTGTGTGTGGTTGTATGTGTGTGGTTGTATGTGTGGTTGTATGTGTGGTTGTATGTGTGGTTGTATGTGTGGTTGTATGTGTGGTTGTATGTGTGGTTGTGTGTGTGGTTGTGTGTGTGGTTGTGTGTGTGGTTGTGTGTGTGGTTGTATGTGTGGTTGTATGTGTGTGTGGTTGTGTGTGTGTGGTTGTGTGTGTGTGGTTGTGTGTGTGTGGTTGTGTGTGTGTGGTAGTGTGTGTGGTAGTGTGTGTGGTAGTGTGTGTGGTAGTGTGTGTGGTAGTGTGTGTGGTAGTGTGTGTGGTAGTGTGTGTGGTAGTGTGTGTGGTAGTGTGTGTGGTTGTGTGTGTGTGGTTGTGTGTGTGTGGTTGTGTGTGTGTGGCTGTGTGTGTGTGGCTGTGTGTGTGTGGCTGTGTGTGTGTGGCTGTGTGTGTTGTGTGTGTGGTTGTGGCTGTGTGTGTTGTGTGTGTGGTTGTGGCTGTGTGTGTTGTGTTTGTGGTTGTGTGGTTGTGTGTGGTTGTGTGTGGTTGTGTGTGTGGTTGTGTGTGTGGTTGTGTGTGTGGTTGTGTGTGTGGTTGTGTGTGTGTGGTTGTGTGTGTGGGTGTGGTTGTGTGTGTGTGGGTGTGTGTGTGGTTGTATGTGTGTGGTTGTATGTGTGGTTGTATGTGTGGTTGTATGTGTGGTTGTATGTGTGGTTGTATGTGTGGTTGTATGTGTGGTTGTATGTGTGGTTGTGTGTGTGTGGTTGTGTGTGTGTGGTTGTGTGTGTGGTTGTGTGTGTGTGGTTGTGTGTGTGTGGTTGTGTGTGTGTGGTTGTGTGTGTGTGTGGTTGTGTGTGTGTGGTTGTGTGTGTGGTTGTGTGTGTGGTTGTGTGTGTGGTAGTGTGTGTGGTAGTGTGTGTGGTTGTGTGTGTGTGGTTGTGTGTGTGGTTGTGTGTGTGTGGTTGTGTGTGTGTGGTTGTGGCTGTGTGTGTTGTGTGTGTGGTTGTGGCTGTGTGTGTTGTGTTTGTGGTTGTGTGTGGTTGTGTGTGGTTATGTGTGTGGTTGTGTGTGTGTGGTTGTGTGTGTGTGTGGTTGTGTGTGTGTGTGGTTGTGTGTGGTTGTGTGTGTGGTTGTGTGGTGGTTGTGTGTGTGTGGTTGTATGTGTGGTTGTGTGTGTGTGGTTGTGTGTGTGTGGTTGTGTGTGTGTGGTTGTGTGTGTGTGGTTGTGTGTGTGTGTGGTTGTGTGTGTGTGTGGTTGTGTGTGGGTGTGGTTGTGTGTGTGTGTGTGGTTGTGTGTGGTTGTGTGTGTGGTTGTGTGTGTGGTTGTGTGGTTGTGTGTGTGGTTGTGTGGTTGTGTGTGTGGTTGTGTGTGTGGTTGTGTGTGTGGTTGTGTGTGTGGTTGTATGTGTGGTTGTATGTGTGGTTGTGTGTGTGTGGTTGTATGTGTGGTTGTGTTTGTGTGGTTGTGAGTGTGTGGTTGTGTGTGTGGTTGTGTGTGTGTGTGTGGTTGTGTGTGTGGTTGTGTGTGTGTGTGTGGTTGTGTGTGTGGTTGTGTGTGGTTGACCACTTAATCACACTTGCGCAGTCAACTCAAATGAGTCTGGCAGTGGGGGGCGTGGCCAGCTATGGAAAGATGTTGGATGTGTTTTAGAGCTGCTCTACACCACGACCCATGATCTGCCATCGTCCGTACGGATCCTGGCAGTAACTACCCTTACACAGACAGCCCACATTTTACCGACCACCTTGGCATCGTTTGAGCCTTTTACCTGGGGCGAAGGCGCAACCATTCACCCATTGTGCCCTTCAGTGACTAGCTGCGCCTGTGTGGCCTGGACTGGCACCCCAAGGTTGCGGGCAAGGCTTGGCTGATTCCGCAGCCCGGGCTGATTGTTGGCGCTTCTACGAAGGAGGACACATTGTCCACGTGGCCATCCCGGGTCTGCAACCACACATCGTAGACGCACCATCGGGCCGGCACAGCTGCCTGCCACCCGTTGTGAGCGATTGCTGGGGCTGCTTATTGAGGACTGAAAGGCCCATCGGGCCTGCGCACCATGTGGTGGGGGCCAACCTGTGCCTAGCCTCCCAGACCTACACGCCGAGATTACCACCCTCGCACCCCGGCAGACGTGGCAGAGTAACATCCCTCAACACGACCACCATCGCACCGCCCATGAGGCTGGAGAGACTCCTGGGTACACTGAATGGATCGCGGAGGCTGGGGGCTGCGCTGTCTTTCACCTCATCCTCTCCTAAAAGATCCAGTGCCTGTGCCCTTCCCACATCTATTGGTTTCGCAGTGAGTACCTTTGCTGGGGGAGCCCAACCTCACCCAGTGGTCCGACATCCTCCCTTGCTTCATCAGCACCCCTGTGTTTTGAGGGAGTGGGTGGTATGGGCCTGACATGTTGCCGGAGTGCCCGCAAATCCAGCTCAAACCTATCATAGAGGCCTACTAACATGGCACTCCGAGAGACACAGGTGGCCTAGCTGTTGAGTGGGGCATCTGCCTCTTCCCCCTCCTGTTCCATCTGACCTAGATGGCGACGCATTCTCTATCTTAGCCCTGATCCACATGTGTAGTAGCGAGAGCGCACTTCTCACACCACACGCTGGCTCCTGCTGCCCGCCGCCCTTCGCCATTAAGACAAAGAAGAACATCAGACTCTCCAAGGAAGGGGACTGGGAGAAGGCTGGTCCCCGCCGCTGAGGGCGGAACTAACATAACGCCATAATTTTCAGGCGTGGGGAGCGGTGAAGGCCTACTATCTTCATCATTAGCCGTCCAACTATCACCCTCCCCCTCCACGTCACCGTCCGCACCCCGTGGGCCTGGGAGCTGTCTGACCTGCTCATAAACCCCCCACCCCATGGTTATGCCTGGATTATGCTGGGGGGGGGATTAGAGAGTCATGGTACACGTGCTGGTCTAGAGTCACAGAAGCCTCTCCTTGTAAGCCACTGCTGCAGAGAGTGCCTCCAATCTACAAAGGTCTGCATGCACATCCCTCCCCATCCTGTCCCGGACTAGAGTACACACTTGGGACTAGTGGCACAACCTACCCCCTCCCCCCGACACAGGGCCCCCAGATGTAGGCTAGGGAGTCGGGCACATCTACGGTGGTCTGGCAACCACTACATGGCGGCGTACCACCTCTTGCCGCCTTCCAGAGATAGCCTGGAAGCGTAGGGCTGCATTCATTTGTTAATTACTAGAGAGAGCGCTTAACGTTTCTTGGCTGTCTCCGATCCATAAACATCCTACATGACCTCTCCTCACCCGTTACTTCATTTTCGTGTTTCTGACTAGAGGAGTTAGAAGCTGTGCAATAAATCCGTCGCAGTTAAAACACGCCTGTGAGTGGTGCGCGCGCGCCACTGCGAGGCATATGTTTTCAATTATTGCGCCTGTGTCTTGGCACGATAATTTGAAAACACATGGGCTTTGGTGCGCGTAACAGACACCAATAGGCCATGGGCGGAGCAATGCGCCCGCTTTTGGCCTATTGCGTGCTCTGTTACAAAAAACACGCACGCAAAGCCCAATAGCGTAACGCAGCAGGAAAAGCACACGCACAAGCGTGTGCGATTCCAGGGTCCATTTTCAAACCCCGGACAAAAGGCCAGGCTCCAGGGTTTGGGGTCCCCGGGGCCAAAATCAGTCCTGGGAGGGGGACTGTGCAGCCTCCCCTTTCTTTTTGGTAATTTGTTGTTAAAGGCCAGGCCCCAGGGTTTGGGGTCCTGAGGCAGAAATCGGCCCAGGGAGGGGAGCCATGCCCCCCCATTGAAAACAGGCCAAGCCCCAGTGGATGGGGTTCTTGGGGCCGAAATTGGTCCATGGAGGGGGGCTGCGTGGTCCTTGTCCCCTATAAAAAATAAAATTTTTAAATTCAGGGAATAGGGTTCCCGGGGTGGCACCTCTCCCCCATTGAGTTAAAGCCGGACCCTCGGTGATGGGATCCCTGGTGCCCAATTCAGCCTGGGGGGAGGTCCACGCATCCCCCCTCCTCCATTTGTTAATTGCCTGGCCCTGGGAGATGGGGTCACAGGGGCCAAAAATGGCCCGAGAGGTGGGCTATGTGGCTCCCCCTTCCCTATTGAATTATGGCCGTGCCCCAGGAAATTGGGTCTCCGGGCCAAAATTGGCCCAGGGAGGTAGGCAGTACATCCCCCACCCCCATTCAAATGTGGCCTGGCCACTCACACACACAGACACAATTAGCCACTCACAGACCCACTCATAGATCCACACAGACACACCCACTCACTCACAGACCCTTTCAGACACTCAAAATGCACTCACTCTCTGACCCACGTAGAGGTTCATGCACCCACTCAGAGACTCACACACCTACTCACAGACCCACTCAGACACTCATGCACTCACTCACAGATCCACTTAGACACTCATGCACCCTGTCAGACACTCATTCACCCGCTCGCAAACTTAGTCAGACACCTACACACCCACTTATGCAGGTACACCAATACCCACTCACTCACACACCCATTCACACACTCATTCAGACACTCATTTCATCAGTGATGTCATCTGAGATGTCATCAATGATGCCATGAGTGATTTCACTGACTATGCCATGAGTGATATAATATATGAGGTCATACGCAGTGCATTGTGGGGCGAAAGTTATAGTTAGCTTAGGTAGCTATAACTACTGAATTTAATTGGTTTTGCATGAGTGAAATCTGAGCCTAACTATAACATCTCTGTAACCTTAGTTTTTTTCAGTGAATATATATAAATATATATATATTCACAAAGAAACTCAAAGCTTACAGGGACATTATAGTTCGGATCAGATTTTACATACACTAAATTATAGAAATTCAGCAGTTATAGTTATCTCAAAAAATTATAACTCATGCCCTAAGGTAACTATAACTCAGGTCCCTGCCATTCAGTTTTCTCATCAATAATATGATTGAAAACGTAACAGTGATATTATCAATGATGTCATAAACAATGTCATGACTTATGTGGGATAATTAGCTATGTCTAACTAGGGCATGAGTTGTAGTTACCTTAGGGCACATGTTATAGTTTCTTGAGATAAGTATACCTATAACTGCTTAATTTCCATGGTTTTGTATTTGTAAAATCGGAACCAAACTATAACATCACTGTAACCTTTGTTTTTTTCAGTGAATTTCTTGGTTTAAAAAAATTTATTTTCCCTAATTATAATATCCCTGTAACATATTTTTTTTTTCAATGAATTCCTAGGGCTTTTTAACAAAGTGATATTTAATTACCATACGTTACTCCAATCACGGCCGCACATGTCCTTCAATTGTGTGCACTGGGGGGTTTGCCGCAGACCTTGCAGTCAACCCCACGCTTTAAGTAGCTTAGTGGAGCAGAGCACCTGCTGCAGTGATTTGGAGTTCACAGATTCAAACACCGACAAGTTCTTTTTATCTTCGGTGATAATAAGTGAGTGATATTGACTTGGTTTTGGTGCTTAGAGACCTTTCCGATTGTAGTATGTGCTATGCAAATGTGTATTACTACCAAAAATTGAAGCTGGGCCTTTTGGACTTTGAGCAGACACCATCCAGTATTAGGTTTTCTGTGTAAGGGTGTCTCCAACAGCACACACATCTCATATGTAACACATACAATGTGCAATGAACTGCACACATCTCTCATATGCTCATTGTGCAGTATTACTACTGGGTGCATATTTCATACAAAGTGTGTGTACATGTACCTGCTTATCAGATAGCTGATATTGTGTGCAATTGATATGTGTATTTCTATGTACCTGACGTTGAGTGTGACCTCTTTTCAGGTCTGCAGGTGATTGTACAAACATCGCATATACAGTGCACCATCGTTGATTTTAGTCAGTGTCCTCATCTCGTATACAGTGCATAGTTCCTGCAATGTCACTGTGTCACATGTGTTACATAGTTAATGTCCCATATAGTGAACATATTGAAACGTTAGTGAGCATGCCCTCAATTCAATAGATTGTACACACATCACACATACACCACCTCGGGATGCGGCGGTATTGCAGGTTTACGGTTACCATATAAGGAGTACAGTTCCTCTGCTGTTGCCACACAGGTGACAGGCTCTGATGTGGGCTGTGGTTTCCATACTCACCAGTGGGGTTGGGGGCGCGTGCAACGACCTGGGGCCATATTTTCCAAGTTGCCCGGGGGGGCTACGGATATTTGCGCCCGCTGAGCGTGCCCCAAGGGCACTTTGGTAGTTCAGAAGGGGCCGCAGATGCTTGTGCGACCCCTTCTGTAGTACTGAAAGCGGTGGTGCACATACAGCACCAGTGCTTCCTCAAGAGGGTGTTCTCCCATTTGCATGGGGGTATATCCCATGCAAATGAGGGAATCCATTTGCTTCTGCGCCCGTGCCATATTACAGATGCAGCATAGAGGCAAAGAAGCCCTCAGGAGGTGCACTGACAGTGCAGTACCTAAAGGTTAGTACACTGTCAGTGCACCCCTGTGGTGGGGGTAAGTGAGTTCCGTGGACCCGCCCCCAGACATCCCCTTGCATCCAGGTGCAGTGACTCACTGCACTTGTCTGTAAGGGTATCTCTAATCCCCTTTAAAAGTGCCGGAGGGTTGCCGCCTGCATTTTGAAAACATGGAGTGGCTTCAAAGCAGCCGCTCCGTTTGTCACAGGAATGCACTCCCTGGGGGCAGCGTGAGTTCGAGGCTGCCCTGGGGGAAGCGCATTCACCATATTGCGGCACATTTCCTGTATTGCGCTGGGCACACCTTTTGAAAGGTGCGCCCAGTTCAATCCAGCAAAATGTGTGCATCCATAATATGGCCCCTGGGGTGTAGGGTGCTGATGTATGTGCTGCGCTTAGTGGAAATGACTGTTCAAACATACTCCCAGTGTCCCCGAGCACACTTTTGAGATGTCATCAATGATGTCATCAGTGATGTCACTGACCATGTAATAAGTAATGATATATGTGAAGTCATAAACAGTGCATTGCGGGGGGGGTAAGATATAGTTAGCTCAGGTAACTAAAACTGCTGAATTTCACTGGTTTTGTACGAGTGAAATCAGAGCCTGACTATACCAACCCTGAAACCTTTGTTTTTTTTAGTGAATTTTCAAAGGTTTTTTAAAATGTTCTTTCCTAACTATAAAGACTCTGTAATCTTTGTTTTTTTCAGTGAATTTCTATGTATTTTTTAATTCTAGTTCCTAACTATAACATCCTTGTAATCTTTGTTTTTTTCAGTACATTTAAACATTTTTTGAAATTTGATTTCCTTTTTTGTAAGCTGTAACCTTTGAGAGTGGGTTTGTGAGTAGCTGTATAGGTGGGTGAGTGGGTGTGCAAGTTGCTGCATGGGTCTCTGAGTGGGTGTGTGAATGGGTTTGTGGGTGCATGAGTGGCTGTTTGGGTCTGTGAGTGGGTGTTTGAGTGACTGTATTGGTGGGTACATGGCTGTGTAAGTAGATGTAGGAGTGCCTGTTTGGATATGTAAGTGGGTGCATGAGTGTCTGAGTGGGCTTGTGAGTGAGTGTCTGAGTGGGCCTGTGAGTGAGTGTCTGAGTGGGTCTGTGACTAGATGTGAGTGTCTGAGTGGGTCTGTTAGTCAGTGAATGAGTCTCTGACTGGGTCTGTGAGTGGGTGCATGAGTATCTGACAGTCTATGAATCAATGAATGAGTCTCTAAGTGAGTGGGTATGTGAGTGTCTGAGTTGGCCTGCCAGTGTGTGCATGGTAAAAAAAGAAGTATGGGGCACACGGGAGCAGGTACTCATGCCAGCTCCTCGTGTGATGGTCGTCCTGTCTAGTTTGCCTGCAGTCCCCTACCCTCTGCTGCCTTTGGTTTTGTGCCTCCCCTGCTCGCTTTCAACTCATTTACCTGCCTCTTCTCTGTTCGCTCAAGCCCTCTATTTTGCCTCTTTGTGCTCATTCCGCCCGATATTTTGCCTCTTTCTGCTCGCTGATCCATATTCTGCCTCTAGCTGCTCGTTTCTGACCTTTATTTTGCCTCTTGCTGCTCATTTCTGTCCTCTATTTTTCTTCTTTCTGCTCATTCTGCCTGTTATTTTGCCTCATTCTGCCAGTTTCTGACCTCTATTTTGACTCTGCTTGTTTCTCACTTATATTTAGCCTCTTTCTGCTCATTTCTCACATTTATTTTAGGGGTGGGTGGGTGGTAAACTCTGCTTCGCAAGCAGCAACAGGATTTCATCCACCAACCAGTAATGCCAGCTGGCGCGTTTGCAGAGTGGTTGAGAAAGGGATTGAGCCTTCGATGAGGTCTCAGCTATCCTGCTGTATGGGACTTACTGATGCTAACAATAGGGGATTTTGGCCTCCAACGGCCCTCAGCAGCCAAGGGGACTTACTCCCCCAACCAGTAGTACACCAGGAGGCATGTTTGCAAAGTGGTTGATAAAGGGGACATGGCCTCCAACGAGGTCTCAGCAACCCTGCTATGTGGGACTTACCGATGGTAACAATAGGGGTTCTAGGCCTCCAATGACCCTGAGCAGCCAAGGGAACTTCATTCCCCAATAAGTAGTGCGCTAGGAGGGGCATTTTCAGAGAAGTTGAGAAAGGGGAAGGGCCTCCGATGAGGTCTCAGCAATTCCACTGTGTGGGACTTACTGGTGGTAGCAATAGGGGTTCTTGGTCCCCAACTACACTCAGCAGCCAAGGGGACTTACTCCCCCAACCAGTGGTGCACCAGGAGGCTCATTTGCGAGTGGTTGATACGGGGAGCAGGGCCTCCAACGAGGTCTCAGAAATCCTGCTCTGTGGGACTTAGTCGTGGTAACAATTGGGGTTCTTGGCCCCCAGCGACTCTTAGCATCCAAGGGGACTTCATCCCCCAATGACTAGTGTGCCAGGAGGCCTGTTTGAGGAGTGGTTGAGAACAGAGGTGGGCTTCTGATGAGTGTCAGCAGTCCCACTGTGTGGGAATTACTGGTGGCAACAATAGGGGTTCTTGTTCCCCAATGACACTCAGAAGCTAAGCGAACTTCATCCACTAACCAGTAGTGTGCCAGGAGGCGTGTTTGCAGAGTGGTTGAGAAAGGGGGCGGGGCCTCTGACGAGGTCCAGCTGTGGGACCTACTAACAGCAGGGGTTCCTGGAACCCAAGGACCCTCAGCTTCCAAAGGGACTTTATCCAACAACAAGTAGTGCTTGATTTGTTTTATTTTTTGCCTCAAAATTAGTGAATTTGCTGTGAGAAAGTGCCATCTTTCTTGCATGGTATGCCCCCACTTTTTGCTGAATTGCTAAATGTACTTTGACTGAGTGTGCCCTGGACTCCTGCCAATCAGGTGCCCAGGGCCCATGTTCCTTCCCTAATACCTAAAACCCAAATTGGCAAACCCTGGCCACATATCAGCCCCTGGTAAATGGTACCCTAGGTACCCAGGGCCTTGTGACCAGGGAAGGCCTCTAAGGGCTGCATCACTTATTGTGCCACCCTTAGAGGCCCTGTACCTTAACACAAGCACACTGCCCTTGCAGGCTGAGTGTCTGGGTACAAGACAAAACAAAGAGTCGACATGGCACACATCCCTGTGTGCCATGCCCACAACCTACACTGCCCTGGCATACATCAGCCACCCCTCTAGCTGGGTGCCCTATGCCAGTGGTGTGGGCACAGGAGCATGAACCCTGCACCCCTACAGTACCCAGGTCCATTCCTGGGCACTGTAAGTGCAGTGCTGCCATTTAAGAGTATATGGTGCTGGTCAAACACGAACTCCACAACTTCTCAGCACATTAAACCCGCACTGATGCCAGTGTGGGACTTAATGTACAAAGCACTAGAGAGGGCATCTTAGAGATGCCCCCTGAAACCTAACCTACAATCCACATCTTGTCTGAGAGGCTGCCTAGGCTGCCACACAGCAGACCTGTTGCTGGACCCCTGGGTAGAGAGCTCCCGCTCTCCTGGGCCTGCAACAATGCACATCCTGGGCGAGGTGCTAGGTCTCCTCCCCCAGGATGGCCAGGGGGAAGCTTCAAAGGCATGCCGCCTTTGTGAGCTTCTCCAGGCCACTTGCTGTACTCAGCAACTGGCCCCCACCGGTTCTGACCCCCACTCTGACGGGAAAACTGGCCGGAAACTCCAAGTAAGGACATGGGATGTGCCAGACCTGCCAACCCTACCCCTCAGGTGGGAGAGGCGAGGTGAAGCACATCTCCGGGCCCTCGCCATCTTGAAGCTGGGGAGCTCTACCCAATCAGGACTAGGCCACTGCTCCCCTCCCACAGCAGAGTGGCAAGATAGGGGGTGTACCCACCCCAGGACAGGGACCCAGTGGTCCCTGCCCTTTACCTACCTGTAACACCCCTAAATTTAGCATTTAGCGGCACCCTGAACCTTCCTTCCTTAGATTCCAGATTCTAAAACAGCAAAGAAGATCAAAAAGAAAGAAGACCTGCTGTGCAGCTGCTATGAAGAGGAAGACACCAACTGCTTTGGCCCCAGCCCTACCACCCTGTCGACCCTCGAACCTGCTCCTGCTAAATCCCGTCACCTCCTGTGGCCAGCAACCTCACAAACCCCGGAGGACCTGGCTACCTTGTGACTCTGAACACCTGGGACTCCCACGAGCAGTGGCTCTGCTCAAAGCAAGTATCTAACCCCTGGCATCAGCCCGGAACCGTGAACCCTGCACACTCTGCACCCGCCAAGCCTGGCCTGTGCCGAAGTGGACAAAGACCCTGAGGACGTCCCCCCGGCGACTGTGACCCCGAATCCGGCACCCAAGGACCCACCTCGATGCTCCTGACGACACCTGCAGTCTCAGAACCAGGGACCCCCCAACAGCGATCAACAGAGGGTAAGATTTCCCGACACCAAAAGGCACCCCTGCACCCGGCGCCCTGCGGCCCCCTGTGCCCGACTCCTGGGTACCTACCTATCCTCCAACTATCCAACTTAACTCTCAAAGTGGTGGTGGCACCTGAAGAATCTTCGTCCCCGAGCTTGCAGCCTTTGTTCGTCCTTGAGCTTTTCCATAGCAATCCATTGAGCGCCCGAAGGCTCAAAAGCACCCTGCCCCCAGCCGCCCGAGTGGCCCTGGCAGTGCAACTTCTACTCCAATCTACTTCCCCATTTGCCCTGAGCAAGTGACCAGGAGCCCAGCTCCCATAGCCGCGTGGCCTGCTAGTCAGCAGCCACCAACCAAGGACCCCTGCCTTCCATAGGATAACATTGGGCCTAACTCACTCTGCACCCGGCTGCCCCTGTGCCGCTGAGGGTGCAACAACTGTACTTACCTGACCCTGGGAGATCCCTGAGGTTATGCCCAGAACCTTAACTCTGCCAGTTGAGTACTTACCCAAAAGCCGATAACTCACTTTTCTTCCATAGGGTAACATTGTCTGGCTTCTCTTGAAAATTTTTTTTTAAGTGTGGAGTTTCTAAACTTTAAAATATTCACCTAAAATCAACCAAGTAACGAAAACGGAAATACTCACCTGCTATTTGGAGAGATCCCAGTGCTGGATCTTGGTGTCCAGCACTGACCCTGAAAAGTATTTACGACCGTACTTACCACTAACTCAATTTTCTCCCATAGGAAACCATTGACTGTTTTTCTGTGAAATTTCTTCTGTCGATTTTTGCAAACTACAAATATTCTTTAAAAATCGTACCAACTGTGAAAACGCAATTACTTACCTGTTTTGGATAGATGCCCCAGTACTGAGCCTAGGAGCCCAGCACTGGATTACAAAAGTAACAAGAACATACTTTACCCGTAACTTGAATTTTCTTCCATAGGAAACCATTGACTGTTTTTCTGTGTCGATTTTGCAAACTTATAAATATTCCTTAAAACTTGCCTGTGTAACTTAAACGCAGTTTCTCAACTGCTTACAGGTGGTACACTAGTGCTGGATCTAGGATCCAACTCTGACCTAGAAAAAGTAACCATAACCCCACTTATCTGCTAAGTGAATTTCCTTCCATAGGTTAACATTGGTAATTTGATTAGGAAACGTTTCTGTCAACTTTTAAAATAGCAAAATATTGCTTAAAAATCACAACAGTAACTAAAACGAATTTACTCACTTGTTTCCAAGAACTGTCCCAGGACTGAGTATAGGATCCAGTCCTGGAGTTAGAAAAGTAATCCTGAAAGTAATCAATTGCACGCAACTTAAAATTCCCATTGAGCTCAGTGTAATATTGTGTTTGAAATTGTGTTGCCTATTGCAACAAACTGTAACCATTACCTGCAAAAGTCAATGGCCTATTGCAAAGTATTTAACTAAAGCATCTCATTCTGAGAAAGTATATTTTGATACCTATGGTTGGTTCTAAAATAAAACAACCATATATTTTTTATACAAACCATTGGCCTAGAGTTCAGTTCTTGAGTGTGTGAGACCATTTGCTGACTGAGTGTGTACAATAAATGTTTTACACTGTCCTCTGATACGGCCTTACTGCTCGACCAAGCTACCACTTTAGAGAGTAAGGTTATATCTCACTTTAACCTCTGCCAAACCTCTGGGGACTGTGGACTCTGTACACACTGTACCTATTTGGGAACAGTATATACAGAGCCACTTTCTTACATTTGCGGGCAAAGTTTTAAAAAGAAAATGATTTTTTGCCCTACCAGGGTCCCTCTGGAACCCCATGACCAAGTTCCGACCATGCCCCCTTTTCTACTTTTTTTGGGGAGTCCCAGGGTGGCTGCCAACACTTCCTGACAATCAGAGCTCTACATTTGCCTACACAAGTTCTTTATAATTCACAAATTAGCTGTGACCACAGATATCACTATCTTAATTCTATTAAATGTCTCAACAACTACTGAACGGATTTACACCAAATAACTGAAAGCGTGATCTACGTATCGAAATCTGCCTTTTTGACAAATTTGGTGTCATTCGGTCTAGCGATTCAGGCTGT